>NC_044036.1:318622531-319822531 GCF_901765095.1 Microcaecilia unicolor | reverse complement strand
CATCGCTAACTCCAGACTCCATTCCTTTTATCTCGCCGCACCTTATACCTGGAATAGACTTCCTGAGCCATTACATCAAGCTCCATTCCTGGCCGCCTTCAAATCCGGGCTAAAGGCCTACCTGTTTGATGCTGCTTTTAATTCCTAACTTGTCACCTGCTCGTAACCTTATCTTGTCTTCCTCTCTTCAATAGTCCCTTTTCCCTATGTATCCTATCTGTCTGTCCTACCCTTATCCCTCATTTGCCCGATCTGTCTGTCCTGATTTAGATTGTAAGCTCTTTTGAGCAGGGACTGTCTTTTCTTCATGTTCAGTTGTGAAGCGCTGCGTACGACTGGTAGCACTATAGAAATGATTTGTAGTAGTAGTAGAGTTGCTTGCCTGTAACAGAAGTGTGATTAATCTGCTGCCTATGGAGAACGAGTTACATTGTTTCATTCCAGAACATAACTAGCCCAGAACTTTACACTAGCTTTGGCTTCTGGGAATGTATGGCTCTAATGTGCACAGCAGCGTCCTCCAGTTCATAGCTCAAGTTTACCTCCTTAAGGAGGTGGGAGAAATGGTGTGCCTGATCCAGCTATCTATACAGAACACCTGCTTAACAGGTAGGTAACTTGGTTTCTCCGAGGACAAGCAGGCTGCTTGTTCTCACATGTGGGTCGACATCCGAGTCGGCCTGGGAATCGGACGGCATTTTGCAAGCAAAATATAAAAAATGTTTTGCCAGAGTCTTGTGGCGCGCGTACTGATTTTCTGCCCATCGCGCCTGCCTGCCTGCCTCTGTTTTCTTTTCTCTGCATTGAGGTGCGGTAGAGTGTTTTTTTTTTTTTTTTTTCTGTGCTCCTCTCAGGCCCGGGAAGGGTCTTCGTCTGTTCGTGGCTTTTTTTGCCTTATTTTTCTTTTAACAATTTATCATTAAAAAAACAAAACCAAAAGGTACCCGTAGTTCCCTTTGTTTTTTTTGTCCCCTTTTAAAGTTTCCTTTGTTTTTCGACGCGGTCGGGTTGTTCCCTTCTTTTGTGCCCTTTTTTTCTTTATTTTTTGTCCTTTTTAAAGTTTCCTTTGTTTTTTGACGCGGTCGGGTTGTTCCCTTCTTTTGTGCCCTTTTTTTCTTTTAACAGGCATAATCGCATCTTTTGATTTTGCCGAAGCCGTTTTTCCTTCCATGTCATCGAAGACACCCAGCGGCTTCAAACGTTGTACTCGGTGCAACTGGACCACCTCAAGTATCGATACCCACGCCTGGTGTATCCAGTGCCTTGGGCCCAACCATAGCCCAGCCGCTTGTAGTCTGTGTCATCGTATGAAGAAACGATCCAAGCATCTCGAAGCCCAGCGAGAGAAGCTTTTTGGGGCTCGGTCCGGTCCTTCGACATCAGTACCAAGGTCGTAGTCGTCGACATCGCCTTCGAGGGAAGCATCGACGTCGGGAGCAGAGGTAATGGCTGCTGAAAGACCTATTCGCGCTGGGAGCTGTGAGGCATCGAGTGGGTCTCCACCTGCCTCGAGGCCTCCTGTTTGCAAGCCCCCGAGCAGTCTCAATGACGGGCGTCGAGCGAAGGCGAAGAAGCACTGTCATCGTTCTCCTTTGACACACAGTGCCGGGAGCTCCGGGGCGTCGAGGGAATCAGCACCCGGGAAGCGTCGGCGCCGAGAGGATCGCTCCCCCTCTATTCAGGAGGTGCCAATGCGTGCTGCAGCAGCATCTGGCCCTTCGCCTGTGGTGAGGTCCCTGACCTTGGTGCCGCCTGCCACCCAGGTCGACTCCCTTTCGACGTCGGTGGAGGAAGCTTCACCAGAGTCAAGGCGGGCGTTGACTTCTCAGCACCGGCGTCGAGGCAGGCTCAGTTTTGGACTGCTCTGAGGGATGTCTTGTCTGATACCGAAGATGAGCGTTCGTGGGAGGAAGAGGAGGATCCTAGGTAATTTTCTTCTGACGAGTCCTATGGGATTCTTTCTGAACCTTCCCCTCCACTAGAAAGCAGACTTTCTCCATCGGAGAGTCTATCCTTCACCTCCTTTGTCCGGGAAATGGCTGTGGCTATTCCCTTCCCTATGGAGGTTGAGGATGAGCCTAGGGCTGAGATGCTCGAGGTCCTAGATTACCCTTCTCTGCCTAGAGAGGCTGCAACGGCTCCTTTGCATAATGTACTGAAGGAAGTCCTTATGCAAAACTGGTCGTTCCCTCTGTCTAATCCAGTGATCCCGAAAGACTGAATCCCAATATCGGATCCATGGGGAGCCTGGATTGATGAGGTCTCAGCTACCTCACAATTCCATGGTGGTGGACTCCGCTGTCAAAAGAGCCAAGAGTACTAGGGACTATGCCTCAGCGTCCCCAGGCAGAGAATCTAGAACCTTGGACTCTTTTGGGAGGAAGGCGTATCAGGCCGCTATGCTCGCTGCCAAAATCCAGACATACTAGCTCTTCATGAGCATCCACTTGCGGCACTCGGTGAGGCAACTGCCTAGTTTTGTTGATGCACTCCCTCTGGAGCAGGCCAAGCCTTTTCGTCAGGTGGTCAGGCAGCAGAAGGCGTGTCAAATTCCTGGCCAGGGGTACTTTTGACACTTTTGATGTAGCATCCAGGATCGCTGCCCAGGGTATAGTGATGCGCAGATTCTCATGGCTGCGTGTGTCTGACCTGGATCATTCGGTCCAGCAGCAGATGGCGGATGTTCGTTGCCGGGGGGATAACTTTTTTGGTGAGAAAGTAGAGGATCTGGTTGACCAGCTCAAGAAGCACAATGATGCTATGGATTCTCTCTCCCGTCGGGCGTCTTCTGCTACTACCTCCTCATCTAGGAGGTTTTTTGGAGGGAAGAGGAGTGCTCCCTATTCCTATGCTAGGCATAGGTACACTCCTACTTCTCAGCAGCCTGCCCAGGCTCAGTCTCAGCTCCGCTCATTCTCGTCAACAGTGTGCGTCTAAGGCCACTGCGGCTCCCCAGCAAAAGCAAGGGGCGGGCTTTTGACTGGCTCCAGTTCAGCATAGCCTCGGTAAACGTGTTTGTACCGGATGACTTGCCGGTTGGGGGGAGGTTAATGTTTTTTCACCAAAGGTGGTCTCTTATAACCTCCGACCGGTGGGTTCTTCAAATTGTCTGGTTAGGATACACCCTCAGTCTGGAATCCAAGCCTCCAAATTGCCCACCGGGAGCTCAGTCCAAGCAAGTACTTGTAGAGGAACTCTCCGCCCTTCTACAGGCCCAAGTGGTCGAACCCGTTTCACCAGGGGAAGAAGGGCTGGGATTCTATTCCAGGTACTTCCTTGTGCAAAAGAAAACGGGGGATGCGTCCCATCCTAGACCTAAGGGCCCTGAACAAATTTCTTGTCGGAGAAAAGTTTAGGATGGTTTCCCTAGGCACCCTTCTTCCCATGATTCAGGAAAACGATTGGCTATGCTCCCTGGACTTAAAGGATGCTTACACACACACATCTCAATACTTCCAGCTCACAGGAAGTGTCTTCGATTTCGGCTGGGAACACAGCACTTTCAGTACTGTGTACTGCCTTTTTGCCTGGCATCTGCGCCTAGAGTTTTTACCAAATGCCTAGCTGTAGTTGCAGCGTTGCTACGCAGACTGGGAGTGTGTGTTTCCTTGTCTCGACGATTGGCTGGTGAAGAGCACCTCGAAGGAGGGTGCTCTGGAGTCCATGCGAATGACTATTAGGGTGCTGGAGCTACTGGGGTTCGTCATAAATTATCCCAAGTCCCATCTCACCCCAGTCCAAAAATTGGAATTCATTGGAGCCCTGTTGAACACTCAGACAGCTCAAGCTTATCTTCCCAAGACAAGGGCGGATAACCTTCTGTCCCTGGTGTCCATGGTTCGAGCATCTCAGCAGGTCACGGCTCAGCAGATGTTGAGACTTCTGGGGCACATGGCCTCCACAGTTCGTCACGCCCATGGCACGTTTACATATGAGATCAGCTCAGTGGACCCTAGCTTCCCAGTGGTTTCAAGCTGCGGGGGATCTAGAAGATGTAATCCAACTGTCCACTGACTTTCAGAGTTCTCTTCAGTGGTGGGCGATTCGATTCAATTTGACCATGGGGCAACCATTCCAAGTTCCTCAGCCACGAAAAGTGCTGACGATGGACCATCTCTCCTGGGGTGGGGAGCTCATATAGATGGGCTCCACACTCAGGGAGCCTGGTCCTTTCAGGAAAGAGGTCTGCAGATCAACCTCCTGGAATTAAGAGCGATCTGGAACGCTCTAAAGGCTTTCAGAGATCAGCTGTCCAACCAAGTAATCTTAATTCAGACGGACAATCAGGTTGCCATGTTTTAGACCATTCAGATCCACCGAGGGGGGTGCCCCACGCTCGGAAGATCTTACGGACTACGCCCATGTTCAGTGACCACTCATGAGGTTGCATAATCCTGCTCAACCTGTCGGCCAGACTGTTCACGCCTGCCAGATAAGTGGCTTGGAGAAACATGCCGTGACAAGCCCAACGCCACATCTGGACGGCTTCCTGACACAGAGGGCGAGATCCGGTGCCCCCCCTGCTTGTTGGTGTAAAACATGGCAACCTGATTGTCCGTTTGAACGGGTTTGAGACTTGTAGATTAGGAGTAGGCTTTTATCTTACTTATAGATTACTGTAATGCCATCTATGCCGGATGCAAAGAACAAATCATCAAGAAGCTTCAAACCGCTCAAATTACAGCAGCCAGATTCGTATATGGAAATACGAAAGTGCCAAACCCCTAAGAGAAAAACTGCACTGGCTTCCACTAAAAGAACGTATTGTGTTCAAAGTCTGCACCTTGGTCCACAAAATCGTTCACGGGGAAGCACCGGCCTACATGTCAGATCTTATAGACGTGCCCACTAGGAACGCAAAAAGATCAGCACGCTCATTCCTCAATCTCCACTACCCCAACTGCAAAGGATTAAAATATAAATACATATACGCAACTAGTTTCTCCTACATCTGCACGCAACTATGGAACGCACTACTGAAGGCCATTAAAACAATGCAAGATTTAACTATCTTCCGAAGGCTACTGAAAACTGATCTTTTCAAGAAGGCATACCAATAATATTCATCCTCAATACATAATAATAAAGACTACACATGAACTAGAAAAAATGAACTCTTAACACTTGACTGACTGACCTCTTTCACTTTAACCCTTATGCTGAATATAGTGTCACTTTAACCCTCAAGTTGAATAACTTCTCTACAGTCGATGACCCAATGTATGTTACATTCCTATTTATCACACAGAAATTAATATGCACTACCACAATGTATTCTTCTCTACCACGTATGCATGCACCTTAATGCAGCGACTTTTGTATTCTGTGACCCGGAAATGGCAATCGCCATTTCGGCAAATGTAAGCCACATTGAGCCTGTGAATTGGTGGGAAAACGTGGGATACAAATGCTAATAATATTTGATACAGGCAGTTCAGATAATTGATGTTGAGGAGCAACCTCGTCGTATTCAGAAAGTAGAGTAGGTTATGAAGATAGCTCAGTACTGCGATGGCCATTTGCACTAAGACTGGTACACTTAGTAATGCGAGGTCAAGATGCTTTCTTGCAAAGTAGATTTCAAGAGTTAGTGGTAATAGTGACTCTGAGGTTTAAATTGTAGTGGTTAGAAGGATAGCTGCCTGCTCATAACCTGATTTGGATACAGGACACTAGAGTTGTCTTTGGCACTGGAATTCCCAGTCTTTTGGGGTCAGATGCACAGCTGTGTAGACCTATTGATTGGTTCATCTTGGATAGAGCAGTGGTGTTGCCTAATTTTAAGTTAGGTCACTTTGGATCAAATGACCTGAAGGCGAGCTACCAGATATCTTCTCGTGTGGGACTTACACTGACCAGCATGTGACAGACATCCATTCCTTCTAGCCCACCTTCAGATTTTCATTGATGGATCTTTGAGGTGGGTGTTTCTAAATGTGCTCTATTCAGAAGTGCCTTGTCCCAAGCATGCATCTCTTTGCTCCCTTTCCCCACCCCCCAAAAATTTTCATTTTGTAAAGCTTGTGTATGGAGGCACAAAGGGTAGTGAAAAAGTGACAATGGGGACTGCCCCAGAGGCTGTTATTGGACAATGGGCCTTATACTGAATAACATTGGTCTAGAGGATAATCTTGCAGTAATGTTTGAGGTTTATGATAAAATAGCATTATCGCCATTAATATGAAGATAACCAGTTACTTTTAGGAATTTTCTTCCAGCTGATGTTGCTGCTGCATAGAGTACTTTTCTGGTCAAGATTCTTCAGGCATGAAGATTCATTGGCTCAAAGGATTGCTTCATTAGATGAAAGGACAACATCCAAATCTCATGGGATGAGCTTTCTGAATTGGTGGTGTGATATAAAGTCCCCTTTCCATCTCTGCACTTTCACCTTCCTTTTGTGTAGTTATTCATGTCTGGTTCCACTAGTACAGTTTTAACTGTTGTGCTATTCCTTTCTCTCCCTTTGTTTTTATCTTTAGGGTCAGTCATGAAATGCCTAGCCACCTGCCTGGGGTTACCCCTCGGCCACTTAGAGGGTCTATCTCTATCACAGCTCAGGTCAGCCTGCATCTGCCCCTTCTGCTCTACATTAGCACCCTCCTCCCACCGCCTGGGTCACAACCGCTCTGGGGAAGTCTCCTGCTCTGAAATTATCCCCATTGATTTTCTAGGTTACTGGGGCTACACTCCCAGTGGTCCCACATTTCCCAGAAAGCACTCCAGACCCAACGCATAAACCACCAGGATTTATCAGTCCAGACAGGTAGTCAATTTGTCACACTTGAACAATGAACAAAAAAAATGTGCAGTCCGTAACCAATAACAGGTAACTGAAATCTGGATCAATCATAACACTAACTAAACATTTGGTTGCTTCCTAGTACCTGAGGAGATCAGGGCATACATATATAGCTGTTCATCATTTATCAAATATAACTGTTCTTTTACAGGGCTTCAGCAAAGAGCTCTTTTGCGCTCTCTTCCTGGGCTGAAATGGGGGGGGGCAGTACAGCTCCTGGGCCAATCAGAGCCCAGTCAACAATTTTTAAAAGTATATTGCTCACAGTACTGTAGATTTCTCTGAGTGAAACTAAGAGGGCATTCAATTTTCTGTAACAGCTTTAACATAAAACATGCACCACTTGCTGGCCAAACTAGAGAAATTAATTTAGGCAGTTTACAGGCTTGAAACACAGTTCTGTCACAGTATTATACTGCTCATTTTACTATTTGTATACCAGCTTGATATCCTTGGATCATATGGTGGTATAACAAATGTTCAAATTTACAAAGAATGGAACTGCCTTATCAAGATCTGGAGGGTTGAGAGTAAACTGATATTTACTCAGGACAGCTGTGGTTCAAGCTAGTGTAGACTGAAGTATATGGAGGACACTAAATGGGGTCTTGCTCAGTAAAACACTAGATAGAAAACCCCTTCCACTTGAGAGCATATGAATACCTTGTGAAGGTTTTCTTGCTTGCCATCAAGATGTTGTGAATTGGAGGTAGCATACCCAAGGAGAAAACAGCTATTACTCAGTTTCCATTCTTTTGGAGATCAAGAAGATTTTGGAATGAAGAAGAGCTCCCCTGTTGTGTATTAGGGTTGGAAACCATCTCTAGTTACAGGAAGGGGAGAAGGTGATCTGCACAGACCATATGTTGTAAAAGTGAAATTTCTGCATCTTGTATGAGGCACAAGACAAATGAACCCTTTCAAAAAAATACTACAATGATTTACTTGGAGAAGCACTTCTCAACAGCTGCAGCATATATACACATTCACTGTAATGTGATTAAAGAATTGCACTTTTGAAACTGCCTTCCTCCCCAATCTCCTATCTTGATCACACAAAGTGCACACAGACACAATGTACACCCCTTTGCCCCCTACACATGCATTCCATGAGCCGAGCCATGCAGTGCATGCTTTCCCCACTTGATCAAATTGGTGTGTTAGCTATGTTCACTTTTGAAGCTAATAAATAGAAATAAAGATAAAATTTATTGGACTAAATATATTTTTTGATTATCTTTTGAAGATAATATCTTTGGGTCAGAAATGAGCAAAAGATAACACATTAGAATACATAAGTAAACCATGAAAGCATTCCAATGACAGTCTGGGGGGGAGGGAGAGTATAAACTATAGAATGTAGTGCTTTACCCTCCCCCCCCCCCCCCCCCCCATATTTTCTTTTTGTGGGTGGATTTATTTATACAAAACAGAAAAACTTAAGTGGTTAAAAAGCTTTTGCATTGGTTTGGCATTTTAGTTTTGTTTTTAAATAGTGTTGCTATTTTTAGTTGTGCAGGTTTGAAAATAAGACCTCTTCAAATAAAATTTTTAAAAAATACTGCTTTGTCACTCCTCCATTTCTCCCTGTTTCTCATCTCTCCACCTCTGCCTTTCCCCCTGAGACTTCAATTGGAATTTCTTTTATGGTTCACTTATATATTCTGGTATGTCACCTTTTGCGCGTTTCTTTTTTTTTTTTTTTTTTTAATTATTCTAGATTTAAAATTATAGAGCCAAGTAAATACTTATACAGTAAAGGATCATTATAATTAATAATCAGAATAACAAAGAAAATATCTTTACATCATTAGAAAACAGTTACACTGAAGTCCACATAATTGGATCCAAAATTACATAAAGTGGAAATATTATACAAAAAAGAAAAAACTTGTAACAAGAAATTAAAAAAAAACAAAAACCTGATATGATACAGGCTGTCTAAATTAGAGAGCTAATACTAATGATTAAACCCCTGCTCTTCTAGGTGCAAGGAACTCTGTGAAACGGGATGGTTCAAAGAACACATATTTAACAGTGGTATCGAACTACAGTGAAGCTGATACCCTTAAGTTGCTGGCTGGATGTGTGAAAGTCTGCTGCTCCAACTGAGCAGCACTTCTTGGTTGCGAGGACGTTGTCAGTGGCAAACTAGTGCTCTGCAGCTGCAGGGGAGGTGCTCTGTGGTTGGGGCTCAGAGTAACATCCATCTCTGGTGGTGCCACAGATCTCCACTCAACCTGGGGGTCATATGCAGGCTATCCAACCCCAAAGGCATCCCCGGTTCTCTGTACAAAAGAATCGAACATGCCAGCCACTACTGAGGCTGATCTCTGCGAAACCATAACAGATGGTCGTCCCCTTCACTTCTGCATTGTGAGAAAATTCAACAAAGGTTAAAAGAGTGGAGAATCAACTCGCGTCAGTTAGGAATCGCCATCTTTGAGCCCATCTTTTGCTCATTTTCTGACCTGAAGAAGGTATTACGTTTGAAAGCTATCTAGTCCAATAATTCTTTTGTTGGATTATATCTATTTAGGTTTGTTAGGAACACTACAATGCTTTCCCAACATTGACATAGAGTACCTCCTATTCTATTCTATTCCAATGCTTCTGTACCGCCTTTAACAAAATCTTCAGGGTGGTTCACAACAAAGATGTGATCATTTTCATTTTGGTTAAGCTTCAACAATATAGTCTTACAAGAGACTTTGATAATCTCCAAATCACACTAATTTAGTCTTTTGTGTATTGAGCTATTAATCTCTGTAACCCTGAATGAATGGTCTTTGGGCAAAACAGTAAAAAAGATGAAATCTAGGGTGTGCCCAGCCTGGTGCGTAGACTTCATCGTATGAACCAAACTGGCTACATCAAGTGAGGAAGTCAACAGTTCTGCTTTATCACACTGAGCTACTTCCATATACACATTAAAATCTCCTAAACAATTAGCTCAGGCAGGGTAAGTCTTACTGAATTTGCTTCCCTTTCTTGGGGAGTGTACATAATCCACTTCTGAACAGAAATTTTACTAGGGCCCCTTGCTTTCATTTAACCACATTCCCATGATATTCAGCTGGGGCCCACATAGGATAGTTATGTGGGTCCCTGGCTGAATATATATAATGCAGGTCCTGCAGGGGGATCAGAGGGTTATCTATCCATCAATATATATATATATAAACCCTTTGATCCCCTTCCTCTAGCCCGCTGCCTTATATATATTAACCCTTTGATCCCCCTCCTCCAGCCCGCTTGCCTTTCAAAACAGAGAAAGTCTGGTAGGTCTGCATTGGGCTCTATGCAGGCTGCCTGCCTGCCTCCCTTCCAACGGATACCCAAGAAATAATCCTTGGTGTCCGACACCCTTCTGCTCACCCAACCCTCTTACCCAGGGGACCACCTAGTCCCCCTCATTCGTAACATAGTAGATGACGGCAGAAAAAGACCTGCATGGTCCATCCAGTCTGCCCAACAAGATAAACTCGTGTATACCTTACCTTGATTTGTACCTGTCTTTTTCAGGGCACAGACCGTATAAGTCTGCCCACCACTAACAACCTCACTTCCTGGTGTTAAGCACTCCCTGACTCCAAAAATAATCCTGAGTGTCTAGTGCACCACTCACCCACTGAAAAAAACCCCCACCATTCCCTGATGTCATGGCACCCCCTTCCTCTCCCTCAGATTAAAAAAAAAAATCCCCTGTGTCAAAAACTTATATGGCAGGCAGGCCCATCTGGTGCATCCCCAGGGCAGGTTGCAGGAACAAGTGGGCATCACTCCTGCTTGTACCTTTCTAGGAGAGAGGATGATGGTATGGGGATGTCTGGGGAAGGGGGGTGGGGGGGAGTGCCACTAGGCAGGGATTTTACATTATTTTTTTTTAATTCAGGAAAGGGGGGAGGGGTGGGTGAGCTTACTGGACTACCAGGGAAAATATTTGAATGGCGGGAGGGCATTAGACTACCAGGGAAACACTTTGAACTATGGGTGGGGTTGGGGTTCAGCAGAGAGGAAAGGAGGGGAGCCACTGGACCACCGGACTTTTTTTTGACTCTGGGGAAGGGACCGATACTGGACATCTAGGGCAGGGTGGTCAGATTGGCGGAAGACTACTCAACCAATCCTTTCCATGCTGTCCTGATGAAAACTCTCCATTAGCTGCACATGCAAATCATTTTCTTTTTGTTTTGCATGCTGTTGGTTAGCTTATCACCGCATTTGCGTTCATTTTAGTGTGATGTGCGGTCAGGGTTTCTGCATGAATTAATGCCTGCACAGAAACCCTTTCTGCACTGAAAACCCGTGCAAAAGTGTGCCAACCACATGGGAAGTTTTCTGCATTTGGTCTTTAAAGTAGCTAAGCACTGTTCCCAAAACATCAGCTTGTTTTGGAACAAACAAAACCTCATTCCAAACCTACCTTGCCTCCTATTATATCTACCTCTGCTCAGTACACAAACAATATCCCTTCTCTCACAACCCCTTTAACCTAGCATATAAGCCACAGCAGACCCCAATTCACTGTTTCGAACATGCCACATACTCCCACAGGGCCCTCCTCCCATATTCATCGGTGGCCAAGTGAAAATCAGACATTTGTATTACTCAAGAAAACACTTTTTTCAAAAATATCAAATAGGCGCAGAACCATTGTATGTGTAGGTAAGTATAGGATGCTGAGCTGGTTCCGGAAAGGCTGAGGGTTGATATGGATAGGGGGAGGTAATGGTAGGGAGGACGATTGGGGGGGGGGGGGGGGAAGAGTTCTTTTGGGGATTATGGTTCAGTATAAGTTAATCAAAGCTGATATTTATCAGTAATGAACTCCTGTTTGGCTACAATCACTGTAAGCCAATAATTTTGAATAGATATAAAACCTTAAAAAAAATAAATCTTGAAAGCTTTTTCACATTTGATCAGAGCACAAAAAGGCAACTGGGGAGGCTTCTGTGCACTGGAAAGGCCATGCATATTCAGAACTTTGTACTAATTTGGGGTTCAGTTTTTGTCCTGGTCCCATGTGTTCACATTACCCACTTTGCTTGGTTCAGGTTTGCTTGTTGCAGATAGGATTTGCCAGATTAAAAAAAATGATCCATCTTTTCTAAGATTACTTGTGTGATCTCTTATCAAATGGGATTCCTTATGTTTCATTACCAGCCCAGGGATGTTTCCTTTGACTAGAATCTCGGTGGCTAATGTTCAACCAGAAACATCTGAAATAATATTGAGCTTTTGTTAATGTCAGAATGATCCAAAGATGTACATGAATTTTTTGAGATGTGTAGCCCCCATCGGTGCTAAGGTGTACAAGAGGGAGCCAGTGTGTAATACATAAGATTGAGATTATCTTTTGGGTTATTGTATTTTTTTATGGTGGTCTGCTAATCAACCTGAAAAGAATCCAGTTATTTTAAGGAGCAATAGGTCTACTTGAATTTTTGCTGTAAAGAATGGCTTCCTCTTTAATATGAATAAACAAGTCCATTCAGATTTACTTTTTTTTTTTTTTCTAGAGCAGAAACGAGCACATGAGAGAACAAGTATTGATCCTTGCCTTTCCCTTCCTCCAATGTGCAGTTTTAAGAAAATACCACACATTCACATTTAGTGTCTAGACAGTTCTCTAGTACAGGCTACTGTTTTGCAGCTCTGTCAAATGTTAATTTGTAATAACAAACCTTGGGTACTGGACCCTAGTGTTTGAGACACCTGGAAATCAGCCTTGCTGCAACATTACTTTTCATAAGTGTTCTCCCTCTTCCATCTCTTTAGACTAGTAGGACGGAAGAGCTATCTGAGCTGGTGCCTGAAAGTCCCCCTTCCACGCCAGAAGTTTTGTCTGTACCTTCTACTCCAAATGATCCAGATGAACAGGTAATGAAACTTAGAATGGGAGAGATAATGGAAGTAGGAGGAATAGGGAGGGTCTGTGTGCAATCAACATCTGCCATAAGGTTGAGGTCTTGTGTGGTTAACCCTTAATATGGTAAAGGGATGGGGGAAAGCCCGCCTTGGAGGTGAAAATAGATCAGATGAAAGTGATCTGATGAATTAATCAACCGTAACACATGGAGGATTAAAAACCAATGCCCGACAAACAAACATGTTTTGTTCTCATCAAGGGCAATAATGCTGTCAGAACATGTTAAAAATCATATTAAATCATAAGTATACAGGCATATATGAAAAAGCACCATCTAAATGAACCAAATGATCTCAAATCAGACCAAATTAAATGAATATACATTAAAATTACATAAATATGGATTAATCAGTACATTCTCATTAATATCACATTACATTTTTAACTAGACATTGAAAAAAAAAGAATTGTGATCTAAAAATAAATACCTAGATAAATAATATATACATAGGCACATTTTAAAATCCCCAGAAGTGTTTTAAAATGGGTTCACCACTAAGGTTAAAAACAGAAACATGGGAAAATGATAGGTTAGTAATTTTAAATCCAATACAGACTATAGGAGATGGAAATAGAAAAATGGCAGACTTACTAGTCTTTCTGAAGCAATAGGTGCCATAGCTGTAATCAAGATCAGGTGGCAGCACTCTACTTATGGCGTGGAACACATGACTATCTAAAATACACAAATATAGGTTCTTAAAAGTGAGATGGAAGTCTGCTTTAGTGCAAGGAACTAAAACGGCAAAAAAATATTAACACATTCATTATTGGCTAAAAACACTGAAAACATAAGAGTGTTGAGTTTTAAGGCTACTCAGATCATTAGAAGAGATGTAATTAAACGTCAAAAATTTTTAAAAATAAGTTGACACAGCCTAATGGGTAGAGTAGTGGGCTGAAAATCAGGGGTTCAGGTCCTGCTTCTTCCTCTGATACTTGTAATCACCTCACCCTTTAATCTGTCGGGTACAAAACTAAGCCCTCTGGGTTAAAAATACTTACATTCTCCAAGGACAAGCAGGCTGCTTGTTCTCACATATGGGTGACGTCCACGGCAGCCCTAGGTCCGGAAAATCTTCCTAGCAACAAAGGTTGCTAAAGCCTTTGAGCGCGCAGGTGCGGCCATCTTCCCGCCCGTAGTGCAGGAGTCCCGCTTCAGTCTTCTTTTTTCCGCAGTCAAGAGCGGCTGTTTACGGCAGTTCTGTACACCAGAAAAGAAAAGCCTTCGTTTTAGTCAGCTTTTTGCCAGTTTTTTCTTCTTCGTCGTGCTCGTGCAGGAGCTGTTTAATTTTTCTTTAAAAAAAAAAAAAAGTTTTTCCCTTAGTTTCTTAGTTTTTTGCCCTCAAATATCCTTTCGTTGTCGTGTGCGGCCATTTTAGCCACCCTTACGGGTTTTCTCCCTTTTTTTTGTGCCCTTCCTTTGGCAACATCGCAAATTTTGATTTCGCCGCCGCTGTATTTCCGTCTGTGACATCGAGGCTCGCCAGCGGCTTCAAGAAGTGCACTCGGTGCAACCGGGCAATCTCAGGCACTGACCTTCACGCGTGTTGTATCCAGTGCCTTGGGCCCTACCATCGCCCAGACGCATGTAAGTTGTGTCTTAGTCTTAAAAAGTGGACATGTAAGTTGTGTCTTAGCCTTAAAAAGCGGACACAAGCATCGAGACAAGCTCAACGGGAATGCCTGTTTGGAGCTTTGCCCGGTACTTCAACGGCGGCGGTGTCGATGTCGGCACCGGAGAGTTCATAGACTTCGGGAGCACAGGTAATGGCTGTCCAGAGACATGCTGGCAGCAGTGAACCATCAAGTGGGTCTCCACCTGCCTCGAGGGCTCCTGCGGTACAGGCCCATCGGGACCGACCCCTTTCGGACCCGACCCCGAGGAGGCGTGTGGATTCCACGTCCTCTTCATCGGTACCAAGGGGTACCAGTGATGTGTCTCGAGCGAAGGCAAAGAAGCACCGTCATCAGTCCCCTTCTCGTCACGGTACTGAGAGCTCCGGGGCGTCGAGGGAATCAGCCCCCATGAAGCGTCGACGCTGGGAGGACCACACACCCTCTATACAAGAAGTGTGGATGCGCCGGTCTCCGGACAGCCCGGTACCGCCTCCTCCTCGGCAGATTCTAGCCTCAACTCCTGTACTGACACCACAGCTTTTCTCGACAGACATTCTTGATGAGCGCCTCAATGCCATTCTTCGAGGGATCCTGGAAAGGCTGCTGCGACTATCTGTTCTGGTACTGGAGGTGCTTGCGCTGACGGTACTGTCTATAGATGCGGCGGCTAACTCCCTGCCTGTGGTGAGGCCCTCGACGTCTGTCTCGGCTGCCCCCCGGGTTGACTCGACTTCGATGGAGGGAGCTTCATCACCGCCGGCATGGGAGTCAACTTCTCGACATCACCATCGAGGACATAGCTTGGCGTCGAGACGGGCTTGGCTTCAGACTGTAGTCAGAGAACTCCTGTCCGATACCGAAGGGGAAGCCTCGTGGGAGGCAGAGGAGGACCCAAGATATTTCTCTTCTGAGGAGTCTTGTGGCCTTCCCTCTGATCCTACTCCTTCGCCGGAGAGAAAGCTTTCTCCCCTGGAGAGTTTGTCTTTCTCCTCCTTTGTCCGGGAAATGTCTATGGCCATTCCCTTCCCGGTGGTAACTGAGGATGAGCCCAGGGCTGAGATGTTCGAGGTCCTGAACTATCCTTCGCCACCTAAGGAGTCATCCACTGTTCCTATACATAATGTCCTTAAGCAGACACTGTTGAGGAGTTGGATGAAACCACTATCTAACCCCACCATTCCTAAGAAGGTTGAGTCCCAGTATAGGATTCACGGGGACCCAGAGTTGATGAAGGCCCAGTTGCCTCATGACTCGGGGGTTGTGGAGTCTGCTCTCAAGAGAGCCAAAAGTACGAGAGATTTTGCCTCGTCGCCTTCGGGACGGGAGGCTCGGACTTTGGACTCTTTTGGGAGGAAGGCCTACCAGTCAGCTATGCTCATCTCCAAAATCCAGTCCTACCAGCTCTACACGCGCATTCACTTGCAGAATAATGTGAAGCAACTGGCGGACCTGGTCGATCAGCTCCCTTCGGAGCAGGCTAGGCTTTTTCAGGAAGTGGTCAGGTAGCTGAAGGCGTGTCGTAAATTCCTGTCTAGGGGTACTTACGATTCTGCTACTCAGGGTATAGTGATGCGCAGACTCTGGCTGCATGCCTCTGACCTAGACAATCGAGTCCAGCAGCGGCTTGCGGATGCTCCTTGCCAGGGGGATAATATTTTTGGCGAGAAAGTCGAACAGGTGGTAGAGCAGTTCCACCAGTGGGACACCGCTTTCGAGAAACTCTCCCGCCTGGCCCCTTCAGCATCTACCTCATCAGGTAGACGTTTTTACAGGGGTAGGAGGAATGCTCCCTATGCTTACAATAAGCGTAGGTACAATCCACCTTCCCGCCAGCCTGCTCAGGCTCAACCCCAGTGCGCTCGTTCACGTCAACAGCGTGTGCCTCGTCAGGCCCCTGCAGCACCCCAGCAAAAGCAAGGGACGGGCTTTAGACTGGCTCCAGGCGAGCATAGCCGCAATAAAAGTGTCCGTGCCGGACGATCTACCGGTCGGGAGGAGGTTAAAATTTTTTCACCAAAGGTGGCCTCTTGTAATCTCTGATCGGTGGGTTCTCCAATTAGTCCGGCAGAGATACTCCCTCAATTTGATCTCCAAACCTCCAAATTGCCCACCGGGAGCTCAGTCCTTCAGCTTCCAGCACAGTCAGGTCCTTGCAGAGGAACTCTCCGCTCTTCTCAGCGCCAGCGCGGTCGAGCCTGTACCACCGGGGCAAGAAGGGCTGGGACTGTATTCCAGGTACTTCCTTGTGCAAAAGAAAACAGGGGGGATGAGTCCCATCCTAGACCTAAGGGCCCTGAACAAATATCTGATTTGAGAAAAGTTCAGGATGCTTTCCCTGGGCACCCTTCTTCCCATGATTCAGAAAAACGACTGGCTATGCTCCCTGGACTTGAAGGATGCTTATACTCACATCCCAATACTGCCAGCTCACAGGCAGTATCTTCGATTCCGTCTGGGAACACAGCACTTTCAGTATTGTGTGCTGCCCTTTGGGCTCGCCTCTGCGCCCGGGGTGTTCACCAAATGCCTGGCGGTCATTGCAGCGTCGCTACACAGGCTGGGAGTGCATGTGTTCCCTTATCTCGACAATTGGCTGGTGAAGAACACCTCGGAGGCAGGAGCTCTACAGTCCATGCAGATGACTCTCAAACTCCTGGAGCTACTCGGGTTTGTTATAAATTACCCAAAGTCCCATCTCCTTCCAGTTCAACGACTAGAATTCATAGGAGCTCTGCTGGATTCTCAGACAGCTCGGGCTTATCTTCCCGAAGCGAGGGTGGACAACCTTCTGCCCCTGGTTTCCTTGGTCAGAGCGTCTCAGCAGATCACAGCTCGGCATATGTTGAGACGTCTGGGCCATATGGCCTCCACAGTTCATGTGACTCGCATGGCACGCCTTCACATGAGATCTGCTCAGTGGACCCTAGCTTCCCAGTGGTATCAAGCTGCAGGGGATCTAGAAGATGCAATCCTGTTGTCCATCACTTTTTACAACTCCCTGATATGGTGGACAATTCGATCCAATTTGACCTTGCGACGTCCCTTCCAAATTCCTCAGCCTCAAAAAGTGCTGGCTATGGATGCATCTCTCCTGGGGTGGGGAGCTCATGTGGATGGGCTCCACACTTAGGGAGCTTGGTCCCTTCAGGAATCAGGTCTTCAGATCAATCTCCTGGAGTTGCGAGCGATCTGGAACGCTCTAAAGGCTTTCAGAGACTGGCTGTCCAATCAAATTATTCAAATTCAGACAGACAACCAGGTTGCTATGTACTATGTCAACAAGCAGGGGGGCACCAGATTTCGCCCCTGTGTCGGGAAGCCGTCCAGATGTGGCTTTGGGCCCGCCGTCACGGCATGTTTCTCCAGGCCACGTATCTGGCAGGCGTAAACAACAGTCTGGCCGACAGGTTGAGCAGGATAATGCAACCTCACGAGTGGTCTCTCAATAGGGCAGTTGTCCGCAAGATCATCCGAGCGTGGGGCACCCCCTCGGTGGATCTTTTTGCCACTCAGATCAATCACAAGGTCCCTCAGTTCTGTTCCAGACTTCAGGCCTACGACAGGCTAGCCTCGGATGCCTTTCTCCTCCATTGGGGGTCAGCCCTTCTGTATGCGTATCCTCCCATATCTCTGGTGGGGAAGACTTTGCTGAAACTACAGCAAGACCACGGAACCATGATTCTAATTGCGCCCTTTTGGCCGCATCAGATTTTGGTTCCCACTTCTTCTGGAGTTGTCCTCCGAAGAACCATGGCGATTGGAGTGTTTTCCAACCCTCATCACTCAGAACGAGGAGGCGCTTCTGCATCCCAACTTCCAGTCTCTGGCTCTCACGGCCTGGATGTTGAGGGCGTAGACTTTGCCTCCTTGGGTCTTTCAGAGGGCGTCTCCCGAGTCTTGCTTGCTTCCAGGAAAGATTCCACGAAGAAGTGTTATTCTTTCAAATGGAGGAGGTTTGCCGTCTGGTGTGATAGCAAGGCCCTAGATCCTCGCTCTTGTCCTACACAGACCCTGCTTGAATACCTTCTGCACTTGTCAGAGTCTGGTCTCAAGACCAACTCCAAAAGGGTTCATTTTAGTGCAATTAGTGCTTTCCATTATCGTGTAGAGGGTAAGCCAATCTCTGGACAGCCTTTAGTTGTTCGCTTCATGAGAGGTTTGCTTTTGTCAAAGCTCCCTGTCAAACCTCCACCAGTGTCATGGGATCTCAACGTTGTCCTCACCCATCTGATGAAACCTCCTTTTGAGCCACTGGATTCCTGCCATCTGAAGTACTTGACCTGGAAGGCCGTTTTCTTGGTGTCTGTTACTTCAGCTCGTAGAGTCAGGGAGCTTCAAGCCTTGGTAGCCCATGCTTCTTATACTAAATTTCATCATAACAGAGTAGTCCTCCGTACGCACCCTAAGTTCTTGCCGAAGGTGGTGTCGGAGTTCCATCTTAACCAGTCAGTTGTCTTGCCAACATTCTTTCCCCATCCTCATACCCGCCCTGCTGAATGTCAGTTGCATACATTGGACTGCTAGAGAGCATTGGCCTTCTATGTGGAGCGGACAAGCCCCTTCAGACAGTCCGCCCAAATGTTTGTTTCTTTCGACCCCAACAGAAGGGGAGTGGCTGTCGGGAAACGCACCATTTCCAATTGGCTAGCAGATTGCATTTCCTTCACTTACGCCCAAGCTGGGCTGACTCTTGAGAGTCATGTCACGGCTCATAGTGTTAGAGTCATGGCAGCGTCAGTGGCGCACTTGAAGTCAGCCACTATTGAAAAGATTTGCAAGGCTGTGATGTGGTCATCAGTCCACACATTCACATTACTGCCTTCAGCAGGATAGCCAACGTGACAGTCGGTTTGGACAGTCGGTGCTGCAGAATCTGTTCGGGGTTTAGTATCCAACTCCACCCTCCTAGGCCCATTTTATTCTGTTCCAGGCTGCACTCTCAGATGTTTCTTCGTAGGTCAATCTTTGTTGTGTCCTCGCCGTTGCGAGGCCCAATTGACCCTGTCTGTTGTTTTGAGTGAGCCTGGAGGCAGGCTAGGGATACCCATATGTGAGAACAAGCAGCCTGCTTGTTCTCAGAGAAAGCGAATTTACTTACCTGTAGCAGGTATTCTCCGAGCACAGCAGGCTGATTGTTCTCACCAACCTGCCCGCCTCCCCTTTGGAGGAGTTCTTTTCTTTGTTTTTGCTTCACAAGTTGACTGAAGCGGGACTCTAGCGCTACGGGCGGGAAGATGGTCACGCATGCGCGGTGCGCGCACCTGCGTGCTCGAAGGCTTTAGCAACCTTTGTTGCTAGGAAGATTTTCCGGACCTGGGGCTGCCGTGGACGTCACCCATATGTGAGAACAATCAGCCTGCTGTCCTCGGAGAATACCTGCTACAGGTAAGTAACTTCGCTTTCAGGCACACTAACCTGTGCTTATTTTTGGAAAAATAACTATATCTGAAGTACAAAGCAGAGAGCTTTGTGTAGCCAACCCTTGGAAGCTAGCAATGGATGCAGAGGATATAACCTTAGTTACACGTTACTGCCACTATCGTTACTTTGTTTATAATCAAGTGCAACAACTGCCTAGGTTGGGGTGGAAAGTTGAGTATTAACTTTGCTGTTTCTTACATATTCTGTGTTTATTTCCCAGGACAACGATGAGAAAATAGACTTCACATCCAATCCTATGCTGGGCTTGAATGTGCCACTGGCTGTTGCCAAGGAGAGAGCACACCAAAAACGGTCCAATAAGAAGGCACCTCCAATGGATTGGAGCAAAAAAAATGAACTTTTCAGTAATTTATAAATTGCTGCCATCAGTGATTGGCGAGGACTAGGTGAATGGGGGAGAGCAGAGAGCAAAATTGAGTAGCTTTCTTCTCCTCCAAAAAAAAAAAAAAAATGCAAAAATTAACACCAGTATCATTGTAGTCAAATCTGACTTCCCCCAAGTTCATTTGCTTGGGGGGAATTTTTTCAGTAATCTGAACAGTGAATTGAGTGAGCTATGCTGACAGCATTTCTGTGGAGAATTTCAAATCTATTGCAGCATATCTAACTTTCCTGGTAAAGAGTTGAGCTTATCTTCATGTTTTATTGAATTCACTAGAACGTTATAGTGACAGTAATAGTTTGCCTGGAAGGATACTACTATACTTAAATCTGATGACCAAAAATAGGTTTTGATGGTGTAACCTTGAGTAAAAGGGCATATTTCTGGAAGGATACTTGTCAGAAAATTCTTACACATATGTACCTTCTTGATCTTTCATTGAGGCAGCATAAGTTTTTCGTGCTTTTCCATAATGTACAAATGAGTTATAATTAAAAGGTACATAGAGCTCTATGGAACATAAATGCAACACAAATCATGGTATTAATCAAAAACAAGTTTTCAACAATTATTCCATAAATGCACACATCAAATGCTATAGGTATATTGCATGGTATGTGCTAAGGCATAAGAACTTTGACACCAGCCTGCAATTCTTTCAAATTAAGTGGGAGTGTCATGGCTTTTCAGAGGCTGTAGGATCCATGAAAGTTAGTGGTTTCTGAGTTTGAAGTGTAGTCAATTACACATCACAATTGTAAGTCCTCGTAGAAAGCCAGGATTAAAATTTTTTTTTTTAATAGCCAATAAATTTCTAAACATTAGTTAATTGCTAATGCTATCTAAATGGCTCCAATTGAAATCTGCTTTACAAGCTGTGGGATTCTTGTCTAAACATTTTCCTTGCAAGTTGCCTAAATTTTCCAGGTTTGCCTTTTTGCTGTCTTTACACCATCACTTTTAAATATTGGTCTTATTCATGAAATCTTGACATTAGAGTGGTGGTCTTCAAGCTTTGTGCTCAGTAATCCATAGTAGCAGCAAATCAAATCTAAACTAACAATTTTAATCTTAAGTATTTCTTTTACCTCTCAAGAGTTTATATATCGCCATTGTGGCATAATGTAAGCCACATTGAGCCTGCAAAGAGGTGGGAAAATGTGGGATACAAATGCAGCAAATAAATTAAATAAATATAGAACCATCACACAGAGGGCCCTAGAAAGTAGAAGTCTGACGAGCCTGAAGTTAAGTATGGTGCAAGAGATCAAACTGAGGTCTGCAACTGGTTTCATTAAGAACCTGATGCTCTTCTGAATAGTGCCATAAAAATACTGCCGGAACAGCGTAGAATACCCTAATGCTCAATGCTGATGAGATGCAAATATAGGCATGCTCATAGCGATGAGCATTAGGGAATTCAACAGGATTGTGCTGGTGTGTGCGCAGAAGAGTTCCACAGTAAGCTTGGCTCATGTGCGCACATGAACTTGAATGTGAAGCACACATTGGTGTCTTGTTTTCTGTGGCCTTAAATATGTGTTTTTAATTTTAGCTTGGACGCTTACATTTAGACACAGGAAATGGATGCCAATGTGCTTTCTCTGGGCATTTTGTTTATTTTTTTAGCATAGACTCTTTAAATTTAGACACAGGAAATAGACACCAGCACTTAAGGGCTTGCAGAGGCTTCCCTCTGCTTCCAAAAGCAATCAAAATGGCAGATTTTGCGGAAAGAATCATGAGAAATACTCTCTTCCAACACCCTAATGCCTGCTCCGACCTGGTGTTTTTTTTGCAGTGGTAAGACTGTTTTTGGGCGCCTTTTTCTGAGCATTGGGGAGGAATATAAGATGACCTCATTTAGCTTGACTACACTAGCTGTGCTAGTGCCTGGCATGCTTGTTTCCCACGGTAGACCCCTCTGATCATTCTGTGCAGGTAGATACAGGCACTAGTATGGAGCTAATGGCCTCTAGCGCCTGCGTTTACGTTTGAGCATTGGGGCCTAAGTTTCTTACTTGAATTGAACTCAAGTAAATGAGGACCACTTATAAATGCAGCTTTCTGTGAAGGTTGATTAGATGCATGGATTAAGGTATATAATCTGCATGGTCAACTCAAAGGGCAACACTAGTGTGAGAACTGCCCTTTGCTTTTTTCCCCCCTTTAAAACCGCTGACTGGGCCTTTCACTAACTGGCATCCTTCCCATGTGACTGGTATATTGGAGGTTAATAGGATGCTTTACAACTTTAAGAATACTTGTAGTGTTAGCCTATTTTTAAAACTCAAATTAAAAAGTTCTTTCTGAACTGTTTAAAATCAGGAACATTGTTTTGGATTACAATGTACTGTGTGATTTTTCTACTTCTGGGTATTTGTGTAAATTGCAATGGAGAGTTGATTCAGCTAAAGAAATTCTAGTCTTAATGAAGAAAAGGAAATACTACATAATGCTTGTCTGTCTTTTCATTAACATGCCTCTAGTAAGCTAGTAGTGTTTTATAATGAAGCACATGAATGATCAACTTTGGTAACAGTGTGGTTTATAATCCTTTATCATTGTCTATTTATTGGTACATGTTACTATAGTGCCTTGCAAACCATGGTACAATCAGGAGAAGGAAGAGTGTGCAACAATGGACTTTTTACTTTTGTGGTGTCAAATTTTATAGTTAAAGTTTGAGATTGTGGTTCCCTTGGTTTGACGTGACCTGACAAACTATTTACTAACAGGGCCGTGCCTAGGGTCTCTGGTGCCCCCCTGCAGACTATCAGTTGGCGCCCCCACCCCCTCCGTCTAGCAGAGCAGGAACAGAAGGGAGCAGGCAAGTAAGCTGGACCTCAGGAAAAAAATAGCACTGTATGTATCCCTCATTGATAAGTCTCTGACTCTAAAGTTTAGCAATTTCATTAAAGCAAAATGTATTTTCATAACACTTCAAAGATTTCCAACTCAAAATAGGAATGCTAATTCAAAATGTGAGCAAAGTCCTCTTAGTTTCCAAAGATTCTTTTTCTAATCTCCTTTGCACCAAAGGATATAATTCAGATCAAACATTTGTCTCTGATCAACTATCTCAGATCAAATATTTATTTCAGATTAAATATTAAGGTTTCCTTGCTTACAGTCACTTAAATCTACCTAGCCTTTATATAGCTTATAGGATTTAAACACTCTTAAACTGAAATTCACCCTTTTCTATTCTTCATAAACTTCAAGTAATCCTGAAAAAATCAGATCCTTTTTCACTAGAGAAATCTCAAACTTCAATCTCCACCAACCTCTTTTCATTCATATTTTCTCATTTACCACATAATCTGGCAGTCTTTTATAATTTCAGTCAACACACACAGGAACTCACAGCTGCATGTCTCTCTTGGCCAAACCGACAGTCAGTTGCTGTCTCACTCTGTTCCCTTCCCGGCAGATTTCTAACAAAAGCTGATCATCCAATCAGAGAGCTCTATTTGAATGCAGATTAACATACAGACACTGTAATGGGAATTTTTAGTGAAAAACACTAGATAAACCCTTCGTTTTTGGACCAAACTTCACACTTTTGATCAGAGCCATGCCCTAACATTAAGGCTGTAAACACTTCCATCATTTTTTATTCATAAATATGCAAATGAGAACCTCCCAAAAACGGACTAATTTGCATACGATTTAAACAAATCTGAGCATATGACAACCAAGTACAGACTCCCAGCACCTGAATTCTGCAATTAGATTTAATACAAATACTTTAAAAACTTATTTTTAGCACTTTTAAAATTTCAGGTTGTCTTTAATTTGAATGCGGTTCAAGCTTTGAAGCTCACCCTGAGTGAGGAATTAGCCCCAAACCACAGCATATATAGCAATTTGGTTGCATTCTTTAAAATAACTTGAAGAGCCTGCCTGCCTCAGTGAATACTGCTGTTGCTTTCACTTCCGGTTTGCCATGAAAAGGAGGGAAGGGGCGATCGCAACTTCAGCTAAAAGATTTTGCAAGTGAGTGGAAGGCAGGGACCGCAGGGCAGCAGCGCCCCTCGAAGGCAGGCGCCCCCCTGCATTGCTTACCTGGCTTACCGCATTGGCACGGCCCTGTTTACTAATATGTTTTAGGTAATTCATTTAATTCAAGTTGCCATGAACTTTAGGAGAAGCTGCTTAACCTGCCTGTGTTTGTCAGCTATTTTAAAATATATTGTGAAGCCACTTCAGGTTGTACAATAAGGGATAAATATTTACAGTATTATGTATGGCTAACTTCTAACACTTCAAAGTGGTTTACAAAAAAAAAAAACCCATAGCTAAATGGTAACTAAAATCTAGACATGAGTAAACCACACTTAAGACAAGTCAAAGACAAACAGTTTAGAAGCCAAACTAAATGGTGTCTTATGAAAGGTCAAAGTCTGTTCTTGACAAGGATGAGGAGGAAGCTTATTCCAAAGGTCTAGTCCAGCTACTGAAACATGAGCTTGTGTTGCCTTTAGTCAAACCACATGCACATTTGAAAATTCCAACAAGTACTGAGCTGTGAATGTAGTGTGCATGAAGGAACATGCCATATCAAAACTTATCATAAATTGGAGGGAGTTTCTGTGTAAGGCAATCTAAGTAGCTTAAACTGTGTTTCCTTGTTATCCAGAAACTTGTGGGTTATAACTATCCACCAGCAAGGGGGGATAGAGAACAGGCAGTGAACTGTTATATAGCATGGTATGCATTCCTTCAGTATTTTCTGTCTCCAGCAGGTGGTGGACAGTCTCCCTAGAGCTTCTGGTCCCTTTAGGGAATCTTGGCTCCTGTTCTGCTTCTAGATCCGTTGAGCCCATGGGAGTGATATGTCTGGTGCTAGTGCCTATCTTGTGGTATATCTGGTGATGCCAGGTCCCTCCCCAACCCTTCTCTCCTCCCACTGCTTACTTGTCTTTCCTCCTTACAAAAAAAAAAAAAAATAATAGTTTGAGGACAAGCAGGCATAATTTTCTCACATGTTGGGGTGACATCATCCACAGAGCTAGGTGCAGACACTGCCAAGTGCACTGTTGCTTTAAATCTTTGATGCAGTTCCCCCACCACACATGGTCCAGATCTGACACACTCTAGCGCAGGACCAGCAGTCTATCATTTTCTGTAGAGTAAAGTTGTTTTTAATATCTCCTCACTGTGTCAGACTTTTGCCTTTTCCATGACTTCCCTTTTTCAAGATTTTTTTCCTTCGTATTCTACTTTGTGTTCAATTATTCATTCCCCCCCCCCCCCCCTCTCTCCTTTGGGGCCTCTGAACCCTTCTTTTGTCTGGGAAGCATCTACCAAAAATTCGGTACATGATTATTCGATCTCCCTCAGGCCATAGAGCCTTTTGACCTTGTGTCTGCCAGTTTCCCCTCCATGGCAACAAGGATGCTGAGTGGCTTTAAGAAGTGTACTCAATGCAGTAGGACTATTTTAGGCACAGACCCCCCATAACTGGTGTTTTCAGTGCTTGGGTCCAGAGCACTGGGACATAGTGTGGTTCTGCATTGAGCATGGCAGGGGATTCGTCACTAAGATGGGAAACTCCTTATACTCATCCCCAGTCTTCTCATCTCCATCTTCCCTACACCATACCCCTCCCAATCTCTTTCCTTTTGCCTATTTTGCCTTGTTTACATTTCTTTGTTCAATACACATATCCTTAAAACCTTACTATTACTATGTTTATTACAGGTTGTAATATTCTCCTTACAATACTTTATAATTCTATTTACTATGTAAGCCGCATTGAACCTGCTTTGTGTGGGAAAGCGCGGGGTACAAAAGTAATAAATAAATAAACCAGCATTGGGTGCACCAGTGCAACATTGAAATGGTCCAGCTTCAGACTTGGTACTGTGAATGCGTCAGGACTCTTATATCCTTGTTGGTGCTGTATGCATCGAGACAGCTGCAGTGTAAAATACCTAAAGCATTGCCATCATTCTCCCTCCAGGCACTCTGCCCACACCTCCCCATCATAGATGCCCTTGATGCATGGGAAGTGTCCATGCTGCAGTGACCTCATTCTCTCCAACTTTTCTCATCTAGATCCTTTGAGGTCTTCAAGATCTCCTACACTTGCACAGGCTATAATTCAGGCTACGTACACACTGCTTTCTCAGCTGATACCGACACCTACTCTATAGGAGGAAATCCGGACTAAGAGGAGCTTTCAGGGCTACTGCATCTGCAGTGTTGACAGGCTTACAAGGTTCTTGCAGACTCAGCCCAGCCCATCGATACAGCAGAGTGACAGTCATGGGAGTGGTCCTGCATACTGGCTTGGTGCTGACCGTTGGGGACAGCATGAACCCGATCGATGTTGGCAAAGGAACTTCTCAACCTCGGAGACTCATCTGCCTCGATTCTCTAGTCAACACTCTTCCATGTACTTCCCATGAACAGTACTTTGAAGAGTCACTCGGACCTCTCCTGGGAGATGGATCAGGACCCATAGGACCTCTCAGCTGAGGAGTCCTATGGCAATCCATCTGATCCTTCTCTGCCACCTAAGAAATGTAGGTCTCCTTCAGAAAGTATATCCTTTCCTGGCTTTGTTCATGAGATGGTTCAAGCCATACCTTTCAAATTAGAAAAACAGGAAGAGCCTCATTAAGAACTTTTTGAGGTTCTGGATTGATACTCTCCTCCTAGAGAAGGAATTGCTGTTCCACTTCATACAATTATCAAAAACTGGGAGACTCCACTGACAGTTCAGGTAGCCCTAAAGAAAATTGATACAATGTATAGGATACAGAAATGCACTCAGTTTGTGAAAAGTTACCTCCTCATTCCCTAGTTGTGGAATCTGCTTTAAAAGTCACTTGTAGTGCAATATCTCGTGCTTCTGCTTCTCCAGGAAGAGAAACTAGAAGATTGAACTGGACTTAGCACTGAAGCTTGAAAGGTTTTTCTGCAAACTAACCACCTATTAGATTATCAACTTTATTCTACAATTTACTTAGCCTTTAATAGAGTAGTCTGTAATACAGAGTATCTTTTGCAGAATTCCCCCCACCCCTGAGAAAGCTGAAGAATTGCATAAGCTTAGGAAACTCGTCAACACTTATAAATATCTGGCAAGGCAAGCCTTTAATTCCTTTGTCTCGTGCATTTCCACCTTAGCAGTGGCAATGTGATGTCTGTCCTGGCTCAGTCTCCAACCTTGAATCTGCTGTCCAGGAACAATTAGCAGATGGCACCCGCACATGCATGGTGGGGGCACTGCCTCAAAGATTTAAAGTGACAGTGCACTTAGCAGTGTCTGCACTGGGCTCTGGATTACCCATATATGAGAATGTATGCCTGCTGTCCTTGGAGAACACCTGCTATCAGTAAGTAACTTAGCTTTACATATTCAGCCTCCTATCAAACCAGTCCCTGTTATTTGGGATCTCAATGTCATCCTCATATCTCATGAAGCCTCCTTTTGAGCCACTACATTCTTGTTCTCTAAAAGTAATCACACATAAGATAGTCCACCCAATATTTAAAATGGTTTGACCACCAAAACGACACTTAACTGGCTATCTGGCAATATTCAGCGCCGGATAATGACTTAAAGATAGTCTGTTATATCTCATGATATACCCGGCTAAGTTTGGTGGTCATATTTGACTGCCGCAATAGGTGGAATAACTTTGGCCAGCTCTAACTTGACTGGCTGGTGATGAAAACTGGAAACAGCCCGCCATTGAATATCTGGGCTCAGTGCTGACCCGCCTGGCTGTCTCCTGTAGTTTGAAAATTGGTGTCAGTGTACTTAATCATTGTGCCAGAAGAATAAGTGAACTTTTTCAAGACCATTTTGCATTTCCAATTCTGATAATGCAATTTTTGGATATTATGTAAAGGATCGTTCAGAGACTCCTGAGGCAGGCCTGTGGCCAAAACATGGTACTGTGTTGAGTCTTCTTCCAATAAACATTTTTAGAATTATCCAAAGTCTCATTGCATATCTGTGGTTTGCATAGTCCATTTCCCACTTCTTATTTGCACTTTGTGGGATCTCAGCGTTCCTCTGCCTAGGCAGATCCACTCAGACTGCTCACAATGTAATAGCCTTGCTGGCTTCAGAAGCCTTATTTCCACTCTGTCTCCTTTGAAGACATTTGCAAGGCGGCTGTATGGTCTTTTATCCAAACCTTCACTGCTCACTATTCTCTGGAGCAGTATTCTAGGCGGGACTGCTGATTTGGAGTAGTCCTGCAGAATCTTTTTACTACTTGTCAACTCTGCCTTCTGGCCCTTTTTCCCCACCAGTCTCACTATCTACTTAGTTACCAAAAAAATTCATTATCTTGTGAACCTGTTAGGGAGTCCCACATGTGAGAATATTATGCCTACTTGTCCTTGGAGAAAGCTGTTACCTGTAGAGGTGTTTTCCAAGGACAGCAGGCATATTCTCGTATCCCTCCTGCCTCCTCTTTGAGTTTTCTTAGCTCTATTACTGTACTGCTGGTCCCATGAGGCACATGCTTGGTGGGGGCACTGCCTCAAAGATTTGAAGTGAGAGCATTTGGCAGTGTCTGCACCGGGCTCCGTGGATGACATCACCCCAGATGTGGGAATATATGACTGCTGTCCTTGGAGAACACTTCCTGCTACACGTAAGTAACTTAGTTTTAGCAGAATTTGCTAAAGTCCAGAAGGAGCCCTGTCGGAAACCAGCAGCCTCTCAGCTAGCATTTTGGGTGTGAGTAGCAATGCATTTCATTGTGGCTGGGGGCAGTTCTTTGTGTTGAGACCCTTGGAGGGTTTTTCCTCCCTCTGCTGTGTTGGAGTCATGACGGGCATTTCAAGTTCCTGCACAAAGCTCATGTCTGTTTCCTCACTTGCTGCTGTCCTAGTGTCTGGATCTCAGTGACTGACACTGTTGCCTGCAGATTCTAATTCTTGGGTACCATTTTCACCTGAGTTTGCCCAGCTCATGCATCAGGCTGAGCTTATGAAGAGGACTCTCCCTCAGGCAGAGCTTCTGTAGCAGTCTCCTCAGCTTGCTGCTTTTTCAAAATGGTGGCATTTGGAGACTGACTGAATTTGACCCTGTGTCTCCCTCCCTCTGAGGTGGGGGGGGGGGGGGGTGACTGTCCTGCTTTCTGGGTTGCCTGAGGTTCTGGAAGAGGGGAAAATAACTCTAGATGAGGCAGGTGGACTTCTGCAATCAGGATGGTTTATAGAGAAACAGCTGCTTCCATTCATGACCAAGGCTTTAGAGGTTAATATTTCTGCTCCTTCACCCAGTCTGCCTCCAGCTCTAATCCTATGATGGCAAGCACAAAGAAGCCTTGAAACTCCTATCCAGTTCATGAGGCTATGCAGGAATTAATTTCCTCTCAGTGGGACATCCCAGATACTAGTCTTAAGGTGGCTAGAGCTATGGCACATTTATATCTTGTCTCCTGAACAGTTGGAAAAGCTGGTTACCTAAGATGGGCGCCTTGGTAGGCAGTCACCAAGAAGATGACTCCAGGGCATGATGTTGGAATCTTCACTGAAGCTGTTTACATTTTGGCCTTGTCCTTGCAGACAGCAAAATGCAGCTCTTAGGCAGGTCCTCTGGAAGGAGGGCATCTAAGTTCATCTCTACCTGGATGACTAGTTGATCAGAGCTGCAAACCTTTAGGAAAGTTTCGGCTACTGCTTGAATGATGCATCTCTTACAGACCCTGGGCTATCAATCTCCAAAAGAGCCAATTACAGCTGGCCCAGTGTCTGGAGTATTTGGATATTCAGTTTTTTTGCTGGACATCAGGAGGGATGAGCTTCAATGCCAGATCTGTCGCTTGTTACACCTTCTGAAGCCTCGCGCATAGGATTATGCTGAGGTTCTAGGGTCCATGGTGGTGACTCTCGAAGTGGTTCCCTGGGCCAGGGCTCACTTTCTTCAGCAGTCGACCTGGTCGTTGGTCTCCCTGGTGTCTCACGATTACAGTTTCTGTCTTTGGACCTTTGAGGCAAAATCCAGCAGGACATGGTGTCTTTAGTCCAGCAACCTTCTCTGGGGTTCCTGGTTGGTGACCATTGGATGGTGGTAATGACAGATGTGAGCCTGAAGGGCTTGGGAGCTCATTGTCTATCAAAGAAGGAAAGAAGTCTCTTCCATAGCAGACTGGGCTTTAAACTGGAATTATTGGGGCAGGGTGATCAAAGCCCTCGAGTGAAGCATAAAATACCGCTACACAAATGAGGGAAAAGGGGCAATGTCTGGAAAGCAGTATATACTAATGCCTGAAGTAGGGGAAATATGGTTTTAGATCTTGAGGCTATGTTGGAATAGGCTGATTTGGATATAGTTATACTGTAGACAGGGTAGAAGAAAGGGGGGGGGGGGGGGGGGAACGGCAGCATATGTTAAAGATCAATATTAAAGCCATATAATTTCATGATCTACAGGGAAAAGAAAAGGCACTGGGGGTAAGTCTGGATAGAGGGAATGTCAAATTTGTTTATATTGATCTACAGGCCACCTCTACAGAAGAAATGGGCAGATTTAATTGAAGATATTCAAAATTATAGCTGTGAAAGGGGGAAGTACTCAGTGGCGTTCTTAGGGGGGGGCGGTGGGTGCGGTCCGCCCCGGGTGCATGCTGCTTGGGGGGGGGGGGTGCCGCACACGCCTGTCCTTCGTTCCATGCTCCCTCTCCTCCGCAACAGGTTACTTCCTGTTCCGAGGCAGAAAGAGCATGGAACAAACAAAGGACAGGCACGTGTGGCACCCCCCCCCCCCAGCAGCGTGCACGCGGGGGGGTCCTGCTGCACCTGGGGGTCGGGGCGCATCGGCGATCCGCCCCGGGTGTCAGCCCCCCTAGGAACGCCACTGGAAGTACTACTAATAGGTGAATTTAATATGGCGGATGTTAAGTGGAGTAGCCCTGTTGTGGGGCCTCTTAGAAGCAGGAAGATCCTGGATTCTGTACAGGGGGAGCTATTTCAGTAGTTGGTAATGGGTGGGGCCATACTGGACGTACTAATGGGGAGAGTTTCTGATGTTATAGTAGGTGATCTGGCATCAAGTGATCACCAGATGGTATGATTTAATAAAGATAGATGTGGCGAGGGTTCATTCAAAGGTTCTAGACTTCAAAAAAAAAAACTAGCTTTGTTCAAATGGGTAAGCTCATTCGGTGACCCATTTAAAACTTTGAAAACAAGACTAGCTAATTTAAATTCAATATATCAATGAAAGTTTACAGCTGAATCTGCACAGCTTGTTCTGCAATTTTCCCTAAAGTGGAAAGACTTGTCTAATTAGTCTGTCAGCTGCTGAAGAATCTTTCAAAGTGAGTGAATATCTGTACAGAGAGTTGCCTGAATTTGCATATGAAATTAAGAGCGTCCTGTGCCAACATTATTACATCAAGTAGTACGATGGCCTTGTTACTCCACTTTAAAGTGGTAAATATAAGTAGAATGAGAGGAAATATAGTGATATTTTTTCATTTGACTAATATATTTTTAATAAGCTTTCAACGGTAGAACTTTGTCCACGTTTTGGGCCATGTTCTGCCACCTTGCTACCTTTTTATTGGACTAATTCTATATTTTCTATCTGATTAATCTTATTCTTATTAGCTTTATTGAAGATGCAGGAATGGTATCATGGAGCCAGGTGCCTCAAGTCAACTTTTGAATGTTATAAATTACTATGGATAAGCAGTTCCCTCCCATCACATTACTTTTAGATTCATAAACTTAGCTGGATTCCCTAAGGAGTTAGAAATAATGTGAATTTCATGGGGGTAAAACAGCTAAACTCTTGTACTGATGGCTTAATCATTAATTGTTAAAACCCTGTGTTAGGGTCTCTTACTGGGTCTGCCTTTACTATATAATGCTGTTGTAGCTATGTGATCGCACATAGCTTTTTACATCCCAGTATAGGCTTTGTGTACAGTTAACATGTTCATACTTTGTCTTAACTTGTGGGGCATTTTTGATGTAACATCTAAGCCCAACTTTGCACATTTACTAAACAGTCCAAAATTCAAGTGGGGAATACAGACATTTTTAAAACAGAAAAACATTTTTTTAAATGTCTAATTGCTAGATATTTTTATGCTCTGTGCATTTATCTTTTTGGTCTATTTAAAAACAACAAAAAAGTCCAAGTGAAAAACATACAAAATCAAGCCCTTGGGCTGTAGGAGGAGCCAGCATTCTTAATAGACTGGTCACACAGACATCCCAGGAGAGCAATGGGGCACTGCAGTGGACTTGAAATAAATGCTCCCAGGTACACATCTCACCATTCCTCCCTTATCTTGTCTGCTGAGCCTCCCCCCCCCCCCCCCCCCACCAGAACCCACTACCCCCAACTGTACATCATTACTGAAGCCCTTATCGGTGAAGGGGGCACTTATGTGGGTACAGTGGGTTTCTGGTGAGTTTTGGTGGGCTCACAGTTACCACCATAAGTGTAACAGGTAGGGGGAGAGGTATGAGTCTGGGGCCACCTGGCTGCAGTGTACTGCACCCACCACTAGACTAGTCCAGGGACCTGCATGCTGCTGTAATGGACCTGAGTATGACATCTGAGGTTGGCATAGAAGTTAGTAAGTAATGTTTTTTATCACATTTTTGGGAGTGGGAGGGGGTTAGTGACCACTGGAGAGTAAGGGGAGGTCATCCCTGATTCTCTTCAGTGGTCATTTATGGCACCTTTTTGTGGCTTATTCATTAATAAAACAGGTATAGACCAAAATGTCCAACTTCTAGCCCTGGATGTTTTTGTTTTGTTCCATTATGGTACAAAAATGTCCCAAGTGTTAGGAATGCCCAGATCCTGCCCTTAACAGGCCCCTGCCAGTGCCCCCTTGTGACTTGAACACCGTTCTGAGGGACTTAATAGAAAAATATCTAAACATTGGTTTCGAAAATACCAATTTGGATGTTTTTGTGAGGAAAAGTTCAAATGCAGATTTATGCCACTTTTTGGATGTTTTTCTCTTGAAAATGAGCCCCATCTTACACACAGCTTAGTACACTTTATGGCAGTGGTTCCCAGGAACGCTAGCCAATCAGGTTTTCAGGATCTCCACAATGAATATTATTATTGTTATTTATTGCGTTTGTACCCAACATTATCCCACCTTTTTGCAGGCTCAATGTGGCTTACAGAGTGTTATAATGATATAGTCATACAGTCGATAATAAGCTGAAGGTAGATGAGGATTTAATATGAGGAATATTCATGAGAGAGTTACAAGCACTGCCTCCACTGCCTGCAATTCATGAGTATTCATTGTGGATATCCTGCTTCCAGGACTAGGTTTGGGAGATGCTGCTTTTTAGCTTTAGTTCTTTAGCTCACTTGTTCTTACTAGTCCTCAGGGCACACCTAGGAAGTAAGGTTTTCAGGATTTATCCACAATGCCAATGTATGAGAGATTTGCATGAATTGCCTCCTTTGTATGCAAATCTATATCGTGCATCTTTGTGGATATTCAGAAAAACTGAAGGTGTACCCTATGGACTGGGTTGCAAACTACCTTAAAGTGTAAGCCTTTGAGGGTAGGGTATCTCAACCCTGCTTTTAGGATCCACTCAGCCAGCCAGTTTTTCAGGATACCCATAATTTTTAATATGAATGACAGATTTGTATACAGTGGAGGCAATGTATGCAAATTTATCTCATACATGTTGCAGATATGTGGAAAACTAGACTGGTTTGGTATGTCTTTAGGAGTGTGTTAAGAACCGTTGTTTGAGGGACGGGGGGGAGGGGGGGGGGGAACTACTTAACTTGTGCTACTATTGAAAATCCTCTGGCCAGTTGGCTTTTCACAATATCTTCAATGAATATACATGAGCGATTTGTATGCACTAACTCTTTGGTATTCAAATCGCTCAGGCATATTCATTGTGAGTAGCCTGAAAATCGACTGGGTAGGTGGTCCTTTAACAGGGACTTTAAAATAACTTAAAAAGAAAATCCTTTTTAAAGCCCCTGGCCTTGCTGCTGGACCAGCCTGAAGGCAAGATATGGATACCATCACCTCTCATTAGTAAGGAAATACCATTGCCTTGTTATCTAATCATGTTCATTAAACTGATTAAAGGGCAGCTCCCCTGACCCACTACTAGTGCCAAAACAAACCAGCCAACCCTTTTCTAATCTTAGAGCATTAAGCACATTGACATAGACTTCAGATAAAAAGCGTTAGTTGCTAACACACCTTCAACAGTAAACATAGGTATACCAGCATTCAATCCTGCCTGTTTGTCAGTGAGAGAAGGGGAGGTGACTTTCCTACACCACCTGATGTTGGGTAAATATTTGTGGTTATCTTGGATAGCCACTGAAGCTGTAACCTGACTGTGCCTGTACTTGGACTGGTCCTATTTCCTGTTTCTGTTAATAGGAGAGCCCTTGACTGCTTTGTGAAGGGAGGCTTTTCAGACAAGTGAACAAAACCTTGGCATTTGAATAGTATATCTGCCTCTTCAGTACGGTTGTCATGGGCTGTTCTCTATTTGATATGAAGCTATAATAATGCCGTAGTAGGACATATAGCTCCAAGAGTAAATTAAAAGACAGGATAATTCAAACTAAACAAAAGCTTTGAGTCTTTTCCAGCTCCCCTGCCAGTGAATTGTACAGGGAGAGTTTTTCTTTGGAGCTGATGTACAAAGCTTACCGACCTCTAGCTTGGTTGTAGCCGGTCTAAAGCAAATGTTAAGCAAGTAATCCACAAAGGGGTTTGCTGTGGTTCTAATATGTGCCCTTAGCAGCTCCTGAGAATTCTATGCAAATGTATTACATCAAGCTTATTACTATTATAATGTCTGTGTGGTACACAAAAAGAAGCACCTAGCTTTAAGGAGCTAGATTTTACAGCAGCTCTGGAGCTGTTAGAGAAGAGGGCTGCACAGGCTGACTGGCTGACTACCTATGTTCCCCACCTCACTGCACTCTCCCCATTGAAAATCCCTGGCGGTCCCATCTTGAGCCCCCCCCCCCCCCCCTTCACTGTAGTGCCCCTACCATAAATCATTGGTGGCAGGAGCAACTCCTGCTGCCTGCGGGCCTGCCATTTGCAAAATGGCAGCACCCAGTCCCCGCCTAGTGCAGGGGTGCACTGGGCAGAGGCTGGGTGCTGCCATTTTGCAAAAGATGAGCTCGGAGGGAAGAGGTGTTGCTCCTGCCTCCAGTGATTTTTAAGGTGTGGGAAGGGGGATCGTGAGTGAGGAGGGGCTTAAGAGGAGTCCACTGGACCTCCAGGGCTTTTGGGGACAAGGAGGGCACAGGTGGGGTTTTTTTTTAGTTGTGTATTAGGGGGGTGCTTGACAGCAAATGCTCTTAACAGCTCGAGTGGCAAACAGCAACTGATGTGTGTTGGGTGGGGGGGGGGGGGGGGCTTGACAGCAGTGTCAAATGCACTTGATGGCTCAAGTAGCAAACAGCGACTGACTGATGCATGAAGAGGGATCTGTGCATCTTATTGGCATACCATCCCCTTTGTGCATTGATCGCTGTGACTAAGCTATCCCCTGGCAGCCCTATTTAACCGCTGCTTTTGTGCATCAGGCCCTTAGTTTCTACACTGATGCATTTAGTGGTTGAATCAGGACTATCCATGCTGCTGTTATTACCAGACACATGTAAGGCTTTTACCGTGGAAATGTGTGCAGTAAAACTGCTAAAGAATAAGGCAGTCTGCATGCTTTACTCATACTACCCCTCTCCTCAAGACCCTTCACTGGCTCCCTATCCGTTTTCGCATCCTGTTCAAACTTCTTCTACTAACCTATAAATGTACTCACTCTGCTGCTCCCCAGTATCTCTCCACACTCGTCCTTCCCTACACCCCTTCCCGTGCACTCCGCTCCATGGATAAATCCTTCTTATCTGTTCCCTTCTCCACTACTGCCAACTCCAGACTTCGCGCCTTCTGTCTCGCTGCACCTTACGCCTGGAATAAACTTCCTGAGCCACTACGTCTTGCCCCATCCTTAGCCACCTTTAAATCTAGACTGAAAGCCCACCTCTTTAACATTGCTTTTGACTCGTAACCACTTGTAACCACTCGCCTCCACCTACCCTCCTCTCTTCCTTCCCGTTCACATTAATTGTCTTGATTTGCTTACTTTATTTATTTTTTTTGTCTATTAGATTGTAAGCTCTTTGAGCAGGGACTGTCTTCTATGTTTGTGCAGCACTGCGTACGCCTTGTAGCGCTATAGAAATGCTAAGTAGTAGTAGTAGTAGTAGTAGTCTCTTGTAACCAGAGCTAATATTGTGATGTCATAATGCCTCAGACCACCAATAAGAGCCAACCTCATCAGTGATGTCACAATGGCTTGATTGTCCTATACTTGGCTCACTTTTATTACATAGCTCTTTGAGCAGGGACTGTCTTTCTTCTATGTTTGTGCAGCGCTGCGTATGCCTTGTAGCGCTATAGAAATGCTAAGTAGTAGTAGTAGCATGCAAGTCAGCAGCACAGGACATTGTTCCCAAATGCACCACATTTTTGCTACCACTGCAAGTGTAGACAAAGGGGAAAAGTGGTCTGAGGAAATCTAAAAGGCTAGTTGAAATGCTCATTAACTAAGTTTTAAGGCAAAGAAATGTAGCTATCCAAAGGAGCTGCATGTGATACTGAAATGATTTTTATCACTGTAATAATATATATATTTTATACACAGATAGAGATGGGTATCTGATAGGTACCTCTGTCTATATATTTAGAAATGTAGAAAGTGGTTTGCATAACATTAAATGTAGTTGGAAAAAGTGGACTGAACCAATGAAAACTTTGTCAGTACAAAACAGAGACCTGACACAGCTGTATTTTGGCATGGTCTGTGCCTTCAGCAGGCGTTACAACTCTAACCTAGCTGCTGAGCTACTTGCATGAGTGAACAACTTGTTGTGACCCCTGATGTAGGTGTAGAATGTGCCGAAACACAGCTCTGTTGGGTCTCTTGCTTTGGCACTGATGAATAAAGTCTTCCTTGGGTCTACCAATGGTTCATGTGCTCTGCTTTTTCCACGTCCATTGGTTTTTCCTTCCTCAACTTCTCACTTGCAGTATATAAATCTCATGTAGTGCTGCCTAAGGGACTTTGCTGTGGCATTACTTAAGTAATGCCACACTGGGAAAGACCAAGGGTCCATCGAGCCCAGCATCCTGTCCACGACAGCGGCCAATCCAGGCCAAGGGCACCTGGCAAGCTTCCCAAACGTACAAACATTCTATACATGTTGTTCCTGGAATTGTGGATTTTTCCCAAGTCCATTTAGTAGTGGTTTGTGGACTTGTCCTTTAGGAAACCGTCTAACCCCTTTTTAAACTCTGCTAAGTTAACTGCCTTCACCACGTTCTCCGGCAACAAATTCCAGAGTTTAATTATGCGTTGGGTGAAGAAATATTTTCTCCGATTTGTTTTAAATTTACTACACTGTAGTTTCATCGCATGCTCCCTAGTCCTAGTATTTTTGGAAAGCGTGAACAGACGCTTCACATCCACCATGTGAGACGATTCTACAACTCAAACATGTCGAAACAAAATTCATGTGCAAATGAGAATATTGGTTCTTGTGTTTGCTGATTCTGTTTTGTAACTTAAGGTGGAGATCTGTGCACTTTTTCCCAAGTAAAACCACCTTTCCAGTTACTGCCTAGTTTATGGTTGTGTTACAGATTTGCTGTGACCTGTATAAGGCAAATGCTAGTGCACACTGTGCGTACAGCAAGAATAGAGAGACCTTGAAGAAATGGTGGTTGATCTCAAGGTAACAAAGCTTGAAGGGAGTTTGGGCTACACCAAGAGCAAGGCATAACTACCAAAAAAGGTGATAATGCCCAGATCTAGGTTGTTGATAAGGTCTCACCTGGAATACTGTGACTTTTGGCGGTTATATCTCTGTATGGCTATAGACTAGAGATGGTCAAGAAACACACAAGTTCATACTTGAAGACCCAAACAGCTACAGGAGAGAGGTAATACCTTTTCAAATATTTAAAAAAAACTGGCACTCTCCAAAGGAACAAGGCAGATTTAGTAGCAAATAATGGGACTCAAGTTTTTCACAGACATTGTGGCAGATGCCTGGAATGGCCTGGAGGAGGAAATGGAGATAACGATATGGTGATAGAATTTACAAAGCATAGTGTGATAGGTACAGAAGATCCCTAAAAGGTAAGAGGACAGATACTAAAGCTTTAGGTCCTTCAGCAAAAACTTAAGCGAATTGAGTTTACATGTCCAAAATAGCATGAGGTAGCAAGGAAAACAGTGGATACAAAAAAGTCCTCTCTCACGTGGTGTCTTCTGGAACAAGTTCTTTATTTGCAAAACAATTAAAACAACGACCCGACACGAATCGTGTTTCGGCCGTATAGGCCTGCGTCAGGGGTCTATTCGCTTCCAATCAAGAAAGAGAATATGTAGATAAAAATAATAACTGATCAACTTTCTGCAAATTGAAATACTCTGAGATGGGAACCTAGAGAGCCTGAAGCCTGCTGGAGGAGATTGTCTGGAGGAGAAGATAGAAGGACCTGGACTGCCCCTGAAGCCTGAGAACAGCAGGGGAAAAGTGAAGGCTGGAGAATCCAAGTTATAGTCCCAGGGAAATGCAGTGGGTCACTGTCTGTGAACCAGAGGAGTGACCGGGGCACAGTGGACATAACTGGAAAGGATTTCCAGTAGAAGGAAGACCTGGCCGAGCAATCACTCTGAGTGAGAAGGGAGCCCTGGATATTGAGAGTATTTCAATTTGCAGAAAGTTGATCAGTTATTATTTTTATCTACATATTCTCTTTCTTGATTGGAAGCGAATAGACCCCTGACGCAGGCCTATACGGCCGAAACACGATTCGTGTCGGGTCGTTGTTTTAATTGTTTTGCAAATAAAGAACTTGTTCCAGAAGACACCACGTGAGAGAGGACTTTTTTGTATCCACTGTTTTCCTTGCTACGTTGTTCTTTCGTGGAGAGAACACCTTCTGTGTGTGTTGGCAAAATAGCATGAGGGCAGGGTAACCTGTGTGGAGTGATAGTTATCAACCCTGACCACCTTACTGGGCTGATGAGGTAGGCTATTCTTGTCTTTTTCTGCCATAATCTACTATGTTCCTATGGGTCAGGTGTATTCCTCATACCTTCTGTTCTGTCAGGGTTCAAAGCATTTTGCAACATTGGTATAAATTTAAAGGCTGATGTGGTTACCTTACTACACTACCGTGCACAATTTCCTAATGCAGATGTAAAGAAAACCTTGTTCCCCAATGCAGCAACTAAAGGGAGCATACAAATTAAATAGTGTATCAAACATGTGCTCTAATTGAAAATCCCACAACTCACAGCAAAAGTGAAAAAAAAAAAAAAGGGTGGGAATGACAAACACAATAAAGAAGTGACCCAAATAAAATATTCCTTTATTGCAAAACAACTGGGGCATATGTAAGAATTGGACTTGACACGGGTTGTGTTTCAGCATTATTGCCTTTGTCAGGAGTGGAACCAGCAAGCAATAGATGCAGCGGGCATTTTTGATATGATGTCTAAATATGATTTGGGATGTTTTGTGGAAAATGTCCAAAAATTCAGTAGTGAACATGATCATTTTCACACCAGAAAAATGTCCAACGTTTTGTTTTGAAAATGGCCATTTGCTAGATGCACGCAGCACAAAAACGTCCATCATTTTGGGAAAAAGTCCATTGGGAAAAATGCACAAAAACAAACCTTTGGGATATATTGGGAGGGGGCAACATTCTTAGTAGATTGGTTACACAAACATCCCAGTAGAGCAGTGGGGCACCCTAGGGAGCATTGGAGTGGGCTTCACCTAAAAGGTTCCAGGTACACATGTCATTGTTATCCCCTTATATTGGATGGTTATCCCTCCAAAACCCATCAAAATCCTACTGTACCCCCACTACAGTAGCCCTTATATATGCAAGTGTTACTTACATGTGGGTACAGTAGGGTTTTGGAGGGCTCGCACTTTCCACCACAAGTGTAACAGCGGGATATGGGCCTGGATCCTCTTTTCTACAGTGCACTTACACCAGGGACCTACTGGCTGCCTTAACATCTGAAGCTGTCAAAGAGCCTGGTATGTACTGTTTCTGCTCACATCTTTGGGGGAGTAAGAGGGGAAGGGAGCATGCCTTAATCCTTCCAGTGGTCATCTAGAGCACCTAATAGTGATTGAAACAGGTCTAGACCAAACCACCTAACTTTTATCCCTGGATGTTTTTGTTTTGTTCCATTATGGCAGAAAAACATCCAAGTTTTGGGACTGTGCAAATCCTGCCCCCAACACCCATCCCATTGTGATTTGGATGAACTGCATGGAAAACCATCTTTAAAATGGGTTCTGAAAATAGTGAGTTGGACATTTTTGCAAACAAAATGTCCATCTGCTGCTTTGTGCCACATTTTGGACATATCTCTGTTTTGAAAAATGAGCCACTCACTGTCCTCTGTGTACCTAAACTCTCTTTAAAAACAATTCTAAAGCCGAAACCTTTTAACACTGCTGATACAAGCACTGTTTTGTCTAGCACAATCGCTGCTGTAGTGTTAAAATGTTTCAGCTTTGGAATTGATTTTAAAGAGAATTTAGGTACACTGAGGACATGTCAAACATGCATATACAGGTTTGTGCTAGCAGCAGCTATATTTTGAACACAAAAAATTGTATAGGCTCTTGGACTTGCACATGCACACATCCACCCATACGCTACAATGCTATTGTATACAATGTTTGCAATGCCAGCATTATTTCTGCACAGAATAAGAATCCAACAACTTTTTGCAATTACAGCAATAGTTATCGGTCCATGGGCAGTTGCATTTGAATATATTATGGGCATGTGCTGGAATTCTATTTGGTCAATAAACATTAATAATAATCTATGCATTTCTCACGAATCCAGCACTTTGGTGTGTTCCAGCACATCACTCCTCATCCTAGCCTTTTTTGACTTGTGGGTCCTGTATGCTGGCAGTAAAGACAACAAAGGCATGAAATCCTCACTAAAGCTAACCTCTGAAGGATGAGTTAACCTTTTGCTTCTCCTCAGACCTTGGGTGAAAGCCCCAGGCTTAGAAAATCCTGTGCTCAGCCTTTGGGTCTTCTGTGGCATTTCTCTGCATCTGCTTTTAATGGCTAGTGCATGGGGGGGGGGGGGGGGGGGGGGCAAGGAGCCCAGGAGGGTTGTGGATAGGATATAGAAGAGAGCGTAATGGTCTTTAAAGTTACAATGTATTTCTGTTTCTGTGGTTTTTTTTTAATTAGTATTGGAATTCTATTAAAATTGAGGTCAAATGGCCAAACTAGTGAATTATGTGCATACCATAACAAGAATAAACTTTGCGTTGCCCCATATGTTGGAGATTATCTTCATGGAGTTTTGATATGTATGCATTTTGTAAAATATGTGTCTACACATGTAAGGCATGTGCACACATGTACTCCAGTTTTAGAGCAGATGTTGTGCGTGGGCATTTGTATTCTAATGTGACTTATAGGCGTCTTATAAAATGACCCTCTTTGTGTCCCATTTCATTAACAAATATAAAGAGTGAAAATCTCTTGGAATTTGGTGAATGGGTTGATATTGGTAGGTAAAAATCAAGAAGTGTTCTATTTACTACTTACGTTTTTAAGTTACCAGTTTCTATAAAGACTTTGGGAGGTAAACAGCAAAAGAAATCAGAGCACTCCAAGAGATGATAAGCAGTGCTTTCTGCTTGCTATACACAGTTGTGCTATTTGGTCACTATTGGCCAATGTTCGAACAGCAGGTGGTCAGCCTCTAAAGGTACATCTAGCCCATCTTTGGCCATTTTCAAGTCCAGACTAAAAGCCCACCTCTTTGCCACTGCTTTTGACTCCTAACCCTGTCCTTTTATCCCCACCACTTTAATTCCCTTACCTCTTAGTTGTTCTGTCTGTTTGCCTGTCCTGTTTAGATTGTGAGCTCTTTGAGCAGGGACTGTCTTTTCATGTATGGTGTACAGCACTGCGTATGCCTTGTAGCGCTATAGAAGTGATAAGTAGTAGTAGTAGCAATGTAGAAGCCTGCCCTTGCAGATCAGCAACGCGGCCGCGCAGGCTTCTGTTTCTGTGAGTCTGTCAGACTCACAGAAACAGAAGCCTGCGCGGCAGCGTTGCTGATCTGCAAGAGCAGGCTTCTAGATGGAATGTTGCTAGTGGAGGAGTAGCCTAGTGTGGTTAGTGCAGTGGAACATGGAATGTTGCTACTATTTGAGATTCTGGAATTTTGCTATTACTTGAGATTCTACATGGACTGTTGCTACTATTGGAGATTCTGTTGCTACTGTTTGAGATTCTACATGGAATGTTGCTATTCCACTAGCAACATTCCATTTTTAGATTGTGAGATCTTTCAGCAGGGACTGTCTTTTCATGTATGGTGTACAGCGCTGCGTATGCCTTGTAGCGCTATAGAAGTGATAAGTAGTAGTATCAGATTCACTGCTAATGCTTATCTCAGCACTTGCATTGTTTCAAAGACAGTCTCCTTTTGGAGTTCATAAGATGTAATAGAGTACTCTTGTGGGGTTCATCCAAGATTGGTTGTATGGTTGTTTTGGGGGGGGGGTTCCCCTTTTTTGCTGTGCCTGCTTTTAAGGTGCTCTGATAGTTTGTTAATTCAATGCTTGACATACTGCCTTTAAAACTTAAACTAATATGCACAGGCAGTATATGGAGATGCACATGGAAGGTTCTTTTTAATCAGATCAGTGGCATCTAAGCGAATCAGGACACTGTCTGCATCTCACGCAGTTTCTTGGTCTCTTTCTCTGTACACAGTCATAGCACTGACACATCTATTAGCTGTTCTTTTACTTTTTCCTTTACCCACTATTTCCTGTTTGAGAAGATAGTGGTGTTAAGCGTTGGAAAGCCAACTTTTGCTTGGTGTTACTCATAAATTTAAGTAGAACCTGCTTCTTTTTTTTTTTCAAATATAGGTAGCTTGATTCTTGCAACTTGAATTGGATAAGTAACCTATCAGACTGCTTTAAACTTTACCCTTGGCCTTGATGGTTAATCAATGTTGAGCCTAACATAGCTCACACAACTTCCTTCCTTAATTCTTCTGGCTCATGCAGAAGGCTCGTCTCCAGAGTGGGAGTCCATTTCTCAGTTTCATAGTTAGAAGTGCGAGTATATATTCTATTCTTAACAACACAAACTAAAAGGCTGATTAGTAAAATGCATTTTCATAACTAAAGTAGTCTTAAATATGTACAGACCCCCAACTCACATTTTTCCCCAATACTACATTTAAATTAGTTTCAGTTTCATGCTACCTTTCTCAGTCATAGACTTGCTTTAGTCATTTACATTTCTCTGTACTATATTAAATCACTGTATAGCAAAGGCGAGGGCCCTTTTATTAAAGCTAAGGGTGTGTGAACAGAATTAATGCATGCTAAATGCTAAGAAGTCCATAGGTATAAAATGGGCTTTTAGCATTTAGCACACTAATTCTGGTAGCTTATGTAAAAGTGCCTGATATTTATTTATTTATTGCATTTGTATCCCACATTTTCCCACCTTTTTGCGGGCTCAGTGTGGCTTACAATCAAACATATAAACGGCGAGTGACTGTACTCACTCGCAAATGCGCAGTAGAGACTTCCCTGTCTGTCCCGCCCCCGCGTCAATACGTGATGACGGGAGGGGCGGGACAGAGAGGGAAACTGCGCCGCCGAGGTTGTTACCCCTACCCCCCCCCCCACTCGGAGTCGCCGCCACCGCCACCCCTCCACCCGGCCCGGGCCCTCTCTTCCCTTCTGAACTTACACATCCATTTGCCGAACGCAGCAACGCACATCAGCTGAGCTGCCCCTTCCTTCTCTGCCTGTGTCCCGCCCTTGCTGACGTTATGTCACAGGAGGGCGGGGCCATAAGCAGAGAAGGAAGGGCCCACGACAGCTCAGCTGATGTGCCTTGCTGCGTTCGCCAAACGGATGTGTAAGTTCAGAAGCGAAGAGAGGGCCCGGGCCGGGTGGAGGGGTGGCAGCAGCGGCGGCGACACCAGGGGGGGGGGAGCGGTGGTGACCTCGCAGGGGGGGAGGGGGAGCGGTGGTGACCTCGCAGGGGGGGGGAGGAAAACTCCAATACCAGCCCGTTTTTACGGGCTCAACGGCTAGTATATTATGAATAATGGAAATACAATTTGTTACAACTTGGTTATGGATAGTTAGGTTGTGCTGTCTAGATCCTTTTATGGATTCCCCCAGACATTGTTCTGAATAGCTGAACCAAGAGAGAGGCTTGTGCAAAACGTTGTGTGTTAGAGCCAATGGCTGAGAATGTGGCTTTTACCGTAAACTTGCAGAAAAAAAATGTTCCATAGCAATGTAGTACGCTAATAATGTGCAAATTGGAAGCACGCAGAACTTGTGCACTAATCAGGGGAAGCCTGCTGGAAATGTGTCACGAGGTTCTGCATGCACAGACCTATGGGACACTTTTAGCCCAATACCAGAGGAGAGCCTTGACAAAATCCTAAGAGACCTTCGACCAACTACCTGCTCCCTCGACCCCTGCCCATCAAAGATAGTGCGGCAGGCAAGTATGGGCCTCATAGAGGGGACCTCAAAAATTGTGAACGCCTCTCTTTCTAATGGGCAACTATCAACAGCATTTAAAAGGGCAGTGGTGTGCCCTTTGCTAAAGAAATACAACCTTGACCAGGACAAACGTGAAAGTTGCCGGCCAGTATCCAACATCCCGTTGCTAGGAAACCTTATAGAACAGATGATCTGTGTTCAACTCAATGATTGACTACAAGAGAGAAACTGGCTCGCTCCATGGCAGTCTGGATTCAGACCCTGTTATGGAACAGTAGGGTATGCCTACTGGATGATCTTCACAGAAATGGAGATAGGGAATTTGCCTTGGTGTTAGTACTGCTAGATTTCTCAGCAGCTTTCGACACTGTAGATCATGATATCATGCTAGCAAGACAGGCAGAAACAGGTATCAATGTAACAGTACTTGCTTGGTTCAGATCCTATCAGACAGGCAACAGTCCATAATGTGGCAACACCTTATCACCACCATGGGCACTGACCTTTGGGGTACCACAAGGATCGATGCTGTCACCTATTCTGTTCAATATTTACCTTAAGCCTCTAGCTGAGCTGATTCAGTCGATGGACACTCAGTTCTACATCTATGCAGATGACGTGCAGCTACTCATACCCATTGAACCTGTCTTATCCACATCCCTGAATAAACTGACTATGTGTTTAACATCAATTCAAGAATGGGCTAAAAACAACAAACTGTGCCTTAATCCAAGCAAAACCAAACTTCTGTGGACCCCTAACACAAGTGAACACACACCTGACATCAAAATCTCTTTTGTGAAATATGAACTCCCCCTCAAACCACAACCTCGGAATACAGTTAGATTCAACACTTACTCTGATCCCCCAAATCCATGCAACCTTCAACAGCTGCTTCTATCATTTGCAACAACTTTTCCTTACATTGAAAAGGCAAGCCTTGTCTCAGTTGTGCATGTCATGATAACATCAAGACTGGATTACTGTAATGACTGTACACTGGGCTGACTACAAAGAGTCTGCACCAGCAATGCTGCAGCAAGACTAACAGAAACCACATCACACCTACCAAAGGAAAAAACACAAACACTGGCATCTCATGTGCAACTTTCTTCAAATTAGTTCCCTTACTCTCTTACCTAGCTATATGTTCCATCTACTGACCATTTGTGCACAGAGGCTCCCCCTTCCCACTGCTGCCACCACACACTACAGCCCCTGAGCTTCAGTGGGCCTTCCCAGGTCCTACCTTGAAGGGTTCTGGTGGTCTAGTGGCCTTTGTTGGTGTGTGTGTGTGGGGGGGGGGGGGACTAGGAAGAATCCACTGAGGCTCAGGGGACTGTAGTGTATGGGAAGAGGGCTGCAGTGTGTGGGAGGGGGGCAGCAGTGGGAGGGTGTCGCCCAATGATCTTTACTGCCTGGTGGCCCACATCACTGACTTATACCCTACGCTATTAAAATATATTATTACGTATTGCGTTGACATTGTAAGTAGCATACTATGCCATTCTTTATATTGTTATTCGAATATTTTTACTGCATAATTGTCTATTGCTTATGTTTGACTTATTCTTGCTATAAACTGCATTGAGTGAATTCCTTCAAAAAGGCGGTAAATAAATCTTTATAAATATAATAAATCCTAATAAATAAATGGTTAGTAAAAGACCCCCAAAGTAACTTAGTAGAAGAAGGCAGGTAAAGACTGAAAAGGTCCATCTAGTCTGCCCCATATTGTAGTTAGAATTGTGTGCCATGCAGGTCACTAGTCTCCTCCCCCCCCAACGCCTTCTTACAAGTGCAACGTCATTGCACTGCTGTTCTGAGCCGAAGGGCCTACTACTTGATGTCTCTGCCTTTACCATTTATGGATCTTCTGTTTCTATCCCACACCTTATGTGAATTCCGTCATCATTCTTTTATTCGTCTCCTGCGTCCATCACTGGCCAGTCCCTGAGCATGAGAGAATTAGACTACCACACACCAGCTGATCCATACTTTACACTATTCTGCTTGAGGTGGGCACCTTTGTACAGGGCAAAGATTTTTTTTTGGTGGTGGGGGGGGGGGGGGGATTCTTGACCTAAGATTTTGGATTTCACTCTTGGTCCTCTAGGGCTGCCAACAGGAAAGGCTAAAGCAGATAGGGCTCTTCAGCTTGGAGAAAAGACGGCTGAAGGGAGATATAATAGAGGTCTATAAAATAATGATTGGAGTGGAACAGGTAGACGTGAATCACTTGTTTACTCTTTCCAAAAATACTAGGACTAGGGGGCACGCAATGAAGCTGTAAAGTAGTACATTTAAAACAAATCGGAGAAAATATTTCTTCACTCAATGTGTAATTAAACTCTGGAATTCGTTGCCAGAGAATGTAGTAAAAGCAGTTAGCTTAGTGAGGTTATAAAAAGTTTTGGATAGCTTCCTAAAAGAAAAGTCCATAAGCCATTATTAAGATGAGCTTGGGGAAAATCCACTGCTTATTTCTAGGATAAGCAGCATAAAATGTATTGTACTGTTTTGGGATCTTGCCAGGTACTTGTGTCCTGGATTGGCCACTTGGAAACAGGATGCTGGGCTCGATGGACCTTCGGTCTGCCCAGTATAGCAACACATGTTCTTATGTTATGTTCTAACAGATCAGGTTTTCAGATATTCCTACTGAATATGTATTAGAGAGATTTGCATACTATGAAGATAGTGCATATGGAAATGCATATTGATTAGGGATATCCTACAAAACTAACCTGTAGGTAGCCCTTTAGGACTGGGAGTGAAGACCTAGGATGTGTTTCTTTTTCCTTAGCTCTTACCTTTCGTTTTGCTGGAGAGTAAGCTTGAACTCATGGATGATGGATCCAAGTTCTGTGCTGCCATCTAGTGGCTAAGGAGGGGATTAAAGAAGGGAAGGGAAATGGGACTTGATTACCGCCTTTCTGAGGTTTTTGCAACTACATTCAAAGTGTTTTACATATATTCAGGTACTTATTTTGTACCAGGGGCAATAGAGGGTTAAGTGACTTGCCCAGAGTCACAACGAGCTGCAGTGGGAATCAAACACAGTTTCCCAGGATCAAAGTCCACTGCACTAACCACTAGGCTACTCCTCCGCTCCGTTAAGTCTGTTAAAGGACAATGAAAACTACAGTAAATTCTTAATACAAAACCTAATGAATTTTCGTGAAGAACAGTACAACTTGACCCTTCATTAAAGACACATAATTTAAAAATATTACTGGAACTACCGGTACTCATTTCAAGGTCAGGTTTACAGGATACTCACAATGAATATGCATGAGATAGATTTGCATAGAATGGAGGTAGTGCATGCAAATGCATTCATGCATATTCATTGTGAGTATCCTGAAAACCTGACTGGTTAGGTGTGTCCTGAGTACTGGGCTGAGAGTCCCTGTGCTAGATTAGTCATTTTGACCACTTCCTCCTGCAACACATTTCACTGCAATTATACGCTGAGTGAAAACAAAATCCTGCTTTCTAAAGATTTGTTGTCAATCTGGGCATTAGTTTCATGGAATATCCTCTTGTTATAGGCATTTTTTGAAAGGTTAAGCACCTGTTCTCTATTTAATTCTTCCATTCCATTCATAATTTGCAAGAGTTTATCATATCCCACTAGGCAAGTGGTTACTGCACCAGGCTTGGTAGCCAAAGGTGCCCAGTTCAAATCCCACTGCTGCTCATTGTGATCTTGGGTAACTCATGTTCTCTGAGGACAAGAAGGCTTCTATATTCTCACAAGTGGGTGATGCCAATCTGTGTTGCCCGGTCCGGCATTTGCCGTAGCTAAAAAAGAGAGCTTTGTGGAGTGCAATTGCACATGCGTGAGTGCCTTCCCACTTGTCACACGAATGCAGTCTCCTCAGTTCTTTTTCCGCGTGAGGAGAAGGTGTTTTTCCTCATTCGCTCGGTCTTATAGAGCTATTTTTTTTGCCTTCCAGCTATTTTTTCATATTTATTATACAGCTCCTCTTAAGAAACTTTTTTAACCTTTCTTTTATTTTACTTAGAGTTATTTTGCCTGGTTTTATTGTTTTTCCGTCGTCATCGGGACGCTTTTAGGCCCTGTCCTCAGCCGGGACTTTCCCCTTTCTTTTTTACCGTGCCTTGCCCCTTTTTCAGGCACCATTACGTCGTTTAATTTAGCTGACAAAGTTTTTCCGTCCATGTCCATAAAGATTCCCAGTGGCTTCAAGCGCTGTACCCGGTGCAATCAGACAGTCTCCGGGAAGGACACACATTCTTGGTGTCTGCAGTGTCTTGGGCCCGACCATAGCCCTGCTAACTGTGTTCTCTGTCTTTGTATGAAGACGAGGACCTAGCTTTCCTGAGAGGCTCAACGAGAGAGGATTTTTGGCGCCAAGTCTGGTTCCTCGACGGCATCGGCATTAAGGTTGGAGGAATCGGCATCAACGTCGAGCATTGCACCAGCATTGGGAGTGCTGGTAAGCATGGCTGCTACTAGATCCATAGATACTGGGAGCACTGAAGCATCAAGTGGGTCTCCACCTGCCTCAAGGCCTCCTGCTGTGCAGGGCCCCCGGAACTGTCCATCGTTGGACCTGACCCCGAGGCGATGTGAAGATTCAACGTCATCCTCTTCGGCACCGAGGAGCCTTTGTGACGCACTTTGGGCGAAGGCCAAGAAGCATTGTCATTGTTCACCCTCGACACATGGTGCCATGAGCTCCGGGGTGTCGAAGGATTCAGCACCCAAGAAACGTCAGCACTAGGAGGACCATTCCCCCTCCATACAGGAGGTACTGATGCACCAGTCTCCTAGCAGCTGAGAACCAGCTACCCATTGACCCCCCCCCCCCAGCGGTTCTGCAACTTGCGCCTTGGCTGGCATCCCAGCTTTTCCCGGTGTCAGCCCTCTATGAGCACATCTGGGTCTGCTCCCTGAGCTGATGGATGGCCTTATGCAATGATGCACATCAGCATCAGGGGTGCTTGCACCTACTTTGCCTTCCATTGCAGCCCAGCCTGGCCCTCAACCTGCAGTGCGGCATCTGACGCTGGCACCGCTTGCTGCACCAGTGTCAATTGCCACCCAAGCCAGCACTCCCTCGACATCAGTGGATGAAGCTTCACTGGAGTCAAGATGAGAGTTGACTTCTTGACGCCACTCTTGAGGACACGGGGCCTCGGCACCGAGGCAGGTTCGGTCTCGACAATCCCATCGGGAGATTTTGTCTGACACCAAAGAGGAGCACTCATGGGATTCAGAGGAGAATCCCAGGTACTTTGGATGAGTCCTATGGGATTCCCTCTGAACCCTCCCCTCCACCTGAAAGGAGAAAGTCTCTTCCGGAAAGCCTTTCATTTTTATCTTTTCCATTTCCTTTGGAAGTGGAGGATAAGCCTAGGTCCAAAATGCTCAAGGTCCTGGACTATACATCTCCTAAGAAGGCTGTGACTGCCCCTCTTCACTAGGTACTCAAGGAAGTGCTCATCAGGAACTGGGAGTTCCCTCTGTCGTCCCTGTCATGCCCAAGAAGATTGACACCTAGTACTGGTTCCACAGGGCGCCTGGTTTTGATAGGCCTCAGTTGTCTCACAATTACAAGGTGGTGGAATCCGCTCTGAAAAGAGCCAGGAGTTCCAGAGGCTATGCCTCAGTATCCCCAGGCAGAGAAGCTAGAACCCTGGATTCTTTTGGGAGGAAGATATACCAGGCTTCAATGCTCATTTCCCATATACAATCTTACCAGATATCATGAGCATGTACTTGTGAAACTTGGTGCGCTAGCTGTCGGACGTGGTTGATGCGCTCCCTCCTGAGAAGGCCAAGCCTTTTTGCCAGTTGGTCAAGTAGCAGAAGGTGTGTCGAAAGTTCTTGGCTAGGGCACTTACGACACTTGTGATGTGGCATCCAGGATCTCTGCTCAAAGTATAGCAATGTGCAGACTTTGATGGCTGCGTGTTTCTGACTTGGACCGTTCTATTCAGCAGAGATTGGCAAATGCCCCTTGCCGGAAGGATAACCTTTTTTGGAGAGAAGGTTGAAGAGGTCGCTGACCAAATCAAAAAACATGATACTCTCTTCTCTCTCCCGATGGGCACCTTCTGCATCAACCTTCGCAGCTAGGAGGACTTTTGGTAAGCCAAGGAGGAGTTCCTATTATTGTCCTAGGTGTAGGTACAACTCTTTGGCTTGCCAGCCTACTGAGGCTCAACCCCAGTGTGCTCGTTGATGTCAATAGCGTGCACCTAAGGACCCTGCTACTCCCAGGCAAAGCAAGGTACGAACTTTTGACTGGCTCCAGCAGAGCATGGCCGCTGTAAAAGTGTCTGTCAATTTCAGCTGGGAACACATCACTTTCAGTACCATGTGTTGCCTTTTGGCCGCATGTCAGCTCCCAGGGTCTTCACCAAGTATCTAGTGGTATTGCAACATCACTATGCAGACTGGGAGTCCATATGTTCTTGTATCTCAATGATTGGCTAGTGAAGACCACCTCGGACGAGGGTACTCAGAAGTCCATGCAAATGACTATTTGGGTGTTCAAGCTACTAGGGTTCGTTTTAAAGTACCTCAAGTCCCATCTCCACCCTGTTCATAGAAGCCCTGCTTGACACACAAAAGATTTAAGCCTGCCTCCTGGAGATGAGAGTGGAAATCTTGTCTTTAGAGCGGACAATTTTTTCTCGCTCACATCCAAGGTTTGTGCCTCTCAGCTCGTAGGGTCAGTGAGCTTCAGGCCTTAGTGATAGATGCACCTTATACTAAATTTCATCACAATAGAGTAGTCCTCTGCATGCACCCTAAGTTCCTGCCAAAGGTGGTGTCTCAGTTCCATCTGAACCAGTCGATTGTCTTGCCAACATTCTTTCCCTGACCCCATGCCTATCCTGGTGAAAGCAACTTGCACACCTTGGATTGCAAGAGATCATTGGCCTACTACATGGAGCGGACAAGGCCCCACCGACAGTCCGTCCAGCTTTTTGTTTCTTTTGATCCCAACAGGATGGGGGTTGCCATCGGGGAATGCACCATTTCAATTTGACTGGCAGATTGCATTTCTTTCACTTATGCCCAGGCTGGGCTGGCCTTGAGGGGTCATGTCATGGCTCATAATGTCAGAGTCATGGCTGTGTCAGTAGCCCATTTGCGGTCAGCCTCCGTTGAAGAAATTTGCAAGGCTGCTACATGGTCTTCAGTCCACACATTCACATCACACTACTTCCCTTGAGCAGATACCCGACTCGACAGTTGGTTCAGGCAGACAGTGTTGCAGAATCTGTTTGGGGTCTAGAATCCAACTCCACCCTCCTAGGCCCATTTTAGTCTGTTCCAGGCTGCATTCTCATTCAGATTGTATATAGTTTTCAGGTTATTCTGCGTTATGTCCTCGCTGTTGCGAGGCCCAACTGACCAATGTTTTTTTGTTTGTGGTGAGCCTGGATGCTAGGGATTCCCCACTTGTGAGAATATAGAAGCCTGCTTGTCCTTGGAGAAAGCGAAGATACTTACCTGTAGCAGGTATTCGCCGAGGACAGCAGGCTTTATATTCTCGCAATCCCTCCCACCTACCCTTGGCATTGTCTCCTTTGTTCTTTTTACTTTATTTTTTACTATAATATTAAACTGAGGAGACCGCGTTTGCGCAATGAGTGGGAAGGCACTCGGGCACGTGCGGTGAAGCTGGCCTGCCCTCCACAAAGCTCTCCTTACAGCTATGGCAAATGTCAGACCGGGTGATGCGGATCGGCGTCACCCATTTGTGAGAATATAAAGCCTGCTGTCCTCAGAGAATACCTGTTACAGGTAAGTATCTTCGCTTAACCCTCTGTTGTCTCAAGTACAACATTAGGCTTATTTATTTATTAGGTTGTGAGTCCTGCAGGAACAGGGAAATACCTAATGTAGCTCTCCTTCAGCTACCACTAACAAAGGTGTGAGCAAAACCCAATAAATAAAGATCCCCTCACTTGTCCTTTGCTGAATATTTTATAATGCAAGTTTACAGGGTACTGTAGTCAGATTCAGAGAAAACCACAGCAGTTGAACTCATTTGATGTGGTCGTCTGTGCTGTTCAGAAAAGCAGGCTGCAGCAGCTGCTCTCTGCTGTTAGAACAGAAATTATAATCCCACCTGACTGTACTCTAAAGCTGGCTTCATTTCACAAAGGTCAACCCCAGCAGTGGTGACTGCTTTTAACTAGTGCAATAATTAGTCGTGTAAAGGTACAATTGTCTGTACTGTTAATCTTGTTGTCATGCTGTGATTACGGCTCCAGCTCTTAAAAAAAGAAAAAAGAACGAAAAGAGAGAGAGAGGAAGAAATGGAAGAGTCGGTGTGACCCAAGTGAGAGGAGACAAAAGTGTTCCTGTTGGATTCCTGTTGGTCCTAACAGGATTTTTGTGCTTATGGTTTTGTGTGTTGCCAGAGAATTGATCTTGCTATGAACGACTGAGCATTTGTATGCTGGATGCAAGTGTATGCTGAAACGCGACCATGTCACGTTTTATTATTATTATTTATTACATTTGTACCCCGCGCTTTCCCAAACATGGCAGGCTCAATGCGGCTTACATAGTAACAATATAAAGAATTACAAAGTCGTAAGAAGAATATACAGTTTGTAGCAAACGCAAAATTGATGGGGTTAACGGATAAGTAAATTGAACATAGGAGGAATTGGGTGCAGAAGGAGTTGAGCGATGAGAGGTAAGCGTAAGAAGATAGAAGGAATGGATATGGCGTAGCAAAAAGGATAAAGGGAAACATGGTCAGTGTAAAACAAATTGTCAATAAGAATCATGTGGGCAAGTTTTGGTTAGGTTGAATCGTTAGGGTAGGCTATCTTGAAGAGATGGGTCTTCAGTGCTTTTCTGAAGGGCAAAAGGCCGTTACTGGTACGGTTAGGTCTAGGTAGAGCATTCCAAAGCTGGCTACCTGAAAAGGAAAAATTGGATGCGTAGAAGGATTTGTACTTAATGCCTTTTATAAGTTTTTAAATCTGTATTTCTACTAAAATGTTCATATTTGGATCTGCTCCTCTCTTGTGTCCTGTCGAAATCCTCCCAGGAGGCTCAAAGCATGCCACTGGGTGGCTTGACCGATAGTTTGCCGATAGGAGTGTCAGAACGACTCCACCGTACCTGGGTACCAGCCTTAAGTGGTGCAGATGGAGGAGCTGAAAGGTAAAAAAGAAAATTGCAGAGGTTCTTTGTGGTGTGGATTGGGGAAGTACAAATGTAAACTTTGGATCCCAGGTGCTCATGTTATGCCACTGTGCCTGATACAGCTTCAGCAACTGGAGCATTTGGGGAGAGGGCTAGAGATTGGTTTGCCTCCTTTACTCAAAAAAAGTGTTTCCACTGCCCCAGTGTTGACTAATACTGTTGACGGTGTTCACTCTAATTACAGTAAATGCCTATTAAAATAACAATATTTTACATATAAACATAAAAAGTAATGAGAAATGTGTATCCTTCCCTCTTGCTCTTAAAAAAAAATGCCCTGTTTAGAGAGAGCATGGATGGCATTGGATATGGACTTCCCCACATGTAACCCTCAATCCTGCTCTCCTGCCATCGGACGTTCTCCAGCAGTGGCAGCTGTCTTCCCTCCCTTTCTGCTGCAAAGCTTGAGCACCAGTGTAGTAGCCACTGGGGTCCTAGGCCCTCCCCCACTTTAGGCGTGGCAGCAGCTCATGACTGCCAGTGTTGGGGAGGTTTTGGCTGCTGAAGGTTCTTCAGCTGGCAGGTATTTAAAGGTTGAATTGGAGGTTGCCTGGGGAGGGGGGAGGCAGCATGGAGAGCAGGGCAGGGGAGGAAAGCAGGAGTCAGAGGTAGCTTGGCCTCAGGTCACCTCCCCCCCCCCCCCCCCAAAAAAAAACAGTTGAACGTCTGGCTACTTCGCCACTGTCAATGTACCAAACAATGCAAACAAAGACCAAGAAAATGTAACGCAGTAAATGATGGCAGCTAAAGACCTGGACGGTCCATCCAGTCGGCCCAACAAGAAAAGCTCATTTTACCCCATCCTCTGCTCTTGTAACCCATTGATTCTGTTTAACTGAAAATAAATTAATAAATGTGTAGAAGATGTGCAGAGAATCAAGAGGAAAAAAGAAGTAACACGCTACACTTTCAATGCAATATACAGAATTTATCAGCAATGACATCATTAAAGAAAATGCATCTCCTGATAAGGCCCAGGCAATATAAGTTAATATAAAAGCTTGGGCAAATGATTAGGCCTCTATTAAGAGTTTTATTATATCATGTACATACACATTGGAAAGAATTATGTGAACTATTGCTGTGCATGTTTTCTCCACTTGTAATATGCATGTGACCGAAAGTCAGAGGAAAAAGCAATCTCTAGCACTTTAGAAGTGAAATAGCAGCAGTTGTGTGTTACGTAGGGGTCCTTTTACAAAGCAGTGGTAAGCCCACTGTGGGCGTACCGCACACCAATCCAGAGCTACCATTTGCCCAATGCAGGCATTGGCAGTAGTGGAGGAGTGGCCTAGTGGTTAGAGCACCAGTCTTGTAATTCAGAGGTGGCCGGTTCAAATCCCACTGCTGCTCCTTGTGATCTTGGGCAAATCACTTAACCCTCCATTGCCTCAGGTACAAACTTAGATTCTGAGCCCTCCTGGGACAGAGAAATATCCAGTGTACCTGAACATAACTCACCTTGAGCTACTACTGAAAAAGGTGTGAGCAAAATATTTGACATTCTACACAGAGTATTGCTAGTGGAGGAGTGGGCCTAGTGGTTAGAGCACCAGTCTTGTAATTCAGAGGTGGCCGGTTCAAATCCCACTGCTGCTACTTGTGATGTTGGGTAAGTCACTTAACCTTCCATTGAGTTACTGGGAGCCCTTATCACCACCTCAATGGGTGGAAGCAAGTGCTTCCCCCCCCCATGACCATTCAGTAAGTGAAATCTTACCACATGGCTATTTCTTTTTTTTTTACCTTTTTACCCACTGTGGTAAAATGGGGGCTCAGCACACGGCAAAAATGGCCCCCATCCATAGGCGTAGACTGGGGGGGGGGGCGAGGGGGGGCAATGCCCCCCCAAACAACGACGAGGCGCCGCTGCGCCATTAGTTTAAAAAAAAAAACATGCAGGCACGCGCTCCTCTCCATCCGCTTGGCTTCCCTGCCCTCTCTGTCTGCGTCCCGCCTTCCTCTGAGGAAGGCGGGACGCAGACAGAGAGGGCAGGGAAGCCAAGCGGACGGAGAGGAGTGTGTCCGTCTACCCCTCTCTCTTCCTCCCTCCCTCCGGCGCAGGCAGCAGTCTTTTTCAGCGTTCCTGGCAGTGGTAGCGATGTACATGCTGCCTTCGGCTCTGCCCCAAAGCCTTCTCTTCAAGTTCCTGTTCCCGCATAGGTGGGAACAGGAACTTGAAGAGAAGGCTTCCGGGGCAGACCGAAGGCAGCGTGTACATCGCTACCGCTGCCAGGAACGCTGAAAAAGCTGAAGACTGTTGCCTGCGCCGGAGGGAGGGAGGAAGAGAGGGGGTAAACGGAGTCACGATCTTGGACCTCGGGGGGGGGGGGCAGTAGAAGGAAGATGGATGGAACTGGGAGGGGTGGGGAGCAGAGGGAAGATGGATGGTACTGGGAGGGGTGGGGAGCAGAGGGAAGGAGCAAGAGATGGATGGGACTGGGAGGGGTGGGGAGCAGAGGGATGGACCAGGAGATGGATGGGATTGGGAGAGATCAGGCACAGCAGAGGGAAGGAGCAGAAGATGGATGGGACGGAGGGATGGTGAGCAGAGGGAAGGAACAGAAGATGGATGGGACTGGGAGGGGTGGGGAGCAGAGGGAAGGAGCAAGAGATGGTTGGGACTGGGAGGGGTGGGGAGCAGAGGGAAGGAGCAAGAGATGGATGGGACTGCGAGGGGTGGGGAGCAGAGGGATGGACCAGGAGATGGATGGGATTGGGAGAGGTCAGGCACAGCAGAGGGAAGGAGCAGAAGATGGATGGGACGGAGGGATGGTGAGCAGAGGGAAGGAACAGAAGATGGATGGGACTGGGAGGGGTGGGGAGCAGAGGGAAGGAGCAAGAGATGGATGGGACTGGGAGGGGTGGGGAGCAGAGGGAAGCCTACTGGAAAGAAGACATTGCATAAAACAGAAAACCCTGGGACCAAAGCGAATAGAAAAACTAAATGATCAGACAACAAAGGTAGATAAAAGTATTTTATTCATAATTTATTAATTGAAATGTGTCAGCTTTTTGAAATGTGCATCTGTGATATTTTGCCTGTAAATTTCAATTCCTTCCTCCATATTAGCATATTAATTTGCATATGTATATATGCAAATGATATGCTAATATGCTCCACCCATTCTTTGCCCCCCCAAATGAAACAGTCAAACTACGCCTATGCCCCCATCACTAGCGCAGGGCCCCTTTTACCACAGCTTGGTAAAAGGACCCCATAATAACAGTAGATAATGGTAGATAAAGACCTGTATGGTCCATCCAGTCTGCCCAACAAGATAAAGTCACAGCATAAGGTATGATGCGATATTACATATGTATACTTGATCTTGATTAGAGTTCTTGATGCTGGCTGGAGTAGAATGAGCATTTGGAAACTCTTCAGCTATGTCTTCACCATAGACCTACCAACCAGAAACACAACAGGATCAACACGAACATACCTAAATCTCCACTGCCCAAGCTGCAAAGGACTCAAATACAAATCAACCTATGAATCCAGCTTTTCCTATATAAGCACACAACTATGGGGCGGTGGGGGCGGTCCACCCTGGGAGCATGCTGCTGGGGGGTGCCGTGGTGCGCGCCTGGCTCCAAGTTCGCTATCTTCACTTGTTCGCTGCAGCTCCCTCTGCCCCGGAACAGGTTACTTCCTGTTCCGGGGTAGAGGGAGCTGCAGTGAATGAGCGAAGTTAGCGAACCTTTCGGAGCCGACAGGCGCATGCCGCGGCACCCCACCAGCAGTGTGCACCCAGGGGGGGGGTGTCATTTCACCAGGGGGGAGGTGTCATTTTGCCAGTGGGGGGGGGGGGGCGCTGCACCCGGGGGGGGGGGCGCATCGGTGATCCGCCCTGGGTGCCATCCTGGCTAGGAACGCCACTGCATTACCAAAAGCCATGAAAACAACGTATGATCACTTAAACTTCCGGAAATCATTAAAAACTAACCTGTTCAAAAAGGCATACCCTACCGACCCAACTTAAATGACTGTATCTTGCAACACAACGACACCAAAGCTCATAATGGACATATAATAACTCTTCCTCTCTACGATTCCCTAATGTGTCTGTACACACAAACCTTATTCTACCACAGCTTTACTGTATTTGTTCATACCGGAATTGGCGAACACCTTTACGGTACTGTGCAAGCCACATTGAGCCTGCAAATAGGTGGGAAAAGGTGGGATACAAATGTAACAAATAAATAAAATATTGGATTTGTTGTCTTTTGGTTGACAGCTCCTGGGGACACCTTAGTGGCGAAACACAAATTTGTGTCGGGCTGGAAAATAATCCCCCAAACTGGAGACAATTAAAAAGCTTAATGTTTTTTTTTTAAAGATTGGATATAACCATTGCATATTTGGTGTGAGAAGATTATATTGCTTCTACTAATTGAAGAACTGACCTGATGCAATTAGGTGGTATTTTGCATCTTGGATTAGTGAAGGACCAAATTTGAAAGGACTTTATAAGATTTAGATATCATGGAGTAATGTATGTAGGGGGGGGGGGGGGTATATACATAAGTACATAAGTATTCCCATACTGGGAAAGACCAAAGGTCCATCAAGCCCAGCATCCTGTTTCCAACAGTGGCCAATCCAGGTCACAAGTACCTGGCAGAAACCCAAATAGTAGCAACATTCCATGTAGAACCCCAAAGAGTAGCAAGATTCTAGAATTCTAAAGAATAACAAGATTCCTTACAGAATTTCAAAGTGTAGCAACATTCCATGTAGAACCCCAAACAGTAGCAAGATTCCATTCAGAATCCCAAGTACATAAGTGCTGCCATACTGGGAAAGACCAAAGGTCCATTGAGCCCAGCATCCTGTTTCCAACAGTGGCCAATCCAGGTCACAAATACCCAGCAAGATCCCAAAAAAGTACAAAACATTTTATACTGCTTATCCCAGAAATAGTGGATTTTCCCCAAGTCCATTTAATAATGGTCTATGGACTTTTCCTTTAGGAAGCTGGCCAAACCTTTTTTAAACTCCGCTAAGCTAACCGCCTTTACCACATTCTCTGGCAACGAATTCCAGAGTTTAATTACACGTTGAGTGAAGAAAAATTTTCTCTGATTCGTTTTAAATTTACTACATTGTAGCTTCATCGCATGCCCTAGTCCTAGTATTTTTGGAAAACGTGAAGAGACGCTTCACATCTACCCGTTCAACTCCACTCATTATTTTATAGACCTCTATCATATCTCCCCTCAGCCGCCTTTTCTCCAAGCTGAAGAGCCCTAGCTGCTTTAGCCTTTCCTCATAGGGAAGTCGTCCCATCCCCCATATCTTAGTGCACTTTTTATCATTGATGTGCTATTGTCTGAATTAATAAATCTTTATTTTGTACTTTGTTAATTTTGCATTGATTTTTAATGTTTATATTGGACTTTCTATTTTCTTCCTGATTTGTCCTTGCCAATTTGTCTGTCCGGCACTGGCTTTATTTTCCACCACTAAGGCCTCCTTGTACAAAGCAGCGCTACCATTTAGCATGCCTGGAATGCGAGGATGCCGTGGGAATTGAATGGGGGTTTCTTTGCATTCAGCACGCCGCTAATCATTAATGGCACTTTGTAAAAGGAGCCCTAAGTTTGTTTGGTTCCATTGCAGGATCCCTTTGTGTTTTCCCCAGGCAGTTAGTTGTACAGGGTCAGGAATAGATGGTGAGGGTATGATCCTATGTAATCATATGCTTCATAGGTTTATGGTTTATTTAGTATTTATTTGTATTATTTATTAGGATTTATTTACCACCTTTTTGAAGGAATTCACTCAAGGTGGTGTACAGTAAGTATTTAATATATCGCCTTTAGTGGGTACAAAAAGCAGTTTGCATTTCAAAAAATAATGTTTTTTTTAAATTTGTACCCCACGCTTTCCCACTCATGGCAGGCTCAATGCGGCTTACATGGGGCAATGGAGGGTTAAGTGACTTGCCCAGAGTCACAAGGAGCTGCCTGTGCCTGAAGTGGGAATTGAACTCAGTTCCTCAGGACCAAAGTCCACCACCCTAACCACTAGGCCACTCCTGCTACTATTTGAGATTCTACATGGAATGTTGCTAGTGGAATAGCAACATTCCCATGTAGAATCTCCAATAGTATCTATTTTATTTTTGTTACATTTGTACCCTGCGCTTTCCCACTCATGGCAGGCTCAATGCGGCTTACATGGGGCAATGGAGGGTTAAGTGACTTGCCCAGAGTCCCACTAGCAACATTCCATGTAGAGGTCGGCCCTTGCAGATCACCATTGTGGCCGCGCAGGCTTCTGCTTCTGTGAGTCTGACGTCCTGCACGTATGTGCAGGACGTCAGACTCACAGAAACAGAAGCCTGCGCAGCCTTCTACATGGAGTGTTGCTAGTGGAATAGCAACATTCCATGTAGAATCTCCAATAGTAGTAACATTCCATGTAGAATCTCCAATAGTAGCAACATTCCATGTAGAACCTCCAACAGTATCTATTGTATTTTTGCTACATTTGTACCCTGCGCTTTCCCACTCATGGCAGGCTCAATGCGGCTTATATGGGGCAATGGAGGGTTAAGTGATTTGCCCAGAGTCACAAGGAGCTGCCTATGCCTGAAGTGGGAATCAAACTCAGTTCCTCAGGACCAAAGTCCACCACCCTAACCACTAGGCCACTCCTCCACAAGGAGCACAATTTGTCACTAGGACAGGACAGAGACAGTACCCAATAGGATCCAAGAATACAAAGCACCCTAAACAGGTGTTAAATGTCCAATAATGATTAACTAGATATCAGAAGTCTGTTGTGTGCATTTCTGGATCAGGTCGCACACAGTCTGATGGGGGGGGGGGGGGGAGCAGGGGCGTAGCCAGACACCCAGTTTTGGGTGGGCCTGGGCCCAAGATGGGTGGGCAGAACTCCGCCTTGTCCCACAAGTGATATGGTCTCGCCCTCTCTCACCTGCATGCCATATGGTCTCTCAAACATCCCCCTCCCCCGCATACCTTTGAAATAGCAGATTTTCACTGGCTGCTGGGGCTTGGGGATCCCTGCCAGTCACATCATAGGTGTGCTGCTACTGGGTGGGCCTGAGCCTAAAGTGGGTGGGCCTGGGCCCATCCGGGCCCACCCTTAGCTACGCCACTGGGGGGGAGCCAAAGTAAACAGGTTTTCAGCAAGACTTAAATTTAATGCAAGACGCACAATAAATAGCAAGTCCCACAGCGATGCAGAGTTTTGAGAGAATCTAGTCGGGCACCTGCTCGTGCAGGAAGTATTAATAACAGCTCAGTGGAGGCATGAAGGTGTCGGGATGGCTTGTATGTCCTATGGTATAGTCAGTACCTGTAGTTAAGGAACAATGACATCCAATGAACTCTATAGTTATGTGCAAATAATGTGAAGTTCCCAGAACTCCTGAAGCCCTTTGCCCTATGCAGAGTCCTGGCTATGAGCATTACTTCCTGTTTTGAAGGAGTTAAAAACAGTGTTGCCAGGTGGGCGGTTTTACCGCCCAATTGGGCAGTTTTCCGCGACCCGCCGCGGGAAATTTTTGCCCGCGGCGGGTCGCGGTTTTTTGGGCTTCTTTTTTTTCTTTTCCGCGGTTTTTCGGGCGGTTTTTTTGGCCGCGGCCGCGGGGGCGAGGTTAGTGATGTTTTGGGCGGGGTTAGTGACGTGTTGGGCGGGGCCGGTGATGGGGGAGGCGGAGCCGGTGACGGGGGAGGCGGGGCCGGTGACGGTGGGGTTGATGACGGCGGGGGCGGGGGTGATGACGCGGGGGTGGGGGTGTCAGGGGCGGGGTTTGAGTTTGGGCGGGTTTTGGGCTGGATTTGGGCTCGTTTGGGTGGGAAAAAAATTTTCCACCTGGCAACACTGGTTAAAAATCAGGCAGCTTTTGCCTCTCTAAGCACCATGGCAAATCCCTCCCCAGTCCCTCTCCACGAATGACACTTTTTTTGTTCATTTTCCTTTCCTACTAGCAGCAGAGCCATCCTGTGGCCAGACAGCGCAGGTGGGATTAATTCTGGCAAAAAGCAAAGCTTGTGTTTTTATGTATTTTGGCCTGCCAGTTTCTTCTCTCTCCATTTTAAAATATTTGTATTCATTCCAGTATATATAGTGACAATTGTTCAAAAGCAGACCACACTTTTGAAACTAGGCTGGTAACTCCAGTGGCTGTAAATCAGGATTTGCATGTCAACTCTTTACCTTAATGAATGGGGAGAAAGGATCCAGTCTCCATCCACTACACTTATCTCCCAGATGATTAGCTATGGCATGTGACCTATTGACAGAGGCAGCACAGCTGGACTAGAGAGAAAACATTTTGCAGATACAGAGTAGCTTAATGGTTAGTGCTGCAGGCTGAGAAGCAGGGGGGGGGGGGGGGGGACCCGTGCCTGCTCCTTGTGATCTTGGGCAAGTCACTTAACCTTCCATTGCTCAGATACAAACTTAGGGGTTGTTTACTACATGGCGTAAGGATTTGGAGTTAACGCAGACTTTAGCGTGTGTTAACTGCAAATCTAATGCTATTCTTTTTGAGGAAATGTTTTATGCAGGTTGTGCGCTAATGTAGTCAGTGCGCATTAACTGCTAGGATTTAACACAGGAGCTTTATATAGGTACCATATTTTGTCCCCCAAAAAGGAGGACACATGCCCCGCCCTTTTCACACCCCGCCCTCTGTCACATTTTCCCCTCCCCCCTGTCACATCACCCCTCCCCATCACTCCCCTCCCCTTACCTTACTACTGCCTTGGTGGTCTAGTGACCTCTTCGAGGCAGCAAAGAGCCCCCTCTTTCCTGCCCGGAGCGCTGCCCTGCATGCATCCTTTCTGTTGCTGATCCTCGGCGCTGAGTCAAAATGGCCGCTGAGAGTTGAAGTCTCGTGAGGTCACTTCAACTCTCGGTGGCCATTTTGAATCGGCGCCGAGGATCAGCAACAGGAAGGATGCATGCAGGGCAGCGCTCCGGGCAGGAAAGAGGGGGCTCTTTCCAGCCCTGAAGGCAGAAGAGGTCACTAGACCACCAGGGCAGTAGTAAGTAAGGGGAGGGGAGGCTAGCAATCTGCCCGTTTGTCCAGATTTCTGGCAAACGGGCAGATTGGCAAAACGCGCCCGGTTGCCTGGACATGCCTTCAAAAAGAGGACATGTCCGGGTAAATCCGGACATATGGTAACCCTATATATAGGAGGTGCTATAAGTGATCCAGCATTAAGTACATAAGTACATAAGTAATGCCACACTGGGAAAAGACGAAGGGTCCATCGAGCCTAGCATCCTATCCATGACAGCGGCCAATCCAGGCCAAGGGCACCTGGCAAGCTTCCCAAACGTACAAACATTCTATACATGTTATTTCTGGAATTGTGGATTTTTCCCAAGTCCATTTAGTAGCGGTTTATGGACTTGTCCTTTAGGAAACCGTCTAACCCCTTTTTAAACTCTGCCAAGCTAACTGCATTCACCACGTTCTGAGCTGTTATCCCATCAGCGTGCGTTACCCAGGACATGCTAACAGGATAATGTTTCTGTGCTAGTGGCTCCCAAACCTGGTCCTGGAGACACCCCAGTCGGTCAGGTTTTCAAGATATCCACAATGAATATTCATGAGAGAGATTTGCATGCAGATCTCTCTCATGAATATTCATTGTGGATATCCTGAAAACCTGACTGGCTGGGGTGCCTCCAGGATCAGGGTTGGGAACCCAGTGTTCTATGCCCACGTCACGCCTTCTCCCAGAAAAATTCCCTAATGCATGTGCTAGCAGGTATATTACAGCAGATCATCTTAATGTGGGCATGTGGTAACCCTGTTAGCGCACACACCCTTAAACATGCCCCTTAAATTGTAAATCCTCTGTGGACAGGAAAATACCTGAATGTAACTCCCCTTGAGAAAACGGTGTGAGCTAAATCCAAAATCCAAATGCAGAAAATGCCCTGGTTTGATTTCCATTCCTTTGTGATGGTTCTGTGCTTGTAAACCACAGACCAACAGCCCTGGCTGGCCACATCTGTATAAATCCCTTGCATGTCAAAACAGTCAAGTGCCTCTACTGAGGGGGAGACTTAGTGATAGGCATTGACCGAGAGAGAGAACAGGCAAATCCGGAGAGTACTTGTGTTTGTGGAGAGCAGCTGTTGAATTCCAGCCCTAGAGATAAAGCTTGTGGAGGAATAACACCACTTCATCCAGGAGTTAATCTATGCTGCACCAGCTGACATCAGACCCTTTCATTTTCACATTTTGGAAGAATCACAAGGGCAGCATTTGGCAGGTGAAGTGGCGACACCCTCTGGAGTCAGTTTTGGGCAGGGATAGCAAGCCAGCAGCAGAGTGGGCAAAGGGGAGGAAGGATGAATGGGACTTGGGGGAGGGAGGATCAGGGGGGGAGGGAGCAGCCGCTGGGGTCTTGCAATGGAGAGGCGGTTGTTGAAAACACTCAAGTGTTGCAGTTTTCCCGGAGAAGAGGAAGAGAAAACAGAGAGAATGTGGAGTAACTGAGCCAAAACGTTTGGGGAGCAGTAGCCTGATGTGTTCCTGAGATGCTCTGATGCCACCAGCACTGTGCCGGACTGGAATTCTGGCAAAGCAGTTTGCATAAAGAGGGGTCTGTCAATTATAAAAATGCCTTGGTTTGCACCAGCAAAAAATCTGTCTTCAAACTGTAGATGCCCTTGGCATGAGGGGGTACAGTGGACACCATGGTGTCTTCAGAGGGTTATTTGCAATGTCTGGGCCCTCATCCTTGGCTTACTACTAATGCCCTGCTTTGGTGGTGTCTATACTTGCAAATTGCCCCAGACCTCCAGTGCTCCAGCAAGACAAGCACGAACAGGAGAAGATGCATGGCTTGGGTCAACAGCAGCCATGCGTGGACCGCATTCAAGGTGCAGGTGTAAATCCAGGACAACTAGAGATCTGGCTGTAGAACAGCGTATGAGTCCGCCGGTGGCAGCTAAGCCCAGCACATCAGCATGGGAAGCAGCAGTGCAGGAGTCTTCAGGGGGCAGAAAGAGTCTACTGATGAAGAAGACTCCATGTCTAGAAGGAATTCAGTGTGAGAAGCAGAGGGAAGACAGTCCAGGGCTTGGCTTACCATGCCCATCTCACTGCTTCTGTACAGCCACAGTAGTAAACTGCTCTGGTGCAGGGCTGCTGAATATTCCTGCCACAGGGTCCTGCCCCTTCAGTACCCTGCATCTGTAAGTAGAAAGAATTCTTCTTAAGAAGGTTTGAAGTAAGCTAAAAGGTCTTTAAAAATATATATATATGTTCTTTCTTCCATAGTTCCTTCCTGTCCTCCACTGTTGCTTTCTTTCATTGTTGAAATTGTTGCATTTTTGTAAAGTGATGGATGGTTGAGCTGTACCTTTAGGAAACCTTATGCTCTTACGTTTCATGATATCTCACAACCTTTGTGGCAATGCTATGTGGGGAGATCGACACATGAAAATCACCATCCTGTAATATTACTGCTTCATTGTTTTCCACTTTGGAGTTTGTGGATCGTTTGCCTTGCTGTTTCCTTGGACCCATTTTGTTGGACAGACTGGATGGACCATTGGGATTCTGCCAGGTATTTTTGACCTGAATTAGCCACTGCTAGAAGCAGGATACTGGGCTAGATGGACCATTGGTCTGACCCAGTATGGCTATTCTTATGTTCTTATGTACTAAGATTGCCAACGACTGTATATGTCACCATAGCAAACCGAAAAGGTTAGGGCATCTGCATGCTGGCAGTGAGCAACATCTTTAGGATGAGGTGAGGGGAGAAAGCAGTGGTGTGCTGGAGCAGGCTCTCATGGGCTCGCGAGAGCCGTTTGTTACATTTTTAAGAATTTTGGGAACCGGTTGTTAAAGTTGGCCCTCTGTGGCTACTTTAGCAACTGGCTCCCAAAACATGGGTTTGGGGCCCCCTCCTGAATTCTCTTTTACTTTGCCGGCGAGGATGCTGAGCTCTGTCAGCCAAGTAAATCCCTGCTCTGAGCAGCATGCTGGAAATTCTCACACATGCACAAGCAGGGGCGTATCTGCATGGGGCCACAGGGGCCTGGGCCCCTGCAGATTTTGCCCTGGACCCCCCCTACTGCTGCCATGGGTACCCTTGCTGGCGGGGGACCCCAACCCCCACCAGCCGAGGTCCGCTTCCTCCTGCCGCTGCGAGGTTTTTTAAGTTCATCGGGATTCGTCCTCCGTCACTCTGTGCTGCTGTTCAAAGAAGCTGCTAGCTGAATGCAGTTTTGGACTGAGTCTGACGTTGCTGCTGCACGTTGTATATGAGGCTGACGTCCTGCACGTACAACGTGCAGCAGCGACGTCAGACTCAGTTCGAAACTACATTCAGCTAGCAGCTTCTTTGAACAGCAGCACAGAGAGAGTGACGGAGGACGAATCCCGATGAAGAACTTAAAAAACCTCGCAGCGGCAGGAGGAAGCGGACCTCGGCTGGTGGGGGTTGGGGTCCCCCACCAGCAAAGGTACCCACGGCGGCAGGGGGGGGGGTCGGAAATGGCGGCGGCGGGGGGGGGGAGGGCTATAATGTGCCCCCTCACTCTGGCTTCGGCCCCCGCTACCGCCAACTTTCAGATACGCCCCTGTAGCACAAGACACAGAAACAAGCAGCGGGGTGTAGTAGCAGTTCATTTATCACTTGGTGGGGCTCAGTATCCCTGCCAGCAAAGGTATGACTAGCATGCCTGCATGAGGGGAGAGGGATAGAGAGGCATGCGTTGCCCCCTCCCAGTCCACTCCTGCCCCCCCCCCCCCAAAATTGCAGGGCTGGCTATGCCCAGAGAGAGAACCCCTTGTTAAAAATGTACAAGCACACCCCTGGGAGAAAGGGAAAAGTGTCTTCTGTATATCCACCGGATTGAAGCAAAAACAGAAAAGTTAGCTCTGTTTTCTCTCTCCTCTGCTTCCTTTAGCCATGTGTGGCCTGTTGTGCCGGAGCAGAGTCCTCATTTCTTTGACTGCAGCATCAATCTCTCAGTATGTGTTTATACATTCTGGCCTGCACCTCCTCACACAGACAGGTGGGGAGCCGAGTTGTTCTGTGGGAGGTGGTGGTGATGGAATGCTGGGGGAGACCACATTTTCTGAGACCATGCCAACCTAATAAGGAATGCAGGCTATTCCCAAAGACCTCTGACCTCTCCGAGGGAGCCAGCGGAGATAGGAAAACTTAAGAAACAACAGACAAAACTGTGGATGCCGAGCTCTGTCTTCTAACCTGCCTCCCACTTCTCTTCCCACCCTGTGCTTTTCTCAAAGGTTTGAACAAAGTAAATAACAAGAGAGTCAGATGGGGTGAAGGGTCAAATGTCAGACGGATGACCTCAGGGGAGGAAGAAACAAGGGGTACTGGATCAGGGAGAAGCCCTCTGGATGAAAAAAGGAAAGCTGAGGGGGGTTTGGGGGAGGGGGGCTGTGAAAGATCTGGCATCAGGTGCAAAGGAAAAGGGGACCCATTTTTCACAGAGAAGACCCCAGATGAAGTGAGGGGTCTAAAGTTGGAGAAAAGCTTCTCAGGTGAAAGGAATTGGAGAGACCTGTGCCAGAAGACTTTATGAAGAAAAGGGCTGTGAGGTTCACAGTCACAGAGAAACCCATATAGAAAGGCTGTGAACTTCTTGTAGAAATTAGGTTGATGACACAGCTGTGGGTCAGAGTTGTTGTACTTGTGTAGGGTCCTACCCTAGCTGATTTCCTTTAAGAGCCTGGTCTGTTTAGTGTTCCAACCATAATAATGAGTCTCCCGTCCCATAGCCTTGACTCTTGCATCAGGAATCTGTAGCCCACGGGTGCCAGGGTTGCAGCTGGCACAAGCAAGGAATGCATAATTCATTCGCTACTGCCTGCAGGTGGCCAAACCTTGTTAACTAACTTCTGATCCTCATCTCCATGGTAATTCAGCCAGCTTTATCCTATGGGCAGAAGGGACATTTATTGCTGCATTCCACTGACTTCTCCGCCATTGAAGGGGTCTTTGCTTTATCCCCCCATTACCCATTCAGACAGAGGCTCTCTGTAGGGACTTTAATACTGAGAGCAAAGAACGACACACAAGACCCTAAGACTCACTTTCAAGAAAGTTACAGGAATAGAATAAAACTGGCAATTTGGCTTCTATACAGAAGAGAGAGAAAATCCAACCCAATCCTCAGCACATACCATGCCAGTCTGGTTTTCAAGATATCCACAGTGAATACACATGAGATAAATTTGCATGCACAGACTTTATTGTATACAAATTTATCTCTTGCATATTCATTGTGGGTATCCTGAAACCCTAACTGGTTGGGTGGGGGTGTGTCCTGAGGGCTGGGTTGAGATCCCCTGTCCTAAACACTTCAGAACAAAGACAGCTATCTTTAAACAGAAATCTAACCATAACAAATGTAACTCTTTCCTTTTTAAACTATTATCTCAAGCACCACGTTCGGTTTGGTTTGATGCTGGACAAGACAGACGCAGAGGTCTTATTACATGTTTTGGGGTTTAGTAATTTACTCCCCTTTTTTTTAGTTTTACCCCTGATGCAGCCTGAGGGCGAGACGTGGCCACGTCGGGTATTGTTTTACCTCTGGGTTCTGTTTTAATAAATTGTGTTTTTATATATCTACATTTTATCTGTTTTCATATTATTACACTGTTTTTGTAAGCAAATTTTTTTGCCTTTTTTTTTTTTAGGGAGGGAGTGGCCTAGTGGTTAGGGTGGTGGACATTGGTCCTGGGGAACTGAAGAACTGAGTTTGATTCCCACTTCAGGCACAGGCAGCTCCTTGTGACTCTGGGCAAGTCACTTAACCCTCCATTTCCCCATGTAAGCCGCATTGAGCCTGCCATGAGTGGGAAAGCGCAGGGTACAAATGTAACAAAAATACAATAGATACTATTGGAGATTCTACATGGAATGTTGCTACTATTGGACATTCTACATGGAATGTTGCTATTCCACTAGCAACATTCCATGTAGAAGTCAGCCCTTGCAGATGTGACCACGCAGGCTTCTGTTTCTGTGAGTCTGATGTCCTGCACATACGTGCAGGACGTCAGACTCACAGAAGCAGAAGCCTGCGCGGTCACATTGGTGATCTGCAAGGGCTGACTTCTACATGGAACGTTGCTATTCCACTAGCAACATTCCATGGAATAGCAACGTTCCATGTAGAATCTCAAATAGTAGCAACAGTGGATGAGTGGCCTAGTGGCCTAGTGGTTAGGGTGGTGGACTTTGGTCCTGGGGAACTGAGGAACTGAGTTCAATTCCCACTTCAGGCACAGGCAGCTCCTTGTGACTCTGGGCAAGTCACTTAACCCTCCATTGCCCCATGTAAGCCGCATTGAGCCTGCCATGAGTGGGAAAGCGCAGGGTACAAATGTAACCAAAATAAAATAGATACTATTGGAGATTCTACATGGAATGCTGCTATTCCACTAACAACATTCCATGTAGAAGGCTGCGCAGGCTTCTGTCTCTCTGAGTCTGACACGTACGTGCAGGACGTGAGACTCACAGAAGCAGAAGCCTGCGTGGCCACATTGGTGATCTGCAAGGGCCGACTTCTACATGGAATGTTGCTAGTGGAATAGCAACATTCCATGTAGAATCTCAAATAGTAGCAACAGTGGAGGAGTGGCCTAGTGGTTAGGGTGGTAGACTTTGGTCCTGAGGAACTGAGTTTGATTCCCACTTCAGGCACAGGCAGATCCTTGTGACTCTGGGCAAGTCACTTAACCCTCCATTGCCCCAGGTACAAATAAGTACCTGTATATATGTAAGCTGCATTGAGCCTGCCATGAGTGGGAAAGTGCAGGGTACAAATGTAACAAAAATAAAATAGATACTATTGGAGATTCTACATGGAATGTTGCTACTGTTGGAGATTCTATATGTAATGTTGCTATTCCACTAGCAACATTCCATGTAGAAGGCTGCGCAGGCTTCTGTTTCTGTGAGTCTGACGTCCTGCACGTATACTCACAGAAGCAAAAGCCTGCGCAGCCACATTGGTGATCTGCAAGGGCTGACTTCTACATGGAATGTTGCTAGTGGAATAGCAACATTCCATGTAGAATCTCAAATAGTAGCAACAGTGGAGGAGTGGCCTGGTGGTTAGGGTGGTGGACTTTGGTCCTGAGGAACTGAGTTCAATTCCCACTTCAGGCACAGGCAGCTCCTTGTGACTCTGGGCAAGTCACTTAACCCTCCATTGCCCCATGTAAGCCGCATTGAGCCTGCCATGAATGGGAAAGTGCGGGGTACAAATGTAAATAAAATAAAATTGTGGGTATCCTGAAACCTTAACTGGTTGGGTGTGTCCTGAGGGCTGGGTTGAGATCCCCTGTCTTAAACACTTCAGAACAAAGACAGCTATCTTTAAACAGAAATCTAACCATAACAAATGTAAATCTTTCCTTTTTAAGTAATAAAGTTACTTATTTTTTTTCCATGTTTATTGCAATTACGTTCCACAAAGGAAAAGAAAATGATAGCAATGAACTTACTATTAAAAATGTTATACTAACTTTCTGTTTACATGTAACTGGTTGTTTTAACACAAATGAGTGGTCAGTTGTTGGATGCACCTATATTACCTAAAACATTTTTATGGTATTATTTACCAGGTCAGAATAAGCCTTGTTGAAGATAGTTTCAGGTCGCCCTCGACCAAAGCCAATGACAGATACAGACTGCTTTTTGGTCAGAATCTTTCTTGGATCTTTTGATGTGCTCATGCAAAGTCTGTTCCAGTTTCTTCAATGTCCTCATCGCACTGAGAAGGTTAACCTGTTGGTTCTGCCAAAATACCTCAAGGAATATATAAATGGTGTCATCTATTGCCTATTAGTTTCTATGGGGCCCTTTTACTAAGCCGTGTAGGCGCATAGGCGCGTCAATTTTGAACTACCGCCCGGCTACCATGTGGACCAGGTGGTCATTTTATTTTCTATGCGTGCCCACTAAGCACCCCGGAAAATGTCTGGCATGTGGCGCTAACCGGGCAGTAATCAGCATTGTACGCACACTGATGATTACTGCCCGGTTAACGCGTAAGACTTTACCACTAGGTCAATGGATGGCGGTAAGGTCTCAGGCCCCAAATGGACACACGCTAATTTTAATTTTGCTGCACATCCATTTTCGGCTAAAAAATAAAAAGGCCTTTTGTGCAGGTGCGCTGAAAAATAGACCTGCAAGCGTCTGATACACGTGTCTACACCAGCGCAGGACACTTTTCGGCGCATCTTAGTAAAAGAACCTTTATATCCTTTGTGACAACCCCAGGATTGTCTTTACGTTCATCCAAGTGTAAAAATGAACTTATATTTGGAACAAGTACTGAGAATGTGAATTGGGTCACGGTATCATGGCTACATTTTGTCATTCTGGTTTAACTGTGTGTGGATGAAGCACAGTGACTGGTGCAATCTAGGGATGTACAGGCAAAAACAAATTTAGTTTCCTGTGTCATTTGCAGGGTTTTTTTTTCCTTTTGCTGTGTGTTTTTAAAATTTTGTTACTAGACAATTTCATTAATTGCGCATACTATTTCTCGATAGATATTCTCACCCCAGTCCTTGGGACACACCCAGTTGGTGAGGTTTTCAGGATACATAAGTACATAAGTAATGCCACACTGGGAAAAGACCAAGGGTCCATCGAGCCCAGCATCCTGTCCACGACAGCGGCCAATCCAGGCCAAGGGCACCTGGCGAGCTTCCCAAACGTACAAACATTCTATACAATCAAGCCATTGTGACATCACTAATGAGGTTGGCTCTTATTGGTGGAATGAGCCACTATGACATCACAATAGGTTAAATCACTGCTCTATGTAATAAAAGTGAGCCAAGTAGAGGACATAAGTACATAAGTAATGCCATACTGGGAAAAGACCAAGGGTCCATCGAGCCCAGCATCCTGTCCACGACAGCGGCCAATCCAGGCCAAGGGCACCTGGCGAGCTTCCCAAACGTACAAACATTCTATACATGTTATTCCTGGAAGTGTGGATTTTCCCCAAGTCCATTTAGTAGCGGTTTATGGACTTGTCCTTTAGGAAACCGTCCAACCCCTTTTTAAACTCTGCCAAGCTAACCGCCTTCACCACGTTCACTGGCAATGAATTCCAGAGTTTACTTACGTGTTGGGTGAAGAAACATTTTCTCCGATTTATTTTAAATTTACTACAATGTAGTTTCATTGCAATGAATATGCATGAGAGAGATTTGTATGCCTGCTACCTCCATTGTATGCAAATCTATCTCATGCATATTCAGTAAGGATATCCTGCAAACCTGACTGGCTGGGTGTGTCCGGAGGACTGGGCTGAGAACCCCTGGTAAGCACCTATAGAACAATACTGTACACTATTTTTCAATAGGTAGTGTGCACTACTAATGAAATGGGATAAAACCTGAAATTTCAGGGGGGTTTTTCCAAGTTGTTTTGGGTTAAAAATGATATAAAAGACATGGGAAATGTTGTTTCAAGTGAATGGACATCCCTAGTGTGATCAGTCCTTTTGAAAAATGCCTGCTGATGCCTAGAGGCTGTAAACTGGTGCTCCCAGTGAACTTATTCCTGTGTGCCTAAAAACCCAAGACTCCTTCTGTTTGCTGAAAGCAGATGTATGTCAATATGATAAATCAGATTTTTCCTCAACTCACAGCAACCTTTGGGTTGCAGGCTCTTCTCTAGGGACTTACACCACTTGAATAACAGAATGGATTTTACTCTGAGTACAGAGAAAGTGGTCAACCACTCAGAGAAAAGGCAACTCTCATTATTATCCAAATGGACCACAATTTATTTGTTTGTTTGTTTGTTACATCTGTACCCCACATTTTCCCACCTATTTGCAGGCTCAATGTGGCTTACATACTACCGTAAAGGCGTTCGCCAAGTCCGTTTGAGAAACAAATGCAAGGTTATGTTGTGGTCGAATGAGGAAGATGTGTATCAGATATCGTGAGGGTCGAGGGGAGTGGAGATTATATATTGTCCAGTACGATCATTGGTATTGCTGTGTTGTCTGGTGTAGGGGTTTACGTTGGATCAGTGGGGTAAGCCTTTTTGAAGAGGTTGGTTTTTAGTGATTTTCTGGTCATGGATTGTTTTCACAGTTTTTGGGAGTGCATTCCATAGTAGTGCACTTATGTGGGAGAAGTTAGATGCGTAGGTTGTTTTGTATTTGAGTCCTTTGCAATTTGGGTAATGTAGATTTAAATATGTTCACGATGATCTGGTTTTGTTTCTGGTTGTAGGTCTATGAGGTCTATCATGTATCCTGGGACTATGCTGTAGATAATTTTGTGGATCAGGGTGCAGATTTTGAAGATGATCCGTTCTTTGATTGGGAGCCAATGCAGCTTTTCTCGGAGGGGTTTTGCACTTTCGAATCGGGTGAATTCTATAAATAAGGTCTAAAAATTGGTGCCCAAACCCCCCACTTAAGCAGTATTCTATAAACCGCATCTAAAGATTGGCACAGTTTATAGAATTAACGCTTAAGCGAAGAGGTCGTGTATAAATTTAGGCACTGCCATTTGCACCGATGAAAATGTGGTCACATGCCTGCGCCTACATTTAAGTGCAGAGCACCCGTATTATATAATCATATGCGTAACTCAAAACCATGCTCCTGATCCACCCTGAAATGCTCGTGCCCCTCCCATTTTCACGCCCCCTTTTTCGGGCCGCGCACAAATTTTAGGCGTGGATCCCATGCCTACATTTATACGTATAAATCCCAATTAAATCTAATTAGTGCCAATAGCTGCTTGTTAAAAAGCCAATTGGCACTAATTGGCTCATTATTCTATTAAATTGCACAATTTTTGCAGACTTTTATAGAATCACTAAGCATAAATTTGGGAGTGCAAGTTTGTAGAATCTAAGGGGCCCTTTTACTAAGCCGCATAAATTTCTATGTGCAAAATGGAGTTACCGTCCGGTTAACATGTGGCTCTTGCGGAAATTTCATTTTTGGCGCGTGTCTGATATGCACGGCTGAAAAATAATTTTTATTCTCAGATGCGCATATTGATGTGCGCCAAGTGGCATGTGGCGCGTGTAGGTCATTACCACCTGGTCACCACGTGAGACTTTATCGTTGGCAGTAAGTTCCATTTTTTGTGAAAAAAAAAGGCGTTTTTTACAGGTGCTCTGAAAAATGGATCAGCGCACACCCAAAACCCACACCTACATTACCGCAGGCCATTTTTCAGCGCACCTTAGTAAAAGGACCCCTAAGGACTGTGTACATATTCCCCTTGATTCTATAGAAGGCACCAAAAATTGTGTACATAAATGTAGGCACATGCCGCCTGATTTACGTGCTGTTATAGAATTCAAGCTTAGCACAAATCATTCTAGTGCCTAAATTTTGCCACTGTTTCAGGAATTTACCCGCATTCAGTGGCGTAGCCAAGGGTGGGCCCGGGTGGGCCAAAGCCCACCCACTTTGGGCTCAGGCCCACCCAGTAGCTGGCAGGGATTCCCAAGCCCCACCAGCTGAAAACTCCCAACAACTGTCCCTCCTGCATACCTTGTAAATAGCAGATCTTCGCCTGCAGCAAGCAGCAACTGATACATACTGCTTGCACGCACCAGCCTCACAGCCTTCCCTCTGACGTATTCCAGTCTATACTGAAACAGGAAGTTACATCAGTGGGAAGGCAGGGGCCAACATGAGCAGTGTGTATTAGCTGCTGCTCGCTGCCAGTGAAAATCTGCTGTTTAAAAGGTCTGCGGGAGAAGAGAGTTGTTTGAGAGACCATATGGCATGCAGGTGAGAGAAGGACAGACTATCCAGCTTATAATCGAAAGACAAAAACGCCTATATTGCGACCTAAATCGGGAGATAGGTGTTTATCTCCCAAAAACGAATAACGCGGTATAATCGAAAGCCGAACTTGGACGCTTTCAACTGCACTCCATCGCGGAAGCGTACAAAGTTGACGGGGGCGTGTCGAAGGCGTGGTGAAGGCGGAACTGGGGCATGGTTATCGGCCGATCAGAGATGGGCGCCTTTCGCCGATAATGGAAAAAAAATATGCGTTTTTAGCGAGAATTTAGGGCACTTTTCCTGGACCCTGTTTGTCCACGAATAAGGCCCCAAAAAGTGCCCTAAATGACCAGATAACCACTGGAGGGAATCGGGGATGACCTCCCCTGACTCCCCCAGTGGTCACAAACCCCCTCCCACCACAAAATATGCCGTTTCACAACTGTTTATTTTCACCCTCAAATGTCATACCCACCACCCTGGCAGCAGTATGCAGGTCACTGGAGCAGTTATTAGGGGGTGCAGTGGATTTCAGGCAGGTGGACCCAGGCCCATCCCTCCCCTACCTGTTACAATTGTGCTGCTTAATGCTTATTAGTCGTCCAACCCCCCAAACCCACTGTACCCACATGTAGGTGCCCCCCTTCACCCCTTAGGGCTATAGTAATGGTGTAGACTTGTGGGCAGTGGGTTTTGAGGGGGATTTGGGGGGCTCAACACACAAGGGAAGGGTGCTATGCACCTGGGAGCTCTTTTACCTTTTTTTTTTGTTTTTGTAAAAGTGCCCCCTAGGGTGCCCGGTTGATGTCCTGGCATGTGAGGGGGGACAGTGCACTACGAATCCTGGCCCCTCCCACGAACAAATGCCTTGGATTTATTTGTTTTTGAGCTGGGCGCTTTCATTTTCCATTATCGCTGAAAAACAAAAACGCCCAGCTCACAAATTGTCGAATAAAACATGGACGTCTATTTTTTTCGAAAATACGGTTCGGTCCGCCCCTTCACGGACCCGTTCTTGGAGATAAACGCCCATGGAGATAGACGTTTACGTTCAATTATGCCCCTCCACGTCACCTGTGGGATGGGCGGGGTTCCTCTGCTCACCCATCTTGGGCCTAGGCCCATCCAAAATTGAGTGTCTGGCTATGCCCTGTTCCTGTTTGTCTCTTATCTCCTAATTAACACATCCATACAATCCCCCCTCCCACTAAATAGTTTCCTTATGAGGCAGCTTACTGTTCTGAAAGTTCCAAGAAGTCCATGCAGGGAGAAAAAGTCCATATTCTCAATGCAAAGAATGTATTAAATACCTTATTAGTTGAAATATTAAACTGAAAGTAGCCAAGGACACCATGCTCCTGGACCCAAGTAACAATTCATGTTGTCTTCCTCATTGCACAGTGACTTGTCTTACAACCGACTGAGTGAACTGAGGAGGAAGGATCTTAATGGGCTTTCAAACCTTCTCTCTCTGTGAGTAACAGAATTCCCATTTCCTGAGACCTAAGTAGAGTTGCCAACAAGATTTAAGTCTTGCAGATAGGCTACACCAGTCCTGTTTAACCCATTGCCTCTGTGGGCTTATAGATCCAGTTTCTCCAAGAGAACCAGGGCTGAAAGGCAATAGATATAGTTGGGAGCGAACCTGGTCAGAGATCAGCCTAAACTGTACTTGTCAGCGGAAGACCCGCTTATCTGAAGGAGGCACGTCAGGGTTGGAGCAATGCTAAGTAACTTTTTATGTCTCTGTTTTTAAGGGATTTGAGCCACAACAGCATCCACACTATTGAAGAAGGCACCTTCTACCAGCTGCACCACCTCCAGTCTCTGTAGGTTGGAAGGGAAACTGCAACATGCCCCAGAAATGATCCCATCTCCTCCTGCCCCCTCCCCCATGCCTCTGCTTCTGTGCCTGTTTATCCCTCTCTCTATCCTACTGTCTGTCTCTTTGCCTCACTGCTCTCTGCCTCTTTGATTGCTCCTTACCTACCCTGGTCTCTCTCTCTCACTCACACCCTGTCTTCCCTTTTCTCTCCTTGTTCTCCATCCTTTCCCTTTGTTTTGTTACCCTCTTTATCAAGGCCGGTCTTAGGCAGGGGTGACAGGAGTGGCTGCACAGAGCCTCATGTTCCCAGAGGCCCCGTGGCCCTCCGCAAACCTATCTTAACACATCACACACTGGTGGTCTAGTGGCCTCTTCAGGGCGGGAAAGAGCCCCACTCTTTCTTGCCTGCTGCTGCATTCTTCAAAATGGCTGCTGAGACTTCAAGGGGAAGCCATTTTGAAGAATGTGGCAGCGACACTGGGCAGGAAAGAGTGGATTCTTTCCTGCTCTGAAGAGGCTACTAGACCCCAAGGTACATTATGGTAGGTTCAGGAAGGCCACCTTGAGGCTCAGTGGGGAGGAGAGGGGAGGGCACGGCATGGCACCCTGAGACCCCGGGTGATAGAGGGCAGGGTTCTTTGAGGCTCGGAGGCCCCCCTCCCAATGCACATAATTTTCTTTTAAAAGGATGTCTTGTCAAAAGGGGTGGGACTAGCTGGGGGGCAGGGCTAGGTAAGGAGCCTGGGGCAGGGCTAGGAGAGTAGCTGGGGGGGGGGGGGGGGGGGAGGGCACCGAACTGGTGTGCCCAGGGCCCCACAGTTGCTAAGACCGGCCCTGCTTTTTATCTCTTTCCTCTTTGTACTTAGCCCAGTCTCTACTGGGTTTCCCTTAATAACCCCCAGCCTCTTTCCACTTTTGTCAGTTTCTTTCTGTGGATCCCATGAACTGCGGGTGTGTCTGACATTTTGCTTTCTCCTCTCTATCCTTAGTAAACTGGGATTCAATAACCTTGTGTGTGACTGCTCTGTGCGCTGGCTCTTGGGCTGGATCAGAGAGCGAGGAGCCATTGTGAAAGACCAGGAATTCCTACATTGTATCCGGCCACTGAGGGCTAATGGTGTCCACGATTCCAGGATCGAATTTCTGAAGGCTGATTTCACAGATCAGCCCTGTGGTAAGAGTAATGTGACGTTTTCCTTGCTGGATAGAAATTCCTGAGAAAGAATCGTCCTAAGAGCACAGGACTCCTCCCATAGCTGAGCTGAGCCCATTTTTTCCTACACAGGGTTAGCAGTGCAAGCTTGATAAAGCAACACCCTGTACCAGGGGCGGACAGATCATTGGAACAATGGGGCAGTGCCCGAGAGTGCTCAGCAGTAGGGGGTGGGGGGCTCAATCTCCTCTAGCCTCCGCCTAATTTAACCACTTTTGATTGGTGGTTAGGGGCCCATGATGACCCTTATTGCCTGAGGGCCCAGATCGCTGTCAATCCGCCTCTACCCTGTACAGAGGCAGCAGAAAACACCTCCACTTTCCAATTAATCTAGTTTGCAGTATGTAATTAGTTTTGCTCAATGAAAGTGTAGAGTAGCATGGGCAGAACATAAGTTTCACCTGACATGACATAATAGACATATTGGATAAACAGTACCAACGTTATCTGCTGTCATGTTCAGTCTTTCTGTAACAGGTGCAAACGCTGAATCATCAGATGCAGACACTGAGATGACACTTGTTGTGTTTGGGGTGCTTTTTTCAGCAACACAACGCCGGCTCAGTAACACCACAATTAAGTTGCTGCACCATTCATTGACTACTGGGGTTCAATCATTGCTGGGTGATAGGAAGAAGGGTGCAGTATTCAGAAGAGGCCCCCCAGCATCATTCTTTTTTTTCCATTGAGAACCTAAAGAATAGCCATACTGGGTCAGACCATTGTCCATCTAGCCCAGTATCCTGTTTCCAGAAGTGGCCAAGGCAGTCACAAATACCTGGCAGAAAAAAGGACCCCTATCTCTCTATATAAAAGGCAACCCCGAAGCCTCCACGGAAGTTGAGGCACCCGAGATATCCGGTGTGCCCTGGAGTGTCTGCACCGCCCTCGCGTCAAAACGTCATGACGTCGAGGGCGGAGCTATAACACTCGGAGGGCCGAAACGCGAGGCGAACGCGAACCCCGAACAACGCAAACGGGACGGAGGGAGGGTCTGCACCGCCCTCGCGTCAAAACGTCATGACGTCGAGGGCGGAGCTATAACACTCGGAGGGCCAAAACGCGAGGCGAACGCCAACCAGTGTTGCCAGGTGGGCGGTTTTACCTGCCAATTGGGCGGTTTTCCGTGACCCGCCACGGGAAATTTTTGCCTGCGGCGGGTTGCAGTTTTTTGGGCTGCTTTTTGGTCTTTTGGGCGGTTTTTTGGGCGTTTTTTCAGCCGTGGGGGGCGGGGTCAATGACGTTTTGGGCGGGGCCAATGACGGGGGAGGCGGGGCCGAAGACGGGGGAGGCGGGGCCGATGATGGCGGGGGCGGGGTTGATGACGGCGGGGGCGGGGTTGATGACGGCGGGGGCGGGGTGATTACGCGGGGATGGGGTGTCAGGGGCGGGGTTTGAGTTTGGGCGGGTTTTGGGCTGGATTTAGGCTGGTTTGGGTGGGAAAAAAATTTTCCACCTGGCAACCCTGACGCCAACCAACCCCCAACAAGGCAAGTAGCTCGGAGGGACGGAGGGAGGGGGCCCCTTGCTAGCGCCCGTTTCATTGCGCTCAGAAACGGGCATTTTTTCCTAGTGTATTTATAAAAATAGGCCCAATATACAGCAGACAGCTACTTAGCCTCTCTACCTAGTAGACCTGTTATAAAATAATCTTTTTAGCGGCTTGGCTGACCCTGTGAAATATGCAACATTTTAGTGTTTTCCCACAATAGTGGATTCTTTGCAGGCTGTGAGGCTTGGGCCATGGTGAAAATTCAACAAACATGGTGTTGTAAACAGTGGCGTGGCCAGGAATTTGTAACAGGGGGTGCATCTCCCATGCCTCCCCGAACTGCGCCCCATTCCGCTCGGTACCTTAAAATCAGCTCTGGTCCAGTCTTTGCCCGGGCAGTGGCAACGGCACTCATGGGCTGCCTATGGTCTGCACCAGGACTTTGTCTTTGAATCATCCTGCCCTTCACAAAACAGGAAGTTGCATCGGAAAGGGCGGGAAGGTTCGGAAAGAAAGTCACGGCGCAGGCCACAGGCAGGCAGGGGGTGGCGGGTTTAATAGGGGATGCATACGCAACACACGCACATTGAATAAATTCGCCACTGGTTGTATATGAGTTTCGTAGAGCACATCTGAAGAAATGCCCTGTGCAATTGGCAGGTCTTCTACCACAACATTCTCTCACGGCAAATGCTTGCATTCGTCATCCTTGAACAGTGCTTCCAAAGAAGCAGTGGTGTAGCTGGGGGGGGGGCGCCAGGGGAGCGGCCGCTCCCCCAAACGGAGTTCTGCTGGCGCCTATTTTTTTCTCAGTGTGTTGTGGCACCGGCGAAAGTCCGCTCTCGCGCCACTTTCGCTCCCCCCGCGCCTTCAACCTGGCTCCGCTTCTGCAAAGAAGGTCTCAACTCTCACATGCAACACACATCTTTTTGATTCATCCAAGAATAGCTCTGGCAACCTGCAAAGAGTCCTACTCAGTGGCTTAGCTAGGTGGGGCCACGGAGGCCTGGGCCCCCCCAAAATTTCTCTGGGCCCGCCACGGTCTCCGGCACCGCCACGTTGCCTGCCCTGCTCTGTCTTCCCCTAATGTTTTGCATGCTCTTTTTAGTGAAATTGAGCATGCTCGGTTTCACTAAAAGGAGCGTGCCTTACATGAGGGGAAGACGGAGCAGGGCAGGCAACATGGGCAGCACCGGAGACCAGCGCTGGACAATGCTTCAGCTGGCAGGGGTTGGGGACCCCCACCAGTCAAGGTATTTGCTGTGGCAGTAGGTGGGGAGCGGCAGGGTGGGGGGGGGGTGAGGTGGCAGATGAAAATGTGCTCCCCCCACCTCAGGCTCTTGCCTCCTCCCTCCGCGAGGTCTGGCTATGCTCCTGGTCCTACTTGTGCAGTGGTTTGAAACTGGGTCCAAAATTACCTGAGGACAGCTCTGTACAGGGTTTGAAGGACTGACCCAACTCCAGACTCAACTGGATCTCTGTTTCCTCTCAGCTGATGAATTCATCTCATGTGTGGCGGACCCAGAAAGGATAAAAGACGCAGTACTTTACTACTCCTACCTCACCCCCACTTTACACACACGAAGCTCTTGCCACACCCTCTGTTTCCAGAAAGACTTTTCGCATTACGCCCAGGACTCTGAGGACCGCTGCCTGTGTGGATCACTCACTAGGAAGACAGTCGTGCTTCCGGAGCCGCCTGTGAAAGAGACTGCCTGCGCTGCCGTGTGCTCTAATGCTGTGCAGACCAGTGTGTGCAACAAAACCATCATCCATGCAGTCTACCCAGTTCAGGTAATTCTGGATTTTCAGTCCTAATTGTGGAGGGAAGAGATGAATTATATCTGTCTCATTTCCATCTCTTCCCTTCCCTTTCCCTTCTGTTTGAACAGACAAGTTCAGAGGGCCCCCAGGGGGAGGGGAAGGGAGAATGAGTTGCTGGAGAAGATGGGGTGGCAGGAGAGAAAAGCTACATGAGCACCCGGGGGGAAGAGAGAGAGAGAGAGAGGTAGTGGAGCAAGGAACAGGCAGCTCGATACAATTAATGCGTTAAAATTACTAACACAATGTTAAAGTGTTAATCGTGTTAAAACGTGTTTAATGTGCAGTCCTACCAAATACTGTATATGCATAAACTAGCCGTTGAGCCCGTGAAAACGGGCTACTTTTGGAATGGGGGTTTCCGAGTCCCCTCCCGAGGTCGGCGCCGCCCTGCCCCTTCTCCCCCAGAGTTGCCGCCGCCGCCCCTCCACCTGGCCCGAGCAGCACTGTAAACTTACATCAGCACGCAGCAGCAGGCACATCAGCAAAGCTGCCGTCAGGGCGGGCTTCCTTCTCTGCCTGTGTCCCGCCCTCGTGTGACGTAACGTCGGCGAGGGCGGGACAAAGGCAGAGAAGGAAGCCCGACGGCAGCTTTGCTGATGTGCCTGCTGCTGCGTGCTGATGTAAGTTCACAGTGCTCAGGCCAGATGGAGGGGCGGCGGCGACTCCGGGGGAGGGGGGGAGGGGGAGCGGTTCTGACATCTGCAGCATGCCAGTAGAGACTTCCCTCTCTGTCCCGCCCCCGTCATCACGTATTGACGCGGGGGCGGGACAGAGAGGGAAGTCTCTACTGCGCATTTGCAAGTGAGTACGGTCACTTGCCGTTTATATGTTTGATATAATCAATGAGGTAAAGATGGAGACAGGCATACTGAATCCTAATGATACATCGTAGGAATAACACAATACGCTGTTAGAAATGTGCACACTGAAACCACACAGTACAACATTCATATAAAAGAAATATGATAAATGTCGGCAGAGTACAAATGATGCACTAGAAGAGGCAGCATGGAGGAACATTCATATTACAGATATGATAAACACAATGTCAGCACAATACAAGTTAAACACCATAATAGGCATATATTAAAACATTTAAATAACGTAGATACGATGCTCATATTGTCAGTATGATGTAATGAGGGCACCACAAAGCAGAGACGACTTCCCTTGCTGTAAACTTTCTCTAGTAGCCAAATAATTGTCTCATTGTGAGGGCTGCATTGGAATTTGATTCAGAAAGTTTATCAATAAAGCTTTTCTTGTTGTATTATCTGCTCTCAGACAAGCTAACAACCCCTGACACAGGCATTGTGCTGAAACACGGCTGTGTTAGGTCAGTCAGCTGAATTTAGGAGAGAGAAAATGGAGTGCAGAAAATCAGGGGCGTAGCCAGAAAATAGATTTTGGGTGGGCCTAGGCAAGAACTGGGTGGGCACTAAGTGTTCTCCCTCCACCCCCCCCAACCAAAAATTATCTCAGCTGGTGAGACAATGCTTCTTTCCACCTTGGTAGTCTGCAGCAGGCATGCACTGAAAACTGAGCATGTGTAGGTGCCAGTAACGTGGAGACTAGCATTTTTCTTACCATCAGGGGGAAGCCTTCAGCTGGTAGAGCTTGGGATCTCCAACAGCTACCACTAAATGTGTTCTACTGTTGGGTGGGCAGGCCCTGGCCCACCCAGGCCCACCCGTGGCTACGCCACTGGCAGAAATCAGTGTTGCAGAAATGTGATGAGATCTACTTTTGAAGAAAGATGTTTTGTCCAAGTCCTACTTTCTGTAGTGATGTTTGCAAATACCATACCGGAGATGGATATATGGCCAACAAATCCAGGACTGGCCCATAGTTTCTCCACTGGCAAGCAGGATGTAATCAGCCACACAAATGGGTGATGCCATCTGATGACACTGTCAGATGATGTCACACACTTGCGTGTACCCAGAGAACACTTGTTATAGAGAAGTAATGCTTTCTTTATCACAGCCATGAAGTCTGACCCAGAGAAAGGAAGGAAATTGAACCTGCGGAATTACTTTTGTCAACTCCTGGTACAAATAAGTACCTGAATATTCTATGTAAACCGCTTTGAATGTAGTTGCAAAAACCACAGAAAGGCGATATATCAAGTCCCATTTCCCCTTTCCCCTATGACATCACAATATCAGAAGTGAGCCAAGTATCAGGCAATCAAGCCATTGTGACATCACTGATGAGGTTGGCTCTTATTGGTGGAATGAGTTGAGGAGTAGCCTAGTGGTTAGTGCAGTGGACCTTGATCCTGGGGTAACTGAGTTTGATTCCCACTGCAGCTCCTTGTGACTCTGGGCAAGTCACTTAACCCTCCATTGCCCCTGGTACAAAATAAGTACCTGAATATATGTAAACCGCTTTGAATGTAGTTTCAAAAACAAAACTCAGAAAGGCGGTATATTAAGTCCCATTTCCCCTTTCCCCTATGACATCACAATATCAGAAGTGAGCCAAGTATCAGGCAATCAAGCCATTGTGACATCACTGATGAGGTTGGCTCTTATTGGTGGAATGAGTTGAGGAGTAGCCTAGTGGTTAGTGCAGTGGTCTTTGATCCTGGGGAACTGAGTTCAATTCCAACTGCAGCTCCTTGTGACTCTGGGCAAGTCACTTAACCCTCCACTGCCCCAGGTACAAAATAAGTACCTGAATATAGGTAAACCGCTTTGAATGTAGTTGCAAAAACAAAACTCAGAAAGGCGGTATATCAAGTCCCATTTCCCCTTTCCCCTATGACATCACAATATCAGAAGTGAGCCAAGTATCGGGCAATCAAGCCATTGTGACATCACTGATGAGGTTGGCTCTTATTGGTGGAATGAGTGGAGGAGTAGCCTAGTGGTTAGTGCAGTGGACTTTGATCCTGGGGAACTGTATTGGGCAATCAAGCCATTGTGACATCACTGATGAGGTTGGCTCTTATTGGTGGAATGAGTTGAGGAGTAGCCTAGTGGTTAGTGCAGTGGTCTTTGATCCTGGGGAACTGAGTTCAATTCCAACTGCAGCTCCTTGTGACTCTGGGCAAGTCACTTAACCCTCCACTGCCCCAGGTACAAAATAAGTACCTGAATATATGTAAACCGCTTTGAATGTAGTTGCAAAAACAAAACTCAGAAAGGCGGTATATCAAGTCCCATTTCCCCTTTCCCTTTCTGCTCACCATCAACCTTCCTCTCCTACACCTTTCCCTAACACTGGGCTACTTTGCAGATTTAGTTATATTTTCTGGAAATGTCATTTTTGAGCATTTGTTTCAGACTCAAGGAAAGTAGTTAACCTTAACAGTTAGTCCAGAAATATATTTTTATTCTAAAGAAAAGTATCACCTTATATAGAGTTGTTTTTCTTTGTTATTGTTAATCTTTTCCCTTTATTTTTGTAGATTTGTTGTTTTTCTTTACTAGTTTTTTTTATTTATTTAATATGTTTCCATAAAAAATATTGGAGTATATTGCAAGAAGCCAAATGTTACAAAAATGATAAAATAAAATAAATCAATGTATACAACATAGAAAAATACAAAATCAGTCAGTACATCTCTATAAAATAAACATAGATCAGGCAATGAATAATATTAATGCTAGTTTACAATGGACAAAAATATGGTTTTATATCTCTCTTCTATAGGCAAGCCTCTTGTTTTATGCCCAGGAGTATTACAGTCTCCACCAGCTGATTGAATTCACAGCTGAGACCTCACTGTCTGTCACCCAGCTGCAGTGGGACTTCGGGGATGGAGCAGAGCTGCTGAACACAAGTATTGCACGAGCTCAGCACAAGTACAGCATCCCTGGCATATACACTGTGTCCCTCTGGGCACAGGTGGGAGTAAAGCTGCTGCTCCGCACTTTAACCCTTACAGTATCTGTGCCCCTAGGATGGGTACAGCTGGAGTGCCCCCGTGTGGTAGAAACTGGACACAGCATTGATATTTGGATCCAGACCCAGATGGGCACAGACCTCACCGTTCTTTGGAAGATGAAAACACCAGGCAGACAAGAAACTCTAGGTAGGAATTTACGGCTAGACGTTTGGCTGGCAATTTGAATAGTAATTTCTGTGGCATAAGCAGCATTTTGACACAGTTAATTGCCTGGGGTATAAGTACCTAAACCTATTCACATATAATTGTATCTGCATAAGTTTATCTAACCTGTTTGAAGGCATCTTTGAGAGCAGGGTTTGGGTGGAGTTTGCATTTTTACATATAATTTGTAAAATGGATACTTGCACCTAGCACAAACAAATCTCGTCTTAAAAAATTGTCCCCCATGGTTTAACAAAGATCTTCTACAAATGAAATGTAATCACAGGAAACAAGAAAGAATTTGGGCCTAAAAGAAATCCACTGAACAATGGATTAATTGGAAAAAGCTCCTAAAATATACAAAAACATGATTACCAAAGCAAAAGCTTCCTACTAGTCCAAGGTCATAGGTAACACAAAAGTCAATCCAAGGAAACTCTACTCCTTAGTAAATAGTCTATTGAACATTCAGCCTGTATCAACTGCAAACGAACAGTAGACCAACTGGTGACATATTTCAAACAGAAAATAGCTAAAATCAGACTACAGCTAAACAACTCTTTTACATCAATTGACTGCTTCCTCAATTTTCAGGATCAATTACCATCTTGTTCTCATGCAGACAGATTTTGGTCCACTTTTCACCTAAATACTATTGATCAGGTCAGTCACACCCTACTCAAATATGCAAAATCACAATGCTTACTCGACACATGCCCCAGTTACCTACTCAGATCAGCTCCTAATCTATTCATTCGTTATTTATGCTCAAATCTTACTCTGATGCTATCTCAGGGACTGTTCCCCTCTCAAAATGGCAACATTATCTTGACTCCCATACCAAAGAATACCCAAGCAAGCTTAAGTATAATCTCCAATTATAGGCCAGTGGACTCAATTCCTCTATTGGTTAAAGGTATGGAAGGACTTGTCATGCAACAACTAATTGAATATCTCTAACTCCATTCCATCTTGCACAGCTCACAGTCTAGTTTTGGACCCTCTTACAGTACTGAAACTGTTCTTACTACCTTCTTAGCCAACTTCAGAAGAGAACTGAGTATTGGCAACAAAATAGTAATACCTGTACTTCAGTTTGATATGTCTAGTGCCTTTGACACTGTTGACCATAATATTATTCTAAATATCCTCGACCATTATGAAATCTGTGGTGCTGTCCTGAAATGGTTCTCTGGATTTCTAAAGTCCAGGTCATATCAAGTCAAACAATCAGGTGCAATTTCTTCAACATGGTCTCCTGATTGTGGAGTACCTCAAGGTTCTCCTCTGTCCCCCATCCTGTTCAATATCATGATGATCCGCCTAGGTAATTTACTAGAAATAAATGGTCTTTCATCAGTCATTTATGCCAATGATGTCACCATTTATATCCCATTCTCTAAAGAATTATATGAAATAACAAACTCAATCAAATTAGGCTTCAAATTAATGGAATTTTGGGCATCTAATTTTAAATTAAAACTCAATACTGAAAAAAAACAAGTTTCTAATAGCAACTAACCCTCACCATCCTATAAATCTTACAAATTTTACATTAGAAAATATCACTTATCCCCTTGACTCATCAATGAAAATATTAGGAATCACTATTGATCAATTCCTTATCCTTGAAAGTCAAGTTTCTAAGATAGTCTCAAGGGTCTTTAATTCACTTTGGAAACTAAAGAGATTAAGACCTTTTTTCACTAAATCAGTCTTTCGTACTTTGGTTCAATCCCTAGTACTAACAAAATTTGACTACTGCAACTTCATTTATGCAGGAATTAAAAGCGGCCTTATCAAAAAATTACAAACTGCTCAAAATACTTGTTGCACGCCTCATATGTAGCTCACCTTGCCTCACCAAATCAACTCCTCTTCTATATAACCTACACCGGTTACCAATAAAATATAGAATATCTTTCAAGTTTTGTGTTTTTATTCATCAAATTCTATATGGTTCTGCTCCATCAAATACGAACAATCTCATTGAATTACCTCCATGTAATACCGTATCATTATCCAGAGAATATCTCATTCTGCATTTTCCTATTTGTAGGAATGTAATCTATAAAACAATTCACAATGCCAGTTTCTCATATTAAGGTACTAAAATTTGGAATTCTTTACCAAAAACAATTAAATGCACAGATGATTACCTTTCCTTCAGAAACCTACTGAAAACTAAATTTTTTACAATTTAGCCTTTCAGGAAACAAAGAATTCTATTTGAACATGATCCAGTCATACAATTAATTTCACGTCTTCTTTCCTCCCTAATCCTATGTAGCCCTAATTGTACCTCTTCACTTCTTTGTTTACAAACGTAATTATGATTTAATCTTCTTCTCTATCCAGTTGCATCCAGGTTAATTCAGCCCATACGTTATATTTGTTTTACAAAGCCAATCTTATATCATTATTTATTGTACTTTATAATCTGTTCATATAATTTTTAACATGTATCATTCATTTAATTGTTTGTTATGTAAGCCATATTGAACCTGAGTCACTCTTGGGCTAATGTAGGGTAAAAGTGTCATACATACATAAATAATAGGCATATGCATGCAAAATTAGCTGGGGAATGTGCGCATATATTTCCCATGGGGTATTTTAAAAAGGGAAAGTGTGTGCTTACTTTGTACTTTATATTTGGAGTAACATATGTGCTTTTTTGTTGCACAAGTTAGGCTGTCTGCTCTAAAATGAGCCTCCAGATACCCTTATATTACCTCTGGAGTTGGGTAGTTGTTACTGCATAACCTTGGGGCTAGGGGGAACCAAGCAATACAGTGCAGTGACAGTGTAAATAAGCATTGGAGCAGGTGATGGACTAAGTGTTTATAGCTGTACATACAAGGAAGAGAATCTCAAAATTAGTAACTCTAAAGAGAGGGGGAATATTAGAATCAATGACTGAGAACAAAGGCAACAAGGAGTCTGATATACTTTTACTTTTGTTTTTTTTGAGGGGAGGAAGAGGTAATACGGACATAAGTGTTGCCAAACTGGGACAGATTTAAGGTCCACAAAGCCCGTTATCCTGTTTCCAACAGTGGTCAATCCAGGTCACAAGTACCTGGCAAGATCCCAAAAGAGTAAAACAGATTTTATGCTGTTTATCATACGAATTTAAGAATAGCTATACTGGGTCAGATTAATAATCCAGAAACCCAATTAGTAGCAACATTCCATGCTACCAATCCCGAGCAGGGCCAGCATGGGGGGGGGGGGGGGGCAGCTGCCCTGGGCCCCACAGCTCCAAGGGGCCCCACGGTACAGGCATCTCTTTCTCTTCTCATTACCAAGATCCGTCTCCTCCTCCCTTCCTGATGTTCTTTAAAAATTTATTTCCCTTCTCAGAGGGGCCCCGGCATGACAGCCATTCTCTCAAGCTGCCTACGGCTGCCCTGAAGCATTCCCTCTCTGCCACAATCCGCCCTCCCGGTGCAATTTCTTGTTTGTGCCCGGGCAGATCACGGAAGAGAGGGAAAGCTTTGGGACAGGCAGCTTGTGAGGATGGTTGCCATTCCGGGGTCCCTCTGAGAAGGGAAATGAAACATTTAAAGACCACAATATGAAGGGAACAGAAGGAGACAGACTGTGGTGGGGGAAGAGATGCATGAACCACATAGTAGCTATGCAGGTGGGGAGATTGGGGGAGGGGATATCAGGGGCTCCCCTTAATTTCTGCCCTGGGCCCCACCATATCTAAAACCGGCCCTGATCCCAGGGCAAGCAGTGGCTTCCCCCATGTCCATCTCAATAACAGACTATGGACTTTTCCTCTAGGAACTTGTCCAAACCTTTTTTAAACACAGATATGCTAACCACTGTTACTACATCCTCTGGCAATGAATTCCAGAGCGTAACTATTCTTTGAGTGAAAAAATATTTCCTCCTATTTGTTTTCAAAGTATTTCAATGTAATTTCATTGAGTGTCCCCTGGTCGTTGAACTTTTTGAAGGATTGAAAAATTGACTCACTTTTACCTGTTTTCAACTACTCAGGATTTTATAGACCTCAATTATATCCCCCCTCAGCAGTCTCTTTTCCAAGCCGAGAAGCCCTAAGCTCTTTAGCCTGTCTTCATATGAGAGGAGTTCCATTCCCTTTATCATTTTGGTCGCTCTTCTTTAAACTTCTTCTAATTCAGCTATATCTTTTTTGAGATATGGTGACCAGAACTGAACGCAATACTCAAGGTGAGGCCGCACCATGGAGTGATACAGAGGCGTTAGTTATTTTTGTTACATTTGTACCCCACGCTTTCCAACTCATGGCAGGCTCAATGCGGATTACATGGGGCAATGGAGGGTTAAGTGACTTGCCCAGAGTCACAAGGAGCTGCCTGTGCCTGAAGTGGGAATCAAACTCAGTTCCCCAGGACCAAAGTCCACCACCCTAACCACTAGGCCACTCCTCCACTGTTGCTGCTATTTGAGATTCTACATGGAATGTTGCTATTCCACTAGCAACATTCCATGTAGAAGTCGGCCCTTGCAGATCACCAATGTGGCCGCACAGGCTTCTGCTTCTGTGAATCTAACGTCCTGCACATACGTCAGACTCACAGAAACAGAAGCCTGCGCAGCCTTCTACATGGAATGTTGCTAGTGGAATAGCAACATTCCATGTAGAATCTCCAATAGTATCTATTTTATTTTTGTTACATTTGTACCCTGCGCTTTCCCACTCATGGCAGGCTCAAAGGCTCAATGCGGCTTACATGGGGCAATGGAGGGTTAAGTGACTTGCCCAGAGTCACAAGAAGCTGCCTGTGCCTGAAGTGGGAATTGAACTCAGTTCCTCAGGACCAAAGTCCACCACCCTAACCACTAGGCCACTCCTCCACTCCAATATAATATAATATTCTTGGTCTTATTTTGTATCCCTTTCCTAATAATTTCTAGCATCCTGTTTGTTTTTTTGGCCTCTGCTGCACACCGGGCAGAAAATTTCAGCATATTGTTTACAATGACACCTAGATGTTTTTCTTGAGTGCTGGCTCCTAAGGTGGAACCTAGCATCAGCTAACTATGGTTCGACTTATTCTTCTCAATGTGCATCACTTAGCATTTGTCCACATTAAACTTCATCTGCCATTTGAATGTCCAGTTTTCCAGTTTCTTAAGGTCTTCCTGCAATTTTTCACAATCCGCATGCGTTTTGACAACTTTGCATAGTTTTGTGTCATCTGCAAATGTAATCACCTCACTCATCGTTCCGATTTGTAAATCATTTATAAATAAGTTAAATAACTGATCCCAGTACAGACTCCTGTGGCACTCCACTATTCACCCTTCTCCATTGAGAAAACTGGCTATTTCATCCTACCCTGTTTTCTGTCCAATAACCAATTCCTAATCTACAGAAGGACATTGCCTCCTTGAAGTAAGCAGTGGATTTTCCTAAGTTCATCTTAATAATGGCTTATGGACTTTTCTTTTTGGAAATTATCCAAACCTCTTTTAAACCCTTCTAAGCTAAATGCTTTTACCGCATTCTCTGGCAATGAATTCCAAAGTTTAATTACATGTTGAGAGAGGAAATATTTTCTCTGATTTTTTAAAAGATTTACTAAGAAGCTTCATTGCTACTTGGTAACTTCAATAAAGACATTGATAAACATAGTGTGGGCTATGGTCCTAGAGAATGAGGCATTAGAGCAGAGGTTCTCAACCCAGTCCTCGGGATATACCTATCCAGTCAAGTTTTTAGGATACCCACGATAAATATGCATGAGATAAATTTGTTTGCACTACTTCCATTGAATGCAAATCTGTCTCATGCATATTTATTGTGGATATCTTGAAAACCTGACTGGATTAGTGTGTCCCGAGGACTGGGTCGAGAACCCCTGAAGCTGAGGTAGAGTCCCCTTAGGAAACTGAAAAATAGTGGGAATTGGGGGTGCACTGGAATGACACTGGGGAATGGAAATAAGTAGAGGTACCAGGGGGCAGTTGCTAATAATCACAGCCAGGGAATAACGACAGTAACCAGTTGGACTGGAGTAGAGAGAGTTTGGAAATAATGCCCTTGAAGCTGGGGGCAGCATGGGGGTTAATCACCATTGCGATGGGGCAAGGATGAGGCCAATCAACCTCAACACTCATCGATCATTTTGTTTAGTCTTGGTTTTGACCTCAAAACTCATTAGCATTGATAGTTCTCATATTAAATATAGGGAACGCTGAACTATAAATACCAGAATGCATTGGGAGTGACTGGTCCAGCCTCTGGTGACCTGGTGGCTAATGTTTACTCTTTGTTTAATGATTGAAACTGACAGGTAGAATCAGAAACGGAGACCTACTTTGTAACAGGAGACCAGATCTGATTTAAGGCTGCAATCTCTTCTCAGCACCAGAAAAGCTTTCCACATTGAGATCTTTATAAAGGAAAAGCAATGTCGTATCCAGGGTGATTCTGGGCCAAGTGGGGAGGGAGAGGGTGTTAGTGGCTGGAGCTCAGCAAAGCCTTGTAAAAGCAGCTGGACTATCGCATCGCAGGGCAGTTCGTTCCAGCTAAGAGAGATTGAACACAAACTTACGATGTCTGGAGTGAGATTTTTAGGAAAGAGGAGGTAGATAGGATTAATAAAGAGACATCCAAGGTACTACCAGTAAGAGTGAATTATTTAGCCAAGGAGGACAGGAACAGGTGGATGGTGTCAGGTGCATCTATGCCCTCTCTTGAAGGAGATAGTTCTGGCCAGAGATAAAGAAGACGCTGAGGCTGAAGGCAAGGCTACGGATGGACTTCACCTGTACACAGCTTGGCTGCTGGCTGACTAGGTTGCTGGCCAGTCATATCCAATGTGGCAATGTGCTGGATCCTAAGCGTCCTTTCCCTGTACTGGCTGATAGATGCTCTGACAGCCGACTCCGCTGGTAGGTGGGCATTTTCCAAAGAGAGAAGGAATTGAAAATAAATGTGTGCATTGTATTAAGGGGCCTAGGGTTAAGTCTAGAGTTTTGTGAATGGACTTTAGAAGGTCAGAAGCATTAAACTAGGACCGAGGCTTGAATATTTTGTAAAAGAACGATATTTTCTCTTTCCTAGCATGTAGGTTGACATTTTTAAAAATTCATATTCTGCCTTAGAGATGTGAAACAGAAAAGTTGTTCCATAGTTTGGCTGGCTGAAGGCACCGCGTTCAACGAGTCCAGTGTTTGAATTGTGTCATGTCCCATTGAGACTGAAGGAGGTGACATGGGCAGAATGGTAGATGGTCCATCTGCAGCAGAATCTTTCTTCACCATCCCGCAAGCGATGAAATTAGTTGTTCGGGATGCATGGATCTTAATTTAAATGTCTGTCTCCATGTTGTGAATTTAGGTTGCCCTGGACCAAAAGCAACTTTATTGCGTACGCAGGGGAAATGATTCTGCAATACAAACAGATGCCACTTTTCAGTTATACTCCCAACACTACAGTCTGAGGTACGGAGAGAGATAATGAATCAGGAAGGTCATAGTCATGGGAAGACCTTCAGGAAGGTCGCGGTGCAGCATCTAAAACAAATAGGATCTGTTAAGCAGAGCCTCCTCCCCCCCCTCATATGTTTGATATTGCTAAATTGTTATAGTGGAAAATACCCTGAATAGGTTGATAGCTAGGTTAGCGGTCAAATTTAAGGTGAGGAAGTGAATGCATAAGAACCTAGAACATAAGACCTCCCATACTGGGTCAGACCGATAGTCCATTCAGCTCAGTATCCTGCTTCCAACAGTGACCAATCCAGGTCGCAAGTCCCTGGCAGAATCCCAAAGAGTGGCAAAGTTCCATGCCACTGATACTAGGGATAAGCAGTGGCTTCCCAGGTCTATCATAATAGCGGATTGTAAACTTTTCCTCCAGGAACTTGTCCAAACCTATACTAACTGCTGTTACTACATCCTCTGACCACTCGATCCAGAGCTTCACTTTTTGTTGAGTTAAAAAATATTTTCTTCTATTCATTTTAAAAGTATTACCATGTAACTTCACGGAGTGTCCACTAGTCTTTGTACTTTTTGAAAGAATAAACAATCAATTAATATTTACCTGTTCTACTCCACTCAGGATTCATAGACCTCTATCATACCCCTCAGCCGCAGGGGCGTAGCCACAGGAGGGCCTGGGTGGGCCTGGGCCCTCCCAGTCTCAGCTCAGGCCCACTGAAAATTCTGACACCCTTATGGCTGGTGGGGATCCCAAGCTCCGCCAGCTGAAGATGTCCCTTTCTCAAGCTTTCTGGTCATTGCTCTGCTTGGGCTGTGAGCTGAACTCTGACCCTCTTACTGTGAAGACCTCTGCAGGTGGACAAGTAAAATTCCAAGATTGTCTGACTGTGGACCTCTAGGGCAGATTAAAGGCCTCTCTGCATCACAGTTGCCAAAGCTCCCTTTTCAGTGGTCATTATTCATCCTTGTGAATACATGTTCCACAATTTCCCTTCTGTAATTTCTTGTGGGCTGTGGATGTGAAGGATGGTCACACATATTTATATACTTCCTTTTTTCTTTCCAGGCTCTTCTCTTGTTTTTCAAGTGTTGCCTTGGTCATTGGTTATAATATTATGGGTGTAGAACAGGGTATGGAGAAAAGACGGCTGAGGAGAGATATGATAGAGGTCTGTAAAATAACGAGTAGAGTGGAACAGGTAGACGTGAATCGCTTGTTTACTCTTTCCAAAAATACTAGGACTAGGGGACACGCAACAAAGCTACAAAGTAGTAAATTTAAAACAAATCTGAGAAAATATTTCTTCAGTCAATGTGTATTAAACTCTGGAATTCGTTGCCAGAGAATGTAGTAAAAGCGGTTAGCTTAGCAGAGTTAAAAAAAAAGGTTTGGATGGCTTCCTAAGGAAAAGTCCATAGACCATTATTAAAATGGATGGGGAAAATCTACTGTGTATTTCTAGGATAAGCAGCATAAAATGTATTGTACTGTTTTGGGATCTTGCCAGGTATTTGTGACCTGGATTGGCCACTGTTGGAAACAGGATGCTGGGCTTGATGGACCTTCGGTCTGTCCCAGTATGGCCATACTTATGTACTTATGTAATAAGATGAGTGACAGCCTAAGATACTTTCACTGGGGACTATCTTGAGGGTATGGTCAGGTTGAGTTTGCTATTATAGGATTGGGTGTAGACATTTCAGTGGAATAACAAAGCCTCTAGTCAGTGCTGCCCTACGCTGGGGTGCAAAAACACAAGAGAAGGCTGAAGGGTGATAAAGGGATTAGACAGAAACAGGTGGAAACATGAAACTGAAAAATCAGCTTAGTAGAAACCTCAGCTGAGTGAAAGCCTCCCTCAGGGACCTAGAACAGCTTGAAAAAGCACGGATCAAGCCAATTGCTGAGGAAAAAAAAAAATCACAATTGAGTTCTGTTGCTAATGGGATTGATGGTGGTCGGTAACAGATAAACTTTGTGTAAGGTTGCCAGGGAGTTGGAATCTATGGCTGACGCAAGCTTTCCAAAGCAAGAGCATCGTCTGTTACTAGGAGACCCCGAGAAGACCCCAGACCTCTATGTGAGGCCCAGAGTCTCAGCCAAAAGTGCAATGAATCAGTTGATTTACAGGTTTTGGTTGTTGGTTGGTTTTATATCTTCACTCTCTGTTCACAGCAGAAAAAGGTTAATACTGAAATGCAAAAGCTGTAGTGTGGACAAGGCTTGACTGCTGAAGCTCACATTTTTGGAGGTTTTTTTTTAATTTGCTGCACTTTCTCTTTGAAACCTTGGTTGTTTTTCACCTCATGGTGTCTGTGCCTACTCCATTAAGAGCATAACACTATAGAGGTGTTTTTGTGTCACCCCAAACAGAGCAGAAGCACACCATTAATATCAAACCTGGTAAAACACTGGTCATCCCCCCCCCCCCCCCCCCCCCCCCGCAGGAATTTGGAAGGAAGTTCCATTGAGACAGTATGACTTGTGCTGAGTGACATTGGGTTTGGGTATTTTATTTTTTGTTACATTTTGTACCCCACGCTTTCCCACTCATGGCAGGCTCAATGCGGCTTACATGGGGCAATGGAGGGTTAAGTGACTTGCCCAGAGTCACAAGGAGCTGCCTGTGCCTGAAGTGGGAATCCAACTCAGTTCCCCAGGACCAAAGTCCACCACCCTAACCACTAGGCCACTCCTCCACTGTTGCTACTATTTGAGAATCTACATGGAATGTTGTTATTCCACTAACAACATTCCATGTAGAAGTCGGCCCTTGCAGATCACCAATGTGGCCGTGCAGGCTTCTGCTTCTGTGAGTCTGACGTCCTGCACGTACGTGCAGGACGTCAGACTCACAGAAACAGAAGCCTGCGCAGCCTTCTACATGGAATGTTGCTAGTGGAATAGCAACATTCCATGTAGAATCTCCAATAGGAGCAACATTCCATGTAGAATCTCCAATAGTATCTATTTTATTTTTGTTACATTTGTACCCTGCGCTTTCCCACTCATGGCAGGCTCAATGCGGCTTACATGGGTCAATGGAGGGTTAAGTGACTTGCCCAGAGTCACAAGGAGCTGCCTGTGTCTGAAGTGGGAATTGAACTCAGTTCCTCAGGACCAAAGTCCACCACCCTAACCACTAGGCCACTAAGGCTCAAAGAAAAGTGATTGTTACAAGTTGAAAGAGGCCCCGGTCTACATGTCAGACCTAATAGACTTACCAACTAGAAACACTAAAAGGTCAGCACGCACATTCCTGAATCTCCACTACCCCAGTTGCAGATGACTAAAATATAAATCAACATATGCATCCAGCTTCTCCTACATAAGCACGCAAATATGGAATGCACTACCAAACGCCATAAAAACAATGCACGATCTAACAAACTTCCGGAAATCACTAAAAACCAACCTGTTCAAAAAGGCATACCGCAATGATCCATCCTAAATACCAGACAACGAAACCCTGGATATAACCGAACTTGTTATACTTGATTGCTTCACCTACTGTCACCAATGAACTCTAACGCAATTCCACTTTATTTCACACTCCGGATTTGAACTCTCTCTCTACTTAACTGATTAACTCACTTGTCACTTACGAACTTTAATGCAATACCACTTTGTATTTCTCACTCCGGAAATGGCGATCGCTATTACGGCATAAGGTAAGCCACATTGAGCCTGCAAATAGGTGGGAAAATGTGGGATACAAATGCAACAAATAAATAAATAATAGATTACTGTGACCTGTGACAAGAGTTTTTGAAAATGATGTTTGAAAAAAGTGATAAGTAAGAACATGGACATTTATTGTATATTATATAAGAGATCGACGTGAACAATGGCATATTTTTTAGTCTAAGTCTTTTTCTATTGATATGAGGAAAACTGTTAGTGGAGAATGTATGTGATGTGATTCTATATTTTTAATTTTATTCATATACTAATAAAAGATTTTTGGAGCATTGTTAAATTTTTTTTATTATAATTACTCAATTCTATAATGCACATTGATTGTGGATATCCTGAAAATCTGACTGACTAGGCTTGACTCAAGGACTGGATTGAGAACCCCTGATCTAGGCCAATTTTATGAAGATCTTGACTCCTGAGTCTAGATCTTTAGAACTTCCTAGCTCTCTGGTGCTGCTGCAACCAACACGATGGGCTTTGAGTTCTCAGCGAACTGGATTTTCTGGAGACGGTGGTATCTGTAATTAGACCAGAAAAGATGAAGATGATTTGAGACCATGTAGATCCCTGCTTTATGTGCCTAGCACTCGAAAGCTTATATCTAAGGCCATCTTGGATAGTTGCATTGATCTGGTGGAAAATAATAAAATCCGCAAAGACTATAGTTACCCTTGTGACCAACACCAGAGTTCTTTCGAGATCTCAACAGCCCAGAATGATCAGTGAACAAGGGAGAGGGAGGATGGTAGCAAATTGGAGGAGAGGTGAGGAGTATTAGGTCATGAATCTCATATACACAGCTATGCCATACATCACAGGACAAAATGAGAGGAATCAGAGTCCTGGGGTTAGGATAGAGAACACAAACCAGGAGCCATGAATTCTCCTGAATAGGACACATCAAGAATTCTACTCTGTGCAAGTCTTGCGTGATTTGTTTTCAAGTGTTAGGGGAGATCCTGGTCTTCTCTTCCCTTTCAGTACACACATTTCTTTTTATTGACAGACAAATCCTCTTGTCCTAGAGGAGGGCGGATCTATATGGGAAACCTGAATTGCTATTGGCTCAGTCAGAATAAGGAGAGCTGGCAGGATGCCAGGCAGGTATGCCAGCGCAGTTCGGGGGACGACCTGGCAGTGGTCAAAACCCAGGATGTGCAGACATTCCTGCAGGAGGCTTTCTCCAGGTGAGTGTTTGCGGTAACTCTTTGTGCTGCTCTTCAGGACATTGCATTGTCTTTAACTACTTCCATCTCATGTATAACTGTAGCACAAACCGTACACACCTTTCATGAAGAGAGTCTACAACAACCTACTCTCAAACCCATCTGTGAAGGCACCGCATTTCTCCTTCAGGCCATGAGGTGGCAGTATTGCATCTCTTAGTAACATAGTAGATGATGGCAGATAAAGACCTAAACGGTCCATCCAGACTGTCCAACAGTCACTCTCATTATCAATTCTTGATTAAACCATATATATACTTGATCCTGATCTTTCTTTGCCATTTTTGGGACATAGACCCTAGACATCCACCGCATACTGGCCTTAGAGTGGAGGAGTAGCCTAGTGGCTAGTGCAGCAGACTTTGATCCTGGGGAACTGGGTTTGATTCCCACTGCAGCTCCTTGTGACTCTGGGCAAGTCACTTAACCCTCCACTGCCCCAGGTACAAAATAAGTACCTGTATATACTACATAAACCACTTTGAATGTAGTTGCAAAAAAACAAACAAACACAGAAAGGCAGTATATCAAGTCCCTTTCCCCTTATGTCCCAACTACTGGAGTTGCCATCAAAACCCACTCCAGTCTATCCTGTTCTTTGTTGCTGGGCACAGACTGAAGAAGTCCACCCAGTATTGTCCTTACTTTTCAACTACTTGAGTTGCCATCGAAGCACTCTCCAGCACATCCTAATCTGTCTTGCCATATATGGGACACAGATCATAGAAGGCTGCCTGGGACTGGTCTTAGTTCCTCGTAGCCAGAGTTGCCATCTAAGCCCACTCAACACATCAACATCTATACAGTCATTTAAGTTTTATTTTTATACCATTCTCTTTCTTCTATGTACTTTGAGAAGAGAATGTATTGAATTTCCAGTGTACCACACCCAGGCATTACACTATTCCAGTGTATCTCTTGAATTTCACATAAGAAGGGGGCAATGTAGTTCTTGCTTGTCACTGAATGGTGGTTGATGATCCCTCTGAATGCCATAAATAAGTGGCTCATGGCACATACTGACTTCCTTTGAATGACCAAGTTAGTCCAATGAAAAGGTATCACCCTGTTTTTGTTGTTATGTTTTATATCTGTACAATGAATTGGACTAACATAGCAACACAATCCTTCAGACCATCCTGTAGATTTCAGATTTCTCATTTGGCTTTTTCCCCCTTCCTTTGCAGTGCTGGGGGGTTTGCTTGGATTGGGCTGAGCGATCTCTCCTCTTCTGGAACTTGGCAGTGGGTGGATGGAAACGTCCTCGATTCTTGGCAGAACTGGGGAGCCTCAGGGAGGCCAGAAGGGAAGGGCAACTGTGCCCAGCTGCAGATCAGCCTCAGAGGCATGTGGAGGCGCAGTCCCTGCAATGAGAAGTTGGCTTTCATCTGCGAGAGGCGAGCTGGAGGTCAGCACTGAGATCAGTGGGCATTATTCTTCCCTTGTGGGACATGAGGGTGTCTCTGCTGGCAAGAATTCAAAAGCCACAAGCTGTATTTATTTATTTATTTATTTATTACATTTGAACCCCGTGCTTTCCCACACATGGCAGGCTCAATGTGGCTTACAGAGTAGGTTATGATAAAGACAGTGCCTAATTTAAATACAATTGATCAAAGGCAGAGGTAAGAGAGGTGGTAGTTGGGCGGAAGCTTGTGTTTAGGTGTGTTTGGGTGAATTGGGGGAAGAGTTGTATCATTGGTGGAGACTTTTGTAAGCTTTGTTAAAGAGATGCGTTTTCAAAGCTTTGCGGAAGCTGGTTAGATTGTTTGTGGTTTTTAGGGTTTTGGGTAGTGCATTCCAGCACTGTGTACTTTTGTATGCAAAGGTCGTGGCATATGCTTGTTTGTACTTCACTCCTTTGCAACTGGGAAGGTTCAGGTTTAAGAATTTGCGGGCCGATCTTTTGGCGTTTCTGGGCGGCAGGTCTACTAGGTTTAGCATGTAGAGTGGGGCATCTGCGTGGATGATTTTGTGCACGGTTGTACATAACTTGAATTCAATTCGTTCCTTGAGCGGAAGCCAATGCAGTTTCTCTCTCAAGGGCTTCGTGCTCTCGCGCTTTCCCACACATGGCAGGCTCAATGCGGCTTACATAGTAACAATATAAAGAATTACAAAGTCATAAGAAGAATGTACAGTTTGTAGTAAATGCAATATTAATGGGGTTAACGGATAAGTAAATTGAACATAGGAGGAATTGGGTGCAGAAGGAAATGAGCGTTGGGAGGTAGGCATAGGAAGATGGAGAGGAATGGATATGGGATAGCAATAAGGATAATGGGAAACAGGGTCAATGTATAAACAATCGTCAATAAGAATCATGTGGGCAAGCTTTGGTTAGGTTGAATCGTTAGGGTAGGCTATCTTGAAGGGATGGGTCTTCAGTGCTTTTCTGAAGTTTAATGAGCATGCTCATAATATATAGAAAGGGTGCAAATGGTTTTGCAACATTTCTAGTGTTTTTCCCTCTTTGCAGCTGTTTTGCCAGATGTGGACCTTTTCCTCACTGGAGTACCCGTGTTCACTGGAACGTATAACGTCATGAATGCCAGTGTGATGCCACCGTTTCTTCCCTCCAGCAGTGAGAATGTTGAGGCAAGCAGACTGCTGTTCATCCCCCCTCTATATTCTAGCTCCCCCTCTCCTCCCCCATTTCCTTCTTCACATCCTTATCCCAGTCTCTCCTCCTCTGGTTCTCAGCTTTTCCATCTAAACCCCAGGGGAAGTCATTCTTTTCTCTCTTTCAAGTGTCGCTGTTCTACGTTTCCTGCAGTTGATGCTGTTCCCTGGGCTTTGGTTCAGCCATGCTGGGACTCTGATCTCCGCGGAATTTGGGATAAAAGCTGTGAAGAAGCTGCTCCAGATGCGCTTGCAGGTCTTCCGTCCTTACTGCAGTCCCAGTCAGCACCTGGTGCCCCCGGGTAAGAGGGAGTGGGTAGTAGCAGTGGGGTGGGTAGTAGAGGGGATGGTGCTGGCAATTTAAAAGTAACAGGATAAAATCAGATTAAGGGTCCCAATCATGTGATGCACATTAAATGATTTATTACAGGATATGCATAACTTGGATTAATGCATGTTAAGTCATTATGTCAAGTTAGTAGATGAGGCCTTAACAGGGTCAGGGCTAGAGGTTGGCAACCAGGGCATTACCCTGCGCTTCTAAGCCAGAGGGGGCATCAAGGCTGCCTCAGGCCGAAGGTGGCTGTGAGGGAGTGAATGACATAGAGCCAGGCATCCCTGCAAATACTCCCTCACTGAGGTTGCAGTTCAGCTGCTTCACTGCAGGTGGCGCTAAACCTGCCAGGTCAGAGACCACAGTCAGTTGAGCACAGTGGCACACAGGCCCACCCACTTTAGGTTCAGGCCCACCAAGTAGCAGCACACCTATAATGTGGCTGGCAGGGACCCCAAGCCCCACCAGCCAAAAACTCCCAACAACTGTTTGCTGCCGGTGAAAATCTGCTATTTATAAGGTATATGGGGGAGAGGGGATGTTTGAAAGACCATACCGCATGCAGGCAAGAGAGGGAGAAACCAAATCACTTGTAGGACAAGGCGGAGTTCTGCCTACCCACCTTGGGTCCAGGCCCACCCAAACTTGGGTGTCTGGCTACGCCCCTGGTTGAGCATAGGGATGTTGGGCTGTCTGGCTAGGAGGGCGGAGCTAGACTGTGAGCTAGAGGTAAAAGCCCTCCTGCAGGTCAGAACAGGGAGGCCCTGATATAGAGGTCCCAGAAGGAGAGAAGCCACCCTGTAGTGTGAGGGCTCCCTAGCTGATGTGTAAGCCACTTTTGCAATTGGACTAAGACTTGTAAGCCTTGTTTGAGACCTGGGACTAAGAGAAGAACTGAGAACTTACAGCTTTGTTTGGGGCGTAGCAGCCAGCCCACCAGCCACAGACTGTTTAGGCCTGCTGCCAGTGTTTACTGAACCACAGAGGTTTTTCCTTGTGTTCCTGGCCTGTGAAGTAACAGGTCTCAGGGCTCAGTTAATAAACCAGTTATTTTCTCATTTACATATTGTGTCTGGCTTGGTTAATTTGTAGGGCCACCCACAACTCTTGGCCTGAAGGTGGGCTTTTTTGTCTAGAATATGATTATCTTAGTATGTCGTCTTATTTTCTATCTATTCATGGAGTTCTTTTCGTTTATCAATTTTATAAGCACACCATTGTGATCCTAGTGGCTGATGTGGTATATCAAGTTTTATATAAACATAAACAGAAGCATTGCCCAGTCTCTGCATCTTTAATTCTGGCCCTAGGCCTTACGTTTGCAATTTTTCAATATAACTGGGAGCTGGAGCAGGTTCAAGAGTTGATAGACTGAGGGCCAGAAGTGTTATGTAAAATGTGGGACTTTTTCCATGGTGTTGTCCTTTCAGGGGTTCTTGCGTTTATTTGCAGGGTGCGAGTTCCTCCGGACTCCATTTGCATCCTGTCACCCTTGGCCTCTCTGTAACACTACTGGCGTGTGCTCTGGAGGGCAGCAATGGTGTTCACTACGGGAAAGTTGCCTCAATGTCTCCAGTCCCTGCAGCTCCTATGCCTTTGAACATGTCACATCTAATATCCTGCCTATTGCCAACCCACCGCGCTACAAAGGAGACCTTCCTTCCTATTCCCAAGTTGCTGATGTGCCGCTGATTCTGACTCCAAGCCCGGAAAATTGGCATGTGCAGGTTAGAATATGAGAGATGTATTCTTTATATTTGCTAACTGGTCGCTCAACTTCCTCCATCCTGCGCAGTCTCTCTTTCCTTCAGGTCTAATATTATCTGCACAATGCGTAGTTTTTATTTGGCCAACAAGGACTCTCCATGCAATTGTTAAAACAACATGGCTAATTCGTATAGCTCGCTGCTCAGTAGGGTTGGTGAACAGTCTGAAGTTGGTTTTGGTAGCTCACGCTTCCTTCTGGTGCCTAAAAGGAGGAACCCAGTTATAGAACTGCCCCCTATAGATTGAAATCATGAGGCCCCCCAACTGTTCTGTTAAGAATAGAGCTGTTCCAAATAGAATATTGTACTATTCGTCTGACTCAGGGGCGTAGCCAGACTTCGGCGGGAGGGGGGTCCAGAGCCCGAGGTGAGGGGGCACATTTTAGCCCCCCCCAGCGCCACCGACCCCCCTCCTGCCGCCAACCCGCCGTCGCCTACCTTTGTTGGCGGGGGACCCCAACCCCCGCCAGCCGAGGTCCTCTTCTTCCCGCAAAAGGCTTCCTTCTGTTTCTGACGTCCTGCACATTGTACGTGCAGGACATCAGACTCACGGAACGAAGCCGTGCAGAACGTCAGAAACAGAAGGAAGCCTTTTGCGGGAAGAAGAGGACCTCGGCTGGCGGGGGTTGGGGTCCCCCGCCAGCAAAGGCAGGCGAGGGCGGGTTGGCGGCGGGAGGGGGGGTCGAGAACGTCATCGTCAGGGGGGTCCAGGGCCAAATCTACAGGGGCCCAGGCCCCCCTGGCCCCACGTAGCTACGCCACTGGTCTGAATATGAATAATGAAAAATATTATTCGACCAAATACGAATAATGGGCAATGTGAAATCAGAGACCCAGTATTTATTTCAGTAGGATTTAGCACAGAAGAGCCCTGGATTATTCGTTTTCAATTTTCAAAAAGTACAAAGACCAGAAGACACTCAATGAAATTGCATGGAAATACTTTTAAAACAAATAGGAGGAAATAGTTTTTCACTCAAAGAATAGTTAAGCTCTGGAACGTTTTGCCAGAGGATGTGATAACAGCGGTTAGCGCATCTGGGTTTAAAAAAGGTCAGGACAAGTTCCTGGAGGAAAAGTCCATAGTCTGTTATTGAGATGGTTAAGGGGGAAGCCACTGCTTGCCCCAGGGATTGGGACAGGTACTTGTGACCTGGGTTGGCCACTGTTGGAAGCAGGACACTGGGCTAGATGGACCATCGATCTGACCCACTATGATTATTCTTATGTTCTTATTAGGCCAAATACGAATAATGTATTCGGGGCACTATTCAGGGCTGAATCGAACTGAATACTAATTTTTGTTACAGCCCTAGTTAAAAATGTAGAACATGCCTACTGGCATTGGCGCAATCAGGTGCACCGATTAGCTTCTTGGGAGGCTAGAGATTCAAAATTATCGCCTAAACGTAGGAAACAATTTCTTCAGATATGGATGCCTTATCTTCAGGTGCTCAGCCCAAGGGGTAGAAGTTTGCTTATTAATGCTCATTGAGGATGATATGGTAGGGAAGCTGTATTAGATTTTAGTTGAGCAGCTGGAGGAGGGAGGAGTGTGCGCACCCTCTATGCCTGATCACTGGGAATTTTATTTTTGTGGGGGGGGGGAGGAGAGGGGCTGGTTGCTGTTTAGTTTATGGGGTGCCCCGAAGTATTGTACTTTTGGTTCTGATGTATTTACTTGTAACCACTTAGTTAGCAGTAAGCAGGTTCTCGAGACTAAGTACTAGGGGGGAGTAGGGGTTGGAGGGGGTGTGGGGGGGGAAGGGAACTTTACACGTTGTATGGTTCAACCGAGATTTTATTGACTGTATGTAGGATGTTATGAGTATGTTGAGTTGTTTACCTTTGTTATAACAATAAATAAAACTTAAAAAAAATGTAGAACATTCACTCCTATTTATTTATTTATTTATTACGTTTATATCCTGCACTGTCCACTAGATCTAAGCGGGTTACAAAGGAAAGCTTACATAAGTCATAAAACACACAAAGTAAAAATCACATATAAATTACAAACTTCCTGCACCAAATAATACAAGCTCACTCATTTATGTGCATTAAATCATATGAGGAAGCTCATTTATCTGCCACACGTATTAATTAACTCTTTAAAAAAAAGCTTCTCGAAACAAATTTTAACTGTTCCTTAAATATGAACAAGGAAGACAATTGGTGCTTCTTCTTTTCTCTGATCACCCTTCTTCCTTTCCAGTTTCCTCTTGTGTAATCTCTTCTACTCTGTCATGCCTAATTCCTACCGTTCTTGTTCTAGCCCTTCCGTACTGAGTTTTGTAGAACTGACAGCTTTTTCTGATGCTGTAAGCTTTAAACCAAGATTGTTTTCTCTTTGTGCATTCCAGGTCCTCTTGTCCGGGGAAGAGATTAGTGTGTATCCGGATGATATTGTCGGAATACAGCACAACGGTGAGCAAGGGTCCGTACTTCACTGCCAGCGTAGCCGTGACTCCCCATGGCGTCAGAGCTACGTCAGCTTGGTGAAAGTTGGCTGGTGGGAGAAAGAGATTACTGGGCTCGCCAACCCCACTTGGGTGGACAATGCTCTCTGTGACCTCAGAGTGAGTTTTGCGTACGGCTTACGCAGCTTTGCAACCAGTCCACTGTTGGAAAGCCAGTCAGAGCCTGGTTCCTACACCTACACAGCTACAGTAAGAAACGCAGTCAGTGAGGCACGGGTGAACTGTACAGTGGAGATGCAGACCAGGATCAGTGGACTGCAGATCATATACCCAACGCCAATCAATGGCAAACTCCATGTTCCAACCCACCAAGAGACTCTGATTGTTATCAAAATAATTTCCGGCACCAATGCCATGGTGCGGTGGACAGAGCCAGTAGATAGGACGGGAGTCCAGTTCCAATCTTCATGCCCCAGCAGTATTGTGAAAGAGGTTCCTGCCTGCCGAAGGGACACTGCTGATACCTGGTTCTCCTTTGCCTGGGTCTTCATGACAGAAGTAAAGGCAGAGCTCCTCAACATTATGGTAGCCAATGAGATCAGCTCTCAGAACCTATCTGTGAAGATCCAGTCATATGATGCCATTGAGGACCTCCAAGTGGTGCCATCAGGACCCCGCAGAATGCTGGTGGATGTCTCTCAGGTATCTCGGGAAGTGCTTGAAGATGAAGAATTTAGAGGGTTTAGAAGAACGGCTCTCTAAAACCATATTGGCTCTTTGGAATATGGACAGACTACAGGATAACTCGATGCATTGTCTCTATACTGAAAGGAAAAGAAGGACAAAAATCCCCCACGTATGATGCAAGATCCAAAACAAAACAGAAGTGGGGGTAGCACACAAGACTTTCCAGCATAAATAGATAGTTCAGCAGAGGTAAAAGGTAAAAGCCCAGAGAGGGCACTATAAAGGTCCAGTGAATGACCAGGAGGATAATCATGAGGCACTATCTCAAAACAATAGGCTGGACACAGAATCTGGTGTTTCGGCATAGAGTGTCTGCTTCAGGAGTCATAGAGTCTGAAATTCAGAAGTACCTAACTTAGGCAGAATAGAATAACTTCCACAGAGAAAATGTTGGAGACGCTGATTGCTGAAGCGCGGGAGCCTGCAAAACAGTCACGGCAAAAAAATGGTCTTGTGTGCTACCCCCACACCTGTTTTCTTTTGGATTTTTGTATCTGTACTAACTACTGGATTTTATAAAGTCCCACGCTCAAATTTACAACTTGGGTGCAAATTAGTTGCCAGTTGGCCTTAATACCAATAATGGGAAATGGGACTTGATATACCGCCTTTCAGAGGTTTTTGCAACTACGTTCAAAGTGGTTTACATATATTCAGGTACTTATTTTGTACCAGGGGCAACGGAGGGTTGAGTAACTTGTCCAGAGTCACAAGGAGCTGCAGTGGGAATCAAACTCAGTTCCCCAGGAGCAAAGTCCACTGCACTAACCACTAGGCTACTCCTCCACTAGCAACATTCCATGTAGAAGCCTGCCCTTGCAGATCAGCAATGTGGCCGCACAGGCTTCTGTTTCTGTGAGTCTGACGTGCAGGACGTCAGACTCACAGAAACAGAAGCCAATTCCGGTATGAAAATACAGAGCGGTAATGCGTTAAAGTTCATAAATGACAGAGAAGATTAGGTAGTCAAGGAGGAAGAGTTGGGTTTTGTCCAGTTCTGGTATAGGTTTCGCCGTGTTGCATAATAGAAGTTTATGGATGTTTATTTATTTATTTATTGCATTTGTATCCCACATTTTCCCACCTCTTTGCAGGCTCAATGTGGCTTACAATACATCATGAATAGTGGAAATAAGAAGAGAATAGATATATGGTGTTACAGAAGGATTTTGGGTTGTATGGTAATGGAATGCATGATAGTAATAAAACAGAAGGCATTATTAGACATTTCTGGATATATGTTCAGCTTTATATGTACCTTTTCTCCATCTCTGAACAGGAGTTCTCCAGGAAACTGGTACAGGAGGAGCTGCTAATATTCACTTAAGCATTCTTGGGGGCGTTGTTTGGATGGAGATGGGGAAAAGCTACAATATATTCACATAGTTTATAAAACAGGCATAGCTTTACATGTACAAAATCTTCTATCAAAACCATAGTTTGGTTGCTCATGTTCCTGGCAGTAGTTAACAGTGCCATGATCCCCTGGGTATTGTTACTGAATAGCACTGACCCTGCAAGTGGCACATGGCCTATGGTGGTGTTGGGTTTTGATGCCACCGCGCTCAGGCAGTTCACCCTTCTGGTTTGCAGGTATTTTCTGCAGAACTCAGCAAAGGCACTTCGGTCTCCTACTCCTGGATAATTGACGACATGGATGTGTTTGCCTACAACGGACAAACCTATAGTGTCAAGTTCAACAAGCCTGGCTTCTATGTGCTAAAGGTAAGAAACTGTACCACATCGCAGTCCTTTACTGAAATTATATCGAGTCATTTCCAAATGAAGGACGTTAGAGAGTTGAACTAGGAACTAAGGGAGTCTTTTTTACTAAAATGTGTTAAGTTTTGGGCTTAATGAGCTATAAAGTGCACGGTAAGCCCAAGCACCAACAACGGGTATTCCCTACTTTTTATCGCAGCTTAGTGCATGGTACCTGCAGGAAGACATCTCTGAAGACCCACTTTTTTTCAATTGCCATTTGACTATTAATACCCTATCAAATGGTCCCTGCGACAGGCGCTTTGGCCTTTGAACAATGGACAGATATGAACGAATGTTAGATGAGATGAGGTGAACAAACACAAGGTCATGGTGTATGGACCGGACGTAAGCACATTACTGCACGCTATCCAATTAGCGCAGGAGCACTTACTGCCTCCTAAATAGGTGGCGGTAAGGGCTTCAGGTGGTAATGACCACGCGCTAACGGGGAAATTAGCGCGTGGCCATTAAAATCCCCCACAAGCATGGCTATTTTACTCCTGCGCTAAAAGTGGCCACAGCGCATGGGAAACCCACATGTTGACAGCAGCGCTAGCCACTGTTTACCATGGCTTAGTAAAAGGACCCCTAAATAAACGAAATGATAAATGATAAGACACTTATTCCCTCCGATTTAGGCAGTGCTAAGTACTCCTGTGTTAACTCTGCAATATCCAGTTAGAATGTGCTAAGTATAACGCACTAGTTGGCCAACACTTCCTTGCTCACTCTCTACCCATACCACACGCCCTCAGAGAAACATTCAGGAACATGCAGTAGCATGCGGTGTAACAGGCAAACTATTGCAGAACCTCTTAAATCATGTGTAACATACATACATAGTAGATGACGGCAGAAAAAGACCTGCATGATCCATCCAGTCTGCCCAACAAGATAACTCATATGTGCTACTTTTGATTTGTACCTGTGCTCTTCAGGGCACAGACCGTATAAGTCTGCCCAGCACTATCCCCGCCTCCCAACCACCAGCCCCGCCTCCCACTACCGGCTCTGCCACCTGATCTTGACTAAGCTCCTGAGGATCCATTCCTTCTGCATAAAATGTGTGTAATAAGACTGTACTTTAGTGTGCTAACCGCGCATTGAGTGCTTAACACGCTTTAGTAAAAGGGCCCCCAATTTATTCCTAAATGATTTATTTATCTGTTTGCCCTTGTTTTGATAAAGTAGGGTCTGCATCTAAGACTTTTTCTTTGGAAGACATTAACTTTTCCTGCATGTGATCAAAATAGTGGGAGACGTAGCGATGTTAGAATTCCAGACTGGATGCACTGTACAGGTCTTTATCTGCTGTCATTGACTGTGTTACTACGTGACTGTATTTGCCTCTAACATCATCTCATCCCTCTAAACTATGAGTTGGTTGTATTTCCTAGTACTGGATTCTAACTGTATCAGCCTTAGGAGCCCTACAAGTGTCATTAAATTCTCTCATGGCCTTGAGGTCAGTCAGTCCCGCATCACAGGTCTTGGTGATGTGGAACGCATCGTAGGATTTCTCTTGATGTTCCAGGAAGATCACTTGAAGTCTTCCAGATGCATAAAGGAGTCAGCTGACTAAAGGAGTGCTTTGTTTTATTAAATCAGTGCTTCTTGGTATAGTCTCCTGGAGCACCCTAGCCAGATAGGGTTTCAGGAGATATGTGAGTTAGTTTTGCCTTCATTGGGTCTCTAAAATACACAAACACATCTCACATTCATTATGAACAGCTAGAACCACTGGTGTAAATTGCCTGTTGCGACTAGAGACAGGAAGAGCCCCATAGCCTTTTCCTTGTTAGTGCATGAAATAATATTGAGGGGAGAAATGCACAGCACCCCCTGTTTCTGGATGCCATATGTATTGTAAGATAAAACACAAGATTCTCGTGTGACTGCTATATCTTGCATTTTGGTTGTTTCCAGTAAATTGGCAAATCTGGCAGTGTGTTTGGCTTTACTGCTGCAACTCTTTAACTCATCCAGGACTTCTCCTGATGATCTATTTTGTGGAGGTAGTGATGTAGCATATGAGACTCTATGGAAGCCATTCTGTCTTCTATAAATCTTATGATATGTCCCTAACTTTGATATGATGAGAGTCTGCCAAGGCGGAGGAATGCCGAGATCCCACAACGAAACAACAGCAGTAACAAGGAAGTGGGAAATAGACCAGGCTAACCAGAGATGAGCAAGGACACTTTAGTCAATTGTCGAACATGTTGATAGGTACTTGGTTTCAGTTCCAGAATTGTCTGAGATATCTTTTCTCTATTCTCTGCAGCTTAGGGCAGAAAATCCTGTGAGTTTCAAGACAGTAAAGCTGGAACTGACAGCCGATATCATGAATCCTCTGATGGACCCCAAATTTCTGGGAATCATTTGGATTGTGCCAGTTCATACTCCACAAGTGCTGACTTTTGGGGTAACAGTGGACACCTCCATTGAAGTCACCATAAGGTGAGACCTCAAGGATTCTCAGGATCATGAAATTACAAAAATCAATCAAAGTTATATAATATGATTCAAAAGCTTAAAGGGGAGTTTTTTGTAGCTACACTGCCTCAGTGGTGTAGCCACAGGTGGGCCTGGGTGGGCCAGGGCCCACCCAATTAGGGCTCAGGCCCACCCAACAGCAGCAAACGTATTAGCGGTAGCAGGTGGGGATCCCAAGCTCCGCCAGCAGAAGACTTCCCCCTGATGGTAATGAAAACGCTATTCTCCAGGATACCAGCACCTGTGCATGCTCACTTTTCAGTTTCAGCGCGTGCCTACTGCAGACTGCTAAGGTGGAAAGAAGCGTTTTCCCGCCAGCTGAGATTTTTTTTTGGTGGTGAGGGAAGGGGAGAACACTTGGTGCCCACCCACTTCTTGCCTAGGCCCACCCAAAATCTGTTGTCTGGCTACGCCCCTGCTGCCTCAGCCATGCAAAAGGCCAAGGGAGATTTTTCAGATTGCAAAAAAATCGTTCTGAATTTTCACTGATAAAATGTCCAATGTCAGGAAGAAAAAAGTTGGGTTAATAGCCTTTTATTTTGCAAATTAGTTTGAAAGCAATATTTTTGAGATAAGGATTTCATTAGATATAACAGTAGAGAATGACTTGGGGAAGACTCTTTCTCAGGCTGACTTAAGTTTTGTAGCCCAAGAATCATTGGTAGAAGAGGGAGATGGTGCTGTTGCTATGTATCACCTGAATTGTCTTCATTCCAAGACCTTCCGAGGTTCCATTCTATCTTATATGACAAGATGACTAATGTCAACAAAAGAAAAAAATGTTTGCTAAAACTCAAAACTAGAACTGTTCACAGGAAGCCTCTAAAAAACACTTTTATCAAATAAGGCCTCAAAATTCCCAGGGCACATAATGGTATCATACATATCAATCACCCCTCAATTGGAGTCCCATAATTTATTCTCATTGACCTTTCCGAATAAACCAGGAAAAAGAGAACAGTGGGAAAAAACTCCAAAACTGGAGAAAAATCAACTATTCCCAAAAAACCCGGTACAATACTAAGCAAACCACCAGTGAACAATTCCAGTACCTGAAAAATTTTGGTTCCTCTGTGATGACTAATGTGTCATCTGCAACTAAACCAAGTGGTTCTCCTTAGATTCTGTTCCAGGAGGAGCTGTTAAGAGAATTTAAAGTATCCTTACGCCTACTTACCAGTTGTGAATTCACTTCTAGAAGGAAGAATTCTTCCAGCTAGTCTGAAGGAGGCGGCAACCTCCCCTATTCTGAAAAATGCTTCATTGCCCTTTCTGAGTACGTTAGTGAAGCATAGAGTACAGGGGTTATCAACCTAGTCTTTGGGACATGCCAAGCTAGATATCCACAGTATACATGAGATAGATATGTATATGTTTATGCTTATTTGAAATTCTTGCTATATTGCCAAAATTGAACCAGCCAAGACTAGGCGATGTGCAATTAAAATACAAGGATAAAGAAAAGAACTACATTTATATAGGAAGATAATCCAAACATCCTTAAATCTACAAGAGGGACATAAGAAGAGAGAAGGGGAGGGGAAATAAAAGGTACAATGATCGCTGCAATTGTTCATCCGCTTTCATTCTCTACAAGCATTAAAAGCTATCGAAAAAAGATGTTTTTTAAAAACTGATTTTAACATTTTTATATGATAGCTCAGCCTGAAGCTGCTGAGGTATATTATTCCACATTGAGGGAGCCAGGAAAAAGAAATTGCTGTTGCGAGTAGAGTCCCAGTGAGCTCTTGATACCATTGGGAGGACTAAACGATGGTCATTAATTGATCGCAATACCTGACTCTGGACATAGGAAATCATGAGGTTAGATAGATAGTCTGGGGAGGCAATGCATGCAAATCTATATCATATATATTCATTGTGGATATCTTGTTAACCTGACTGCTTGGGGGTGTCCCAAGGACTGGGTTGAGAATCCCTGATATACTAACTACCCAACTGAGAGATTTTAAAAGATGGAGAAGTTCTTGTTCCTATTCAGTCAATCACTGAAGAATTTAAATTTAGGTCATAAGTGTTGCGGTGTTTGATCAGGTCCAACTGTTGCCTTTGACACTGTAGATCATAAAATCTTATTGTCAAGGTTAAATGTCTACAGCAGTGGTTCTCAAACCTGTTCTGAGGAATCACTAGCCAGTCAGGTATTCAGGGTATCCATAATGAATATGCACACAAAGGGTCTTGTCCAGGTTATAGCCATGCTTGAAGCCAGCCATGCTGCTGTGAGGGTGGCGGCACTGGAGGGAGAAGGACAGAGAGGCACCAACAAGTACTAGCAGCAGCCGAGGTCGCTCTCAGGTGAGGTGCTCCGAGGGTCCCATCCTCGGTGACTGAGGAGAGGATAGAGTCGGTCACTGGGTGCACCAGTTCCCGGCACCTGCTGCCTGCTCCGCCATATGCCACTGAGGCATGATATAGCACAGCACTGAAATCTACAATACAGCATTTCAAATAACAAAAGCAAGCTCTTGAGCAAAGTCAAAAACATACCCCCTAGTCCTAGTAGTTTCAACTCCACTCATTATTTTATAGACCTCTATCATATCTCCCCTCAGCAACCTTTTCTCCAGGCTGAAGAGCCCTAGCCGCTTTAGCCTTTCCTCATAGGGAAGTCGTCCCATCCCCTTTATCATTTTCGTCACACTTCTCTGCAACCTTTCTAATTCCACTATATCTTTTTTGAGATGCGGCGACCAGAATTGAACACAATATTCGAGGTGCAATCACACCATGGAGCAATACAAAGGCATTATAACATCCTCATTTTTGTTTTCCATTCCTTTCCTAATAATACCTAACATTCTATTTGCTTTCTTAGCCGTAGCAGCACACTGAGCAGAAGGTTTCAACGTATCATCAACGACGACACCTAGATTCCTTTCTTGGTCTGTGACTCCTAACGTGGAACCTTGCATGACGTAGCTATAATTCGGGTTCCTCTTTCCCAAATGCATCACTTTGCAGTTGCTCAGATTAAACATCATCTGCCATTTAGACGCCCACCAGCTTATAATCGAACGAGAAAAACGCCCAAGTTCCGACCTAAATCGGGAGATGGACGTTTATCTCACAAAAACGAATAAAGCGGTATAATCGAAAGCCGATTTTTGGGCGTTTTCAACTGCACTCCGTCGCGGATGCGGACAAAGTTGATGGGGGCGTGTCAGAGGTGTGGCGAAGGCGGAACTGGGGCGTGGTTATCTGCCGAACAAAGATGGGCGCATTTCAGCGATAATGGGAAGAAAGTATGCGTTTTTAGCTAGAATTTAGGACACTTTTCCTGGACCCTGTTTTTTCACGAATAAGGCCCCAAAAAGTGCCCTAAATGACCAGATGACCACTGGAGGGAATCGAGGATGACCTCCCCTGACTCCCCCAGTGGTACCTAACCCCCTCCCACCACAAAAAAATGATGTTTCACAACTTTTTATTTTCACCCTCAAATGTCATACCCAGCTCCCTGGCAGCAGTATGCAGGTCACTGGAGGAGTTGTTAGGGGGTGCAGTGGACTTCAGGCAGGTGGACCCAGGCCCATCCCCCCCACCTGTTACAATTGTGCTGCTTAATGCTTATTAGTCGTCCAACCCCCCCAAACCCACTGTACCCACATGTAGGTGCCCCCCTTCACCCCTTAGGGCTATAGTAATGGTGTAGACTTGTGGGCAGTGGGTTTTGAGGGGGATTTGGGGGGCTCAACACACAAGGGAAGGGTGCTATGCACCTGGGAGCTCTTTGACCTTTTTTTTTGTTTTTGTAAAAGTGCCCCCTATGGTGCCCGGTTGATGTCCTGGCATGTGAGGGGGACCAGTGCACTACGAATCCTGGCCCCTCCCACGAATAAATGTCTTGGATTTATTCGTTTTTGAGCTGGGCGCTTTCATTTTCTATTATCGCTGAAAAACAAAAACGCCCAGCTCACACATTGTTGAATAAAACATGGGCGTCTATTTTTTTCGAAAATACGGTTCGGTCCGCCCCTTCACTGACCCGTTCTCGGAGATAAACGCCCATGGAGATAGGCGTTTTCGTTCAATTATGCCCCTCCCAGTCTCCCAGTCTCGTAAGGTCCTCTTGTAATTTTTCACAGTCCTCCCGCGATTTAATGACTTTGAATAACTTTGTGTCATCAGCAAATTTAATTACCTCACTAGTTACTCCCATCTCTAGGTCATTTATAAATATGTTAAAAAGCAGTGGTTGATTCTTTACATTTCTGAATAAACTATTTCCTTATTTTCTGAGCCCCTTTGTTCAGTGTTATGTTCCAAGGAGAATGTACTGCTCTTCCCGGCTTTCTGTCCTTAACATTCTTGGTTGGATTAAGCTCTTAGAGACAAAATGTTATGTTAATCATGGGTCTGATTAACTGGACTTTAAAGAGATTAAAGATGAGTAGCCTTTACACTATGAAGCATTGCTCTTTCCAGTAGTTGGTTTTTTTTTTTTTGCTTTATTTTAACTGTTTCATAGTTTTTAAAAAAAATTATTTTATTAGTGGGTTTTTTTGCTCTTCTAGTGTTTCTTATTGTGAATTGTTTTAGTGCTCTGAACCCCAGTGGGGAGGGAGTGATATATACACATTTAGAAATTAATAATTAAGGAAAATGAGCAAGGTTGAGGCATCCTGATGGGTAATCCTACTGAAAAGGATCACCATAGCAGTGACCAGTGATTCAGTCATCTTTTGAAGGAGAACCTCCCACTGCAGTGGTATTCCCTGCCAGTCCTTGAGAGCTGCCAGTGCAGTGGCGTAGCCACAGGTGGGCCTGGGTGGGCAGGGGCCCACTCAATTAGGGATCAGGCCCACCCAACAGTAGCACACGTATTGGCGGTAGCAGGTGGGGATCCCTAGCTCCGCCAGCTGAAGACTTCCCCCTGATGGTAATAAAAACGCTATTCTCCACGATACCAGCACCTGCGCATGCTCACTTTTCAGTTTCAGCGCGTGCCTGCTGCAGACTGCTAAAGCGTTTTCCCGCCAGCTGATTTTTTTTTTGTGTTGGGTGAAGGGGAGAACACTTGGTGCCCACCCACTTCTTGTCTAGGCCCACCCAAAATCTGTTGTCTGGCTACGCCTCTGTGCCAGTGGGTCAGGTTTTCAGGTTACCCCCAATGAATATGCATGAAATAGATGTATTGTCATTAGGGATATCCTGAGAACCCAACTTGTTTGCGGCTTTTGAGAACTGGAAGGCCACTGGCTTAGTGCATCTCTTACCACCCAATTTTCAGAGACTGGGAGGTAATGTAAATAACAGGTTACCATGAATCCCAAGCAATGATGGAAGAGAAGGTGCAGGAATATGATAAAGACATTTGAGATCTTAGTTGTATAGAAGGAAGAGCATCTATTGGAGTCGTAAAAGAAAGTTTGTGTTGCTTCAGAATCTTTTGGGCATTTTTGTGAAAGCGCATTGGTTAAAATCTTAAACCCTTCAGCACACTATCTCTATCTATTTATGAGGTTTAAATGAAAAGTAATGCTTCACCTCCACCTCTATAATTCATCAACAGATGACAGTACTGACCCACTACATGTTTTCACTTCACTTGTTCTTGGAAATCTCTTCCGTCGCCTCAGTTGACAAGAAGTGTGTGTGAAGAGGCTGTTTTGCTATTGCTTGTGAAATGGAAGCTTGCAGTGAGCACTTGTCCTTGCGATTTTAGCAACTTGCTGTGATAGAATTTCTGCCTGTTGAAGGAGTCCCTCCAGCTGAAATTCCCTGTCGCACATGGCTAGTGTGTCAACAGTTTCCCTTTGAGTGAGCCTTTGATTTTCCTTTATGAGTTTGTCAACCTTTCTCATGTGAGACTCATCAGTTGCTGTCATGGGTCATCCACTTTGTTTTTGACCACACAAATCTGCCATTCCTGGTCCTCAATCTATACATACTCACATCACTACAGTCATCACCAATAACAACCTGCATGCGGTGGTGAATTTCTCAATTGGAAGGACTTTTTCAACTATCAGAAATTCTGTCGTGACACATTGCTTAAACTGCACCACTGACGAGTGCTTACTGCATGCTTCCATTTCACAAGCAAAGGCCAAACAGCCTCTTCACACAGATGCTTCTCACCAACTGAGGTGAAGGAAGAGATTTGAAAGAACAAGTGAACACATGTAGCAATTCAGTGCTGCCATCTGTTGGCAAATTATAGAGGTGGATGCATTTAACCCTTGTAGATATAATACGTTCAACATACCTTCTACAAAGGTGTTGTTTGGGGTGGTCTTGGGAAGGTGGCAGTACCCTCCCAAATGTGAGTGCTAATGTTTGATTGGTCCCTGCTTCCACTGTTCCTCCTAACAGTTTGCCCCTCCCCTTTCAATGTATGTAGGCAAATTACCCCAGTGCTTTCTTGGCCTCTTTAGAATTGTGAATGCTGCTGGGCCACTCCAGGTGCCTCAGATAATGTTCCTCCTTGATCGCTCCTGATGCAGAAGGACTTTGTACACTTTAGTTTGCACAACAGGTGATGCACTGTGGTCCCCTAATACATTATCCAGTAGCTCTCTCTGTGCACCTGTGTAGCATTTCTTCTGAGATAGAATGATGTATGTTTTACAGGTGGGATTTTGGTGATGGAAGTGCTGTGGTTGAGAGGCCACTCTCGCCTCCATATAACCAGGAACTCGCACAGCCACTTCCAAGTTGCAAACAAGTTCACGTGCAGAGCAGGGTGACTCATGCGTACACTCAGCCAGGTAAGAAAAGCAGCTACTGTGAGAGACTAAAAGGCAGTGAAGAAAAGAGACAAAGTTAATAGAGAAGGCAGAAGAAATAGAATTAGAAGGAAGGGAGAAGAAGAGGAATAGGGAGACATAGCCACTGAGAGGGGGGGGGGGGGGGACAAAATTCCCCAGGCCTGGGCCTCCAGGGGGGACCCAGCGCAGGGGTCTTTTTCAGGGCCGCCTAGAGCCGGGGCCGGGCCCGGGACAAGGCCGCTCCCGGGACCCCCCCCCCCCGAGGTCACGTCGCGTTGCGCCCCCCCCCCACCTGAGGTCGCCGGGCCCCCCTCCACCCGCTGCCAGTGCCGGGCCCTCTGAACTAACCTGAAGCGCCTTCATCTTCGACGCAAGCAGCAGCAGCAGGGCAGACCTCTCCTTCCTTCCCTGCCCCGCCCTCGCGGACGTTACGTCAGGCGAGGGCGGGACACGGAAGGAAGGAGTGGCCTGCCCTGCTGCTTGCGTCGAAGATGAAGGCGCTTCAGGTTAGTTGTGGGAGCGACGGAGAGCGGGTGGGCCGGACTGTGGCGGCGCCAGGTCCCCCGCGCAGGCCCGGGCCCGGGGACTTTTGTCCCCCCTGTCCCCCCCCTCTCCGCGGCCCTGGTCTTTCTCTCTTTCCTGTTCCTGATGGGACCCGGTTATCATGTCCCGACAGGAGCAGGAGAGAGAAAACTCCGGCACTGGGCCCCCCTTGCATTGCCTGACTAGCAGCTGCTGGGCCCTCAGGCTGCACATGCTCAGTTTTGAGGAAAGCAGCCATAGGGGCAGGCAATGCTGGGCAGAGGAAGGAGCCACGCTGCCTGCATCTTTAGGGGCCAGCCAAGGTACTTTAGGTGGGAGGGAGGGGGTGCGGCAACGGCGGTGGTGATGATGATTTTGGGGGGGGGGGTGGCGGCGGCGGTGATGATGGTGATCCTGCCCTGGGCCCGGTGGCGGCGGCCCTGCCCCAGGCCCGGCTCAGTCTCTCAGCGGCCCTGCAGGGAGAATCCAGGAAGAACAAGAATGAATTGGTTAGAAAAGGGTAAAGACAGAGGGCAGGGAGGTGATTAAAATATGGAAGATATTGAAAAGCAAAACCTAAGAAATGGGAAAGGATGATTCTTTCTGTATACAAGTACACAGACAGTTAAAGAGAAAAGGGCTTATATTCAACCCGTGGCGGGCAGGGTTTTTAAGCCTCTGACAGCCATGGGCTGAATTAAGCCTGGATATTCAAGCTGGGCCATGTCTGGACACTGGTACTGAATATCCCAGTCAAAGTTGCAGACCCAGAAATTATACGGATGCTGGCCGATATTCAGTGCCGGCGCCTGCATAATTAAGTGGGCAATGATAGGACTGTTCTTTTGTGAATTCTCTCTGCCCGCGTAGCTACGTGGGCAGTACCCGCAAACTGTTTGCTCCTCCCTGACTCCGCCTATGGACCGCCTGGCATTAACCGCACAGTGCTGTGGTGGTCAGAGGGTATGTCCATTGAGTGGGCTTTCAGTGGGCAAGAGCCTCTGCTGCCTGCTTGAACCCCATTGAACAGTATGTAAGTCAGGGGCGTATCTGCGTGGGGCCACAGGGGCCTGGGCCCCTGCAGATTTTGCCCTGGACCCCCCTACCGCCATTAACCCTCCCCCGCCTACCGCCAACCCTTTCCCCGCCTACCGCCGTCACCTACCCCGAGGTCCGCTCCTGCCAGTTTTTTAAACTATTACTTCAGCTGGCGGGGGACCCCAACCCCCGCCAGCCCAGCCGAGGTCTTCTTTAACTTCATCTTCATCCTCGTGCTGTTAAAGCTGCATGATGCATCCTTCCAGTTGGATGGAGTTTGACGTCGCAGCACGTTGTACGGACGGCGATAGGCGGGGAAAGGGTTGGCGGTAGGCGGGGGAGGGTTAACGGTGGTATGGGGGGGAGGGTTGACGACGACAACGGCGGGGGGGGGGGGCAGCGGCCGTAGGGGGGGTTATAATGTGCCCCCTCACTCTAACCCCTGCCCCCCCTACCGCCGAATCTCAGATACGCCCCTGATGTAAGTGTAGCCCAGCAAAGAATCAGATTTCAAAGACTGTTAGAAACCAGTTTTACATCAGTTCATGAGTGTCCTTTGTTTAATCCCTTAGGTGATTACACATTGACAGCTGAAGCTTTCAACCAGTATGACAAAGTCCAGCAGATGAGCCATGTCTGCGCCATCAGCCCTTTAATCTCATTGGCTCTGCTAGCAACTCCGAGTTCCGCCCTAGTGAACACGACAATCTTGTTTGAGGCCTACCCTCGTCCTTCCCCTTATGGCAGTACCTACTTGTGGAACTTCAATGATGGGTTCCCTGTTCAGGAGGGAACAAATACAGTGATGCACTACAGCTTTGGAAAGACTGGAATGTACAATGTCACAGTTTCAGCCAATAACAGCCTCAGTGAGGTCACCACTTACCTGCCTGTGGTGGTAGGGGAAGGAATTGTAGGTCTCCAACTGTCTGCCAGCGGACTTAGTGAACTTGGTTCACCTACTGTTGTCAGTGCCACGTTACAATCTGGTACAAATGTGCTTTGGACATTTGACATGGGCGATGGGTCTGTGTACCATAACTTATCAGCAGGGTCTGTCTCTCACATCTTTGCCAAAGAAGGCAACTACACAATTACAGTAACGGCAAAAAATATCTTCACTTCTACCTGCAGGTCTATTACTGTGGAAGTATACCAATTTCAAATTACTGCTCTCCTAGCTCCGGGCTTCCTCCTCAGCAGAGAAATAGCCCTTTTCCAGGCATTTGTAACTGGGCCTGTCAAAGGGATCCACTTCTCTTGGAACTTCAGTGATGGCGACTCACCTTCAGTCTTGGAGGGTGACTCCAGAATTCGTCATAGTTATTCTAAAGCAGGAAATTATCTTCTGAACCTGACTGCATTCACTGCAATCAGTACAGACTCCCACCAATCCATAGTTGTGGTGGAAGATCGGATCCTTTCTGTGAAGCTGGCAGCTTCAGCACAGGCTGTGGCTCTGGGTGAAACCATTCGATTCACATCTGAGGTTATCCCTGCTCCAGACCCACAGCACCAGTATCGATACTACTGGGATTTTGGCATCAACGAACCACCTGTGCCATCAAGTACTCCTGAAATCACTTTCATCTATCTAGAGGAGGGGGTATATGAAGTCACTGTTCAGACGCAGAACAATGTAGACAGGCAGAACGCTTCCATGAAGATCATCATTCAGAGAGGAGTCGGTACCATCACTATCCATCATAGTGGGGAAACTGGACAGGTCCTGGCAAGCAACATTTCCTATGTCTTTACAGCTGAAGTTAGTACCGCAGCCAACTCAAGTTTCACATGGAACTTTGGAGATTTCTCTCCCCTCCAAGAAGGTCAGAGTGCCTCTCATACTTATGGCACCATGGGAAATTTCACAATATCAGTGTCTGGAGAGAATTTGGTTAGTTGTAGAACAGCCATGGTTAATGTAACAGTACTAACCCCGGTGAAATCACTATCATTAAGCTCTGATCACTTGGTGGAAGAGGTTGGGCAGGAGGTCACATTTTGGACCTCTGTAGCCACAGGGGACAGAGTCCGTTACCATTGGGCAGTTTGTGAATTCTGCGATTTTAGGGAGGGAATCTCCTCTCTCAAACATACCTTCTTCATTACCGGCGTCACCATGGTTTTGGTCATTGCAGAAAACACAGTCAGCACACAGAAAGCCAATATCAGCGTTGTGATCCAGGAGAAGGTACAAGGGGTTCAAATCCACAGTCAGGACACAGTCAGGGGAAGATACGCTGCTGCTGAAGAACCGTTTGTGCTGACAACAGATGTGGTGCGTGGCTCAAACGTGACCTTCAAGTGGGTCATTTCCCAGGGTTTAAGCCAGCTGTTCTCTGCAGAGGGTCCCTCACTTACTTATTGTTACAATACCAGTGGAGAACTCCTGGTGGTGGTAACAGCTGGGAACTTGCTGGGGAATATGTCTGAGAGATTGGTCTTACAAGTGATGGAAAGAGTTGATGGAGTCCAGGTACAGTCTACCACATCCAGTGCAGCTGTTGGGAGTCCAGTCAACCTGACGGTGTCTGTCGCTTCTGGTACAGATCTGCAGTATGCATTTTATATAGATGAGGAACCACAAGCCCTGCACAGTAACGATTCCTCTCTGTCCTATACTTATTGGTCTCCGGGTTCCAAGATAATAGTGGTCATGGTTTCCAATTTCATGGGCTCAAGTAATGGATCCACAGAGCTAAGAGTCCAGGAGCCAGTATCTGGTGTGAGTTTTAGTATCACTGGGATTGGCCAACCTTCCTTCTTGAAGTCTAATACCACAGTCCAGTTCCAGGGCTCAGTGGAGAAAGGGACAGATGTCCAGTGGGAGTGGTGTTTCCAGAGTGAGAAAGAGACTCTGCTCTTCCAGCAGCAGAATATCTCCTGTGCGCTCCAGGAGGTTGCCGTATACAGAGTGGTTTTGAGAGCCTGGAACCATGTCAGCAAGGATGTATTTGAACACACTGTCACTGTCCAGGAGGCTGTGCTAGGGCTTGAGGTAGAAGTGAACCATAAAAACATCTGTACTGACGACATGGCCAACTTTCGGTTCCAAGTCCAGCGAGGCACTAATCTGATGTTTGCCCTAACTTTTACCACTTTGGGGTTGACCCTAGACACCCTTAAGTCTAACTATAACTTTTCTTTCCCTGTTGCTGGTCAGCATCGGGTGCTGGTGTCTGCCTATAATAATGTCAGCCTTCAGACGGCATCTGTCACGGTGCACGTGCTGGAGAAGGTGAAAGGGCTAAATCTCATAAACTGCTGCCCACCCATCCTGGAGTTCAGGGAGAAGATGCCATTCTCTGCTGCAGTGCAAGCTGGAGGTCAGGTGAGCTTCTCATGGACTTTTCATCTTCATGGACATTTGGACCACAGAGCAATGGGACAACAGGTTTGGTACTCGCCACCCACTGAGGGGAACCTCACTGTTCAAGTATTTGCCAGAAATCTCTATTGTTTGGCATCTCTCATAAAAACTGTGATATTGCAGGTCCCTGTAACAACAGCCACTCTATCCAGCAATGGGACAAATGCCTTCATCAATCAGACGATAGGGTTTCATGCTGTAATCCAATATGGCAGCGATCTCCATTTCCAATGGAAATTTGGTGATTCCAATAAAACGTTTGAAAACAGAGACGTGACTGCAGCTCATAGATACAAGCAGCCCGGTGATTTCATTGCAGAGGTGAAAGTGTACAACAATATCAGTTTTGTGCTGGTGCAGGCAACGGTCACTGTGAGAGAGCTACAATGTAATGCTCCATATGTAGATCTGGTAGAGGCACCTTCTGTGATCCCAAAGTCGCAAGCGAGCTACTTTGAGGCCAGTGTAGATCTGCAGGGATGTACAGCCTACAGAGCGCAGTACCTTTGGAAGGTCTTTCGGGGAACAAGCTGCCAGCACATCAACCACACCAATCAGGTTCCCTTGGGCAGTGTGGATGTAGTCACCCCATTATTAGTGCTCCCCAGGCTCTCGCTGGACGTTGGTGCATACTGTCTGTGCTTCACGGCATCCTTCCATGACACTCCACTCCTCCATACAGCTTCCCTGTACATCACCGTGGTGCAAAGCAAGCTGGTTCCAATGATCAGAGGTGGCTCTCAGAGGAACTGGTCGGCGGAACAGGATTTGGTTCTGGATGGGAGCAGGTCCTATGATCCAGATGTGGGAACAACAGACGGAAATGTAACACTGGAGTATCACTGGGACTGGATAATACAGGTAAGACGTGGAACGTGACGAGGTGATGAGGAATTTCTCTAACAGACTGGCGCTTGGGTAGGAAGAGTGAATCAATAATTAAGGTGATTGTAACAAACATAATTGTTGTAATCGGCCACCGAAATAAATCCTTCAGTCAAAATATGTTGTATCAATGTAATATGGTCATGTTCTAACGTACGATACCCCTTATTTTATATAAAATGTTGTTAAATAAGAGGTATCGTACGTTAGAACTTGACCATATTACATTGTAAGTCAAATAAGTGTGGGTCGGATCTAGTATTCCATGGGACCCGGAAATATTCTTGTTCAATCAGTCTGTCTTGGGGATACCTGTGGAAGGGAAGGCATTGGCGCGGACTTGTTTTTGTGCAGGTCGTGTGACCATTGCCAGATCTTGGAAGCAGTGTAATAGCCCCTTGATGGTCAAGTGGACACAACTGTCGGAGTATATTGCTGAACAGGAGCGGCTCTTGGCACGAGAGAGGAACATCCTGACCAAGTGGACAAGGATATGGGCTCCTTTTATATCCAAGGGGTAGTCTTGGGGTAGGTCAGGGCATGTACTCGGCCAAATTTGATTGAACCTTGCAGGGGCGGGGGGAGGGGGATTAGGTTGGTTACTATAAGCTTTCTATATCAATAGTTTCTTTAAACTTTCTTTGTACAAAAACATAACTGGGTTGCACTTGGCTGAGTGTGGGGGTTCCTGCTTCTGTGGGACTCTTGCTGCAGATGAATCTAACTGTTTGGAACTGTTATGTCACACTGTTTTGTACAATGTATATTTGCTGGATTCATTAATAAACGTCTGGTTTAAAATTATAAAAAAAAAAAAATAGGGTTAGGGCATAGTTACTAACATATGCTATAGTTAACAAGAGTTATTTTAGCACAGGTCACATTTTATGCAGTGAAACTTAGTTACTAATAACTGGGGTTAATTGTAAAATAACATGTCTTAATGGTAGCCCACGTTAATAACTGTGCCCGTTAATCATCTACCTCAATACTGTAACTAACATGACTCCATAGCAAAAACAGTTCTGAAAAAAGAATGAGTACACTTACCTGAGCTCATTTGGCTATCCCAGTGCAAGCGTTTCGGCATAAACATGGAAAAGTCATGGCTTATGGTATATAAGTACATATAAGTACATAAGTAATGCCATACTGGGAAAAGACCAAAGGTCCATCGAGCCTAGCATCCTGTCCCCAACAGCGGCCAATCCAGGTCAAGGGCACCTGGCAAGCTTCCTAAACGTACAAACATTTTATACATGTTATTCCCGAAATTGTGGATTTTTCCCAAGTCCATTTAGTAGTGGTCTATGGACTTGTCCTTTAGGAAACCGTCCAACCCCTTTTTAAACTCTGCCAAGCTAACCACCTTCTTTACGTTCTCCGGCAACGAATTCCAGAGTTTAATTACGCGTTGGGTGAAGAAAAGTTTTCTCCGATTTGTTTTAAATTTACTACACTGTAGTTTATCTTCAATAAATACCTGAGAAAACAAAAACGCGCAGAATACATTGAAGCAGATGTTGACTTGCAAAAATACTTAGCACTAAAAATGGTTGACAGTAACTAGAACACGCAAGATATGGAGCATGCACCGTACGCTGCAAAATAAATACATGAATTGACCGATCATAAAAGCCGATATCTGGTATCCAATCTTGACCGACCAATTTCATTATTAAGTCCACAGGGAGAAATGGTTTTTAATCGATCAGTCCCCACTGATCTCAACAAAAGACCATTGAGGTCAGTCACTCATGAAGAAAGAGTAGATTGATCTAACACCATAAAGTGCAACCTTAGAACGTATGTCCCTACTGAGAGCAATGCGCCACTAAAAGCACTTCCATTCAACAACTGTGAACAAATATGAGTCGCTTCCGAATTCAATATAACTGACAAGGGCAAATTACCAGAAACATAACTCCCACACTATCACATATTTTTGAGACCTGTAAGGGTATACATTGTCCATTTTCAAACATCCTGATCTCTTTTAAGGACTGAAGACAGATAGAGCAAGGTCCACAACACTAGACATTGACACCCTCATGATCAAAAGCAAACGCCGGCGATAGAGGCTGTTAGCGCCATACTAGCGCCGGCGTTTGCTACCGCCCCATGATTAGAGCCCTCGAGCGCGTGAAACAACGCGCTCGAGGGCTCTTTGCGCAAGTAGCATGCAAATGCATGCTAAACAGGGTTCAGTGCATTCATCCCCAATGATCAGCGACCAGCATGCCAAAGATTTGGTCGCTGGCCGCGGCAAACCCTACGCCAGCTCCGAGCTGGCGTTAGGGTTTGCCAATCATTGGGGAGGAATGGTGAGCCCTGTCCAGCATGCAGTTGCATGCTGGTAGGCCCCCGTTCCCCCCCAAAGCAAACCTGCCAGGCTGCCAACAAGGGGCTGGAGGTCCCCCTCCGGTCCCCCCCAACGATCCCACCCCTGCAAACCCCACGAAATTGGTCCCTGGTGGTCTAGTGGCTGCCGGCAAAACCCCCTCCCACCCAGCGAGCGATGGGAGGGGGGGCTGGAGGTCCGCCGGACCTCCAGCCCACCCAACTCCCCCCCCCCCCAGCGTTGTCTGAACGATCCCTGGTGGTCCAGCATAAGGACAGCCCCCTCCCGGCCCCCCTACCTTAGTTGGAGGAGGGACGCAGCCTGCCTCCCTTCTCTTGGTTGACGACACAGCAAAATGGTTGCGCCGAGCCCCGCCCAGTGCATCCTGAGATGCACTGGGCGGGGCTACAGACCATGTAAGGGAGCAAAGGTAGGCGAAGGCGGGTTGGCGACGGCGAGTTGTTGGCGGCGGGAGGGGGGTCGAGAGGGTCATCGGCAGGGGGGTCCAGGGGCAAATCTACGAGGGCCCAGGCCCCCATCCCATAGTAGCTACGCCCCTGGCGCTTACAACTTGGAATCACGCCCATCTCAACTGAAACATGGTACAAACCCCTTGTGCCAAAATTAGGCGTGGATTCCCTTTATTCTGTAATTATATATGTAATACCCCTGATTTGCCCATGACCTTCCCATTCCATGCCCCCTTTTTGGACTCGCCCATAAAATTTTGGAGTGGATCCTATGCCCAAATTTATGCACGTACATTTCAATTAAATCTAATTAGTGCCAATAATTGCTTGTTAAGAGCTAATGATCAGCACTAATTAGCTCGTTAGTCAATTAAATTGCATGTGTAAATTGGGCCTGTGTCCAAACTTGTGCGTGCAATTGTTAGCGCTCTTTATAGAATTCTTGGGTAACTGTTTAATATACTTTATCTACGATGACTTTCAACCACTAAATGATATTTGCGAATGAGATCCTGATAGAGAAGCTAATCTGAGCTGTTTTTCTCTCTCCCTTAAGAGTGCTTTGTCTCCCTCCTGCTCTTCTTACCTTCCTCCTCTGAAGAGCATTGCAAACATAACCATTCCCCGTTCCATGCTGTGCAGTGGTGCTACCTATGAATTCACCCTCACTGTTAGACATGCCAGGAAGGAGCCTGTCTCTGTGACACAGACGGTAAGTTCAAGCCTTATCTTTCACTCAGTTCTAGGCCTATCTGTGTGTAATGATTCTACCAAAGGGGAAGAACAATTTCAAAGGTTTATCTTGTGAAACAGTAGAGAGACAGATAGGGTTATCATATGGCTCCAGAAAGAGGAGGATGGATTGAGCCAGCCAGCCGGGTTTTACTTCCATTGCACACGCCACGAAGCCCTATTTAAGAAGTATTTTGCAGGCCGGAGCAGTGGAATGGAACAAAAGGAAGCACGCACGATTTATAGAATAAGGTCAGTTGCATGCACAACTTAATTCAATAATTGGCAGTTAATTGGAATTAAGAGCTAATTATTGGCTATAATTGACTTAATTGGCGCCAATTAGCAGTTACATGTGTAACTGCCCTTAGCTGCTAATCTATAAGTTGTACGCTGAAATTCGAGTGTGCAACTTCAAGGAGGGGGGCGTGAACATGGGAGGGACATAAGTGAGTCCGGGGGGGGGGGGGAGGGTCAGGCAGTTAGATGCACCGGTTATAGAATACTGTTTGTTTATTTTTATTTTATTTTTTTATGCATTCTTGTTTCCCACTATTATTCAAAAACAAGTTTCCGTTCAAAGTGGCTTACAATTTACATTTTGGTGGAGTTACAATTGTGTTGTGCATTGTGGAGAGGGTATCTGTAGTTCGTGTGGTTATTCATAAGAGTTTTTGAAGAGAGAGATTTGAAGTGGAAAACGTAGTGGTAGCTTTTGTGTTCAGTTGTTCAGTTTTGATGATATTTATTCATATAGTGTTCGAAGAGGTAGATTTGAAAGGAAGGCGACGATATCTTTGTGATTAGCTGTAGAATTGTTTGAAGAGTTAGGTTTTCATTTCTTTTCTGAATTGGAGGAGATTTGTGATGCTTCTTATGGTTTTTGATATCAAGTTCCACCATTTGGAAAACCAGGTAGCTAAATCCTGCTGTGTAGGTAGTTTTGTAGATGGTGTTTTTGCAGTTGGGTAGATGTTGCCATCAGGGGCTTATCTGCGTGGGGCCACAGGGGCCTGGGCCCCCGCAGATTTTGCCCTGGCCCCCTCCCCGCCGTCAACCCTCCCCCGCTGCTTACTTTTGCTGGCGGGGGGCCCCAACCCCCGCCAGCCGAGGTCCGACCCGCAGTCTTCATATTTCTTCTTCCTCCGACTCCTCCGTGGCCATGCTGTAAGTAACGCTGCTGATTCGTTGAATCCAGTTCGGAGTCTGACGTCGCAGCACGTTGTACGGGGGGGGGGGGGGGGAGGGAGGCAAAAATGTGCCCCCTCTCTCTGGCTCTGGCCCCCCCCCCTACCGCCGGATTCCAGATAAGCCCCTGGTTGGCATAAGTAGTTTCTGTTTTCTGGTGGGGTTTGGGGACCCTCACCATCCAAGGTATGTGGGGTTGCAGCAGGGAGGTGGGGCAAACTGTGCCCCTCCACTTTGGGCTCTGGACCCCCCAAACATTGAAGTCTGGCTACGTCCCTGCTTTATTTTGAAAACCAGGTGATAGTAGCCCCTTTCAGGGAGTAGGCGTTGTTGACCATCCCCGAGTAGTTGTTTTACTTTATGAAATATGAATTAAAGTCTAGCATTTTTGTTTCTCATAATCAATACAAGCAAAATTTTAAGTAGCGTTTGAAGCCTAAATTTCGGTGCCATTTATTGAATTTACCCCAATGGAATAAAATTGGCAGGAGTGCAACACAATTGATGTATTTATGCAGGTTATATGAAAATATTGGACTCAATATTCAGAAGCACTTAGGTATTCAGCAGTGGTTGCCAACAGCATAAACGCTTTGTTTGAAAAACGTTGGCACTTTGTTGGCCTTAAAAGTTCAAGTTTTCCTTAAATTAGGCTGAGAGCTGAGGTGGGCCAGAACTGGGTTTAGAAGTCCTACAGGGAGCAGTGAAATTGGACCATTTTTGAGATAACTCACACATGATTCAGGTCTGAGCACAGAAATAGGAGGAACAACTTTAACCTGGAATTTTCAGTGTTCAGACATGCACACAGAGCTGCGCTAAAAATGAGCATAACTTCAAAGGGAAAACGTATCCGTGTATCCGTTTCAAGTTTTGTGTTCTACCGCACGGCTGAATGTTACCCTTGGTATTTACTGTATTTGGCTCTATTCTTATTATAAAATGTAAAAGACTGAATGCAGTGGCGTAGCGAGGGCGGCTGCCACTCGTTGCAGTTCGCCGCTGTGCACCCCCCCTGGGTGCAGCATGACACCCCCCTCAGTGCATCAACCCCCCCCCTCGGTGCATCAACCCCCCCCCCCTCGGCGCATCACCCAAGCCCCCCCAGAGTGCATTCTTGCCTGCCGTGTGCATGCCGCTGGGGGGGGGGGGGGTGTCGGTTCCGCTGGTTCCCTGCTCCCTCTGCCCCGGAACAGGAAGTAACCTGTTCCAGGGCAGAGGGAGCAGGGAACCAGCGGAGCCGACACCCCGCCAGCGGCGTGCACCCAGGGCGGACCGCCCCCACCAGCCCGCCCTTGCTACGCCACTGACTGAATGAAAACAAGAAGTGGAGATAGTGGTATAAATTCTGCCCAAGTCACCTGCTCCTTGTGACCCTGGGCAAGTCACTTAACCCTCCATTGCCCCAGGTATAAAACTTAGGCCCCCTTTTACTAAGGCGCGCTCACGTTTTTTTTAGCGCGCGCTAAAATTGGGTGCGCGCTAAACGTTAAAGACGCCTATGCGTTCCTATGGGTGTCTCTAACATTTAGTGAGGGCCCAATTTTAGCGCGTGCTAAAACCGTGAGTGCGCTTTAAGGGCCTTAGATTCTGAGCCCACTAGGGACAGAGAAATGTAAACTGCTATGGTTGATACCACAGAAATGTGGTACATCAAATCCACCTCCCGTTACCTTTTACACTTTAAGGGGACGGACAGAGGAAGAAGGTGCTCACCTGCAGCATATTCTGAACCTCCTCTTGTGGGACTTCTTTCCAAAATTGTAACTTGGGGGCCCTTAATTTAAGCTGACACCACTGAGTTTCAGAGAGTCTTATGCAGTGGCGTAGCTACTTGGGGCCAGGGGGGCCTGGGCCCCCTTGGATTTGGCCCTGGACCCCCCTACCGATGACCCTCTCAACCCCCCCCTCCTGCCGTCGGCTGCCTTTGCTGGCAGGGGACCCCAACCCCCGCCAGCCGAGGTCTTCTTCTTCCCACAAAAGGCTTCCTTCTGTTTCTGACATCCTGCACGTGCAGGACATGAGAAACAGAAGGAAGCCTTGGGCGGGAAGAAGAGGACCTCCGCTGGCGGGGGTTGGGGTCCCCCGCCAGCAAAGGTAGGCGACGGTGGGTTGGCGACGGAGGGGGGTCGAGAGGGTCGGCGGCGGGGGGGGGGGGCAAAGTTGTTGTTAGTGGCGGCGGCGGCAATGGTGGGGGGGGGGGGTGGGTGTCGGCAATGGTGGGGGGGGGGGGGGGTCGGCGGCACCAGGGGTGGCTAAAATATGTCACCCTCACCTTGGGCTCTGGACCCCCCTCCCGCCGAAGTCTGGCTACGCCCCTGGTCTTATGTGAAGCTTCTTTACACTTGGTGGTACACAAATGCCAAGTTACTCAATTCCAGACTGCAGTTTTTGGGACAGTCCTGGATTTCTAACAACTCTGTTCTAGTGAATTATGGATCTGGCAGCACTGATTTCAATGGGCAGGATCAGGCACTACAATTCCCACACTGCTTTGGGATGTAAGTTCAAAAGCAGGACTGGCCAGGACGTCTCTGGCTTGGCACTGGGTAACTTGGTACCTCTGGATGATGTCATTAGGTAAATGTAGAAGGGATTTTTAACTCAGTTCCTAACAGGACCCTGATGACTGTGTTAATCTATAGGTTTGGATCAGGTCTGGCCAGATCCTGCCAGTGACGCTGGAGTGTCGCTCCTGCTGTGCGCTATCCAGTTACCAAGTGAGCCGAAGTATTCACGTCACGGTGTCTGGGCAGTGCGAGACCTGTGACAACTCAACTCAGGTCAGCTTTTTCTTTAACTAATCCTAGGAGAGAGCTTGGGGACCACAAATTTCCAGTTTCTGGGGTACCGGAGGATGAACCTTACCCCTAAGCCAGGGTATGTCAGGGATAATCCCATCCCACCTCTCAGATTCCACTTCCTGTGAAGAGGTATCTGACCTCCAGTCCTCACCTCATTTTTACAAGAGGCCCTCCAGGCTGGACAGAGCTACATGCATTCAGACTTTGTGAGTGTTATGTAACACAGGAAGAGCGTAGATGATGGCAGAAAAGAACCTACATGGTCCATTCAGTCTACCCAGCAGTCACGTTCATTGCCAATTCATGATTAAATTAACAATCCTATTTTACTAAATTCAACTTTGATATCCTTCCTTCCCCCACTGATTTACACAGTACCCACACTCATGAGGGTTAGTTCTCTACAGCAGAAGCATAGCCAGGTTTTGACATCAGGGGGAGCAGACTTTTTGTAAAACAGGCACTGGGACGAGGCTGCAGGCCCAATCTGCATAGGTGCTGTTTCATTCAAAATTCGATAGGGGGAGCAGCCTCTCCCCTCGCACACCTCCTAGCTATGCCTCTGTTCTAAAACAGTGGATTTCAATCCAGTCCTCAGTCAGGCTTTCAGGATACTGTTTTAATTTCCCCCTCTTGGACCTCTTTCTGACTCCAGATCACACGGGGGACTAAAGATACCTATTTCACATAACAGGTTCTGTATAGTTTCTCTAACCTCCATTGTCACCCAATTACAAGAGGGTGGCATTAGGAGCTGTAATTGAAAACTAATTCCCATAACTACTGCTTTCTGTCTTCCTGGATCTAGGTATACTCTGGGCCATTTATGTTCCCAGATAATGCCTATTAAAATTCTGTCTAAGTTTCTCCAGAGAGTGAGTGTATGTGATTTGCCTTGTAAGCTAAATGTAAGGTAAAGAGAAGATAGAATAAAGACAGAGATAGGTTTAAATAGATAGATACATTTTATTTCTTACCCAAAGACAAGTCTTCAAGTTGGTACAAATACAGACATCAGACTTTAATCAGGTACATTCAGCAGATAGATTCTGGGTACAACCGGACAGAGCTTCGCCGTCTGAGATAAGCGTTGGGGCGGATACCAAAGCTATGGCAAATTGTCCCCTCTTTTATACACAAACTCTCCATAGAAGTCAATGGTGAGATACCTAGCTCTCAATTTCTGAGATGATACTTTCCCATGCAGTCTTATCAGCATGTTTTGGGAAGCGTTGAGATAACAGTTCCACATCTGTCTGTGTCGCAATACTTTTAAGAACTCTGTATAACCTCTGTAGCCTTCTATACAAAACTAATAGACTCCATTTTGTTCATCTGATTTAAAGTGACAGTTGTACCAGTTTGTGTCAGGACTCATTGTTCAGACCTGTTTTTTACAGATTCTGAAATATTAAATCATGTACTTGTTATTTGGCCTAGTCGGTACTTCTTCATTTATTGTAGGCTTCCTAGCCTTGGCCCTCACTATTCCAGTGGTAGATCCAAAGCTAGGCCATATATTAACATTCCCCTCTTCACCCTATCCCATAGGGTGACACCAGGGTTAACGTACCTTGGTACCATCCATTCCAGAAGGTATTCTATGAGGCCATCAAATTATCTGAGTCTTAAGCTCAACTGGTACAATTTGGATTGCTAGTAGGTGGTATATTTCTGGGCATATGGAATTCCCTTTATATTACCCAACCCCTTGGGCCTTAATCTTGATATTACCCCTCTTGAGGCGTAAATGGGACAAAACCATGAGTTCATCTACAAAATCTCACGAAGTATATGTATACGGGTAATAGCAATTTCAGGTGGATCATACTAATACTTTCAGGTTTTTTCTATGACTTCTATTGTATCTGTTGCATAGTACATGGGGAGATAATCTAATGTATGTATCTCAGTGGTCTTGAGAAGGAATAGTGGTTTTGATTAAGCATTGTTATGGGCTCAACAAATATATGGTTAGTATTCAGATTGCAGGCTGTTTAAGGTTGTAGATATTCAGAATCCTCAAACAGGTCGGAATTCTTGGATCTTACTATTACTCATCATTGGCATCCAATCATGAGCACTAATAAGTGGATAGCAAGTATGAGGTTGCCTCATACAGCAAAAATGGTATCAAAGGTTATGCATGGATCTTGACATATGCATAATGACCTGGAAGTATGGGAAGCAATTTATATATCCATTACCCCACTTGGAGCTTAGTCAAACCTACAGAAAGACATGCCTACACCAGAGTTAAACAATTGCATAACTGATTGATACTAACAGAGTTTACATCTACATTATGATATCTTAGCCAGTATTAGGGTTTGATGTTACCCTTGTGTCTGAGCAATATCAACTTCAATTTTAAATTACCTAAACAGAAATAATAGGGAAACTCTTAGAAAAACAATTAGAACAATAAAGAACAATAAAGAAAATAATAGGAAAATAAAATAAAACCTTTTCAATATCTAGACAGGATTACTGCTAAACTGAAAATAAAACAAAATATGAATCTATAATGTCCATAAACAGCATCGATCATGGTTGAGGCGGTGGAAGCGCCGAAGGATCTGGACGGAGATCTGGAAGATCTAACAGGGCTGGGTTTTCAGGCTGGCCCGTTGAAGGAAGTGGTCGGTCTTGAGATGGTTAGGCTGGTAACATCTGGTTCGGCGGCTGAGTAAATCTGTATATCTTTCACATGGACCCGAGACTTGTGGTCCAGCAGTTTGCAAGGTGTAAAGATTATTGCCACAACCTTGGGGGATCTAACATCATTTGGATAGATCTTGAAGACGTACTTGTGGTGTATAAAGTGGGATCTTTCCATGTCTTTATTCTAGGCATACACCATCATAATCAGTCCATCAAGAGCCAGAGGCTGGCAAAGGAATAAGCAAAATAACTGTATGCCTGAATGATACATTGCTATATCTTAGTGGGCATAATCAGTGTGAATTGAATAGACATGAAAGACAATGTAAACATGGAGAAAACAGTGCTAATTAAGTGCAAAAGCAAAAGGGAAACCAGAAGGGTTCAATAATGAAAAGCCAATTTACATAAATAGCAATAGTATATATGAAATTATATTTACAAAAAAACAATTAGAATTTAGAGATGATGGTAAATGTTCAATTATTGATGTATGGAGGGCAAGGAATATGGCGAACAGAAATAGGCAAAAAGGCACGGATAATGCGTTGCAATGTATAGCCAGTAGGTATGGATTCTTCACCTGTAATGACTACCATTCACCAAGGGTTGAGCCCTCAGCTGCAGGAGGCCAGCAGGACTTACGAGTTAGATGATTCAGAAAGAGAGGTAGAGGCCAAAGCTTTTTGTAACTCTAATAAGTGGAGAGCCTGTCTCTTTCGCTCATGGACCACTTGATGCATCTGTTGAAACTCACGCTCAATAATGTCTCGTTTTTCACACCAGGTAATGTTGGGGTCTGTGCATCTGTCTTTTAATTTAGCGATTCTTTGCTGCAACATAGCCTTCAGATCAGATACATTATCGGGTAGTTCTTCTTTGCTAGCAGTCGTGTCCTCGGTGAGGAACGTCAGCGGAATTCGTGTATCCATCTGGAGAAAGGCAAAACTAAAACAGACCAGTAAATTTATTGAAGGAAGTCATAATGCTAGGAGGTGGGTTGTGGGTATAAATGGGGGCCAGGAAAGAGGCTTGGTAAGAAACAAAGCATCGAAAATGAAAAACCAAAAAAAAATAAAAAATAAAAATAAAAATAAAAATAAAAATAGGCTTACACACAAAAAAATTGAAAATAAAACAAAATATTATACATCTGAATTGCGGCAAGGCATATTCAGATGGCAATGCAAGGAAAAGGTTCCTCGAAAAAGACAAATGGAAAGGAAAAAACATTAAAAAGTGCAGCCACTTGATTGACCTTCACATAGAGTTTAGGTAACCCTTTTCAATCAGTCAAAGAAGTAGGGAGAAGCATATCGCTTTAAGACAAAGCCACCATGTGGTAAGAGTTAGTTGAAGCAAGGTGTTAGTTAAATACACAAAGCATAAATTCCAGGACCGCTGCACACGAATAATGTACACCAGTTCTTCTCACAATCACTCACAGTGAAAGACAGAGAGATAAAAAGAGTAATAGTTGCCATATTGTGATAACCTGTTTTGAATAGAAAGGAATCAGAAAGTGGAGTGTATAATTTTCTCAATTTATGTCTGAAAGCTTTACCAATTCTCAGTCCAAGAATATTACAAAATCTATGATCAGCGCAAAATGCTCCCCCAAATGGCCAGTTCAAGGGAATATTTCTCGCATTCATTCCATATAACGGATAATGGTTATTAAATATTTCTTCTTTCTTAGACAAGGAAATAATGAAAAGCTTTCAGATGTCACACATGAATGTCAAAAATGAAGGCTTTATATTCATGAAAAAACTAAAGAAGTGAATGTCACATTAATTTAAACATCAATTTAAACAGCGTAACAGTTAAAGCAGAAAACATTTTAACCATGAGCAATATACAGCTTTTATTTAAAAGGGATCCCGTATAAAGTAAAATGGCATAAATAAGTCAGTTCAGGTATATATAAAAAAAACATAAAATGAACATCCTCTGGGGATTGCTCTTCCCTGCAGTTGATAAGAACTCCCCTGGGAAGGTATGCTTAGAAACAAATAAATAACTTGCTGACTTAGTTAGGTCATTTGTGTGGTACCATAAATATACACTTGCAATTAAACCTAGAAAAAATAAAATAAAGACATGTCACCTGTAATAGAAACAGAAACATCATACCAATACATATACAGAGAAATGGTTTCTGGATACTAAATGAGGAGCTGAGTAGTATGAGTAACTGAGAGCAACAAAATCAGATCGGGTTCGGACTACGTCAGTTAGTATGGACGGGTGGAATCGGGTGTGTATGTGTAAATAAAGTTTTAATAACCTTTGCAGAGTTTTGGTATTGAAGGTGCCCTTACGGGGCCACGAGAGTCCAGGCTGAAACTTATTCCAGGAATGCCATATTTGGCAAAACTTTATAAGATTTATGTGGTCTCCTGGGAAGTGATTTATCACTCTCTCAAGAGGCAGCATAATGAATTGGGTACCAGAACACCGATATCTGGGTTGTGTCAAATTGTATTAGCAAATCTAGTCTTATAAAACACTTATATCACTACAATCTGTTACTATTATCTCCACAAGAAATCCGAATATAAAATTGCCAATAGAAATCCAACTATGAATACAACTAAAAATCACCAACTCCGTGGATTATCACAACTAACGTGACAATGAACTACAGAACCCGGTACAAGGTCAGTGGTTCAAAAGGCAGCTTCAGGGATAGCAGGGAGACCTAGAAATGAAAATGTGCTAACAGTTTACAAAAACATGCACTGATTATCCTGATAGTAGAACATACAGAGACACAATCATACTCACGCATCTATTAATGTGCTCCAACAGAGGGACCTAAAATAAAAATTACCAATTAGCGGAAAGCTCAACGCTTTGACCGCAAGTGACATTAGGAGAAAGCAAGACAAAAGCTGCAAACAGAAATATGCATAGAGAGACAGTACGAAAGTAAATAAATACGTAGTGTCAGCTATTATATATTTATACTACTCTATCCCAAATTAATAAATACTACTCCCCAGAGTGTGCTTCTAAAGACAGGAATAAATCTCGGTTTCTACTGCCTGCCAAGAATTTTCCCGGTTACTTGGCCATGAGCCCCAGGCCATGATAGAGTCCCCAAAAAGGGACATTGCAAACACTCCCAAAATGAATTCAAAAAACCAGCGAATAAGGTCCTATGAATTGAAGAGCAGCGGTCCAATGGATTTCCGCAGATTAGGAATCTTCTCTTTTACCACTAACCCCTCCAATGGACCAACAGTGGTTTGGAATGTTTCTCGTTTACCACAAAACACTGAACAATTTATGGTGAGGAATTTTCTCTGTTGCCACTAACCCAACTAAAAACATTGGAAGACTATGAATTTTCTCTGTTACAACTAGCCGTCCAAGAATATTGAATGCCCTAGTCAACCTGTATACAATCGCAACGAAAGTCATTAGACGTCTCTTTATTAACCCCGCGCTCATCTATACAAGTAACTCATAGGTGGGCAATAATGCCGAAACCGCAGGCCACTCCGACAATGGAATGGAAATCTGCTCAAAATCTAATAAATGAGATACCGTCATCCATTGAGGGATCCCCTTCGATGGATGTGAGTCCCAGACATCGGTATCAAACCCAATGGTTATAGCGTGACACTGGTATATAAGAAAACAATAAAAGTATAGTATGTCCCAGGGAAAAGCCCCTGAAAATTACTATAGAAGTGATAGAAAAATAGAGAGAGAAAAACGAAATATTCCAAAGCAAAATAAAACAAATGTAAGCTCTTTGGGAAAGTCATAGTCATAAAAAGAGCCTTTAGTTGGAACACCTTAGTCAGGACAAAAAATGTGAAAAATTCCACGTTCATCATTCACTAGACAATATATTTTCCACTCAACAAACCAGGAGAAGGAAACTCAAAAGCATTAGAGCGGAACAGTAACAATAAGAAAGCCTGCAATACAAGGGCAAACAGTACAAATAAATTCATTCATACCTGTAGTAAAAGAAGAAAACTAATTAGGAAAGATAAGTGTACATATTATATGATAAAAACTGGGCCTACCTAATTTGTAATGTAAGGCAAAAATAAGCTGTAAGGGTAGGTTGAAAGCCGTATATGAAAACAAAATATAGACTTTAAACAAGACATGAAACTACTACATACTATAATAAGAGTAACAGAGGAGAACCATATATGTAACTGGAAAACCGATTTCAGCAAAAGGCAAGAAAATGTATATTAACAAAGACATTATAACATGTGTAGTCCGGAGCTATACCCCTAGAATAAATGAAATAAAGGTAAATACATATTAAATGCTTTTGGGGCGGGTACCGGATAGGTTGGAAGTCGCATCTAAACAGGAAAATATAAGAGAAGCATATAATTCAAGAAATTGTGAAACAGGACACTAGAATCGTTGTGCAAACATGACAAGTTAATACCCATAAATATGACAAATTAATATCCATACACTCAGAAAAGGAACATAGTAAATAAAATAAACCCCAATGCGATGGCAGGAAGCTTTTGTGACTAAACAGGTAAAAGGGGAAAAGAACAAATTAAAACATGTGATTCTTACATTAAGAACTTCCAATGATACGGCATAAAACATACATACTAATCAGTGACTGAAATGATATGTCTAAATGATGACAAACAGAACAGCTGCAGCATTAGAAGGAAAGAGAAGGTGGGTTGGGTTATAAAGAACCAACAGGAAATAATTGAAGAAGTGAAGCAACGCTGTATTCTCATGGCACGCAGTCATCATCTTCTCAACAGAAAAGGGAAAACATATTTTATATGCATATCTATTAAGGTCTTTAAAACGAGTACGTCATTAAAACAGAGCACAAGAAACCTGAACTATATGAGAATCTTATCTAGAGAGTGAATAAGATCCCCTCATATCTAGCGCAGTATAACACAAACAGTAAAATAGATAATGCAAGCAATAGAAGCTGATGGGCGGGGACAGCATAGCGCCTAGCTTATAACGGGAGCAAGATATAATCCATATAGCGTCTAAGCAAATTTCAAATAGGAAAATAAATAACAAACCTTAAGCATTAATTAAGAGTAGGACAAGTACAAATTTAATAAAACAACTGAAAATAGTAGCCAAGAGACTATCAAAATTAAAAAGGAATATATTTAAATAAGTGGCAGAGAAGAGAACGTAACCTTACAGACAGACAGGCTATATGTAAGAGCAGGAAGCATAGTCAGGAGAAAAGAAGGGTGCCGTTGCAGTACAGGGCGAAAGGTTATTACCGGAGATTATTAGAAACAGGATAATACATTCCAAAGCTAGAGATTAACAGATACGAGAGACAGAGAGGGCAGAGAATGGAGGGGAAGTTATTTATAAAACAGCCACAGAAAAAGAGGAAAATAGACAGCTATGCACTTGTAAATGGGGAAAGCAAAAATACAGAGAAATGAGACTGCAAGTATAGGGCGAGAGGTCTCAGTCATAAAAAGCTGAGAACTTGAAAACAGCCGTAGAGAGGAAACAGACCTTTCCTTTATTAGAGAGAAGTAAAACAAAAGTGGCTAGAGAGCTGAACGCCGTAATCGGTGCATCCAGCTAACGGTGAAAGAAAGTTATAAATAAACAAATAGAATAAGGAGACATACAAGCGGGTACGAGGAAAAAGGGACACACTCCGAACAGCAATCTTATCAGGGGTGTGCACAGAACGAAACTGTAATAACAGGAGGAAACAAAGGTAGCTGTGCAGTTCTAAATAGAATGCAGGAAGTGTGGTTCATAGCTAAAAAGGTAGCAAGAAAAAATTTTGTTTTAAAGGGAGAAAAACATGTAAGCTCTTCGGGTAAGGCACCTTAGTTTACAGTGTATACTAAGGTTGCCACACAGCAAACTATGAAAGGAAAGCTGGAGGGTGGTAGAGCAGAACAGGAAGGAAGCTAGGGCAAGCAGTACAAAAGCAATCATGCAGGACAAACAAAGCTGAAAAAGTCTGAGAAATCCTTAACCTTGTAGAACAGTTTTGGTATACGTAGCTTAGTGTTAAAGATTATAGATGGGCAGCGGACCAGCACTGCCATCATAGAAGTAAAAGTTATGAAAATTTGAGCACAAATATTTTTACAAGAAAGAGTCTGTAGCTAGCATGCTCTGGAAATCACGCTATATTCCTGTATTATAGAGCACAAGCACAATATGATAGCATTTAAATGTAACAAAAACAGTTGCTTCTCAACAATATAACCACAATATGCAGCAGTCTTCCTAAAACACTACCAGTTAAGCATTCAGCAAGAAATACATGCATATTAATCATACTAAGGTAAATGTGACATTATAGTGGAACATTAAGACATATATCTGTACAGGGCAAAAGAAAGTAACATCTGTAGGAATTGAGTAATACCATTTAAAGTGCAAAAACCAGGATCATGAAGCATAAATCATGGGGGGCCACGTAAATGAACTATCAGCATAATACCAAAAACAGATTAAAGAAGCATTGTAACGTAATCACAGGAAGTCATACTCGGACAAAGAAGGAGAAAGCCGGTTTTCAAAGGGGTAAGTTATGTATGTTTGAAGGAAAGATACCTTTTTAACACTTTGTAAACACATGGTGTAGCACAATGAAGTCTATCAGGCTGTCAGTAGCAGTGCAAAAATAAAGAAACCTGTCTCGGGTTTAAAATCATGACTCAGAGACAGAGTGAGAAAGTATTAGAGTAAAAGGAGAATGCAAAGTAAGACTAAGATGCAGTGCCATAATCGTAGAAGTGAAAGCAAAGATGCATCCGTACATTCTTACATGCTCAGAAGTGCGCGTATAACGGACTTGGCAGCATGAGGAAATATACCAGAGAATTAGATATAGTTAGATAAATTTAGGAGCAATACAGTTGACGGAGGATAGACAGCAAAAGGTTCACAATATCCCTGTGTAAATGATTGGTTAACTTGTACCACTCCAGCATAGAACAGAAGAAAACGGACGGAGAAGGGGAAAAAAAATTACTTTCTGAGCTTTTAAAAGTGACTGCCGAAGCAGTGCTGGACTGATAAGGCAGCTAAAGTGGGCAAGCTTCCCAGATTCTCATGTCCTTGAGATAGTGAACTACAGCGCTTGTTAGGGAAAACTCTTAAAAGTTACAGAAATATGTGAGGGAAAAAAGGGTTTAGAACTTCAGCTCTTCGGGCAAATTTAAATGGATTTATAAAGGCAGAGGGAATATATATATCAAATATGACAGCTACTAGTAATGTAGTAAGCTTTGTTCCGGAAAGAAAAATAAGACTCACAACACATGGGACTGAGAAGGAAAAAGATTAGTTTTATAGGGAATCTAAAAATGATTTCTAGTTAGCACCAGAAGCCAAGAAGGTGTATGTAAGGTGTTAAGTTACCCCAATTGGTATCGTGCGGGCCACACCCTTATAAATTTTACACGGACCACGAACAGTCGGTAGAGCATCAGAGAAGAGGGCAGGGAGGATTATTATGGCAGAGAAAGTGAGAGAAGAAGAAAATGTTGTGGAGGAAGGAATCCAGATTGAACGTAAGGGAGGAAAAAAAAAAATGGCTATGGGGGTGGGGTGAAAGCACAGAACTGAGCAGCAGTGAAAAAGGGCAATTAGGTGAACTACGCAGTAAATAATAACGGGCAGGAAATGCGTTTCAAAGAAAAAACCAAGCCAGATTTAAACAGGTGGAAACCGGTGCCGTGCATGCCAGCAGCATACAGAGATAAGAACTGAGAAAAGCAGAGCCGGAGCAGTATAGTTCTCACAAAATAAACAAAAAAATTCCAAAGCAGACGGAGTGCGGAAACACACACAAAGATGCAAAAGGAAAAAAGAGCGGGCACGCCTACTGACAATAAAGGGAAAATAAAAGATACAAGACCAGGAAATGTGTGTAACAGCTGAAAAGATACATCTGTCACATAAGTATACCCATTACAGTTTCCCACAAGCATACGGAGAAACGGAAATCAGAGGTTATAATGCAGCGTAAGGAAAAATAGCCGAGAAAAATGTGGACAGGAAGGGGGGCTGTGGGCTGTTAGAGGGAAAGCATAGTTCAGAGAACTAAAAGAACTGAATAGGGTCTTATGGGAAGTGTAGTGCACAAAGATTTGGATACGGCAAAGTCATGGGAGGCAGAGAAGTTTAGAGATAAGGGGAAAACAGCAGTTGAACGGCGGTAAGCAGCTACAAAGCTGAGCCCCGTAATTAGTGTTTGCAGCTGAAAAGAGAAGAGAGTTGTAGGAAGTAGGAGGGACAGTCCCGAGGCAATAATAAAAAAAAATCTCGAGGATAACTGTGTCAGCACAAGCAAAAGTATGTGCCGCACACACAGAGTAAAGGCAGTAGCAGATGTAGAAAGGTGGGGGCTGTCAGTGTTAAAGAGTGAGTATAGGAACGGAGAAAGCAGAAGGAGTTGTGGGGAGAACAATCTGAAAGCGTGCTGTTCTCCTAGAGTAAAGAAAATTCCCCCGATCCGGGAGCCTACAGAGGAGAACGGAGCAGGATTAGAGCCAGGGGATTAATAGGAAGAGGTAGGCAGAGGAAGTTAGGATGAAGGAGAGCAGGGAAAGGGATTGGGGGGGGCGACAGAAGAAGAAAGAACAGAATACATAGTAAGAACAGGGGGACAGGGATTTGAAAAGGAGGGATTAAGACAGAACACAAGATGGAATGGGAAACAGAAAATGCCCAATCTCTAAGGATTGTTAAGCGAGAATGCTAGCATAAAGACCAATCCAAAGATTTTGAACATTGAAATAAACTTACAGCAAACCCCAAATCGCAGTCGCCTGGATTCGTTGTTATGCACCATTCACACAACAAGCACAGTCTTGCGCACATCTTTCAAATCAAAGGGATGGACAGAATAGGAGAAAGAAAGAGGGTGAGAAAGAACAGAACAGAATATAGAAAAACAGAAATGAAAGTTTGAACTCCCCACGGGGTTAAAAATTAGGGAAAGAGATCAGCACAGAAAAGGGCAGGGAAGCAGGTGTGATAGTTCAGCGCAGGGCATGAAGACATTCAGGGAAGAAAGTACAAAGACAGAAGAATAGAAGAGTATTTAAAGTAGGGGTAAGAATGGACAGAATATTGGTGCCCAATACCCCTGAAGTGGGCAGTGTCCGTGATAGGGGAAAAATGAAGGAATAACAGCAGGGAGATAAGAGAAAAAGAGAAAAAGAGATGGACAGATGACATAGAACATTTGAACGCACAACGATATAAGTATCCCCTCTTGCGTTCAAAAAAAAAGAAGAGAAAGAAGGATAGAGTGAACGGTCAGCATACGGCTGGTCACCACTGTTTTAATTTCCCCCTCTTGGACCTCTTTCTGACTCCAGATCACACGGGGGACTAAAGATACCTATTTCACATAACAGGTTCTGTATAGTTTCTCTAACCTCCATTGTCACCCAATTACAAGAGGGTGGCATTAGGAGCTGTAATTGAAAACTAATTCCCATAACTACTGCTTTCTGTCTTCCTGGATCTAGGTATACTCTGGGCCATTTATGTTCCCAGATAATGCCTATTAAAATTCTGTCTAAGTTTCTCCAGAGAGTGAGTGTATGTGATTTGCCTTGTAAGCTAAATGTAAGGTAAAGAGAAGATAGAATAAAGACAGAGATAGGTTTAAATAGATAGATACATTTTATTTCTTACCCAAAGACAAGTCTTCAAGTTGGTACAAATACAGACATCAGACTTTAATCAGGTACATTCAGCAGATAGATTCTGGGTACAACCGGACAGAGCTTCGCCGTCTGAGATAAGCGTTGGGGCGGATACCAAAGCTATGGCAAATTGTCCCCTCTTTTATACACAAACTCTCCATAGAAGTCAATGGTGAGATACCTAGCTCTCAATTTCTGAGATGATACTTTCCCATGCAGTCTTATCAGCATGTTTTGGGAAGCGTTGAGATAACAGTTCCACATCTGTCTGTGTCGCAATACTTTTAAGAACTCTGTATAACCTCTGTAGCCTTCTATACAAAACTAATAGACTCCATTTTGTTCATCTGATTTAAAGTGACAGTTGTACCAGTTTGTGTCAGGACTCATTGTTCAGACCTGTTTTTTACAGATTCTGAAATATTAAATCATGTACTTGTTATTTGGCCTAGTCGGTACTTCTTCATTTATTGTAGGCTTCCTAGCCTTGGCCCTCACTATTCCAGTGGTAGATCCAAAGCTAGGCCATATATTAACAATACCCACAATGAATCTGCATGAGAGAGATTTGCATGAAAAGGAGATAGTGCGTGCAAATCTATGTCATACAGATTCATTGTGGGTATCACGAAAACCCGACTGGCTAGGTAACCCCTGAGGACTGGGTTGAAAAACATTGCTCTAAAGGTTGCCTAAATATAGGCAGTAAAATACGGGGTGCTAAGTGCAAATTCTATATCAGTAATTACATGTGTAATTGCCTTTATAGAATACGAGCATAAGTCTGCATTTTAGCACCTAACTTTAGTCATGAGCACTTATGCCATCTCAAAGGCTGGTTAAAATACTCACACCTAACTGACAGTATTCCATAACTCATGAAAGGGTTCAGCATGCCCCTGATCGGCCCATGCCCTTCCAGTGTTCCTGATCAGCTCATGCCCCTCCTTTGCCCCTCCCATGTCCCTGATTGGCCAATGTCCCTCCCATGTCCCTGATTGGCCCAAGCCCCTACCAGGTTCCTGATCGGCACATGCCCCTCCCAGGCCCCCCCATGTCCCTGGTTGGCCCATGCCTCTCCCATGCCCCTCTCATGTTCTTCATTGGCCCATGCCCCTTCCATGTTTTTGATCAGCCCACACCCCTCCCATGTCCCTGATCAGCCTATGCCCCTCCCAGGTTCCTGATCAGCACATGCCCCTCCCATGTCCTTGATCGGCCCATGCCCCTCCCATGTTTTTGATCAGCCCATGTCCCTCCCATGCTCCTGATCAGCCCATGCCCCTCTCATGTCCCTGATTGGCCCATGCCCCTCCCAGGCTCCTCACATGCTCCTCCCATGTCCCCGATAACCCCATCCCCTCCTATGTCCATGGTCAACTCATGCCCCTCCCATGTCCATACCCCCTTAGCAGTTACACACTATAGAATTTGCTCGCTATAGTTATAGAGCAGTTATGTGTATAACTGCAAATTGATGCCAATTAACACTAATTACCACCAGTAATCGATTATTAGTGCCAATTAGCAGCTAGTTTGTCTATTAAGTGATGTGAGTAACTGTAGGTATTCTACAACCCATGCATGCAGTTTTGCGTGCTAAGCATAGGATTGGATGCACAAGTTTACAGAATGAGGAGGATGGTATAGAATCAATTCCTACTGTGCGAAAGAACCTCTCCACTCCCCGAAGCTCCACCCTCTGAATATACTGCCATCTCAATACCAGAATATAGCAATAACAGCACAGCTCATGCATACAGTTGTTGCTCTTGACTGGAAACTCAAGGGTCACACTGTCCAGGTACAGGTGACGATGAGAGGTTGTTCAGGAAGAGGGCTGGTGCGTGTTGACAAGGATATGTCATTCTAGCTTCTATAGCATGAGTTTCTGCCGTTAATAAGGAGAAGCAAAGTTTAATGAGACAGATAAACACATTGCTGCATTTGGTGAGAAATTAGATAAGATTACTGAGGTCATGGGAGCCAACTTTTCAAAATTATTGGGGGTGCTAAGCCCAGTGGAAATAACCCCTCCCTGGACATATACAAGGAATTTTCTCAATATTTGGGGGGGGGGGGGGGCTCAAACACCCACAGAGCTGTTGCAGACACCATATGATATGACTGCCACACTGTTTCATGTTTTGTCATTGGCTCTTTCAGTATAAGTGGACAGTTCAGAGTTCAGATGGACAACTCCTGCCCTTGGACAACGCTACCACATCAACGGGAGCTTTGAACCGCGATTTGGTGATCCGCCAAGGGATCCTGAGAGATGGCATAAACTACACGTTTACTGTGACTGCATTCCAGCCCAGTGGAGAACTGTGGGGAGGATCCAGCATCACGCTGACCCCAAACAAACCCCCTAATGGAGGGGTCTGCACTCTTCAGCCAGAAGGCAACATCTACCTGTTGGAGACTTTTGTGTCATATCAATGCACAGGTGAGAATCTCTAAGGCTACACAGAAGCACAAGTGAATCAAAGTGAGGTAGGGTACTGCTAAAATAAGAACATAAATCCAAATTTGCAATAGCGAACAAAACCATCCCAGCGCTTGTCAATGTTCCTTTCTTTCATTCTTTTATATAAATCAATTCTTTTAAAGTTAACAGACCATCTGTTAACTTTAGAAGAATTGATTTACAAGAAAAGAGTGAAAGAAAAAAAAACATTTGGCAAGTGCTGGGATTGCTTGTTCAGAAACAAGCCATGTCAGGTCAAACCATAGGTCCACTGATCTCAGCATCCTATTATCTCTGACAGTAAGCCAACCTGGGTCATTCGGAAGTGCCAGGCAGGTCCCAAAGTGCAGACCCATTCCCTGCTGCCTTCTCCTGGGGATAAGTGGTGACTTAAGGACTCAGACCTGCCAAGTTTCCCCCGCATTCAGCAGGAGACTCCTGCTTTCATGGGTCATTTCCTGAACTCTCGCTGGTGAACGAAGAAGTCCTGCTGAGCAGCCTTCCCTTCCATCAGTACCAGAAGATGCATTAATAAGATGTCATCTACCGCTACTGTGGGACCAGTCTCATAATAAGAGCTGCAGAATCTCACAGCTCTTATCACGACTCTGGTCCCACAGCAGCAGGAGGTGATGTTTTGTTAAGGGTCCTCTGCTGCCCAAGGGGGTGGTGACTTGTTGGTGATGCGGTTGAGCCAGGAGGTGGAATGGACAGGTATGGGACATGGCCGGGTGGAATGGAGTGGAGCTGAAGTCATGGCTTATGAAAGTTCCTCTTAAAGATCAGGGACCCTTGGCAGCTCTGTGAACTTTCCTATAGCAGCTTGTCCAAATCCCTTTTAAACCAAGTTATACTAGACATGTTGACCATATCATTTGGCAACAAATTCCATTGATTGATTGTTTGCTGCGTGAAAAAAAATATTGGGGGCAATATTCATCCAGCAGCAGTCTGTGTTTTTATTAAACGCTGGCTGAATTGAGCTCAAATATTCAGTGCCAGGCCCTCATCTGGGTACCAGGTGGCTGCTGGGAGATACCCGGGTACTGCCGATATTCAGCAGTGGTACCCAGAGAGTTACATGGTTAGGTTAACTGGACAGTAATCTGGGCACTGCTGCTGAATATTTGTGGTGCTCAGGTAACTCCTGGCTCCGCCAGCCTCTACCCCCAGACTGCCCTGGCACTAACTGGATATTGCTGAGCTGGTCTTCCTGGATTTTCAGTGATACTTCTTGGTTACCTGCCACTGAAAATCCAGTGCTACCTAACTGGGTGGGAGCTTAAATAGCAGTGACTATCGGGCTCATTTTTTCCAATTTGTTCTACATCTGCTACTTTTTAGTTTCTTGGAATATCCTGGTCCTATCTGAAGAAATAAAGTTACTGCTCCCTATTTACCTACCTGCAAGGGGAAGTAATGAGACAAATCCAAATCTACTCTATACCTAGGGGGTTCTGCTTCGGTAAGGAGGATTATGTAATATCAGAGACAGTGTGAGCCCTGAGCCCAGCATTATTTATTTAGATTTTGCTCACACCTTTTTCAGTAGTAGCTCAAGGTGAGTTACATTCAAGTACTCTGGATATTTCTCTGTCCCAGGAGGGCTCACAATCTAAGTTTGTACCTGAGGCAATAGAGGGTTAAGTGACTTGCCCAAGATCACATGGAACAACAGTGAGATTTGAATCGGCAATCTCTGGATTGCAAGACCAGTGCTCTAACCACTAGGCCACTCCTCCACTAGCAACATTCCATGTAGAAGCCTGCCCTTGTAGATCAGCAACGCGGCCGCGCAGGCTTCTGTTTCTGTTAGTCAGACTCACAGAAACAGAAGCCTGCGCAGTTGCGTTGCTGATCTGCAAGGACAGGCTTCTACATGGAATGTTGCTAGTGGAATAGCAACATTAACATTCCATGTAGAATCTCAAATAGTAGCAACATTCCAGAATCTCAAAAAGTGGCAACATTCCATGTGGAATCTTCAATAGTAGCAATATTCCATATATTTAGATTTTGCTCACACCTTTTTTCAGTAGTAGCTCAAGGTGAGTTACATTCAGGTACTCTGAATATTTCTCTGTCCCAGGAGGGCTCACAATCTAAGCTTGTACCTGAGGCAATGGAGGGTTAAGTGACTTGGCCAAGATCACAAGGAGTAGTAGTGGGATTTGAACTGGCCACCTCTGGATTGCAAGACTGGTGCTCTAACCACTAGGCCACTCCACTCCATTGAGAGATACTATAAACCAGTAGCAGCAAAACTCGGATGCAAAATGAACAAATATGGAACGTCGGCTGCCCTGCCAAGGTATCTGCTGCTAGAGCCATTTGAAAGATTTACTCACCTGGTGCACAAATGTTGACACAGCCCATTCACTTTGAATGGACTGTGTCAGTGTTGCTGCATGGCTTGGTAAACAGGGGTGTGTGTGTGTAAAAATTAATATATTTATTTATTTATTTGGATTTTCCTCACACCTTTTTTCAGTATGGCTCAAGGTGAGTTACATTCAGGTACACTGGGTATATGTTGCTAACTTACTATCCCCCCTGTTTACTAAAGCTTAGCTCGCGTTATCTGCAGCAAGGCCCATTTTATTCCTATGGCCCCCTGCTGCTGATAAGTCAAGCTAAGCTTTAGTAACAACCCCCTATAATTGCACATGTCTTTGATGAACGCAAGCTAGTTCAATTCTGGTCACTGCATCTCAAAAAAGATATAGTGGAATTAGAAAAGGTACAGAGAAGGGCGACAAAAATGATAAAGGGGATGAGATGACTTCCCTATAAAGAAAGGCTAAAGTGGCTAGGGCTTTTCAGCTTGAAGAAACGATGGCTGAGGGGAAATATGATAGAGGTCTATAAAATAATGAGTGGAGTGGAACAGGTAGACGTGAATCGCTTGTTTACTCTTTCCAAAAATACTAGGATCAGGGGGGCACACAATGAAGCTACAAAGTAGTAAATTTAAAACAAATCGGAGAAAATATTTCTTCACTCAATGTGTAATTAAACTCTGGAATTCATTGCCAGAGAATGTAATAAAAGCAGTTAGCTTAGCAGAGTTTTAAAAAGGTTTGGATGGCTTCCTAAAGGAAAAGTTCATAGACCATTATTAAATTGGTCTTCGGGAAAATCCACTGCTTATTCTATGATAAGCAACATAAAATGTATTGTACTTTTTTGCGATATTGCCAGGTACTTGTGACCTGGATTGGCCACAGTTGGAAACAGGATGCTGGGCTCAATGGACCTTCGGTCTCTTCCAGTATGGGAATACTTATGTAGTAACCTGGCTGAGTTGGCTGTAGTTATTTTGAGGTTTTTTTAATTAGTTGTATGATATGTATGTTAATTATTCATATTTAATGTCTTATTTATTTTGTATGTTTATTTGCGCACCGCCAAGTACAAGGATGGTGCAGTTTATAAATATTTTAAATAAATCAATTTAACGAAGGAATAACATCACCCTGTGAGTCGATCTCTTCGTAAAGAGGATTGCAAAAAGGGTGACCATACATCTATAAGCCGGGAGCAGGAGGGGAAGACAAACTGAGCCAGTCCTGGAACTGCATTTCTTCATAGGCACCTCCTAATTCTGGCATTTCTAGCCTTCTGGATTAAATCATATACAATGTAACGCTAAAGCATTAGTTTGACTGTGTTAACTTGAGAAACGTTTTTTAGCCTGACGTAATGGAGTCCTTTGATTTCACTGAAAGTGAAAATTAGGATTGAGGCATGCTGGAAAAAGGATAACAGCTAGAAATTGATGCTGGATACTTTTTGCTGTGGTTATTTGTAGAATACTGGATAAGATCTTTCCCTTTTTTATTAGCTTTATTTATGTATTTATTTATTTGTAGCATTTGTATCCCACATTTTCCCACCTATTTGCAGGCTCAATGTGGCTTACATTGTTCCGTAATGGTGATCACCAATTCTGGAAAAGAGAAATACATATTTAAGGTGGAGGACACTAAATGTATTAGGTATACAGATAAAGAAAGTACGTTTTTGTAATCAGAAATAAGAGGTATAGGATTAAACTTACAATCGTGATAAATTAAACTCGAAATAATCAGGAATATGAAACTTCAATCGTGATAAATTAGTATGGACAATCAAAAGATAAAGAATTACGTTTAGTGAAGGTTCGATATAAATTTTGTTAACTGGTATTTAGGATGGATTATTGTGGTATGGTCTTCAATAATTTACGGAAATTGTTTATTTCATGTGCTGTTTTTATGGATTTTGGTAATTCATTCCATACTTGCGTGCCTATGTAGGATGCATATATTAATTTATATTTCACTCCTTTGCAGTTGGGGTAGTGAAGGTTCAATTACGTGCGTGATGATTTAGTAGAGTTCCTGCTTGGTAGGTCTTATAAGGTCTGACATATAACCTGGAAGTTCACCGTGTATGATCTTATGAACCAGAGTGCAGACCTTGAACGTAATACGCTCTCTTAGTGGAAGCCAGTGTAGTTTTTCTCTTAAGGGTCTGGCGTTTTCATATTTCGTTTTGCCAAATATGAGTCTGGCTGCCGTGTTTTGTGCAGTTTGGAGTTTCTTAATTTGTTCTTTGCAACCGGCATAAATTATAATTATGCATTATAATAGTTCTCTCAGGTTATTTAATATATTTTGGGTCAGGGGACTGGATCCTCCCTCTGTCTCCCTCTCTTTCTCATTATTACAAGTTCTTTGCTTTCTTCTCAGGATGGGTTGATGAAGACAGAAATCAAGGGCAACTAATTTATACTCTACTAGTCCAGACCTGTTCGCATGATGGCCAGTCCTGCCAGCAATTCTGCCTTTATCATGGGACGAAGTCCTCTTTCAGCACTTTACTGCCTGTAGGCTCTGGTGGAAATCAGTCAATGGTTGATATCTCTGTTGAGCTGGAAGACTTACAAGGTGCCAAAACACTGGCCCTGAAACGGTGAGTGTATTGTATTGTGTTTGGACTTGGGAAGTAAAATGCAAATCCAGACAGCTGAAGAACTTGTCAAGTTACAGTCTGAATCATGTGGGGAGGTTTGGGGCTTCATCAGGGCTTCATCCGGCGCCCCCATGCAATTGGCCCCGCCCTGCCCCCCGAAAACGATCGCTACACTACCCGCCCTCTTCTCCCCAGATCCTTTTCCTTTTTTTTTGTTTAAATTTACTTCTGTCCGGCGGCAGGGTAGCGTTAGTGAGAAGGAGGCGGCGCTCCCCCGCCCCGATGTGTCAGTCTTCCCTTTGCTCAGTGTTCTGACGTCATTTCTGATGTCAGAAGAAGGCAGAACTGAGCGAAGGGAAGACTGACACGTCGGGGCGGGGGAGCGCCGCCTCCTTCTCACTAACGCTACGCTACCGCCGGACAGAGGTAAATTTAAACAAAAAAAAAAGGAAAAGGATCTGGGGAGAAGAGGGCGAGGTAAGCATGGTGCGGCGGGGCACCCCCCAGAGGATGGCGCCCTCCTGCCATGCTTACCTCACTTACCGTGTTGGCACGGTCCTGGGCTTCATATACTTTCCCTTTGGGGCCTCATTTTTCATTCATCTATGCTTCTGTTCTTGATATATGTTTCCCCTACCCCACATCATCATTAATGTCAAATCCCACTCCCATTCCGTTTCTGTTTGGGCTTCATTTAGAGGTGCACAACTCCAAAATTTTCATATTGTGTCATTCCCCATATTGTTTACAGCAATACTCATTTTCTTTGGGAGGTTTTTGGCATTTTTTGTTTTGTTATGAGAGCAATGCTATTAAGAGTGAGAAGAGTGAGAGTGCACTGTTCACAAAGAATGCACACTATTTGCCAAGAGAGCACACTCATTCGAAAAGAGTGAGCACTTTTTCCCAGTAGTGCATGCACGTAAGCACTATTTGCACATGGGTGATAGTTTGTTCATGCATGCACTATCAAAAAAAGTGAGCATTCTTTGCAAAAGTGTGCACTCTGTGAATACTGTGCACTCTTTCTGAAAGTGTGCACTCTTTGTGAATATTGTGCACTCTTTGTGAAAAGTGTACACTCTTTTGGAAGAATGTGCATTAACCCCTTCCACACACACACAGTTTTCTGTTTCATTTTTTCTGTCATTTTTGTTTGAAAATGATATGCAATGACATGGGGAATGTTGTTTCAAGTGAATCAACATCCCTAGTGTATTACTTCCTCCCGTTTCTTAGCCCTCAGAGGAAGGGGGGAAGCACAGGAAAATAATAATAAGAAAGAGAACTTAGACTCCATTAGGCGCAGCCAATAATTACCTTTATTAGCATCTCACAGAGCCAAAACTACAAAAATAGTTCTCTCCCTGGAGCAGGTTGCCCACCAGCAGTGCACATCCTGAAAGACAAGGTCTGCTCAGCTAATACTGCCCCGGACATCACATATATACTGTTACAAGTTACTTTTTCCCAGAAATCATGTGATTTCAGTATAAACTGCGCTATACAAATGCTAATAATAATAATAATAATAATAACCATTAGGTAGCCTTATACCATATATGGATTGGTCATGTATTCTATCAGTCTCTCCTGATGTGTTTGCACGTGAACAGTCGGTGGCCATTGGTTAATTACTTATGAGTTCTGTGTCAGTTCTGCGTGCACAGCCAGAACAATACCCCTGTGTCCTCTCTCTGTCTATCTTTCTTAGCCCGCACACTGTGTCCTCAGCCTGTCAGCAACTGCCAAGGTTACACCTACCTTATATGAAAAACATACTCAGCTGCAAACTAAATGTTATGAAGTGTCAGTTCTCAGCTCCCGAGAAAGCAATGATTGTTACACAAGATGCTGAGTTAGTAGGCTAACATGTGAGAACCAAACTGAGCAAAGTACAGGCCTTAGGCCTAGCCCTTTGGAAAAGTTCAAACATAGAAAGGCATATACACTAGCTTTATTCCACAGTCTACCTTTGCATTTCTGTCTCTCACAGATTCCCATATAATTCTTTTCCCTTCAGTGTTGAGCTTCCATTTTATATTATATAGTTTCCATTATCCATTCATTGCCTCTCCCTCTTGCAGGACCCTGACCATTCACATGCCAGAATTGCCCCCAGAGTTCCAGAGTGTAACCAGCTGGCTGAAGAACAAGAGCCAGTCTGAGCTATGGGGCTTGGTCCAGCAGGGAAATCCCCTGGAGGTGATCCCGTACTCTGTGGCTCTTATCAGCACTCTCAATCAGGTGAAAACTCAGATCAATTGTCTTCCTACATCTTGAGATTTACCTCTAGGAAGAGAAGATAAGGGTGACTCTGTGCTTTGATTTTGTCCCAGGATTCAGAGGTGAGCAGAAGCAATAGTTGGAAGGACCTGGAGGACCGTATGTCTATCCGCAGTAACATCACTGTGGCACTTACTTCTCTTAAGATTGCCAGCGTGAAGGATGTGACCCAGCTGAGCGCTGCTCTGGCGCAGTGTGTGGTAGGAAAAGGCTCCATCTTTGCATCCTCCTCCTTTTAAAAACATGGCTCCCTTGGTTAAAACTAACACGAACACTTAGGCCCTGAAATTCAGACCACGGGAGATAGACGGGCTGTCTCTCGTGATCCACTCTGAACCTGGCTACTCAATGCCAGGTCGTTTCCGGTGACCAGCATTGAATATCAGGGTTTTTACGGCTGGTTTGAAGATAAGCAGCTATAGTGATATTCAGACATAGCTGGTTTATCTTTAAACCAGACAAAGATATACCAGGGTTTGACACGGCCAAATATAACTGCCAAACCTGGTTTAAAAATCAGCGGATAGCCAGTTACATCACGTGATATAACCGATTATTCACCAGCTGCTAACTGTGGATATTCAGCAGAGGATAGCCGGTTATCCTCTGATGAATATCGGTGGATAGCCGGTTAAGTGCCATTTAACCAGTTAGCATCTGTTCTGACCTGGTAAATAGCGCTAAATATCAGATGGTTAGTTTTTAAGCACGCTTAATAACACTGCCCTCCCCCAAATCTTTATAATCCAGTGGAATGAAAATAACATAGGTTTCTGCTGAAAATACTAAATAAAGCATAACAACCTCAGTCTGTAGGAATGGAAATCACTAACTCTGAAATTCTACAAATGGTGCTTAAAATTACGTGCCCTATTTGCGCATTTAATTTAATTGAATAGTGAGCCAATTAGCACTGATGAATTGGGTGCTAATAATCAATTATCGACACTAATTGACATTAATTGAAATTTTGCACACATTTTTAGTTGTGGGGATCCATGTGTAAATTTTACACGTGCATCCAAAAAGGGGGTGCAGCCATGGGAGGGTCATGGGCGGATCGGGGGTGTTGCTACAATTTATGCGTGCTGTTATAGAATAAGGGGGATCTGCGCCTAATTTAGGCACAAGGATTTACACCAGGGTTTACTTGGTGTAAATCCTTGCATCTAAAAGTTCGGCACTGCTCCCGACACTAAGCTTATTCTATAAACTGCGCCTAACTTAGCACGTTTTTTCAGCGCTATTTATAGAATTTGGTCCTAAGTTTTGTCTGTACCTTTCTGCTCCACTGCCAATTACAGACTCTGCTCCTTCCATCTTGCTGCACTGTATGCCTGGAATAGACTTCCTGAGTTAGTACTTCATGCTTCATCTCTGGACCTTTCTAAATCCTGGCTAAAAGCCCACCTTGCTTTCGGCTCTTGACCCCTTATTCACCTGTTCAGTACTTATGTTGTTTTAATCATTCCCATAATAAATGTAATTCGTTAATCCCTCATTGGTCCTGTTTGTCTGTCTTGAATAGATTGTAAGCTTTTTCGACTAGGGACTGTCTCTTACGTGTTTGTGCGCAGTGCTGCATAAATCTAGTAGTGTTATAGAAATGATTAGTAGTGGTAGTAGGTTTTCACACTGACCACCACAATTCAACTAATACAACCTCATTTTTGTAACATAGGATTTCAGAAACTGAACTCAAAAATGTCATCTCCTATTGGGCGGAATAAGCAATTCTAAATTAGTAGGAAACTCCAGTCTGCCTTGGCCTAGTTGCTTGTTTCCCCAATTTTTATACCTCCCGCACTAAGCAAGAGGCTTTTTACTTACATTATTCCATTCCATAGAATTAACATCAGTTCTTCAGAACTCCCTTGTCATCCCTACCAGACCAGTCCAGGACCAATGGGTTGTGCCCACCAACTAGGAGATGGGACACAGAGCCAGTGTGAAGTGAGCTGTGCTTAACATAGGGCTCCAAGCAGGCACAGCTCTTCAATATTGTCTTCAGCAGGTGGTTGATGAATATCCATGCAGTACTTCTAGACTGTTCTGTGTTTGGACCATTTGGAGAACCAGTTTCAGTCAAGAGGGCGATGGAATTCAGGGTCCTTTCATAAGAACATAAGAACAAAAGAATAGCCATATTGGGGTAAGACTAATGGTCCATCTAGCCCAGTATCCTGCTTCCAACAGTGGCCAATCCAGGTACATGACAACAGACTGGATGGACCGTCATTATCTGTCGTCATTTACTATGTTACTATGAATATATGGAATGAGGACATACTTTAAATACCCAGGAGTCCCTTTGTAATGTGTCACTGGGCTAAAGTCAAGATCTTCTATTTAATGCAACTTGCAATTGAAAGCCAATGCTGTTCTTGTAATAAAGGAGTTATGTGATCATACTTTGATGTGAGATCTGATCGTATTTTTGTTTTAGTTGCAGGTGTTAAGGTAGGTTTGGTAGCGTCTAAAGCCACCATTGCTTTTTGGATTAAAGAAGCTAAATTCATCTGCTTATTTGCTGCTTGAACAGTTAAGGGCACATTCGACAAAATGTATGGGTCGAATCTCATCAAGTTTCGCAAGATTATATTTGTAGAGATACGACTCTCCATACTTTTGCTAAGCATTACTATTTGGATGTGAGTACTAAGAATGAGTAGTGAAGTAGTGCTCAAGGCAGGGTTTTCAGAATCCTGCCCAAAGAAACAGGAACTTTGGTATATCCTATTGGTCCTTGACTGGTCTGGTAGGGATGAAAAAGAAGGTGAAATTTGGTCTTACCTGTTCATTTCCTTTCATTGAGTCCCACAAGACCAGTCCAGGGTCCCTCCCTAATCTGTAGTGCTGTTGTTTTTGGTTACTTTCCCCAAGTTTCTGAATGTTGTTGCTTTTGGGTCCTGAACTCTGAGGAACTACTGGTTTTGTTTTTGGACATTGCTTTGACATGATAACACTAAGGAGCCATGCCTGCCCTATATAAGGCAGAACTCACTTCGGATTGACTTCCATTTGCTGGTTGGTGGACTCAACTGGTCTGGTAGGACTCAAGGAAAGGAAATTAATAGGTAAGACCAGATTTCACTTTTTTGGGCTCATGGAACTTGTTCATTTAAGACAGTTAAAACCACCTTCCTCTCAAATCATGCTGAACCTGCCAAGTCAAGGAATGTGGCCAACCAGAAGGAAAGTTGAGTTACTTAGAAACACTGATTTACTAGGATGTGCACTATAGAATCCCTATGATCTTTGCTTAGAAGGCCTAGTGGTTAGGGTGGTGTACTTTGGTCCTGGGGAACTGAGGAACTGAGGAACTGAGTTCGATTCCCGGCACAGGCAGCTCCTTGTGACTCTGGGCAAGTCACTTAACCCTCCATTGCCCCATGTAAGCCACATTGAGCCTGCCATGAGTGGGAAAGTGCAGGGTACAAATGTAACAAAAATAAAATAGATACTATTGGAGATTCTACATGGAATGTTACTACTATTGGAGATTCTACATGGAATGTTGCTATTCCACTAGCAACACTCCATGTAGAAGGCTGTGCAGGCTTCTGTTTCTGTGAGTCTGACGTCCTGCACGTACGTGCAGGACGTCAGACTCACAGAAGCAGAAGCCTGCACGGCCACATTGGTGAGCTGCAAGGGCCGACTTCTACATGGAATGTTGCTAGTGGAATAGCAACATTCCATGTAGAATCTCAAATAGTAGCAATAGTGGAGGAGTGGCCTAGTGGTTAGGGTGGTGGACTTTGGTCCTGAGGAACTGAGTTGGATTCCCACTTCAGGCACAGGCAGCTCCTTGTGACTCTGGGCAAGTCACTTAACCCTCCATTGCCCCATGTAAGCCACATTGAGCCTGCAATGAGTGGGAAAGCGCGGGGTACAAATGTAATAATAATAATAATAGAAGATTTGCAGATGGAGAGGGAAGATTAAAATAAGATTGTAAGAGTTTAGTTTAGTTTAAATTTACTGCCCTTTAAACCATAGCCTTACAAAACAATTTACAATAAGATAAATCAAGGACAGAATAAAAGAATGAAAAACAAAGAACAAGTAAAAGAGTAAAGGAGATGAGCAGAGATCAAGATGAAAAAGAGAGAAGAGGACTACTGAGATTAAAATAATGACAAACAGAGAATCAGAACAGGGAAGGAGAAGGAAGCTAAGAATCTCTTTTGCTAAGAATTTCCTACCCTTTATCTCACTTTAAATTTTTGCAGGTGTCACCCGAAGAGCTCACCTTGGACAGTCACGCCCGCATATTAGAAACAGTTCAGCGAATGATCCACATTATCGGCACAGAGACTGAGGAGGGGCACAACACCCCCACCTCTGCCGGAAGAAGCATCTTAGGAATTTTAGGTGAGCTGTGATTCCTGATGCTTTTGTAGCATTTTACAAACTCTGTGCGAAACCAGGACTTCACAAACACAGCCATAGTACACTTATATTCAGAGTAATAGAAGCAGATTTCTTAATTTCTATGCGGAAAGGAACACAAGAAAGCAGATCGGAAGTTGATGTACACAAACTTTATTAGTAGAGTTACACACAGAATATATTGCCCGACACAGGCCGTGTTTCGCCCAGCAGGACTGCGTCAGGGGCTACTTAGTGATCTTCACTAAGAAATACTTGTACAAGGGTATATTCTCCACCAATTGATGCTAAGGCAAATTGTACCAAAGTCAGAAAAAAACAGCACAAGTCCTATATATATGACCAAGGCACGACATGAAATAAATTGTGTTGCCTGAATGCATGTCTTTATTTGATGTCATGCCTTGGTCATATATATATATATATATTATTATTATTATTAGCATTTGTATAGCGCTACCAGACGCACGCAGCGCTGAACACCTGGTACAAAGAGACAGTCCCTGCTCAAAAGAGCTTACAATCTAAATAATACAGACAGACAAGACAGTTACGGGTGAGGGAAGTAATGGGTGAGAAGGGAGGAAGGGACAAGGGGAGGGCAATTGTGGCTAGGAGCTAAAAGCAGCAGTGAAAAGGTGGGTTTTCAGCATAGATTTGAAAACAGGTAGAGATGGAGCTAGACGTATAGGTCCAGGAAGTCTATTCCAGGCATAAGGTGCCGTGAGAGAAAAGGAGTGAAGCCTGGAGTTAGCAGTGGAGGAGAAGGAGGACCACAAGAGAGACTTGTCCAGTGAGCGGAGTTCACGGGGAGGAATGCAGGGAGAGATGAGAGCGGAGAGGTAACGGGGGGGGGGGGGGGGGGGGGGGCTGCAGAGTGGATGCATTTAAAGGACCTGTGCTGTTTTTTTCTGACTTTGGTACAATCTGCTTTAGCACCAATTGGTGGAGCATATACCCTTGTACAAGTATTTTTTTTTTTTTATTTATGAATTTCAAAATATACATTCATGAAAATAAATGTCAGAAAATCAGGAAATACAATACCATGACTATTATACACATAGTCAAGAGTAAATAGCAATGTCTTTGTTACTTAGACCACAATCTTAGATCAAGATATAAGGTAATTAGTTACAGAGGTAAAGCATAAATAAAAAATACAATAAGAGGATAAGAGGATAAGAGCTAGATCTTTGCCTGCAGTTTTAGCTAACTTCGGTTGCTATCGAAGCAGATTCGTCTACATTTTCTTTTGCTATTACAAACTTTTTCAACTTTTCTGGTTCAAAGAATACATAATAAACATTTCTTAAGGAAATAAGGCATCTACATGCAAATTTTAACTTAAAAGTTCCGCCTAAGGTGAGAATCCGGGGCCTAAGTCCCAGAAATTCTCTCCTTCTTTTCTGAGTAGTTTTGCTAACATCAGGGAAAATTTGTATCTTTGAACCCAGAAAATGAGAAGACATAAACTTGAAGTATAGCCTAAGAATATTATTTCTATCTGTTTCGAAGGCAAAGTTTGCAAGAAGAGTTGTTCGTTCTGTTATAATTTCTAAGGACGTTTCCAAAAATTGAGTCAAATTTACTGGAGCCTCTTCAGTAATAGCTTTAGCTCCCGTAATATAATAAGCTTTTACAATTGGAGGTATAGTATTTCTTAGTGAAGATTACTAAGGGGCTCATTTTCGAAAGAGAAGGACGTCCATCTTTCAACATAAATAAGAAAATGGACGTCCTTCTCCCAGGGACGTCCAAATCGGTATAATCGAAACCCGATTTAGGACGTCTCCAACTGCACTCTGTCGCAAGGATGGCCAAAGTTCAAGGGGGCGTGTCGGAGGTGTAGCGAAGGCGGGACTTGGGCGTGCCGAAAACTTGGACGTCCTTGACCCATAATCGAAAAAAACAAGGACGTCCCTGACGAACACTTGGAGGTTTTCACCCGGACCTGTTTTTCTTATGACCAAGGCACAAAAAGGTGCCCGAAATGATCAGATGACCACCGGAGAGAATCGAGGATGACCTCCCGTTATTCCCCCAGTGGTCACTAACCCACACCCATCCTCAAAAAACATCTTTCAAAATATGTCGTGCCAGCCTCAGATGTCATACTTAGGTCCGTGACTGCGCAAGCAGGTCCCTGGAGCAGTTTTAGTGAGTACTGCAGTGCACTTAAGACAGGTGGACCCAGGCCCATACCCCCCCCCCCCCCACCTGTTACATTTGTGGAAGAAACAGCAAGCTCTCCAAAACCCACCAGAAACCCAATGTACCCACATCTAGGTGCCTCCCTTCGCCCGTAAGGGATGTGGTAGTGGTGTACAGTTGTGGGTAGTGGGTTATGGGGGGATTTTGGGGGGGCTCAGCACACAAAGTAAGGGAGCTATGTTCCTGGGAGCAATTTATGAAGTGCACTGCAGTGCCCCCTAGGGTGCCCGGTTGTTGTCCTGGCATGTCAGGGGGACCAGTGCACTAGAAATGCTGGCTCCTCCCATGACCAAATGGCTTGCATTTGGCCATTTTTGACATGGACATCTTTGGTTTCGAAAATCGCCTAAAGTCAGAAACGTCCCTGTCTAGGGACGACCAAATCTAGGGACGTCCAAATTTAAGGATTTGGACGTCCCTGACGGTATTTTTGAAACAAAAGATGGCCGTCCATCTTGTTTCGAAAATACGGTTTTCCCCGCCCCAGGATTTCGACGTTTTGCAAGGACATCCAAATCGCAACTTGGACGTCCCTTTCGAAAATGCCCCTCTAAGTAGCCTCTGACGCAGCCCTAATGGGCGAAACATGACCTGTGTCGGGCAATATATTCTGTGTGTAACTCTACTAATAAAGTTTGTGTACATCAACTACCGATCTGCTTTCTTGTGTTCCACTTTGGCGTTTGCGGATCGTCTGCCTTGCTGTTTCGTGGGACCCTCTATGCTGAAAGGAATACAGATTTGATATTAACTCCTGTTCAGATGGGGTTAGGACTCTGAAGAGCTCACTGCTGAATATGAATGAATGTGTCAATGCCTGTGAGAAGTGTAGGATAATGGGGAATAAGAGGTGTATGAGACAGGAAGATGAAATTAAGGTCTGGGGAGAGGAGGCAGTGATGAGAGAAACCGGATAAGAAGTGAGAAGAAGGCAACAGCTACATTTGGAAGAGAGAGATTAAAAGAGCGTATGAAATATAATAGGTGCACTATTTCCTATGTTTTAGTTCTTTATTTGTTATTATTGTTCCTTTTTTCTTGTATATTGCATTGAAATTTTTCAATAAAGCATTTAAACTAAAAAAAAATAAAAAAATTAAGGAACAATGGTGAATGCAGGGATTCATCTAATCTATGATGCGTCCATTGCTTTTTCAGGAAGGACTTTATCTACCCTGGACACTGTGCCCAGCAGACGTGCTTTTGCACTGGGAAGCAGTGGCGCTGCTGTATCCACATTTAACCTCACGCGAGCTCTTATGAAGTCTCTGATGAGATCCCGAGTTCTGAATGAAGAGACGCTGTCACTTTCTGTCTCTGAGATTCAAGTTCAAGGCAAGCGGGTGGATTCTAGGAGCTTAATGTGCACAGAGGCTTCTGACCGTCACTGCCTCTTCTCTCTTCCTACTGCCCTCTCTGCCCAGCTGGCAGGGAAAGGTGAGCTGGTGCAGGTGATGATGGACATCGGCATGAATCCCTTCCCTTTCCACTACATGTCAAACAACTCCATCTCTACTCATCTGGCCTCCCTGGAGTTCACAGCTTCAGATGGGACCCAGATTCCCATTTCCAACTTGTCTGAGGAAAAGTCCATCCGACTGAGGTTACCAGTCGAGGACCAGGAAAGCTGGAACGCCAGTGAGACATTAATCCACATCCCTCCAGGAGACTCTGTTAACTTCATGGTGAAAACAACCAGACATAATGAGGCTGTCAGGACCCATATCCATATTCATGTCACTGTGCCCGTGGGTAAGTCAATTCTGCCACTTCACTGTGCCAATGGGTAAAAATGCTTTGCTAGTGCTACGTCACTGTCACAAAGGTAAATCTGCCTCACTGTGTAACTTTGTCATAGCTCTGGGCTGTATCTCCTCTAGCTGTGACGGTTCTTCTATTTGCAGGCTTTGATCTTGCCCTGGAGAGAAAGCCTATGGTCTCTCTCAATGCACATGAGAGCCTGATGCCTAATGTCCCCCACTCATTGTGGAGACAAGATGTCACCTTCGCCTCGGGAATATCTGGCAGCAGCAAAGAGCTCACCATCTTAATTCCACCTCCGTAAGTACAAGATCACACTGCCGAATTCTGCTGCCACAATGATTAACCTTTGACGTCCCACAAGAGAAATGTTTCATCGCCAAGGGCCTAATTTAATAAGGCTTTCCTCCCTATAATCTGTCTCTGGAAGAAAAGCTTTGAAAATCAGGCCTCAGGCGATGCACCTGTGAGTTCCTTATCCTGGTTTACTCATGTTCCCACCTTAGCTGTGGTATCAACTCTATTCTCACTTTTAATGGTTCAACAAACAAAAAAAAAGGAAATCAAACCTTCCGTAGATGAAATAAAATAAAACCAAAAGAGCTTGTCAGGATGGCCAAAAAGGCTGAGTTTATTCAATAATAACACCAGTCTTCACATTCATTTTTTTTTTTAGTTTTTTATGTTTTTCATCAGGACCCCTGATGAAGGCAATTCCTTCTGCCGAAACACTGGAATGTTGGGTTTCCTTTCTTTGAAATACCTTTCGTATACTGCTTTTGGTGATATTTTGCATATTTTTTCTCTGGAAGACTAGTGTTGTTATTTGAATAAACTGGGCCTTTTTGACCATCCTGACGTGTTATTTTAGTGCCTTTCACTCTTTTCGTTTTATGTTATGGGTATAGGTCATGCATTTGATAAACCACCTTTCTGTGGTACAATCAAAGCGGTTTACATATTATACACAGGTACTGAAGGGTAGAAAAAAAGAACATGGTATGTAAAAGGAAATGAAATTTATTAACCTCTAGATTTTCCTCGTTATACCGGTGTATTTTACATCTTATATTTTTTCACTGGAAAGGACTCGTAATTGATTTAGTTGTCTTGCGATATTGATTTAGTTGTCTTGCGATAGTGACTACGGTGGCCCTGGATTCCTCATTCTCATCCTCACACATTCCTTTCCTAAAATATTTCCACTATCCATGTATGTGGCCACTCTGCAGGGCCCAGTCCTGAACCACGTCGGGGTTATTTTCAAGAGTAGACATTTAGTGGATCGTGGGTGCGAGCATTCAGGGGGCAGTTTTCAAAATAGCCTGCCCAAGTGCAAAATTCATAGGGAACATGGACATGTGGACTTTGTACATATTTTCAAAGGCAAAGTCCACATATACTTTTTCTTTGAAAATTGTCCACAGGTACAACTGGACCATCGACGTCACTCTTGCTTTTAGTTAGGGCTAATTTGGCTGGAAAAGAGCACACATCTATTTGACAATGCAATGCGCCCATGCTATTTTTTAATTCAACTGTAACACGTCCCCTGGCAGTGCCTCCCCTTAACCCAGCTACAGGCACACATGTTGTGGAACCCTGCTTGTACTCTTAGCCAGGTTAAGGGTGGGTAATTGTCATACAGCGATGTTGTAAAGCCTAAACATCACCGATATTCTGTGAAATTAAAGGCTAATGAGATCATCGTCCTCCGGTTGAGAAAAACATTGTGAAGTTTGTTTTTTGGGCTTTCTGGTTGAATAGATGTCTGTGTCTCTTTATATGAGCACCAAAATAGGTGCTTTCCTAAACCCTGTTACAAAATTATTCTCGTAGTGGCTTGCAGCTTGATATGTTATCTTTCTTCTTCTCCTAGCTTCAATGGCACATTCAAGGACTATCATGTCAAAATCACCAGTCACTTCTTGTATGCACCAGTTAATGCCTCAGTCAGTGTTTTCACCAGCCTCTGCCAGTATTTCCACTTTCAGAGCATGCAGTGGAGCACGGAAGGTATAACCCCAACAAATGCCACCAACCACAAGGAGGTGGTTTGCCTGACAGAACATTTAACAGTCTTTGGAGCCAGTCTCTTTGTGCCACTTCGCAGTGTTATCTTCCTTCCACCAGTAAGTTGTTTATTATCACCATCTTTCTTACTCTCCCAGGATGGGAGAGGACCAATCAAGCTTCGTGATCATTCATATCAAAGATTGATATTCCCTCTTTATTAGATTAGGACATTTTCTTAGTTCATTGACTGCCAGTGACATACTGTACCTTTCCTCCTTGCCCTCAGTTCAAGGTTTTTAAAGTTAGCTACAGATCTGTGGTAAAGGAGACGCAGCAATAATCCATTACGATGCCAAGAACCAACAAATTCATGCATTTTTTTTTGAAGCAGTCCAGGGTGAACAAATCAATAATTTGTCCATGGGTTACTGAAAGGTAATATAAAGAGAGTGTCTCTTCCTCAAGGCAAGAACTTCTCCAGCACAGTTCTAGATGAAGCGTAAAATTTTTTCTTCCCAGGCAGATGATCGGAACTGTGCTCACTACATTTCCTCCCCAACACCCTAAAGGCAGCTTTTCCCTTTGTACTTAATGCTGTGCTTCTGCATTTTGATTTCAGAGTGAGCACTCGAAGCAGAGTCCGCTTATGGTGATCACCTGCTCCATGCTTTTTTCTATCTACCTGGTGATGGTCCTGATTGCCCATAAACTGGATGACATAGACATTACCCGAGTGGGCATCATTCCATTATGTGGTCCCCCAGGCCGGTACAAGTATTGGGTGATAGTGAAGACTGGCTGGAAAGGGGGGTCAGGTATTTATTTATTTATTTGTTTGTTTTTGTATCTGACAATTATCCAAAAACAAGTTTCGGTTCAATGTGGCTTACAGTTGACAGTCAGTAGGAATTACAGTGTTTCATTACAGTTGCGAATTTGTCTAGATTTGGAAGAAAGATGGGAGGTATGACAGTCCTAGAGAACATATCCAGTCTCCGAGGCTCCATCAGGCCTTGTATGAAGCCATAGATGTAGTAATCTATTTCAGGCTCCAATATATAGCATGTGTTATGTGATAATATGTCCTCCTCTTCCCATCTCCATATGCTCAAGGATTCCATAGAGAAACAATGTGTGCATGGAGATTAGAAGAGTACATTTTTCTCTCATCCTTGAAGCATATTTATCTTCCAGACCAGGGGCTTTTAGAAAATTAATTATGAGCAAGAGAAAGAGATCAAGAAACATAAGGAATTTCTCCAGCAATAGTACAGGTATACTGATAAACCTCTCAGTTAGTCACCCTGGAGATAAATAGAAATAAATTCAAACAAAAATGAAGGTAAAATAATACCATTTTTATTGGACTAGCTTAATACATTTTTTGACTAGCTTTTGAAGACAATACCTTTTGTGGGTCAGAAAACTTCTGACCTGAAGAAGAAGGTATTGCCTTCAAAACAGGGGCGTAGCCAGACACCCAAGTTAGGATGGGCCTGGACCCAAGGTGGGTGGGCAGAACTCCGCCTTGTCCTACAAGTGATTTGGTTTCTCCCTCTCTCATATGGTCTTTCAAACATCCCCTCTCCCCCATATACCTTTTAAATAGCAGATTTTCACCGGCAGCAAACAGTTGTTGGGAGTTTTTGGCTAGTGGGGCTTGGGGTCCCTGCCAACCACATTATAGGTGTGCTGCTACTTGGTGGGCCTGAACCTAAAGTGAGTGGGCCTGGGCCCACCCCAGCCCACCCTTGGCTACGCCACTGCTTCAAAAGCTAGTCAAAATTGTATCATTTTCTTTTGTTTTGAAACTAAGTATGAGATAAAAGGAAAGATTTGTGTTCAGCAGCACAAATGTGGACCTCTTTTCTTATGTACATAATTAATTGGGGGAGCCCTACGACCAGGAATGCATATCCTGATCCCCGAAGCAATGATTATTTTGGTCCTGGGAGTGTCTGAGGCAAAGCTCTCCACTCCTGGGTCTGAGCTCAAATTTATAGATTAGCTTTACCCAAAAGTAGTTTGTTCCTTTATCTGACTGGCTTAAGTGAGATAGTTTCAGTCTTAACTAAAGGTAGCTTTGTGAATCATTGCCTCATCCTTTCTGAATTTCTCTCTCTCTCTCTCTACTGTAACGTTGTAGGAAGCATTGAGAATAAATGAAAAATTAGATTATTTATTAAGTTAAGTTCTGTTTCTTAATAAAAAGTTGAATATTTCTTCCTTCATTACAATTTGCATCCTATGTTGACAGCATACATTTAAGAACTAGAAACTGATGTACGCTTTGATGACCTTTCAAGTCAAGTTGTTTATAGTCCATTCTGAAGGTTTTCTGATACTGTTCTAGGTACAACGGCACATGTTGGTATTAGCTTATATGGATTAAATAGAAGTGGCTCTCGACACCTAGACAAGAGCTGGGCCTTTCAGAGGAATAGCCAAGACATTTTCCAAGTGGAGACAGATGCCAACTTGGGAGAGATCTGGAAGATCCGAATCTGGCATGATAACACAGGTGTGGCACTGGTAGATGGGAGAGAAGTTCATGTCATTGACAGTTTCAGGTTCTTTTATTTTTAGTTTTCTTTAGATTTTTTCATTTATTTTGCATAATTTTGCATGTTTAGCATTGGTTTTGAATGTCCTTGGATTTGGCAGCATTGCAGTAAAGTGATAAAATCTCACCTTCTCTCATCTCTCTCCCCCCATCTCCAATTTTGCTAGACCCATAGGGTCCGATACTCAAAGCAATTGAATATCGCTGTTAGCGCCAAACTCAAAGCCGGCTATGTTGGGGGTTCTCTGGGGGCGGAGTCAGCATGGTGGCTTGAAGGCTGATATTCAGCCCTTAAATGGACAGGTTTACCTCATAAATGGGACTGCATAAAGTCTATCCTATTTTTATGCGGCAACCCATGGCCTCTTATGTGATGGATATCGACTTAAGCAGTTACGTGTTAGCTGGCTTAAAAATAACTGGATATTCAAAGCCGAAGCCCATACAGGTCCCAGCTTTTAATATCCGGGTATAAAGCCATTGGCGGTGAGCTGCCGATGTCTGAATATAGACCCCTTAATATTTTCCTCTCTTCCCTTGCTTTCTTTTGGATTATTCCAACCAAAGCTTAGAAAGTCAAAACAAGGGGAATGTACTACTACTACTATTTAGCATTTCTATAGCGCTACAAGGCGTATGCAGCGCTGCACAAATATAGAAGAAAGACAGTCCCTGCTCAAAGAGCTTACAATCTAATAGACAAAAAATAAATAAAGTAAGCAAATCAAATCAATTAATATGGACGGGCAGGAAGAGAGGAGGGTAGGTGGAGGCGAGTGGTTACAAGTGGTTACGAGTCAAAAGCAATGTTAAAGAGGTGGGCTTTCAGTCTAGATTTAAAGGTGGCCAAGGATGGGGCAAGACGTAGGGGCTCAGGAAGTTTATTCCAGGCGTAGGGTGCAGCGAGACAGAAGGCGCGAAGTCAATACCAATACCAGCCATCTTTTGTCGTAGAACAAAAGGAGATTGCAGTATCCAAATGAAAAACTACAAACTTAAAGAAAAATAAAATACCCCCAAATCGCCTCTTTATTTGGCATCAAGCTACAATATTTTCTGTCTTCAAATCTACTGACCTGCCTTATCTGTTTCTTCTTCTCATGGATTCTCACACCGTGATGATTTGGGTTAGGGCTGCAACCCTAGACCTCTGTTGCTGCTTCTTTGATATTTATTCTGATGCTTTGGTGGTCCTAAATTTTAAACTGTCTAAACTCCTCATTCAGCCTTGTTGCTGTTATTCCAGGTTGGTTTTGTTGGCCGCAGTGGACGAACTGTGACCACTTGACCGCACATTTCCTAGGTTCAATGAGGCCGACATTCAAAAGAAGTTAGTTATCTGTTTTCCAGTGGCTGGTGTAGATTTTCAATTTTTTTTAATGGATAGTATCAGACTTTGAATTTGACTGAATGGCCTTGAAAGTATCCATACAGGAAGGGGCCAGGTTTGGGGTGGAAAGAGAGTGTGTTGAAAAATGATGTGGCTAGCAGCAATATCTGGGTAAATTATATGTTTAGGCGTGCTTGTATATTCAACACTCCTACCTATACTAGGGTTATCATATGTCCGGATTTACTCTGACATGTCCTCTTTTTGAGGACAAGTCTGGGCACCCGGGCGGGTTTTGCCAATCTGCCCGTTTGTCCGGATTTCTGGACAAACGGGCAGGCTGGTGGGCGGGCCGAAATCCGGACAAACAGGCAGATTGCTAGCCTCCCCTCCCCTTACTTACTACTGCCCTGGTGGTCTAGTGACCTCTTCCGCCTTCAGGGCAGGAAAGAGCCCCCTCTTTGCTGCCCGGAGCGCTGCCCTGCAAGCATCCTTCCTGTTCGTGATCTTGGCGCCAATTCAAAATGGCCGCCGAGAGCTGAAGTGACCTCGCGAGACGTCAACTCTCGGTGGCCATTTTGAATCGGCTCCGAGATCACGAACAGGAAGGATGCATGCAGGGCAGCACGTCAGTCAGGAGAGAGGGGGCTCTTTCCTGCCCCGAAGAGGTCACTAGACCACCAGGGCAGTAGTAAGGTAAGGGGAGGGAGGTGACGGGGGGGGGGGGGGGGGGGGGGAGGGGGGGGCGGAGCGAGGGCGTGAAAGTGGGCGGGGCATGTGTCCTCCTTTTTGGGGGACAAAATATAGTAACCCTAACCTATACAGATAGTGCTGCTGAAAATGCAGAATACGTTAAAAGCCACGACCAACTTTTAACTTTTTCCCATTACTGTGCCAGCTGAATATTGGGCCCAGTATGTCCAATAACTAGTGATGCACAGTAAAACAATGCCTTCCTGGGCTCACATCTACAGTGTAGCACATATTGATTTCAAAGAATCACACTCCTAACTTGGGTTTCATGTCGTATGTGCGTATTGTGTGCAGGTTGCATTACAACATGGAGAAATTGATGTTTCAAACCATCACTTCTTCAAAATTAGTAACTCTGTGCTTGTGAGAGTAGCAGGAAGTCCATGTTATGTATTTTTATAGATGAAGGCCTTGATTTCATCTCATTAGAGCATGACAAATGAACGCCAGACAACAGATGAGTGCAGTCGCTTAAGTGAATGGTTAAATCTCTTCTCAGTAGCCCTTTGAGGCTCTCACTGTGTTCTGTCTTCCTTGATCCCAGGAATGGACCCGTCTTGGTACCTGCAGCATGTTATTGTGTGGGACAAGCAGACGAATATCATGTACTTCTTCCTGGTGGAGGACTGGCTGTCAGTAGAGAATGTAAAGACTGAAGGGATGGTGGAAAAGGAGGTTTTGGCTGCCTGTGAGTCTCACTTGAATTTCACTTTAAATTAATTCCCCACCTTTTTTTGCCAGTCCAGGAGCCCTTTTACTAAGCCGCGTAAGCGTCTACGCTCGCCCACAATGGAGTTACTGCCCAGCTACCGTGTGGCTTTGCGGAAATTTCATTTTTGGCATGCGTCCAAAAATATATTATTTTCGGAGGTGCAAAATGGATGGGCTACGGCTAAGAAAGCAAATAGAATGTTGGGTATTATTAGGAAAGGAATGGAAAACAAAAATGTGCAAAGTGATTCATGTGGGAAAGAGGAACCCGAATTATAGCTACGTCATGCAAGGTTCTACGTTAGGAGTCATGGACCAAGAAAGAGATCTAGGTGTCGTTGTTGATGATACGTTGAAACCTTCTGCTCAGTGTGCTGCTGCGGCTAAGAAAGCAAAGAGAATGTTAGGTATTATTAGGAAAGGAATGGAAAACAAAAATGAGAATGTTATAATGCCTTTGTATCACTCCATGGTGCGACAGCACCTCAAATATTGTGTTCAATTCTGGTCGCCGCATCTCAAAAAAGATATAGTGGAATTAGAAAAGGTGCAGAGAAGGGCGACGAAAATGATAAAGGGGATGGGACGACTTCCCTATGAGGAAAGGCTAAAGCGGCTAAGGCTCTTCAGCTTGGAGAAAAGGTGGCTGAGGGGAGATATGATAGAGGTCTATAAAATAATGAGTGGAGTTGAACGGGTAGATTTGAAGCGTCTGTTTACGCTTTCCAAAAATACTAGGACTAGGGGGCATGCGATGAAGCTACAATGTAGTAAATTTAAAACGAGTCAGAGAAAATTTTTCTTCACTCAACGTGTAATTAAACTCTGGAATTCGTTGCCAGAGAATGTGGTAAAAGCGGTTAACTTAGCGGAGTTTAAAAAAGGTTTGGACGGCTTCCTAAAGGAAAAGTCCATATACCATTATTAAATGGACTTGGGGAAAATCCACTATTTCTGGAGTAAGCAGTATAAAATGTTTTGTACTTTCTGGGGGATCTTGTCAGGTGTTTGTGACCTGGATTGGCCACTGTTGGAAACAGGATGCTGGGCTTGAGGGACCTTTGGTCTTTCCCAATATGGCAATACTTATGTACTTATGTAGTTTTTACTATAACAAGGATGCAAGAAGGTGGTAAAAGAGAGTGACAGGGTTGGAGACTGAAAACAGTTCTAAAAATTGAAATATTAATAGTGAAGCTAGTAACAGACAAGCAGGGCATTATTTAATGACCAGAACAATAACAATTTTAATCTGTACATGAGATATAAGGGAAATATGGGATATGCAATAGAAATAAATACATATATGATGTGTGAAAATGGTGGCAAGCTCAGTAGTATCTGGCAGTGGTGGTCATGATGGACCTGCCAACAAGGGAAATGTTTGATTATGGTAAGTGTTAGTGACAGTTTGTTCTTTGTGATATCAGGTCTTCAGGAGCTGAGAAGCTTCCCTCGAGTCTTCCTCGCACAGCTGCTTCTCGGGTTCTCAGACTGGCACATCTGGCTGTCTGTCTGGGGCCGTCCACCTCACAGTCGCTTCACCCGGGTGCAGAGAATCACCTGTTGCATCTTTATGCTTTACCTTTTCATGGCCTCTTGTGCTTTGTGGTATGGAGCTGTAGGCATTAAAGGTTACAGGTATTTATTATTTCATTTAATTGATTTATAACTCACCTAATTGTCATGGTTCTAGGCGAGGTACAATATACGTTATATAATACTAGAAATAAAAACTCAACAAAAACATGCCAACGTGACAACACTGAAGTGAAGATAGGAGTGAAAGATGGAAAACGTATATGTCCATGTCAGAGAAAACAGTGTTATTTATCCAGGTAGCAGTTGCTGCTAGCCAGATGGGTGCTGCTGACCAGAACCATGTCTGAATCTTCAGTGGCATTATCCAGAAAATCATGGCTCTGCCCATTACCTGGATTTTCAGGGCTCATATTTATTTATTTGTTGCACTTGTATCCCACATTTTCCCACCTATTTGCAGGCTCAATGTGGCTTACAGAAATCTGTTATGGCTTCGCCATACCAGGGCAAGAATACAGTTGGTATTATACAGGAGTCAAGGAAAACAAGTAGTTATAGAAAGATACATTCTGAGTAGAGGTTGATAGGTGTTGTTTCGTAGGTAGTTATGGATTCTCCTGGTAGGCCTTGTTGAATAGGTATGTTTTCAGGGATTTGCGGAAGTTGGTCTTCTGCTCAGTGGGGTCGCGCTGTCGGGTAATACATTGCGGTTCGTAATCTAGAGATCTAAAACGGACCAGCTAGGCAAGGGACAGGCAGTCACCCTAGCGCAGGTAGACTCGCTCCAGACTTGCCCCGTAACAAACATCAGGGAGTACCTAGTGTTGAGTCCCCCGGGTAGCGATGCTCTGCTGGTATACCAGGATAGATCCCCTATGACCCTCTAGAAAATATTTGTTGTGTGTTTCCTCAGTTGTTTGAGGAAATTACCATTTTGTTTAGGTCTACCCCCTCCACCTCTGTCATCACAGGAGGTGAGACAAAATGAAAATGTTCTGACCCCCTCTACTCTTCCCAGGCCCTTTGGGCCTATCTTAATCTCTGGTGGTCCAGCAGGGGATAAGAACATAAGTATTGCCATACTTGGACAGACTGAAGGTCCATCAAGCCCAGCATCCTGTTTCCAACAGTGGCCAATCCAGGTCACAAGTACCTGGCAGAAACCTAAATAGTACCAACATTCCATGTAGAACCCCAAAGAGTAGCAAGATTCTAGAATTCTAAAGAATAACAAGATTCAATGCAGAATTTCAAAGTGTATAGCAACATTCCATTTAGAACCCTAAAGAGTAGCAAGATTCCATTCAGAATCCCAAGTACATAAGTATTGCCATACTGTGACAGACTGAAGGTCCATCAAGCCCAGCATCCTGTTTCCAACAGTGGCCAATCCAGGTTACAAGTACCCGGCAAGATCCCAAAACAGTATAATACATTTTATGCTGCTTATCCTAGAAATAAGCACTGGGTTTTCCCCAAGTCCATTTTAATAATGGCTTTTGGACTTTTCTTTTAGGAAGCTATTCAAGCTTTTTTTAAACCCTGCTAAGCTAACTGCTTTTACTACATTCTCTGGCAACAAATTCCAGAGTTTAATTACACATCGAGTGAAGAAATATTTTCTCTGGATCCTTGGGGTAGAAGTGATGCCCATTTTCTTCTGCCCATGGCTGCAGCTGCCTCCAATACAGCAGCTGTGACCTTTCATCCTAGTCTCACAATAGCGAGACTAGGGTGAAAGGTTGCAGCCACCATATTGAATGTGGCTATAACAATGGGAAGGAGTGAATGGGCATCCCTTTGACCCCAACGATCTTCCGCTGGATCACCAGGGATTGAGGTAAACTAAGGAGTCTGTGTGGAGTGGGGGGAGGGGGAGAGCACAGGGAGAAGAGTCAGAAAGGGCTGTCTTGAGGAGGGGGGAGCCAGAAAGGGAGGGGGCTTGAATCACGGAGGGGAGGCAGCTTGAAATCGCACATGGGATATCATTGCCAAACCTGTCAGCAAATGCAACCCTGCCCATTTTCATTTTCCAACAACAAAAAAATGACCGTTATTGTTAATAACTGTCCATCCCTAGCTGATATTTGGATGGTGGCTTGCGATGAATATTCAAATATAACTTAAAATGCCACAGCTGGCATTTTAATAAAACATCAACTGTGGAGTTTGAATACTGGCCATTAGCAACTTAAATGCTGTGAATCTTTGCTTGAAGCTTGAAACTCTTCTGAATGTATCTGTATGATCAATTTTCCTGTCATCTGGAGACTTTTTTCATTGGATGTGTCATAATCAGAGCTCTTGTTTTATTTGGCCTTCTGAGTGTCCCTATCGGGAGCCAGGCACTGGTGACAGCTGAGAGCATTGCAGTGGGAATGGTGGTAGCAGTGGTGGTCTTCCCCATACAGCTGCTTCTCACATCTATCTTCAGAGAAACTCAGAGTAAGGTATGCACTGCATGTTCTGTGCCTCGTTTTACCCAACAACGTATCACAGTCTAACACCCACCAACTAAAGAACCACATTATCAACATTAAACCATAAGGAACTGTACTGATCTGCAAACCTACCACTGTTACATAGGAACACTGTACAATAACCCAATTACCAACTCTACCTGTGTGTGATTTGTGTTTAAATGGTTGGTTTGTTCTTTATTGTATTTCATCAAAATGTTAGATTTCCCCCTTTTTTTTACTTTATTTTTTGACCTGAGTTTCATCCTGCTTCATTGGGCTTGAAAAATGGCTTGCAGTAGCGTAGGCGCGGGTTTTTGGAGCACACCGATCTGTTTTTTAGCGAGTCTGTAAAAAAGGCCTTTTTTTTTTTTGCTGAAAATGGATATTCGGCAAAATGAAAATTGCCACGCGTCCATTTTGGCTCTGAGACCTTACTGCCCGCCATTGACCTAGTGGTAAAGACTCATGTGGTAACCGGGCGGTAATGACCTACGTGCGAAAAAAGTCACTTGGTGCGCATCTGTTTACACACGCCCGAAAATAAAAAAATAGTTTTCAGATGTGCGTATTGGACACGCACCAAAAATGAAATTACCGCAAGAGCCACGCGGTAGTCGGGCCGTAACTCCATTTTGGCGCACGTTGGGCGCGCGTAGACGCTTATGCGGCTTAGTGAAAGGGCCCCCAAGGAACTGCAAAATCTCCAGTTTCAGCTAAAGCTTTTTGAGAAGCTGAACTCATGTCCTTCACATAGCAGCGCACAGGATACCATCTGAATCACAGGTCCACCCAGAAGTTTCACATTTATAACTTTACATGCCTGTTAAACTCTTGAGATCCTGGTGAATATCGTAAATAACACTTAAGTTTATGCCAGAGGCAGATGACACCTTATAAACTAATTACTTGAGTTAGATTCAGTTTAATTTAGTTTGGTGTTCGGTGTCCCTCATTAGGTAAATTAGCAAGGAGTTAGGGTTTTTTTTTTTAATCACTCGATTTTCTCACTCATAGTGAGCTTTTGCGACTGATTGGTTCCCCCCCCCCCCCCCCCTTTTTTTTCCTTGCTGGAACCAACGATATAAACGGACTCCTAAATTGATAGAGGGTTCTTGATGCATTTGTATTTTTCCTCTATCGGGAGATTTGAGGTTCCGTTTTGTTTAAATACTTTCTACTTGAGAGACACCCACAAACTATTTATTCAAACTTTCTAAGTTTATGGAATTGTTATTGGAACCTTATAAACTAAACAATTTATTGAGACATGAGCTTTTGAGGACCAGAGTCCTCATTTATGGTATTTATGTTCACCTGCTGTACACCTCCTTGGGCGAATCTCTTCATAAAGGTGATTAATAAATCCCAATCCTATATAATAAAACACACCTCCAACATTCTGAAGCTGACTGCATGGCTGAGGCATTCCTGCTCTCTGTATCCATCTCCTGAATTGACATCACGTACTTCCGGGTTCATCACAAGCAGAAGTGACCAACCACACGAGGTTTCTCGACTTTAGAATGTTGGAGGTGCATTCTATTAAATAGGATTGGTCAATTCCTTGAAGCACAGCCAGAGCTCAGTGTCCTGCACAGTAACACTCAGACACTAGAGAGAGGGGGGGGGGGGGGGGGGGGGCTGACACCAGAGAGAGGGAGGGAGGGAGGGGGGGGCCTGACACCAGAGAGGGGGGGAGGTATCTCTGTCACACACACACTCTCTCTCTCTCACAGTCAATGTCTTTCTCTCACTCTCACACACTCTATGTCTCACACTGTATCACATTCACTCTCTATGTGTCACACAGTCACTCACACACTCTCTTGGTCTCATACACTCAGTCTCACAGAGAGTCTGTGTCTCACACACTCTCTCTCTCGCACACACTGTATCTGTGTGAAACACACTCTCTCTCACACTGTGTCTCACATACGCACTTGCACACACTCTCCCTCTCACAGACACACTCGGATCCAGACTCACACTCTCTCTCTCTCACACACACACACACACACACACACACACTCGCACATTCACTCTCTCTCTCTCACACACAGTCACTCTCACATACACTCTCTCAAACATACACACTCCGAGGAAAACCTTGCTAGCACCCGTTTCATTTGTGTCAGAAACAGGCCTTTTTTACTAGTAAATAAATAAATAAAATTCTCCTCGAACGCTCAGGCCACAATAAATTGGTTAGTCTATAAGATGAACTCTCACAAATTTCAAAAACTGCACAGAGTATTTAAATTAGAAACTATTGATTCTAAACCAATACCCTGAATCTCAGTTGCTAATTTGGCACTTATATCAATTATCAATGATTTATTTTTATACAAAAAATAGCCTCAAAAGCCCAGGGTACCTTTAAATTAGGACACCAACTGTAATGGCTATCATCATTGGCTCCTCCACCACCCGAATAATAGCTAAGTAAAAGAAGTTGTTCTCGTTCTGGGATCTTCTTAATACTTTAGTATTGATATGAGTTTTTCAATTTCAGAATTAAAATATATGGTTGACCTTTGAGCACTTAGATCAAACATTTGTCATAGTCAACACCTCTCCTTCCGTTTTTTACTACAGGCTTTTTCTTCGAACATTAAAAAATTCTGGAAGTTTTTACTCTGTAGGTGTTTTCGGGTGGTGGAGGAGCCAATGATGATAGCCATTACGGTTGGTGTCCTAATTTAAAGTACCCTGGGCTTTTGAGACTATTTTTTATGTAAAAATAAATAATTGATAATTGATATAAGTGGCAAATTAGCAACTGAGATTCAGGGTATTGGTTTATAATCATTAGTCTATAAGATGCCATCTACTTGTCATTGTTGTTACACCAGACTAACCTGGATGCCCCTTTGAAAACCTAAGTTTATCTTCTCTTATCAGCTGGGACAACAAGGTGGAGGAGTGGCCTAGTGGTTAGGGTGGTGGACATTGGTCCTGGGGAACTGAGGAACTGAGTTCGATTTCCACTTCAGGCACAGGCAGCTCCTTGTGACTCTGGGCAAGTCACTTAACCCTCCATTGCCCCATGTAAGCCGCATTGAGCCTGCCATGAGTGGGAAAGCGCAGGGTACAAATGTAACAAAAATAAAATAGATACTATTGGAGATTCTACATGGAATGTTAATGTTGCTATTCCACTAGCAACATTCCATGTAGAAGCCTGCCCTTGCAGATCAGCAACGCGGCCGCGCAGGCTTCTGTTTCTGTGAGTCTGACGTCCTGCACATACGTGCAGGACGTCAGACTCACAGAAACAGAAGCCTGTGTGGCCACATTGAGTGGCCTAGTGGTTAGAGTGGTGGACCTTGGCCCTGGGGAACTGGGTTCAATTCCCACTGCAGGCACAGGCAGCTCCTTGTGACTCTGGGCAAGTCACTTAACCCTCCATTGCCCCAGGTATAAATAAGTACCTGTATACAATATGTAAGCTGCATTGAGCCTGCCATGAGTGGGAAAGTGCAGGGTACAAATGTAATAAAAATAACCTTAAAAGGATTGTCTAAGTGTAAGGAAATGAAAATCAAAATAAATATCTCTATGGCATTGCTGGAAAGCAGGAGTCATTGAACCTGGAAAGTGTATTACCAGGCTAGAAAGATCCCACAGCAGGAATGGGACATCATGTGAACATTATTGTTTATTGCTTATCCACAATTTATATACACATCAAAGTGGTATATCAAGTCTTATACTATTTATTTATTTATTTATTGGAAATGTGTAACCACCTTTATGAAGAGATTCACCCAAGGCGGTGTACAGCAGGTACAGTTTAACATAAAACTTACAATTTTGTTAACAGCATAACAATAGTAAAATAACCAAGAATAAACATAAATACAGTAAATGAGGTAAACTTGAAAACAGTAAATTGAAACCTAATAATAGAACTACCATGAAACAGTATAAAAAATACACACGTTTAACAGCAGTGGAATTCAAATACCAAAGATATAATACAATGTTAGCATAATACTAATGATACACCTAATAAGCATCATTAAAACATTCAACTAACATAGATAGGATGCTAAAGATTTTCTACAATACGGTTTACCATACAGCTGAGGGACCAAGAGCAGATATATGATGGGAAAAAGATGCGTGGTACAAAGTCAGTTGGGATAATTAGAAGGTTAGCTGAACTCAAGGCAAGTTCTTTGTATAGTTAAGCAAGAGATAAGGAACTGATCTAAGTTACAGTATGCGTAGCAAGCTAGTCCAGGTGCAGAATGAATGTATAGTCAGTCATCCTATATATTAAAGGCTTGGGAGAAAAGCCAGGCTTTCACCTGCTTCCTGAAGTAGAGGTAGTCTTGAAGTTATATGTAGCCCCTCTGGGAGTAAATTCCAGAGCGTGGGGGCTACTCCTGAGAAGGTTCATTGGCGGGTATCACATTGTACGATTTCTTTTGACGAAGGTACAGATAGTGATGATTCTTGAGAGGGCCTTAGAGGTCTCAAAGGTGTGTAAAGGGCTAACTTATTCTTTATTAGATGCAAGGTCATTCAAGTCAGGCCATCGTTTCAATGAATCTCATCAGTACAAAGTGTGACCCTTCCTTTTGTTGCTGTAGGTGGTTGTAGAGGATCCTGACCCACCTGCGCAGGACGCTCAGACTGTCGAGGTGGACATGTGCCTTGAGCACTCGGAGCTGGGGAGCTCTTCTTTCTTGTCCATTCCTGGAGGTCCGGACTCCATCATGGATGTCAGTTCCCTCAGCTGTGTAAGTAAACAAGGCAACCTACAGCTTTGTTCCTCAAGGACATCAATCAACAGAACCATATGTCCCGTGAATAGATCAGGCCTAGCACTCTTCCTTTTGTTTATTTTGATTTTGTTTTACAGGAATCCCCTGTGAGCGGAAGACCCGTCACTATTCTGGAAAATACTACCAAATTGGATAATGAAAGGTACTATTATGGTGTGACATGAAGATGTGGGAGGTTTGCAGAGAAAAATGGGGGTCCTCGTGGGGACAGTTCTCACTTGCCTACATGAGGACATCTGTAATCCATTAAAAGCAAGTGTTTCAGATTAACAGACTACATATGCAGTGAATAAATACTCCATGGCACCGGCAACATCTGCAGGGCAAATACGCACGGGAAAGTACAAAAGTAGATTTAAAAATCAAATCTGTAAAGCGCAGTTTCCTCTCCCTGACTCATCTCCACCCCTAGGGCAGTCCATTTTTGCAGTGGATAAAGCTAGCCACCTTGGCAGGAGCAGTTCAGGTCAAGCATAAGTTTGGTTTATGGTCTGGATTTTTACTCTTTCCAACCCAATGGAAGTTGGAAAGAAAGTTACAAAAGGAGTCAAGAATGTCTGTATGCTCATGTGTCTGGGGGCAAAAATAACTCTCTGAAAATAGTATGGAAAATGGTAAAAAGTCACATGTAGTTTGAAAATGGGCCAAACTGGACTGGGGGCTCTACAGAAATAATCCCCCCCCCCCCCCCCCCGAGAATTTTCAAATGTATGCATGCAAATTACCTCAAAACTATTGTGTTTTACTTATAGCACATGTAAATGTGTGTGGGCATTTTGGGAGGGATAATTTTCAAAGGGAGAGGATGCATATATGTTTCCTTTAAAAAAATGGTGTAACTTATGCACAAATGTTTAAAAATGTAGTATTTAACTCAATCCTTTCCAGTGCTAATTCAAGATGAGTTACATTCAGATACAGTAGGTATTTCCCTGTCCCCAGAGGGCTTACAATGGTCCTTTTACTAAGCTGTGGTAAGAACTGGCCATAGTGTGCCCTTACGTGGGCCATTCCTGCAAGCTAAGGCTATTTTTTACCACAGCTATAAAATAGCCTTTTTTCTATTATTTTCATTAATGGCCATGCGCTAGTGTTACCATTAGGGAAATGGAAGGGGAAGGGAAATGGGACTTGATATACTGCCTTTCTGAGGTTTTTTGCAACTACATTCAAAGTGGTTTACATATATATTCAGGTACTTATTTTGTACCAGGGGCAATGGAGGGTTAAGTGACTTGCCCAGAGTCACAAGGAGCTGCAGTGGGAATTGAACTCAGTTCCCCAGGATCAAAGTCCACTCCACTAACCACTAAGCCAGTGGCATACCAAGGGGGGGCGGTGGGGGCGGTCCGCCCCGGGTGCACGCCGCTGGGGGGGTGCCGCGCGCCTGTTGGCCGAGTCCGCTCGTTCCCTCCCTGCTGCTCCCTGTGCGCGGAACAGGTTACTTCCTGTTCCAGGGCAAAGGGAGCAGCAAGGAACGAGCGGACTTGGAGCCGACAGGCGCGTGGCACCCCCCCCCCCCCCAGCAGGTAGAAATGCACCCGGGGGGGGGGGGGGGAGGTTGTAATTTTACCGGGGGGGGGGGGGGGGGGGGGCGCGCTGCACCTGAGGTGGGGGCGCATCGGCAATCCGCCCTGGGTGTCAGCCATCCTAGGAACGCCACTGCACTAGGCTACTCCTCCACTGGCCTGCCCATTAAAAAAAATTAGAATGCGCACTTACTGCCTCCTAATTAGATGATGCTACGTGCTCTCGCAGTAATTGCGCACTAACCAGGTAGTAATGTAGATAGCACAGGAATGCCCACCTCTGCCATGACACGCCCCCTCAAAAAATTCCCCCCAAATTATTACGGTGTGGTTAGCACACGCACATTCTTAAACTAACATGGAATGCTTTAGTCTGTCCTGCATTAAGGTGTTTTTTGCAGAGTGTTAGCACCTAATGCAGCTTAATGAATGGATCCCCTAAGTTTGTTCCTAAGGTAATGGAGGATTAAGCAACTTGTCCAAGGCCACAAGGAGCGTCAATGGGATTTGAACCCTGATCTCTCGGGTTCATAGTTTGCTGCTTTAACCATTAGGCTACTCCTCCAGGTGTCCTGGGCAAGTCACTTAACCCTCCATTGCCCCAGGTACAAATAAGTACCTGTATATAATATGTAAGGCACATTGAGCCTGCCATGAGTGGGAAAGCGCGGGGTACAAATGTAACAAAAATAAAATAAATTACCTTCTATGTGCCTCTGTACAGTGCTGTCTATGTCTGGTATGCACTATACAAATCAATGATGATAATATTTGAGAATCATTTTAGTGCTGCTTAACAGTAAAGCACACAATTATGGAGTGGACTCCCGAAAGCTGTAAAAACAATCAATAACCACCTAAACTTCAGAAAATCACTAAAAACCAACCTCTTCAAAAAGGCGTACCTCACCGATCCAACGTAAATCCCCACGTCCAGCAACACAGCTCAACCAATGATCATACTGGACAATATACAATCTTCATTCCATACGACCTTCACGGTGTCTAACACACACCTACCTCATTTGACCACAATACAACCTTGTATTTGTTATCTACCGACTGGCGAACGCCTTTACGGTACTATGTAAGCCACATTGAGCCTGCAAATAGGTGGGAAAATGTGGGGTACAAATGTAACAAATAAATAAGTAAATGAAAATTTGATTTAACCTTAACCCTGTTCAGTTTTCAACTGTTCCTCCCTTCATAGCTATGGGAAACACTGGCTCTCCTGTGACAGCATCTTTGACATTCCTGATCTTTTGAACTCTGACCCCCTGGTGACTCGAAGCCGAATTCTCAAGAGGAAGAAAGCTTTGTTGAAGCTGGGGATGGCATCTCAGTCCAGCTTAAATGATGACCCCTTGTCCTTCTCAATGGGTGACTCTGCAGGCAGCAGAAGATCTAGCTGTGATCATCACCACCTTAATGTCTCAGGTACTGCGTGCTCAGCTCAGCCATTTGCTTCCTGTTGCTGGATTTCTACCATATAACCAGTGTTCCCTCCAAGTTGAGCGGGAGTCCTCCAACTGCACTGCTACCAGTAGGGGGTGCTGCTTCAATATTGTGTTTTCAATCGCTAGGGAAAGGCAGGTTCCCTGGAGTCCTCCACAACTTGCCTGGACCTCAGTATTGAACATGTGATGGTGAAAGAGCACCCCTCCACTGGCAGTACTGTAGGTGGAGGGCTCCCGCTCAACTTAGAGGGAACGGTGCATATAACTGATGAAGTAAAAATCAAATTTGGTAATTTATTGGTCACAGCAATAAACAAATTCAATATAATGCTAACGATATTAAAGGTACCAGAATGAGGGGAGCTTTAATTCATTAATTAATTAGGATGTGGACTCACAAACGAGAAGCAGTCTGACAGATCAAACCTACTTCTGATGAATACAAGTTTCTCCCTGTGTTATATACTTTAAATATATGCCTGGTCACTGTGGAACATGATTGGTCCTGGTGAGGGCCACCGAGAGGCAAACACCACTCCGGGTCTGCGCTCACCCCTCCTCACCTTGATTCCTCTCCTGCGCTCTGTTGCACAGGTCCTTCTTCCTGCCACGTCCAAACAGGAAATACTAAACATAGGAGGCGGGATGCGGCAGTAAGAAGGACCTGTGGCCAGCAGAGCAGAGTTAATGTGATAGCTCGATAACTCGGCTCTGCAGCGCACAGGAGCAGGAGAGCCATGCTAGTGTTGGGCGGGTCCCCCTTGGAGGCTGGGCCCTGGGGGATTTTGTCTCCCCTCTTGGCAGCCCTGGTCCCAGTGGCGTTCCTAGGGGGGGGCGGTGGGTGCGGTCTGCCCCGGGTGCACACCACTAGGGGGGGGGGGGTGCTGCGCGCGCGCGCCTGTCCTCCGTTGTTCCATGCTTCTTCTCTGCCCCGGAACAGGTTACTTCCTGTTCCGGGGCAGAGAAGAAGCATGGAACAACGGAGGACAGGCGCGCGCGGCACCCCCCCCCCCCCCGGCGGCGTGCACCCGGGGGGGGGGGTCCTTCGCGGGGGTGTCCTTTCGCCGGGGGGGGGGGGGTCCGCGCTGCATCGGGGTGGGCGCTGCACCCGGGGGGGCGGGGCGCATCGGCGATCCGCCCCGGGTGCCAGCGCCCCTAGGAACGCCTCTGCCTGGTCCTGGTCTTTTAGCTTGCCCTAGCATGAGTTAGTCTTTTATCTTAATACTTCACATCTTTTAAGGGACTGGTTAGGACTTGCCCTCTTGATTATGTGCTCTCCACCGAGGCAGACCCTCAGGTCATCTGTAGGTCTCGGGGTTTGTCAAAACTTTAATTTCTCATCTTATTTTGAGCAGAAGGGTTGGTTTTATTGTTTATTAAAATTTACTGTACTACCGCTGAAACTGAACTCAGAGCAAAGCAGTTTACAAATCTAAAATATAGTCAGAAAAAAACTTTATAAATCAAAATAAAAGGATACAAACACACCAAAGTATTAGCAAAGTAAAATGCAGACTTTACTGCCTGTTGTGCTGTTTCTGGCCTAACCTCTAATCTACTTATTTCTGTTATACCAAGTACTTAGTTAATTAATCCAGCTATTTATTTTATTTTTCCTCACAACCAATAATTGTTGATCTATAGAGTATTTTCAGCTGATCCACTATGTGTGAGATGTTCTTTTCTTCTTGTTCCAAAGGGGCAGATACTTAGGGTTACCATAAGTCTGGTTTTACCCAGACATGTCCTGTTTTTGAGGACTCTGTGGGGCATCCGGGCGGGTTCTGCCAGCCTGCCCATCCGCCGTTTTGGTGGTACATGAAAAGTGGTGGAGGGCTAGCCACCACAATGTCGTTTCAGTGGTACATGAAAGGTAGTGGAGGGCTTACTGCCCTGGGATTTGGGCTGAGGTTGTCTTCAGCTGGTGTAGATTGGGGATCCCTGCCAGCTACACCAATGTTGTGCCACTGCCCAGGCCCTCCCAAACCCACCCACGGTTAAGACCCTACTCCAGTCTTAGGAGTATGAGAGCACTGATGTATTCACAGTAAGCATTTCTTTTTCTTTTTTTTCTTGAAATGCCAGAGGAGCATCTTCTCAAATCAGTTGTGGCAGAATGTGGGAAGGGTGAGGGCTCAGACCACGTCACAACGGACAGTGGCAGATTCTCCCCGTCAGCAGACGCCGATCTGACCTCAGATACGTATGTCCATCTGCTTGTTCTCTGTGTTCTTTCCTTTATAAAACCAGTTGTGCTTTTTTTTATGTCTGAAACTATCCTAGTGAGCATTCCTAAGGGACTTGAAAATGGCATGACTCCTTTCTATAAATTTGCCGTGGCAACAGATTTTTTTCCCCACTATGACATGTTCCCACTTTGGCAATACCATCCTGATATTTCAAATCAGATACCAGAATATGTGGTAAAACTGACAAGATGGCTTTCATCTGCACCACGTTTTTAATGCAGCGGGTCTCAAAGGGGACCCTATTACTGAAGCTTAGCATGCGCTAATGGAATTAGTGTGCACTAACTGTTGCACATCCTATTTTATACCAGGGGCATAGCCAGACTTCAGCAGGAGGGGGGTCCAGAGCCTGAGGTGAGGGGGCACATTTTAACCCCCCCCCCAGTGCTGCCGACCCCCCCTGCCATTTTTGACCCCCCCCCCCCCCCCACTGCTGCCACCGCCACCACCAACTTTGACCCCCATCCCGGTGCCAACCCTTTCGACCTCCCCCTTCCCACCACCATCAACCCTCCCCTGCCGCTGCCGCCGTCACTGTCAGGTACCTTTGCTGGCAGGGGACCCCCAACCCCCGCCAGCCGAAGTCCTCTTCTCCAGCGCGGCCATGTTGCTGGCTGATCTGCAAGGCTTCGTTCTGTTTCTGTGAGTCTGACGTCCTGCACGTGTACGTGTACGTGCAGGACGTCAGACTCACAGAAACAGAACGAAACCTGGCGCCGGAAGAGGACCTCGGCTGGCAGGGGTTGGGGGCCCCCACCAGCAAAGGTACCCGACGGCGGCGGCGGGATGGCGGTGGGAGGGGGGGGTCGAGAGGGTTGTCGGCAGGGGGGCCAGGGCCAAATCTATGGGGGCCCATGCCCCCGTGGCCCCACATAGCTAGGCCCCTGTTTTATACCATATGGCATTTACCCCGGTTTCTACATAAGGCGCTGCAAGTTGCATGCATTAAATTGGGCGCATGCCCAAGTTACACTTGCACCTTAATTGAGTAATGAGCCAATTAGTAACAACCAATTATCACTAATTTGCAAACATTGAAACTTCTGCATGCTTCTTTTTAGGTGTATTCTAAAAAAACGAGGCATGCATAAATTCTAACGCATGTAGCTGAAAAGGGGAAAATCCACTACTTGTTTCTAGGATAGGCAGCATAAAATCTGTTTTACTCTTTTGGGATTTTGCCAGGTATTTGTGACCTGGGTTGGCCACTGTCTGAAACAGGATACAGGGCTTGATGGACCTCCGGTCTGTGCCAGTATGGCGATGCATATGCTCTTATGTACGTTATGGCATAGTATGCTACTTAAAATGTCAGCACAATACACGATAAAACATATTAATAGACAGCAAAGTGGTTAAACAGAGGTGGAACATATAGAAATATAAGATAAAGTAACAGGAGTTAGATAAACAATAAGGGTGATAAGCAGTGGCGTAGCGAGGGGGGCTGCCACCCCCCCCGGGTGCAGCACGATGACATACCCCCCCTCGGCGCATCGACACCGCCCCCCGACCCAGTGCCCACCCTCTTCCGTCCAACCAGCTCTCTACCTTAAAAAAAATATCGGAATCTGAAGCGAGGCGCAGCGCCTCGCGCCTGCACGTAAAAGAAATGTGCACCGTCTCATCGGGCCTTCCTTCGCTCTGTTTGTCCCGTCCTCCGCTGATGCAACTTCCTATTTCCGCAAGGGCGGGACAGACAAAGCGAGAGAAGGCTTGATGAGACGGTGCACATTTCTTTTACGTGCAGGCGCGAGGCGCTGGGCCTCGCTTCAGATTCGATATTTTTTTAAAGGTAGGGAGCTGGTTGGACGGAGGAGGGTGGGCACTGGGGGGGTGTCGATGGGCTGAGGGGGGAGGAGCTGGCAGGGAGCCTCCCCCCTCGAGCTGACACCCGGGGCGGACCGCCCCTCCCACCCCCCCTTGCTACGCCACTGGTGATAAGTTAAGAAAGGTGCAGGAAAATGATCTCAGCTAGGGTACAGTGTTTGCAGCCGGTGTTACTCCTTGTGTGTATATGAGACTAGGTAGTTAGTTGTTTCTTCCTTAAAGGCTTGAGAGAAGAGCCAAGCTTTCAAACACCTTAAGCATGAAACCCTGAGCATGTAATAACCTAGTGACGGCTGGGAAATACTAGTTTTGTTTTCATCTATCAAGTATTCATTGGAGTTTTACTGTCTTAATCAATTTCCCTCCCCTTAACTCTTCTTCCCATTCCTTATATTAACTGTCCTCTCCTCCCCATCCCCTCCCCATCTTTTCCTCTCCTCCCCGACCACTCCTGATGTCTTTCAGTTTGGAGAGCTCATGCAGCGACTGGTCCAGTACTGTTGTGGAGCAGAGAAGGAGCGGCTGGGGCTTCCTGCACAAGTCTTTCTCCTACATTTCCACTGTGACCAGCATGGGCAGTATCCTCCTTCCTGCCCTGGAGCCACCATCTGCCCCAGCTTCTTCCTTCTCCACACGAATTGGTGATTATATTTAGTGGAACGATCAGATGACGTGAAGGACTTGGAACGTGGAAGAGAGTGAGGAGCTTTGGGTTTCCTGCTGTCAGCACAGGAGGCGTAAAGATGCCGACTAGCTGAGATCAGTTTTGAATGGGGCAGTGGAATGCTGGTTAAGCAGTGCATTTTTTCTAGCGAAAAAGGTGCTGGTACTCAAATGCCAGGCCACCCTTCAGGGGTGGGGTGATCACTGAGGGACCCACCCCACAATAGCCAGGCCCCTTGCAACCAGTCACAGAATCTATGACAAGGCAAAATTTGTGTGTAGAGCCTGAATTCTTTCATTAAAACTTGGGGATCATGGGTCAATTTTAGCAGACAATAGAAAAGGTGCCAGTATTCAGTAGAAAACAACAAAGCAAGCAGAAGATATCCAGAAAGACCAAACTGAAGTCACAGATGTTGAGGAACCAAAATGATTTATTAGGACCCTACACGGTCTGTGTTTCGGCCAAAAAGGCCTTCTTCAGGGGTCTACAAATTGGTGTATACGGATGTTCCTCCAAAGGTTCTCACAAAATGAGACGATCGCTTGGAGCTATCCGAGTAAAGCGTGGACTTTTCAGTCTGCGGGAGATTTGGACTCTCTTTGTTGCTCTTTGCCAGTATTCAGTACCCCCAAGTACCAACACAAAAAAAAGCCTTGGTTTTAAGAAATAACATTCCACTGCAAGTCACCGAGTTTAGTTATCAAAAACTGGAAGACACTGAGAAAAAGGTAATTTTGACCTCTTTAGCCTATTTTTAAAATGTATTGTTGAATTACATTGTTACATTGCATTACATCAGCATCTTATATTTCACCAATACCTTATCAGTTCAAACATGTCTAGGAATAACACCAATCAAAACCAAATAATTAAAATAACAACCAATGCTAAAAATCAAATATTAAACTAGGTCTGACAAGCCAAATTTATGAAAGAAAAACGCTTGAAGTTTTTTCCTAAACATGAAATAATGTCTACGTGATCGAATAACGAACAGTAAGGAGTTTTAGATTGCCACTGCCTGATATTGTATGGAAGGAAAAAGTTGCTTCACTGATTTTACTCTACTTATAGTGGGGAAGCGCAACATAAATGTATTGCGAGTGTTGTGTATAGTCTTAGGTCCATGAAGCAGGGATACTAAATCGGACATATATAAAGGTACATCCACAGAAAAAAAATTAAAAACCGTGCAACCTAGTATAAAATATTTTAACAGAATAATCAAGCCTTGACAAAATCAGGGCTTGAAACAAAAAGCCTAAATACTGCTGGGTCGAAATAGTTTTTATAGCTCTGAGTTTCTTCAGAACATAGAATGATTTCTTCATTACAGTCTGAACATGGTGATAAATAGATAGTAAATGATCAAATTCAACTCCACAAATTTTAGAATATAAATCAACTGAAAATTGATTATCTCCAACTGTAAACTTCTGGATATAACTAGGGTTATTAGTAGATCCCAAACTTAAAAACGTAGAGGCTGATATTCAGACCACGGGAGTTAGCCCGGCCAACTCCAGCGGTTGGCGCTAAGCCTGGCTATTTAACGTCGGGCCGTTTCTGTTGACCGGCACTGAATCTCCGGGTTATTTTTGGCTGGTTTGAAGATAATAGGCTATGCTGATATTCAGATTAAGCCAGCTATCCTCAAACTGGCCAAAGATATTCCAGGGTTTGATTCGGACAAATATGGCCACTAAACCTGTTTTAAAAATTGGCAGATAGCTGGTTATATCGCACATTATAACTGGCTATCCGTTAGCCACTAACTGGGGATATTCGGTGGGGGATAGCCGGTTAATCCCCCGCTGATTATTGGAGGATAGCCAGTTAAGCACTATTTAACCAGTCAGCAGCAGTTCTGACTGGTTAAATAGAACTCAATATTGGGCAGTTAATTTTTTCCTTATTCTGCTTAAGCTGATGGGCTGTAACCCAATCTTCAATCAAGTTTATGCAAGTCCAGATATTCATCAGTATCTGACCAAAGTTGTGATTTTTTTATTTTTTGTTACATTTGTACCCCGTGCTTTCCCACTCATGGCAGGCTCAATGTGGCTTACATGGGGCAATGGAGGGTTAAGTGACTTGCCCAGAGTCACAAGGAGCTGCCTGGGCCTGAAGTGGGGATCGAACTCAATTCCTCAGGACCAAAGTCCACCACCCTAACCACTAGGCCACTCCTCCGGTGTCTCTCCATACTTCCTCCCCTTTTCTTCTGATTGTAAACTGCTTAGATATAAACTAACTACGAACTAGAATTGGATGAGCCAAACAAAACTGACTGCAATAGGTCTGGTAACATAACACCAAGGTGATATTCCCCCTTTATGAAAGCAGAAGACATGAGGACAATTTTATTAAGGTTTGCCTGTTTTACATGTGGAATAGGCCTTTTATAAAATTGCACAGCCGAATTCATGTGTGAAACTAAATGGGTTGAAAGAATCCACGTGCTTTTACACAAATCGTATATAGGGCATTTCCAGGGACATAGTTTGGGTGGAGTTAGGATATATGCACGTATTTAAAAATATATAAGTATGTATGTAGGTTACACACACACACATTTACAGTGAATTTGTGTGGTATTGGAACGTGTTCTGGGTGGAGGGGCATTTTCGATATGACGTCTACATCCAACTTTGGATGTTTTGTGAAAAATGTCCAAAAATCAATTAGTGAACATGACCATTGTCGAAGCTGAAAACGTCTATCTTTTCTCTTTGAAAATGACCATTTCCTAGACATTTTCTAGACATCTTTTGCTTAATGTATCTATCTTTTTGGACCAAAACAAGCCATTGGGATGTAGGAGGAGCCAGCATTTTTACTAGACTGGTCACACAGACATCCCAGCAGAGCAGTGGGGCCCTCTAGGGGGCACTGCAGTGGACTTCACATAAACGGTCCCAGGTACACATTTTACCATAACCCCCTTATATTGTATGGTGAGCCCTCCAAAACGCACCAAAAACCAGTGCGTATTTCCTAGTAAAAAAGGTGCCGGTACTCATATGCTAGGCCACTCTTCAGGGGTGGGGTAATCACTGAGGGACCCATCCCACAATAGCCAAGCCCCCTGCAACCGGTCACAGAATGTATGACAAGTCAGAATTGGTGTGTAGAGCCTCAGCTCTTTCATTAAAACTTGGGGTCCATGGGTCAATTTTAGCAGACAACGGAAAAGGTGCCGGTACTCAGAACCCCCAAGTACCCCCTCAAAAAAGCCCTGTCAAAAACGTACTCTACCCAACTGTATATCACTACACTAGCCCTTATGGATGCATTACAGATGAACAGCGTAGAAAAATATCTAAAAAATGGGTTTTGAAAATGGCCATTTGGACGTTTTTCTCTTTTGAAAATGAGCCCCATAGGCACCTATTTTGCCTTTAGAAAACAGTGATAAAACAGGCTTCATCTTGGACTTTCTACAAAGGCGTTCTGTTATAAACTTACCTCGCAGTATGATCTTGGCACAGAATGTTGTGTGTTCCTTTCCGGGAAAATGTCTCCAAATGACTCAGTTTTGCGCATACCCTGACAACAGTTAACCTCATTCCTAAGCCAGGGTATGAGTATGATGATCTCGGTCTCTCAGATTTACTGCTAACACTCACTGTAGTACTTGCATTGTGCCAACAAGCGCCTCCTTCTGGAGTTGTAAGATATGACATGCAGCCTTTCCTGGTTTCTAATACTGGTCTTGTTTGCAGGAATACCTCGGAGACCTCCCGGCTGGTTGTTCCCACATTGGATGTTGTCAGTGACCTATTCCTTCCTTTTCCTTGTCCTGATGGCTTGTTTTGGTGCTACTGTTGTCTATGGCTATTCTCTTCCCGACAGCATCGCCTTGATGTGGTTTATTTCCACTGGTTTTGCCTTCCTCACCTCCTTTCTTTTACTGGAACCGCTGAAGGTATAATCAGTATTAAAGCTATTTTAAAATTCATTGTTTCTTTGGGCCAGATTTAAGGATCGGATGAAAGTAAAGTGAAAATATGTTTACAAAAAAATCTCCTACAAGTCTCTTTGCTTGCACAATTTTGAATTAGTGCATCTTTTGCCAACATTTCAAGTTCTTGCAAGAAACAGGGAAAAATTCCACAAAAGAAATGTGCAGGAAAAGGTTTTCTGGGAAAACATACTGTGAGATTTTTTTTTCTAAGGGCTACATTTAAATTTGTGTTTATTCATATGGCATCCTACCCGGGGTAGAAAATGTCTCTGTGCCTCATGCTGTCTCTCTCACAGGTGCTCCTTGAGGCCCTATGTGCTGCCCTTGTCACAAAGCCGGTGGAGAGTGAAGGGGAAGGGCTGGTGGAGGAACCGCTGATCAAGAAAATGCCTGAGCGCATTGGGAAAGTGCGGGCACCTTGCGGCTATGGCCTTCTTCAGGCCAAAGAGGAGGCAAGGAAATTGAGGGCTCTCCAAACATTAATGAGGGTGAGACCATCTGTTCCTCTCTTCTTAAGCTCCTCTCTTTGCCTGTATAGTTCCTGTGACAAAACAGTGGATTTTTAAGCCTGTAAAACTGCCTTAATTAATTCTTGAAGTGTATTTCTCTAGTTTTGCCAGCAGGTGGTGCATGTTTATGTTTATAGCTGTTACAGAGAACTGATTGTTCCTTTTTTTAGTTAACACAGATAAGAGGTAACCTGCAGTGATGTGGCCAACTACTTTTAAAACTTGTTGTTCTGAGCTCTAATTGGCCCAGGAGCTCAATTCATCTAGAAAGTACTGGGTTTTTTCTCCAGTCTTAGCCATGGAGAAAAGAGAGAAGGATCTCTTTGCTGAGGCATATTTAATAATTTGTAGCAGCTATATGTCCTGATCTCCCCAGGTACTATTTAGATAGTAAACAAATGTTTAGATAGCTTTATAAGTAATCCTATTTCAGTTACCTGTTATTGTTTAGCTGATCACACCTTTTCTGTTCACTGTTCCAATTTTTTATGACAATAAACATTAATGAGGCTGAGACAGTCTGTCCTTCTCTTCTTAAGCTCCTCCCTTGGCCTGTACAGTTCCCATTCTCCCAAGCCCACAAAACTCCTTGTTCTATAATCTTAATGCTTAAAATTAAGCATAATTTTTATGCCAAGATTACGAAATACTAGCACTTAGGCGTGATTGTAACATTCACACACATAAGTGCCAGTTGGGCACTAAGCAGTATTCTACAAGCTTAGGGGGCCCTTGTACTAAGCTTCAGTAGGAAGTGGCCTGCGGTAGCATGGGTGCATGAAATTGCCACATGCTGAGGCCACTTACTACCGCAGCAGTAAAAATAACTATTTTTAATATAGAGGTTGTTAATGGCCATGCATTAATTGGCATCTGGCCATTTACTGCCTGAACCCTTACCACCTCCTATTTATTAGGCAATAAGGGCTCACACGCTAACCTGGTGGTAACTTAGACAGAGAGCAAAGGGAGGCCACACAGAGGTGGAGGTGTACTGGTTCCACATGTAACAACAATCAAAGCAGAAAGGGAGTAGGGAGAATTGGCTCTTCTCACACACTGAAGGAGACGTGTAGATGGATAAGATAATTCAACGAGACCATTTTGACAGTCCACAAAGATTTTCTCTTTGATTTCGGTTTATATTGATACCTATTCACTTACATTTGATAATGAGTGGAATGGAACAGGTGGATGTGAAGCGTCTGTTCACGCTTTCCAAAAATGCTAGGACTAGGGGGCATGCGATGAAACTACAGGGTTGTAAATTTAAAACAAATCGGAGAAAATATTTCTTCACTCAACGCATAATTAAACTCTGGAATTCGTTGCCAGAGAACGTGGTGAAGGCGGTTAGCTTAGTAGAGTTTAAAAAGGGGTTAGACGGTTTCCTAAAGAACAAGTCCATAAACCGCTACTAAATGGACTTGGAAAAATCCAAAATCCCAGGAATAACATGTATAGAATGTTTGTACGTTTGGGAAGCTCGCCAGGTGCCCTTGGCCTGGATTGGCCGCTGTCGTGGACAGGATGTTGGGCTCGATGGACCCTTGGTCTTTTCCCAGTGTGACATTACTTATGTACGTATAAGAATAACTTTCTTAAATATCGGCATTACATCATAAGACTCCTGAGGCAGGCACTCAGGCGCCAAAACACAGCTGCTGTGTCGAGTCATCCTTGATGTTTTGTAATGAAGACTCTTATCCATCTACACGTCTCCTTCGGTGTTTGAGAAGAGCCAATTCTCCCTACTCCCTTTCTGCTTCGGTAACTTAGGCAGTCCAATTTGGCTGCTAAACTTAACCGGTCAGCCTTGAATATTCCCAGTTATCGCACAATATAGCAGGTTATCTTTTTGGTGCTGACTGCGAATACTCAGCAGAGATAACCAGTCATCTCACACTGAGTATTAGTGGGTAAGCACTATTTAACCAGTCAGCAGCTGTCTCTGGCCAGTTAAATAATGCTGAATATCGGCAAATCTCTCTTTTCAGTTTTGAATTTAGACCTTTGCTCTCAAACCAAACTAGAGAAGGGCTTTGTAAAAGATCAGCTAAACTCAGAAAGTCCTAATATAGTATTTTAGGGCTGTGGTTATTTCCTGAATATCCGCCTATGAAGAGCCTGAGCACCTGCAGCTAAAATTAGCTGAATCTGAACTAGCAGAGAAAGGTACATAAGTAATGCCACACTGGGAAAAGACCAAGGGTCCATCGAGCCCAGCATCCTGTCCACAACAGCGGCCAATCCAGGCCAAGGGCACCTGGCAAGCTTCCCAAACGTACAAACATGCTATACATGTTATTCCTGGAATTGTGGATTTTTCCCAAGTCCATTCAGTAGCGGTTTATGGACTTGTCCTTTAGGAAACCGTCTAACCCCCTTTTAAACTCTGCCAAGCTAACCGCCTTCACCACGTTCTCCGGCAATGAATTCCAGAGTTTAATTACGCGTTGGGTGAAGAAAATTTTTCTCCAATTTGTTTTAAATTTACTACACTGTAGTTTCATCGCATGCCCCCTAGTCCTAGTATTTTTGGAAAGCATGAACAGACGCTTCACATCCACCTGTTCCACTCCACTCATTATTTTATATACCTCTATCATGCCCCCCCTCAGCCATCTCTTCTCCAAGCTGAAAAGCCCTAGCCTCCTTAGTTTTTCTTCATAGGGAAGTCGTCCCATCCCCGCTATCATTTTAGTCGCCCTTCGCTGCAGGTAAAAACAATGTACCAACCCCCACGCTTAGTCCATATACTTTAACACTGTGTTGAGTTCACTTCTTCTCTACAGAACTGCATCGTCCATATGCTCTTCCTGTTGGTAGTGCTGATGGTGAATTACCAGGGCTGTTTCCATGACAACAACATCCGACTGCTACACACTGCCATTAGGCAATCCATCACCATGGCAAGTGGAAATGAGATGAGCTTTACTGCAGTTCAGAGGTAAGGAGGGAAGACTGTAATGGTTCCAGAGGGGCTGATTCTCAAAACTCCGGCGCTATAGAGAACAGCGCCGGGAAATACTGCGGGAACAGCGCAGCAAAATAATTGTCCAACTGTTCAACACTAATAGCATGCAAATTATATGAGTGCTGTTAGCGCTGAGCATTGGGAAGTTAAGGGGGAGAAATGTACCAAACTGAGTGTTCAGTGGGAAATATATAAATATCTTTATGTAGGGTATCACTTTTCTGGCCTGCGGAAGTCAAACTATTTTATCAAACTCTAGAATTGTGCGATTATTGTGGTGATTCGACAGCGAACTTACTGCTAGACCAATTTCAGAGTTTTGTAAGGGAAAACACACCTCATGACCTTCTTTAGCGTTGATAAGAGGGCAAATTCCATGAGAAATTCTCTCTTCAAACGCCCTCGCCAGCTCTGAGCTGGCATTAGATTTTCAGCGGTAAGGGCAGGGTTTGGTTTGTGCGCTGTTTCTGAGCATTAGAGGGAATAGCTAAGGACCTCGTTTAAATACATTTTAATGCTATTTGTGGCCATCTTTGGAGTGCAAGTTGTCCCCAGCTTTGGTGCCCTCGGAACTTTCTGTGAACCCCAACGCCAATCACCTCTAGCACCAGCATTACGTTTTGAGCATTGGCCTCTGAGTGATGAGTGATATTTGAGAGCTGTAATGACAGGCAGAAATGGTGTGTGGTAGAAATGGGTAGGTAATGTTCTGTCATATGTCAGCTGCATTTTTTTTTTATTGTTGTTGCTATCCTTGCTACACTTCCTCTGTTCTCTTTCCAGTGTGGATGACTTGTGGCAGTGGATGGAGTCGGCCTTACTTGCTCACCTGTACAATAACCCCAGGACGACCCTGGTGGGAGCACCGCGTCTACGCCAAGACTGCTCTGCCCTGGACTTGCCCCTCGGTGAGTACCGTACATATCTCGGGAAAAGGATAACTGGTGGGTGGGCTTCAGAAACCATGCCACCCACATTCAAAGTACAAATCAACGATCATGTCACCATATCTAGGTGGAAGCAGAAATCAGCTTAAAAAGTGTCACTTGTATGCCTGAAGGTGTTAAGTAAAAACAGATGTGAGGCAAAAACAATCCTGAATGGTTGTGGGAAATGATAAAAAAGAGACTCCAAACTGATTATAAAGAAAATAGAAACAACTCTTGGAGTGTTAGTGTAACACAAGGCAGGGTTGTTTCATAGGTTCCACTCATTCCTTGGATGACCGACCCCACTTTCCCTACTGCATGAATTGTGGTCTCTCTCCTTCCACTAGTTTGGTGATAGTTTGACAGGCTGCCCCCACATCCCTGAGCCACACGTACAGACAGACAGATATAGTGATCTAGTGATCTAGACTGCCCCTATTTGACTGACTGTACATTTGTCCTTTAGATTGTAAGCTCCTTTGAGCAGGGACTGTCCTTCTATGTTAAATTGTACAGCGCTGCGTAACCCTAGTAGCGCTTTAGAAATGTCAAGTAGTAGTAGTAGTAGTATAGTGATGGCAAAAGGCACTTTACTTGCATGAAATATGGAAGGTAATCTTGGCAGAGATGCAATGAAACATTTTTCAGATATGTGAATGGATGCTACATGTTAGATGTATGCAAAGCTTTTTTAAGGGTGGGGGGATTTGGTTTTCAATTTGTTTGTTGGTAGGGGGAGGGAATTCATTATAGTTTGCATTTTTTTTTTCATTTTATGTTAAAAAAAATATAGGCTGCAGGCCCTGATACCGCCTTCCTCAGCTGAAAAATTCATAGTGCTGAAAAGCAAAATAATCCCCTCCTTACACTCATCTTACCTGCAATTAAAGAGCTTTCACACGAAAGCAGTGATTTCCACATGCTTCTGGTCTCCCTGTGCCCTAGTTCTGAATGGTACCAGCTAACCTTAGACTGGGGTCATTGTGTTATATGGGCTGGATCAGCTGCCACCATTTTGATAAAGTCACTCCTGCTTTGGTGAAGCTCTGGAGATTGCCACTGCCTCATATGTACCCTGACGATTACAGAAAAACTGAACTGTGGGAGATGTGTTTTAATTTTTTTTACCTATATCTTCTGATTTCTTTCTAACAAAAGGAAACTAAAAGTGAATGAAATTGTGTTTTTTGTTCATTTAATTCCAAAACAATATGAAACAAAAGCCCAGCCCTATTGAAAATCGGATGAATTTGAAACCTGTGTACATTAGCACAGTCAGGAAGTCTTCGGCCTTTGCTGCTGCCCGCTCACACGTTTTTCATAAATCCCCCCCCCCCTCTCCCAGGGTTATCACATCCCCAGGAAATACCTGTTCCCCAGATATTAAAATTCCAGAGTGTAATTTTGACAAGCCCTGAGTGATTTCCTGACCCCTTCTATCTGCCCATGCCTCTCCGGTAGCCGTAAGGTGAGTGCAGATTCCCTGAAGAAGTTGCATAGATTATGAACGTTTGCTTCTGAAAGACGCACTGTTAATATTGTACCTAGAAAGCAGAAAGGGTAATTTTATAAATTGTCACGTAAAGATAGGTGCAAATTGTATGTGTAGGTTACAGAATAATAGCACTTATGCAATGCACGACTGGTACCACTAATTGGCAATTAGGCAAATACTACTACTTATCATTTCTAAAGTGCTACTAGACGTACGCAGCACTGTACACTTGAACATGAAGAGACAGTCCCTGCTCGACAGAGCTTACAATCTAATCAGGACAGACAACCAGCACACATAAGGGATAAGGACAAAGAGTAGCAAGATTCTGGAATCCCAAAGAGTAGCAAGATTCCATGCAGAATCCCAAAGAGTAGCAACATTCTGTGCAGAATCCCAAAGAGTAGCAAGATTCCAGAATCCCAAACACTACTACTACTTATCATTTCTATAGCGCTACTAGACGTACGCAGCGCTGTACACTTGAACATGAAGAGACAGTCCGACAGAGCTTATAATCTAATTAGGACAGACAAACAGGACAAACAAGAGATAAGGGAATATTAAAGTGAGGATGATAAAATAAGGGTTCTGAACAAGTGAATAAGGGCTAGGAGTTAAAAGCAGCATCAAAAAGGTGGGCTTTTAACCTAGATTTGAAGACGGCCAGAGATGGAGCTTGACGTACCGGCTCAGGAAGTCTGTTCCAGGCATATGGTGCAGCAAGCTAAAAAGAACGGAATCTGGAGTTAGCAGTAGAGGAGAAGGGTGAAGGTAAGAGAGATTTACCCAGTGAATGGAGTTCCTGGGGAGGAATGTAGGGAGAGATGAGAGTTGAGAGGTACTGAGGAGCTGCAGAGTGAATGCACTTGTAGGTCAATATGAGGAGTTTGAACTGTATGCGGAAACGGATAGGAAGCCAGTGAAGTGACTTGAGGAGAGGGCTAATATGAGCATAACGACCCTGGCGGAATATTAGTCGTGCAGCAGAATTTTGAACAGATTGAAGAGGAGAGAGATGGCTATGTGGGAGACCTGTGAGAAGCAAGTTGCAATAGTCTAGGTGCTATGTGCTATTCTGTAAACATACACAACTACTTTGCTGAACACGTAAGTGCGAGGGGGCATAAATGTGGGCGGAGTATGAGTGGGTCATGGGCATGTCTCTGAGATGTGTTCATAACTTAGGGAGAGATGCACAGAACTCCAGCACTGTTCCCTACAGGGCCGGAAAACACCAGCTCTCACAACGAGAAACAAAATAACGACCAATGCTGAAGACTAACAACATGCAAATTATATGCACAGTGCTAGTGTTGAGTATTGGTTGGTAAAGGGGTCTGAACATTCCTGGCACATGCCCACAAGAGCTGTACGGTAGGCACACCTCTTAAATGCATCGGGACCTCCCCCCACCCCTATTCACTGGACATGCACACAATTCCTTGATGGTCCAGTGGAACTCTCCTGACCTCCTCATCCTAAAAACTTCTGTGGTGGTCTGGTGGACCCCTCCAAACCTAAAATAATCCCTGGTGGCCCAGTGGACCCCTCCTAAAAAACAGCCTGGTGGTCCAGAGGGCCCACTGACCTGAGCCAGTGGACCCCCCCCCCCCCCCCGGCTGACCAATCAAAACTATAAACACTGAAACAGCAGGGCTGGTGGGGGCCTCACTAGTTAAAGAAATAAGAATATCTGGGTACTGCTTGTGAAGACCCCAGGTCCTTCCAGCCAAAGACCACAGTTGCACCAGCTGGGGGACAAAATGGTTGGTGGTGATTCTCAAGTCCTGATAGCCAAAGACTGAAGGAGGATGCAATTAATTAGGATGCAAGAAGGTGTGGGACATTCTGTAATGTCTCCCTCATTTCCATTCCCACTGTCACCCTCCATTCACTCAGACCCTCATACATTCTCCCAAGCTCAGAGCTCGATTTATATGTATTGCAGCTCCTAAGCTGTTAATATTTAAGAGCCCCCCCCTATCAATTCAGTACAAAGTAAATTTTAGGTTTAATAAATTAAAAAAAAACCTCACCAACAATAGTCAATAATAAAACCAAAAATTATGCTTATTTTATATTGTAATTTTCATTATTTACAAATGCATTTAATATATATTTTAGAGAAGTATGACGCCCCCTGTATAATGTGAAGCGCTAAACTGTTGTTTGTCTAGCTTATGCTTAAATTTGGCTGCACCCACATCTACACCTCATCCTCCCCTTATAATCCTCCCTCCAGACACTATTAACCATCCACCCAAATGCAACCGCAAGATTCACACATGCTGGCCATGGAGTTATAAAAGGTGCTCTCTGAAGCTGCAGTGCCACTCTAGACTTACCAGGGCTTTTTTTGAGGGGGTACTTGGGGGTACTGAGTACTGGCACCTTTTCTATTGTCTACTAAAATTGACCCATGATCCCCAAGTTTTAATGAAAAAGCTCAGGCCCTACACACCAATTCTGCCTTGTCATAGATTCTGTGACTGTTTGCAGGGGGCCTGGGTATTGTGGGGTGGGTCCCTCAGTGATCACCGCACCCCTGAAGGGTGGCCTGGCATTTGAGTACCGGCACCTTTTTTGCTAGAAAAAACGCACTGAGACTTGCATTCAGTATATGCATTCATATTTCCTTGCATCCTCTACTATGCAAAAATGTATTGTTTTTCTGATCTGAGTTTGCTTCTCTCCATAGGACCCTCCTGGCCTGAATTTGCTTTTCTCTCCGTGCCTAACTTTCACACTAACAGTCCCTGCCCTCGTTGTGTCTCCCAGAACCCCCCAAAAGAGATTTTTCAGACAGGCTGGAAAGAGGCAGAGCCATGTTTTGAACCCAGCCCTTCAAACTCATCACAAGAAATAGGGTAAGGCTGATCACAATTTGTGTTGTACTGAACTGTGCTACACTATATTGTGTAATATTGTGATGACAATTACTATACCGGCCTCCTGAACTCCAGCCCTCTAGTGCAGGGGTGTCCAACCTTGGTCAAGGGCCGAAACCCAGTTGGGGTTTCAGGATTTCCCCAATAAATATGCATGAGATCTATTTGTATGCACTGCTTCCATTGTATGCAAATAAATTTCATGCATATTCATTGTGGAAATCCTGAAAACTCAACTGGGTAAGGACCGAGGTTGGATACCCTGGCTCTAGAGTATTACTGTGGCCTGTCTTAATTGTATTTCAAGAGTATCACTTCTCAGAGGCTTTAGCCTTTGAAGCATTCATTTTCCATCTGTTTTCCAACTTTGCTGTATTACTGCCACTCTGAACGTGGGTTGGCATGATGAGACACCTTTTTGCTCTGTCCTAGGATCTCTGGTTCTTTTGTTTCTACTTTCATTAAATGGTTCAGATCCCGAAATGGCTGCATCAGTTTTGCTCTCTGAGCATCAGCATTACAAGCAGCCTCCATTTTGTGAAGTTGTCCAGTGCAGTCCTAGTTTCACTCCACTGGATGGGTATGTTAATGGGAAGCCCATGGGTACCTTCACATGATGGTTTGTATTAGTAATAATCAGAGCCAAACTACAATACAAATTCTCTTAGGCTTCTGTGGATGGTGTCATGATCATTGTGTCTATCTGGGTTGTACCGTGTCCAGGTATGTGAAACCAACATTTCAGCCATCCTGTTGTGGCTTTCTTCAGGGTGCTATGAAGTCTGCAAGGATGTCTTTTTATAGTGGGTCCTCAAACCTGATTGGCTGGGGTTTGAGGTGGGCAGTTTCATTAGAGCAGTTTTGATTCTGGAAGGTGGGAAGATTTGTTGATACAGTTTAAACTCTGGAAGGTGGGAAAGATTTGGCAGGAAATTGATGTGGGAAAGTTCGGTGGACATAAATTCATAGTAACATAGTAGATGATGGCAGATAAAGACCTTTATGGTCCATCCAGTCTGCCCAAAACGATAAACTCATAGAATAGGTATGTGTCACGGTCTTAGGCTCTCGGACACTGGAGCGACGTGAGCCCTTGCACCACTGCTGACAAGCGGCAGCAGTAGGCAAGACCCCAACCAGAACTGGGTTACAAGCAAGGCAGGAGAAGCTGTAGACTGACAAAAGCTGGAACAACTGAACTGGAACCACAGGACTGGAACTACAGCAGTAGGCAAGCAGGGAATAAGCAGGACAGAGAAGCTGGTCTTCGCCTGCGCTTGACCACCGTTCCCCAGGGGTTGAGCCCCCAGGTGCAGGCGGCCGGCAGGACTTACTGGACTGAACCTGCAGACAGACTGGACCAACACAGACAGAGGACAGAGCAATGGCTGAAGCTCCAGTAGCTGACAAACACAGACAGAGAACAGAGCAATGGCTGAAGCTTCAGTAGCTGACAAACACAGACAGAGAACAGAACAGAACTCTAAACAAGAGCAAACAGAAGTGCCACAGGCACACCAATTAGAAGCAAGGCAGAAATGCAACCTGCAAACAAACTACCTTCGACCTTTGGAGATGCAAAGGCCCTGAATGGAAGAACACCACTTCCTTATCAAGGCCTTGACTGATGATGTCACAACTACAGGACACAGGCATAAAGCATACTGAAGCACAGAGAGGCTAAACACATACAGGTGCAGTATAGTGGAGCAATTAGAGCCATGCTGGAAGCAGCCAGCACACGGAGACAGAGACAGATCTAACTCAGGAAGAACAGACAGAAGCCAGCTCGGAAGCTGACCACCGGAAATAAGGTGAGTCTGAGAGGGGTCACGACCACAATCGTGACAGTATGATGTGATCTACATATGTATACTTAATCTTGCTTGATTTCTCCTTGCCATTTTCAGGATACAGACCTTAGAACGAAAATCGAGGTGAGAAAGTTCATTGAATTTATGTTCAACAAACTTTCCTGCTTCCTTTTCCCACCAAAGATATTCCACCATCCAGAGTTTAAACCGTATAAACAAATCTTCCCACCTTCTAGAATTAAAAACTGCTCCAGTGAAACCACCCTACCAACCAGGTTTGAGGACCTATTGTGTAAAGACAACCTTGCAGACTTCACATCACTTCGAAGAAAGCCACAGCAGGATGGCAGAAACATCAGTTTCTCTTTCCTGGATGTGGCAGAACCCAGACAGCCACAATGACCTTTACACCATAAATGACTTGCGGGGGGTCCATTCTCTAACCCCCCCACCCCACCCCTGTGAGTATCTCCACAGAGTGTGGAGAAGAGCATGTGCATTGGTGAAATATGCTGTCACCTGCATATGGAGTAGGCAGTAGTTGCCCAGTTCCATAAGTAAAAATACCAATTTACCTGTGGAAATCTCTTTGACTCTTGCATCCTTGTGCCTGGGCCTGTAGCCTTGCTTGTCTTAGGAAATCAGAATTAAAATCCATGCATATTAAAGCCAGCCTGAAAAAGTGGCAACCCTGAAGTCTACAAATTCTTTAACATTACCGTCTGCAGATATCAGTGTTAGGGTGTCATTTCCTGCCTCCCCATTTCTCTCTTTCTAGATTTTGGTTCTGGGGAAAGTTGGGACTTTACAATAGCTACACAGGTGCCTGGCAGGAGCTTGGAAACAGCTCTGGAGAAGCCCAAAGGGTCCTCAGAGAGCTTCGAGATAGCTACTGGATCAGCAAAAGGTATAGTACATCACTGTCTATAATTTGATAGATTTGTTGGGGATCCTCAATGTTTGAGGAATCTGCACGGAACATTCCCGTTAACATAGCTACAGGAATCACCCCAGTGATGTGATATTAACAATTTGAATTTATTAGTGACGCTCACTTAAACAGGCTTCCGAGGTGGTGTACAGTTTGAGGTTCCAGAATCATATGTACATATCTCTGGGACAAAACTACTAGCCCATTTCTGGCACAGGGAAGACATATTGTATACAAGGAGGTGGGAGCAGAAGAAACCAGTTGCATGTTATCTGATAGTGGTAAGTTCCATCAGGTTAGAAATGTCCCACTGCACTTGGTCTCTCTCTCTCTTTCTGCAGCGAATGATGATTAAGATTAATCATTTCATTTAACATTGAAGCCCAAGAAGTTACTAGGACAAGTCCATGTCTCATCTTCTAACCCTAATTCAATCATAGGATGAGGGTGTTCCTCAGTCTCTGATCCTCAAGAGTTCAACTGCACTTCTGAAAACTGATGGGCCTCTGTTGATTACACATTGGTAAAAAGTCAGGAATTTGGACTGATAATTGATTCCTTTTCACTCTTTCACCTTCTCCCTTTACAAATTCCTATTTCTAACAGGAGCAAGGCTGTTTTTGTGGAGTTCACTCAGTACAATGCTGATGTGAACCTGTACGCGGCTGTCACCCTCTTGTTTGAATTCCCGCGAGCTGGACCAGCTGTTCGCACTTTGACAGTACTTCCATTTCACATGCTGCAGCTGAGCAAGGGCCTAGATTTTCCACTTGCCATGGCGGTACGTAACCCTGAGTATTAAAATCAGTGGCGTAGCCACAGGTGGGCCTGGGTGGGCAGGGGCCCACCCACTTAGGGCTCAGGCCCACCTAACCATAGCACAGGTTTAGCGGTAGATGGTGGGGATCCCAAGCTCTGCCAGCTGAAAACTTCCTCCTGATGGCAATGAAAACGCTACTGTCCATGATACTAGCACCTGCGCATGCTCAGTTTTCAGCGCATGCCTGCTGCAGACTGCCAAAGTGGAAAGAAGCGTTTTTCTGCCAGCTCAGATCATTTTATGGGTGGGGTGGGGGGGGGGGGGGAGAACACGTGGTGCCCACCTTCTTCTTGCCTAGGCCCACCCATAATCTGTTGTCTGGCTACGCCCCTGATTAAAATGTGGCAAAGCTGGGCTGACCTGGTGACTTGGTGGTAATGCAGTGGACTGCCATACAGAGGGACCTGCGTTCCATTTCCAGTTGAGGTATTCTGCTCCTTAGGCCAGATGAAGTTGCATTCATAGCCCCTGATGGTTGTTGGGGGTGGGGGGAGGATTTTCAGTCATTGCACTATGGTGACTGGGCTTAGGGCCATGACAACAGGGCTCTGGAAGGCATCCTGGTATCTGATCTCCAGCTGAAGACTATTACTGCAAAGAATTAGTCAAGTGAATTGTAAGATGAGATAAAAAAAAGGGGGGGGCATGTGCTGACCCCAGCCTCAGTTCTAAATTACCTTGAAGCCAAAAAGAATAGGACGAAACTGGTAAATTCCATACTCCCCTGGCTAGTGCACTCTACTGAATTAGAGTGTTAAATATTCTTCACAGGACCTGGAAGGCAGCAGTCAATCACTGGCCACAACGACTGCTAGTCACAGTTTTACCATTAGGAAACCACAGACAAACTATAGATTTCTGCTGAGCACCAGTTACAGCTCCTCCATTATACCCAAGAACTAGATGGCAAAGTTGTGAACTGCTGAGCCTAGGAGACTCCATGACCTATTTAACTAACATTACAATAAATTCAAAAGACAGTTAAATGAGTCAACAACCATTCTACCTGATCAACAAACATCAACAAGGGACTACGGCAGGGTATAACTGCATACTTTCCTGTTTGCAGACAGTAAAATAACTGGCTGGGTTAATCCCAGATGCGTGCTCTGTATGGATATCTGACAGGATAGAAAGAAACTCCCATTTCTAATTCAAAGAGGGGAGTTTAGTGAATCTTACATTTGGATTTGCTGTGGACATCCCACTGGGCAAAATGTGTTAATGATTTTTTTCATACCACGGCCATCTTGTTCACACCTCAATATCATGGTCATCTGCAATTTTGTTGACATCTGGTCTTGCATTTCATTAGTTACACTCTGAAAGATTCACTGTTCTTCCTTCCTGACTCTTTCAGGTGTGTCTGCTAATATTCGGTGTGGGTTTTCTAGTGCCTCAGCTCTTGCTTCTGTTTCGTGAGAGGGGACTCTACTTAAAACAAGGAAGATGCTGGATCCAACTGCTCCTGGTGCTGCTCTCTGTCGCCATTGGACTTTTGCACTTTTCCTGTGTCTGGATGGCAGACGTAAAGCTAGAAAAATACCGACAAAATCGTCAGGCCTTCACCAGCTTCTACGAGGTGGTGATACTACAGCAGATGGAGATTGGCCTTTCTGCTATTCTCTTGATGGTCACCATGCTGAGGGTAGGGGACACACACATAAACAAACCCAGTTCACATCAAGAATTCCTAAACCTGTCCTGGGGATCCCACAGCCAGTCAGGTTTTTGGGATATCCACAATGACAATGCATCGGATACATTTTCATACGTTTGAGAGTCAATGCATTTAAATTCTACCTCATGCATAGTCATTGTGGATATCCTGGAAACTGAATGAGCTAGGAGGGCACCAGGACAGGTTTGGGGATCTCCGGTTTACGTCCGTGAAGGGTATGGAATTATTTCTTGAGTCAGTAATTTGATTTGCTTCTATTTGATGTCACAGAAGAGATGTGACCTTGTCTAACTTCTGGAACAAGCCATACTACCAAGCAGGAGATCTGTGGGTTAGCTGGGACTGGGGATGCTATGAAGGCAGTATTCAGAGACTACCAGGGAAATGGGAATAGCTGTAGTCATGGCATGGGAATGACATCTTGATGGCTGGAGTCAGAAGCAACAGTTATAAGGTTGTGAAAGGGGACAGACTAGATTGTCCCCTAGCCCAGGCTTCAAGTTTCAAGTTCTATTTAATCTTGATATGCTGCCGGAGCATACTGAGCAGTGTACAATATCAACATTATAAGGAGGGAGAAAGGAAAGGAACTACATTAATGATAGGAAAGAGCTAGAGAAAAAAACAAACAGAAAAGTGGGAAAGAGTAGAAGGAAAAGAGAAGAATTGGTCATCCATTCATTCAGGAGGTTAGCTGGTGTTTAGATCCTCAGGGGCAGGCATAGCAGGGAACATTATTGAGACATTAGGAGAGAAAAGCATCCTGAAATATGAACGTCTTTAGTTCTGATCTAAAAGTGATATGTGAAGATTCTAATCTTAGTGTTAAGGGTAGGGAATTCCATAAGGTGGGGGCCATTACACTGTAGATGTGTGCCCACATAGTATATGGTCTAATGTAATGGAAAGCAGGTACTGCGACAGTGTTACTGAGACAATTGAAGAGATCGAATGGGGGTGTAGGGAGTGATAAGGCATGAATGATAGGGCGGTTGGTCTGTATGGTAGGTCTTATGCGCAGGGACTAGGATTTTATGTGATGTGATGAGTGACTGGTAGCCAATGCTTCTGGCACATGCTTCCTTGCAGAAGTTGGTAATGATCTTAACCGCCATATTCTGGACAATTTGTAAGCGAAGAATGTCAGAGGCAGATGCCCTGCAGAAGTGAGTTACAGTAGTCAAGTTTATTGATTACAAAAGTATGCACCAGTAGTCTTAAGTGCTTCCTGCTTAAACAGATGTTGAACGGAGTAAAGAATACACAGTTTAAAGAAACAGGAGCGTACAATTGCTGAAATTTGTGGCCTAAAGCTCAACTGATGATCCAGAATAACGCCCAATACCTTGATAGTGGGCTGCAGTATGACATTGATAGGAACTATGGATATACCATCACCTTTCCATGTGAATAGGACACCTTGAGTTTTATCTGGGTTTAATTTCAACATGCGAGACAATAGTCAACCAGAAATATGAGCCAAGTTTAGCATTAAGCGCATTAAAGTCTTGGGGAGAGTTATAATCTAGAACTCTGAGAATTTGTATGCCATCTGCATATATGTAGGCAGTTAAGTCTAGTGACTGCACAAGAGTGAGTAGTGGAGAGACATGAAAATATTAAAAAGCACCAGGGCTAGTATAGGTATGTACTTCTGAGAGGAAGAGCCTTGCCAAAGGTCCTCATAGACTGTATCGGTTATTCCTATATCGTGGAGATGGTGAAGTAATAATATATTTATTTATTTGTTACATTAGTATCCCACATTTTCCCACCTTTTTGCAGGCTCAGTGTGGCTTACATAATACCATTAGGCGATCGCCAATTCTGGTATGAACAAAATACAGAGTGAAGTTGTAGGAGGGTAAAGTTCATGTGTGACAGAAACATTTGGGGATCGTAAAGAGGAGGAAGGGTTTAGTTATTTCCAGTATGGTTTTGGTTTCGTTGTGTTGCAGGGTTCAGGCATTTAGGTTGGATCATTAGGGTATGCCTTTATGAACAGGTTAGTTTTTAGTGCTTTCCGGAAGTTTAAGTGGCCATATATGATCGATTAAATCAAAGGCTGCTGTTAGATCCAATGCTAGGAGTTGTACAGCCCTATCCTGTGCTAGTTGCTGATTTAGGTAAGTCGTGATACCTAGTAGTGCCATTTCGGTATTAAGAAACCGCCGAAATCCTGTTTGATTAGGATGTAGTGAGTTGTTTTTTTTCCCCAGAAAGTCATTGAGTTGATCCTGGACAATAGATTCCAGTTATTTTCAACACAAAGGGAAGGTTGGATATGGGCTGAAGATTACAGAGAAGGGCAGTTCCTAGGGTTGGGCTATCGTTGGATGAATCAAAGCATGCTTCCAGATGGAAGGAAATTGTCCCTTCTCTAGGCTGGCAGTATCATTCTGAAAAGGTATGGAAGCAGCATGTCTGAGAATTTCTTAACAGTGACCCAACTGAGTGTGTTTGTAGGTGGAGCAATAATATAAAATAGATGTGTGGGGGTGGGGGGGAGGAATCCTTGGGTAATGTGAACAATATGCTGCCATGTACCAGCTTGGTTGCAATTGAGCTGGAGTGCAAAGAAGGAGAGAACTAATAGGATTTATCAGTTCTGTTTATATGATTGTACATCCCAGTGCAATGCACCATTTGGAGTCCCCCTTTTTCACAACTGAAATCGCTGCCACATCAAATGGACCAGGAAGGCATGTCAGAATTGTCCCAGTATCTTGTAGGGATGCGGAGCTATGTGGTAACTCCGGAGATCCCTTGAACTCATTCTGAAATGTGAGTGCTCGCTTGTTCTTCTCACTCACCTGGCTTTAACCTGGGACAGTAGCACCTCTCCAAACACAAAATCAGGTCTCTGACTTCCTGGCTCTTCCTTTCAGCTCCATATCAAAGGGGACAATTTGAGTCAGTCCTCCTGGTTTTAACCTACTGCATGCAGGGAGGGAGAGAAGCCTGTTTTTCCTAAGAACCAGTGGCGTAGCAAGGGGGGGAGGGCGGGGGGGGGGTGGGGGTGGTCCGCCCCGAGTGTCAGCTCAAGGGGGATGTTCCCTGCCAGCTCCCCCCCCGGGTGCAGCACGATGACACCCTCCCTTGGCGCATCAACACCCCCAGACCCAGTGCCTACCCTCAGTTCCGTCCAACCAGCTCCCGCACCCTACCTTTAAAGAAATTTCGGAAGCCAAGGCAAGGCGCAGCGCCTCGTGCCTGCATGTAAAAGAAGTGTGGATCGTCTCATCGGGCCTTCCCTCACTCTGTCTGTCCCGCCCTCCGCTGACGCAACTTCCTATTTCCGCAAGGGCAGGACAGACAGAGTGAGGGAAGGCCCGATGAGACAATCCATACTTCTTTTACATGCAGGCGTGAGGCGCTGCGCCTCGCCTTCCGAGATTTCTTTAAAGATAGGGTGCGGGAGCTGGTTGGACGGAGTTGAGGAGGGTAGGCACTGGGTCGGGGGGGGGGTGTTCATGTGCCAAGGGGGGGATGTCATTGTGCTGCACCTGCTACGCCACTGCTAAGAACAATTGGACTACAGCTCCATGCATGCAATGGGGCAAATTCAGAACAGGATCAACCCATCCCACTCAACATGGCACTATGTACTCATCCCTCCTCTTACTGACTGTTTCTCTCTCCCTAGACTGCTCGGCAGCTGAGTTTTGTTAAGAGATGGTCTGTATTTGAGAAGACATTCCGGCATGCGCTGGTTGATTTGTTTGCCGCCACCTGCCTCCTCTTCCTTCTCATCCTCATCTACGCTCAGTGTGGATATCTGGTAATTCTATGCTAAAGGTCCCAGGGTGAAGCAGAACGCACTGGTTAATACTGCCTATTTCAATGTATGAAGATTCATCATCGCTGCAGGTCAAAGTCCTGTGTGTATAGAACTCATGTTTTATGATGACTAGGGTTAGAACAAGCAGAGAGAACGTAATAGTAACATAGTAAATGACGGCAGATAAAGACCTGTACGGTCCATCCAGTCTGCCCAACAAGATAAACTCATTTTACATGGTATGTGATAGTTTATATGTATACCCGAGTTTGATTTGTCCTTGCCATTCTCAGGGCACAGACCATAGAAGTCTGCCCAGCACTGTTCTTGTACTAAGTTCTGAAGATTCTGGAATCCTAAAGAGTTTTAAGATTCCAGAATCCCAGTTAGTAGCAGCATTCCATATAGAACCCTAAAGAGTAACATAGTAAATGACGGCAGATAACGACCTTTACGGTCCATCCAGTCTGTCCAAAAAGATAAACTTATTTTACATGGTATGTGATAGTTTATATGTATACCCAAGTTTGATTTGTCCTTGCTATTCTCAGGGCACAGATCGTAGAAGTCTGCCCAGCACTCTTCTTGTACTAAAAGTTCTGAAGCTAATGTCGAGGCCCCTTAAAATTTACACTCAAGCCCATCCATATCTATTCAGTCACAATCAGGGTATAGACAGTAGAAGTCTGCCCAGCACTGGTTTTGCCTCCCAATTACTGGTGTTGCCACCCAATCTCCGCCAAGATTCCGTGGATCTGATAACAGCTAAGACTCTGCCCAAATTACTTCCCGCTCTATACTGTGCAGACCCCAGTTGTTCTCAGGGTTTCCTTCGCTTCTTAGCAGATAGGGCTATAATGCAAACCTCTTTGATGTGTTCCACTAATGGACTTTGTACAATTCAGTATTTATATGAAATTAACCTTGGCCTCTTTCTTCCCTGGGGACTTTCAATCCCGACAAGTATGGATTCTGTCTCCATATTAATGCTTGAATTTATCAGAGATGCATTTCCCTGCCAAGGGGAAGCTTTCACCCATGAACTGTGTTCTTTGACTGCAAAGTAGGAAACTTGGCTTTTGGTGGGGGGGGGGGGGGGGGGGGGGGGCTTTTTTTTTTTTTGGCTGTTCTGAAATTTTGAATAATACTTCTTAAAAAGCTTTTATAGTGCAAAATTCATAGCACTGCAAAAAATTGGACACAGCCGAAAACTGACAATGAATGCCACAGAATAGACACCATCATGGCTTCCCATAATGCACTGCAAATATTTTTCTTCTTCCTTGCAGATGTTTCATGCCACAGTGGAAGAGTTCAGGACATTTGGTTGTTCGTTCTTTTCTCTTCTCTCGGTACTCCATGGGAAGATGCATTTTCGCTCCCTTCTACAGCACTCTCCCATTCTTGGTGGCACCTACATTTTCAGCTATGTGGTTGGCTTGCTCTGGATTGGTGGGCGCTTCCTATGTGCCATCATACTCCACAGTTACCGTGGTGCGAGAGCTGAAATGTACCAGCCGACCGTGGAGCCGCAAGACTACGAGATGATTGAGTTCTTTGTGAAACGGTTCAAGCTGAGGTTGGGACTCAGCAAAACTAAAGAGGTAAAAATGCAGGAATCAGATGCCAAAAGTCAGTTCTAGGCGGTTTAGGTGAGCTACAGTTCAGTTTCCACGTTCGCTTATTCCTGGAGTTCTATCACTCATAGACTTAAGGTGGAGGCAGCCCAGGTACAGGAGCAGCTGTCCTCATTAGTTGAGGAGGAGACTCGGGGACTCATCGTCAAAGCACTTAGACCTATAAAGTTCTGTAGGTTACTATGGGACTCCTTTTCAAAAAGAGAAAGACGTCCAAAAAGTGGAATATATCCGCATTTGGATGTTTTTCTCACAAAAATGTCCAAATCGGTATTTTCAAAACTAATTTTTAGACATTTTTTCTACGAAGTCCATCAGAAGTGCATTCAAATCATAGGCATAAATACCTCCTGAATATTTTTTTCTTGTTATTTAACAAAACAGTGAAAAAGTGACACGTCGTAAAAATCATGCCGCCTGATATTTAAAACCATTGAACTGGCCAGCAATAGCTCCTGGCCGGTTAAATGGCACTTAACCGGCTGATTAGTGCTTAGCGAATATTCAGCGCATCACGGTCTAAGTTTGGTGGCCAAAAAATGGCCCAGCATTGAATATCCGGGTTCAGCTTCAAGCACAGCAGTCAACCCAGCTAACTCCCGTGATCTGAATATCAGGCCCATTGTTTCTATTGTTAAATGTGAAGTGCTTCCAAACTCGAGTTTGGAAGCACTTCACATCACATTTAACTACAGAAACAACAGGGGTCAATATCAGAGTCGCCTACCTGGGCTGGCGGGGACCCCATCCCCCGCCAGCCGAAGTCTTCTTCCTTTCAGGTTTCTGAGTCTGACGTCCTGCTCGCCAGGTAGGCAATAGCGAGCGAGCGGGGGTCGAGAAGGTCGTCAGCGATGATGATGGCGGCGGCAAGGGGGGTAGGCAATGATGATGGCAGCGGCGGGGCGGGGGAGGGGGGGGTTAAAATGTGCCCCCTCACCTCAGTTCTGGCCCCCCCTACCGCTGAAGATCAGATACGCCTCTGGTCGATATTCAAAGCAATTTAACTAGCCAGAAATGGCTCATAACTAGTTAAATCGCTTGTTCGGGGTTAACCGGTCATTTTCAGTGGCACTTAACCCCCCCCACATTCTATAGTAACCTATGGAATTTTGTAAGTCTAAGTGCTTTGAAAATGAGCCCCTATATATACAGTGGTGGAAATAAGTATTTGATCCCTTGCTGATTTTGTAAGTTTGCCCACTGACAAAGACATGAGCAGCCCATAATTGAAGGGTAGGTTATTGGTAACAGTGAGAGATAGCACATCACAAATTAAAATCACATTGTGGAAAGTATATGAATTTATTTGCATTCTGCAGAGGGAAATAAGTATTTGATCCCCCACCAACCAGTAAGAGATCTGGCCCCTACAGACCAGGTAGATGCTCCAAATCAACTCGTTACCTGCATGACAGACAGCTGTCGGCAATGGTCACCTGTATGAAAGACACCTGTCCACAGACTCAGTGAATCAGTCAGACTCTAACCTCTACAAAATGGCCAAAAGCAAGGAGCTGTCTAAGGATGTCAGGGACAAGATCATACACCTGCACAAGGCTGGAATGGGCTACAAAACCATCAGTAAGACGCTGGGCGAGAAGGAGACAACTGTTGGTGCCATAGTAAGAAAATGGAAGAAGTACAAAATGACTGTCAATCGACAAAGATCTGGGGCTCCACGCAAAATCTCACCTCGTGGGGTATCCTTGATCATGAGGAAGGTTAGAAATCAGCCTACACCTACAAGGGGGGAACTTGTCAATGATCTCAAGGCAGCTGGGACCACTGTCACCACGAAAACCATTGGTAACACATTACGACATAACGGATTGCAATCCTGCAGTGCCCGCAAGGTCCCCCTGCTCCGGAAGGCACATGTGACGGCCCGTCTGAAGTTTGCCAGTGAACACCTGGATGATGCCGAGAGTGATTGGGAGAAGGTGCTGTGGTCAGATGAGACAAAAATTGAGCTCTTTGGCATGAACTCAACTCGCCGTGTTTGGAGGAAGAGAAATGCTGCCTATGACCCAAAGAACACCGTCCCCACTGTCAAGCATGGAGGTGGAAATGTTATGTTTTGGGGGTGTTTCTCTGCTAAGGGCACAGGACTACTTCACCGCATCAATGGGAGAATGGATGGGGCCATGTACCGTACAATTCTGAGTGACAACCTCCTTCCCTCCGCCAGGGCCTTAAAAATGGGTCGTGGCTGGGTCTTCCAGCACGACAATGACCCAAAACATACAGCCAAGGCAACAAAGGAGTGGCTCAGGAAGAAGCACATTAGGGTCATGGAGTGGCCTAGCCAGTCACCAGACCTTAATCCCATTGAAAACTTATGGAGGGAGCTGAAGCTGCGAGTTGCCAAGCGACAGCCCAGAACTCTTAATGATTTAGAGATGATCTGCAAAGAGGAGTGGACCAAAATTCCTCCTGACATGTGTGCAAACCTCATCATCAACTACAGAAGACGTCTGACCGCTGTGCTTGCCAACAAGGGTTTTGCCACCAAGTATTAGGTCTTGTTTGCCAGAGGGATTAAATACTTATTTCCCTCTGCAGAATGCAAATAAATTCATATACTTTCCACAATGTGATTTTCCGGATTTAATTTGTGATGTGCTATCTCTCACTGTTACCAATAACCTACCCTTCAATTATGGGCTGCTCATGTCTTTGTCAGTGGGCAAACTTACAAAATCAGCAAGGGATCAAATACTTATTTCCACCACTGTATATGGCATCCAAATTTGGGCATGTGCCCAATTTGCATGTCATACATTTTAATTGAGTAACAATCCGATAGCTAGCAATAATTGTGCACTAACAACCAATTATTGCAGTTAATTAGCTCCAATTATGATTTGCGCATTCATCTTGATAAGCGCTATTTTATAAAGATGCATGTGCAAATCTTTTAGCGTGCAAATGGAAAGAGGGCGTATTCATGGTAGGGGCATGGGGCGTTCACTAAAGATGTGCTTAGTATTATTGAATTCAGGGAATCCACATCATACTTACACACCACGATTTACACCAGGTTTCAGTTGGTGTAAAATCTCATGCCCAAAGTTGTGTGCCAATCCCAGCACTATGTGCTATTCTAGAAATGGTGCACAATTTGGAACTCCATTTGTAGAATAGTGCTCTGTGTGCATTTTTTTCTGTGCCCAATTTACCAAATCTAGTACAAAATGTCTAGTTAACATCCAACTCAAAACTGGCTATTTTAGGGGCATTTCTGGAGCGCAGCCAGCACTTGGCCAGTTAAGTGCTGATATTCAGCACTTAACTGGCCACAGGCACCACATAAATAGGACCATATAAAAGTCAGTTCTATTTTTATGCGGTGCCCCATTGCCATTTAAGTGCTGAATATCACACTTAACCGGCTAGGGTTTAGCTGGCTGCAGAAACTCGGAAATTCAGTGCCAGAGCCAGGACATGGCCCAGTATTGAATTTCCAAGCATATTGCTGGCAGTGGTCAACAAAACGCTGAGTGCTGCCAGTTGAATATCGATCCCAATGATTTTTAAGATGTGTCACTTTTTCACTATTTTGTTAAATAATAAAAAATATATATACGGAAGGTTTTTATGCCTATGATAGATATTTAAACCTAAATTGCTGTTTAGTGCTCACACATGCTGAGGCTTTTCCTCTTTTGGAGGAGTAGCCTAGTGGTTAGTGCAGTGGACTTTGATCCTGGGGAACTGAGTTCAATTCCCACTGCAGCTCCTTGTGACTCTGGGCAAGTCACTTAACCCTCCATTGCCCCTGGTACAAAATAAGTACCTGAATATATGTAAACCGCTTTGAATGTAGTTGCAAAAACCTCAGAAAGGCGGTATATCAAGTCCCATTTCCCTTTCCCCCCTTTTAGTTAACAGTGGTTCCCAAACCTGGTCCTGGAGGCACCCCAGCCAATCAGGTTTTTAGTATATCCACAATGAATATTCATGAGATTTGCATGCAGTGGAGACAGTGCATGCAAATCTATCTCATGAATATTCATTGTGGATATCCTGAAAACCTGACTGGCTGGGGTGCCTCCAGGATCAGGTTTGGGAACCAGTGCATTATAGTGATATTTGCAGATATTGTATTTTAATGATTAAGTACCACTAACCTCATTTGCATTTTGTGTCTTTCCAGTTCCGTCATAAGGTGAAGTTTGAAGGAATGGAGTCCCTACTTTCCTGCTCATCTAGGAACTCCAAACTCTCTCGCTTGCCATCTGCTGGCACAGCCTTCCACTACTCTGGTTCCACCATCTCTTCTGGATCGTTTTGCTCAGAAGAGCTGGCTCTCCCAGACAGCCCTGCTCCTGATTCATATGATGTAGGGGTTTACTTGGAACGCCTACCGTTGGCAGTGAATAACTTGTTGGATCAGTTTGACTGTGTCAACAGAGTCCTAGAAGACGTCTGCTGCCTGGAAAGCGGGCTGGAGCAGATTCAGAAGAAAATTAACGAGAACAAGAAGATGCAGAAGGGGAGGAAGAACCCACAAGCAGAGAAGAAAGCTGCCTGGATACCAGCCACACAGCTGGCACTTGCAAGAACGTACAGTACCTTCTCTGAGTCTGCCCTCTTCAGGCTGAGAACTAGCAGGGCTAAGGTTTCAGCAGTTAATACTATGACCAATCAAGCACCAGTCTCCAAGTCTTGGCTGAGTGGACAGTCGATGGGAGCTGAGCTCTGTCAAAGGTTTAGCCAAGTACCTGGGATATCATGGAAGTGGAGACCGAAGAGTGAAGAGGGGCAAGGTTGCTCATTCCGTGATATCCCTCAGCGGCATGTTCCGCCGAAGAGGAGAGCGTGGCAAACTGAAAACACTGGGGACATGTAACCACATGCAAGCAAAGAATTTTAGGCCTATTAGTCAGCTTCCCTTTATTAGCAAGCAATTTTCAATACTGTAGGGCGTGAGCTTTAACTACAGAGTTGGAAGTATTGCAGCTGGTGCAGACTGCATTAGCTCTGACAGGACATTCAGAGCAAGGTTTGGTGGGTTGCTCAGTTTTTGTCAGGTAGACCACTGAAGTATGGTGTCCTTTAAGCATTAAGCCTATTCCTTGTCTTATTTATTTGCAGCCTCTGACACGGTTAATTGGTGACCTTGGTCTGTCCTACTATATGTACACAGATGATATTCAGTTCTATTGTATGTGGTCAATGGGTAGAAAGGACATAGATAATAGAGTCAATGAGGGGCTGAGGATAGAGGGTCGGATGTGGCAGAATAAACTGAAACTTAGTCAAATGAAGACAGAACTTTTGTTATTTCATAGGTCTAGAGTTAATACCAGCTGCCCAAGAATTGACCCAGGAGTTCAGGTTTTGACCCCTACAGATAAGATTAAAGCTTTGGGGGTATTGTTGGATGCCTGCCTTACCGTTGAGAAACAGGGGGTTACAGAGGGGAGAAAATGCCAGTACCACTTACGGACCATTTGGCATATATGCCCATATTTTGAACTGTGGGATTTAATTACCTTGGTGTACACAAGGCATATTTCTAGGCTTGATTATTGTAATGCTTTGTATGTTTCCCTCAGCTGGAATCCACAAGGGATTCAGCTTTTTATACACTAGTCCCTCTTTGCCAAAATATCTTCACCTTTAAACATCTTTACCTAAATTCAAGTCAGGACACAAGGGCTTCATTTTCTGTGAAGCTTTTGATGACTCATGACTCAGGGGGCCACAGGTGCCATTCACAGATTTTTTTTCTTTTCTTGCTTCTAGTTTACCGTTTCTATTTGTCACTTTTAATTCTTGTTTGTAAATTACTTTAATGTTTTGTAAGCATGGCTACTTAACGGTGGCATTGCAAAACAAAAACATATCAGTGTTGTAGAGCACGATTTTCTCTTTCAGATGATACTGTTCACAAGCTGATTCAGGCAGACTCTTTTTCAATAATTGGCTTTGAACTTTGGTATATTTTACCATTTGCGCTGACAGTGCCAACTTTGAAGAGATCCTGCAGGGCGGTTATAGATGCTGGTTAGTTGCAAATCTGGCAGTATTATGTCCAGCACAAGCATAATGCTTGTTCAAAATTTCAAGTCCGTATCTTTGTTTGCATGGAAGTTGTTGCGGTCTGAATATTGGTCCACATATGTTCCGATGAGTCGCGACCAATTTTGATGAACACTCTGAGTCAACTTGTTTGACTGGATTTTGCATCCATAATGTTAAAATGTATGTCATCGGAATTAGCATCAAAAACTGTACAGGATTTGAATTTTTTAACCATTCTTATAAATGTGTTTGGATTTTGGTAAATGTCGTGCGCTCATGGACTGACAACCTTTCAGAAAAGGGGGTCTAGATCTGCAACTATTGCAGTTAGAGACCTCACATTTTGGGAAACTTCGTTTAACACCTGACTCGCGCAACAGATAAAACTTGAACAAAATTGGAGAACATGATGCTGGGAACTTTTTTTTTTAATTTTAGACCACTTGGCATGGAATGACCCTTTGTCATAAAAATTATCTAGATAAATTAACTGACCAATTAAAGATGCATATTTCTGTTTTCGTTTTACTATTCATTTGTCTCTGTTAGAGTTGATGGACCCTCTGACTTCTTCCCTTAGATCGCGGGGGGTTAGGATCCCCAGTTGAGATCCTCAGCTGGTTGGAATTTTCTGAGCAGAACATTCATAAAAGACTCTGATAGAATGATCTGCTAAGTGTGTGGCAAATGAGAAGTGGTAATACTACAGAGATCTTGATAGCATTGCTGGACCTCTCTGGAAGGTTTTCTTGTTACATGGCACAATGCAAACTGATAACTGCTGGGGTTATATTCATGGAATTTGGTTGGTGAATCTTTTGAACTCTGGCACAGGAAGGGATCTTGATGCCCGCAGTACAGAAGTGGGCTAGGAGCAGCCAACCAGCTGGCTTTGTATCCTCCACCAGTTGCCTGGTCGCACAGCCACTTCCTGAACAAGACAAGTCTTCTGCTTCTAGCCAGTTACGATCACTTCCATATTTAACACATTTCCAATTTTTAGGTGCTGATTTTTTTTCCCCCCAGCCAGCTGGATTTTCAGGATATCTATAGTGAATATGCATGAGAAAAATGTACATGCAATGGAAAATATTTTTTCACTCAACATATAGTTAAGCTCTGGAACTCATTGCTAGAACATGTGGTAAAAGCAGTTAATATAGTTGGGTTTAAAATAAGTTTGGACAAATTCCTGGAAGAAAAGTCCACAAACTGTTATTCAGTTAGACCTGAGAAAAGCCACAGCTTATCCCAGAAGTATCATGAAATTTTGCTACTTTCTGGGATCCTTCTGGGTACATGTGACCTGGATTGGCCACTGTTGGAAACAGGATACTAGGCTAGAAGAACCCTTGGTACGACCCAGCATGACAATTCATGTGTTCTTATGCAAACTCATCTCATGCTTATTCATATTGTGAAAACCCAACTGGCTGGTGGTGCCCCAGGACAAGTTTAAAAACCACTGTCCTTCAAGAGCTGATAAGTACAGTTTTTTTGAACCTGGTGAGATGCCTTAGAAAAGTTAATCATATTATTTTATGTATTAATTTTCTTTTTTCTTATGTATCTCCTGCAAGCCCAAAAGCTTATCAAAGTAATGTACATACAGGTACAGTAGCTATTTTCACGTAAAGGTTTAAGACTCTCTGAATGACAATTATGGGTGAACATTTGCTTTGCTTGTTTATAAAGGGGTCACTGACAGTCACTTTTTTGTTTTTTGTCATTACATATCGTTATTCCTTTTACTAACCCTACAAAAGATCTCACAGTGCATGAGTTTTTAATAACAAAGATCTCATAGTGCATGAGTTTTTAATAACAATCCTTGTGTCTGTTGCTAATCCAGTCAAATGAAGATCTTAAGACACATTTCACTGTGCCATAATTTGTAAGGGGGAGCAATTTTGAGACTGGTGCATACTTTTACCCACAGTGAGAGGGGTGAAGGGGGCAATTTTTATGGGTCTTTTTATGCAGGTATCCTCTCTGTGTATGACAAGGAATATTAGAAGATGCTAAGATTCCTTGAACTGAGTGGTTTTAGTGTCTTCCTGCCTTAAAGAACTTGATTGGGAATATATCTGAAATAGCACCAAACTGATACACTCTGGAGGTCATGGTCTGCCTTTATTTTCTGACAGTTCCAAAACTCTGGGAGAAAATCTGTCTTTTTCTTTTGTCTTGTTTCAATAAAGTTAAATTAAAAAAAAAACGTTCTTCATTCTGCTTGTGTCTGGCCTTCACTCCTTAAACAAAAGGTAAATGCCCCTGTGCTTAGCCAACGAGATCAAATTCACTGTATCTAAGAGAAGCTTCCAGATGTAATGTTGAGTCCATTTGAATTCTTAGCAAAAGAAGTGCACCAAAAACATAACGCCAACAAAATTTCCGGAAACAAACGCTGTAAGCCCTCTTCTCCAAGAAGACATTTAAAAAAAATGTATTTTGTTAAATTTTAACACACCTTTCCTGAAGACCAGATGTGGTACAGATTTACATAAAAATAATATAGGGGTCCCAAAAAACAAGGCAAACGATCTGCAAACTCCAACGTAGACAACAAAACAGCAGATACAAAACGGAAGAATGTTCAAAAATGTATTGATGTCAAATACCAGACTTATTGCCCGACACAGGCCGTGTTTCGCCCAAGAAGGGCTGCGTCAAGGGCAAAAATCTCAGAGATATCATGCGTCGTAATAAATGTTATTCACATGAACCTTGAAATGTTAGGTTCTTGATAGAATAATGAGTTCTTGAAAAAACAGCAGGAAGGGTATACTAATGACGATCATCACGTGCCTTTCCTCCAGTGCTGAAAAAATGTATTTTGTTAAATTTTAACACACCTTTCCTGAAGACAAGATGCGGTACAGATTTACATAAAAATAATATATACATAAAATCCAGAAGCAAGTGAGCCACCATTTCAAAACTGTACAAGCAAGCAGACTTATTTAGACCTACCTTAGGGTGTCTTCAACCCAGTCCTCGGGACACACCTCACTAGTCAGCTTTTCAGGATAACCACAATGAACATGCATGGGACAGATTTGCAAACAATGGAGGTAGTGCCTGCACGTTTATCTTATGCCTAATGGTCTTACACATAATACGCAGGTCTAGGTGAACTGGAGAAACATGTATTTAGCAGCCATCTGGTGCCGGAGGGTGTTTTCTTGTTGAGATAAGTACATTTTACTGTTGCTCTCACAGTTAGCGTTCAAAGGCTCTGCCACTCTCCTGTGGGCCTGAAGACGTACCCAGCCCAGTGAAGAAACACCAGTGGGCATAACTGAAAAGTCTTTAGCTCAGTGACTGCTGGATGCGCTGTCTTGTTTCACAGTACTTTGCCTCTGTCACATGGTTTGTCAGGGCCAGGAGCCACTCCTTCTGCTGATCACCCATGCATAGCAGCATTGTCACTTCCTGGAACACGGAGCTTACTGACAACTGTGTGGCATGAAAATAAAAAGATTATGGAAGCAGAAACATCACCTCTTCCCCCCCCCCCCCGCCACCTAAAAAATTTTATTTAACATCCAAAAGCATCTCACCTCCTCAAAACAAAGCTTCTGGAACATGCAGATGCTGGCCTTGTTTTCCTGACCAATTTTGGCCTCGAATTTGGTGATTCCTAGTTTGGTGAATCCTACAACAGAAAGCACAGCGGGCACTAATGACACACACCTGTCTCAGTAGGATATCCGTGGTGTACTCCTACATACGGGCAGCATGGTGGTTTAAAAGTTCATTGAAGACATGTCTATTTCAGAAAGTGTTTAATACCTAGCTTTGCTTTGTTAATGGCTTTGCTTCCTGTGTGGTGGGTTGTGAGAACCTGGGGGTCTGGAGACACAGTGGATGGATGATATTTTTACTCTTTTCTTCTCTCTATGTAGCTCCTTTCTGTTGGAGGAGTGGAGGAGTAGCCTAATGGTTAGTGCAGTGGACTTTGATCCTGGGGGAACTCAGTTCGATTCCCACTGTAGCTCCTTGTGACTCTGGGCAAGTCACATAACCCTCTTGCCCCTGGTACAAAATAAGTACCGGAATATATGTAAACTGCTTTGAATGTAGTGGCAAAAACCTCAGAAAGGCGGTATATCAAGTCCCATTTCCCTTTCCCTATTTCAGATTCTACATGGAATGTTGCTGTTGCTATTTGAGATTCTGGAATGTTGCTGCTATTTGAAGATTCTACATGGAACGTTGCTACTATTGGAGATTCTAGATGGAATGTTGCTACTATTTGAGATTCTACATGGAATGTTAATGTTGCTATTCCACTAGCAACATTCCCTGTAGAAGCCTGCCCTTGCAGATCAGCAACGCGGCCGTGCAGGCTTCTGTTTCTGTAAGTCAGACGTCAGACTCACAGAAACAGAAGCTTGCGCGGCCGCATTGCTGATCTGCAAGGGCAGGCTTCTACAGGGAATGGTGCTAGTGGAGGAGTAACCTAGCGGTTATTGCAGTGGACTTTGATCCAGGAGAACCGAGTTCGATTCCCACTGCAGCTCCTTGTGACTTTGGGCAAGTCACTTAACCCTCCATTGCCCCTGGTACAAAATAAGTACCTGAATATATGTAAACCGCTTTGAATGTAGTGGCAAAAACCTCAGAAAGGCGGTATATCAAGTCCCAGTTCCCTTTCCCTTTATTTGTAATATTTTATTGTAAGCTGCTTTGATAGTTTTCCCTAAGGCATATAATCAAATAAAGTGAACCTTTAATCGTGGAGTAGCAGCTTTTTGATTAGAGCTTTGGATTACATTCCGCTGCTGCTCCTTGTGATCTTGGGCAAGTCACTTAACTCTCTGCTGTCTCAGGTACAAACATACAGTGTAATTATATAACTTGGCAGCTCAATACTATGTGCCAGTTCTATAATGGCATCTTGGTACCAAGATTCTGTTATAGAATGAGAATAAGTCGTCAACGATACGCCTACATTTACACATGACCACTTATGCCAGGTCTGTGGCTGGCATTAAGTTGGTTCACTAAGTGCGCTATGCAATGTACATAACTTATAATATTACCCCTCCCATGCTCTGCCCACATATACACCCCCCCTCACACTTACACACCATCACTCTGATGTACTACCTCACACAACAGCTTGTAGTGCATCTGGGTGTGTAAGTGGTGGTGTAATAGTTTATTTCGCTTGCTTTACCGCTTATCTCCATACAAAACTCAGCGGTTTACAATACAAAAAGCATTAATTGTAGATAAAATAAAAAAGAACTCCATAACATTAAAGTAAGCAGAAAGATAGAATCTAAAATTCAAAAGAATACAATACAAGCATCTTAAGAGAACAAAGTCGGTACACAGGACCAGTCAACTACCAACTCCTAGGACAGCCATTCCCAACTCAGTCCTCGGGGCACACCTAGTCCCACTGGGTTTTCAGGATAGCCACAATGAATATACATGAGAGATTTGCATGCAAATCTAACTCATGAATATTCATTGTGGATTATCCTGAAAACCCGATGGGACGAGGTGTGTCCTGAGGACTGGGTTAGGAATGGCTGCCCTAGGAGATTGCCTTTTGCAATTATAAGCTCTCTGGGGACAGGGTATTATTATTTATTTATTGCATTTGTATCCCACATTATCCCACCTATTTGCAGGCTCAATGTGGCTTACATAGTATTGTGAACATAGTTATTCCAATACGTTAGGTACAGTGAGTTTTGTCAAAAGGTGTAAGCTAAAGCTGAATAAATAACCAGGGTCCTCTGCAGCCCCAACAAGGTTTGAAATACATTTGGGACTATCCATTACTGGCGGTATATTCCCTCTCATTATTCATGAAACCACCTCCACCTTACCATAAAGCATCATCATCAGCGCTGCCTCCTTCCCAAACCCTTTGCCACGGTCGCTGGGCTCTACAAGAAAACAGACAGAAGGTGCTGTTGGAACCCATGATTCCTGCTGACTTATAGCGGTGGTTTTTAACACAGTCCTCAGGGACCATCTGGCTTGTCGGGTTTTCAGGATATGCACAATGAATATGCATGAGAGAGATTTGCATGCACTGCCTTAACATGCAAATCTCTCTCATGCATATTCATTGTGGACATCCTGAAAACCAGACTGGCCAGGTAAGTCCCCGAGGACTGGGATGAAAACGACTGACTTAGAGGGCACTCAGAAATAAAGGAATAGACATGATGCTTTGTGAAGGGAGTTTTATAACAGGGCAGTTAGGCAGGAAAGGAACTGGTGCACAAAATTACCCCTGCTCCGTGGCAGGAGGAATTCTGCACATCTAAGTGCCAGTAAGATTTATAAAACACACACATGCTGGTAAAAACTGCCCCCACACCACCCAGTCTCCAGCCCTGGAAACACTTCTGGGTATATCACATAGAAGAAGCCATTATGTTCTCTCAGCTGCTACTTTTGTGTGTGTGCAGCCCTGGAAAATATTATACGTGTTTATTTGACAATATAGAATGATGTTTTACACCCCCAAGTCAGTTATAAAATTACCCCAAAATTAGTGATGAAATATGTGATAAATTCCTATCACTTTCAAATTTGTTATTTCCTGGGGTATGCCTAGTCTGAACTTGCTCTAAGATGCCCTGAACTTCAAAGTATGGTGTAGTCTATAAATATAATTTGCATTGTATTGTCAGCCAGCGCCATTTTGAACCAGGCCTCAAACAGAGCAGGAATGACTGCTTCTGCTCCCATTAGACTACCAGACAGCCCCAGTAAGAATGGGAGTAGGATTGGGGGGGGGGGGGGGGGTGGAAACTTAGGGTAACATATGATGTTGTCAGCGGATGCCATATTGTAGGAGGAATGGTTATTGTAATCATGGTAGGGTACTGCGAGTGTTGGCAACTTCCTTTGCACTTGCCCCTTCAAGCTGCACTTGTGCCTGCTTCGGGCCAGGAGGAAAGGCTGTTATCCAAAATCTTTAGCCACCACATGTATTCACCAGTCTACATATTCAGCCCGCTCAAAACACACCCTACCTTCAAATCTTTGCATCCTGGTGTTCTACACATTCTAAAACCGCTATCTGTGCTATGAGGGAGTCAGTGGTATATGGCCAGGTTCTCATAAGAACACTCCCTCACTGATGAGTGAGCCACCTTAGGTTAGGTGGAGTTAACCTACTGAGCCAGAGGGGTGGGGCTCAGATAAGGAGGAGCAACTAAGCCACTAAGGTAGGCCAAGTTTATCTTGGAACCTGGATGCCATTGTAACTTTGGAACTTAGGGCTAGGCCAGGCCCAATTGTGCTGAATATTGAAGGACAGAACTTTAACTCAGACTCTAGACCAGAGACAAGAGGTTTTGTGCTGCTCTTTTTGAGAGACAGATTAGTGAACACCTGTCCAACCTTTTTCTATCGGGAGCCACATTTAATATTTTGTAACATTCAGAGAGCCAAAACAACATGCACCGTCATACTTTATCACGTTTCGTCAAATAGTGGCAAAATAAATGGTGCGCTGTCCCCTCCCCAGCCTTCACCCAGTCTCTCTCTCTCTCTTGTACCCACCAGCCATCACTCAGTCTCTCTTGCATGTATGGCCCCCCCAGTCTTCACCCAGTCTCTTTCCCCTTATCTGACTTCTGTTACAGAAGAAACAGCGGGAGTCCTGCTTCCCCACCACGACACACACAGCTCTCTGCAAGCTTGACCTGCGTAGTACTGGAAGTTAGGGTTGGCCTCACAGTTTCAAATCTGGTGAGTCTTGAAACCGCAAGATCAATCTGAACTTCTGGTTCAAGCTTACAAAAAGCTGAGTTGTGATAGGGAAGCAGGAATCCTGCTGTAAGCGCTACAAGAATTGTCATGCTACCGAGGGCCAGAAAAATGCTCTTGGTGGGCCGGATTCTGGCCCATGAACCCTAGGTTGTTTAAGCCTGGACTACTGCATGCCATGGCCCTTCAGGAGCAGGTCACGAGGAGAGTTTGTTTCTCCTCTCATGTGAAAGGAACAGGTTACTCCTCTCCCTATAAATCAATAAACGAATTTTGGTTTACTTTTAACCATTGCCTGGCTGTGATTAATCAAGGCTCCAGGTCCACCATTGCTTATGCTGCTACATGCATATGTATGTAATCTAGACATGAATATGCTGCCATTTACTCAACTAGATTCTAAAATGTTCCCCCCCCCATACTGTACCAGCAATCATGACTTCAATTTCTGCAAGTGCTGGATCCTCAGGAGTTGTGAGAAACAAGTTCACATCCCCCACCATACAGTCCTCATCCAGACACGCCTGCTCCTCCCACTTCTTCCGATCTAGCACAATAAAAGTGCATTCTGGGAAAACATGAACAAGAGAGAGAGGTTAGCGCCATTGTTCACTTTTATGTCAACAAAGGATGGAAAATGCATACAGGACTGCCCCTAGAGGAAGGACTCTAGGTGGTGACCCTGCTGGATTATTGTGTTTGTTTTTTGTAACCCGCCTAGTTAATAGGTGGGGTATAAATATTTTAAATAAATACCAAATCTCGGCAAGGCGACACTATGATTGAAGGATGGTTTGAAAGAAACTGTGATAGAAAGGGAAAGGGGAAATGGGACTTGATATACCGCCTTTTCTGAGGTTTTTGCAACTACATTCAAAGCGGTTTACATATATTCAGGTACTTATTTTATACCAGGGGCAATGGAGGGTTAAGTGACTTGCCCAGAGTCACAAGGAGCTGCCTGTGCCTGAAGTGGGAATCAAACTCAGTTCCTCAGGACCAAAGTCCACCACCCTAACCACTAGGCCACTCCTCCACTGTTGCTACTATTTGAGATTCTACATGGAATGTTGCTATTCCACTAGCAACATTCCATGTAGAAGTCGGCCCTTGCAGATCACCAATGTGGCCGCGCAGGCTTCTGCTTCTGTGAGTCTTGTGCAGGACGTCAGACTCACAGAAACAGAAGCCTGCGCAGCCTTCTACATGGAATGTTGCTAGTGGAATAGCAACATTCCATGTAGAATCTCCAATAGTAGCAACATTCCATGTAGAATCTCCAATAGTATCTATTTTATTTTTGTTACATGTGTACCCTGCGCTTTTCCACTCACGGCAGGCTCAATGCGGCTTACATGGGGCAATGGAGGGTTAAGTGACTTGCCCAGAGTCACAAGGAGCTGCAGTGGGAATTGAACTCATTTTCCCAGGATCAAAGTCCACTGCACTAACCACTAGGCTACTCCTCCACTCCAAAAAGGTGCCCACACAGTTTATGCATTAGGGCTAGAGATGGAGGAAGCGCTAATGCAGACACTGCGGACAGAGATAACAGCCCTGTTGCAGATAAAAGCCATGGTGGACTTATGCATGGACCCACTGCAACAGGAGATAAGCCACAGATGTTAATGAAAAAGTTCAAATGATTAACTACAATTAAATGTGCACCTGCAGATTAAGAGAAAATTACGTACTGCCACCTTTATCCTACATACCCTATATTTAAACCAGGAGGGTACATTAAGAGTTCACCAAAAACTGGAGCCAGTGGAACAGCAGACACGGGTTAGTTACCTGGACTTATCTGACCCTAGTATATCCTCGACAGAAATGGTGAGCTGGATAGTGTGAGGCAAGATAATAGGTCAGCTGGTGTTAACTGTTTGAGGGGTTTTCAGGGGCTTTAACCTTACAAAGGAAATTCCTTAGGACCTCATGTCATAGAAAGCAATGCAGTATTTCCCGAGGGGTGCAACTCTCCATCTATGATGACTTTTTTTACCAATGCATGTGATTTCCAGTGACAGCGCATGGGGATGTGAAAGTCTCCTGCCTCCAAGACAAAGCAAAGCGACTCACTGTCTGCATCCTCCCGCCAACTGCGCTGCATGCTGTATTCCTGCTCGAGGGTCAGGGGCTCCGAGGCAGTCAGTTTCTGCAGCATCTCTGATTTCATCCACTCATGGTACCTTTGGCAGAAGTACAAGGAAGTAAAAAAATAAAATCACATTTCTCCCAGCACAATCTGTTCAAAGTCAGATGTACACAAAAACAGCTGCAAAGGCAGAAGATGTGTTTTTCCCAACAGCTCCTGTTGCCAGTTAAAACAAATCTATTAAATGTCATTCAGTTTTGATTTCTATTTCCTTTTGAAGAAGAGGTTTGTTTAAGGATGCTGGAAGCATCTCCTAGTTGACAGCTGCATCCCCATAGCCTAAAACTGAGGTCCCCCCTATGCTGATGCCTTTTATGGCCCCCTATCAGAATTAGACTGATACACACGGACTGTGGCTGGGCAAAGAAGAAAAGACAAAATATGTAAAATTAATAAAAATAGCTGCTTTAAAGAAACTCCACAGGGACTGCTGTATTGGAAAGGGAACATTTTATTTATTTATTTTTGTTACATTTGTATCCCGCGCTTTCCCACTCATGGCAGGCTCAATGCGGCAGGCAATGGAGGGTTAAGTGACTTGCCCAGAGTCACAAGGAGCTGCCTGTGCCGGGAATGGAACTCAATTCCTCAGTTCCCCAGGACCAAAGTCCACCACCCTAACCACTAGGCCACTCCTCCACTCATTAGGTTCTTACCTTGGTAATTTGTTTTCCTTTAGTCATAGCTGATGAATCCATTATGGTTTTGAGTGCTCTCTATCTCCCCCTGCTGGTTGATGGACACAACCCATACGTAATGGATTCATCTGCTTGATGACAAGGAAAGCCAATGCATGCATAAAAACAGAACAAAGTAGCAAATGGAGATGTTAGGTCCATCTGGTCTACCCAATTAAGAGAAGCTGGATTTTCCTCAAAACCAAAAGGATGCTTGACTGCATAGAAAGAGGCATAACCAGGAGAAGGAAGGAGGATGTTAATGCCCCTGTACAAGTCATTGGTAAGGCCCCACTTGGAGTACTGTATTCAGTTTTGCAGTCCATATCTTGCCAAGGACATAAAAGATTTGAAGCAGTTCAGAAGAAGGCGACAAAACGGTATGGAGTCTGCACTAAAGACATAAGAGAAGAGACCTGAACCCTACCCTAGAGGAGAGGAGAGGCAAGGGAGACATAATATAGATGTTTAAATATACACAAAGATGGGGAAGCTGTAGAACTAGAGGGTAAGAAATGAAGTTGCAAAGAGGTAAGAGTAATATGGGAAAGGAAAGGGGATGGGATTTGATATTTGTACCTGAGGCAATGGAGGGTTAATAGGTACCGTATTTTTTGGACTATAAGACGCAATTTTTTCCTCAAAAATTTGGGAGGAAAATGGGGGGTGCGTCTTATAGTCCGGAGGTAGAGAAATTTAGCAGGCCACTCTCCCTCTGAGTTTGGGATCGCCCGCCCTCCCTCCTGCCGAGTTCCGAGATCGCCCTCCCACCGAGTTCCGAGATCCCATGCCCTCCCTCCCTCTGAGGTCTAAAAGTAATTTTACCTAGTCGGGGCTGCAGCAAAAAGCAAGCAGGCTCAGCACGTCACTCTTCACTTCTGTCTCTCTCAGCTCTGGTCCCACCCTCAGGTCCCGCCTTCATTTCCTGTTTGAGGGCGGGACCAGAGAGCCGAGAGAGACAGAAGGGAAGAGTGACGTGCTGAGCCTGCTTGCTTTTCGCTGCAGCCCCGACTAGGTAAAATTACTTTTAGAACTCAGAGGGCATGAGGGCAGGGGATCTCGGAACTCGGCGGGGCGGGAGGGAGATCCCGAACTCGGAGGGAGGGATTCGGACAAGATGCACCGGAGCATCTAGGTTTTAGAGGAGGAAAAAGGTGCGTCTTATAGTCCGAATTTTTTTTTTCCTATTTCCCTCCTCTAAAACCTAGGTGCGTCTTATGGTCCAGTGCGTCTTATAGTCCGAAAAATACGGTAATACTTTTTCACAGAAAGGGTGGCGGCAGGGACAAAAATAGTGATCTGTCAAAGAGGTGTGAGAAAATCTACCCACAAAAGGATCCCTATAAAGCAAGAAGGTAGAATCAAGGTGAAACTAAAATGACTCGCATTCCAAAAAAGGTATCAAGGGTGTATGGAACTGGCGATCGCCTTTACGGTACTATGTAAGCCACATTGAGCCTGCAATTAGGTGGGAAAATGTGGGATACAAATGTAACAAATAAATAAAAAACCTACACTGAGGAACCCTAAGCAAACGCAGAGGAGATAACACACACGTTCTGCAAAGAGTGGCAGGTACAATCCTCGCCGCTCTACTGGCAAACTGGATGGCCCATACTGAATCTGCCATCATTTACTACACTACTATGCCCTCTCAAGGACTATCACTAATCACACCTTCTCCAAAAGACATTACATGATATGATATCCTTAAGCGAGCCTTCTCCAGAGTAGCCCCCACACTCTGGAATGCATTGCCTGAAAGGCTCAGCTTAACACAAGACTATCTCTACTTCAGGAAGCAGGTGAAAGCTTGGCTCTTCAACCAAGCCTTTAATGGAAGAAGTAACTAACTTGTTAGTCTCACTCACACACACAAGGAGTGACACGGGCTGCACATACTGCAGAAGGACATGTTTACCCACTCCTACTCTAGCTAATATTTAACCATCACTCTGATCTCATGTGCACCTTTCGTTAAAATAGTCACCTTATTTTCTAACTGCTCTTACTCCCTTACCTATCTATATGTTAACCATCTCTCTGACCTCATTTGCAACTTTAAAATTAGTCACCTTACTTTCTAACTCTTCTTACTCTCTTACCTAATATAATAATTTGCTCCTCCAACATTCCAAAGTGTCTCACTGGGATCGTAACCACCTGCTGACGTCACTCCTCCAATGTTCTCTGTACCCCCTCCCTCCCAGTTCCATGGGACCCTGGAGCTGGGAGGGAGGGACAGAGGAAGGGGGGACCCTGGAAATGGGAGGGAGGGAGGGAGGGAGGGAGGGGGACACTGGAACTCGGAGGGAGGTGGAGGGGGCAGGGGAGAGATGCTGAACATGGATGGATGGAGGGGGCAGGGCACAGAGGACGTTGCCTGCATATGGATGAATGCAGGGGAGAGAGCATAATGCAGGGGAGGGAGGGGACCCTGAAAGTTGGAGGGAGGCAGGGAGGGGATGACCCTGGAACTCAGAGGCAGGGAGGGAGGGGGGACCCTGGAACTGGGAGGGAGGGGGGGCCCTGGCACACACTCTCATGCTCACACACACATTCTCTCTCTCTCACAGACACACTCGCACCCAGTCCCACTCTCTCTCTCACACACATACTCTCTCAAACATACACACTCTGAGGAAAACCTTGTTAGCGCCCGTTTCATTTGTGTCAGAAACGGGCCTTTTTTACTAGTCTATCTATATGTTCCATCTTTGCTTATACTCTTCACTGTCAATTAAAATGTTCTATCATGTATTGTGTTGACATGCTAAGTAGTGTACTATGACACACTTTGTATTGTTATTTGAATATTTTTACTGCTGTAATTGCCTATTGCTCATGTTTGATCGATCCTTGAGTGAATTCCTTCAAAAAGGTGGTAAATAAATCCTAATAAATAAAAGAAAAAAAATACGTATGTCTCAATGAAGAGGAACCTCAAATCCTTAAAATATTGCAAGAATCGGTTCAGTACTATCAGGTTACCTGATCTTATCGAGAAGAGGTCTCAGCCAAGGTTTCCACCTTAGAGTCAACTTCTCAAACATCAGCAGTACGGATAAACAAGGCTTTGGTGTGTGTATCAGATTTAGCTGGTATCAGTTCAAGCCATTCTATACCTGGGAACGTGGTGCAAGGCATAGGGCACCAGGGCAACCAGCTTTCCCTGCAGCACTGTGTCCTCATTAATCCTCATGGTTTCCAGCCTAAACAGAAAACAACAGTCTCTGAAATGTTTTCAGGGGTGGAAACGGCACTGTGGATCCCAAACCACGCACATCATCCCCCGGATTCTATATCTAGTGCCTAGATTTGCGTGCAATTTGAGTAATCAGCCCTTAACTATAAATAATTGGGTGCTAACAACAAAATATTGAAGTTAATTGGCACTCATTAAAATTTGCATGTGAATCTGTCTGTGTGCTATTCTATAAGGTAGTATTACAGTAATATATAGGCATACATCTAATTAAAGATGTGAACGGAGTAAATAGTCAAATTACTTCAAATATACTCAGCTTCAATTATATCCTCATTATACCCTCATTATAGCTAAACATTCAGAGGCATTTATTATAGGATCATCAGATTAGCGTACCAACCTCTACAATGGCTATTATGAGCCAAGCTTCTTGAAGAGAGGCGGTATCGAAATCCTCATCAATCCTAATTCTATAATGAGGGTGATATATTGGGTCTCCACCGTTCACTATCTAATGTTGCTGAAAAGCTAAGTATTAACTTGGAACTTAAAGATAGAATTGGAAAGACTGAGATAAATGATACAAAAAAACGTCATAATGAAAAAATAAGTACAAAAATGTATAGAATTAGGATTGATGAGGATTTCGATACCGCCTCTCTTGAAGATGCTTGGCTCATAATAGCCATTGTAGAGGTGGTACGCTAATCTGATGAACCTATAATAAATGCCCCTGAATGTTTAGCTATAATGAGGGTATAATGAGGATATAATTGAAGCTGATTCTATAAGGTATGGCACCTAACTCTACTAATGTACTTTTTAGAAATACTTTGGGCCACAAACGATCCCTACCTAGGGACCACACAATCCCCTGATAGGCGCTACAAAGAGAGTCGGGCAAAAGACAGACACATCTGTACAACCAAAAGAGATGACAATTTCATTAATTTGACACAGACAAGTCTGTACAACAAAAAAGCAGTGGCAATTCCATTAATTTGATATTTCTTTTTGGCTACCAAGTTACTACTTTGTTTTAACATGCTACTTTGTTCTGGTACGCACACAAATTGTAACAATATTCACTCGATTAATGTAACGGTTTGAGGGGTTTTGAGTTTCAAATTGTTTCAACCTCTTTCCAACCTGGATTTGTTCTCGGCCTAGAACTTAAAAGGTTAAGCAGAGTATAAATGCCAACACTGAATTAAATTAAGTTAGTGTGTAACTCAAAAGGGGGCGTGGCCATGGGCATGTCAGGAGCATTCCAAAATGTTGTGCAAATAGAGAATACAGCCTCAGCCTGCCTAACCTGGATGCTAGCATTTACACCAGGGGCGTAGCCAGACCTCGGCGGGAGGGGGGGGGGCCAGAGCCTGAGGTGGGGGGCACTGTTTAGTTGCCTCCCCCTGCCACTTTGGCCCCCGCCACTGCCGCAACCGGAACCCCCCCCCCCCCCACCGCCGCTCGCCCACCGCTGCACCAGGTACCTTGTTTGCTGGTGGGGGGGGGGGGGGGGGGGGGTCCCCAATCCCCGCCAGCCAAAGAGTCTTCTTCAGCACCGGTCGACTCCGGCGCCTTTGTGGTGTGATCTGTTTCTGACGCCTTACGTCCTGCACCATGCATGTAGACCCATGCAGGACGTAAGGCGTCAGAAACAGATGATCACACCACGAAGGCGCCAGAGTCGACCGACGCTGAAGAAGACTGTTCGGCTGGCGGGGATTGGGGACCCCCACCAGCAAACAAGGTACCTGATGTGGCGGTGGGTGGGTGGCAGTGGTGGGGGGGGGGCAAATGTAGAGGGGACCAGGGCATTATCTGTGGGGGCCCATGGCCCCACGTAGCTACGCCCCTGATTTACACCAAGTTTCAGCAGGCGTAAGTCTGGTGCAAGTATTGGCACTAAGTGTGATTCTATAAAGGGGACGTACGCTTTATAGAGTCACAGCGCCAATTTTTTCTGACACAGAATTTTGAGTGCCATTTATATATTTCTCTCCAACATGACCATATACAAATGAAAATTGGGGTATTTCTTAACTGATACAAATTAATAGAATATAATGCATATGTTTTATTGGAAAACTTGAAAAAAAGACAGGTGTTCATTAAGAGGTGTTGAACAATTTGGGTTGGACTAAAGATCTGTCAAAGACCAGTGTCCTATCTTTGGGTCACAAGTATTCCAAAAGACATAAATTACAATACATTACATACTGCTTACCCCCAGGGATAAGAAGTGGCATTCCCCAATCCCCAGGTCTACCTTAAAAATGGTTTATGGACTTTCCCTCCAAAAACTTGTCTAAACCCAGCTACACTAACTGCTTTTACCACTTCATCTGATAATGAATCCCAGAGCTTAATTATGCATTCAGTGAAAAAAAATATTCTGTCCTTCTTTGTTTTAAATGTACTACTTTACAACTTCGTGGCATGTCCCCTAGACTTTGTACTTTTCAAAAGAGTAACCATTCAATTTGTGTTTACGCATCCCATTTCATTCAGGATTTTATAGACTTCTATCATATCTCCCTTCAGCTGTCTCTTGGGGGGGGGGGGGGGTCTAAGTGTCGTTATAGAATAGTAGCACAACGCTGTACTGGTTACCCACTTACAACTGGTCAATGGTTCCCAAACCTGTCCTGGGGGGGGGGGGGGGGGGGGGGGGTTCCCAGCCAGTCAGGTTTCTGGATCTCCACAGCGAATATTCATGAGAGAGATTTGCATCCATTGGAAATTAAAAATAACCTTTCGGCTGAAACCAAAATTGGACAGAGAAAGGATTTGGGGCTGGTTTCTGTGCTGAAATTTGGATGATGCCCCCAAAATGTTCTGGTCCCCTTTCCCCACTTATATGGTCTGTGCCAGAGCCGGTGGTTGGGAGGAGGGGCTGGTGGTTGGGAGGTGAGGATAGTGCTGGGCAGACTTATACGGTCTGTGCCAGAGCCGGTGGTTGGGAGGCGGGGATAGTGCTGGGCAGACTTATACGGTCTGTGCCCTGAAGAGCACAGGTACAAATCAAAGTAGGGTATACACAAAAAGCAGCAAATATGAGTTAACTTGTTGGGCAGACTGGATGGACTGGATGGACCGTGCAGGTCTTTTTCTGCCGTCATCTACTATGTTACTATGTTATCCTTTGACTCACAAAATAAGCAGGCAGCCTCCAACCAGATACAAGGATGATGAACATCCTAGTGGGGCCTTCAGCCTTATAGTCTCCTTAATTTTTAGACCCCTAGCTTGCAGTCTCCCTAAACACATTTTTATAAGTAAACTCAAAAACTGTGATCATCACACAAACACCCTATAATAATGCAGGTTAAAGCACAGGAAAGAGATAACCCGTGCAAATCTATCTCATGCAGATTCCTTGAACATAAAAAACTCAGATGACTAATTCAACTATATAACAACCTATAACCTTATATTCATAATTACAAATAACATTTCAAAACTACTTCCTTAGCCTCTTACTTTGGTTAGGCATACCCCATGGTACTCATCAGCAGCCTGCACACCTGCATCGCTTTCACAAAACTAAGGATTTTTCGGCAGCAGAGAAGCATATTGTGAAGAATTATACTGACATTTGGATATTATCACTGCGGGGAGTGGGTGTAGTTTTGAAAAGTTTGTAATTATATTGTTTAATAAAGGTGGTATGTTTAAACAGTGGGAATGAGAAGCTGAATGAAAGATTATAGTAGGTAGTTATATCGCTGAATTAGTACTACTACTATATAGCATTTTTATAGCGCTACAAAGCGTACGCAGCGCTGCACAAACACAGAAGACAGTCCCTGCTCAAAGAGCTTACAATCTAATCGACAAAAAATAAAATAAAGTAAGCAAATCAATTCAATTAATGTGAACGGGAAGGAAGAGAGGAGGGTAGGTGGAGGCGAGTGGTTACGAGTCAAAAGCAATGTTAAAGAGGTGGGCTTTCAGTCTAGATTTAAAGGTGGCTAAGGATGGGGCAAGACGTAGGGGCTCAGGAAGTTTATTCCAGGCATAGGGTGCAGCGAGACAGAAGGCGCGAAGTCTGGAGTTGGCAGTAATGGAGAAGGGAACAGATAAGAAGGGTGTAGGGAAGGACGAGTGTGGAGAGATACTGGGGAGCAGCAGAGTGAGTACATTTATAGGTTAGTAGAAGAAGTTTGAACAGGATGCGAAAATGGATAGGGAGCCAGTGAAGGGTCTTGAGGAGAGGGGTAGTATGAGTAAAGCGACCCTGGCGGAAGATGAGACGGGCAGCAGAGTTTTGAACCGACTGGAGTCATCTGATTTTTTTTATGTTTAAAGAATTTTGACTAAATGTTGAATATTTAGCCCTGTTTGTATATTTCTGCAGATTCCTTGCGGCTGTGTTGAAAATCCAACTGGAGGGGATGAGAAGAAGGGACCAAGGACTGGGTTAACGTATATACTAACGATTCTCCAACTTCTCCGAGTTTGAGGGGGCGTCAGAACCTATTGTTATACAATAGCTGCAGGCGGTCTTTGCTGCCCTAGGCAACCGCCTAGTCTTGGGCCAGGCAAACTAGACCACGCCACCAGGCCTGTCTGAGACCTCCATGAACTTAACATAGCACATTATACTTTTCCTTAAATGGAGTAATGTGTCGACACAGTGACCCTCCCCCTAGCCCTGCGACCCTTTCCCTTTTATCCTTACCGGCTCCGTGCAACAGCCCACCCAAGCTTTAATCGACCTCACCCCGGCACGAGGCTTCCAAAGCCGAACAGATGTACAAGCGCTCCACCCCCAAGCCCCCAGCATCCAATCCGCGCGTCCGCACGTGACCACCTCCTTCGGATCCCTGACGCTTGCGGAAGCAGGACGGCGCGTGTTACGCGAATCGTTCCATTGGCTGGTTGGCCGGGCGGTAGTAGGTGAGCTGTCAGCTCGCGGCCGGAAGCGACTTAGCGACGATCTCCGCCCGTGTATCTGCTGCAGATGGAGAAGGCCTGAAGAACCGTGACAGTATGAAAGCACCCTGAGGAGTGTGTCTAGCCGTGGAGGTGTTCTTGGGGTGCTCTCACCCCCCGAGTAAACCTTGAGTAAGCCTATGGATGTGTTGCTAATTTCTCTAGGGCTGCTGTATTATAATCAGCATAAAATAATTTAGTAAGTATGTCCTCAGCCGTTATAATTGCTTATAATTACTTGACCCTTTGCATTTAATGTGACAGCTGCTTGTTAATAATTTTTAATGATGAGGGTGGTATTATCCTTGGATTAACTGTCTATACCAGTGATTCTCAAACTTTTTACTATGTGGGAACCCCAAAAATATTTTTTCATGCACCGAGGAACACTGTAACCCAGGAACCGAGTTTTGAAATCACTGGTCTGTACAGTGTTTGTGCAGGTCTGGTGGGAGGAGGAGTTAAAAAAAAAAAGTCTGCGATACAGTATGAAGGACTACTGTTTTTTTGGGTTGTTATAGAAGGAAGTCTTTGCTGTATATGACAAGTGCTTGCTGCTCCAAAACTCTCTAGTGGTACTATACTAGCAGTCTTAGTTTTATTTGTCATTTAGGCCAGCGGAAACGGTTTGACATAAATGTAATGCCTCCTTCAGGGTGTCTCTTGATCCATGGGTCCTGACTTGGCTGGAGTCTCCCGAAGGCAGTCTCTGTCGATCCCTTAATCATTTGGTGCCTCTACCTAGGGAAAAAAAGTGTTAGTGGATGGGATTACCCTCTTCTGCCCCCACAAAAAGTCCAAAAACTTTCTGTGAACAGGGCTGGCTAATAAACAAGTTTAATTGAACTATGTATATAGGCCTCTATATACACCTCTTATGCACTTAAGAAATAAGGAGTTCTTATCACATTAACCCAGTTACCACAAACAAACACCAACAGTCTTGTTGTTTAACCTCTTAAACCAGTAAATCAAATACTTTCAAATTTGTGCACTCAGACCAACAGCATTAGTGTTTAACCCAGATCTTCGGAACCAGTAACTTGTAGTCTTCTACACCCTTTTAAGACCCTTCAGTCTCGATTGCCAAGGTAGTAGTGGTAAGCCCTTACCAGTTCCTTATTTAAGTCTGTGTTAGGGCATGGCTGCATTGCCTCCTCTCCTTGCAAGTCCATCATATCCTAGTCCCCTCAGATCTCAACCCTTCGCTGGAGACTTCTTGGGCTGGTGGTTGCTTGTCTTCCAGGCTGGCTATACCTGTCCCTGCTGCGGCTTCCTGGAAGCTTCCCCTGGGGATCTGAGGGACCGGCACCCTCTCAAAGGCTGTCCTATGCTGGGTTTCTAGTGCTAGCCACACCTAGGGAGCCTTCTCCCTTGCTAGGCCCCTAGTGCTGATCGCACTCTCTGCAAGTACCAGGGTTCCCCACTAGAAGGTTACATCTCTTCTCAGCCCTAGGCACCGATAGTGCCCTACAGGCCATTTTATTCTGCCCTGAGCTGCTTCAAAGGTCTCCTTGTCCTGAGTAATGCTCTGAAGGGATGCTGCTCCCTCTGTGCCTTGAGCACCGTCTTCTGTTTTGAACTGCTCCCAAAGGCCTCTGTGCCATGAGCAAGGTTCCCAAGGGCTGTCGCTCTTCCTGTCTTCAGGAGAGTCTCCAAAGGTACTCTGCTTGCTGGGGTTAAGAATTACCAGCCCCTTTCAGCCAAAAGGGAAATGAGACTTGATATACCGCCTTTCTGAGGTCTACATTCAAAGCGGTTTACATATATTCAGGTACTTATTTTGTACCAGGGGCAATGGAGGGTTAAGTGACTTGCCCAGAGTCACAAGGACCATCAGAGATGGCTCAACACAAGGCAGACTTTTTCCCAGAGTGAACTCTCAACCATGCCACCAAACTCCCCCTTCCCCTAAACTTGTGGGGAGCACATTTTTTTATTCTTATCCAGCTCTCTCCATTGTGTGTGTGTGTGTGTGCATAATTTATTCCACAAACGTTATTCTCTTCACTGACTTTATTCCCGTAAAATGTGTAAAAGTGCACCCACCAGCCTGCCTGTCTGTTTTTATTTGCATGCAGGCAGAGCTGTGGCGCTCATCCCCCCTTCCTGCAGTATAACAATGTTCAATCAGCAACATTCCTATGCAGCTCCATCAAGCAAGCCAAACTGGCAGTTATGAACTCGCCAGTTCACCTCAGAAAGAATAGACCTGTTTGCGTTTTAAAAGCACTTTACCAAGATTTCTTCTGTCTCCTTATTCTTATTAAACCCACCCATAAAGGGGGTTTGAAGAAAGATGTAGAAATACATTGCAATCTAATTAAAAATTCATTTCTTGTGTTAAGGTCTAAAGTGGTTGAAGTAGATGGCAGACAGTTCGTCACTTGTGGCTTTCAGTAATCCATCAAAAATGGCTGGTGAGATCACAGAGACGGGGGAGCTCTACTCGCCATATGTAAGTAGAGGTAGTATTTTACTATACATCAACATTGCTACAGTTCTGAAAATTGATGTCATTCAGATGCTGATGTTTAGAATCTCAGTTTGTGGTTTCCTTAAAGCTTTCAGTTTAGCAAGATAATGCAAATTAAAAGATCCTCATTTTGGAGGGAAGTGAAAGTGCCTTACTTTCATGTGTATTAGAAGAGGGATAATATTTGGAATGGGAATAGACATGGAGTGATGTGAATTCAATAGGTATAATGTTGCTGTAGTGGAGATTTTGTAATGATATATAACAATGGTATAGGTCAGTGGTCTCCAACTTTTTCTACCTAATGGGCCACAAAGTGGACATGAGAAAGCATAAGTACATAAGTATTGCCATACTGGGAAAGACCAAAGGTCCATCAAGCCCAGCATCCTGTTTCCAACAGTTGCCAATTCAGGTCACAAATACCTGGCAAGATCCCAAAATAGTACAAAACTTTTTATACTGCTTATCCCAGAAATAATGGATTTTCCCCAAGTCCATTTAATAATGGTCTATGGACTTTTCCTTTAGGAAGCCGTCCAAACCTTTTTAAAATTCTGCTAAGCTAACCACCTTTACCACATTCTCTGGCAACGAATTCCAGAGTCCAACTATATGTTGAGTGAAGAAATATTTTCTCCGATTCGTTTTAAAATTACTACATTGTAACTTCATCACATGCCCCCTAGTCCTAGTATTTTTGGAAAGCATAAACAGACGCTTCACATCTACCCGTTCAACGCCACTCATTATTTTATAGACCTCTATCATATCTCCCCTCAGCCGCCTTTTCTCCAAGCTGAAGAGCCGTAGTCACTTTAGCCTTTCCTCATAGGGAAGTCGTCCCATCCCCGTTATCATTTTTGTCACCCTTCTCTGCACCTTTTCTAATTCCACTATATCTTTTTTGAGATGCGGCGACCAGAATTGAACACAGTATTCAATGTGCAGTCGCACCATGGAGCGATACAAAGGCATTATAACATCCTCATTTTTGTTTTCCATTCCTTTCCTAATAATACCTAACATTCTATTTGCTTTCTTAGCCACAGCAGCACACTGAGCAGAAGGTTTCAACGTATCATCAACGACGACACCTAGATCCCTTTCTTGGTCTGTGACTCCTAACGTGGAACCTTGCATGACGTAGCTATAATTTGGGTTCCTCTTTCCCACATGCATCACTTTGCACTGCTCACATTAAACATCATCTGCCATTTAGATGCCCAGTCTCGTAAGGTCCTCTTGTAATTTTTCACAATCGTCCCGCGATTTAACGACTTTGAATAACTTTGTGTCATCAGCAAATTTAATTATGTCACTAGTTACTCCCATCTCTAGGTCATTTATAAATATGTTAAAAAGCAGAGGTCCCAGTACAGACCCCTGGGGAACCCCACTAACTACCCTTCTCCGTTGCGAATACTGACCATTTAACCCTATGCTCTGTTTTCTATCCTTTAACCAATTTTTAATCCACAATAGAACACTATCTCCTATCCCATGACCCTCTGATTTCCTCTGGCGTCTTTCATGAGGTACTTTGTCAAACGCCTTCTGGAAATCCACAATACATAATATCAATCGGCTGACCTTTATCCACATGTTTGTTCACCCCTTCAAAGAAATGTAGTAGATTGGTGAGGCAAGATTTCCCTTCACTAAATCCATATTGACTTTGTCTCATTAATCCGTGCTTTTCAATATGCTCTTTAATTTTGTTCTTAATAATAGTCTCTACCATTTTGCCCGGCACCGACGTCAGACTCACCGGTCTATGATTTCCCGGATCTCCTCTGGAACCTTTTTTTAAAAATTGGCGTTACATTGGCCACCCTCCAATCTTCCGGTACCACGCTCGATTTTAAGGATAAATTACATATTTCTAACAATAACTCCGCAAGCTCATTTTTCAGTTCTATCAGTACTCTGGGATGAATACCATCCAGTCCAGGAGATTTGCTACTCTTCAGTTTGTAGAACTGCCCCATTACATCCTCCAGGTTTACAGAGAATTCATTACGTTTCTCCATCTCGTCAGCTTCGAATACCATTTCCGGCACCGGTATCTCACCCAAATCTTCCTCGGTGAAGACCGAAGCAAAGAATTCATTTAATCTCTCCGCTACGGCTTTGTCTTCCCCGATCACCCCTTTTACTCCTCGGTCATCTAGCGGTCCAACTGATTCTTTTGCCGGCTTCCTGCTTTTAATATACGTAAAAAAAATTTTATTATGTGTTTTTGCCTCCAACGCAATCTTTTTTTTCGAAGTCCCTCTTAGCCTTCCTTATCAGCGCTTTGCATTTGACTTGACATTCCGTATGCTGTTTCTTATTATTTTCAGTCGGTTCCTTCTTCCATTTTCTGAAGGATTTTCTTTTAGCTCTGGGGGCCATTAAAAGATTTTAGGTTTAAATGTGTAATTTTTAAATACTAACTTTGATTCTACAATATATATAATTTTTTTTTAATTCACTTTATTTTGCAAAACCCATAAATGTGACTCCTGAATAACACACTTGAGAGATCATTAATGAGACACCTGTGTCTGCATATTGTTCACCAGCATTGAAAATTGTGGTTTGCAATTTGTCTTGCACAATCGTAACAAACTTAAGAGACTGTTTGCAGTTAGCCTGACTCTCTTGTTTCAATAATGCTGATTGAGCATAAATGGCTTGTGTTAATGTTGGATGGATCCTCCTGAGTCTGTCCATTTTTAGTCACGTGGAACTCAGAGGACTGGGATGGGGGACATAAGGGTGGGGGATGCAGGTTCACTAATAGAGAAGTGAGGGATGCATACCCTGGATAAGAGAGGGGGAGAGTGAGAACAGGCTCTGGGGGAGCTAGAAAGTCCCTTGCAGTCAGGAAGCCTAGCAGAGAGTCCTGGTTAAGACCACAGATGAGGACTAGTCCTGCCCATGACCTGCACAGCACATGGATAGAAGTCCATCCTGCCCACCATGGAGTAGCCTAATGGTTAGTGCAGTGGCCTGCAAACCTGGGGAACTGGGTTCGACTCCCACTGCAGCTCCTTGTGACTTTGGGCGAGTTGCTTAACCCTCCATTGCCCGAAGTGTAAAAGAAGTACCTGTATATAATGATATACCGCTTTTCCGTGGTTACAGTCAAAGCGGTTTACATATGTCCCATTCCCTTTCCTAGGAGTCTGAGAAACTGGAAAAACCTTCAGATTTAAGTACATGTCTTTTAAATGAAGCAGGATTAAGTGATCTGTGAGCAGAAACACCACATGGCCCTTGGAAGTGATAAACCGATGCTGCACTTGCAGCTGTTTTCCTCCTCACTTGGAGACTCTTCAGGGTCTCTTGGCCTTACTTCCACTCTGCCTCTCTACAGACAGGTGAACTGCCCAACCTATTAACACTGGCCTCATAACAGATAGTTGAAAAATTGCATTTGCTCACCAGGATACTGTCCGGAGGTGGATAGGAAGGCCCTGGAGAGCTCCACTGAGTCGCACATGTCTCATATTGATGTGCATGCATACAAATGTGACCCTGTCATGGCACGTAGGCACTTGTAACACAGTGGAGCTTTGTGGGATGTTCTTTCTGTCCAGTTTGGATGGCGCTTTGTCCTTCTGGTGAGCAGGTTTAATTTTTCAAGTATCTGTTAAGGGCCACAAAACTTTACTACCATGACCGTGTGTTGGAGACCAGTGGTGTTGGTGATCTGATGATTGTCAGCAGTGGATTTTTTCCCCCTATCCTAATATGCTGCACACTTTTATTACACCATGGCCAAGAGGGATGACGACATGATTTGTCAGTTCCTGTGCACCTGGCGAACTGGAGTCCCAGGCTTTGAGGAGGAAAGATTTATACCAGTTATAGGCAAGCTGTCTGGAAAAACGTTATTGAGCATGCCATGCTGTTGCTTGTGGGGGCAGATGGAGTAACTGACTTCTGATTTACACATAAGGAAATGACCTCAAGCCATGCCATTAACTTAACTACTCATGGCACTTGGGAATAGTTTGGCTGCAAAGAGCACCAGATTCTGTCAATGTGTTAAAACCCCTCAGTTTGTTTATAAATACGTTTTATTTGTTAGCAAAGTTAAATGGATCAATTTATAATCTGCTGATTTGTCTTACATGAGAATGCACACACCCTGATGAACATGTTGCTCCGTATGTGAAGTTTCACTGGTTTGACAGCAGGACTTATTATAATAAGTGAACATATTTATTTATTTATTTTTTTTATTGATTGATTTATTTATCGCCTTTTTGAAGGAATTCACTCAAGAAAGTAAGGTGACTAAGTTACACATGAGGTCAGAGATATGGTTAAAATGTATTAAGTTAGTCCAATAAAAATCTTATTTTCTTTTCTATGTTTTTTAATTTCTATTTATTATCTTTAAAAGAGGACTAACATGGCTACCAAATCACTTTAAACAAATGCAGGAAAGAGAAGAATATAAGTACATAAGATCTAACAATCTTGAAACTAATCCACATCATGAGGAGGAGAGAACAAATTGAGAAATGGGGTGAGTGGGTGGTGGTGGTGTTGGGGGGGGGGCAGAATTACAAAGAAACTTTTAATGAGTTAGCTCTGTAAAGTGGCCAACAGAAGAATATATATGTATGGTCCATTTTTTCCACCTGCTCATGTTGGGTCCATCAAACGTCAGTAGAGGGTTTTTCAGTAATACGTTTTTAAATGAATGGGGTCCTGAAAGATGTACCAATTCTCATCATTGTTGTCCAGACATTTACAAGGAAATCTCAGGAAAATGAGGTCCCCAGAGCCGACTTGAAGCTTCAACTTCAGAAATGCTGCCTTATTTGAGGAGGTCTGGTTGCATCTGGGAAAGCTTCTGGCCATAAAGAGTACAGACGTCTTTGCACAAAATATCTTTAAAATATCGTTTTCTGCTTCAGAATAGATAACTTAATGAAAATCACCTCATGGATCTCTTGAGCATAAGCTGGTTCCCGGTCCCCTGAAATCTGAAGCCATCTTTCACTCTACCCTTCCAACTAATTCTCAATTCAACACCTGTTTCTGTTAAAGATGCTGTATTATCACTTGGCATTCTTATCGATAATTCTCCTTTACTTCTCACGTTTCCTAATACGAGCCAGAAGTCCTTCCTTGCATTTACTACTACTTATTTCTGTAGCATTACTAGATGTACGTAGTGCTGTGTAGACTTGAACATGAAGAGACGGTCCCTTCGCAACAGAGCTTACAATCTAATCAGGACAGACAAACAGGACAAATAAGGGAATTACTAAGGTGGGAATGATAAAATATGGGTACTGAACAAGTGAATAGGGGTTAGAAGTTAAAAAGCAGCCTCAAAAAGGTGGGCTTTTAGCCTGGATTTGTTGACGGCCAGAGATGGAGCTTGATGTACTGGCTCAGGAAGTCTATTCCAGGTGTATGGAGTGGAAAACAAAAAGAACGGAGTCTGGAGAAGGGTACAGATAACAGAGATTTACCCGATGAATGCAGTTCTTGGGGAGGAGTGTAGAGAGAGATGAGTGGAGAGGTACTGAGGAGCTGCAGAGTGAATACACTTGTAAGTCAATAAGAGAAGCTTGAACTGTATGCGGAAACGGATGGGGGAGCCATTTAGAAATCTCTGTTCTTGATATTTTTAGATACTAAAGCCCTGAAAACTTTGATGCATGCACTTGCTTTCAACCATCTGGACTATTCTGATTCTCTTTGCAGACCTTCCTCTTTATACAATCAAATGTTTTTAGCTTTTTCAGAATACAGCCATGAAATTACTCTACAGTACAAAGTAAGAACATAACATAAGAGTAGCCATACTGGGTCAGACCAGTGGTCCATCTAGCCCAGTATCCTGTTTCCAACAGTGGCCCAAATTAGTAGCAAGATTCCATGCTACCAATCTCAGGGCAAGCAGTGGCTTCCCCATATCTGTCTCAATAGCAGACTATGGACTTTTCCTCCAGCAACTTGTCCAAACCTTTTTTTAAAACACCCAGATACGCTAACCGCTGTTACTACATCCTCCGGCAAAGAGTTCCAGAGCTTTAACTATTCATTGAGTGAAAAAATATTTAAGTATTTCCATGTAACTTCCGTGAGTGTCCAGTCTTTCTACTTTTGGAACAAGTAAAAAAAAATTGATTTACTTCTTCTCGTTCCACACTGCTTGGGATTTTGTAGACCTCAATCATATCTCCCCTCATCAGTCTCTTTTCCAAACTGAAGATCCCAAACCTCTTTAACCTTTCCTCATACGAGAGGAATTCCATTTCCTTTATCATTTCGGTCTTCTCTGAACCTTTTCTAATTCCACTATATCTTTTTTGAGCTACGGCGACCAGAACTGAACGTGGTACTCAAGGTGAGGTCGCACCATGGAGCGATAGAAGCATTATAGTATTTTCGGTCTTATTCACCATCCCTTTCCTAATAATTCCTAGCATCCTGTTAGCTTTTTTGACCACCGTCACACATTGTGCAGAAGATTTCAGCATATTATCTACGACGACACCTGGATCTTTTTCTTGGTTGCTGACCCCCAAGGTGGACCCTAGCATCAGATAACTTTGATTCGGATTATTCTTTCCAATGTGCATTTGTCCACATTAAATTTCATCTGCCATTTGGGTGCCCAGTTCTCCGATTTCCTATGGTCTTCCTGCAATATTTCACAGTCCTCACGTGTTTTAACAGCCTTGATTAGTTTTGTCATCTGCAAATTTAATCACCTTTCTCGTTGTTCCGATTTCTATATCATTTATAAATATGTTAAATAGTTTTGATCCCTGCGGCACTCCACTATTCATCCTCCGCCGTTGAGAGAAATGGCCATTTAACTCTACCCTCTGTTTTCTTTCCAAAAACCAATCCTAATCTACAGCAGAACATTGCCTCCTATCCCATAACTCTTTAATTTTCTCAGGAGTCTCTCATGAGGAACTTTTATGAAAAGCTTTCTGAAAATCTAGATACACTACATCAACCTGCTCACCTTTATCCACATGTTTTATTCATGCCTTTAGAGAAATGAAGTAAATTGGTGAGGCACTCTATGGAATGTCACTGGTTACTAGTTTCCAGTAGAATTCAGTTTAAGATTTTGACACTCACATTTTGGGAAGAATTTCTATAAATGGTGTCCAAAATTAGGTGCCAGGAAGATCTGTGCTGGTTGTGGGCAATATATCTCCGTTATAGGCAGCCAACTCTGGAACGCCATACCACGACACATCCGTACAACCAATGAACACCTACTCTTCCGAAAACTGCTGAAAACTTACCTCTTCAAACAAGCCTACCCAAATGACCCAACTTAACTTTCGAACCTAATCCACACCACTATCGCTACCCAAACTCCAATCCTTTCCCCCACCTCTCTTCCTATTGTCCTATTCTACATAACTGTATTATCACAGTGAAACTTTGTACCATACCTTGTGATATCTCTATGATACTTTGTACCATATTTTGTAAGCCGCACTGAACCTGCTATCAAGCGGGAAAGAGCGGGGTATAAATGCTATAAATAAATAAAAATCAAATTTGAGTAAAAAAAAAAAAAGAAGATGTTCTGCAAAGGGTGCATGCCTTTCTAATCTGTTTGGCCACCTTAAGATCATCACATATGATCACACCCAGATTCTGTTCCTCTTTCATGTACAAAAGTTCTTCACCCCCTAAACTCTACCATTCCATTGGGGTTTTACAGCCCAACTGCATGACCCTGCATTTTTTTAAGCGTTAAATCTTAGCTGCCAAATTCCAGACGATTCCTCTAACTTTGCCAAGGAGGCAAACCTTACCAGACAGCCCTTTAGTAATATCGCTTACAAAAATGTAAAAAAAAAACCAAAAAAAAAACCGGACCCAGGAACCGAACCTTGTGGCATTCCACTAGTAACATTCTTTCCTCAGAATGAGCTCCATTTACCACTACCCTCTGTCGTCTTCCACTCAACCAGTTCCTAACCCAGTCCCTGTACAGCCCATACAGAGGGCACTCAGTTTATTAGTTGTCTATGCGGAACCATGTCAAAGACTTTGCTAAAATCTAAATAACACCATCTAGTGCTGTCCCTTGATCCAACTCAGTCAAAGAAATTAATCAGATTTGTCAAACAACATCTGTCTCTAGTGAAACCATGTTGCCTCAGGTCCAGTAATCCGTTGGATTCCAAAAACTTAACTATTTTCTGTTTTAACAGTGTTTCCATTAATTACCACAGAAATCACGCTTAATAGCCTGTAGTTCCCAACCTCTTCCTTATGTTTTTGTGGAGAGGGACCACATCTGCTCTTCTCCAGTCCTCCGGGACCACTCCTGACTCTAGAGAAGCATTGAAAATATCAGCCAGTGGATCCACTAGAACTTCTCTAACTTCCTTCAGTATCCTCAGATGTATGTCATCTGGCCCCATCATTTTGTCCATCTTTAGTTTAGCCCGTGCCTCATGAACACAGTCCTCTAAAAATAGTTCAGGGACAACCCTTCCATTCCTGTTTGCTTGTCGTCTGCGGTGCTTCTCCCAGCCCTTTTGCTGTGAACAGAGAACATAAATATTTGTTAAGCAATTCTGCCTTATCTTTATCAGAGCCTACATGTTATGGTGTGTTATACAGGGCTTCTTATCTGCAAATACGAAAATTCAGTTCACTGTAGATTACAAATCAAGAGCCACTAAGACATAACCCTGGGAAATACAAAATTCATTTGAAACAGAGTAAAAACAAGGACATTTTTAAACTATAAAAATACAAATCTAAACCCGACTTATGAAACAGAAAAGTTTTAAGAACTTTGCAAAATAATTGATAATTCTTGAGCAGATGCATCTCCAAAAGTAAAGAGTTCGACAATAAGACACACCAATAATGGAGAGAAGAATTCAAATATCTTTTAAAATCTGACAGAACTAACTGTGGGAAAATTGAACATTTGATCATGGGTTTTCCTATTACTGGTAGAATTACCATGCAAAAGTTGTACCAAATCACATAGATAAGATGGTGTAACACCATAAATAATATTAAATGTAATAATATACAGCTTAAACTGAGCCCTGGCCTCAACCGGGAGCCAGTGTAACTTCATGAGCAGCAGAGTGGCCGGTACAGATGTACCGACTGAAAAAAAACAAACAAACCAGTCGTGCTGCAGTACTCTGAATAAGCTGCAAGTGTCTCTGTCTTTGTACATATAGGCCTTTGAGTCTCACAGTGCCACGTTTGCACTTCCTTCTATAACTAAAATATCTAAAAAATATCTTGTTCTCCCATTTTACCGTATTGACTATTTTTTATCCTGCTCAGATTACTTAACCACAGTCGGCTTAGAATAATAAAGTGATATAGCTAAGTTAAAGTTCCTCTTTACTGGGAATCTATCAAAACAAGGGATGCCTGAGTTCTAGTAACCACCAACACTTCAAAGAAATATCCAGTCTCTGATGGTCAGGTACAGACCGGGAAGAATGCCCCAGCCCCTGAGGCAACGGAACCACCTGAGGAACAGGGGGCACCTCTCACTGCCTTGTTCTTCAAGGAGGAATCCTGAAGCAAATTCTCATTAAGGGAATACTTGAAAGCTTTAGATAATCCATTTGCCATAAGGAGAAAGGTCTCTTAACTTCCTTTATTGCTTGGTGGGTTGGGGGTAGGGCACAGTCCTAATGATCAAACTCAAGTAGAGGTCATTTGGAGAAGATCAGCAGTACCTCTTGGCAGTCTTCCATGTTAGTCTATAGGTCCTCTCATGGTGCTCATGGCCACCCTTCCAGTGATGCTACATTTTGGATTCCCTTTCCTTCATCTCTGGAGAAAGACAATGATAACCCCTTTGGGCACATGACACAGAATATGTTGGCAGTAAATTACATATGGGGGTGTCTCCCATCAGTGCCTATGAGATTGCTTCTGAAAATCTAGAACTGCCCTTTCTACTGGTTAGCTTACTTGGTTTATTTTCTTGGTAATCAGAAGAGTGTGCAAGTCTGGAGCACATAAAAGCAGCAGTTGCCTAATGTTTACAGCAGTGAGTTCAGAGCCAGGGAAATCACTTAACCGTCTACTGCTGCATGTATAAACAGGTTTTTAAGCCTTCCAGGGACAGAAAAATACCTTCTCTACCTGAATGTAACTTGCCTTAAGCAACATTTGAAAATAGGCATGAGCTAAATCCAGAACAAAAAAAAGGTAGGCAGACAGAGCTGGTGAAGAAGCCTGCTTGAGAAGGGGAAAGCAGACAGTGAAGCAATGGGCACAAGACTAGTTGATCTCTTTTTGGGTGTGGCTGCCAGTGCTCAGGTGTATTTCACTTGAGTCTGAGGAGGGACAGAAGGCAGCATAGAGCAGTGCTATAGGGATAGTCTCTCTTTTGAACGTGTTTTTATTAAGTGTTGTGAGTAATTATATGCAAAAATAAGTCGCCAATATATCTAATTCAAATATACATAGCTAAAGCGGAAATGATGCCAAGTAGCAGAAAAACAAACAAATTTGATTCAAAACTCCAACTCAGCATTCTGGAACAGTGTGCGTTCCAACATGAGTGATACAGGGATAAAACAAGACTTTAAAGCATTGCCACATCCCCAACCCTAAGCCTTTCACAGCTCAAACACGTGGGAGGGGCATAATCGAACGGGGATGGCCATCTCTAAGGGCGTTCTGGCGAAGGGGCGGGGAAACCCGTATTATCGAAACAAGATGGACGTCCATCTTTCGTTTCGATAATATGGTCAGGGACGCCCAAATCTCAACATTTAGGTCGTCCTTATAGATGGTCGTCCCCGGTTTTCGGCCATAATGGAAACCAAGGACGACCATCTCAGAAACGACCAAATCCAAGCCCTTTAGTCGTGGGAGGAGCCAGCATTTGTAGTGCAATGTCCCTCCTCACATGCCAGGACACCAACCGGGCACCCTAGGGGGCACTGCAGTGGACCACAAATTGGGTGCTGAGCACCCCAACCCCCCCTAAAACCCACTCCCCACAACTGTGCACCACTACCATAGCCCTTAGGGATGAAGGGGGACACCTATATGTGGGTACAGTGGGTGTCGGGTGGGTTTTGGAGGGCTCACATTTACCACCACAAGTGTAACGGGGGGGGGGAATGGGCCTGGGTCCGCCTGCCTGAAGTGCACTGCACCCACTAAAAACTGCTCCAGGGACATTCATACTGCTGTGATGGAGCTGGGTATGACATTTGAGGCAGGCAAAAAATATTTTTAAAGTTTTTTTTTTTTTTTTTTTTTTTTTTTGAGGGTGGGAGGGGTTTGGTGACCACTGGGGGGGGAATAAGGGGAGATCATCCCCGATTCCCTCCCATGGTCATCTGGTCAGTTTGGGCACCTTTTCGAGGCTTGGTCGTGAAAAAAGATGGACCAAGTAAAGTCGACCAAATGATCGTGAGGGACGCCCTTCTTTTTTCCACTATCGGCTGAGGATGCCCATCTCTTAACCATGCCCCCGTCCCGCCTTCGGAACGCTGCCGACACGCCCCCGTGAACTTTGGTCATCCCCGCGACGGAAAGCAGTTGAGGACGCAAAAAAATCGGCTTTCGATTGTGCCGATTTGGGCGACCTCGGGAGAAGGACGCCCATCTCCCGATTTGTGTCGGAAGATGGGCGTCCTTCCTTTTCGAAAATAAGCTAGAAAATCATCTATCTGTAAATTTCAACTACACTTAAAAGATAGAGCAGCATCTCATGATCTTTGTTTTCCTATCATCTCTACATCTCTCTTTTGTTCCTTTCCCCTCACTCTCTGCAGCCTTAAAGGGTGACATCGTCTCTCAGTGTTCTGTTAAGAAAACTGATGACACCCAGCAAAACATTGAAAGTAGAGGGAGGTGGGAAAATTAGGTTTTGCTGTAATTGGGGGGGGGGGGGGGGGGGGGGAGGGGAGTGCATTTGAAATTGGGATGGCAATTGGAAGATTTCTGCTGTCTTTTATTTGACAATTTTTACTGAGCAATTGCAAAATCCAAGAGCAAGAATATATAACGCCAACATCAAACATTAAGACCAGCATCAGCAATACAAAAGGATGTGTTATAGCCATGATGCATGAGCAAAGCTATTTGAATTTTTATATGTTATAATGGCAGTAAATTGGAAGGGGGAGTGTTGTTTAATGGTGGTATCTTTAACTTTTTCAAGTTATAATTAGGGCTCCTGGTTCTAGTAATTTATAAATAGTACATTTAGATGTTTATTTCAAGCAATTAGGTGCATTGGGAGGGTACTAAAATCCTGTATAATCAGCATTTTCATGTCATGAAATTAAATCTTAGGCATATGTTTAGATGGCTTTACTATTAAAAATGTTAAATTGCTTCACTATTCTCTCTCAATCCTTTTCACCATCTGTAGCAGTTATGGCAATCTTTCTTCCCCCCGGTACAAGTTCTCTTTCTCAGCACCCCCTCCCTTAAAGCAGTATTTCTCACTCATCACTCACTCATCTGTATACGTGGAATGCAAGGCACAAACCATCAAGAAACTCCAGACAGCCCAGAACACCGCAGCCAGATTGATATTCGGCAAGGCGAAATGTGAAAAGTGCCAGACCCCTTAGAGAAAGCCTGCATTGGCTCCCACTGAAAGATCGTATTGCATTCAAGATATGTACCTTGGTTCATAAAATCATTTATGGAGATGCCCTATCATACATGTCAGACCTAATTGACTTACCAGAGAGAAACAACAAAAGTTCATCGCGCACCTGCTTAAACCTTCACTATCCCAATTGCAGAGGACTTAAATAAGTCTGTACATACATCCAGTTTCTCATACACATGCACGCAACTATGGAATGAATTACCGATCGCCATAAAAACAACACACGATCTGACAACCTTCCGAAAGTTATTAAAGACCTACTTATTCATAAAGGAGTACAATAAAGATTCCCCATAACGATTTGACTTCTTAATTATTCCAATCGCAACTATTAAGGAACCCTCCTACCTGTTCATCCTAATTACATCCTCACGACTGAATATTATATTTTGTCCTGATATCATTATGTTATGTTGATCTTTCAATCCACTTCCAATCCAATATGATTTACTTATGCACTCTTATTTGTAACAATTGTAAAATTATTATTCCGTTAATATGATTGCTATGATATTCTAGGCACCCATCTGTATCTATATTCTGAAATTCTTATCCTACTTGTTGTTATAACATTTTGTAAGCCACATTGAGCCTGCAAATAGGTGGGAAAATGTGGGCTACAAGTGCAGCAAATAAATAAATCTTGTCTCTGCATATCTCTTCCTTCATTCATGGTAAAAAAAAAAATCTCCGTTTTGGCCATATGAACAGCAGATTTTTTTTTAATTTATTTTCGGTTTAGCTTGAACTGTGTTCAATAGTAGCTCAAGGTGAATGACATTCAGGAAATCAAGGTATTTCTCTGTTTCAAGAGGGCTTACAATGTAAGTTTGGACCTGGGTGTCGTCGATAATACACTGATACCTTCTGCTCAGTGTGCTGCTGCGGCTAGGAAAGCGAATAGAATGTTGGGTATTATTAGGAAAGGTATGGAAAACAGGTGTGACGATGTTATAATGCCGTTGTATCGCTCCATGGTGCGACCGCACCTTGAGTATTGTGTTCAATTCTGGTCGCTGCATCTCAAGAAAGATATAGTAGAATTGGAAAAGGTGCAGCGAAGGGCAACTAAAATGATAGCGGGGATGGGACGACTTCCCTATGAAGAAAGACTAAGGAGGCTAGGGCTTTTCAGCTTGGAGAAGAGATGGCTGAGGGGGGGGACATGATAGAGGTATATAAAATAATGAGTGGAGTGGAACAGGTGGATGTGAAGCGTCTGTTCACGCTTTCCAAAAATACTAGGACTAGGGGGCATGCGATGAAACTACAGTATAGTAAATTTAAAACAAATCGGAGAAAATCTTTCTTCACCCAACGTGTAATTAAACTCTGGAATTCGTTGCCGGAGAATGTGGTGAAGGCGGTTAGCTTAGCAGAGTTTAAAAAGGGGTTGGACAGTTTCCTAAAGGACAAGTCCATAAACCGCTACTAAACGGACTTGGAAAAATCCAAAATTCCAGGAATAACATGTATAGAATGTTTGTACATTTGGGAAGCTTGCCAGATGCCCTTGGCCTAGATTGGCCGCTGTCATGGACAGGATGCTGGGCTCGATGGACCCTTGGTCTTTTCCCAGTATGGCATTACTTATGTACCTGTGGCAGTGGAAGGATAAGTGATTCATCTAAGATAAAGACCTGCAGCAAGATTTGAACTGGGCCTCACTGATTGTTAGCCTGGTGCTTTAACCACTAGGCTACTCCTGGCCTGTATAGGCCTTGATGTCCTGGCTTCCTCATCTTTCTCCCTTTGGTCTGCCTTGGTTGCCAAGCCCACCTGCTTTTCCTCCTGCGCAGGCCTGCTGATGTCACCAAAGCTCCTGCCTTCCGTTGGACTGCGCTAGGGCCGACAGTTTGAGATCACTGGAAGGGGGAAGGAGAAGAAGCAGGTAGTGTCGATTGTTATATGGTCAAAGCAGCAGCTGTCTTTAGATTACTATGAGAAAATTTTGGGGGGTTTGTGGAGGAGTGGCCTAGTGGTTAGGGTGGTGGACTCTGGTCCTGGGGAACTGAGGAACTGAGTTCGATTCCCACTTCAGGCACAGGCAGCTCCTTGTGACTCTGGGCAAGTCACTTAACCCTCCATTGCCCCAGGTACAAATAAGTACCTGTATATGTAAGCCGCATTGAGCCTGCCATGAGTGGGAAAGCGCGGGGTACAAATGTAACTAAAATAAAAAATAACCAAAAAGCAGAATCCCTAGGTATAATGTAATGGCTGGTACCATGTAGTGCTATATTCTGGGTAGAGATGGAAAAGGTGACTAAAATCACCAGAATAAAAAAAAAAGGTTTTAATGAATTCTGTTAGAGCAAACAATTTATAATACAACAGTCCAAACCCTATCCTTTTATGTGAAAAAGTCAAAAGTTACAGAAGTTTAAACATGTAACTTTTTTAGACTTCTTAATGGACCCAAGACGTTTTCAGCCATTCTCAACATTTTCCCAGACAGTCACAAATGCCTAGTTATAAAATGTTTGAAAAATTGTGGATGTTTTATGTAAAAATTAAGTGACAGACAAACCAAAGATTTTGTTTATTCAGAGCACGTGATTGGACTGTCCTGTGGATTCAACATTTCTTTGCTGCTGTACTACAGTTGTGAAGAAACAATGCTGGCCAGTGACGATGAAATTTCACCTTTTTCATTAACCCTCTTTAAAAATTCTTTCCATCCAAATGGGTGTTATATAAAGGGGGTCACACAGAAATACCTGTCTCTTGGGGGGCAAAATAACCCCTTAAAAATGAAAAGAATGAGATGAAACTTGGCCTGGGGGAAAAGTGGTGAAATGACACATCAAGTTTGAAAATTGGCCACATTGTACTCCTTCCCCTGCCCCCCCCCCCCAAAAAAAAATAGCCCAATGCATTTCTATAAGAGAAGCAGTTCCAGCTTCTGCAGTATAGAAACTTACACACTGTGAAACCTAGCAGTTAGGGAATTTCTCCTTTCAAATTGCCTTACTCCTGTTCTCTGTTGTGTGTTTCCGTGTTGCTGTCCTGACAGTTTTGTCCACGGAGAGGGCCTGTTGCTGGCAGTAGTTGCTTTGCACCAATGGCAACGGACTCAGACAATGATAAATGCAGAATGTCACAAAGCTGAACAGCAGCTTAATCTGAAGGGTTCCCAGTTCACACATTGCTAGCGCTGTTTCATTAGTTGATTTTTTTTTTTTTTTTTAAATATTTGTTACTGTCTTGCGTGCATTTTTCTTTTAAGTGATTTGACGTTAAGATCCATATGGAGGGGCATAATTGAACGAAAACGCCTATCTCCATGGGCGTTTATCTCCAAGAGTGGGTCCGTGAAGGGGCGGACCGTACCGTATTTTGGGAAAAAATAGACGTCCATGTTTTATTCGACAATTTGTGAGCTGGGCGTTTTTGTTTTTCAGTGATAATGGAAAATGAAAGCGCCCAGCTCAAAAACGAATAAATCCAAGGCATTTGTTCGTGGGAGGGGCCAGGATTCGTAGTGCACTGGTCCCCCTCACATGCCAGGACACCAACCGGGCACCCTAGGGGGCAATTTTACAAAACCAAACAAAAAGGTAAAAGAGCTCCCAGGTGCATAGCACCCTTCCCTTGTGTGTTGAGCCCCCCAAATCCCCCTCAAAATCCACTGCCCACAAGTCTACACCATTACTATAGCCCTAAGGGGTGAAGGGGGGCACCTACATGTGGGTACAGTGGGTTTGGGGGGGTTGGACGACTAATAAGCATTAAGCAGCACAATTGTAACAGGTAGGGGGGATGGGCCTGGGTCCACCTGCCTGAAGTCCACTGCACCCCCTAACAACTGCTCCAGGGACCTGCATACTGCTGCCAGGGAGGTGGGTATGACATTTGAGGGTGAAAATAAAAAGTTGAGAAACTTCATTTTTTGTGGTGGGAGGGGGTTAGTGACCACTGGGGGAGTCAGGGGAGGTCATCCCCGATTCCCTCCAGTGGTCATCTGGTCATTTAGGGCACTTTTTGGGGCCTTATTCGTGAAAAAACAGGGTCCAGGAAAAGTGTCCTAAATTCTAGCTAAAAACGCATACTTTTTTCCCATTATCGGTGAAATGCGCCCATCTCTGTTCGGCAGATAACCACGCCCCAGTTCCGCCTTCGCCACACCTCTGACACGCCCCCATCAACTTTGTCCGCATCCGCGACGGATTGCAGTTGAAAACGTCCAAAAATCGGCTTTCGATTATACCGCTTTATTCGTTTTTGTGAGATAAACGTCCATCTCCCGATTTAGGTCGGAACTTGGGCGTTTTTCTCGTTCGATTATAAGCAGGATGGTCACTTTTTTCAGCCTGATCTCTCTCTATATAACCTGCTAATTTAACTGTTCATAACTGCACGAGGATAAATTTGGGGGAGCCTTGAGCTGGCAATGCTGTCTGTCCTGAAGAGATCCTATATACTGGCAGAAGGCTTTCAGTTTTGAATGAGTGTGTGCCTTGCTTTCCTCTTCAGATGATTGCCTCTCTTCTATTTTGTGATGGAGAAGTGCTTTTATTTTCCTTCACAAATTTTTTTATTATACACCACTTTGCTTTGTTTGCCAAAAAAGGTGGCTTATTAAATTCAGTAAACAATTTAGAAGTGGACATGCCATGTTATAACTTGCTGCCCCACAAATAAAGCAGTGCACTTGGATATTTTATTTTTGTTACATTTGTACCCCGCGCTTTCCCACTCATGGCATGGTAGAAAAAAAGTTTAAAAAAAACCCCCAGTTGCAAATGCTGCCTTTTTGCTGGGCTAATGGTGTTTGTGGCTAGCTCTTCAGAACCAGGGCTTCCTTTCTTAGATCAGTGTAAGCATTTTTTTGCTTTGACCTGATGAAAGGTGCTTAGCTTTCAGTAACTGGTCACACATTGTATGAAGTGAGCCCAGTAAAACCCAGTCTTGCAGAACAGAAGGCCAAAGGGCCCAGAAGCCTTTCCCTAGATTAGATTGCACCCTCTGGGGGATGGGAAGTGGTTTCCTGCGGCTTCTCCTTGTGCTTCCAGCCAGGTTTTCATTCTCCATCTGTCTGAATACTGACATTCTGCTTCTTTGAATGTGGTTCTTCTGTTTTCCAAAGTTGGTGTGTCTCAGTGTTGACACTTCTTTATCATGATGAAGTACAGAATCTGGTACTGCTTAGGTTACTTCAGTGGGCATGTGCCACAGAAAAACAGCACATGCCCACTGGTGTTAAACATGCTGGGGCCTAGGGCAAAAATTTGGGAGGGTGCCCAAAACCCACCAGCAGGCTATCTTCTTCAGCTTCAGGTAGGCTTAGGGGCCTCCTGTAACATAGGAACCCAAGGCAGCTGCCTTGTTTGCACCCCCTTAACACTGGCCCTGGCACTGAGGATGCACTCGCACCCCAAGACTGAGGTTATTGTGAGAGACATGTCATAATCCTCAATGATATGTAAAGGTAAACATGGGGGCCATCTCGTGTTTCATTCTGTAGCGTGTCACATTCTCCTATGAGCTGTTGGGTCGGTGGTTGCAGTCAGGATGTTATGGAAGCAGAAATGCTGAGACAGCTGCCCGAGGTCAGCCTGTGGCAACATACAGTCCATCCTTTTGCAGCAGCAGATTAAGTCTCACGTCCTCTTTAAAGTGAACTCCTCCAAGGAGGAAGCAGCCATAGAGGATGACGTTGGAATAATCCATCTGTAAACTGGTGGTGCAGAGTCAAGCAGCTAAATGTGGACCAGAACCCGTTGGAGAGAAATATTCACTATTGCCACATATTGGGGTGGGTGGTGTATTAGTCAGATGGGAGCTGATAGATTCTGGACAGTGTTGCCAGATGGGTGGGTTTCCCACCCAGTTGGGCTGGTTTTTAAGCCAGGATGCTGGAAATTGGGCTTCTTTTTTGTTGCAGCTGTGCGGGGTTTGTGCTCTTTTCCGGGGCTTCTATTGGTCCAATTTGGTCCAATAGAAGCTTTTCCGGGGCTTCTATTGGTCCAATTTGGTCCAATAGAAGCTTTTGCGGGGCTTCTATTGGTCCAATTTGGTCCAATAGAAGCTTTTGCGGGGTAGGGTTGACAGGGGCGGGGTTAATGACATCAGAGATGATGTCAGGGGCGGGGCTAACAACGTCAGAGGTGACGGGGGCGGGGTCGGTGACGTTGAAGGCGGGGTTTGACTTTGGGTGGGTTTTGGGCTGGTTTAGGGCCGATTTTGGGTGTGGAAAATTTTTCCCATCTGCCCACACTGATTCTGGAAGTGGGAAAGCCTTTGGGCTTCCATTCAGACAGGGATCCTATGTGTATCTGTCCCCTGCCTCCCAGTAAACCAAAGCCTTTGATCCGAGATTAAATGGCATTACTGTAGCAGTTGTTCTGAACAAACTTTGCTTTCACTGTTCTATTTTGGGGCAGTGTTTTCCTACCACTAGTGAAGGCCAGGCCAGCTGGGACATTGCTTTTTCCGTTTTTCTGATAGTCTGTCGATTGCGCCTTCGTGTCTGTTCTCTGTATATATTCTACATCTCCCTCCTCTTACAGGGCTGCTGGTTGGCTCCAGATTTCCAGCATAGACTTTATAATTATAAAATTGTCTTTACTCTCTTCATGGAACAGTTATGCAAAATGGTTTACAAATTATAAACCTGCAAAATGTTTTTATTTTGTGTTTAACATTTAAACACACAAGACAGAAAAACAATAGACAACAAATCTTGCCTTTACCCCCCCCCACCCCCGCATGCATGGATTTCATCATGCTTCCAGAATTCAGAGCTAAAAGCCCCCATGCGTGCAGTGGGGTAAAACCCAGCACTGGAACAACATGTCCTCCAGTTGGTACTCCACTTGCTCCTGAGCTGTGGGGCACTGTGCTTTGTAGGGCTTGTTTTTAAGATTTTCACAGCTGTTAATATTTTTGCTTGACTTTCTCTGTGGCAGGGGTTCTCAACCCAGTCCTTGGGACATACCAAGACGGGTTTTCAGGATATCCTCAGTTAGTACCGTATTTTTCGGACTATAAGACGCACTTTTTTCCCCCCAAATTTGGGGGGGGGGGGGTGCGTCTTATAGTCCGAAGGTAGACTTCTTCCTACTCACGCGATCTTCCCTGGTGGTCTAGTGACGTCGGGGCAGGAAAGACCCTCCTCTTTCCTGCCCAGCGCACTGCTCTCCATCCTCCTGTATGCAGCTTGACGGTCTCGGCGAGATTCAAAATGGCCGCCGAGAATTGAAGTCTTGGCGGCCATTTTGAATCTCGCCGAGACCGTCAGGCTGCATACAGGAGGATGGAGAGCAGCGCGCTGGGCAGGAAAGAGGGGGCTCTTTCCTGCCCCGACGTCACTAGACCACCAGGGAAGATCGCGTGAGTAGGAAGAAGTGGTGACAGGGCCGGGGGGAGGGCGGGATTCGGACAAGACGCACCGGAGCACCTAGGTTTTAGAGTTGGGGAAAAAGGAAAATTTTTTTTTTTCCTATTTCCCTCCTCTAAAACCTAGGTGCGTTTTATGGTCCGGTGCGTCTTATAGTCCGAAAAATACGGTATGTATGTGAGAGATTTGCATGCACTACCTCCATTCTCTGCATGTTCATTGTGAATATCCTGAAAATGTGACTCGCTAGGTATTTATTTTATTTATTTATTCATTCATGATATTTATACCCCACATTAGCCTGAAATAGACTCAAGTTAAATGTGGCTTACAAACAAACAATAAAGTGAATAAAACATAATAATGTACAGAATATAACACAAATTACAATAAGTTCAAGAAGCAAATTAATACATGTGCAGCAAGAACCAGGGATTTCGACTGTCTTAAGGACAAACAAATAATTAAGGGTGGCTAGGTGAGAGTATAATTAGGCAGAACTAGATGGGAAATGAGATTAAGAAAAGGATGTGGGTAAAATTCAAATAGAGTTCTTTGTATTCAGAAAGGCCAGACTGAAGAAATGTGTTTTCAAAAGACTTCTAAAAGTTAGGTAATCATCTGTAAACTTGATTTAGGAAGAGAATTCCACATTTTGGTGCCTTGATAGGCGAAATTAGCAGAGCAAATTGTTTTATATATCACATTCTTACAGGTAGAGAAATATAGACAAGATAGTCTCTAGATGATGAAACAGCGTTATGAGGGGGTAATTCAGTAAGATTATTCATATATGATGGGACTTGACCAAACAGAATTTGGTAAATGAAAACGCATTGTATGGTATTGTATTGTATTGGTATAGCCTGAGGATTGGATTGAGAAACCCTGTAGTAGGGTTCAGAAAACATTAGGGCCTTAGTCTTCACTGTTAGCAGTTCAGGTTTTCAGGATACATTTAATGAGTATTCATATGAGAGAGATCTGCATGTTTGTTGCCTTCATTGTATGCAAATTTATCATGCATATTCATTAGAGGTGTCCTGAAAACCTGACTCAAGGTAGTAATTATAAAGCAAGTTTTACCCATGGGAAATGGTTATTATAAAAGTGCATGGCTGAATGTGTGTGCAAATGACTTAACCCTTCCTTGCCCCAGGTGCAAAACCTAGGGGCCCTTTTACAAAACAGCAGTAAAAAGTGGCCTTACGTGGGTCTTTCTTGCACGCTAAAGCCATTTGTACCGCTGGGGTAAAATGACAAAATTTTCCTATTTTTTGTATTAATGGACACATGCTAATTTTGCAGTTAGCGTGTAGCCATTAAAACAGAATAGTGCATGAGCCCTCACTACCACCCATTATGCAGTGCTAATTGGTTAACACACAGCAATGTAGCTGCGTTGACTTCTTGGCACAGAACATGTCCACTCTCCACTGCCAGACATGCCTTACTGCAAAAAAAAAAAAAAGTATTTTTAGCATGTGAGTAGCGCACACACTTGCCAAAATTACTGCGGATACCTCAGCACACCCTGCTGTACACCACTTTTTTTGTTGAGGTAAGCATGCGTTGGTTCTTATCGCAGCTTGTAAAAGGGCCCCTTAGCTTGTGAGCTCACTAGGGACAGAGCGAAAGTACCTGTTGCTAATATTCCAAACCGCTGTGATTATACCACAGAAAGGCAGAATATTAAGAATAAGGGCACATTCTTTTACATGGTTTGTATATCGGCGTATCCAGAATGGCGTTCTGACAAAACTTGCATGGCATATGTATATTTGCATTTGTGCACTGCTGGGGGCAGTTTGGGAAGTTTGTTTTATGAAAGCACATTCATGCCTAAGTTGCCTTTATAAAGTCTTCAAAACGCACCCAGTGTAGCTTTTATAATACTATATCCACATCGGAAATCTACTTTGTAGGAAAGACCATTCATTTATTGTTATTGGCACATTTTATAAACAGCCTGTTGTTAAATTACCCTCCCTCCCACTTTAGATCCAAAGCATTCCACACAGGGGTTATAAACTCGTGGAAATAATTAAAAAATAAATATACTTTTTCCAATTGAATCCAGGTGGGCTTGGTCTACATGTTCAACCTGATTGTGGGAACAGGAGCTCTCACCATGCCCAAGGCCTTTGCTACTGCTGGTTGGCTCGTCAGTCTCGTTCTTATCATGTTTCTGGGCTTCATGAGGTAAGCTGTTTCTCCTTCATCTTTGTTATTCATTTGTGTCAGTTTTTCTCTGTTTGGTCTTTATTTCAGTTGTCCATCAGCATTTTTCTCTCTGCATAGCGTGATAGCCTGTATATTTTTCTTTCTTCTACCCAGTTGTCTGTACCTCTGTGACCCTGATAGCTAATGGGAATCTGGAGGTCAGTGTGTGGCAAAACAAGGGACTTATGTCTGTTATTTATTATGTGGCTTTATGGCATATTTTTCCCCAGTGCATTTCTCTTGTTTGGCCAGCAGGTGGTGTCTGTCCTCTGCTTTAAAGCTGTTGCAGAGATGACTGTTTTCCTTTCAGCTTAAGCCCTGAGGAGAAAGTAATCTGCACTGCTATTGGCCAAATACCCTCTCAGTGCTAATGTCCTGGGTTCTGATTAGCCCTGAAGTGCAAAATCCAGCCAGAATGTACTGGACTCCCCCAGTCTCAGAGAGAGGGAGTGTGGAGGGTTAATATCAATGCAATGAAACTGTTCAAAAACCTGTGAGCAGTTATATTTCTGAACTCCCCAGGTACTATTCAGGTAGTAATAAAATGTCTAGTTAGTTTTACTGTTGATACCAGTTATTTTACCTGTTATTGTTTTTCTAATTTCATCTTTTTTTCACTGTTCTGTTCCACTTTTCTGATAATAAACCTATTAGTTTATTAGCTCTGTTGTCCTGGACTGACTGAGAATCCTGGTGGTTTGTATTCTTGGTCTGTATGTATTTTCTAGGAACTGTAGGACCTCTGGGATTGTGGCCCAGTGTCTTTAGAAACCACTGAGGAGATAATGTGCGGGTGAGAGACTTGCCCAGAGGCAAGAGAACCCAGTGGGGTGGAGGGTATGTCATTGTAGAGCACGTTCACAGGTGCAGGCAGGCCTGAGGACTGCTAGGACAGACCCTTTAGGTGGGCCGCAGGGTTAACCATAGGTGGGTGGTAGGCATTTCATGACAGTGTTTTGATTTTTAATATTTCACTCTGCTGCTGAGGGCTTTGGGATTTCAGTTGTCACTTTGGGTTTGCTCCACACTGAGTTCTTTGTCCTGCTGCTGCATGTATCCTGTAGAAAACCTTCAGTCCCTGCTAGGGAGGTGGAAAATCATTACATGGCACCCATTGAAGGTTTGCTGGCTTTTCACACCAGGAAGAGTAATTTGTTGACTAATCTTGATAAATGAGTGTAGCATGGAGGGCAATTACAAAGCATTTTGTTGACCTAAAGAAGATTGATTTTGGTATCCTAACAAAAAGAAAGTGAAATTATTGTTTGGCAAATGGAAATAATGACTCTCTTTTGATGGGTCATGCATAGGGAATTCTGTGGAAACCTGCTCATTCAGGATTGTGATCTGGTGCCTTGCAAGGCTCCCCACCATGACACCTTACACAACGGGTGACAAGGTGCCATGAGTGTCACAGCCAGCTGTCATCTCGCAGTTTCAATTTAACTTTAATTTTCTGTTCTGTCCTTTTGTTTGAACATTATAGTACATAGTAGTGTCCTGTCCATAGCTAGCTTGCCTTGCAAAGCTCGAGCTCAGTAGTGACTTGGTGCCTTGCCCAGTTCGTGTCACAAGCAGCTCACCATTTGCACTGTAGTGATCATATTTTTTGCACACATTCTGTTGCAGCCTCATTTGCTTTCGGCCTGCAGTATTTGTGATCTGTCTCAATGGCAGCACTCATTGTTCATAAGTAATCTTGTTGTTTTTTTTATGTTTTTTTCTTTCTCCTAGTTTTATGACCACAACTTTTGTCACGGAGGCCATGGCTGCTGCGAATGCTCAGCTCCGCTGGAAGAGGCAGGAAAAAGAGAAAGTAATCCTCATCTATTTCCCCCTCCCCCCCCCCCCCCAATACCTTTTTTTTATTTTTAAATCAAGCCTTTTATTCACCTGTTTTGTGGTTTCCAAGGTAATAGCTTCAGTAGGTAAGACTTTGGATCAGAAAAGTGAATGTGGACTATGGTAAAGTGGGTTGTGTGTTCAGATTTGTTCTTGTCAGTGGCACCCAAGAAATTCTAGCTATGGGGTGACAACTTCTTTAAAAGTGTACAGAAAAGATAAAAGACACACTTTTAAAGTTGCCACCCCATAGCTAGAATTTCTTGGGTGCCACTGACAAGAACAAATCTGAACACACAATCTACTTTACCATAGTCCACATTCACTTTTCTGGTCCAAAGTCTTACCTACTGAAGCTATTACCTTGGACCTAGACGTTCAAATATTTGAAAGGTATTAATCCGCAAACGAACCTTTTCCGGAGATGGGAAGGTGGTAGAACGAGAGGACATGAAATGAGATTGAAGGGGGGCAGACTCAAGAAAAATGTCAGGAAGTATTTTTTCACGGAGAGAGTAGTGGATGCTTGGAATGCCCTCCCGCGGGAGGTGGTGGAAATGAAAACGGTAACGGAATTCAAACATGCGTGGGATAAGCATAAAGGAATCCTGTGCTGAAGGAATGGATCCTCAGGAGCTTAGTCAAGATCGGGAGGCGGGGCTGGTGGTTGGGAGGTGGGGATAGTGCTGGACAGACTTGTATGGTCTGTGCCAGAGCCGGTGATTGGGAGGCAGGGCTGATGGTTGGGAGGTGAGGATAGTGCTGGGCAGACTTATACGGTCTGTGCCAGAGCTGGTGGTCGGGAGGAGGGGCAGGTGGTTGGGAGGCGGGGATAGTGCGGGGCAGACTTATACGGTCTGTGCCAGGGCCGGTGGTGGGCAGCGGGGACTGGTGGTTGGGAGGCGGGGATAGTGCTGGACAGACTTGTACGGTCTGTGCCAGAGCCGGTGGTTGGGAGGCAGGGCTGGTGGTGGGGAGGTGAGGATAGTGCTGGGCAGACTTATACGGTCTGTGCCTGTGCCAGAGCCGGTGGTTGGGAGGTGGGGCTGGTGGTTGGGAGGCGGGGATAGTGCTGGGCAGACTTATACGGTCTGTGCCCTGAAGAGCACAGGTACAAATCAAAGTAGGGTATACACAAAAAGCAGCAAATATGAGTTATCTTGTTGGGCAGACTGGATGGACCATGCAGGTCTTTTTCTGCCGTCATCTACTATGTTACTATGTCTTGATAGAGCTCAATAAAGAAGAATGACTGTCTTTTGGACTATTTCAGTACTGGACTTGTGTATGTGTCAATGCTACTTTCTAGTCGAGGTTACAGTTGTAATAAAGTGGAATTGCTTGCATTCTGGTCTTGAGTTTTCCAAGTAGTAGGATATTCCATATGTAGGGTGAGATGGTCCTATGAAGTTGAACCTCTTATATAGTTGCCATTCCAATTGTTTGTGAAAAGAGCCAATAGTTTGGGAGCCAATGTTCGAACTTTGGGAGTTAGCTAGTGAAAATTCCCCTCTTTCTCTTCCCCCTCCCCCTTGTAGACATGTAGTGAGATGCATAAATTGAAATAAAGCGGTGGCATTGGACTGTTCGTATGGCACAGGTTGAATGTCTGGTTATTTCTGAATAAAGTTGTCCAGTTAAATTCCCGTGTGATTAAAAAAAAAAAGACATCTTGCTATTCTTTGTAATCCACAGATCACATACATTTATTTATTTATGATAAATTAACTAGGCAGTGAGCTTGCCCAGGTGATTGTAATCACTCTCTATTCCCTTCACTGAAAGAATAGATTGGAATATGGCTATTCTCACTCTATGAACCTCGTTCTAGCTTCAGCACTGAGGAGACAGGCTAGCAAAACGATGTGCTGTGTTCTGTGTTCCAGGTGGAGGAGGACGACTCGTGTTCTTCTGAATGTTCTGATAATGAGAATCTGATCCAGGATGGCCTCGAATGGTCAGAGACCCGTCCAATCCTGTCAGTGCGTGAGTGTATTTCTCCATCATCACATCGCCTCATCCCCATCACCTTGAGTCCAGCTGTCACAGAAACCATCCTCGGTCTCTGACCTCCTTGAGTCCTACTGTCATAAAAGGTGTCCCTGCCTTTTACTGCCAAGGTGGCCACGTTTACAACATGTATATTTTTGGGGACCCAATAGCTTGATCCTCTTCTCCCCTTCCTCTCCTCCCCCACGCCATCTGGCACCATGAATCTTCATTCAGAACTACCTGACCTCTTCCCCGTTGTCTAATGATCTCTCCCTCTGCCCTCAGAATCCTGTGTCATGGGCTCTAAATGACCATGCCTCCCCCCACCCCAGGGCTGTAAATGTTTTGCCTCTGTAGCATCACCAGCCAACTTGCTATGCAGAAGGCATGATCAGGAGCTGAACTAGATAGTACACAGCACTGCCGCTGGGCTAACCGTTGCCATGACTTTAACAGATGACATCTTCTATGTTGCTGCCAAGATGAAAGAACAGAGGGAGGGCTGACTGTTTTTTCTGTTGGTTCTTGACCCTCCCCTTTCTCCCACCAGAGCGACGTGGATCACGTGACTTTTTTGAGATTGTGGAGCGGGTAGAAATGGGGCAGATGGCATCCATGTTCTTCCATAAAGGTAAGGGCTGGTATTGCACAGAAAGGTACATTAAGTCTCAGCCTGGGCACTGAGCACTCAGTACGAGTGAAGTATTCAAAGCCATCTGTGGAAGTGGGCTGTTTAAACTTGCATACGCTTAAACATGTAACTCTGCCTGCATTGTCTGGTGGTGCTCGTGAGGGTGTATTTAGGTGAGGGGAGGGAAATAACATGTATAGATGGAAACTTAATGCATGTAGACTAGTGGTTAGGGTGGTGGACTTTGGTCCTGAGGAACTGAGTTGGATTCCCACTTCAGGCACAGGCAGCTCCTTGTGACTCTGGGCAAGTCACTTAACCCTCCATTGCCCCATGTAAGCCGCATTGAGCCTGCCATGAGTGGGAAAGCGTGGGGTACAAATGTAACAAAAATAAAATAGATACTATTGGAGATTTTACATGGAATGTTGCTATTCCACTAGCAACATTCCATGTAGAAGGCTGCGCAGGCTTCTGTTAGTCGTCCTGCACGTACTTGCAGGATGTCAGACTCACAGAAGCAGAAGCCTGCGCGGCCACATTGGTGATCTGCAAGGGCCAACTTCTACCTGGAATGTTGCTAGTGGAATAGCAACATTCCATGTAGAATCTCAAATAGTAGCAACAGTGGAGGAGTGGCCTAGTGGTGGACTTTAGTCCTGAGGAACTGAGTTCGATTCCCACTTCAGGCACAGGCAGCTCCTTGTGATTCTGGGCAAGTCACTTAACCCTCCATTGCCCCATGTAAGCCGCTTTGAGCCTGCCATGAGTGGGAAAGCGCAGGGTACAAATGTAACAAAAATAAAATAGATACTATTGGAGATTCTACATGGAATCTTGCTACTATTGGAGATTCTACATGGAATGTTGCTATTCCACTAGCAACATTCCATGTAGAAGGCTGCGCAGGCTTCTGTTTCTGTGAGTCTGACGTCCTGCACGTATGTGCAGGACGTCAGACTCACAGAAGCAGAAGCCTGCGCGGCCACATTGGTGATCTGCAAGGGCAGAGTACTACATGGAATGTTGCTAGTGGAATAACAACAGTAATAACAGGAATCTCAAATAGTAGCAACAGTGGAGGAGGAGTGGCCTAGTGGTTAGGGTGGTGAACTTTGGTCCTGGGGAACTGAGGAACTGAGTTCCAATTCCTACTTCAGGCACAGGCAGCTCCTTGTGACTCGGGGCAAGTCACTTAACCCTCCATTGCCCCATGTAAGCCGCATTGAGCCTGCCATGAGTGGGAAAGCGCAGGGTACAAATGTAACAAAAATAAAATAGATACTATTGGAGATTCTACGTGGAATGTTGCTACTATTGGAGATTCTACATGGAATGTTGCTATTCCACTAGCAACATTCCATGTAGAAGGCTGCGCAGGCTTCTGTTTCTGTGAGTCTGACGTCCTGCACGTACGTGCAGGACGTCAGACTCACAGAAGCAGAAGCCTGCGCGGCCACATTGGTGATCTGCAAGGGCTGACTTCTACATGGAATGTTGCTAGTGGAATAGCAACATTCCATGTAGAATCTCAACTAGTAGCAACAGTGGAGGAGTGGCCCAGTGGTTAGGGTGGTGAACTTTGGTCCTGGGGAACTGAGGAACTGAGTTCCAATTCCTACTTCAGGCACAGGCAGCTCCTTGTGACTCTGGGCAAGTCACTTAACCCTCCATTGCCCCATGTAAGCCGCATTGAGCCTGCCATGAGTGGGAAAGCGCAGGGTACAAATGTAACAAAAATAAAATAGATACTATTGGAGATTCTACATGGAATGTTGCTACTATTGGAGATTCTACGTGGAATGTTGCTACTATTGGAGATTCTACATGGAATGTTGCTATTCCACTAGCAACATTCCATGTAGAAGGCTGCGCAGGCTTCTGTTTCTGTGAGTCTGACGTCCTGCACGTATGTGCAGGACGTCAGACTCACAGAAGCAGAAGCCTGCGCGGCCACATTGGTGATCTGCAAGGGCTGACTTCTACATGGAATGTTGCTAGTGGAATAGCAACATTCCATGTAGAATCTCAACTAGTAGCAACAGTGGAGGAGTGGCCTAGTGATTAGAGTGGTGGACTTTGGTCCTGAGGAACTGAGTTCCAATTCCTACTTCAGGCACAGGCAGCTCCTTGTGACTCCGGGCAAGTCACTTAACCCTCCATTGCCCCATGTAAGCCGCATTGAGCCTGCCATGAGTGGGAAAGCACGGGGTACAAATGTAACAAAGAAATTCTGCCTGCAGGAAAAGCAGGCACAAATGTTTTGCTTGTGCTTTTTCCTATGGCAGTAGATGACTAATGTGCCCTGATTATGGGTAAAAAGTACTCATGATTTTTGCATCAGTACAGGCACTTTTTTTGCTTCCCAGGCCAATCAGTTACCCAAATGTGAATCATGTTGCAGTGTTTTGGCCAGAGTCAACAGGGGGCAGTGTAAGCACATGCAACATTTTAACCTCCTTCTGAAGAGCTTTCAGTAGTCTACTGAACCGAGATCGTATCCATAATTTGTGAATAGTTTTCCACTGTTCCTTGTGTCTTTCACATTCCCCTTCCAAAGCCTCTGTTTACTCTTGCCATGTTTCAGACGTTTACTCATCTGATTTGTGGGCCCATCTCCCTCTTTGTAGTTAGAAACCTGGCGTTAATACTTGTATTTAAAGATGTATTCGAGCTCATCAACTCTCTGGTCTTGTATTCAGTGGTAGCACTTGATAAATACGGTCACAGGACCCTGTCAGCAAAGAGGAGAGCTATTTTTATCTTAACTTACTGCAAATTGGTTGTACCAGAGAGCTTAATGAATTTGTCTCGTTTCCAAGGGAAGGAGTTCATCATTAAAGGACTTTCTCCTTTATTGAAATATTTTGGAAGGAAGCATTGAGAAATGCTTACTATAAGAATTTAAATTTCTTCATATCCCATCCAAAATGCCTTCTCTACACCAAAACTATACCTGCCTGTAAAATTCATTACTGATTTGTTTCCCTAATTATAGTGTGGTACAGGAGTGAGCAATTTTTTCCCCTTGGTATCTTGTTTATGGATGTTTTGCTGTGGGGGTAGATAGTACCTATAAATGAGGCCCCAGGTAAACGCAAAAATGCAGAAAAAGAAGTAAGGCCCAGATGCACTAAACGTTTTTCATCGTTAAATGAGCCCTTAAGGAAGAATTTCCGATCCTTTCCATGCACTAAAGCCTATTTTTCGACGGTAGTAACAGCTAACGAAAACGGAATGGAGATGAGCAATTAGTGTGAAAACCCCATTGAAACGACATGCACTAACCTTTTCCGATTGCCTTTACGCAGGAAAAAGGCAGGAAAACTAACGAGAGGTCTGGACCTCTCGTTAGGACAGCTCTGTGCCAGGAAAAAGTGTTAAGTGAAAAAATAAACAAACTTTGAGCCAATCCCAGCGCATTAGCAGAGCTAAAAGCGCTGTGATTGGTCCAAAGGACCTCAGAAAACACATAAAAAAATAAAAATAAAAAAAGGATCGGGAGGGGGCAAGGGCGCTCATCAGGAGCGTCCTGTACGGACAGCCTTGCCCCCCCCCCCCGCTGCTCCCCACTTTCCGCCGCTTCCCCCACCCCGAAAAAGCAAACTTCTAGAAGTCCCTGCCCCCCCTCCCTTCCTCACTACTCTCTCACCTCAGCTCCGCCTCCCGACATCCTCCGTCCGTGCCCCGCCCCCTTTTGGGGTTGTCGCCGCCATTCCCCTCCTCCATCGGGCCCCCCTTCCTCTTACCGGGCCCGTGCAGCGCCTCTCTCCTCTGTCCGAAGGCGCTGCACGGGCAAGAAGAAAGCTGAATCAGCTGATGCCTGCCTTTGCGATGGCGCGTCTTTCTCCTGCTGCGCCCGCCCCTGTCTGACGTCAGTAACCTACGTAGGTTACCGACGTCAGAAAGGGGCGGGCCCAGCAGGAGAAAGACGCGCCATCGAAGCTGGGCGAAGGCAGGCATCAGGCTTTCTTCTTGCCCGTGCAGCGCCTTCGGACAGAGGAGAGAGGCGCTGCACGGGCCCGGTAAGAGGAAGGGGGGCCCGATGGAGGAGGGGAATGGCGGCGACGACCCCAAAAGGGGGCGGGGCACGGACGGAGGATGTCGGGAGGCGGAGCTGAGGTGAGAGAGTAGTGAGGAAGGGAGGGGGCAGGGGCTTCTAGAAGTTTGCTTTTTCGGGGTGGGGGGAGCGGCGGAAAGTGGGGAGGGGGGGGCAAGGCCGTCCGTACAGGACACTCCTGATGAGCGCCCTTGCCCCCTCCCGATCCTTTTTTTATTTTTATTTTGATTTGGGAGCCATGTGCTTGCGATTTGACTGTGTTTTGAACGTTTCTGGCATGCGCAGAGCAGCCAGCATAACGCTTGGCTGCTTTGCGCATGCTTTACGAGCCGATTACCGACGGGGATTGGTGCATCGTTCTTTCCAATACCGCACCAAACTTTTTGGGGCTGTGTTTTTGGAGCATGCTTCGTTATTTGAAATTCGGTAAAGGTTTTAACGTTTCTGATTTTTTTACGTTTGCTTGATGCATCTACCCCTAAGTGTCCCTTGCTGCTTCCGCATCCCCCTGCTTCACAGTCTTCTCAGCTACTGTCTCGCAGTCCTCTGCCTTAACAGCATCTCTTTCACATATCCCCTTTAACCCCTTTCACACAGTGTCCTCTCCAGACACAATGGCTGCAATCACTCAATCTCCAGCGGCTCCAGTCATAGCTTGGGGCTGTCTCTTCAAATGAGACCTGATGTAGTAGTGAGGAGGAGGGTTGCGTGGTCTCTGGCCATGTCCTTCTTTACCACCCGAGGCCCAGTTTGAAAGTTTTTGAACCTTGTGGGACACTGTACAGCATGGAAAAGAGCGGCAGCCCAGGCCAAGCAGCAAAATAGGATGCGGCATCTTCCATGCCACTGCTCTCTTCCCTGCCGCTGCCCGATCAGTATGGTAACTGAGGAAGAGAATCGGAAAGGTGGGGGGGGGGGGGGGGGGAGCTGAGAAGGAAGAGAGTAGTCTGTGCTGAACTGAAGGAGTTGCTGCGGGGAGCACTGTGCTTCCCCAGCTGGGCCCATACTACTACTATAAATCACTTCTATAGCGCTACCAGTCGTACGCAGCGCTTTACAATTGAACATGAAGAAAGACAGTCCCTGCTCAGAAGAGCTTACAATCTAAATCAGGACAAACAGACAGGATCAATAAGGATAAGGGAAGGGCAGACAGGAGGACACAAGGATAAGATAAAAGGGACAAGTCAGGAGTCGAAAGCAGCATCAAACAGGTAGGCCTTTAGCCCGGATTTGAAGGCAGCCAGGGATGGAGCTAGACGTAATGGCTCAGGAAGCCATGCTACTTACATCTCATTTTTTTAATCTGCTGGCAAACAGTTGATGCTTTTTTTTTTCTAATTTTTTAGTGTGTACCTTTTTTTTTTTTTTAGTGATTTTTGCCAAGGGCTGACTTTTTGGTCAGTCTGCCTGTCAAGAGGGCAGTGAACCCAAAAGTCAGGCCCATGGTAAAATCAAAAACATAAAATCAGTTGTTCACTGGAATTCCCAAAAGCAGTTGTAGGTGAGGAAGCTGCATTAGCAAGCCATTAAATTCAAATCCATACTACAGATATATAATTTACATAGGTGTGTTGAAAATTGACAAGATAAGGACAAGTTTGGCCCATACAGTCTGCTCAGTTGTTTGTCTTGTTCTGTGCCAGGGTTTCTCAATCCAGTCCTTGGGAGAAACCCCCAAGCCAGTCTGGTTTTCAAGGTAGTCACAATAAATATGCATGATATAGATAGATATTTGTGTATTTACTTTATTTATTTGCATGCATGCATGCACTGCCTCCATTATATGCAAATATCTCAGGCATAGTTATTGTAGCTATCTTGAAAACCTGACTAGCTTGGGGTTCCCTGAGTCTGTTCTTGCTCTAATCTGGGTTGAGAAACCCAAATCTCTACCATTTTGGGTAGATAAGTGTTTTGAATTTTTATACATCAACCGATACTAGCTCACCTGTGATTAACAATCAGTCAATCCTCTTTCTACTGTATGGGTCCAAAACATGTTTACATTCCATTACAGTGCTGGGCTTCAGCACCTCCACTGGTTGGTTACACCAAGTCTTATCTTCCTTGTTGGGTCTTACAAGTCCCATACTTATTCCACCTTTCACTACTTAGCTTTGATATAAAAACCTCACTGTTTGGTGACAGTTTGGATTATCTGGAAACAGCCACCCACTCGATGTGCAAATTACTGCAACCTTCTTAGAATCCTAAAGCAGCTTCACCACTGCTGGTCTATTATTACCATGGCCACCCTCTGCCTATTGATTTGCATTTTGCCCTCTTTGGCCCTCCTTAAAAATTCCATGTGACTAAGCAAACACTCAAGGCACCTGGCTCCTTTCTACTGTCTGAATCACCTACCTTCTCTTACTGCTGCGTTCTGCATCTGCATTAATCATGTTTAGATCCTGCCACAGTTTTGGCTATTACTTCTGGAGTAGCCATTGTAGCACTCCACTGTTACTTGAGAGTCAAGGAGCTGGTAGAAGAGACAGTTAGCAGGTCTCTGTGATGTGCTGACTATGATGGGGATATCATGGAGGCCAGATCTCTCTTGGGGAGCACAGTCTGCAGTTCTGAAGTTTACACTTTCCCATTTGTTTTTTGCTTTAGTGGGAATCAACTTGTTTTACTTCTGCATCATTATCTATCTCTATGGAGACCTCGCAATCTATGCGGCTGCCGTTCCCATCTCCCTCATGCAGGTGACCTGGTGAGTTCTAGTCTCTCTAATTCTTGTGTGCTTAGGGAGTGTTACTGGTAACTTATAATCTGTGGTTGCTGAGAGTTCTGTGCTTTCTCAGTGGGTGTCACCAAGCATGCTTGAGTGTGTTGTTGCTCGAATCTCTGTTATTGTTCAGTGGATGTCGCCAAGCATGCTTGAGTCTATACTTGCTCAGTGCGTGTCACCAGGCATGCTTGAGTCTTGTTCAGTGGGCATCACCAAGCATGCTTCAGCCTATTGTTGCTCTGACCTCTGCACTTGCTCAGTGGTTGTCACCAAGCATGCTTGAATCTGTTCTTGCTCTAATCTGTGTTCTTGTCTGCACGTCGCCAGGCACTTGTTAGCATGCTTTTGCTGAGCGCTGTTCAGTTTGCACGATGAGGCACTGTTCCGTGACACTTGGGCTGCATCATGCACAGATACATCACTGCTCCTAATTCATTTTATATACCTAGTGTGAATGTACCTGTTATCCCATGCATTGGTGAGCTTTCTATTGCTCGGAGCTCTTTATACGTACATATATGTAGGGGCTGAATGTTATTGTCAGTAACGTCACTGTTTAAATACAGGGCTCTATTATGTTACATGGTGTCTGCATGCAGGGCCTTTCAGAGAATCACAGAAACCCGGGCCAGTGCAGATTGAGGTCCCAGACTTTTAACTGTAGAAGTAATATACGACTCTCATTTGCTTACCTGAAGGTTTTAGTCTACAATCCTTGAAATTATTTGCAGTAAAACGTGTTTATCTTAAAAATGCTTTCCTGTCGTTTTTAATTCAGGAAAAATTTAGTGTCATAACCATGGCCAGCCCACTGAGGAGCTCCTGCCCCATTGTAGAACAATGATGGGGTATAAAAACAAATTAAAAACTGAAAGCATATTCATCCGAAGCCATTGATGTAGACAGCCTGAGAACGTGCTTAGCATGTTCAGATATTTTTGAGCTTCTTAGCAAGTACAACTTGCCACTTCCAAGAAAGCTGCCATTTTCTGGGTTACGTATATGTTGTGCCAAAGAAAGGTAATCTTTCAGAAAGAGTAAGAACAGTGTTCAGTGTACATTTTAAGAATTTGGCTCCGTTATCAGTTTCTCATTTAACAGAAAAAAAACAAATAAAACTTATTGTTTTAAACAAATGGATGATGTCTTTCTATGTGAGACCCAGGACAAATAGCCCTGCTGGCTCCCCACCCCCCCCCCTTAACCTCAGTAGGCCCTATATACAGATTTCATCTTTGAACTTGTACAGGATCAATGTATGCAAATGACTTTCTCCTCTTCTTCGTCCAACCACTGTCACACAGTTCAACTGGTAATCAGTCCTGCAGTGTTGGCAAAGAGATGAAAAATGACACCGACCAGTGCTGGGGTTCACTGCGACGGATTGATGCCTACAGGATCTACCTGGTGAGTCTCGGAGATGGTGACCTCCATCGTAAAGCCTCCAGGATTGCTTCTGGCTCTTGTTTCTCTAATTCCTGTCTGCTTTATGGATATTGTATCCCAAGACCCAGTAGTTCTCTCCGGTTTCTTTTCAGCTTCGCGTGCAGACGGTTTCTTCTCTTTCATTCACTGCATGTCCTGAGAACAGGATGGAAACTAGTGTCACCCTCGGTGGTTCTGGTTTGGTGGTCTATATATTTAACAGAGAGCCCTGTGTACAGTGCAGCCCACCAAGAGATTAGGCTAGCGGCAGATCTTCAGGATAGAGATCATCTTTGTTTTGGGGGGGGGGGGGGGATCTTTAGTTATAAATTCCAGTAAGCTACTTTTCAAGTACATCCTTGGTCAAAATATAACAAATTAACAATCATAAGTTGTCATAGTACAATATAAAATGACACATAACAAAAAGAAAAATCACCATTAAAAATCAGATTTAAAAAGTATCATGGGTTGATTCTGTTGTAACTCTGTGGTTCTGTTTGTGTCTAGCAAGCGCACGTTGTTTCCCACGGTGTGGTACATGATGTATCAGGCTTTATACTTCCTGTAGCACTGATCCAGCATCATTGAATAGAAAAGGCTTCTCATCCAGAGTTCCCCTTTCGTAGCCTTTCTGAACCTGGCTGCATGTGTTCTAGCCTCTGTGGGCTTGATTTTTATAACAGGAGGTCTGAAGATTTGTTTGTTTTTAGAAGCCTCTCCACGCCTTTCTACCTAGCTATAGGCATGCCACTGAGCCTTTCTACCTAGCTATAGGCATGCCACTGAGGCACAAGAGTATGGCATTGATAGGTACAAGGTAGCTTGGTATATTTGTCCTTGATGATAATGGCAAGTTAAATGTTATGTAATTTTATTATGACTTTTTGTTGGTATTAATTTTTGTACAGTTTAACTTCCAAGAATTGTAGATTGTGTGGAGTGTAAGTCTCAAAAAGGTGGCATATTTATAAAATAGGCTCCCTCCCTTGTACCAAAAGGGATGAAGGGCTTTCTGAAATGTGCAATATCAGTGGTAGAGATGGCGGCAGATGCATCTACAATAGCACTGGAGCACACAAGTAACAGTTTTATTAAAAATAGAAAGAGTTGGAATACAAGATCTTACAACAGCAAAGTGGACTCAATTTCAGCAAATATAGAAATGTTTCTGATTTATGCTGACTACCACAGCTTGGAGAGGGGATTTTGAATTTTCCATAGTTCGTTCGAAGTGTGTTCTTGTTGTTGATTGATGGTGTTTAGTGCAGCATATAAAAGACTGAAGGGGGGGGGGGAGAAAATATTAAAAGTGTTAAACACAACGGTATGATTAAGGTGCAGAGAACTAAGTATGAGATTGTCTTTGATATGGTATAATAATGCAGCTATTTGTGTTGTAATTTTGATTCGATAAACAGGGTTTAAACATAACAAAGGCTCCCCAGATCCCACTCCAGTAGCGCTCAGATGCCGACACATACGTTTCCATTTGCTTTGAAGTTGGCATAAATATCTATATGTGTGTATTTTATATAAAATATGCATTTATCCTAACTCCACCTCCACTCTGCCCAAACTACACCCCTGGGAACGCTTACATGCAGATTGTGTGAAGCTTTACATTTTGCAAGTGTTACATGAATATGCAACTTTATGGAAGCCTTTTTATGTGTGGGGAAAAAATGACCCCACCCTCCCCCACATGACTGGGCTGCCAAGAAATGAAACTTTTCATGGTGCACCAAACCGGGCAAAGAGGTTTCTGTTTGGTTTTCTCTCCTCTGCACATTGTTTGTTCTGTCGCTGTCTGTAGTGAACCCTTAAAGCCAGAACTTGCCTCTTCTGTGACCGCAGGGGGCCAGTGTACTATTTCAGGGGTGACCAAATTCAGATTTGTTTGTCGCCCTTTCACCAGTCTCGCAGAATCTATTTGTTTAATGTCCTCCCTTGCTGTCTCCTGATAATTAGTTTTTGCTAATTGGTAGCTGGGTACAGTGTATTGGAAATGGCCCACTGATTCTGGTAATGAGATGTAGCAGGCGTGGAATGGTTATTTATACTGGCCACTTTTTGTATTATTAGAAATAATTACCCTCTATAATTCCTGTGTGCCACAGTAGTGATATTTTCTGCAACTCTGTTGGTGAGGTTTTGCCTCGGTTCCATTTGAGGCACTCAGTGTTGGTGGGGCCTTATTAGTATAGATGCTGGGAGATCTCCCCCCCTCCCTCCCCCGTACTGTCTTCCTCTCTTGGTAAATTACAACTCTATATCTGGTACTGTACTGCTGGTAGCATGGAAGCATGGATCTGCTTGTCCATCCTGTGGCTTTCGCTAGTTGGACCTGTCCACTTGACTACATAAGGTTTGCAATTAAGTGGTAGGATGACCTTGTTGACTGTTCACTTGAAGAGAGTGAATGACACAGTTGCCCCATTTTACCATCCTCATGTTCATCTCCCTCTTTCTTGTATATACATTGTCCCTTTTGTCCTTGGGTTGCCTCTTCCCTTCACCCCTTTGTTACACGTTCACCTTTTCTGTTGTATACTGCTCTCATCTTGCATATATTTAGAATACAGTGTTTGTCCTTATCACATTATTGGAAAACGCACAAATTCAAGAACTAAGATTTTCTTCCAGTGTGTTTTCGTTTGAAGTCATAATCTCTCTACCTGTGAGGTGAAGCCACAGCAGCAGATGGTGGTATCATCTATCAAAAGTGAACTGCACGGAAGGGATTTAGCAGAAAGGGAAAACAAACTTAACAGGAGAACTGCTGTTGTCATGTAAAGGAGATGTAAGGATGCTAATAGATGATGTATCCTGGCTTTGAACCCGGCTCTCAGGTTTGCACCGGGGTTTGGGAGACAGTGATACAGCACACAACTCTAGCATCCCGGTTTCTTGGCCAAAGGGGTCAGCTAAATATGGAGGTGATTTAAATTCTTGGGGATCATTGCAGTGGCGTTCCTAGCCTGGATGACACCCGGGGCGGATCACCGATGCGCCCCCCCCTGGGTGCAGCGTGCCCCCCCCCTGCGAAATGACACCTCCCCTCCCCGGGTGCATGCCGCTGGGGGGGGGGGGGGGTTCCAGGGCAGAGGGAGCTGCAGCGAACGAGCGAAGTTAGCGAACTCGGAGCCGACAAAGACCCCCCCCCCTCCCGGTACGCCACTGGATTATTGGTGTCGTCTTGCCAGGAGAGTTCTGACTGCCTTCAGAGTGGCTTTGGACTATTTTTATTACCTGACATTTCCTTTCTGTGTAAGATGATCCCTCTGCTAGTCTGGGAATTCAGAAGGGGTTTAACATGGAGAGAAGATAATTAGAATTGCCTGGCAACTCAAAACACTTTTATGGTCCCACACCCTCTCCACATGCTAGCTCGCTCCATACTTTACCTTCTCCCCCTGCATTCGTTCTCTTACATCATCTCCCTCACACTGTTTATTTCTACACACTTACGCTCTTGACTTCACCATACACTTTCTCCTCATGCTTTCTTGTACCCACTCTGCTCCTGTGGTTTTTCTACTTCTTGTCTGTGCTCCTTATTTCCCCCTTAACACTTTTTTTTTCTCTCTGTGTCTCTCTTCCCCCCACCCCACATGCTCTCTCCTTGATTTGCCTGCTTTGGGAACCCTGTCAGCTTAGATGCTCTGGCCATGCCTCCTTTTAGTCACCTGGCAGGGCTTCAAACTCTACTAGCTCCTCTGCTCTGGCCTCAACTTCACCACTTCATGCCTTTTTTGGGTTTGTCCCTACCACCCTCCACCTGTCAGCATCACAGAGAAATAGATGGACAAATCTAAAACAAAATCCTGTTTCATAGTATAAAACACGCAAGAAATGTGCGTGTGACTTTTCTAAAGTGTGCTTGGGTGATGAATGACTAGTTCTGTAAAAGATGTGACCATTGGGAAAAAAAATTACATGCGTCAGTTCTGGGGAGATCTTGTAACCCCTCCGTGTGTCGTGCCCAATGCTTCTCTGCAGGAAGTAGGAGCCTGGTGCTAGCGCTGCAAAGAAACGTCACAACTTCTTTTAATTATTTAAAAGAGATATTATTGCTTTATCAAATTGCGTCTTGGCTTCCTCCTTTAAAACTGGAAAATGATTGAAGATTTCCCTCTGCCTCTCAATATCTTCCGAACCCTGGCAGAAGGAGCTCATCAGGAAAGTGGTTTCGTATTTAATTACTCCCTGCGTCTAAATGATATTATGCCTATTACTCATAAAGATAATTGTCATTAGTCCTTTCAGAATAAAAGAATGGAGGCAATCATGGAATGGTGCAGATGTCTGATTTCTGTGTGTGAGGTGTGAGGGGGAGGGGAGAGTTAGAGGTACTGCCACAGAAACTGGTTTTCTTTCTTAGTCTGCAATCCGTTGCACCCTTTATTGGATGGATGGCTTTAGTGTACACAGATTGTTCAGGTAACTTTTAAATATGTTAGTCTTTTTTTTATTCGCAAAAATCAACAGAAGTAATGACAACAACTTAGATGATGGCTAATTAAAAACTAGTTGTCCCATCCAGTTTATGGCCTACACGGCTAAGGATATATCCCGCAAGTTCCTCGACCTTCACTTCCCCGGTTGTAAAGGACTAAAGTACAAGCAGATGCATGATACCACATTCTCGTACTTGGGCACGAAATTGTGGAATGCACTGCCTACAGACCTGAGAACAATCAACGAAACAACTATTTTTCGCAGATCTCTAAAGACATATCTCTTCAACAAGGCATACAATGAGACCGTTCACTTGTCTATTAGATTGTAAGCTCTTTGAGCAGGGACTGTCTCTCTTTGTTAAATTGTACAGCGCTGCGTAACCCTAGTAGCACTCTAGAAATGTTAAGTAGAAGTAGTAGTAGTAGTAACTAACGGGCACACAAATCCGCCTGACACTCACCTACTATAACTGCCTAACCACTATAACTACCTAATCACCCCTTTCTTCTTCCTTCTACCCTTACCTAACCTCGACACAATATTAAATGTATCTGTCACCCTACAATGATTTTGCTAACAAAATATGTAAGCCACATTGAACCCGCAATGACTATGTTGTTAAAACTATGTAAGCCACATTGAGCCTTCAAATAGGTGGGATAATGTGGGATACAAATGCAATAAATAAATAAATATGTACCAGTTGCCTGTCGCATATCGCTTCTTGTCAAAGTCGGGTTTGTTTTCTCTTCATTTCTCTGCTGTTATGGGGAGATAAATGTGTGGTTGTATTGCAGAGGTTTAGGTGTCTCTGGTGCAATCACATGTTTTAGTAAACCCCCAACTTGAAGAGAAGCTGACGCAAATTTTATGCAGGTACCAAGTTAAATATAAGGCATAACTTATCATTTATTTGCAGTTTTTTTTTTTTTTTGGGTTAACAAATTGAGAAGAAAATGACTATGAGAGGATGTCCAAACGTTTGCCTCTGCCAGTCTGTACTTTGGAGCACTTCCTTTGGCAGAAATACTGCTTTCAAACGTTTCCTGTAGCCAGCTAAGTGGTTTTGGAATATTTCCCCACTTTTCTAGCTGAAAACACTTATATCTCCCTGTAGGCGCTACATGCTTAGAGATTTCCCCACAGATTTTCAGTAAAATTCATGTCTGGACACTGTGAAGGTGATTTTGAAACCTTCATCTTTCTTCCCTACAAGTATATCGATGCCGAGGTGTTTCGGATCATTGTCTTGCTGAAATATCCAACCTCTTTTCAGTCTCTGTTTTTTTCTTCATTGACTGCAAGACATTAGCGTCTAGGATATTTAGGATATTGATATGTTGAATACTTTCTTTCACCTGCATAACATTTTCCTGTGCTACTGGCTCTCACAAAACATAATAGAGGTGTTATGTTGGGCAAAAGGCCGAAGCTGGACAATTTGTACAGTTTGTGTCTCACAAATGGCAAAAGACAGGTGTAGATGACTTTGTCATGTGCTGCAAGTGAGGTGCTGTGCAGCTCAGGGGCGGGGGTGGGGGGAAGACTGGTAAGTTGAGTACTGTCAACAGTATTTGGCGTTGACATATGGTTATAACCAAGACTTCCATCGTGTTTGGCTACCTTTATGTGGTTGGCGGGGGGGAGACTTGCCAACCAGTGTTTAAAGCTTGGGCGACTGTGGCCCGCATAGTGGCAGGTTGTTGGGCAGACTGGGTGGACTGTGCGGGTCTTTATCGGCCATCATTTACTGCGTTACTGAGTTGGATTCACTCCCATGCGTAATGATTTGCAGGATATTCTTTCATACAAACGCTTCGCAGGGATCTGTACTGAGGCTGGTGCTTTTAACATATTTATAAGTGATCTGGAAATGGGAACAGTGAGTGAAGTGATCAGATTTACAGATAACACAACACAAAATTCTTCAGTTATTAAATCGCATGTGTATTGTGAGAAATTGTAGGAGGATACTGGGAGCCTTTGCGGCTCATTTTCAAAGCACTTAGCCTTACAAAGTTCCATAGTAACCTATGGAACTTTGTAAGGCTAAGTGCTTTGAAAATACGCCTCTTTGTATCCAAATAGGGGAAAATAACCCAAATTATAGCTACAGGATGCTAGGTTCCACTTTAGGCGTTAACACCAAGGAAAAGAATTTAGGGGTTGTTGTGAAAAATGATTGAAATCTCTTCTGCTCGGTGTGCAGCAGTGGCCAAAATAGCAAACAGAATTTTAGGAAGAATTATGAAAGGAATAGAAAAATGCCTCTATTACTCCATGGTGAGACTGCATTTTGAATATTTATTTATTTAGATTTTGCTCACACCTTTTTCAGTAGTAGCTCAAGGTGAGTTACATTCAGGTAGACTGGGTATTTCTCTGTCCCAGGAGGGTTCACAATCTAAGTTTGTACCTGAGACAATGGAAGGTTAAGTGACTTGCCCAAGATCGCAAGGAGCAGCGGTGGGATTTGAACTGGGCACCTCTGGATTGCAAGACCGGTGCTCTAACCACTAGGCCACTCCTCCACTAGCAACATTCCATGTAGACACCTGCCCTTGCAGATTAGCAATGCGGCCGCGCAGCCTTCTGTTTCTGTGAGTCTGATATCCTGCACGTACATGCAGGACGTCAGACTCACAGAAACAGAAGCCTGCGCGGCCGCATTGCTGATCTGCAAGGGCAGGTGTCTACATGGAATGTTGCTAGTGGAATAGCAACATTAACATTCCATGTAGAATCTCAAATAGTAGCAACATTCCATGTAGAATCTCAAATAGTAGCAACATTCCATATTCCACTGCACTAACCACTAGGCTACTCCTCCACTAGCAACATTCCATGTAGATTCTCACATATTTATTTATTTAGATTTTGTTCACACCTTTTTGCAGTAGTAGCTCAAGGTGAGTTACATTCAGGTACACTGGGTATTTCTCTGTCCCAGGAGGGCTCACAATCTAAGTTTGTACCTGAGACAATGGAAGGTTAAGTGACTTGCCCAAGATCGCAAGGAGCAGCGGTGGGATTTGAACTGGCTACCTCTGGATTGCAAGACTGGTGCTTTAACCACTAGGCCACTCCTCCACTCCAATATTGTGTGCAAATTCTGTTCATTGTATCTAAAAAAAGATATAGTGGAATTAGAAAATAACTCCTACTACTACTTATCATTTTTATGAGCAAAGGCTAGAATGTGGGGCTCTGCAGCTTGGAGAAGAGACTGTTGAGGGCAGATATGATAGACGTCTATATAAAATCCTGACTGGATGAGAGCAGGTAAATGTGAACTAATTTTTACTCTTTTAAAAGGTGCATAGAAGGGGACATACCATGTTGTTATTAAGTAGCACATTTAAAAGAAATCGGAGAAAGTTTTTTATTTTTTTTTTACTCAATGCATAGTTAAGCTCTGGAGCTTGTTGTTGTGAGATGTGGTAAAAGTAGTTAATGTTGCTGGGTTTGGGAAAATGACTTGGAAGAAAAGCCTTTAAAACGAGGACCAGGAGAGAGCCACTACTTACCCTGGGAATAAGTAGCCAGGAATATTACTACTCTTTGGGATCCTGCAATATTCTTGTTTTCTAGATTGGCCATGTGACAAAACAGTGGGCTTAAGCCTGTAACTTTTATTAATTACTAGTAAAACATGCCCGTTTCAGGCGCAAATGAAACGGGCGCTAGCAAGGTTTTCCTCCCGAACCCCCCCTCCCTCCCTCCCTCCCTGCTCACCCCTTTGGCGTTGTGAAGGCACTGACCGCCATTGTTGCGGACCTCGTCAACGCACGCCAACGCCACCTTCAGTGTGCTGAGTCGTTGGTTGTGAAGCCACTGACGCCATTGCTCCGCCCTCGACGTCATCACGTTTGATGCGAGGGCGGGGCCCCAACACAGTGATTTCGGTGGCTTCACCACCACGAACCCTACGAACCGGAAGGAAGTGCCCGGAGGCACTGACAGTGACGTCAGTGTCCTCAGAATGTTGAGGGTGAGTTTATTATATAGGATTTCTTGGAAGTGTATTTCTCTAGTTTGGCCAGCAGGTGATGCATGTTTATGTTTAAAGCTGCTACAGAGAAAAGACCTGCTCCGCCCACATGCACACTCCCTTGCAGTTGCATGCTATACAGATTGTACACTAATCCCTGGATTCTCTATAGCATAGCGGAAATTACACATGCAAATCCAGTCGCATTCGGAATCTGTGCATGCAGTTTAACAAGCCAGTCAGCGCCAATAAGTGCCACTTAAGCAATTATTGAATTGGCATTAGAGTTTACGCACTCAACTTGCTAGGCGTATTCTGTAAAGTGGTGCATGTAAACTTTAATGCACGCTGCCAAAAAGGGGGCATGGAATGGGCAGACTATGGACGTTCAGAAAATCTACACGTATGGTTATAGAATACACCTGCTCCGCGCCTCTTAGGTGCCGGTATTTACACCAAGTTTTACATGGCGTAAATGGACACGCCTACAATTAGATGCAGGCATGGCTGCTAGGTATATTTCATAAACCAGCTTAGCGTATTCAATAAACCGTGCCTGGATAAGCGTGGTTTACAGAATACACCTAGGCAGAAATATTTTTGGCTTTGATTTTTCAGGCTCCATATATAGAATCTAGTCCTAAGCTTGTAAATACCGCCTGGCACCCAGCCAGCATGCATGTGAATGTTGCATTCATGCACATAAGTCCTGGTACCGTAGCACACAAAAACATCTAAATCTAAGCACCAAAGATTATAGAATTAGGGGGCTTGTTCCAAAAGGTTTCAGGCTTATCAAGGTTTTCTTTTATATACTTTAGGTTATCAATAGAAATCAAACAAAATAAAACATGGATAAGATGATACCTTTTTTTATTGGACATAACTTAATACATTTCTTGATTAACTTTCGAAGGTTGCCCTTCTTCGTCAGATCGGAAATAAGCAAATGTGCTAGCTGACAGTGTATATAAGTGAAAACATTCAAGCATTACTATGACAGTCTGACATACAATCCAGAGCTGGAAAAACTGAGGAAAATCATAAGAGATCTACAACCTATACTCCAGGAGGATGAATTACTGAAAGAGATATTCCCATCCCCACCAGTACTGGCCTTCCGACAACCACCCAACTTAAAACACAAGCTAATCAGAAGTAAACTTCCATCACAGACTGAAAAGGAACAGAAGGGCACACGTCCCTGTAATTTATCCAGTTGCAAACTATGCCAAAATATTTCACAGGACCCCACAGTTACCCACAAAGGAAAGATATTCAACATAAAGGGATCTTTCACTTGCTCATCTTCCAATGTGGTATATATCATTCAGTGTAAAAAATGTAACGAAGGATGCTATATTGGAGAAACAGGCCAGATGCTTAAGACAAGATTCAATTTACATAGACATCACATGAACAATACAGCCAGTAGGGCCCCCACCCCGGTGGGACAGCACTTCACAGAACCAGGACACTGTACCAGTGATTTCACAGTGAGAATACTGAAAGGTAACTTTAAAACCATACAAGAACGTAAGACCTTTGAAGTCAGAATGATTGAATATTTTAACATCCAACAGAAAGGACTTAACAAGGACCTGGGGTTCCTAGCCCATTATAAACCATAAAGCTGTATGTCTCTGTTGATCACCCTCCCCTCACCTACCCACACCCATCCTGTTAGAATATCAATGATATGCTTTGATGTCCCCATGCATACCTCTGACCCACCCCCATCCTCCCACCCTGTCAGACTGTCATAGTAATGCTTGAATGTTTTCACTTATATACACTGTCAGCTAGCACATTTGCTTATTTCCGATCTGAGGAAGAAGGGCAACCTTCGAAAGCTAATCAAGAAATGTATTAAGTTATGTCCAATAAAAAAGGTATCATCTTATCCATGTTTTATTTTGTTTGATTTCTATTGATAACCTTAAGAGTGGACTAACATGGCTACCACACTCCATATACTTTAGGCAATGACTTTTGTGATGAGGTCAAAGAAAAGGTTTCACTCTGACACATCTCCCATGCAAATGGTTCCCAAACCTGTCGGGGACCTCCAGCCAGTCACACACCCACACCTTTACCGCTGCTGCTTCTATAGATCAGCAACAAAGCAAGCTACAGCTACTGAGAGGCAAGACTCTTTATTCACGTGGCTCTCGGCTGTGCCCCGGAACAGGCAGTGATGTCTGACTGGGCAGGACCGTCGGCCATGGGAATGGATAGTTTGGCTCTGCAGTGGCTGCAGCTTGTTTTGCCATTGCCGCTGCTGCTGCACGGCATTTGGTGTCACATTGATATGTATAGGTTGCAACAGAATGAATCACCTCAAGGTTATTAACGATCTGCTCCTGAATTCTAAGAGTGCACTTCGTTTCCACCAGCCCCATCTATGTTCTGAGTAGCAAAGGTAGAAATAAGAATTTATCAAGTCTGTCATAAGCAGTGCGGTTGCCATGTTAATCCACTTGGATACATAGCAAGAGAGGTCAATGGAGAAATTCTAGTTGAAGTGTTTTGTATTTTATTTATTTACTAGTAAAAAAGGCCCGTTTCTGACACAAATGAAACGGGCGCTAGCAAGGTTTTCCTCGGAGTGTGTATGTTTGGGAGAGTGTATGTGAGAGTGACTGTTTGAGAGTCAGAGTGAAAGTGTGATTGTGTGAGAGAGTGAGTCTGGGTGTCAGTGTGTTTGTGAGAGAGTGTGTGTGTGAGAATGAGAGTGTGTGCAAGTGTGTATGTGAGAGACAGTGTGAGTGAGAGTGTGTGTGTGTGGGCGAGAGAGAGTCAGAAAGACATTGTATATGAGAGAGAGAGTGTGACCCGTGCCCTCCCAATCCATGGCCATCCATGTTACTCTGTAACCTGCCCCTTCCATTCATCCCTATCCAGCATTTCCCCTCTGTGCCTGAGGCCTGCCCTGCAATCCATATCCATCCATGCCCATCTGTCCCCTCCATTCATCCCTATCCAGCAATTCCCCTGTCCCTGAGTCCTGCCCTTCCAATCCATGGCCATCCATGCTCCTCTGTCACCTGGCCCCTCCATTTTTCCCTATCCAGCATTTCCCCTCTGTGCCTGAGGCCTGCCCTGCAATCCATATCCATCCATGCCCATCTGTCCCCTCCATTCATCCCTATCCAGCAATTCCCCTGTCCCTGAGTCCTGCCCTTCCAATCCATGCCCATCCATGCTCCTCTGTCACCTGGCCCCTCCATTTTTCCCTATCCAGCATTTCCCCTCTCTGCCTGAGGCCTGCCCTGCAATCCATATCCATCCATGCCCATCTGTCCCCTCCATTCATCCCTATCCAGCAATTCCCCTCTCCCTGAGTCCTGCCCTTCCAATCCATGCCCATCCATGGTCCTCTGTCACCTGGCTCCTCCTTTTTTCCCTATCCAGCATTTCCCCTCTCTGCCTGAGGCCTGTCCTGCAATCCATATCCATCCATGCCCATCTGTGCCCTGTATTCATCCCTATCCAGCAATTTCCCTGTGTCCCTCCCAATCCATGGCCATCCATGCTCCTCTGTCCCCTGCCCCCTCCATTCATCCCTTTGCAGCAATTCCCCTCTCTCCCTGAGCCCTGCCCTTCCAATCCATGGCCATCCATGCTCCTCTGTCCCCTGCCCCCTCCATTCATCCTTTTCCAGCAATTTCCCTCTCTCCCTGAGCCCTGCCCTCCCAATCCATGGCCATCCATGCTCCTGTGTCCCCTGCCGCCTCCATTCATCCTTTTCCAGCAAGTCCCCTCTCTCACTTCCATGCCCCCCCCTCGCATCCATGGCCCCCCCCTTCGCATCCATGTTCCCCCCTCTTCGCATCCATGGCCCCCCCTTCGCATCCATGTTCCCCCCCCCCCTTCGCATCCATGGCCCCCCCCCCTTCGCATCCGTTTTTTTTTGTTTTTCTTCTTTTAAAATGTACCTCCGTGGCGGTTCCGGCAGCGAAGCATCAGGGAAGTAGGCGGCGCTCCCGACGTGTAGCTGTCCCTTCGCTGTGTTCCGCCTTCTTTTGACGTCATCCTTGACGTCAGAAGAAGGCGGAACACAGCGAAGGGAAGGCTAGACGTCGAGAGCGCCGCCTCCTTCCCTGACGCTTCGCTGCCGAGCGATGCGATTGGTTGAGTGTCATTGCTCCGCCCTCGACGTCATCACGTTTGACGCGTGGGCGGGGCAGACAATGGGATCTCACCCCCTTCACTTAGAATGTTGGCTAACAGAGGCTTCATTAGAACGTTGGAGGTGCGTTTTATATAGAGAGATTTATTGTTTCTCCGAGGACAAGCAGGCTGCTTGTTCTCACTGATGAGGTGACGTCCACGGCAGCCCCTCCAATCGGAAACTTCACTAGCAAAGGCCTTTGCTAGTCCTCGCGCGCTCATGCGCACCGCGCATGCGCGGCCGTCTTCCCGCCCGAACCGGCTCGTGTTCGTCAGTCTTCTTTTGTCCGCGCTCGGTACGGTCGTGTTTTCGCCGTGTCGGGCCCCGCAAAGTCGACCTCGCGCGTTCGTCGTGTGTTCTCGAAAGAGAAAATTATAATCCATTCTGTGTGGGAAAAGACTCTTGGTCTTTTCTTCCCCCGCTATTTCCAGCTTTCGCCCCGGTAAGTTTTCTTTCGTCGTCGGGGTAGGCCACTTTTAGGCCTCGGGTCGAAGTTTTCTTCCCCTTGTTTTTTCGGTGCCTTTTCCGCCATTTCGACTTTTGATCTCGCCGGCGTGATTTTTCTGCCCATGACATCAAAGTCTACCAGCGGCTTCAAGAAGTGGAGGCTATTATTAAGAATAAAATTGCAGAGCATATACAAAAACATGGACTGATGAGACAAAGTCAGCACGGATTTAGTAAAGGGAAGTCTTGCCTCACCAATCTAATGCATTTTTTTGAGGGGGTAAGCAAACATGTGGACAATGGGGAGCCGGTTGATATTGTATATCTGGATTTTCAGAAGGCGTTTGACAAAGTGCCGCACGAAAGACTCCTGAAGAAATTGCAGAGTCATGGAATCGGAGGTAGGGTATTATTATGGATTAAGAACTGGTTGAAAGATAGGAAGCAGAGAGTAGGATTGCGTGGCCAGTATTCTCAGTGGAGGAGGGTAGTTAGTGGGGTCCCGCAGGGGTCTGTGCTGGGTCCGTTGCTTTTTAATGTATTTATAAATGACCTAGAGATGGGAATAACTAGTGAGGTAATTAAATTCGCCGATGACACAAAATTATTCAGGGTCGTCAAGTCGCAGGAGGAATGTGAACGATTACAGGAGGACCTTGCGAGACTGGGAGAATGGGCGTGCAAGTGGCAGATGAAGTTCAATGTTGACAAGTGCAAAGTGATGCATGTGGGTAAGAGGAACCCGAATTATAGCTACGTCTTGCAAGGTTCCGCGTTAGGAGTTACGGATCAAGAAAGGGATCTGGGTGTCGTCGTCGATGATACGCTGAAACCTTCTGCTCAGTGTGCTGCTGCGGCTAGGAAAGCGAATAGAATGTTGGGTGTTATTAGGAAGGGTATGGAGTCCAGGTGTGCGGATGTTATAATGCCGTTGTATCGCTCCATGGTGCGACCGCACCTGGAGTATTGTGTTCAGTACTGGTCTCCGTATCTCAAAAAAGATATAGTAGAATTGGAAAAGGTACAGCGAAGGGCGACGAAAATGATAGTGGGGATGGGACGACTTTCCTATGAAGAGAGGCTGAGAAGGCTAGGGCTTTTCAGCTTGGAGAAGAGACGGCTGAGGGGAGATATGATAGAAGTGTATAAAATAATGAGTGGAATGGATCGGGTGGATGTGAAGCGACTGTTCACGCTATCCAAAAATACTAGGACTAGAGGGCATGAGTTGAAGCTACAGTGTGGTAAATTTAAAACGAATCGGAGAAAATTTTTCTTCACCCAACGTGTAATTAGACTCTGGAATTCATTGCCGGAGAACGTGGTACGGGCGGTTAGCTTGACGGAGTTTAAAAAGGGGTTAGATAGATTCCTAAAGGACAAGTCCATAGACCGCTATTAAATGGACTTGGAAAAATTCCGCATTTTTAGGTATAACTTGTCTGGAATGTTTTTACGTTTGGGGAGCGTGCCAGGTGCCCTTGACCTGGATTGGCCACTGTCGGTGACAGGATGCTGGGCTAGATGGACCTTTGGTCTTTCCCAGTATGGCACTACTTATGTACTTATGTACTTATGTTAAGTGCACCCAGTGCGCCCGGGTCATCTCGCTCACTGACAGGCACGCGTCGTGTCTTCAGTGCTTGGGGGCTGGGCACCGCCCGCAGGCCTGTAGTCTGTGTTCCCTTTTGCAAAAGCGGACTCAGGTAGCGAGATTGGCCCAGTGGAACGTTTTGTTCTCGGGCTCTTCGTCGGCATCGGCACCGGGGGTATCGAGTGCATCGACGTCTTCAGCGTCCAGAGCTTCATCCTCGGCCGCCAGTGCATCGAGTGCATCGAGGCATCGGCCCTCTGCATCGGCGCCGAGACATCGGATAGCTGCATCGACGTCGGTGGTACCGGGACCTCGTCTGCTGATGTCGTCGGACGGTGGTGCTTCGTCTGGAGTGCAGGTGAGGGCTGTCCATTCCCCTGCTGGTGGTGGTGAGCCTTCGGGTGGGTCTCCCCCTACCCTGAGGGCTCCTGCGGTACAGCCCCCCCGAGACCGACCTCCTTCGGCCTCGGCCCCAAGGAAGCGACGACTGGATTCTACGTCCTCCTCGTCGGTGCCGGGAAGCTCCGGTGACATGCTTCGTTCCAAGAAATCGAAGAAGCATCGTCATCGGTCTCCTTCCCGGGTCGGCACCGAGAGCTCTGGGTCGCCAAGGGAGTCGGCACCCACCAGGCATCGGCACCGAGAGGACCGCTCACCCTCTGTTCAGGAGGTGTCGATGCGCTCCACTCTGGACAGCCCGGAACAGCCTCCACGCCCGGAACAGGTTCTGACGTCGACGCCTGCATCGACCTCCATGCCTTTCTCTGCAGCCGCTCTGAACGAGAGCCTCCGGGCCGTTCTCCCAGAGATTCTGGGAGAGCTGTTGCGCCCTACCCCTCCGGTACTGGCGGTGCTTGCGCCACCGGTACCATCGAGCGTGGCGCCGGCTGGCCCATCGCCCGAGGTGAGGTCTCCGGCGTCGGTGCCGCCGCCTCCCAGGAAGGCTCCCCGACTACGTCGGCGGAGGGAGCTTCGCCGATGCAGGCGAGGGAGTCTACCTCTCGACGCCCCCATCGTGGACGTGGCTCCACAGAGTCGAGTCGGGCACGGTTGCGGACACAGGTCCGTGAACTTGTGTCTGACACCGAAGGTGAGGCCTCGTGGGAAGAGGAAGAAGACCCAGATATTTCTCTGACGAGGAGTCTGAGGGTCTTCCTTCCGATCCCACTCCCTCTCCTGAAAGACAGCTTTCCCTTCCTGAGAGTTTGTCTTTCGCTTCCTTTGTCCGGGAGATGTCTACGGCCATCCCCTTCCCGGTGGTTGTGGAGGACGAGCCCAGGGCTGAAATGTTTGAGCTCCTGGACTATCCTTCTCCACCTAAGGAAGCGTCCACTGTTCCCCTGCACCATGTCCTCAAAAAGACATTGCTGGCGAACTGGACCAAGCCTTTAACTAATCCCCACATCCCCAAGAAGATCGAGTCCCAGTACCGGATCCATGGGGACCCAGATCTGATGCACACTCAGTTGCCTCATGATTCTGGAGTTGTGGATCTGGCCCTAAAGAAGGCTAAGAGTTCTAGGGAGCATGCTTCGGCGCCCCCGGGCAAGGACTCTAGAACCTTAGAGTCCTTTGGGAGGAAGGCCTACCATTCTTCTATGCTCGTGGCCAAAATTCACTCTTACCAGCTCTACACGAGCATACACATGCGGAACAATGTGCGGCAGTTGGCGGGCTTGGTTGATGCTCTCCCCCTCGAGCAAGCCAAGCCTTTTCAGGAGGTGGTCAGGTAGCTGAAGGCGTGCAGAAAATTCCTGGCCAGAGGGGTGTATGACACATTTGATGTTGCGTCCAGGGCCGCTGCTCAAGGTGTGGTGATGCGCAGGCTCTCATGGCTGCGTGCCTCCGACCTGGAGAATAGAATCCAGCAGCGGATTGCGGACTCGCCTTGCCGTGCGGATAACATTTTTGGAGAGAAAGTCGAACAGGTGGTAGAGCAGCTCCACCAGCGGGACACCGCATTCGACAAGTTCTCCCGCCGGCAGCCTTCAGCCTCTACCTCTACAGGTAGAAGATTTTTTGGGGGAAGGAAGACTGTTCCCTACTCTTCTGGTAAGCGTAGGTACAATCCTCCTTCTCGACAGCCTGCGGCCCAGGCTAAGCCCCAGCGCGCTCGCTCTCGTCAGCAGCGTGCGCCTCAGCAAGGCCCCTCGGCTCCCCAGCAAAAGCAAGGGACGAGCTTTTGACTGGCTCCAGCAGAGCATAGCCGACATCCAAGTGTCAGTGCCGGGCGACCTGCCAGTCGGAGGGAGGTTGAAAGCTTTTCACCAAAGGTGGCCTCTCATAACCTCCGATCAGTGGGTTCTCCTAATAGTCCGGCAAGGATACACCCTCAATTTGGCCTCAAAACCTCCAAATTGTCCACCGGGAGCTCAGTCTTACAGCTTCCAGCACAAGCAGGTACTTGCAGAGGAACTCTCCGCCCTTCTCAGCGCCAATGCGGTCGAGCCTGTGCCATCCGGGCAAGAAGGGCTGGGATTCTATTCCAGGTACTTCCTTGTGGAAAAGAAAACAGGGGGGATGCGTCCCATCCTAGACCTAAGGGCCCTGAACAAATATCTGGTCAAAAAAAAGTTCAGGATGCTTTCCCTGGGCACCCTCCTTCCCATGATTCAGGAAAACGATTGGCTATGCTCTCTGGACTTGAAGGATGCCTACACACACATCCCGATACTGCCAGCTCACAGACAGTATCTGCGATTTCAGCTGGGCACACGTCACTTCCAGTACTGTGTGCTACCCTTTGGGCTCGCCTCTGCGCCCAGGGTGTTCACAAAGTGCTTGGCTGTAGTAGCAGCGGCACTTCGCAGGCTGGGGGTGCACGTGTTCCCATATCTCGACGATTGGCTGGTGAGGAACACATCCGAGGCAGGAGCCCTGCAGTCCATGCAGATGACTATTCGCCTCCTGGAGCTACTGGGGTTTGTGATAAATTATCCAAAGTCCCATCTTCTCCCAGTGCAGAGACTCAAATTCTTAGGAGCTCTGCTGGATTCTCGGACGGCTCGCGCCTATCTCCCAGAGACGAGAGCCAACAACTTGTTGTCCCTCGTCTCGCGGGTGCGAGCGTCCCAGCAGATCACAGCTCGGCAGATGTTGAGATTGCTAGGCCACATGGCCTCCACAGTCCATGTGACTCCCATGGCCCACCTTCACATGAGATCTGCTCAATGGACCCTAGCTTCCCAGTGGTTCCAGGCTGCTGGGGATCTAGAAGACGTAATCCACCTGTCCACGAGTTTTCTCGAATCCCTGTATTGGTGGACGATTTGGTCCAATCTGACTCTGGGACGTCCCTTCCAAATTCCTCAGCCTCTAAAAGTGCTGACCACGGATGCGTCTCTCCTGGGGTGGGGAGCTCATGTCGATGGGCTTCACACCCAAGGAAGCTGGTCCCTCCAGGAACGCGATCTGCAGATCAATCTTCTGGAGTTGCGAGCGATCTGGAACGCTCTGAAGGCTTTCAGAGATCGGCTGTCCCACCAAATTATCCAAATTCAGACAGACAACCAGGTTGCCATGTACTACGTCAACAAGCAGGGGGGCACCAGATCTCGCCCCCTGTGTCAGGAAGCCGTCAGCATGTGGCTCTGGGCTCGCCGTCACGGCATGGTGCTCCAAGCCACATATCTGGCAGGCGTAAACAACAGTCTGGCCGACAGGTTGAGCAGGATTATGCAACCTCACGAGTGGTCGCTCAATTCCCGTGTAGTGCGACAGATCTTCCAGGTGTGGGGCACCCCCTTGGTAGACCTCTTCGCATCTCGAGCCAACCACAAAGTCCCTCAGTTCTGTTCCAGGCTTCAGGCCCACGGCAGATTGGCATCGGATGCCTTCCTCCTGGACTGGGGGGAGGGTCTGCTGTATGCTTATCCTCCCATACCTCTGGTGGGGAAGACTTTGTTGAAACTCAAGCAAGATCGAGGCACCATGATTCTGATTGCTCCTTTTTGGCCGCGTCAGATCTGGTTCCCTCTTCTTCTGGAGTTGTCCTCCGAAGAACCGTGGAGATTGGAGTGTTTTCCGACCCTCATCTCACAGGACGAAGGGGCGCTTCTGCATCCCAACCTCCGGTCCCTGGCTCTCACGGCCTGGATGTTGAGAGCGTAGACTTTGCCTCTTTGGGTCTGTTGGAGGGTGTCTCCCGCATCTTGCTTGCTTCCAGGAAAGATTCCACTAAGAGGAGTTACTTCTTTCTGTGGAGGAGGTTTGCCGACTGGTGTGACAGCAAGGCCCTAGATCCTCGCTCTTGTCCTACACAGACCCTGCTTGAATACCTTCTGCACTTGTCTGAGTCTGGTCTCAAGACCAACTCTGTAAGGGTTCACCTTAGTGCAATCAGTGCATACCATTACCGTGTGGAAGGTAAGCCGATCTCAGGACAGCCTTTAGTTGTTCGCTTCATGAGAGGTTTGCTTTTGTCAAAGCCCCCTGTCAAGCCTCCTACAGTGTCATGGGATCTCAATGTCGTTCTCACCCAGCTGATGAAACCTCCTTTTGAGCCACTGAATTCCTGCCATCTGAAGTACTTGACCTGGAAGGTCATTTTCTTGGTGGCAGTTACTTCAGCTCGTAGAGTCAGTGAGCTTCAGGCCCTGGTAGCCCAGGCCCCTTACACCAAATTTCATCAAAACAGAGTAGTCCTCCGCACTCACCGTAAGTTCTTGCCAAAGGTCGTGTCGGAGTTCCATCTGAACCAGTCAATTGTCTTGCCAACATTCTTTCCCCGTCCTCATTCCTGCCCTGCTGAACGTCAGCTGCACACATTGGACTGCAAGAGAGCATTGGCCTTCTACCTGGAGCGGACACAGCCCAACAGACAGTCCGCCCAATTGTTTGTTTCTTTTGATCCCAATAGGAGGGGAGTGGCTGTGGGGAAACGCACCATTTCCAATTGGCTAGCAGATTGCATTTCCTTCACTTACGCCCAGGCGGGGCTGGCTCTTGAGGGTCATGTCACGGCTCATAATGTTAGAGCCATGGCTGCGTCGGTAGCCCACTTGAAGTCAGCCTCTATTGAAGAAATTTGCAAAGCTGCGACGTGGTCATCTGTCCACACATTCACATCTTATTACTGCCTGCAGCAGGATACCTGACGCAACAGTCGGTTCGGGCAGTCAGTTCTTCAGAACCTGTTTGGGCTTTAGGATCCCACTCCACCCCCCGAGGGCCCTGTTTGTTCTGTTCCAGGCTGCACTCTCAGTTAGTTGGTAAATTTTTTAGGTCAATCTCAGTTATGTCCTCGCCGTTGCGAGGCCCAATTGACCATGGTTGTTGTTTTGAGTGAGCCTGGGGGCTAGGGATACCCCATCAGTGAGAACAAGCAGCCTGCTTGTCCTCGGAGAAAGCGAATGCTACATACCTGTAGAAGGTATTCTCCGAGGACAGCAGGCTGATTGTTCTCACAAACCCGCTCGCCTCCCCTTTGGAGTTGTGTCTTCCCTTGCTTTGTTTTGCTACATATGGGACTGACGAACACGAGCCGGTTCGGGCGGGAAGACGGCCGCGCATGCGCATGAGCGCGCGAGGACTAGCAAAGGCCTTTGCTAGTGAAGTTTCCGATTGGAGGAGCTGCCGTGGACGTCACCCCATCAGTGAGAACAATCAGCCTGCTGTCCTCGGAGAATACCTTCTACAGGTATGTAGCATTCGCTTTGCATTTGTATCCCACATTTTCCCACCTCTTTGCGGGCTCAGTGTGGCTTACAATAAGATATGTATAATGAAAATATAGTTGTTACAACTTGGTTATGGGTTACATTGTACAAGTTATGCGAGATAATCGAATTATCATTAGGAATATCACAATGGGACATCAACATTGAGACATTGGGAGGAGACAATGGGAAGCTTAAGGGCAGTGTTAAGACACAGAGGTACATGGTGTACATATTTCTGTGAGTAAATGTATGAGTAATGTGGAATTATGGGGGATGAGAGATCATAAGTGGATGTGTGATGCATTGATGAACAGTGAGTGTGGACTGTATGTGTTTTGGTTATTTCCGTAAATTGTCTCAAATAGCTGGGTCTTCAGTAATCTGCGGAAGGATGCTTGTTCGTGGATACATCTTAACTTCATACATCTGATGGGGTGAGAGAAAAAAAAAAGAAGAAGCCTGCTGGTGCCAGGACCACAACATTTTCCATGGTCCCTCTGAATCCTTTACCCTGTCCCATTGACCACACAAAAATAGTTCCTGGTGATCCAGATGAACATCCTGTCCTTCTCCTCTCCCCCCCCCCATCTCTAAAAACTGGGAGGCACTCACTCCTGCTTTTGGCATTACATCCTTCTAAATTGGTGGCTCCTAACCACTAAGAAGCCTACCTGCCAAATAGAGAATCAGCCCGATATGCCACTAGAGATCAGGTGCTGCTTCTCCCTCCCAGCTTTTAGAGGTAGGGGGGGGGGGCAGGGTGTCCATTTGGATTACCGGGGCTATTTTAATGGATTTGGGGATTTAAGGGGGTGGAGGTCTGAGGGCCCACTTGAGCTACCAGGGATCTTGATGGTCTGAGGTGAAGGACCGCACTTCATCTCAGATGACCCTTTTGCTCCTGTCTGCATCTTTTAAGTATTAGGAAAAGAGTAAATAAATAAAACATGCTAGATTTTAGTGTGTTTTTGTTTTTACATCTGCATTCATTAGCAAATTTGATTGCAGTTTGCATGTCCATTGCACTACCCTTTAGTGCAATTTTCTTACTCTGATTTTTTTTCCAAGCTAAATATCTTACTGCCTCAGGGTATTTTTTTTTTTAATTGAAAGAAGTCTTTAACTAAAAAAGTTTTAAAGACTCCAGCTAGCACTGAATTTTCAGATAGTCTTTGGCCAACTTTGGTTCACATTTTGTTTTAGCTGCTTGATAATTCATAGTTCTTATTTTAATCCCCTATGACACACCTTGTTCCACTATAGTTGCTCTATCCTGTGGCCTGATTAAAAAGTTCCAATCCTGGCTATCAAAGAAGATTCCATCCCAGAGGTTGCTACCTAGAAAGCATTCAAACTTACTACAGGGGACTTATTCTGGGTGATTTTACCATACTCTGTGAGATTAGCCCCCAACACAGCAATCTCACAGCCAACTACAGGGCCACTGACTGCCCCACTGCCACTCCACTAAATCCAAAGAAACACAGAGGAAAAGGGTAGTGGAAGCTCTCCCAGTCCTTAATGTTTATCCATGACTCAATTCAGGTAGCCGGAGTGTGGAGCAAATGGAGGTGCAACCTTCAGGATACCATCTTGGTCTCATTCCAGATGCTCTGCGTTCTGGTACTGGCCTGGTATAGGCAGGAATGTAAGAAATCCAAGTTGTGTTTGGGTAGGTCTGGTTTGCATAGGTGCAGGGTAACTGACTCGTCTGAAAAGCTTGTCTGCTTGATTCCTTCGGATGCTGTGACAGTAAATACTGCAGCTTCATATTTAATTTTAAAGTGGAGAAGCATGGATGGTCAACTTTTACAAGTCTGAGGACCATACAGCTCTTTGATAGCCACATGCGCCATTCCCAGTAGCTGTGGTTGCCTTTCCCTACTGGTGTATGCAGAGGCTCTTCTTTCTCCCATTTGTTCACCCAGTAGCTTCCCTCCACCTTCCCTTGTGTGCATCAGCATTATTGCCCAACTTCCTCCTCCCAGCATTGGCATCTCTGCTGTTAGTTCTCTACTAGTCTCTCAGACCTATTAACTGCCTCATCCAGATGCTGACTCTGTCTTTTTTTGTTAGACAAAAAAATAGAAGTGAGCAGTAGCTTGGTGCTAGATGTCAGGCAGTCTATCTATCGGACTCAGATATTGCATTTTTTTTTCAGGCAGAAGCTTAGATCTTCTGTTCTACTCATGGTTGATCCTAGTAATGGTGTTGGTGACTTTCAAAGATTCTGAGCAAGTTTATTGCAGAATCGTGCTTTGGGCATCATTGTGCAGAGTCAGGTAGCATTCAGGGCCATAGATTATCTGGTCTGTTTTCAAAATTTTGCTGTTTTTTTTTATTTGTACCCCGCGCTTTTCCCACTCATGGCAGGCTCAATGCAGCTTAGGTACTTTATTTGTACCTGGGGCAATGGAGGGTTAAGTGACTTGCCCAGAGTCATAAGGAGCTGCCTGTGCCTGCAGTGGGAATCAAACCCAGTTCCCCAGGACCAAAGTCCACCTGGTAATTTTTCTTCCTACTCATTAAGTACCCTGGAAATTCCCCTAATTTTATAACCTTTCCTATTCGTCACTGCAAAACCATAGACCGCTATGCCCTCTGGTAGATATGCACTCTTGTCCCATCCAATAGGTGTCTCTGTTGATCATAGATAGTCTTTCTCTCCTCTTGCCCCCCCCCCCCTCACAAACCAGGCTAGGAACAGCAAATGCTGCCACTGTAGCATCAGCTGACTTCAGGAACCATTGGACCTAGGAGTAGAACTTAAATTTTCCATGTGGCATTGTATATTTATGATTTATTTGTTACATTTGTATCCCACATTTTCCCACCTAGTTGTAGGCTCAATGTGGCTTACATAGTACTGGAGAGGCGTTTGCAGACTCTGGTGTAAACAAATACAAAGTGATGTTGTGGTAAGATAAAGTTCCATGTGGCACAGCCACATTAGGGAATCGTACAACGGAAGAGTTGTGTTATGTCCATTATGTACTTCAGTTTTGTTGTGTTGCAGAGATCAGGCATTTATGTTGGATTGGTGGGTATGCCTTTTTAAACAGGTTAGTTTTTAGCTTTTTCCGAAGTTTAGGTGGTCGTACGTAGTTTTCAAGGCTTTTGGTAATGCGCTCCACAGTTGTGTGCTTGACACTGAGCACCTAGCTAGCTGGATTAATACTTTTAAATAAAATTAAAATATCACAGGACTTTACCAGATTTTCTTTTCCGTTCCTTCTGGAGGAGTTTCCTAGTGGATCGAGCAGTGGGCTGAGAGCTGGGAATGCTAGTGCTCAGTTCCTTGCTTTTCCCACTGACATTCAGTATGGCTTCAAGCAAGTCACATCACACTGTTGCCTCCGCTTACCAACATTCATTCATTTCATGCTTTTTATTTACATGGTGCCTGTTTATTAAATCTGTACCTAATTGTTTTAATGCACATTAATGTGCTGCTAACACATGTTAGTAAATGAGTCCCTTAGATTGTAAACCACTTGGGGTAGAGGAATACCTATTATATTTATAGGGAATTCACCTCCAGCTCATCTTTGGAAAGGTGTTTTATATCCTTCCTGCTCATTCTGCTTCTGAAAGCCTCTCTGCCAGGAGGGGGTCCAGTGCAGGAATGGAAACCTCCAGGCTGCACAATTTCATCTTGTAGTGGATGAAAATAAGAAGCAAAAGTGTGTAGACAAACTGAAGAGCAACCTGGTGAAGAGAAGCATGGAAAACCAAGTAAGAAACAATCAATCTCTAATATGGCAGGGAGATGAGCTTTATTGACGAGGATCAAACCCGATGTGTCCACATTTCAGCAAATGCCTGCATCAGGGGTACAACATCTAAAAAGCAAAATAAAAAATGCTTGCTTTTGTTTTTAGACTATTGTGAACACACTTACTGTATGGCATTAGTCAGCTTTTGCTATTTTGTTTTTTTAGACGTTGTACCCCGATGCAGACATTTGCTGAAACGCGGCTGCATCGGATTTGATCCTCATCCTCCTGCCAAACTGACTATTTTGTTTCGTACTTGGTCTTCCTGGTGTCTCCTGGCCAGGTAGACTCTCTTTAGTTTGTCCATCTTGCAGTGCTCTTGCTAACATGGCCCATTGTTGGGGTGGGTGGGGGTGGGAAATGGTTCCCCACTCCTGTTCCTGTGCTTTGTGAATGTTGCTTATAGAATCTGGTTTTTCATGTTCTAGGAATTCTTAATTCTGGTGATGTCTGTTTTTTTTTTTAAGCCCAGGAAATTGGATTCTTAAAACTTTTTGCCACTTCTTTGAGGTGAACCAGGCTAATGGTTTTAACATAGTTGGATCACACAAAAAAAACCTCAAAGGCAGCATGTCATGAAGACCCTTGTGAAGTGGGGAGCCGGTTCATTAAGGAAAAAAAAAGGGACTCTTTCTGATTCATATCCTGGGTTAAAAAAAGGTTCAAAGCAGCAGGCTGCCTCACTAGTACCCCCTATAATAATACTGGCCTCATTTCAGATCATTGGGCCTTATACAGTATCCTAGGTTCCCCAGGGAGTCAGTGTCTGCATTGTAAACAAGAAGAATTACTATTTCTGGGTGTATGGGTTGTGTTGTTTTTTCTTAAATCCAGGGAGCAAAATAAAAATAAAAAAATCGATAAACCTCATTCTGCTAGGAGAAGGAGCCCTTTAGGTTTTATTGTGCTGTGTGTCTTACTTCCTCAGGCGGCATTCGCTGGCCACATTAGAAACTGCAAAATAAGAGAGCAGGGGAGAAGCGAAGAAAGACTGGAAAAATGTCACAAGGTTGGCTCTCCCTCCTCTAAGGGAGTGTGTTTTGGCTGTCGGATCAATTTTCAAATATTCAGCATTAAAAAAAAAAAAAAAACCCACTGGTCACAGCTTTTAAATATTTTTGTATATATTTAGTTCCGCTGTCCATAGTAGCAGTAACACAGACTGTATGTACACTGTGGTGAGCATCGCTGCTATATAGGTAACTGGCAATATTTCAGTCTTTTAGCTGTCCTAATTTTTTTTTAAACCTTTTCGTGGCATACTTTGACAGATCTTTGGTGTATATATTATAAATAAATCCGCCTCGATATATTTTATGTAATGCAGTACATTAGATTTAGTAGAACTGTAAAAAAATACATCCGTTTAGACAAGGAGCTTAATCTGGTCTTCACAGAGCTCCAGCAAGATACGATCCAACCAATAACACTTGCTATATGAGTCTATCGCTTATTTATCATTGTAAAGTATTGCACAGATTAAGCATAATAAAATAAACCAAAGCTACAAGTTGTAATAATGTATTGAATATAACTCCGTATGCTCCTCAGGGGCATATTATTATCCTAGAATTATTCTTATTAGCTCGTCTCTTGCTTTCTAAGTTTGCCCATCTAGGTATATGAATAGTGTTGAATATTGCTTTGTAGATGTAAGTGGAACGCCAGTGTTGTGTCCTGGTATTATCCAGATAGTGCTTGACCAGCCATCTATCCATTTAGAGCCACTGGAAACTCACAGATAGGGGTTTATCCATTGAAGGCTCCTTTTACCAAGCTGTGATGAGCACTAGTGAATGCTTACTGCAACTTAAATGGGTTTACCGCGGGGCGTTCTGAGGCTTTCCACAGTTAAGTTCCAAATCGGGAGGGGGCACATCAGGGAGGGAGAGTAGGCATTTCTGTGCTAATCAGCGCATCTATATTGCCGTATACTAATTAGCGTAGGATTAGCGCGTGAGCCCTTAAAACCTACAAAATATTTATTTATTTATTATCTCCTTTGTACCCAACAGTGTCAGGCTCAATGTGGCTTACAATGCACCACAGAGGCAGACGCCAATGCAGTAAAATGAAGCTAATACAGCAGAAAACCTGGGGAAGAGTAGGAATGGACGGAAAGAGAAAGGAAACCAAGAGGGAAGGGGGATGTGTCCAAATGTCTCTAGATCGATGCGCTTCCAGCAGTGGAGACACATGAAGAGGCCGTGGGATAAGCACTTCCAAATAACATGATTTTCAGAGATTTCCTGAAAGTTAGATGATCTGTGATGGTTTTTTTATGGTCCTCGGCAAAGAATTCCAAAGCTGAGTGCTAATGAAAGAGAAGGAGGTAGCATACGTGGACTTGTACTTGATGCTGTTGCAGTTGGGATAATGAAGGGTAAGATATGAATGGAAGAGTCTGAATGTATTCTGAAGCGGCAAGATGATGAGATCTATCATATAGCCAGGTACTTCACCATAAAGGATTTTGTGAACTAGAGAGCAGAGTTTAAAGGTGATACGTTCTTGGACAGGAAGCCAATGTAGTTTCTTTCGGAGGGGCGTGGCAATCTCAAACTTGGACTTTCCACAAACCAATCTGGCCGTCTGCAGTTTCTTAATTAGTTGCTATTTACATCCAGCATACACTCCGTTACAGTAATCCAGATGGCATAGTACGACGGACTGTATGAGGTTGCGAAAGACCTCTCGAGGGAAAAATGGTTTTATTCTTTTTAGTTTCCACAGCGAGAAGAACATCTTCTTTGTGGTGGCGTTAACGTGTTGTTCGAGTGAAAGTGAGTGGTCAAGGGTGACTCCTAAAATTTTGAGGCTATCTAGTATGGGAAGGTTTAAGATGGCGTTAAGGGCTCACACGTTACTGCAACATTTAGCAAGTGGCCATTTAGTTTGGAAAATGGAAAATTGGCCATTTTCCAGCAGTGGTATAAATGGTTTTGGTGCACGGGAAAGACCTGGCGCTAAGGCCACTTTCTGCCACGGTTTTGTAAAAGGGCACCTTAAGGAGCAATTCTGTTACTTGGTGCCTCCAGTTTGGTGCGCTAATGCTGAGCGCTGAACCCCAATCCTGTATCTGTGTACCAAGATGCTGTTACAGAATAAGAGTGTAAACCCAAATTGGTGCACCTAAGTTTAGACACAAGCATTTATGCCAGGTCAACGGCAGACATAAATCTGTGCGCCTGTGTGTGACATGCAAAGCATGTAACTGGACGCACCCACGCCCTCTCCTACATGTAGGCCCCCTTCCCTTTGCAGTTAACGTACTGTGGCACTTGCCACTTTGGTTGTACCAGAGAAAGACGGTATATCAAGAATCTATCATATATATATTTTTTAAATCTTTATAAATTTTTAGAATAATACAACAATAATAATAATACACATATATGTAAGAAATGAACAAGCTCCATATGGTGTATCCAATTAATCATCAAACATTTTCAAAGACTAAAATAAAAGCAACAAAACAAAAAGCAATAAAAAAAAAGTAGCAGTAGGTTAACAGAGAATAAAGCAGAACAGTATGTACATATGATTAAAGTTACACGTAAATATCACTTAACATAGTTGTCTAGCAATGACCATGTTTTACGGAAGGACAAAATATGACCAAATTTTATGGCAGCTGTTTCCTCATAACGCCTATATGAACAGAGCAAATTCCACCATTCATGAAATGAGACGTGCAGATTATTTTTCCAATGTAAAACAATCAAGTGAAGAGCAAGCGAAATCATCAAATGAAACAATTTTACATGCTTTAGTGGAACTGACAAACCAGGGGTGGATGCTTTAAGGATTAGCACTTTAAAAGACAAAGCATCTGGAATGCCAAATACCTTCTGAATAATGTCCCAAATCAGTTTCGAATACGGTTGCAAATTATGACAGTGAAAAAGCATATGATCAAGGGATTCCACATATTTAATAAAATAATGCATATGTTTTATGTATTTTTTTAACCTTCTGGAGTACTGTGGTGTACATACAAGCATAAGTGGCATTTTTCTGTGCACTTATGCGTGCAGAGTGAAGGTCACTGCAAGCGCCCAGTTAGAGAATTTATCCTTTTAGGGGCAGTTCTATTAAAAAAAAAAAAAAGTGCATGTCTAAATGTTTGTTTATGCCTATCTTGCATCGTATATATTTGTAAAGGGGCGGGGAACACAATTATGTGTACCTAAAGAGTACCTACATATCTTTGGCATTTAAGAACCCACAGTTACACCAGGTCTGTGGTTGGCATAAGTGCCCCTGCCTAAATTATAGGTGCTTATATACCTGGTTAGGCCAGTATCCTATAATGGAAAATAGGTACCGATGCTCTGTTATAGAAGCATCCTTTTAGCGACTGCCACCAAGGGTTAGATTCAGTAAATGGCATCTAAAATGTAGGCGTATCGGAATAACTCACGTAGCACTAGAATAGTGCATAGGCCGGGGGAATGCACGTGCATTTTTGTTGCTACATGCATTGGAATTTATATGCGCCTAAAAAGCACGTGTAAATTCAAATTATTGCCAATTGGTTATTGGCCAATTATGAATTGTCTCGTTATTCAATTGAGTAACTTAAGTAAATTGGCCATGTGCACAATTTAACGTGTACTGCTCACCACACCTTAAATCCGGCCCTAAATGTATAAATCCTTTTACATATTGAGCCGTGTAATTGTCTTTGTTTAATTATAACATACATTGCTTGCTTTGCCGATTGCCCTTGCCATTTTCCCATTTTACTATCATCCCCTTCTCTTTCCTGCTTAGCCAATTCAGTGGTAGCCCTTTGGCTATGGGCCATAGAGTGTGACTTGTTTTTGATTCCATGTACGTTTGTACCCAGGACTGATCAGTAGGTGCCAATATTGTTTGATAGTAGGGTATTCTTTCCCTCTCAGGGCAAAACTGCTGCTCCCTCACCTCTCGCTGACCTGAAGAGCAGGTGCCATCACGACCAGGAGGTGACTTGGGACCCCCTGCAAAGTAATGTTGCCAATGAGTTATCTGATTTGCCCTTGTATACTCTTTTTAATATCGGTTGGAGTGGTAGCTTGGTCTTTTCATTCTTGCATTATTGGGAGCACTTGATACAGAGTGCCCATCACAAGTGTTTTTCTGTTAATGAGGATTAACAAAGCTAAAGAAAATATAACAAAATAAATTGGATGGTGTGGTAAAAAGTTAGCTTAGCTGGGTTAGAAAAAGGTTTGGACAAGTTTATGGAGGAAAAGTCCACAAATCATTTTAAGGTAGACTTGGGAGAAGTCATTGTTTATCCATAGGGGTAAGTGGTATGGAATCTTGTTACTTTTTGGCATCCTGCCAGGGATTTGTGACCTGGATACTGGTTTGATGGACCTTTATTCTGATCCAGTATAACAACTCTATTAAAAAAAAAATGCTAGGGCCCTGGTTGTAAGGATGGTGGTCTAATGCAGTTGTTAAAGGAGAGAGAACCGAATGCATCTGTCATCGGTCTGCAGTGGCAAGGAGGCACTCTTATGAGGAAAGGCTAATGAGGTTAGGTTCTTCAAATTGGAGAAGAGACAGCAGAGAAAGCTAATGAGGTTAGGGCTCTTCAACTTGGAGAAGAGACAGCTGAGAAGGCTAATGAGGTTAGGGCTCTTCAATTTGGAGAAGAGACAGCTGAGAAGGCTAATGAGGTTAGGGCTGTTCAATTTGGAGAAGAGACAGCTGAGAAGGCTAATGAGGTTAGGGCTCTTCAACTTGGAGAAGAGACACCTGAGATACAGATATGATAGAGGTCTATAAAATCCTGAGTGGAGTGGAATGTGTAAATGCAAATTGATATTTCCTTTTTCAAAAAGTACAAAGACCAGGAGACTTAACATGAAGTTACGTGGTAATACTTTTAAGGAGAATATTTTTTTTAACTCCGCGAATAGTTACACTCTCTATCTCTGCTGGAGGATATAGTAAAACCAGATAGCATATCTGGTTTTAAAAAAGGTTTGGAGAAATCCATGGAAGTTAAGTCCATGAAACTGTATTAAGATAGACTTGGGAAAAGCAACTGCTTATCCCTGGGGAATAGCTAGCATGGAATTTTGCTTCTTGTTGGGATTCTGCCATGTATTTGTGACTTGGGTTGTCCACTGTTGGAAACAGGATACTGAGCTAGACAGATCTTTAGTATGACAACTCTTGTGTTCTTACGTTACTCGAATGAAAATATGTCATGGACTGAAGCTGCTGTTCTGGTTTTAAAGGTTTCACAGGGTCTTTCTCAGAACGATAGCTGTAGCTCAAGGGATTGGTACAATTTCTGTAGAAAAGGCAACATCCATGTCCAGGGGTCAGGTTTTTCCCCCCTAATGACCTCTGGATTACTCCATCTCTCATCTTTTCTTCCGTACTCTTAATTGGGACCTCTTTAAAATTAAGGTAGTTTATAGGAAGATACTGGTCCTGCTTAAGCATATTGCTTCCCAGGGCCACCTCAACCAGGGGACACAAAAGCCCAGGGCTGGGGAAAGACAGAGACCCAAAGAGGAAGAAGCAGACTTCCAGGTTACCCATCAAAGGATCTGAAGAGTAGGACAAGTTTTTACCTAACAATCTATGTGCACTTCGACTCTTTTGATTTCGTAGGAACTAGAGCCTTCCTTTTGTTTGTTGTTGAACTCTAAGCTGCTTTTATGTATAATTCTGAGCTATCAACCTGGGAGAGGAACAGGTTTCTGTATCTTTCTTTCCGTTTATGAACCACACAGTTTTGTTCACTCTTAAGCCATGGTCTGGTTGTGCTTGTAAAGACTTCATGCCCTACACCCGTTCATTCTATCACACACCTCTAAAAGGGACAGCAAAGAAAACCGCTCACAAGAGACAGACTGGATCAAATAGAGGTGGGGAACATCGATTAGACAGCAGGAGAAAGCATTCAGACGCTATGTTAATGCTCCCAGGAGCGCTTGGGATCTCCAGTTCCTTCCATGAATTTGACAGTGGGGGAACATATGCACAATATGTCTGATGCCCTTAGGACAGTTAAATCACCTCCAGCACAGATCAGATGGTAAGGATGCAAAGCAAAGAGCAGGTGCTGAAGCACCATCTATGGGTGACTGTTCAGTGCCAACCTCCCCCCCCCCCCAGTACCAGAGAGAAATACATTGAAAGCCCCTTTGGAATACACATGTATGGAACACAAGGGAATGCATAACTCTGTGTATGTACAAGGTGATGTTGTCTTCCATCCCTTATACTAACATAGTAACAGGTGGCAGATAAACACCAGTATGATCTATCTAGTCTGTCCAGCAAAGTGGCTTGAGTCGTACCTTCTGTTCTGTGCAGAACATGCAGGTTATCTCCGATGTGTCTTTGTTTAGGATGAACCCTGCTCATCCATGCAGGTTCCACCTCTCTAGTTTTGCTATGATCCCCTTCACTTGCTGTATAGGTATCCTCATCACCTTTGCTGCCTGTTAATCTCCCTGAGTCTGACTTATGAAAGTTTATTCCCATAAGTACAAAATGAGAGCTTTTTATAAATCAGACCCTCTGCATCTGGCCCCAGCCCCAGCTGTGCCTTGAGCGTGGTGAAACGTTCAGATCTCTTGAATTACAAATGTGAAAGCAGTGGCTGGAGTTATTGCTACTATTGATTCTTGATATCCCATCTACTTTTGCAAATAGAATAGTGACATTTAAAAATGAGCCTTCCACTCAATCTGTTTGCACACACTGTTCCAAGTCACTTTTCTCCCTTTCATCAAACTGTAATTTAAGAGGGGGTTTATGAAATGGATTAAAATCACTGTGTCCTTTGCAGCATTGGCGGTGCTGCATTCTCTCTCCGGGGAATCCAGAGGCTTTTAGAGTTGATTATGGTAGTGGTCTCTGTGCCCTGTTAGTGTTAGGGAGCTGTGTTAAGGATCTTGTCATAGTTTTCTGTCTGTCCACCGATCCACTGTCTCTTTTGAATGTCAAGGTGGAAGCTGGGGTTACTCGTGTCTTCAATTTTCAAAGATTATTTTTCAGATAGATTCTTTGATTAGCAGACAAGTCTTGTGTATCCAGACGCCAGCTATCTGTCTCCAGATATCATGTAGCATTGTGTCGGAGGTCTGCATAAGTCCTCCATCCCTTCTCTGTTGCAGCTAGCTGCATGTTTAGTCCTTGCAGTAACACAGTTGTGGACATACAGCGGGGGCATGTTGCCCATGAGCTGGCGTCCTACAGCCAATTTTGAAGTTGTGAGTAAATGGGAAGGCCAGAATAATTATGGAACAAATCTCACAAGCAAAACTTTGTGCCCAGTTTTAACATTAAAAAAAAAAATGTAGAAACACAGTGGCAGTGTTCCTGATGCAATAAGAAACTGGTATGTAAGTAACAAACCGGAACTCCAAACCCTCCAAACCTTTCTTCTATATACATAAGTATCAGGTTAACTATGTGAAAAAAAATGGGCTATCAAATGCAGTGCACTGACAAATGCAAAATTCAGTTCACTTTGATGGCTAACTGGTGCTGGTTTCATCATTTGCCCCATCTTTTATAACACAATCTGTATGACAATAGTGTTTTGGAGATTGCATTGGTAGAAAAGAAATGGCAAAAGACAAGTGAAGCTTCAGCAACTCCTGTGTTGTAGATCACTTTATTGTCACGTGCTGCTAGTGAGGGTTCTGTGCAGCTCGGGGGAGGGAAGACATCTTGACTGGTAAGTTGAATATGGTCAGCAATACTTGGGGATGATATGTTATACCCGCTAGTGAACATGAACAGCAGAATGATTGTGCCATGAGGGTGGTGGTTGTAGCCCCTCACCATTGCCTAGTATTAATTGGATTTAAGAAAACTCTACAGCGCGCTGGAGTGTCTAGATGAAGCATATGGACTTTGTGATTCACAGAGGCAGTGGGGACTTGGTCTCCCAGTACAAGCAATATAAACCAGAAGCAGGCTGCGTGAATGAAAATGCAGCTTAAGCAAATGAGCTGGCTTTAAGAGCAGAGCGTCTGGGAAAGACACCAGTCGAGCTGTGAAGGCAACATCGATGAACTGTGTGGCACATATCATGTGATATATTGTATTACACTATTTTGATAAACATGTGAAGTTTATATTAGGCAGTAAGGGCGAGTGGTGAATGAATGTGAGTGCAGTTAGATGATGCATGTCATCTGTTTTTGTCACCCCGTGGCTAGAATTTCTTGGGTGCCGCTGACGGGAACAAGTCTGGACACACGGTCTATTTTGCCATGGTCCACGTTCACTTTTCTGGTCCAGGGTCTTGCCTACTGAAGCTATTACCTTGGACCTAGATGTTCAAATATTTGAAAGGTATTAATCCGCAAACTAACCTTTTCCGGAGATGGGAAGGTGGTAGAACGAGAGGACATGAAATGAGATTGAAGGGGGGCAGACTCAAGAAAAATGTCAGGAAGTATTTTTTCACGGAGAGAGTAGTGGATGCTTGGAATGCCCTCCCGCGGGAGGTGGTGGAAATGAAAACGGTAACGGAATTCAAACATGCGTGGGATAAGCATAAAGGAATCCTGTGCTGAAGGAATGGATCTTCAGGAGCTTAGTCAAGATCAGGAGGCGGGGCTGGTGGTTGAGAGGCGGGGATAGTGCTGGACAGACTTGTACGGTCTGTGCCAGAGCCGGTGGTTGGGAGGCAGGGCTGATGGTTGGGAGGTGAGGATAGTGCTGGGCAGACTTATATGGTCTGTGCCAGAGCCGGTGGTTGGGAGGAGGGGCAGGTGGTTGGGAGGCGGGGATAGTGCTGGGCTGACTTATACGGTCTGTGCCCTGAAGAGCACAGGTACAAATCAAAGTAGGGTATACACAAAAAGCAGTAAATATGAGTTATCTTGTTGGGCAGACTGGATGGACCGTGCAGGTCTTTTTCTGCCGTCATCTACTATGTTACTATGTTATCTGTTTTTGTAATAATGTAATTGGTATATTACTGGAGTTTTTAGTGTTACAGGATGATATGTTATAACCAAGACTCCATCATGTTTGGCTGCCAGTATGATTGGCATGATGAAGACTTGACAACCAGTATTTAAGCCTGGGTGACTGGGGCTGCACAGAGTGGTGGGTGTGGCTTTGGCCACTTTGTTGGGCAGACTGGATGGACCATGCAGGCCTTTATTTGGCGTCATTTACTGGGTTAAAATTTCACTTTAATGCAATTTCCAAAACACGTTATTGAGTGACAGATGATGAAACAGTACTAGTTAGCCATCAAAGCACATTAAACCCAGTGCACCTACAAATGCACAATTTAATGTCCCATTTTATTCACATAATCAACGTGATAGCTTTGGCTATGTACACATGTTTTTTGAGGGCTTGGGGTTCTAGTTTGGTACTTGCATATCGGGTTTTAAATATAGAACTTTTGCTGAAAAGTCCCACAGTAAAGTTTTGCATCAAGTGTTCATTTTTTATCCTGTAGACATTTTTTCTCTTTCTGAAATTGCAGACACTAAACAGGGTTGAATTAGTTCACTTTACAAACTTGCAAATAGTAATGTGAATTATCAAGTTGTGATAAATGTGCGAGTAGTAATGTGAATTTGATGAATGATTGCTGCTGTTCAGAGGTTTCAGACTTACTGTATGCTAATTCAGTACCTTTTTGTCTGTTACCACGTGTCTATGATATGCACACCCCTTTTTTTTTTGCAGGAAATGGAATCCTTGGATCAAAGATATTCTGTTTTGCCACCCTGCTAGCTAACTTTCAGCCTTTCTTTCACCTGACTTTTGCCTGGAGTTTAAATCCCAGATGGATTTTGCAGCTCTCAGCATGTGAGAGCACCACTGAGTTCTGGAATGTTGACTCAGGATGGTTAATCCCAAATCCTACCATGATTCACAGCATTTACATTCCACTGTATCTGAAGATTTCCCATACTCTAGATGCACGCTTAGTAGGTTATTCAGTCCTGAGACAGGGTCTGCCTTACACCATCTAAGCTACTTCAGTGAAGGATCAGCATTACTATTATGCAAATTAGGTTGTCAGCTAGTGTGCTGGACTTTGGGGGGGGGGGGGGGGGGCAGGGAGGCCCTCCAAAAAGGCCTTTGATTTTCCTTCCAGTTCTGCCCACTCCCACCATAACTACAGCCACACTGTTGCCGTATCTCTTCTGCTTTCTGAATGGCCAGCCACATCCCATCCCGCCCACCATTCAAACAGGATATCTGAGACTGAAGGGGTGTTTTGAGTGTGCATGGGTTTGAAGGACATGGACTTGGGTTCTTTTCTGTTTTGTGGCCATGGGCACATGTGGCAACAGTTGGAGGTAAGGGCACAGGGAGGTTGGAGGGAAGATACTGAAGGGGGGGGCACAGAATGAAGGCTTACCTGGGGCACCTAATACTCTTACACCAGTCCTGTTTTAGTGAACCCTAAATTCTGACTGTATTATTTAGGGTTCACTAAAGCACTTAATCTTGTGGAATGCTAAGATATTTTTTTTAAAACCGTCTTAAATGTCATTTGCTTTGCCCTTGTCTCTCTTCAGCATAGCTTGTTCAAGGTTACCTTAGTCCCTCCGCGGCTTCCTTCTTTATATTATTCTACTGTGATTGAACAGTCATTGACTTTGCTTCTGACTTCACACAGTGATTTTAGTCCCATTGTAATTAATGAGGATTGTACAGCCGCTAAACAGTATTCACTAACGGGAAGAAATAACTTCCATTTAGCAGTTTGATGTCACATCTTATTCTGTGAGTAATTGCAGGGCTGAGAATCAAACTGTACTCTTTTTCCATGTTTCTCCCTCCCATGTTCTTATCCATTTTTCTATTTAATCCTTCTGTTTTCTGCTTTTAATCTCTCCTCTCTCTTCCCTCTTTAAATGACCTCAAGCAGATGTTTTATGAATCGGGTTAAAAAAAATTGCATGTTTATTATCTGAAGTGAATCTGGCATTGGCTGAAGGTTGATGCAGGACAAGAGTGGATCACGTTCCTTTATCCACTGAGAAAACGCTGCAGATCCATTATCTTTCTAACCTTTTTCTGTTCCGTTATCTCTTGGATGCCGTCCCCTACGGCAGCATGCGCAGGTTACAACTTTCTCTTGATCTTATGGCTTCTCAGCTTATATCACTGTTACATATCTTTATGGAAAATGGTTATCGTAACAGTTGAAACCCCCCCTTTTTTTTCCAGCTTGAGGCTAATAAGTGAGAAAGTCTGGGTCCAGTATTGAAAGCACTGACCTGTATAGCAGCAACCACATTTTACTTATTTGAATTTATCTTGCGCCTTTTTAATAATAGCTCAAGGTGAGCTACATCCAGGTACACTAGGAGGCTCGTTTTCAAAGCACTTAGGCCTCTGTTTACTAAGCCGTGCTGTAGGCGTGCAAACCTTTATTGTGCACTAAACATTAGCATGTGCTAACGCTCAAGACACCCATAGGAATATAATGGGTGTCTCTATCGTTAGTACATGCTAATTTTTAGCACACGCTAAAAAGTGTGCGCACCTACAGCGCGGCTTAGTGAACAGGGCCATTAGTAACCTGTGGAACTTTTGGAAGACTTAAGTGCTTTGAAAATGAGCCTTTAGTTATTTTCCTGTCCCCAGAGAGCTTACAAGGGGCAATTCTATAAATGGCATCTAGAGGTAGGTGCCAGAATTCAATTTTATTTCCCAGTAAAGAATGCTGTACATGATATTACTGTATATACTCAAATATAAGCCCATCAAAATATAAGCTGAGAACATTTTTCTCCTAAAGAAAGGGGGGGGGGGAAATGTTAATTCGAATATAAAGCTGAGGGCTTATATTCAAGTACTTCTGTCCATAGTGACCGCCATTTCTCTTCCTCTTCCCTGTACCTCCTCCTCACACAGTGACTGGCATTTCCTACATCCCTCCCTCCTACGATGACTGATACTTGTGACCTAGATTGGCCACTGCTGGAAGCAGGATGCTGGGCTAGATGGACCATTGGTCTGACCCGTTATGGCTATTCTTGTGTTTGCAGATGCTGGGGTCATGGATGTCAGCCATTAGGCTGAAATTAAATATTAGTAAAAACCAAGTGGTGGTCTTATCAAGTAAAGTCACTCCTATAATATTTCCTCATTCAATTAGGATGGATGATACTAGCCTTGAAATTTTAGCAGAATGTAAAGTACCTTGGAATTATCTCAGATTCTGAGTTGTCTTGTAAACCGCAAATGAAGAGTATTATCCAAAAAGCCTTTCTTAGGCTAAAATTATCGAGGCATTTGAAGAAGTTGCTTTCTGATGTTAATTTTCATTTTGTATTGCAAGTAATGTTCTGTTAGTTCTAGATTATTGTAACTCACTTTATTAGGGTCTATCGCAATCTGTAAGCTATTCATTACAAACTGTTCAAAATGTAGCAGCAAGACTGTTGATGAGGACATCTAAATGTGATCAAATATAGGAGCTATAGAGTATACTAGAAATATCTCTCAACTATAAATGTCCTCTCTGAATTCTGGATGTACGTCTATTGGTGTTGCCTAAATAACATACATCAAATCAATGGAGGAAAAGTCTCAAATGATTCCTTACTATAGGGCACGCTGGCCTTCAACTGTGTGGAGGACTTGCTGTCATCATTGGCAATAAAAACCTCCATAAAACTTTAGAAACTTTTTTTTTGGTGTTTTAATTTTTTAATTATACAAGAAAGGCAAAAACTTATCTTGTCTTATGCAGTGGCACAGGCACTCTTACTTTCCACGGCAGACAATGGCCAAGGTTTCGAATCCTTCATGGTCTGAGGTCTGTGCAACTGTCTACAAAGATTTATTTATTTTTATTACATTTGTACCCTGCGCTTTCCCACTCATGGCAGGCTCAATGCGGCTTACATGGGGCAATGGAGGGTTAAGTGACTTGCCCAGAGTCACAAGGAGCTGCCTGTGCCTGCGGTGGGAATCGAACTCAGTTCCTCAGGACCAAAGTCCACCACCCTAACCACTAGGCCACTCCTCCACTGTTGCTACTATTGGAGATTCTACATGGAATGTTGCTATTCCACTAGCAACATTCCATGTAGAAGTCGGCCCTTGGAGATCACCAATGTGGCCGCGCAGGCTTCTGCTTCTGTGAGTCTGACGTCAGACTCACAGAAACAGAAGCCTGTGCAGCCTTCTACATGGAATGTTGCTAGTGGAATAGCAACATTCCATGAAGAATCTCCAATAGTAGCAACATTCCATGTAGAATCTCCAATACTATCTATTTTATTTTTGTTACATTTGTACCCTGTGCTTTCCCACTCATGGCAGGCTCAATGCAGCTTAGGTACTTATTTGTACCTGGGGCAATGGAGGGTTAAGTGACTTGCCCAGAGTCACAAGGAGCTGCCTGTGCCTGAAGTGGGAATTGAACTCAGTTCCTCAGGACCAAAGTACACCACCCTAACCACTGGGCCACTCCTCCACTGTTGCTACTATTTGAGATTCTACATGGAATGTTGCTATTCCACTAGCAACATTCCATGTAGAAGTCGGCCCTTGCAGATCACCAACGTGGCCGCGCAGGCTTCTGCTTCTGTGAGTCTGACGTCCTGCACGTATGTGCAGGACGTCAGACTCACAGAAACAGAAGCCTGCGCAGCCTTCTACATGGAATGTTGCTAGTGGAATAGCAACATTCCATGTAGAATCTCCAATAGTAGCAACATTCCATGTAGAATCTCCAATAGGATCTATTTTATTTTTGTTACATTTGTACCCTGCGCTTTCCCACCTTTTACTGCATTTCATATCTCTTTTTTAGATTATACAAATCCATATTGTCTTATCATCCTGAATTATTTATATTTATATTATATATATTTTTGTCAATATTATGTTTCTTCTATATATATTGTTTTTCTTATTATATTACTTTGATTATATTTGTTGTTTATTTTAATTGATGTTTTTAAATATCTATTGTTTTTAGACTCCTGAGGCAGGCCTTCTGGCCGAAACACAGGTGTCTGTGTCGAGTCATTCAATAAAGTGGTTCTTTAAATTTAACTCCCATTCTCCTGGAGTCATTGGTCCATTTCCCACTCTTCTTCTGTACTTTCCCACTCATGGCAGGCTCAATGCGGCTTACATGGGGCAATGGAGGGTTAAGTGACTTGCCTAGAGTCACAAGGAGCTGCCTGTGCCTGAAGTGGGAATCGAACTCAGTTCCTCAGGACCAAAGTCCACCACCCTAACCACTAGGCCACTCCTCAGATCAATAAAAGCTTCATTTAATCAAATTTCCTTCTAGAAAAACAGTAAATACAGAGCATAACTTTATGCCTCACCTCACTGCTGTGGTTCATTTCCTTGTCTGATGTTACTCGCCGTCATGGCGCACCTAAATATCGGGTGACGTCAGACGCCACCTAAATGTGAACATATCACACCAAAGTTAAAGGAATTGCATTGGCTGCCTGTTTACTGGAGAATTAGATTTAAAGTAGCCATTCTCTCAAAAGCAGGATTTTTTGCTCTGCACAAAATTGGTTCGCTCTATAATGCTCTTGATGTCTTCTCCCTTCACACGCTTGTTCATTACTTTGTTTCATCTCACATTAACTATTGACACATTATTTTCACAGGTTTACCTTAAACCTAAATCAAACGTATTCAGACATTATAGAATACCATGGCTCATCTTATTTGCAACGTGAAACGTTCAGACCGAGTGCCCCCTTTCTATTTTACTGACTCTCTGGCTCCCTTAGGATAAAATTTAAGTTGCTCTGCCTCAGTCACGAGGCTTACTATGTGGGTGTCCCATTTTATTTGACTTCTGTCACTATCCCTTTCACTCCCACAAGGTCATGTAGGATAAATCACAGATAATAAATTACCTGTGTCCAGGTTCCCCTAAGCAGAACTATCTGCAAGCAAATAATCCTGAATTAGGTCTAGGGGTGGGAACCTTGGAACCTAGCCAAATACTTCCGTTAGAAAGAACTGTAGCTGAGACTGTAGGCTGAGATATATATATATTAGATTTATTATAGTATGTCAGGTAAGAAAATAGAGCTAAGGTATACAAAATAGAACTCTGCAAGCTTTGGCTGATTACAAAATTACTGGCTGATAAAACACTCATACGTCACACTACGAACACTAATTCTTACTGGTTACCAGGTAAAATTACACCACTGATCAGTCACACTATGTTACGAGGTAGTACAGTTATTAGCAGCTTCTCCTAATCACAAGTACGACAGCACCAGCCTTCTGCTCAGGTAAATTCCACTAACTAGCCCCCGACTAGTAGGAAATGAATCACCGTGTTTCTCACCAGGCTTAGACCTCAGGGTCGTTTCTCTCGGGAGCTGGCACGGGACACCTCACAGACTCAAGCTGGATTCACAGCGAGTCTCAGTCGCAGCTGGAAGGGAACTCTGCAGCAGATAAGGAGGTCACAGGTCACGCAGGGCAGGTACAGCTGAACCACGATACTTTCCTCCAGATACACAGTTCATCAGTTGGTGGACCTTATTAGGTCTCACTGGTCTTCTTTTCACCTCCACCTTGTTCCAAGGCTTCTTCCTAACTCTTCTCTCGTTGTTCCCGCTCTCCTCAGTCACTGATGCCCAGGTGACCAGCCGGGACCAATCTGGATCTTCCTTGGTTCACTGCGTGGCAAGAACAGTTCGTTGTTCTTGACCTTCAAGTTGTTACATTTTGGTATGCATTTTCTGTTTCTCACCCGCCTTGCTGGAGCCAGCCTCTCAGGGAGATAAGGGGGGCCTGGTTTGCCCACAGCATGTCCTTGGTGTTGAGCTTCTGCTGGAATATTCCACAAGCTGCAAAGCTGTTACTTGCTGACACAGAGATGTGCGGGTCAGAGTTTACAGTCTCCATTTGCTGTCATAGGATTATACAGGCCAAGGCCCGCAAGGTGAGACACACAGGGAAATACTCCTACAGTCACTACGTTCCCTTGACATTGTTTAGTACCCCCTTCCACTCGGTTTGGAATCCACTAGACACTTTTTTTCTTCTTGTTCCATGGTTGTGGATTGATCTCCTTCCCCACCGCATTGCACTCCAAACAATCCTTCCCTAGATTTAAGACATTGTTTGAAGACTTATCTCTCTAAACTTTCATTTGCGTATATGCTTTGAGGCCTCCTGCTCATCGGGCACTTCTCCTGGAACGTCCCTCCCCCCTCTATTCTCCTGACACTCTGTACCTATTGATCCCTGGTTGACTGCAACTGTCCTATTATATTTTGGATTTCTTTTCCCTCTCTAATTTTGCTGTATGTAAAGCACCTTGACCTACCAGCTCAGCTAAGGCAGTATATGGAGCATTAATGATAAACATTTAAGTTGGGACACCAAAAAGGTGATTGTTCTATTGTAAACTGCATAGCTATATGGGTATCGGTTGAATATTACTATTGTCTATAAAGCCAGTGTTGGTCACCGCTTCCAGGTATATGCAAACCCACTCAGTATCTGGATAGCAACATTGAATGAATGAAACAATACAAAGGGCTTGAAGTGATATTTAAAATTTATAAGACAAGAGCAGATAGAGATCTCATTACATTTTTTTTTTAAAGTGCCATTGCTATTTCCAGCTTTCACCTTTTGAAAATGATTCTTTTTATATTTTGCTGGTGAAAAAACATCCACTGAACGTTCATCCTTCGGGGAGAGGCTAAGAGTCTGCACCCCGACAGACAGAGGCCCAAAAGGTTAGCTACAGTGCTCTTTAAAAGCAGACACTGGCACCTGCAAACCAGACCTTGTGATTTCACTTGACATAATTGTGCATGTTGGGAGTATCTCTTTATTTGACGTTTCTGTGTATGGAGATGCAGATGTCTGGCACAGCCTTAGCCCTCTGCCAAGCGGTGAGAGCACCTGTGAAGTACAGATGCTACACAGACATTCAGAACTGGCTTACGTTGATGAGATGCCTGTCCCTCTCTTGGATGTAAGCAGGAGCTGGTAATCCGTTTGTGATATTAAAGCCAGTTGGCAGGGGTGCTGTAGCCAACATTTTATTTTACACAGAAAAATGTGTGTGCTTCTGTAACAGCCACAATTAGTGTAAGTTTGAAACGCACAAGTGAGAGCACCAATTGTAAAACCTTTAATCCGGGCTGCTATTCTGTCACAGAAGTGGTAAATCTCTCCTTCTCGAAACACACTGAATAACAGCAGATCTTTCCCAGACAGTGTTTTGTCTGGCTTTGCTGAAGTTGGAATAGTGCAGGAAATCTTCAGAACCCAGTAACGGTACATTGCACTTAAATATCTGTATAAACCTTTGTGGTGTTTATCAAGACTGTTCTGAGAGAGAACAGAGGAAAATCTTAAAAAATATTCTTGTACAGATCCTTTGATTCTGATTGAAACGCCATTTTAGGGGCAGGGGTGCCAGATTTAAAACTTAAAATGTTCAGTTGAAGAAGGCCCAGGTCATGTGCATTTATATTATGGAGGAAATGAAATTACTGAGATGCGTCTATGACTACATCATAATGTTCAACAGAACGACTGGTTGCTTTACAATGACAATTTGGTTTCAGGGGTGTACTTTAGTGTTAATGGTTCAGAAGGTAGTGGTGGGTTGATAGATTAATTATACTGATGAATCCAAGAGAGAATGCCTATGGGATGTAGGACTGGTGTTGGTCTACTTTAATGTCCCCACCCATACTCTGGAGCAGGACTTTGTTAATCCATCGTATCCTTCAGTTTTAGCTGTCCTACAGGGAGCATTTCTCACCTTTATCTCTTATGTGTTATTGGTTTGCCATGGGTCTCTGGGCAACCTGATTTTTATGTTAGATTTCATTCTTTCTGATGGGCACTTTTCCAGTCAGTATTAATAGTATACTTCTCTTGGTTGAATTCACAGTTCATGACTTGTAGCTGGCCTCCCAGGTGCTGCAGCTGGTATTTGAGAAGATTTATTTAGCTGGATTTGGCAGTATAGTAGAAGACAGCCAAAATGTAGTTGGGCTCGGGATATATATGACTTGCAATTCTCCAGATCATCTGTTTCACAGTTACTAAGATGGTGGGTGGACTATTCTTTAGTTCTTGATGAGAAATGGTCACAAAACTTTGACCTGTTTAGGATCCGTATAACTGATTTGCGTTGGTTCTATATTGCGTGTACATGATAATGATGATACTAGATTTGACTTGAGTTGTTGGTGGACTGTCATTAGGAACCTTTCGGTGGACGTTACCACAGAGTACCACTTCATTTCCCTCGTCTGAGCTATCGGTGGTGTAAAAGAAATGTTGGATGCATTGGGCATTTCTATATGGAGAGTGACCTGCGCCACTCTGTATTTAATGTGTATTAATAGGTTTACTGAGCTTTGGGAGATCAGAGGAAAGGTAGAAGGCATCAAAATTGTCACAGATTTGACACCAACTGCTTCACACAAGGCTCTTCCCTTTCCCTTCTCATCTCCCTCGCTTTCAAGGCAGTAAATGAAATGAATTGTGCTCACTGGGAGGTGTTCTTGCATCTGATCTCATGCACCGTCGTCTGTCAAGCTCCATTTAGCTGCACTTTCGATGTTTACAGAGTTTGTAGGTTTTTCACATGCTCATCATGATGTTCAAGAAAAATGAAGACTATCTGTTGATATTCTGAGCTTTACATTTTCCAAACCCTAAAAGAATTCATCTAAAAAGTGTTTCCAGTAGGGTTTCCTGATCTGACATCAACTGCTTGGAATGTGATTCCATATCAAATTAGGAAGCTACAGAATTATTTGCTGTCTAGAAAGTTATTAAAGGCTTATTTAGAAAAAATATGTGTCTGTTTGATGTTGGCTCTTACTATGTTTGTAATGCTTTTCCCGGAATATATCTGATTTCTTAAATTCTGGAATCTGCATAGAGCCACATGGCATAGGCGGAATATAAGAATCTTTTGTAATGTAATGTAAAAAGACATTGCTGAGTCTCATTTTCCAGTTGGGCCCTTAGACTGTTGCCCTCAGTGAACATTGCCTCTGCCCTGGTCATGAAAATCAGACTAAATTAATTCCAATACATGCAATCTGTGTCTTGCTGGGAATTTGGGAAGTCCAGTTTTCAGCACGTTTTACTTGGGTAAAATGGGGCTCTGAAAATTTGTCTTTCTCCCCCCCCCCCCCGTATCTGTGAGTGATGGTATCTGTGCTGTCTGACTGTACAGATAGTTCTACCTGTACTGAATAGAGGTAGATGGGGGGGGGGGGGGGGGGGTAAGTGGAGGAAGGGTGGGACCATCCAGCATAGCACAGGAATTTCATTTTCAAATCCATGTGAATGGCTCAGCTGTGCACTTTTTCAGGGACAAATACCGCATGTACTAATAATGATGGAGTCTAAAACTGTTTCAGAACTCAAAAATAGATGGGATAAACACCCAGCATCCCTAAAGAAAAAGTGTAGAGCATTTTCCCTCCAAAACAAAAATGGAAGTGGCTTTTTGAAGTTCATATAAGGCGGGGAAGCACCCTGCATTGTTTCCTTTTGAAAAGGAAGGGCTGGCCATGCCATGGGTAACACAGTAAATGATGGCAGATAAACTAACATAGTCCATGAGCAGACTGGATAGGCCATGCCACTTTTTATCTGCCATCATTTACTGTTAACTTGTGGCATAGCCAGCCCCAGTATAGGGTCAATAACCCCATGAGCCTATAAACCCCTATTCTATTTCAAAATTATACTAGTGCATTTCTTTTTATAGCTCAGGAGGACTTAATATTTTGGGTGGTCAGTAATTTTAAAAAAAGCCATATTATTTGGTAAGCAAACACCAACAATATATGCCATCTGCATGCATGTGGTAGTTCATGAATCCTGGGTTCCTGGTTGTAATGTTCCTGTACAGAATCGCACTGCTTGTCAGTCACAGGGCAGGTACAGAATCGCACTGCTGGGAGGCACAGGGCAGGTACAGAATCGCACTGCTGGGAGGCACAGGGCAGGGTTCCCCCCCCCCCCCTTTCCAGGAGTGATTTTGGTAGTAAAGATGGTTTATTCTGCTCTGGAATCGATGCCATGTTATGCAGGTTTTATGGGTGATGTGACTTTGGGCCTGTAAATAATGTTCCCATTTTACTGTTCGGAGGAATGAGAGTCCCTGCCTTAAAGTTCAGTTGTCGTATACAGAAAAATAGACAAAAATACAACTGACAAGTCTCATCTTACTAGAAGAGAGAACAGTTCTTCATGAGGGTATCCAGATGAGACAGTTCATATCAGTAATTGGAGATTCCCCCCCCCCCCCCCCCTAAAAAAATTGGGTCCATCTCACCTTCTGGAAAGCTGAAAAAGTTACCTTAATTGGAACTAGCAGGGCAGGAGGGAAGAGTAAATCTCTCTGCCAGCTCCCCTGGGGGGGTGTGGGTCTGAGGGAATAGGCAAGGACAGTGGGTGGGGGGCTTGAGTCCATCACCACTACACAGCATTTTGATTCAGGAGGTAGAAAAGAAGGGAGCCAGAGAGGGACTTTTACTCCCTTATTTCAGCCCTCCCCCCCCCCCCCCCCCCCAACCAGTCGTCGACCTCTTGGATCTTGGAAGGAGGGGAGATATGATAGAGGTCTATAAAATAATGAGTGGAGTGGAACGGTTAGACATGAATCGTTTGCTTACTCCAAAAATACTAGGACTAGGGGGTATGCGATGAAGCTACAAAGTAGTAAATTTAAAATGAATCGGAGAAATTTTTTCTTCAATCAACGTGTAATTTAAACTCTGGAATTCGTTGCCAGAAAATGTAGTAAAGAAGGTTAGCTTAGCAGAGTTTTAAAAAGGTTTGGACGGCTTCCTAAAGGAAAAGTCCATAGACCATTATTAAATTGGACTTGGGGAAAATCCACTATTTCTGGGATAAGCAGCATAAAATGTTTTGTACTTTTTGAGGGATCTTGCCAGGTATTTGTGACCTGGATTGGCCACTGTTGGAAACAGGATGCTGGGCTTGATGGCCCTTTGCTCTGTCTCAGTATGGCATGTACTTAAGAAGAGAGAAATAGCAAGTCACATTTAGACCTGCTTTTTCTGAGCTTAGATTTGTCTGGCTGGGTTAGATATCTGAAGAGCTATTCCATATCCTAGGTACCCACATTTATGGATGCATTACTCGCAGACATATTTAGAATACTAACAATTATTGCATATGTGTGCTCCAACCCATGTAAATGCCTAGGTGCTATTTTGTAAATACCTGCTGAACCTTAGTGGATATTTGCATACACATGGGGTGAACAAAGGTGGGGCTCCCACTTACATATATAACTTACAGATCGCCTAAATCAGCCATTCCCAACACAGTCCTCGGCAGGGGCGTATCTGCGTGGGGCCTCAGGGGCCTGGGCCCCCGCAGATTTTGCCCTGGACCCCCCTACCGCCATCAACCCTCCCCCGCTGCCGTTCTTACTTTTGCTGGCGGGGGACCCCAACCCCCGCCAGCCGCCCCGCGGTGTTTAAAATTCATCTTCGGCCTCCGTGGCCGTGCTGCTGTGATAGGCGCTGTTGAAATCCACTTCGGAGTCTGACGTCGCAGCACGTACAACGTACAACGACGTCAGACTCCGAAGTGGATTTCAACAGCGCCTATCACAGCAGCACGGCCACGGAGGCCGAAGATGAATTTTAAACACCGCGGGGCGGCTGGCGGGGGTTTGGGGTCCCCCGCCGGCTGAAGAAGAAGTTTTTACGGCAGCGGCAGGTGGAAGCAGACCTCGGCTGGCGGGGGTTGGGGTCCCCCGCCAGCAAAAGTAAGAACGGCAGTGGGGGAGGGTTGGCGGCGGGAGGGGGGTGGAGAGAGTCATTGGTGGCGGTGGGGGCTCGGCGGCGGGGGGGGGGGGGGCTAAAATGTGCCCCCTCCCTCTGGCCCCCCCTACCGCCGGAGTCCAGATACGCCCCTGGTCCTCGGGACACACTACCACTACTGCTACTATTACTACTACTACTTAACATTTCTAAAGCGCTACTAGGGTTACGCAGCGCTGTACAATTTAACATAGAGGGACGGTCCCTGCTCAAGGAGCTTACAATCTAACTCAACTGCATGCAAATCTATCTCATGCATAATCATTTTGGATATCCTGAAAACCCATTTGGATAGGGTGTGCCCCAAGGACTGGTTTAGGAATGGCTTTTGTATTCTATGGTGGAACCTAGGCGCGTAGGTTCGGTGTTAGAACAGGCACCTACCACATGATGCATGATTATAGAGTTTCCTCCCCCATCGTTGCTAGCTGTCAAACTCGCTCTCCCCAACCTGATCCTGCCCCCAGTTTAAAGTTTAGCTTCCTAGTGAAATTTAGGAGGATAAATTTATGTGTTTACGCCAGTTCTCAAATTACTAGATCTGGCTTGCTAGATCCTTATTGTGCATGTTACATCCCTTTGAACGTTGACCTCTTGGCAAAGAAACACAACTACAAAGCATCCTAAAACCCCCCATCACAAAATGAAGTAGAATATTGTAGCAGCAAAATATAATTAGGCAAATATAGAAAATAGAAATATAGGCTACCCAATAACATACTAGTGACAAAAATAATGCACGATACTGGATTTTTTAGTTCACGCTATCCAAAAATACTAGGACTAGAGGGCATGAGTTGAAGCTACAGTGTGGTAAATTTAAAACGAATCGGAGAAAATTTTTCTTCACCCAACGTGTAATTAGACTCTGGAATTCGTTGCCGGAGAACGTGGTACGGGCGGTTAGCTTGACGGAGTTTAAAAAGGGGTTAGATAGATTCCTAAAGGACAAGTCCATAGACCGCTATTAAATGGACTTGGAAAAATTCCGCATTTTTAGGTATAACTTGTCTGGAATGTTTTTACGTTTGGGGAGCGTGCCAGGTGCCCTTGACCTGGATTGGCCACTGTCGGTGACAGGATGCTGGGCTAGATGGACCTTTGGTCTTTCCCAGTATGGCACTACTTATGTACTTATGTACTTATGTACCCATCATATTCTGAAAGCCTTACAGTTCACTAGCAGAGCAAGACCTACAAAAGTATTAGCAAGGATGAAGCTGGCAGAATTCTCCTTTAATAGGTAGACCCGGTGGAGTTCTACATTAATAATAAATATGAATCCTGTTGCAATATTGATAACTGCTACCCTGTAACAACTGCAAGTTGCTTGGTGGGAGCGTTTTCCTTTTAAAACAGTTGACCACTGAAAAACAGCAGCAGACTGCCAAATTAACTGGCCCTCTCTCAGCCTGATTTTTTATTTTCTGACCCACACAGATCTTTGCTTATTGATCCTAGGTGGTGATTTTACTACTGTTTGATCTGACCTGCTGCAGCACTCCTTAATTTCAGAACAATTCAGGTTTCTTATTAGCTGCCAGAGAGATCGCTCCTTAAATGTATGTGTTGCTAGGGGAGATTTTTAGTCCTGCTTTCCCATCATTAGCAGAGTGCATGAGTCCCTGCAGACAGTCATTAAGGGATTGGTGAATGGGGAGGGGGGAGGGCTTCTACCCAGAAATCCTGGGCTCTGGTATGTGGAACTGTGCAAACCACTAGCCTCTTTCTGTCACTTTTTTTTTTTTTTTGCTTGCTTTCCAAAGGGAAGAAGTTTTGAGACTGCCATGGGCGTGTTTGGTTTCCTATCAATACAAAATATTTAGGATGTGTCAGTGGAGTTTAAGAATTCTGACCTTTTTCTTTGTATATGCATGTATGTCAGATCTGGGAAAGTATTACTGTGGGAACTTCTTGTTTTCATTGTTATACTTGAGGTTTGTCTTAATGGCCTTCAGCAGAGAGAACATTGATGTTTTAAGAGCAGAGGTGATGTCCAAAAGGTTAAGCATGAGTTTAATAGTCTTTGGTAATGTTAGAGATGCTGGATGCATATATTCTGGGTGGGATAGTGAGAAATAATAGACAGGCTTGATCAGTTTGTGATGGAGAGGCTGGGACAGGAAGTAATTTTGGGTGTAAGATGCTGAGTACTCTGTAGAGCAGCAATTCCCAAATTTATCCTGGGATAATCCCAGCCAGACAGGTTTTCAGGATATCCACAATGAATATGTATGAGATTGAATAGCATACACTGCCCTCCTTAGTATGCAAATCTGTCTCATGAGCATTCATTGTGGATATCCTGAAAACCTGGGAGGTTTGGGAATCGCTGCTGTGGAGGACCAACTTCTCATCTGTACCCTCTGCCTTAGTAATGTGTTGCAGTGGCGATCCTAGCCGGCATGACACCCGGGGCGGAGCGCCGATGCGCCCCCCCCCCCCCCCCCGGGTGCACACCGCTGGGGGGGTGGGGTGCCGCGGCGCGCGCCTGTCAGCTGAGTTCGCTGACTTCGCTAACTTCGCTGCAGCTCCCTCTGCCCCGGCCGGAACAGGAAGTAACCTGTTCCGGGGCAGAGGGAGCTGCAGCGAAGTTAACGAAGTCAGTGAACTCAGCTGACAGGCATGCGCCGCGGCACCCCCCCAGCGGCGCGCACCCGGGGCGGACCTCCCCCACCGCCCCCCCTTGGTATGCCACTGGTGTGTTGTTAGTTTGAGTGATGGTTAGATGTATGGATTTATAGCACTGTGGCCTGCTCCTCACTAAAACAGTGTTCAACAGTCCCTGCTTCCCGTGACCTTACACTGTTGAGAGAAAATGGCTAAATACAAATGTATCTTTGCCATTAATAAATAAGCAATACCACTTCAAACTTTATGTTGAATATTGTCACTCCATAGCCAATGATCTAAAGTATGATACAACCCAATTTCTTACTCAGGAACTTTCATGTATTACCATAATTTCTCCGAGGACAAGCAGGCTGCTTGTTCTCACTGATGGGTGACGTCCACGGCAGCCCCTCCAATCGGAAACTTCACTAGCAAAGTCCTTTGCTAGCCCTCGCGCGCCCGCGCGCACCGCGCATGCGCGGCCGTCTTCCCGCCCGAAACCGGCTCGAGCCGGCCAGTCTTCTTTTGTCCGCACTCGGTACGGTCGTGTTTTCGCCGTGTCGAGCCCCGGAAAGTCGACCTCGCGCGTCCAATTTGTTTGAACGTGGTTTTTTTCCTTCGGGAAAGCTTTGTCCTAGTCGGGAAGTGCTCCGGAAACCCCCCGCCGGGTTTCGTGTAAATCCTCCCCGTACTTCCAGCTTTTTTGCCCCGGTAAGTTTTCTTTCGTCGTCGGGGTAGGCCTTTTTTCGGCCTCGGTCGAGATTTTTTCTCCCTCTAAATTTGGTGCTTCAAATTTCGCCATTTCGGCTTTTGATTTCGCCGGCGTGATTTTTCCGCCCATGACATCGAAGCCTTCCAGCGGCTTCAAGAAGTGCACCCAGTGCGCCCGGGTTATCTCGCTCACTGATCGACACTCGTCGTGTCTTCAGTGTCTGGGGGCCGAGCACCGCCCTCAGAACTGCAGTCTGTGTTCCCTGCTTCAAAGGCGGACTCAGGTAGCGAGACTAGCCCAGTGGAACGTGTTGTTCTCGGGCTCTTCGTCGGCATCGGCACCGGGATCTTCGAGTGCATCGACGTCGTCAGCGTCCAGACCATCTTCCTCGGCCGCCCCTGCATCGAGTGCATCGAGGCATCGGGCCTCTGCATCGGCGCCGAGACATCGGATAGCTGCATCGACGTCGGTGGTACCAGGACCTCGTCTGCTGATGTCGTCGGACGGTGGTGCATCGGGTGGAGTGCAGGTGAGGGCTGTCCATTCCCCTGCTGGTGGCGGTGAGCCCTCGGGTGGGTCTCCGCCTACCCTGAGGGCTCCTGCGGTACAGCCCCCCCGAGATCGACCTTCTTCAGTCTCGGCCCCGAGGAAGCGACGGGTGGATTCGACGTCCTCCTCGTCGGTGCCGGGGAGCTCCGGTGACATGCTTCGGAAGAAATCGAAGAAGCATCGACACCGGTCTCCTCCCCGTGTCGGCACCGAGAGCTCTGGGTCGCCGAGGGATTCGGCACCCAGCAGGCATCGGCACCGAGAGGACCGCTCACCCTCTGTTCAGGAGGTGTCGATGCGCTCCGCTCTGGACAGCCCGGAACAGCCTCCACGCCCGGAACAGGTACTGACGTCGACGCCTGCATCGACCTCTCAGCCTTTCTCTGCAGCCGCTCTAAACGAGAGCCTCCGGGCCGTTCTCCCAGAGATTCTGGGAGAGCTGTTGCGCCCTACCCCTCCGGTACCGGCGGTGCTTGCGCCACCGGTACCGTCGAGCGTGGCGCCGGCTGGCCCATCGCCCAGGTTGAGGTCCCCGACGTCGGTACCGCGTGCGGTACCGACCGCGGCCACCTCCCAGGAAGGCTCCCCGACTACGTCGGCGGAGGGAGCTTCGCCGATGCGGGCGAGGGAGTCTACCTCTCGACGCCCCCATCGTGGACGGGGTTCCACGGAGTCGAGCAGGGCGAGGTTGCAGACACAGGTCCGTGAACTTGTGTCTGACACCGAGGGTGAGGCCTCGTGGGAGGAAGAGGAAGATCCCAGATATTTCTCTGACGAGGAGTCTGGGGGTCTTCCGTCTGATCCCACTCCCTCTCCTGAGAGACAGCTTTCTCCTCCCGAGAGTCTGTCTTTTGCCTCCTTTGTCCGGGAGATGTCTACGGCCATCCCCTTCCCGGTGGTTGTGGAGGACGAGCCCAGGGCTGAAATGTTTGAGCTCCTGGACTATCCTTCTCCACCTAAGGAAGCGTCCACTGTTCCCTTGCACCATGTCCTGAAGAAGACATTGCTTGCGAACTGGACCAAACCATTAACTAACCCCCACATTCCCAAGAAGATCGAGTCCCAGTACCGGATCCATGGGGACCCAGAGCTGATGCGCACTCAGTTGCCTCATGACTCTGGAGTTGTGGATTTGGCCCTAAAGAAGGCTAAGAGTTCTAGGGAACATGCTTCGGCGCCCCCGGGCAAGGACGCTAGAACCTTAGACTCCTTTGGGAGGAAGGCCTACCATTCCTCTATGCTCGTGTCCAAGATCCAGTCTTACCAGCTCTACACGAGCATACACATGCGGAATAATGTGCGGCAGTTGGCGGGCTTGGTTGATGCTCTTCCCCCTGAGCAAGCCAAGCCTTTTCAGGAGGTGGTCAGGCAGCTGAAGGCGTGCAGAAAATTCCTGGCCAGAGGAGTTTATGACACTTTTGATGTTGCGTCCAGGGCCGCTGCTCAAGGTGTGGTGATGCGCAGGCTCTCATGGCTGCGTGCCGCCGACCTGGAGAATAGAGTCCAGCAGCGGATTACGGACTTGCCTTGCCGTGCGGATAACATTTTTGGCGAAAAAGTCGAGCAGGTGGTAGAGTCTCTCCACCAGCGGGACACCGCATTCGACAAGTTCGCCCGCCGGCAGCCTTCAGCTTCTACCTCTACAGGTAGACGATTTTTCGGGGGAAGGAAGACTGTTCCCTATACTTCTGGCAAGCGTAGGTACAATCCTCCTTCCCGACAGCCTGCGGCCCAGGCTAAGCCCCAGCGCGCTCGCTCTCGTCAGCAGCGTGCGAATCAGCAAGGCCCCGCGGCTCCCCAGCAAAAGCAAGGGGCGAGCTTTTGACTGGCTCCAGCAGAGCATAGCCGACATCCAAGTGTCAGTGCCGGGCGACCTGCCTGTCGGAGGGAGGTTGAAAGCTTTTCACCAAAGGTGGCCTCTTATAACCTCCGATCAGTGGGTTCTCCAAATAGTCCGGCAAGGATACACCCTCAATTTGGCCTCTCAACCTCCAAATTGTCCACCGGGAGCTCAGTCCTACAGCTTCCAGCACAAGCAGGTACTTGCAGAGGAACTCTCCGCCCTTCTCAGCGCCAATGCGGTCGAGCCCGTGCCATCCGGGCAAGAAGGGCTGGGGTTCTATTCCAGGTACTTCCTTGTGGAAAAGAAAACAGGGGGGATGCGTCCCATCCTAGACCTAAGGGCCCTGAACAAATATCTCGTAAAAGAAAAGTTCAGGATGCTTTCCCTGGGCACCCTTCTCCCCATGATTCAGCAAAACGATTGGCTATGCTCTCTGGACTTGAAGGATGCCTACACACACATCCCGATACTGCCAGCTCACAGACAGTATCTGCGATTTCAGCTGGGCGCACGCCACTTCCAGTACTGTGTGCTACCCTTTGGGCTCGCCTCTGCGCCCAGGGTGTTCACAAAGTGCCTAGCTGTGGTAGCAGCGGCGCTTCGCAGGCTGGGGGTGCACGTGTTCCCATATCTCGACGATTGGCTGGTGAAGAACACATCCGAGGCAGGAGCCCTGCAGTCCATGCAGATGACTATTCGCCTCCTGGAGCTACTGGGGTTTGTGATAAATTACCCAAAGTCCCATCTTCTCCCAGTGCAGAAACTCGAATTCATCGGAGCCCTGCTGGATTCTCGGACGGCTCGCGCCTATCTCCCAGAGGCGAGGGCCAACAACTTGTTGTCCCTCGTCTCGCGGGTGCGAGCGTCCCAGCAGATCACAGCTCGGCAGATGTTGAGATTGCTGGGCCACATGGCTTCCACAGTTCATGTGACTCCCATGGCCCGCCTTCACATGAGATCTGCTCAATGGACCCTAGCCTCCCAGTGGTATCAGGCCGCCGGGGGTCTAGAGGACGTGATCCACCTGTCCACGAGTTTTCTCGAATCCCTGTATTGGTGGACGATTTGCTCCAATTTGACTCTGGGACGTCCCTTCCAAATTCCTCAGCCTCAAAAAGTGCTGACCACGGATGCGTCTCTCCTGGGATGGGGAGCTCATGTCGATGGGCTTCACACCCAAGGAAGGTGGTCCCTCCAAGAAAGCGATCTACAGATCAATCTTCTGGAGTTGCGAGCGATCTGGAACGCTCTGAAGGCTTTCAGAGATCGGCTGTCCCACCAAATTATCCAAATTCAGACAGACAATCAGGTTGCCATGTACTATGTCAACAAGCAGGGGGGCACCGGATCTCGCCCCCTGTGTCAGGAAGCCGTCAGCATGTGGCTCTGGGCTCGCCGTCAAGGCATGGTGCTCCAAGCCACATATCTGGCAGGCGTAAACAACAGTCTGGCCGACAGGTTGAGCAGGATTATGCAACCTCACGAGTGGTCGCTCAATTCCCGTGTGGTGCGACAGATCTTCCAGGCGTGGGGCACCCCCCTGGTGGATCTCTTCGCATCTCAAGTGAACCACAAGGTCCCTCAGTTCTGTTCCAGGCTTCAGGCCCACGGCAGACTGGCGTCGGATGCCTTCCTCCTGGATTGGGGGGAAGGTCTGCTGTATGCTTATCCTCCCATTCCTCTGGTGGGGAAGACTTTGTTGAAACTCAAGCAAGACCGAGGCACCATGATTCTGATTGCTCCCTTTTGGCCGCGTCAGATCTGGTTCCCTCTTCTTCTGGAGTTATCCTCCGAAGAACCGTGGAGATTGGAGTGTTTTCCGACCCTCATCACGCAGGACGAAGGGGCTCTGCTGCATCCCAACCTCCAGTCCCTGGCTCTCACGGCCTGGATGTTGAGGGCGTAGACTTTGCCTCTTTGGGTCTGCCAGAGGGTGTCTCCCGCATCTTGCTTGCTTCCAGGAAAGACTCCACTAAGAGAAGTTACTTCTTTCATTGGAGGAGGTTTGCCGTCTGGTGTGACAGCAAGGCCCTAGATCCTCGCTCTTGTCCTACACAGACCCTGCTTGAATACCTTCTCCACTTGTCTGAGTCTGGTCTGAAGACCAACTCCGTAAGGGTTCACCTTAGTGCAATCAGTGCATACCATTACCAAGTGGAAGGTAAGCCGATCTCAGGACAGCCTTTAGTTGTTCGCTTCATGAGAGGTTTGCTTTTGTCAAAGCCCCCTGTCAAGCCTCCTACAGTGTCATGGGATCTCAATGTCGTTCTCACCCAGCTGATGAAACCTCCTTTCGAGCCACTGAATTCCTGCCATCCGAAGTACTTGACCTGGAAGGTCATTTTCTTGGTGGCAGTTACCTCGGCTCGTAGAGTCAGTGAGCTTCAGGCCCTGGTAGCCCAGGCCCCTTACACCAAATTTCATCACAACAGAGTAGTCCTCCGCACTCACCCTAAGTTTCTGCCAAAGGTTGTGTCGGAGTTCCATCTGAACCAGTCAATTGTCTTGCCAACATTCTTTCCCCGTCCTCATTCCTGCCCTGCTGAACGTCAGCTGCACACATTGGACTGCAAGAGAGCATTGGCCTTCTATCTGGAGCGGACACAGCCCCACAGACAGTCCGCCCAATTGTTTGTTTCTTTTGATCCCAACAAGAGGGGAGTGGCTGTAGGGAAACGCACCATATCCAATTGGCTAGCAGATTGCATTTCCTTCACTTACGCCCAGGCTGGGCTGGCTCTTGAGGGTCATGTCACGGCTCATAATGTTAGAGCCATGGCAGCGTCGGTAGCCCACTTGAAGTCAGCCACCATGGAGGAAATTTGCAAAGCTGCGACGTGGTCATCTGTCCACACATTCACATCTCATTACTGCCTGCAGCAGGATACCCGACGTGACAGTCGGTTCGGGCAGTCAGTTCTTCAGAACCTGTTTGGGCTTTAGGATCCAACTCCACCCCCCGAGGGCCCTGTTTGTTCTGTTCCAGGCTACACTCTCAGTTAGTTGGTAAATTTTTTAGGTCAATCTCAGTTATGTCCTCGCCGTTGCGAGGCCCAATTGACCAATGTTGTTGTTTTGAGTGAGCCTGGGGGCTAGGGATACCCCATCAGTGAGAACAAGCAGCCTGCTTGTCCTCGGAGAAAGCGAATGCTACATACCTGTAGAAGGTATTCTCCGAGGACAGCAGGCTGATTGTTCTCACAAACCCGCCCGCCTCCCCTTTGGAGTTGTGTCTTCCCTTGAAGTGTATTGTCTTGCTACATACTGGACTGGCCGGCTCGAGCCGGTTTCGGGCGGGAAGACGGCCGCGCATGCGCGGTGCGCGCGGGCGCGCGAGGGCTAGCAAAGGACTTTGCTAGTGAAGTTTCCGATTGGAGGGGCTGCCGTGGACGTCACCCATCAGTGAGAACAATCAGCCTGCTGTCCTCGGAGAATACCTTCTACAGGTATGTAGCATTCGCTTTATTCTTCCTTACCATGTATATGCACATGATATATATGTTATGCTAAATGTATGTTACCATGTATGTATGCAACTTAATGCATTACCACTTGTAATTCTGTTATCCGGAAATGGCAACCGCCATTATGGCAAATGTAAGCCACATTGAGCCTGCAAATTGGTAGGAAAATGTGGGATACAAATTCTACAAATAAAAATAAAATGTGTTTTTTTTTTGTGTGTGGTTTTTTTTTAACGTGTCCCTTTGTCACTCTGAGAGGATGAAGCAGTCATTGTGTTGCTAGTTGGTTCTGCATCATTCTAATTTTTTGAGAACATTTGATCCCTGTGCCGTCCCACTTTCAGCTTTCTGAAACGATCCCCTTTTATAAGTCGTATACTCAAAAGTGAGGCTAATTTTCCATCTGCTGTCACCTGAAGAACTTATTTATTTACTAGTAAAAAAAGGCCCGTTTCTGACACAAATGAAACGGGCGCTAGCAAGGTTTTTCTCGGAATGTGTATGTTTGAGAGAGTGTATGTGAGAGTGACTGTGAGAGATGTAAAATGTGTAAAAATGTTTTTAGCTGTTTTCTGAAAGAAAGCAATGTTTCAATTTTACACATGACAAGAGGTAAAATATTCCATAATTTAAGTCCTGCAGTTTGAAAAGTAACAGCGTGGAGACCTAACAAACACATGGTCAAAAACTGATCCAATAAGTGCTTGTTCTCAGACCCTAAAGAATGTGTAGATTTATACATTTTAAGAGTAGAAGCAAGCAGAGATAGACCTGCATTATTCAATGCTTTGAAAAATCAATGTAATAATCTTAAATTCAATCCTATAAACAATTGGCAGCCAGTGCAATGATTCTAATGTATATGTAATATGTTCCTTACTCAGTTTTTCTGTTAACAATCATGCCACTGAATTCTGTGCAACCTTGGAGTCATAGCATATAGCCCTTCAACCCAAACAATAAAACATTGCAATAATCAAAGTAATAGCTTGCAAAATTGCTTGAAAATTCTCGAGTAAATCCCATAATCTATACAGTTAATTTAAAAAAAAAGTCCTAATTTCCTAATTGCATATCCAATGTGACTCTTCATAGACAATGTGGTATCCAACCATACCCTGAGATACCAAATTTCTTTCAAAATCAAAATGGTGCATCTATTTCTCCGAGGACAAGCAGGCTGCTTGTTCTCACTGATGAGTTGACGTCCTCGGCAGCCCCCTCCATCGGAAAGTTTACTAGCAAAGGCCTTTGCTAGTCCTCGCGCGCCCATGCGCACTGCGCATGCGCAGCCGTCTTCCCGCCCGAAACCAGCTCGAGCCGGCCAGTCTTCTTTCGTCCGCGCTCGGTACGGTCGTGTTACGCCGTTCGTGCCCCAGAGAGTCGACCTCGCGCGTCCTTTTCGACGTGTTTTTTCTTCTTTTTCGTTACAAAAAGTTCGGGAAGCGCTCCGGAAGTGTTCCGGAAGACCCTTTCGGGTTTTCTGCCCTTCCCGTAATTTCTCAGCTTTTGCCCCGTAAGTTTTCTTTCGTTGTCGGGGTAGGCCTAGTTTGGCCTCGGTCGAGATTTTTTCTCCCCTTAAATTTTGGTGCTTCAATTTTCGCCATTTCGGCTTTTGATTTCGCCGGCGTGATTTTTCCGCCCATGACATCGAAGCCTTCCAGCGGCTTCAAGAAGTGCACCCAGTGCGCCCGGGTAATCTCGCTCACTGATAGGCACTCTGCGTGTCTTCAGTGTCTAGGGGCCCAGCACCGCCCTCAGAACTGCAGTCTGTGTTCCCTGTTACAAAGGCGGACTCAGGTAGCGAGATTAGCCCAGTGGAACGTTTTGTTCTCGGGCTCTTCGTCGACATCGGCACCGGAGGCATCGAGTGCATCGACGTCGTCAGCGTCCGGACCATCTTCCTTGGCTGCCGCTCCATCGACTGCATCGAGGCATCGGACCTCTGCATCGGCGCCGAGGCATCGGGCGACTGCATCGACGTCGGTGGTACCGAGACTTCGTCTGCTGATGTCGTCGGACGGAGGTGCATCGTCAGGAGTGCAGGTGAGGGCTGTCCATTCCCCTGCTGGTGGCGGTGAGCCTTCGGGTGGGTCTCCTCCTACCCTGAGGGCTCCTGCGGTACAGCCCCCCCGGGATCGACCCTCTTCGGTCTCGGCCCCGAGGAAGCGACGGATGGATTCTACGTCCTCCTCGTCGGTGCCGGGGAGCTCCGGTGACATGCTTCGGAAGATGTCGAAGAAGCATAGACACCGGTCCCCTCCCCGTGTCGGCACCGAGAGCTCTGGGTCGCCGAGGGATTTGGCACCCAGCAGGCATCGGCACCGAGAGGACCGCTCACCCTCTGTTCAAGAGGTGTCGATGCGCTCCACTCTGGACAGCCCGGAACAGCCTCCTCGCCCGGAACAGGTTCTGACGTCGACGCCTGCATCGACCTCTCAGCCTTTTTCTGCAGCCACTCTGAACGAGAGCCTCCGGGCCGTTCTCCCAGAGATTCTGGGAGAGCTGTTGCGCCCTACCCCTCCGGTACCGGCGGTGCTTGCGCCTCCGGTACCGTCGAGCGTGGCGCCGGCTGGCCCATCGCCCAGGTTGAGGTCCCCGACGTCGGTACCGCGTGCGGTACCGACCGCGGCCACCTCCCAGGAAGGCTCCCCGACTACGTCGGCGGAGGGAGCTTCGCCGATGCGGGCGAGGGAGTCTACCTCTCGACGCCCCCACCATGGACGGGGTTCCACCGAGTCGAGCAGGGCGAGGTTGCAGACACAGGTTCGTGAACTTGTGTCTGACACCGAGGGTGAGGCCTCGTGGGAGGAAGAGGAAGATCCCAGATATTTCTCTGACGAGGAGTCTGAGGGTCTTCCCTCTGATCCCACTCCCTCTCCTGAGAGACAGCTTTCTCCTCCCGAGAGTCTGTCTTTTGCTTCCTTTGTCCGGGAGATGTCTACGGCCATCCCCTTCCCGGTGGTTGTGGAGGACGAGCCCAGGGCTGAAATGTTTGAGCTCCTGGACTATCCTTCTCCACCTAAGGAAGCGTCCACTGTTCCCTTGCACCATGTCCTAAAGAAGACATTGCTTGCGAACTGGACAAAACCTTTAACTAATCCCCACATCCCCAAGAAGATCGAGTCCCAGTACCGGATCCATGGGGACCCAGAGCTGATGCGCACCCAGTTGCCTCACGACTCTGGAGTTGTGGATCTGGCCCTAAAGAAGGCTAAGAGTTCTAGGGAACATGCTTCGGCGCCCCCGGGCAAGGACGCTAGAACCTTAGACTCCTTTGGGAGGAAGGCCTACCATTCCTCTATGCTCGTGTCCAAGATCCAGTCTTACCAGCTCTACACGAGCATCCACATGCGGAACAATGTGCGGCAGTTGGCGGGCTTGGTTGATGCTCTTCCCCCTGAGCAAGCCAAGCCTTTTCAGGAGGTGGTCAGGCAGCTGAAGGCGTGCAGAAAATTCCTGGCCAGAGGAGTCTATGACACTTTTGATGTTGCGTCCAGGGCCGCTGCTCAAGGTGTGGTGATGCGCAGGCTCTCATGGCTGCGTGCCGCCGACCTGGAGAATAGACTCCAGCAGCGGATTGCGGACTCGCCTTGCCGTGCGGACAACATTTTTGGTGAAAAAGTCGAACAGGTGGTAGAGTCTCTCCACCAGCGGGACACCGCATTCGACAAATTCGCCCGCCGGCAGCCTTCAGCCTCTACCTCTACAGGTAGAAGATTTTTCGGGGGAAGGAAGACTGCTCCCTATGCTTCTGGTAAGCGTAGGTACAATCCTCCTTCCCGACAGCCTGCGGCCCAGGCTAAGCCCCAGCGCGCTCGCTCTCGTCAGCAGCGCGCGCCTCAGCAAGGCCCCGCGGCTCCCCAGCAAAAGCAAGGGGCGAGCTTTTGACTGGCTCCAGCAGAGCATAGCCGACATCCAAGTGTCAGTGCCGGGCGACCTGCCGGTCGGGGGGAGGTTGAAAGCTTTTCACCAAAGGTGGCCTCTCATAACCTCCGATCAGTGGGTTCTGCAATTAGTCCGGCAAGGATACACCCTCAATTTGGCATCAAAACCTCCAAATTGTCCACCGGGAGCTCAGTCTTACAGCTTCCAGCACAAGCAGGTACTTGCAGAGGAACTCTCCGCCCTTCTCAGCGCCAATGCGGTCGAGCCCGTGCCATCCGGGCAAGAAGGGCTGGGATTCTATTCCAGGTACTTCCTTGTGGAAAAGAAAACAGGGGGGATGCGTCCCATCCTAGACCTAAGGGCCCTGAACAAATATCTCGTAAAAGAAAAGTTCAGGATGCTTTCCCTGGGCACCCTTCTCCCCATGATTCAGCAAAACGATTGGCTATGCTCTCTGGACTTGAAGGATGCCTACACTCACATCCCGATACTGCCAGCTCACAGACAGTATCTGCGATTTCAGCTGGGCACACGCCACTTCCAGTACTGTGTGCTACCCTTTGGGCTCGCCTCTGCGCCCAGGGTGTTCACAAAGTGCCTAGCTGTGGTAGCAGCGGCACTTCGCAGGCTGGGGGTGCACGTGTTCCCATATCTCGACGATTGGCTGGTGAAGAACACATCCGAGGCAGGAGCCCTGCAGTCCATGCAGATGACTATTCGCCTACTGGAGCTACTGGGGTTTGTGATAAATTATCCAAAGTCCCATCTTCTTCCAATGCAGAGACTCGAATTCATAGGAGCTCTGCTGGATTCTCGGACGGCTCGCGCCTATCTCCCAGAGACGAGAGCCAACAACTTGTTGTCCCTCGTCTCGCGGGTGCGAGCGTCCCAGCAGATCACGGCTCGGCAGATGTTGAGATTGCTGGGCCACATGGCCTCCACAGTCCATGTGACTCCCATGGCCCGCCTTCACATGAGATCTGCTCAATGGACCCTAGCCTCCCAGTGGTATCAGGCCGCTGGGGGTCTAGAGGACGTGATCCACCTGTCCACGAGTTTTCTCAAATCCCTGTATTGGTGGACGATTTGCTCCAATTTGACTCTGGGACGTCCCTTCCAAATTCCTCAGCCACAAAAAGTGCTGACCACGGATGCGTCCCTCCTGGGATGGGGAGCTCATGTCGATGGGCTTCACACCCAAGGAAGCTGGTCCCTCCAGGAATGCGATCTGCAGATCAATCTTCTGGAGTTACGAGCGATCTGGAACGCTCTGAAGGCTTTCAGAGATCGGCTGTCCCACCAAATTATCCAAATTCAGACAGACAACCAGGTTGCCATGTACTATGTCAACAAGCAGGGGGGCACCGGATCTCGCCCCCTGTGTCAGGAAGCCGTCAGCATGTGGCTCTGGGCTCGCCGACACGGCATGGTGCTCCAAGCCACGTATCTGGCAGGCGTAAACAACAGTCTGGCCGACAGGTTGAGCAGGATTATGCAACCTCACGAGTGGTCGCTCAATTCCCGTGTGGTACGACAGATCTTCCAGGTGTGGGGCACCCCCTTGGTAGATCTCTTCGCATCTCGAGTGAACCACAAAGTCCCTCAGTTCTGTTCCAGGCTTCAGGCCCACGGCAGACTGGCATCGGATGCCTTCCTCCTGGATTGGGGGGAGGGCCTGCTGTATGCTTATCCTCCCATCCCTCTGGTGGGGAAGACTTTGTTGAAACTCAAGCAAGACCGAGGCACCATGATTCTGATTGCTCCTTTTTGGCCGCGTCAGATCTGGTTCCCTCTTCTTCTGGAGTTATCCTCCGAAGAACCGTGGAGATTGGAGTGTTTTCCGACCCTCATCACGCAGGACGAAGGGGCTCTTCTGCATCCCAACCTCCAGTCTCTGGCTCTCACGGCCTGGATGTTGAGGGCGTAGACTTTGCCTCTTTGGGTCTGTCAGAGGGTGTCTCCCACATCTTGCTTGCTTCCAGGAAAGACTCCACTAAGAGAAGTTACTTCTTTCATTGGAGGAGGTTTGCCGTCTGGTGTGACAGCAAGGCCCTAGATCCTCGCTCTTGTCCTACACAGACCCTGCTTGAATACCTTCTGCACTTGTCTGAGTCTGGTCTTAAGACCAACTCCGTAAGGGTTCACCTTAGTGCAATCAGTGCATACCATTACCAAGTGGAAGGTAAGCCGATCTCAGGACAGCCTTTAGTTGTTCGCTTCATGAGAGGTTTGCTTTTGTCAAAGCCCCCTGTCAAGCGTCCTACAGTGTCATGGGATCTCAATGTCGTTCTCACCCAGCTGATGAAACCTCCTTTTGAGCCACTGAATTCCTGCCATCCGAAGTACTTGACCTGGAAGGTCATTTTCTTGGTGGCAGTTACTTCGGCTCGTAGAGTCAGTGAGCTTCAGGCCCTGGTAGCCCAGGCTCCTTACACCAAATTTCATCACAACAGAGTAGTCCTCCGCACTCACCCTAAGTTTCTGCCAAAGGTCGTGTCGGAGTTCCATCTGAACCAGTCAATTGTCTTGCCAATTTTTTTTCCCCATCCTCATTCCTGCCCTGCTGAACGTCAGCTGCACACATTGGACTGCAAGAGAGCATTGGCCTTCTATCTGGAGCGGACACAGCCCCACAGACAGTCCGCCCAATTGTTTGTTTCTTTTGATCCCAATAGGAGGGGAGTGGCTGTAGGGAAACGCACCATATCCAATTGGCTAGCAGATTGCATTTCCTTCACTTACGCCCAGGCGGGGCTGGCTCTTGAGGGTCATGTCACGGCTCATAATGTTAGAGCCATGGCTGTGTCGGTAGCCCACTTGAAGTCAGCCTCCATTGAAGAAATTTGCAAAGCTGCGACGTGGTCATCTGTCCACACATTCACATCTCATTACTGCCTGCAGCAGGATACCCGACGCGACAGTCGGTTCGGGCAGTCAGTTCTTCAGAACCTGTTTGGGCTTTAGGATCCAACTCCACCCCCCGAGGGCCCTGTTTGTCTGTTCCAGGCTACACTCTCAGTTAGTTGGTAAATTTTTTAGGTCAATCTCAGTTATGTCCTCGCCGTTGCGAGGCCCAATTGACCATGGTTCTTGTTTTGAGTGAGCCTGGGGGCTAGGGATACCCCATCAGTGAGAACAAGCAGCCTGCTTGTCCTCGGAGAAAGCGAATGCTACATACCTGTAGAAGGTATTCTCCGAGGACAGCAGGCTGATTGTTCTCACCAACCCGCCCGCCTCCCCTTTGGAGTTGAGTCTTCCCTTGGAGTGTATTGTCTTGCTACATACTGGACTGGCCGGCTCGAGCCGGTTTCGGGCGGGAAGACGGCTGCGCATGCGCAGTGCGCATGGGCGCGCGAGGACTAGCAAAGGCCTTTGCTAGTAAACTTTCCGATGGAGGGGGCTGCCGAGGACGTCAACCCATCAGTGAGAACAATCAGCCTGCTGTCCTCGGAGAATACCTTCTACAGGTATGTAGCATTCGCTTTACCTGAAAATCTAAAGGAGAATTTGTCCATTCCATTCTTGACAAAAAAACAAAACAAAACTTGTGTTTTTCCAGCATTCGATTGAATTGGCTGTCATCCAATTTTGAATCGTTTTAGGCCAGAGAGGATTCAAGAGTTTTCAACCTGAAAAAAGAATTGTAAATCGTCTGCATAAAGTTTATAATGCAGACCAAGACAGGTCAAAAGTTTACAGATAGGTGTCGTATATAAATTGAATAACACTGGAGACCAGGCTGAGCCTTGCAGAACTCCTGAGGAAATATTTTTCCATGAAGAGATATCAGAATTTATCTTAACTTGAAATGCACTGTTCTCAAGAAAGGATTGGAACCAACTCAAAACTGATTTGTCCAAACCGAATGGTCAGTTGTATTGAATGCCACCGAGACCTCCAATGTGACCATAAAGTATTGTTTCCTGTTATCAAATCCCATTTTGATAATGTCAAGTGTCAATACTAACAAAATTTCCATGTTATGCTTTGGTCGAAATCCAAATTGAGGCAAGTCCAATAAATTGTGTCTCAATATAATCCTGAAGCTGCTGTAATACCACCATTTCTAAAACCTTTGCCAAGAATGTGATGGAATACAGTAAGCGATAATTAGTTGGAACATGTACATCCAATTTCTTACTTTTTAAAAGCGGAGTAACTGGTTTTCCGGGGGGGGGGGGGGGGGGGGGGGGCACTATGGTAATGGGGGCTGGTAAATGTAGCCTGGTAGGTGGATATAAGGGAAGCCCAGCCTCTGGAGTCAGGGCGGAGAAATGGATAAAAAGGACTGTGATTAGTGGATCTGGATCTTTGGTCGCCTTACCCTTTCTGAGTACCAAGGGGGGAGTCCTGGAGCGTAACAGGTGTACTTTGGTGTGGCTGGTTGCTGAAACCTCTGCTAGGGGTCAGAGGGAGCCTGAGTTGGGTCCCCGTCAACAGGAACCATGAGAAGGAAGGAAGGCCTGGTAGGAGAGACACCCCAGGTGGGAGGGATGTGGGTGTAGAGGAGCCCCATTCCTGGTAGGACTTGACTAGCCAGCCAGAGAATCCCTAATTCGGGAAGGGACAGGCGTATAATGGACATTGATTGGGTGTGAGTTTGGCCTTTTATGCACTTGAATTGAAGAAATGAGGGTTTATTTATGAACCGTCGTTTGATCCAGTAAAAGAAAGTTCAAAGTTTACCTATTGAGACTGTGTTGGTTGTTATTTGAAAGTGGACTCTTACATCCATTGGGGTGAGAATACTCTTCGGCCTACTGGAGATTTTCTTTGGCCCTGGCCTGATCACAGCTCATTCTGAAGTGCAATTTGTTTTGTGTATCCTGGTCCCAGGGAGCTGAGCCGGCAGCCCTGACTGAGGGGTAAACCAGGGTTAAACATTAGTCTTCTAAGAGCACATTGGTCTCTTCTCCAGGTGACAATTCAGTGGGTTTTAATTAAAACAATTTATGAACAGGTGCCAGAATGGACTGTGTCGTATTGGCCCTGCTACGTTCGCACTGCAGCAATAATTTCTGTATGGGAAAAATAATATGCACATTGGATAGTCAACCTGAGGTGTTAATAACAGAGTAGAAACTATTTATATCTTGCGTCATCTGGAGCTTTTTATTAGCTTTTGCTGGAGTCTCAACACCTTTTTCAGGGATAGGGAGAGCAGTGCAGTCTTCACTTCTACTAGGAATTATCTGCCCCCTCACTAAAAGCTCTCAGTGAATTAAAAAAAAAAATAGGTTGTGACCTCCCAGAACACAATATCATTGATTTTTTTTTTTTTTTGGGGGGGGGGAGAGGGAGGGAATCCTGACGAATAATTAAATCTTTGTTCTGTTGTTTTTCCTTTCATTGAGTGATTCATAGAGTCAGAAATCGATTCCCTGAGTGCAGACTGTTTGCTCCTTTCTTCCATCCCATTTTGCTCTCCCTAGTTTCTCTCTCGTCGATGTTAACATTTTCATGATAAAGTGTTGCTCTGAAAATGTTAATGGGCGTAGTTTTCATGAAACACTGAGATGGTATGTGGAAGTGTGTTTTATTATTTCCCTGAGGGGGCTGTGTTTTATCCTCCTCTTTCATATGGGAAAGGTTGTGAGGAAGGTTGGAACATCTGAACATCTGACTCCCCGTTTATCAGCTACAGAAGATAAGATAGGGTAGGACTTTATAGGAATTACTATTATAAAGCAATGTAATACATAATTCTTCTGGCTCTGATTAATTTGGGGTATTTGAACTACATTGGATTTTGCATTTGTGGGGTCACTTACTAATGGTTAGCATATACTAACCGTTGGTAAATGACCTCTTTGGTACAGGGGCATACAGACTTTAAGGTTTCCCTAATAACCATATCGATGATTGGGCATCATTGTTCATTTATGGGTTCATTATCACAGGGAAGCATTTCATCAAACTACAGTTTCACCTGAACGACAGCCTTCATCTGCCATTTGCCAACCTAAAAGGGTTAAGCATTCTGGGATAGCAAATGTGGCGCCCTATGCCCAATCCAGAGCTCTTAAGCCAGGAGTGTTCATTATTCTAGAACAACAAAGTGGCGCCCTCTGCTCAATCCAGAACTCTCAAGCCAGGAGTGTTCATTATTCTAGAACGACAACAAATGTGGCACCCTCTGCCCAATCCAGAACTCAAACCAGAAGTGTTCAAAATGTGGCACCCTCTGCCTGGTCTGCAGCCAGGACTGGTCATTATTCTAGAACAACAAATGTAGTGCCCTCTGCCCAATCCAGAACTCTTACGCCAGGAGTGTTCATTATTCTAGAACAACAACAAATGTGGCGCCCTATGCCCAATCCAGAGCTCTTAAGCCAGGAGTGTTCATTATTCTAGAACAACAAAGTGGCGCCCTCTGCTCAATCCAGAACTCTCAAGCCAGGAGTGTTCATTATTCTAGAACGACAACAAATGTGGCACCCTCTGCCCAATCCAGAACTCAAACCAGAAGTGTTCAAAATGTGGCACCCTCTGCCTGGTCTGCAGCCAGGAGTGGTCATTATTCTAGAACAACAAATGTAGTGCCCTCTGCCCAATCCAGAACCTTTAAGCCAGGAGTGTTCATCTTGAAATTTCTCAGCCGGAGCTTCCTCTGCTACTGTGACTATTTGGATTGGGTCCAAGCTTTGTTGGTGCTACTGTGTCACTAAGCTTGTTTTAAGTTTTGTATTTTGTCTTTTTTCCTCCCTTCAGGTCGCATTTACCCTACTCCTTGGTCCTTTTACCTTTTTCAATGTCCAGAAGACAAAGTACTTGCAGATCCTGACGTCCCTAATGAGATGGATAGGTGAGTATTGGAACCTGCCCCATTGATATTGTGGGAAAGGAGCTTACTTAGTAACTGTACCGCTTGTAGGAAGGAAAATGAAAAGGTGGAGCTTCAATTAATGTCTGCATGGGAAAGATGATGCCTGGACCCTTCTTTTGCTAAGCTTGTTGGGATCCCAGACCACCAGCAATATCTGCAGGGAAAATGGGGGGAGGGGTGCCTAAGTTCAGCATGTAAACTTCAGGTTCCAGGCAGTGTGATTAACAGATGGCTTCCTCACACTGATGATACTGATTCCCAAGTTTAATTTAATACATGATTTTATAGCCTGCCACTGAAGCCATACAGAGCGGGTTGCAGAAAATTACATAAAATAACTTTTAATAAAAACCCAACATCATCCAACTCCTGTTAAATAAAGAGATCATTGCCTATAACTTGCCTTCACTGTATAAAACTACTACTACTACTACTTATTACTTCTATAGCGCTACAAGGCATACGCAGCGCTGTACACCATACATGAAAAGACAGTCCCTGCTGAAAGATCTCACAATCTAAAAATGGAATGTTGCTAGTGGAATAGCAACATTCCATGTAGAATCTCAAATAGTAGCAACAGAATCTCCAATAGTAGCAACAGTCCATGTAGAATCTCAAGTAATAGCAACATTCCAGAATCTCAAATAGTAGCAACTTTCCATGTTCCACTGCACTAACCACTAGGCTACTCCTCCACTAGCAACATTCCATCTAGAAGCCTGCCCTTGCATATCAGCAACGCAGCCGCGCAGGCTTCTGTTTCTGTGAGTCTGATGTCCTGCACGTATGTGCAGGACGTCAGACTCACAGAAACAGAAGCCTGCGTGGCCGCGTTGCTGATCTGCAAGGGCAGGCTTCTACATTACTACTACTACTACTACTACTTATTACTTCTATAGTGCTACAAGGCATACGCAGCGCTGTACACCATACATGAAAAGACAGTCCCTGCTCAAAGAGCTCACAATCTAAACAGGACAGGCAAACAGAACAACTAAGAGGTAAGGGAATTAAAGAGGTGAGGATAAAAGGGTACAGGGCAAGTGAGTAGTGGTTAGGAGTCAAAAGCAGTGTTAAAGAGGTGGGCTTTTAGCCTGAATTTGAAAACGGCCAAAGACGGGGCTAGACGTACAGGCTCGGGAAGTCTATTCCAGGCGGGAGCTCAAATATCCTAGTTTTCAACTTGAACCTAAATCGTTTATAATCGCACAGTTTTTTTTTTTACTCAGTTGGCAGTTAATACCCCCCCCCCTTCCCCTTCCCCCCAACCTGTGGAAGGGTAAAGGGTAAGTCCTCAAGGTTAGAAGAGAATTTTCTTGTGCAGACGATCAGTTTGTCTCCCTAAAACACACCTAGAGGGTAATTTTATAACTGATCACCTAATATGTGTGCAGATACGCGTATAAATTATACCCGTTTTATAAAGGACATGTGCACATAAGTGCTGTTGAAAACCCCCCACCTCCCCCTCCAAAATTGCCCCCCCCCTCAAAATAAAACCTGTGTAAACTGATATCTGCTGCAAGACTGTTTTTCATGTTTATGCTGTTGTTTTATAAAAGACACATATAAGCTCAAACCAGGAATGCCAAAAGATCATCCCGCACATTCCTTGATCTGCACTTCCCTAACTGCAAAGGTCTAAAATACAAATTAATGCACGCGTCAAACTTTACCTACTTAAGTACACAGTTATGGAACGCACTGCCGCGCAATTTAAAAACGATCTACGAACTAACGAACTTCCGCAAACTACTGAAGACCCATCTCTTCAGCAAGGCTTACCACAAAGATCAACCAATGTGACTATACATAGATCCTCCACACGTAGTTAGAAGTGTCTTATAATATCTGCTTGTCATACTACTATTATGTCTTATCATTATCACATTGCCAAAAATTTTCTGTAACACTAAATGTCTGTTTTCTATGATATTTCCACTACCCATGATGTATTGTGAGCCACATTGAGCCTGCAAAGAGGTGGGAAAATGTGGGATACAAATGCAATAAATAAATAACCCTATTTGGACTCAGATCAGACAAAGGAGGTGAATCTCTTCATAAAGGCAGTTAATCCCAATAAATAAAAATAAATATATGGATGTACAGACAGGGCAGGATGAAGGCAAAAGCAAACTAAGTATATGCCCAGGATTCAGATGATTAGGAGGAGCCCTTAGATGTGTAAAGTGACTCTCATGGTGGCATTTTGCTCTGGAAATCAGCTTCTGGCAGAGAGAAGAGTAATGGGGAACAGAGTCACTGCTGCCCAAAGAGCTCAGTTGGTTTTCTGCCCTCCTTGTGTGCTGTCCTTTATTCAGGAGTAGGAGTCTGAAAACCGCGTTTTATCTTCTGCTTCTTCCTCATCACATCAGGTTGTATCTGCAGTCAGAACCACACAGGGCTCTGTTTCTGGGATATTTAAAATGTCTTTTATATTATGAACAAGCCGTTAAGCCCATTAAAACGGGCAAGATTTTTCATTTCTGAAATGTAATTTAAAAGCTACCTTAAGGAGAAGTGTGAAACGTAATGAAATAGCCAAAGCAAGAAATGAGTGGATGTGCACAGTATACTTTTATATTCTACGTTCTTTCTGTAAACAGAATTTGAACCTTGTTATTGTCTGACTTATTTGATTTCCCATGGCCCTTATTGTTCTAATATTTTGTGTGTGTGTGTGTGTGTGTGTGTGAGAGAGAGAGAGAGTAAGTGTGTTTTCAGAGAGAGAGAGAGAGAGAGTGTGTATGTGTGTGTGTGTGAGCTGCTAGGAGTCCCTGTGACAGTGGAGGGTCAGTCGCTTCTTATAGCCAGTACTATGTTCTTTCTGTAAACAGAATTTGAACCTTGTTATTGTCTGACTTATTTGATTTCTCATGTCCCTTATTCTAATATTTTGTGTATATGTGTATGTGTGTGTGAGAGAGAGAGAGAGAGAGAGTGAGTGTGTGAGAGAGAGAGAGAAAGTGTGTGTGTGTGCGTCTGTCTGAAAGAGAGTGAGAGTGTGTATATGGGTGGTTTAAGTTTAAAGAGTCCATCTACTGCTTTTCTCTGCCAGTTTGTGCTGTGTGATCCTTCACTGCTTTTTTTTTTTCCCTGGGGCTGCTGTTAGTGCTATAGAAAGGATTAGTAGTATTAGTTTCTGTAGCGCTCCTCAAAGTTTTACAGCAGCTGACGTGAACTCCCAGCACTTGAAGTTCTGTGCAACCTGTCAGTGTCGGGCCGTTGATTCCATGGGTCAGTGTTCTATCTGGGCGGGGAGACAGTGACAGCAGTTATGCAGGCTCCGGAGTTGGAGGTACAGGCAAGGCCCTCGCGTGTGGTTGCAACGCCAGCCGCTTCAGTGTCAGTGGGGGAGTGCTCGATGACAACAGTTCCGATTTCAGTGGGAACCACCGCCATTTTGAGAACCACACCAGCTTCAGATCATCCGTCAGCCGAAGGGGCAGGACAGCTACGGCGGCAAAGCGCAAGAGACCTGTGAAGTGATGCATATGCAGAACAGCTGCGCTGTTCTGCACATGCGCGGCACATCAGTCAGAGCTCATTTATATAGTAGGATGGGGGAAGGGGTTGCAATGTGGCTGCTTGCTTAGGATATGTCAAAGAGTTAATCCTGCATTGTAAATGTCCGTGTAAGTTTACGCATTTGTACGCTTGGTAGTTTTATGAATGCCTGTTTCTGCAAGTAAAATGTCATTTCATTTACAGTTATATCTTATAAAATTACCCCTTTGAATATGGGGACTCATTCCTTCCTACCCTGGGCTGCCCTAGCTTTCTTCCCTGCTCTAGCCATCTCATCCCACTTGCCTTCCTTTCCATAACTCCCCCCCCCCCCCCCCCTCCACTTGTTACAGTATCTCATTCGCTTTCTCTTCCCCGTGATCCTTCCCTCCCTCTTCCCCCTCTGGAGCTGATGTATAAAGCCAACATGTGCAGGAGAGCAAGGTGTATACACTTGTTACTGGCAGCACAATGCAGAAAGGGGTTCGCTGTGACAGTGAACTAGCTCGGTACCCCTGAGGGGCATGGTATATTAAAATGAATGGTAATGAGACCATTAGGTTATCCTCTACAATGTAGAGAAATAATCAGGGTATTTTAAAAAATGCACAGGGCTAGAAATTCACTGCCAGGTCCACGGCAGCATAGTGGGGTTAATCAAGAGGATTTAATAGCCAGTTCCTAAAATTTACTGTCACTTTTTTTTTTTTTTGTGACCATTGCAAGTACCTGCAACTCTCTAAGTAACAGAAGCAAAGTAATAGCTATATGCAGAGGTAACAGGAGCTTCACTGTTCATGAGTCCAGAGAAAGCGAAAGTATCGGCACACATCCATACATGTTCTGCACATAAATATTATCCTTGGAAAAGTGTGGGGTTTTTTTTTTTTTTTAAAAGAAATTTTTGAAGCTAGTATTTCTCAGAGGCCAGGCAGGCCCAGCTGTATTCTCACATGTGGGTGGTGTCATCCAGCAGACTCTGGCTAGCATACAGATGTTTCAAAAAAATATTAGCAGTGTCCCACCATGCATACATGGGTTCCTCAGTCTTCGTTTTTCCACGGCACAGAGAGGACGAATCTTCGTGGTCGTCCCTCAGCACTTTTTTCTCTGCTTTTGCAGTGCTATCCCATGTGGGTATTTTCCCCTCATTTCTTCATTTTTGTCTTTAATTTCATTTTTTTAATTTTCCCTCTTAGTTCTTAGTGTTTTTGGCCCTTCAAGTTTTCATACTTTTTCATGGCTTCATAGGCCTGCTTAGGCTGAGCACCAACTTTGACTTAGGCTCTGCTACTTTTTGTAGTCCAAAATTGAGGAATTTAATTTGGCTGCAGTTCTTTTCTCGATGTCCAAGAAGACCCTGCCCCCCCCCCCCCCCCCCCAGTGGCTTCAAGAGGTGTGCCTGATGTAATCGGGTGATTTCGGTGATGGACTCGCACATTTGGTGCATTGGGTGCCTCTTGGGCCTTACCATGTCCCTAACTCCTGTTCTCTGTGTTTGAAAGTGCAGTTGAGGACATGCAGGGTGCATCAGGTCCAGCAGGAGACTTTTTGTCTCTTCGAAGGCTAATCCATCGACATCGGCACTGGAAGCATCGACCTCAATGGCTATCCAGAAGTTGGAAAACTGGGCATCCAAATGCCAGATGAGATGTATCCCCTCCCCCCCCCCCCCCCCTCAATTTACTATACTGCACTAGTGACTGCCGTGCACTAATGCCATCACAACCCATTCACTTTGAATGGACTGTGTTGGCATTGCTGCACAGCAGCTGCTAGCATGGCTTAGTAAACAGGGGGGTTAACGTGCAAAAGTGCAAAGTGATGTACATGGGGAAGAATAATCCAAATCATAGTTATTTGATGCTAGGTTCCACCCTAGGAGTCAGCACCCAAGAAAACGCTCTAGGTGTCATTGAGGACAGTACGCTGAAATCTTATGCCTGGTGTGTAGTGGTATCCAAAAAAAAAAGCAAACAGTATGCTAGGAATTAATGCTAGGAAAGGGATAGAAAATAAGACGAAGAATATTATAATGCCTCTTTTCCATTGTTTAGCTTCCCACTGTTCCAGAACCTGTGGGATATTTGTCTCCATCAACCAGTAGGTTGGAGATAGAGAATTGAAAACTGAGCTGAGACATCTTGGCATCTAGTCCAGCTCATCTTCAGTATTTTCTGTCTCCAGCAGATTGATGGGACACACTTTTCAGTCTGTGTCTCTGAGTGATTTGCTCCTGAACCAGTTGGTCAACTGATCCCCAGTTGAGTTTTGCAGGTGGCTTGAGTCTTCAGATCTCTGTTTCTGGTGCCCCATGAATTTTGTTCTTTCCTTCCTCTCCCCTGTTTCCTGTGGAGCTCTCCTTTTCCAGCACAACAACCTTAAAAAAAAAAAAAAAGGAGCGAGGTTTACTGGAGAGCGTGGGTCCTGTTTCTTTCTCATCTGGGGTAAAACCTGTGGAGGCTGTGAGCTTGGGGGAAGCAGCCGGCAGTGGTAAGTCTGATTAAAGTTTGACTCGGATCTGCTTGTAGGGCTACGAGATCTACTTTGTGCGAGGGATCCTGACTCAACTATTGGGACAGCATTGTGTTGTGCTTGTGCCAATTGGGGTGAATGGCAGGTGAGTAGTTTTCTCCGCTGTGGGTCCCACCAGCCAAGGTTGGGACTTTGTTGTGCGTGTAAGCAGGAAATCCCACAGGATGTTTGGGAAACGGTCGATGACAGGACATCTTCAGATTTGGTGCAGCATCCGAATATGCTGGGGACTTAGGCTCTCCGGCAGGGCCGGTGTGCTGTTTGATATAGGAGAGCACGAGAACAGGAGCCATTTTGTTGAAACAGCCTCTATCTTATCACGCACAGAGCACAACCATCGTTTTACAACCTCAGGGTCCTAAAGGTCATTCAGCTGCCTCAGGATCTTTTTCTCTGGTGTTTATATTACTGTTACACCAGGCCTATTTGCTGAAGCAGGGACAGTCGGAATTGCTGCAAGGTGCTTCATCTTCTTGCCCCACTGCCCCTCCGGCAACGAAGGGATCTCTTTTTGCTTCATCTGTCCAGTCCACTCCTGGAGGTCTATCTCTGCTTCTCTATCCTTATCTGATGTGGCCTCAGTCTACTTGGTCTATTCAGAGGAGCCATCATTGATGGAGATATTAGATGTGGGAGAGCTCCCCCCTGAGGAGAGGGATATCCCAAAAGTACTGAGGTTGTTTCATAAAGATGAGTTCAGTGCTTTTATTTTTGTGGTATTGGCGGTGCTTTCCATTGAGGAGCCTTCTGCTTTAGTGTCAGGAGTTCCAATTTTGTCAATCATGAGTGGGCTTAGAGGTTCTTCTAAGGCCTTCCTGATGCATCCAGATATTCAAGACCTGATTACAACAGAAAGGGTCTCACTGGATGCATGATTGAGTGGGAAGAGCCATGGCTCGCTGCTATCCATTGATTCTGGAGCAGAAAGAGAAACAGCAGCTTTCCAGTGTGGGCTCCCTTGTTACGGTGGTGACTAAGAAGACCTCCTTGCCATTGGAAGGGGACATTGCCCTTAATGACCTATAGGATAGGAAGCTAGAAAGCTCACTGGAACAAGCCCTTGAAGTGGCCTCTTTGGGCCTTCAAGTGAACATGTGTGCTCGTTCGTGGCTAGAACATACCTGAAGTGGCATTAGCAGTCTGCAACACAAGATGGGTGCCATAACACCCAGATGGAAGTGGTGTCCACCTACTTGTTGGTTGCTGTTTGACATGCTATGGGTTATGGCCCACAGTACGTCTTTGGTTGTCACGGCACTTTGGCAACTCTGGTTGCAGCATCGGTCACATCTAGTTAAACTGCCCTTTTCGGGCAAGTGGCTACTTGGAGAAGATTGCAGTAACTAGGGGAAACAAAGCCACAGCAGTTGCTGAGGCATCTAGTTTCTTTCTGTTCTGTAGTTGTCCTTCAGACATCTGCAGGAGTTGTCCTTCAAACATCTGCAGAAATTGGAGTGTTTTCTGACCCATATCGTGCAGAACAAGGGATCTCTTCTGCATCCCAGTCTCCAGTCCCTGGCCCTCATGGCCTGGATGTTGAAAGTGTAGTTTGCATTCTTGAATCTGCCTGAGGGTGTCTCCAGAATCTTGCTTGCTTCCAGGAAATACTCCACTTTTAATTAGAAGAGGTTTGGTGCGAGGGCAAAGAGGTTTGCCATCTGGTGTGAGGGCCCTAGATCCTTTTACTTGTCCTACACAAAAACAGCTTGAACACCTGCACCTTTTGAGTCTGGTTTCAAAACCAACTCAGTAAAGATACATCTCAGTGCAATCAGTGCTTACAATCACTGTGGAGTGGAGGAGTAACCTAGTGGTTAGTGCAACGGACTTTGATCCTGGGGGAACTGGGTTTGATTCCCACTGCAGCTCCTTGTGACTCTGGGCAAGTCACTTAACCTTCCATTGCCTCAGGTACAAATAAGTACCTGTATATACTTTGTAAACCGCTTTGATTGTAGTTGCAAAAACCACAGAAAGGCGGTATATCAAGTCCCATTCCCTTTCCCTTTTCACTGTGTAGGAGGTAAGCTCATCTCCGTACAGCATCTAGCTCATTTTATGAGGTTTGCTGTTGACAAAGCCCCCCGTCAAATCTCCCACTGTGTCATGGGATCTCAACGTTGTTCTCACCCAGCTGATGAAAGCTGCTTTTGAGCTGCTTGACTCCTATCATCTGAATTATCTGGAAAGTTGTGTTTTTGGTGGCAATCACTTCAGCTCGCAGTCGGTGAGCTTCAGGCCCTAGTAGCTGATCCCCCTACACTACACTAAGTTTCATCATCTTAAGGGTAGTTCTTCTCATGCACCCTAAGTTCCTTCATGAGGTGGTGTCCGAGTTCCATCTTAACCAGTCAATTGTTCTGCCAACATTTTTCCCAAAACCACATGCCCATCCTGGCGAAAGTGTACTGCATACCTTAGACTGCAAGTGAGCCTTAGCCTTCTACCTGGAGCAGACTAAAGCCCATAGATGTTTCATCCAGCTTTTTGTTTCTTTTGATCGAAACAGGATGGGGGTAGCCATTGTCAAATGCACAATTTCCAGATGGCTCGCACTCAATGTGGAAACTCAAACGAGTAAATATTTCACAACTTGGTACAATCAATGGCAGTAAGCCACCTAGACTACTGTAATGAAATCTATGTGGGATGCAAAGAAATAATCATAAAGAAACTCCAAACTGCTCAAAACACCGCAGCCAGGCTTATATTCGGAAAAACGAGATTCAAAAGCGCCAAACCCCTACGAGAAAAACTGCACTGGCTCCCAATCAAAGAATGAAATTGCGTTCAAAATCTGCACTCTGGTTCATAAAATTATCTACGGCGAAGCCCCGGGGTACATGATAAACCTCATAGACCTACCAACCAGAAACACAACAAGATCAACACGCTCATACCTAATCCTTCACCATCCAAGCTGCAAAGGACTCAAATACAAATCAACCTATGCATCCAGCTTTTCCTATATAAGCACACAACTATGGAACTCATTACCAAACACCGTGAAAACAACGTATGACCTACCAAACTTCCGGAAATCACTAAAAACTAACTTGTTCAAAAAGGCATATCCTAACGATCCAACTTAAACGCCTGAATCCTGCAACACAACAAAACTAATACTCGAAATGGACATAACTCTTCCTCCTTTCGATTCCCTAATGTGTCTGTTACACATGAACTTTACTATACCATAATATCACTCTGTATCTGTCATACTGGAATGGCGATCGCCTCACGGTACTATGTAAGCCACATTGAGCTTGCAAATAGGTGGGAAACTGTGGGATACAAATGCAATAAATAAATAAATAAATTGCAACTCCTTCACTTATGCTCAGGCTGGGCTGACTCTTGAGGGTCATGCCAAGGCTCAAAATGTCAGAGCCATGGCGTCGGTAGCCCACTTGAGGTCAGGCTCCATAGAGAAGATTTGCAAAGCTGTGATGTGGACTTCAGTCCACACATTCACATCTTGCTACTGCCTTGAGCAGGATACGCGATGTGACAGCCAGTTCAGTCAGACAGTCCTGCAGAATCATTTTGGGGTCTAGAATCCAAGTCCACCCTCCTAGGCCCAGTTAGTTGTGTTCCAGACTACACCTTCAAAGCTAGTATGTATATAGTTTAAGGTTAGTTGACTTTCAGGCTTATTTTCGAAAGAGAAGGGCGCCCATCTTCCGACACACAACAACCCCCTCCCACCCTAAAAAAAAAAAAACTTAATTTTTTTTTTTTTGCCAGCCTCAAATGTCATACCCAGCTCCCTGACAGCAGTATGCAGGTCCATGGAGCAGTTTTAGTGGGTGCACTGCTCTTCAGGCAGGCGGACCCAGGCCCATCCCCCCCTACTTTTGTTACACTTGTGGTGGTAAATGTGAGCCCTTCAAAACCCACCCGAAACCCACTGTACCCACATGTAGGTGCCCCCCTTCCCCCCTTAGGGCCATGGTAGTGTTGTACATTTGTGGAGAGTGGGTTTTGGGGAGGGTTGGGGGGCTCAGCACCCAAGGTAAGGGAGCTATTCACCTGGGAGCAATTTCTGAAGTCTACTGCAGTGCCCCCTAGGGTGCCTGGTTGGTATCCTGGCATTTGAGGGGGGACCAGTGCACTATGAATTTTGGCTCCTCCCACAACCAAATGGCTTGGATTTGGTTGTTTCTGAGATGGGCGTCCTCGGTTTCCATTGTCACCAAAAACCAGGGACGAACATCTCTAAGGACGACCATCTCTAAGGTCGATCTAAATGTTGGGATTTGGGCGTCCCTGACCGTATTATCGAAATTAAAGATGGACGCCCATCTTGTTTCGATAATACGGGTTTCCCCGCCCCTTCGCTGGGACATCCTTAGAGATAGTCGTCCACGTTTGATTTTGCCCCTCTTTGAGGCCTCGACATGTTGAATCTCTATTATCCTAGCGTTGTTTTTCAGTGAGCCTGCTAGCTAGGGATTTCCACATCTGAGAATATGACTGGGCCTGCTTGTCCTCGGAGAAAACTAAGTTACTTACCTGTAGTAGGTGTTCTCTGAGGACAGCAGGCCAGGTATTCTCACATACCCTCCCACATTCACTAGAAGTTGTATTCCTTTTAGCTATATTACCTGACCGAGGTACCCGCGTTCACATATCAGATAGGAAGACACCTGTTCATGTGAGGTGGGACGCTGCTAGAAATTTTTTGAAACAGTAGCCAGTGTCCGCACCAGGCTCCATCAGATGAATATGCATTAAAGAGATTCACATGTAATGGAGGCAGTGTATGCAAATCAAGTTCATGCATATTCATTGTGGATATCCTGAAAACCTGACTGGCAAGGGGTACTCCAGGACCGGACTTGGGAAACGATGCTCTAAAGATGGCTTTTTGTTTCAGTAGAGTTTGCAAAGAGAGAACACAATTAATCTTTCTTCCTCCGTTGGCCCGTTTCCAATCACCTAAGCTTGCTCTGTCGGCAGATGCATCAGTCCACATTTGTCTGTCTCTTGACAGCCCAACACTAGCCTGATCCATGATCAGTCCATTCCTCAATAAGCGCATCCTGATAGAGGAAGATGATTAAATGCACTCACAAAGGTGGACGATCGTTTTCTCTGCATTTCTCTTTCAGAGTGAACAAAAGCCATATCTGGAAACTTGTTTATAAAACTCGGCTTTGAAACTGATTGATTTGCATGTCAATCCGAGGGGAAGCGCAGCTCCTCCATAACAAATTCTAATGGCCTCGGCAACACCTCTGTGACTAGTTAGTACAATGAATCCCATATGCTGGCAATGAGTGAATGATTTATTTGCAACAGTTTAAAAAGGGAATTTAAAAAACCAATTAGAGAAGGAATAAGATTGGGGGGGGGGGGGGGGGGGGACCTTGTACAAATGAAGTTATCCGGCTTCAGGGCAGGTGCAGTAGCATAACAACATTTATTTGTTTCGCAACACGGGATATATGGCAACTGCAACCATCAATGGCAACTATGGAAGACTAGCCTAGTGGTTAGTGTAGTGGCCTGAGTACCTGGGGAACTGGGTTCGGTTCCCACGGCAGCTGCTTGTGACTGTAGGCAAGTCACTTAATCCTCCTTTGCCCCAGGTACAAAATAAGTACCTGTGTATAATATGTAAACTGCTTTGATTGTAACTATAGAAAGTTGGTATATCCAGTGGCGTACCAAGGGGGGGGCGGGGGGGGGCGGTCCGCCCCGCCCCGGGTGCACGCCGCTGGGGGGTGCCGCGGCGAGCGCCTGCTGCGAGAGTTCGCTAACTTCTCTCATTCACTGCAGCTCCCTCTGCTCCGGAACAGGTTAGTAAACTCGCAGCAGGCGCGTGCTGCGGCACCCCCCCCCCCCCCCCCCAGCGGCATGTACCCGGGGGGGTGGTCCGCTGCATCGGGGGGGGGGGGGCGGGGCGCCGCCCCGGGTGTCCGCCCCCCTAGGAACGCCACTGGGTATATCAAGTCCCATCCCCTTTCCCCTTTCCCTATGCGATTTGCACACAAAAAAACTGCAGTAGAAGGAGGAAAAAAGGGAGATTAGAGTGAGCAAGGACAAAAAGTTAGGAGTGAGGGGAGCAGAAGGCCTCGGTGTAAAGGTGAGTTTTCAGGAGAGCTTTGAAAGTGTGGAGAGAGTCAACCGATGTAAGGGAAGAGGGAATGGTAGCTCCACAACTTTTGGGCCAAGGTAGCTAAAGGCCATCTTTTAAGAAACGGTGAGGTGCAGAGAAGAGAGACATAATAGATTCTCATTAGCAGAGCGGAGGAGGAGAGTAGAGGATAAGAAACTTGTTAATATAAGCTGGTGCAGTTTGAATATGATGCATGAGGAAATGGGGAGCCAATGTTTAGCGTGAAGAAGGGGGGTGACCTGGTCAAAGCGGTGGGCACAGTGCAGTAGTTTCACAACAGTAGATGGATTAATTGCAAGCATTTCAGTGAGTACTTCAGGAGGACGGCATATAGAGCGTTGCAGTAGTCCAGGTGGGTAATGACTAAGGCAAGACGGAAGGAGCAAACAAACTGTGATGAGAGGAAAGCACGGACAGAGCAAATATGATGAAGGGCAAAGAAAAAGGAACGAATCATGGAGTCAATTTGGGCCTTGAAAGTGAGTTTACTGTCAACAATGACACCAAGAATTTTGGTGGAGTTGCAGAAAAGGAGAGGCTGGTTGTCAATAGTAGGACGTGGCAATAGTGTAGTGTATGGGGTTGGGAAAATGATGGATTCACCCTTGGAGATGTTGAAGAGCCGATGGTCTTGGAGACAGAGTTAAGACAGAAGTTAATATAGATTCATTAGAAGGAGAGTAGAACAATGAATTGATGTAGGGAGCAGAGCCAGGACAGCATGTCCCAAGAGGAGTGGGGCTCCCAGTTTGAATGCTCTTTTCCTGCTGTCAGGTCTCTGCTCCCATGCTTTTATTAATTCTGTTAATACAAACTACTGAACATTACAGTACTCCTGTCCTTGCAGCATGCTCTTGCTCATTACATCATCATCCTTGTCACTGAGGCGGCAGGTTTTGTTAGCATTGAGGTATGCTTAGTGCACGGCATTTTGAATTAACCTGAGCTTGAGTTTGTTTTGCAGAGGTATGGCTCAGGACCTCTTAACAATTTTGTTGTGACTAACAAGGTTTACAGTAAAAGATGGAATGGCTCAAACAGCTGAGTATGATGGGAGTCAAAATGGTCCTGATGTACTTTATTTTGTGGATCACTATGCTTAGATCAGTGGTTCTCAATCCAATCCTTGGGGCACACCTAGTCAGGTTTTCAAGCTATCCACAAGGAATATGCATGAGAGATTTGCATGCACTGCCTCTTTTTTATGTAAATCTTTCTTATGCATATTCCTTGAGAATAGCCCGAAAACTGGACTGACTAAATGTGCCCCAAGGACTGGGTTGAGAACAGCTAAGAGTATGTGATAAGAACACTTTCACCCAGCATTTACATCTCCTTTCTCTTTTGTATTTGAATTCCATCCTATATTCCTCACCTTTGTGAATAGGATATCCCTGTGCACTCTTTATTTCTCACTTTTCGTAATCAGCATCAGGATATTCCTTGTCATCAAGCAGATGAAGCCATTACGTATGGGTTATGTCCATCAACCAGCAGGGGAGATAGAGAGCACTCAAACTTTCACAGTGCCCTCTTGGCCAGCTAGCTCCACTGCCTCTTCAGTATTCTCTATCTCCCTTAGCAGGGTGGCTGTGCGCAGGACTCTGCTGCAGTATCTGCGAGTTACTAACTCTTTCAGGACTTCTGATCATCTGTTTGTTTTGCTATCCGGTTCTCGCAGAGGGTCTCCAGCGTCTAAAGCCACTATTGCCCGCTGGCTCAAAGAAACTATCTTTTCAGCTTATCTGCTGGCCGGCAGGGTTCCGCCTGTAGCCTTTAAGGCACATTCTACTAGAGCGATTTCTTCCTCTTGGGCTGAAACTGGAGCACTCTCTCTTCAAGAGATATGCAGTGCAGCAACATGGGCTTCTAAGCTCTCCTTTGCCCGACATTACAGGCTGGATGTGGCTGCCAGGAGGGATGCGCGTTTTGGTGCACAAGTGCTAGCGCGTGGTGTGGCTTGTTCCCACCCTATCTAGGGATTGCTTTGTTACATCCCATACGTAATGGCTTCATCTGCTTGATGACAAGGAAGGGAAAGTTAGGTTCTTACCTTGGTAATTTTCTTTCCTTTAGTCATAGCAGATGAAGCCATAAGCCCTCCCTGTATGATTGTCTGTATGCTGTGAATCTGTTTTTCAGGTTCTGTTCTAATTTCCTGAAGTTCCTTCCTTGGGAGAAAGTTGGAAAACAATCTTCAGGATTCATGTTCAGTTTAAATTTAGGAGGATGTGTTCATTCCCTCCAGCATGTTTTTTTTTGGAGAATGTGTTGATTCTCTTCAGGAGGCGCGTGTGCTCCCCTCCAGTTCTATAAATAGGAGGATGAGTTCATTCCCTCCAGTGTGTTGGGAGGATGTGTGATTCCCTCCAGGAGGCACGTGTGTTCCCCTCCACTTATACAATAAGGAGGATGAGTTTATTCCCTCCAGGAGGATGTGCATTCCCTCCTTTATGAGTTCATGCCCTTGTGATGGGCCATCGTTTGCTGTGAGGAAAGCTCTTGTGATTCTCATTGCGGTTTGCCATACTGCTTTGGAAGCTTCAAATACTGAAGAGGCAGTGGAGCTAGCTGGCCAAGTTCAATTTTGCACCTACTCGTTGTGATACTTCACAGAAGTATTTTGACCCCTGAGGCAGACTGCAGAACTGTCGAAATACGGTCCCGTGTCGGGTCATATAACATGTATTTGGTGCAATAAGGTTACTTCAGTCAACCTTCGGCTGGCGAGACTCCTTGGTCCATCCCTACTTTCTGGATTTGATTGTAGTTATACAAGTGGGGTTTTCTTTGCCCTGACCTGCGGGTTGCTGTTTTGCAAATGAAGGCTCACGGCACCTGAATCCCAGCCCTGGATCAATTGAACTGGAAGAAAAAATAGAGAGGAGGGAATTACTACACCAAGATCAGACATCTGCAACCTATAGCTACTGTTTTTCCTCCATGAAGATCTTTTTCTCTGTGAAAGATCAAGTCCTCACTGATATAGGAGCCCATCATTGTACAAGAAAAATAGATGCAGTTAGAAGCCTTGTAAAGAAGTGTCGTAGTGTAAATGTGCTTTTCTCCCTGCCATTTGTTGCACTAATTTCAGAGGTTTCATACATCATCTTAGGTGTATTGTAAAACTTCATTCCATGCAGCCACATAGGTAGTTAAATTTATAGGGAGTATTGAGTTGGGTGAATTATAGACCAATTCTGTGCCCTGAAATGGGGAGTAGCGAAGGCGTATCGGAGCCTACAGGCAGGTTCATCACATGCCTTTCTGAGCACTGTGAGGCAGCATGTGGATGAGAGTTCTCCTGCTTAATTTCTCCAGTTAAAAACAGTTGTAAATTGATTTGCACTAGGGAGGTGCATTTGTTGGTCTGCATTACATCAGTTTTCATATGCATTCCATTTTTTTTAAAAGTCTGAAATCCAGGTAAAAGCTCTAGCTAACTGAAAGTTTTTGCCCTGTGTGCATCCCAAATTTTCCCAAGTGCCTTGCCGTAAGAGTTTGTAGAGATTGGAGTTCTGGACTCCCATTATTATCCCCAGGACTCTTCTCCTGGAGACATCAAAGGTCCCTATCACTGATAATTCTTAGCAAAGGTAGATGGTCAGTTTTTCCCAGTAGAGAGCAGTAAGCAGTGGGATGCAGTATCTGTATTGGTTCCAGTCATTAACATTTATTAATGACTCAGAAAAGGGAGCAGTGAGCAAAGACATCAGACTTGCAGATGAGACAGAATTATTTAAAGTAATTTAAAATGCAAGCTAACAGGAATTGTAGGAAGCCCTCGTGGGCTTCTGAATGGAAGGTGATATTTAATATGGATAAGTGCAACTGATGCGTATAGGGAATAATAATCCTAATTATGGGTGGTGCCAGCCCAACCATGAGGCAAAACTAAGTAGTTGCCTAGGGCATGAGCTTTTTGGGGGGATGGGGCAGCAAAGAGCAGCTATAGCAACGGTGTGTAGCCTCAGTCCCTGAGGGCCACAATCCAGCCAGGTTTTCAGGATATCCCTAATGAATATGCAAGAGCTATATTTGTATGCACTGCCTCCATTGTATGTAAATAGATCTCATGTGGAAATCCTGAAAAACCTGACCTGACGAGGGCTGAAGTTGAACACCCCTGTCAAAGCAACACAACAGATCTGACAAACACACAAACTAAAACAGGAGGTACACTGTCCAGCAGGGAGAGTGGACAATTTTTAAATAGCACATTTACCCAGTGACGATCCTAGGTCGGCTGCCACCCAGGGCGGATCGCCGATGCGCACCCCCCCCCCCCCCCCCCCCGGGTGCAGCATGACAGCCCTCCTCCCCAGTGCATCAACCCCCCCCCCCCCCCCCCCCCGGTGCATTCTTGGCTGCTGGGAGCAGCCACGCGGCTCTCAGATCCGCTGGCTCCCTTGCTCCCTCTGCCCCAGAACAGGAAGTAACCTGTTCCGGGGCAGAGGGAACAGGGAACCAGCGGAGCCGACAGGCGCACGGCTGCTCTCTGCACCTCTCCAGCGGCGTGCACCCGGGGCGGACTGCCCCCACCACCCCACCCTTGGTACGCCGCTGCATTTACCCAGGATGTTCTGCAAGGAGTAGTGTTGGGGTGATTATGGTTGTTGGGGGTGGGGCTGGGAGCCAAGGGGCCTAAAGGTTAATGGGAGGCACAGTGCTGAAGGTTTGCCTAGGGTAGGAGTGGGTAACTATGGTCCTTGAAAGACCGATTGTGTTGTGACCCTTGAAGACTGTGCTTGCCCACCCTGGCCTGGGATGTGATTGTAAAAAATTGGGAATGTAAATGTGCGTGTGTGTGTATATTAGGTAGGGGGAGTGTTAGTGTGTGTGTACATGGGTTTGTGCTTACATGTTTCTGTGTTTGTGCATGGGTATTTGTGAGTTGGTATGTTTTCTGTGTTCCAACCATCAAGAGAAAAAATGAGGGAAAGGAGGTTTGAAACATGCAGGTTCCTTAATTATAGTTTTACAGTGGATCAATCTATATATACTGTAGCTGTTAGAGCTGCTTGTCCCTTAGAAATAAATTGTGGCAGTTTTGGGCTCAACTTCTCTTCCGCCTTCCACCAAATGCGGAAACTAAACTTCTACGGCACTAAAACTTTCTCCAGATTACCTCCTCCCTTCCTGTGACTTGGTGGCTTCTAGTTCTCCCCCTCCCCCTACCGCCTTTTCATTGGCTGGTTGCTACCTACAGTCTATGCAGGTTGTTAACAAAGGAAGCAGGTGGGAGAGGGAGCTAGAGATTGAGAACTGCAGATTGAGTTTTTAAACTCAGGAAAATGTCTAGACATTAGAGGCTGACCAAATTTCAGTTTAAATTGCAGTGCCGCAACTAGCCCGAAATCCAAATTCTTCCTGGTTCCATCCAAAAACGCTGGTGTATTTTTGGCTGAAACTGAAACTTTATGCTGTGTCTTGTTTCTTTCCGCCAAACAGGAGGCCCCCTCCGAGACCCAACAGTAGATTCCCCTGGGCCCGTGGTCTAGTGAAATAGGGCCAGGGCTTTTTTTGCGAGGGTACTTGGGGGTACTGAGTACCGGCACCTATTCCATTGGCTGCTAAAATTGACCCATGGACCCCAAGTTTTAATGAAAGAGCTCAGGTTCTACACACCAATTCTGCCTTGTCATAGATTCTGTGACTGGTTGCAGGAGACCTGTCTTTTGTGAGATGGATCCCTCAGTGATCACCCCACCCCTGAAAGGTGGCCTAGCATTTGAATAGCCGCACTTTTTTTGCTAGAAAAAACGTACTGAATAGGACAGACGGACTAGCTACTAGCACTGATTTGGGGCATATCTTACTACAGCCCTCTCCACCCCAACCCCTTCTTGCTAAATATATGGATAAAGTTTGCCAGTGGCTACATTTCACTCATAAGATTCTATGCTACAAAAGCTGGAACTCCTTTTTTTCATAGAAATGCATTGGGTCATTTTTGTTGGGGGGAATTATATCACTGAAACCCCCAATCTGCTTTGGCTCCTTTTCAAGCTCATTGTGTATTTTGTTTTACTAGTTTTCTCGAACAGCAAAAGTAGAGGCTGACAAATGGACAAACCATCTTGGGAGATGATATAAAAAAGCGTTTATTGAGCCAATTTACATAAGGGACCCGACACGGTCTGTGTTTCGGAGCATGAAGCGCCTGTCTCAGGGGTCACAAATAAAATTCCAAGTATAGAATCAAGGTAGGGAGCTCCGTTGGAGCAGATATCAAGTTAAATGTAGAGAGGTGTGGTAGCCGTGTTAGTCCACTTTTAAAGGTAATCAATAGAAATAAAACAAAATAAAACATGGAAATGAAAATAAGATGATACCTTTTTTATTGGACATAACTTAATACATTTCTTGATTAGCTTTCGATGGTTGCCCTTCTTTGTCAGATCGGAAATAAGCAAATGTTGGTAGATGACAGTATATATGAGTGAAGCATCAAAGGATTTCAGTGACAGTCTAACAGGATGGGGGTGGACAGGAGAGCAATACAATTTACAAGGCAAAACAATTTTATACTTTACAATGGGCAAGAAAACCCAGATCTTTAAGTACTGTCTGGTGGGTGTCAAAATATTTAATCATTTTGTCTTCAAAGGTCTTACGTTCCTGTATTGTTTTAAAGTTCCCTTTCAGGATCCTTACCATGAAATCACTGGTACAGTGCTCTGGTTTTGTAAAGTGCTGTCCCGCAGGTGTGACATCTTTGTTTGTACTGGCATTTTTCAAATGATGTCTGTGAATTAAATCTCTTCTTTAGCATCTGACTTGTTTCTCCAATGTAGCAGCCTTCATGTGGCGTATGATCTCAGTCTTTCAAATTCACTGCTAATGCTCACTGTAGTACTTGTACTATGGCAAAGGGCTTCCTTCTGGAGTTCATAAGCTGTTAAGTGTATAGACAATTTATCTAGAAGTGCTTGGGAACTTTTTGATCAAGCCTGTGGCTCCCCAAACCATGGGAAATATTTCCGTGTCCTTCTGCCATATTTTCTTGGTCTCGGACTGCATTTCTCGAAAATCTTCTCTCTCTGTCTCTACATGATTCACTTGGTAGTCACTTGGGACTAACACCCTGATGGCGAACCTATGACACGCGTAGCCATTTTCGGTGACACGCGGCCGCATGTGGCCTCATACAGAGAAGCAGCGGCGTTCCTTGCTGACACCTCTTCCCCCCCCCCCCCCGGTGAAATCACACCCCCCCCCGGTGCATGTTTACCCGCTGGGGGGGTGCCATGTGCGCTTCTATTGGCTCCCTCCGAGTCCTCCGCTCGTTCCCTCCCTGCTGCTCCCTCTGCCCCACCTCCTGCACGGCCGTTAGGGGATCTTTGACCTCACTTCCGGCCGGCGGAGCAGAGAGCAGCGGAATGCCGTGGGGGACGCATCTCTGTGATCGCCATTACCAGCAACCACATAACCACAGCAACCATCATCCAATCTACTGTTCTGGGGTGTCGTGGATTTCTAATTGACCATCATTACTGAGATAGGTGAGGGGGAGGCTGGGAGAGGCGAGGGCATGTGCTATGGGTGCCGTTTCCCGCCATTAGAAATAGCGGCAGCCATCTTAATTTACATAAGGTGGTCAGTTAGGCTAGTTAACCCCTAATTGCCTGCAGGGCTAACAGGCTATCTATAATTCTATCTTCTGTCACTGCCCCCCTGATGGAGAACCCAAAAAATAAAAAACCAAGGTTAAGTAAAGGAAGTGGTAGTAGCAGTAGCCGACCCTTTCAAGAGACATGGACCGAGATGTATGGCATTATAGAAAAAAATGGCAGATCATTTTGCGTTCTATGTACTGAAACGGTAGTAAGCAGAACGTGGAATATAAATAGACATTTTGAAACTAATCATTCCCAGCTCTTGAAAAAAAGTGAGGATGAAAGGAAGGCATACATTTCCAGGCAGCTACACTTTTATAAGAGCCAATCTAATTCCATCCTTACATTTGTAAAAGGTTCTACAAATTTAACATCTGCAAGTTTGAGCATTGCTCACTCCATAGCTCAGCATGGAAAAGCACTCAGTGAGGGAGGATTTATTAAAGAAACTCTCCTAAGATGTGCACCAGTTCTATTTCACGATATGCAGAATAAAGATGCAATTATTAAGAGAATATCTGAGTTACCACTCAGTAGAAATATCAATTGAAGATTTAGCCAATGAAATTCAGCAACAAAAAAGTCACTAATAGGCAGATTAGTTAAAGAATTCCCCCTCCCCCTCACTTATCTTAGTTCACGGCACCCCACACAAGTTAAATAATATCAAGACCAACAAAAGAAACCGACTGACAGATGAACAAAGAAGTCACTAAGCAGGTAAGTTAAATAATTAGTTTTTGGTTTATTAAATACAGTTATATATTACAATTATACATTTTTGTTATTTAAACTATAAATATCGCGAAATTATGTTTTTTTTTCTCGAAGTGACACACCACCCGAGTTATGCTCGGTTTTTTGGCGAATTTTGACACACCAAGCTCAAAAGGTTGCCCATCACTGGACTAACATCTCTATAATCAATGATGTCTTTTTTTTTTTTTTTCATTCAGCACTGTCAGATTTCCTGGCACTCAACTTTTTGTCTTTCGGGATGGAGATGTCCCATCTCTTCATTTTCCATCATTCTCTTAAGGTCATGATCCCAATACTTTTCCGGCACTAGCTATGTTGTAATGAAAAAGCTTCCAATGGATGAGATGTGCCGCCTTGTTGTGCCTTTCTGTATAGAGATTTTCTGCCATCAGGACTTCAGTTAGCTACCAGATGAGTGATCTTTTCCAGTTCCTTCTTTCTGACTTTCCTATTAGGATCTGCAGGTTAATTCCAAGTAGAGAGTTGCACGGGGACAGAAATCCTACCCATCCCCGCCCGTCCCTGCTGGAATCTTACCCGTCCCCACCCATCCCCGCTGGAATCTTACCCGTCCCCACCCATCCCCGCAAAAATTTAAACCATCCCAATCCGTCCCCACCCGTCCCCGCAAGAATCTAACCCATCCCCATCCATCCCCGTAAGAATTTAATAGTACATAAAAGAAAGTTCCAGTCAGCTCCCTTTCTGGATTTGAGCCACAGCACTGTAGGCAAGGACGGACCGGAAGTTGGAACTTGGAACACTCTGGTGCGCACATGTAAGATTTGTCTCTGATTCACTGGGATTGTGTGCTGAGAGGCCGCCACATGCACGCACCAGTAGGTCAGGTGACATCTGATTCTCGTGCCTGTGTCAGAGCTGAGGTCTGTGCACCAGCCTGGGAACAAAGAGGATTAATAGTAACATAGTAAGTGACAGCAAATAGACCTGAACGGTCCATCCACTCTGCCCAATAGTCACACTCGTGATCAATTCATCATTAAATCAACGAGTGTGATATTATATACTTGATTATGGTCTTTCTTTCGTGTTTCTGGAACAAAGACCACAGGAGTCTATCTGGCCCCATCCTTATGTTCCAACTGCTGGAGTTGCCATCGAAGCCCACTCCAGCCTATTCATGTTCTCATTTGTGGGACACAGACCGTAAAAGTCTGTCCAGCACTGTCCTCACGTTCCAGCCACTGAAGTTGCTGTCTAAGCCCTTTCCAGCCCATCCTACACCAGATTGCCATGTATGAGACACAGAACATACAAGTCTGCCAGGTATCAGCTCTAGTTCATCACAGCCAGAGTCGCCATCTAAGCGTCACTTGACACATCCACACACATGCAGCCATTTAAGGTTAGCTTTTATATAACTTCCATTTTCTAATTAGAGATCCTCTGTGTTCATCCCACGCCTTTTTGAATTCCGTCATCATTTGTGACTCTACCACCTCCTTAATGGAAGACTTTCCACATTTATGCTGTTAAAGCAAGGAAGAAGAGGAGGAGGAGACAGCACTCAAATAAATTGGTATTCGGTAGATGAGAGGCTGGTGCAGGTGCAGCTTACACTTCCACGGGAAGCCCACAGAACTGGTTCCATCCCCGCGGGAACCAACTGCCTCCGTCCCCGCGGGAACCCCGCAGAACTGCTTCCATCCCCGCGGGAACCCCGCAGGAACTGCCTCCGTCCCCGCGGGAATCCCGCGCGGACGGATGCCGTGCAGCTCTCTAATTCCAAGCGACCTTGCAGCGTTTGAGTTGTCAGCTGGGAATGGGGGGTGGGGGTGGAATTTGACACCATGCCATTAAAACCCATGGGGAGCATGAAATTGTTTGGATCCTGACCACAACAGGAGCATTAAATGTCCTGTTGAAGAAAAAAAGTTGGTGCTTAGTGTACTGTTAAGGAGGTGGGAGTGGGGGGGAGCGCTGCTAAGACCGAGTGCTACAGTGAGGCTCAGTTGAGGCTTAGGAACGATTTTCTAATGTTTATTTCCATTCTTCCCGAATAAATGATTCTGTCAGGCTCCATGTCGCCGTTGTTTTGGCACCAATGTATTTAAAGTAAAATTGAAAGCAGTGTCTTTTATGTCTGTAAAAATACCTGATTAGACTTGTCCTGTTCATTGCTTCTTAACCTCTCTTTGTCAAAATCTCAGGCCTGGTATCTAATATTAGATTGGGTGAGATTTACCGACTGGTGTCTCTATCTCATCGAAATGCCATTCTCTTTCCCTAGTCACTTTCATGGCAGAGAGATACCAGTTTCACTGCCAGTGTGTGTGTGTGTGGGGGGGGGAAATCATAGGAAAACTGTTGAATAGTTTTAAAATGCAATGTGATCTCTCTTCAGAGTATCCGTGCAAGCTCCCTTTGGGTGGTTGCTGGAACTTGGGGCTGACATACAAGCCTGGCTGGTGCTCAGCTTAGGAGGCATGCAGTAGGCACTGCTAAAAAGACAGTTGCTTCTCATTCCCAGGTGCACAAAACCTAACAAACCAGCAACATGGTTTTTACACTGGTTCTAGCTGGTTTAGCGAGCACGGAGAACATCATGACATGCACAAAACGGTTCTCCAAGCTCTTTTCCTATCACGGTAGCAGCTAACGATGATTGCATGCAAAGTAATTATAATGAGCTAATTACAAATGTGCATGCAAAGCTATGTACAGCCATTTTCGGAGCAATGCACAGAAGCAGCCCTTACCTTTACCATGGAAAATTTAACAGGAGGTGTGCAGCTGTCGGTCCTGACTGTTCTTCGTGGTTGCAAGGGTCCTATGCCACTCCTGCTGGAGGAAAAGGACCCGCGCGCTGGAGCAGAGAGATCGCTGTCTGTGGGGGGTGGGGGGGTGAGGGGCAGGGAAGACGCAAATGCCCCAGGAAAGCAAGTTAAAAAGGGCTGTGTGAGTCAAAAGGCACCAACGAAAAGGAAACCTCCCTAAAAGGAAAGGACAGGCTAGAAGTAAACAAAAGGTCACGGCTTCTGTTGTGAAGTTATTTCCTCTGGCAGTGTCAAAAGAAATTGTATGAAAGCCATATACAAACGCCACTGTGAGCATGGTCAGAGCAGCCATGCTTAGTGATTGGCTGCTCTGCACATGCCCAGCTGACCACCTGGCTTCCCCCCCCCCCCCCATCGAGCTGCTTACTGCTTTTGCGAGCAGCTCATTTGCATGCAATTTGCTTTGGAAATCGATCTGTATTTCCAAATTGGTAATTTTTTTACTGAGGTGGAAATACAGAGCGATTCTTTATGTGGACCATTTTGCATCTGGATCTAAGAGTGAAGACTACATGCGATCCCCAGGGAAACCTCAGAAGGCGCTAGAATCTGAGCTGCCGTTTGTAGAAGGTGAACAAACACTGACACGTGTGTGTGAACTCTGCATCCTCACAACAGTTTTTCGTGTTCTCGCTTCTGCAGTCGACTCTGTTTTTTTGAATTGAATTGGCAACTGTTTGATCACATTGAACTTCCATGTTGTACTGAGAAATCCTTCATGTGTCTTACAAGAAAGTAGTGTTTAATGCCAGGTTGTTTCTCCTGGCTGTGCATGAGCTTTCGCTCCTCATTGCTAATGGAGTTTCCTGGTAGGCGCATTGTTGGCAGGTTCTGGTAGATGGCAGCTGTTAGGCAATTAGAAGGCTGGGCCATGACCAGCTCTGTCACATTCTGATTTCTGGCATATGTAATGTGGCAGAACTTCAAAAAGAAATACTCCCTTGAAGCAGCTAAGTGCAACTGAACCTCCTCACATTGCAGATTTCATTAGATTCATTCACTGTTACAGAATCTTAGGCTGTTTTTGTGTCCCAGAGCACCCTGCGCTGTTATTGAGGTCTTCTGCATTGATAACGTTTTTTATATTTTTTATATGTTTTTATATTTCCAGTATAAACTTGTGTTGCTAGAGACTCTTCTAGTTAATACTAAGGTGTTCTTTATCTTTGGGAGTGAGGGCAAGGAATTGTTTTAAGGCTCCCATTGCATAATCTTGAGCCATTCCAGATTTTACTATTTATTTAAAATCATTTATTTCCCGCTATATCATACAGTTTACAGCGACTAACATACATGCTGTATATTCTTGAATATAAACCGCCATTTTTTGACCCCAAAATGGGGATATCGATTTATATTTAGGTTTCCCCACTGTTAACGGCATTTTTTTCTAACTCCGCTCCCTGTGGTTATCAGCTTTAATTTGCAGCTTCTTCCTCCTTCGACTTATATTTGAGTTATGTTCCCCTCCCCCCCTTTTATATTCGAGTATATACGTTAATTTGGAAAGCTTATGATTTTTACCCGCATAAGGATAGAAAAGTGTTTCTTGTCCTTTCAGATATAGTTAATTAAGTTTGCCAACTCCAGGCTCCGCCCTTTCTGCCTCGCCTCACCCCATGCTTGGAATAAACTCCCTGAGTCCATACGCCAGGCCCCCTCCCTGCCCATCTTCAAATCCTTGCTCAAAGCCCACCTCTTCAATGTCGCCTTCGGCACCTGACTACTACACCTCTATTCAGGAAATCTTGACTGCTCCAACTTGACATTTCGTCCTTTAGATTGTAAGCTCCTTCGAGCAGGGACTGTCCTTCTTTGTTAAACTGTACAGCGCTGCGTAACCCTAGTAGCGCTCTAGAAATGTTAAGTAGTAGTAGTATGGCTGAAAATGCTATACAGTGAGAATCTAAATATTTTCTGGTTAAACAGAGCACAGGGAAAGGGAATGGTACTTGATATACCACCTTTCAGTGGTTACAATCAAAGCGGTTTACATACTACACACTGTTTGTACCTGGGTAAATGGAGGGTTAAGTGACTTGCCCACAGTCACAAGGAGCTGCAGTGGGGGAATCGAACCCAATTCCCCGGGATCAAAATTCGCTGCACTAAACACCAGGCTACTCCTCCTCCTGTACCCACTTACATTCTGCTAATCAGCAACCTTGCCATGTTCGTACCCCAGCATAAATCTTCTGATTGAGGGCCTTGGGATGTGTTGTACCCCAGCTTCCAGTCTTCTGGTTGAGGGCCTCGGAAGTCAGCATACAGTCTTGTGATGGAGGCTGAGTTCTCTGCTCCAGCTCATTTGGTGTTGATAATGAGTTTCACCATGGTTCTTAATGAACTGCAAATGTTTTGGAAGTATGTTTTTCATTCTGGATCCTTCCTTCATATCGTGGAAGGCCTCTGAGGATTCTGTGGTCTGCGAAGGTGTGGATGACTTTGCAGTTTGCTTTTTGCACTATTGCTGTGGAAGGGGAATCGGAAGGGAGGATTAACCACATCTTTTCTGACAGATGGTATCTATAGTGTTTCTCACTGTCCCTAGTACTAGAATTAAGAGCTGTATATACAACACAGTGATTCACTCTTATTATTTCCGGGCACATTGGCTCCCTCCTCACAATGAGTTAGGCATCCAGACGGCATTGACAGATTGCTCTTATTTTCATACACATCAAATCTCTAACGTTCTGTCTGTTTAAGCAGGTCTAGGATAAGTGGGTCTGAGGAGTAATGAGGCATGGCCTTTATTACTATAGAGAGGTACAGAGCACAATAGTCTCTGCTTAGCAAGTTCATTTGCCGAAACTGCTTCACAGGGCTGCCCAGTGAGGGTTGGAAAATATATTTGGTTTTCCTAACACTGAAGCGTATAAAACATAGAATGTCTAGACATGAGGGCTGGGATACATAATATTTTCAAAGCACTTAGCCTTCCAAAGTTCCATAGAAACCTATGGAACTTTGGAAGGCTAAGTGCTTTGAAAATGAGCCCCATAGTCTGTGGCAGATGAGCAAAGCTCGAAGGAGGTTTGTCCGGATGAGACCTTGTTGAGACTTTGTCTTGTGAAGTCAGATACCTGATTTCAGATCCTAACTTGGTCTCCTCATTCCCTGAATTGGCCGGGATGGGACTATTGCCTAGTCATGTTCATAACTCCAGGAGAGATGAAACAAGTATCTTTCCTGCAAGGGTGCCCAGTTGTGGAATAAAATTTAGTACTGGGCATAAATACAGTGGGTTCACCTGGTTCTCTCAGCTATATATTTGGTCTAGATACAGAAGGGGAAAGCTGGTGAATGTACCTAATGAAATGTTAATGAGAACAGGATGAGGAGTACAGAGGAGGCAGACCAATAAAGAAATTATTTTCTGTTTTCCTGCCTTGCCATCTCTCCACCCCTTGGTGCTTGTCCTGGGATTGGTAGCATAGAATGGTACTACTAATTGGGTTTCTGCCAGGTACTTGTGACCTGGATTGGCCACTGCTGGAAGCAGGATACTGAGCTAAATGAACCATTGGTCTGACCCAGTATGGCTGTTCTTATGTTCTCTCTACCCCTTTTTATCTTGGTTCACCAGCTTTCAGGTCTCTCTTTCTTTGCCTATTTCAAGTTCCCTTCTCTTTCCATGCTGTAAGAAGGCTGCTTGTGTCATTTCTCTGGGGAGGGGAGGGTTATCGCTGGCCAAATTGCCCTTGCTTGACATCAGTGACTGAAGTTCTGCTGATAAAGATCACCAGGCACAAAAGATTATCAATGGAAGAGAGCCTGAATGGTTAGAACAGTGATCTGAGAACCAGGAAACCAGGGTTCAAGTCCCGCTGATGCTTCTTGTGACCTTGGGCAAGTGAGTGTAACTCACCTTGATCTCGTGTTTGGAAAGGCAAGTAATTAAATCTAGACCAACCCTCCCCCCCCCCCCCCCCAAAAAAAAAAAAAAAAAGAAAATCCCATGATCTTGGGCACCAGGGCTCCTTCCAAAATCAGGCAAGCAGGCTCTTCTGTAGTCTTTGGGTCCAGCCATCCCTCCCTTACGGTTCATAGTCGTAGATTAGCTGCTTGAACCATGGAAAAATGCCACAGGGTTCAAACAAGCCTATCTGAGACTGTGAATCATGAGAGAGAAGAACTGGTGGTCAGAGCTGTCGGGCTGGGTCCAAAAGATGGGGATGGAAGAAGGGTAAGAGGTACAAGCAAAGTTTTTATGTCAAGCAGTGTGCAATCCAACAAACCAGCCTTTCATGCAAAGACCAAAGCCAGTCAATTAGTTTAACTGAACGAGGCTATGCTTGAACTGCTAATGTACCTGTATACATGGGTACTTAACTTTTATTTGGCCTACCCTTTCATTTGTGGATACCATTGGCGTACCTTGACCAATTTATAGACTAGTGTATTTTGCTGGCTTTGGTGTTTCACTTTACTCATTGAGCAGTCTCTACATCACCACAGTAGTCATTACACTTTTGAACTCCTGATGCAGGCTGTGTAGCCGAAACACTGTGACCATATAAGGTCGTTTCATGAAAGACTGATTTGTTCAATTGCGCATTGCTTGATGTGTTGTTTTTTTGTCCACCCTTTGGTTTGCTGCTGTCTTGCTGTGGAGTTTTGGACTTCCTTCTTTTGTTTGCTGCTATATCTGTGTATGTGCATATGGGTTTTTAAAATTTACATCTGTTTAATTGCTAAAACTCGTTTTTGTGTTTCACTAAAACTTCCCATGGCAAAAAAAAAAAAAAAAAAAAATTTAAAAACTCCAGAGGCACTGGAATTTTGGACATACCACCTCATCAAATACATATAAACAAGATGTTGATGGGGGTAAAAGGGGAAATGTTTCTTGTAAGGCTCTGCTTAGTAATAACTCAACAAAAGTGATGAGACCCCAGTGGCTTGGTTGTAAATGTATGTTGCTTTCATTGCAGAGAGCCTTTTATAGTGGGGTGATTGTGTTCTCTTTGGGGAGGGAGCAGATGGAATGTGTTAAGGGCTGTGTTGCACTTTAAAAGTAATTAAGAGGGAATCCCCGTGTGTGTGTGTGTGTGTGTTTTTTTTTTAATGCTGTTAGAGATGATGCAAGATTACTGCAGTGTAGAAATGACTGCCAGATCTGCCATGTTCTTTATACTACAGTGCAGATCAACGGCACCCAGTAAAGGCCATAACCAGATCTAGCTTACTGGATGACCGTAATAAGTGAAAATCAGTACTGTTCGTGGTCCTTGAGAATATCGGGATCTCTACTCTGGATAGCCCAGTCCCTGGCCACGGTATGAAAGGGTGGGTCATCAGTGGAAGAATTACCTCCAGCAGGCACTCCTAGGCTTGAATTCTGAACTTTGCTCTTGTCTTTCATGTGAAGATGAGAAGCTCCTTATTCTGTGTTTCAGTTTGTAGGGCAGAGGACTAAATCACTCTCCTTTCTTTATGCAGATGATAAAGCCCTTTCCTCATTGCTTCTGGTCCCCTATCTCTGCTTTATTGATGAGTGAAACGCCGTATTCTCTATCCAGTCACAGGAAAAAAAAATACCTTACTTTTCCCAAGTGTTTTTTTCCATCCTAGGTGGGAGAGGTACTATGGGGGTAATTCTATAACAAGGCATCTGGTAGGAGCCTATTCTGTAAAGGAATGTAGGTAAAAATATACGCCGACTTTGGAACGAGCACTTATGGCATCCGTAGAGTTGACGTAAGTATGTATGAATTATTAGCAAACTAGGAAAAAATGCCCGTTTCTGAGCGGAATGAAACAGGCGCTAGCAAGGGGCCCCGTCCCTCCGAGCTACTTGCCTTGTTCGCTGTGGGTGGCGTTTCCGTTTCGGCCCTCGAGTGTCATAGCTCCGCCCTCGACGTCATGACGTTTTGACGCGAGGGCGGTGCAGACACTCCAGGGCACACCGGATATCTCGGGCGCCTCAACTTCCGTGGAGGCTTCAGAACGTTGGGGTTGCCTTTTATATAGAGAGATCAGGAAAGTATAACTTTCATTACAATCTACAAAAAAAAGATTTTTTTGTAGATTGTAATGAAAGTTATACTTTCCTGATTTGCTAATAGTTAATGTTAGGAGGACATTTAGACTAGTTTGATTCCTATTTATATTTTGATTTGTTGTAAGTATGTATGTGTCTAAGTTTCAGTGATATGCATGTAACTATCTTGCCCAGACTTCGCCTATGTGAATGCCAGGAAATGTGCGCATTTACTGAATAGCACTTGGGCTGAATTTTGGTGTATACATACATATTTGTACACATGCATATATGCCATTATTCAAAATTCAGCTGCTCGACTTCTGGGAAAGGCTCAGAAACATGACTGTGTTTTCCCTCTATTGGTCGTGTTACATTAGCTTCTTTTTAACATTTGTATCTGGTTCAAAATTTTGTACATCACACTCAAAGCTCTACATCTAGGCACAGCACTATATAGTTCCTCTTTAACTATCTTCTACACTCCTAACCACTCTCCTAGATATATTGATGCTTATTACCTTGTATTACCACCACTCAAAAACGCTCATTGAGTCCGCTGGAATGCTTCCTCTTTTTTTTATGGCCTCTAAACTGTGGAATGATCTTCTACTACAAGATTAGAACCCTCATTTTCTAAATTTAAATTCCTCTTAAAAACCCATTAAAAAAAAAAAAAATTAGCCTTTGGAACCCTTACCTCGATCTAAGGAAGAGTGCCTATCTCCTGGAGTCAGTGTCCATGCAAACTATTATAGCTGTCTTATTATCTGATTCTTATTTAAGTATGAAGGATGAATAATCCCTGTCCTCACATTATATTGGTGTTCTTTTCTACAATCTCCTGAAGGTTTGGCTTTTATTTTGTACACCGCTATGAACTGTGCATCAGAAATGGCAGAATCTCAGGTACTAAATAAGCATAAACATATTCTAATGAAATACACATGTGATCAACACATAACTGTTCACGTGTACTTTGTAGAATTGCCTTCTTATCCTTAATCCATGCAACATATTCTAGTTACTTGGGTTTGCTGGATTTTTGCCTGTGCTGCAGGGTGTTCTCTCCATTTCAGCAAGATCTGTGCACACCTGCACTGCAATGTAATCCCTCTTTTCAAGTAATGCAGGAGCAGATCTGCTTAAAATCAGTATTTGAAAAATTGCTTGCAACATTATGAAAGAATAACATGTAAAAGAATTTAAAAAAAAATCTTCAACCTTATGGGCTTTCAAAATTAGAATTTGAAATCTGTCCGAGCTGCAAAGGAGTGGAAAGCAAATGGCACCCTTAACCTTCATTATTCCAAAAGAAAGCAGCCAAAGAGTTCGTGTAGACACAGAAGAGACACAAAGAAAGAACAGTTGTCAGAAAGGCTTTGTTCATTTGCAGCCAGTGATGGTTGGAGTGGCAACTGGCCAAGGTGCTCAGGGAAGACAAAGAGCCTGGAAGAAGATAATAAAAGAAGGGAGGGAGGATGATCTCTGCAGGGCAGTGTTCTTGCTTTTACTCCCCAGGTTACCTTGTGTTTTTATTTTTCTAGACCTGGAACAACAGAGTCCTTGGGGTAATCTATCTTTGACAGTATCTCTAAGAACTGCCATTATGATACAATTGTATCACGATGCATACCAAGTCTGTCTTTGGGGCCAGATGCTGATATAGCTGCCCTCATTCTAAGCTAGACAGGTAGCATAGGAACCAACAAGTCCATTCAGGCAGACTATGAAATTCAGCCTGCCTGTCTGACATTGCTGCCTGGATGTCTCACTGCTATCTGAAACTAAACATGACCAAGACTGAGCTTCTTGTCTTCCCCCTAAACCAACCTCTCCTCTTCCCCCATTCTCTATCTCTGTGGATAACACTCTCATCCTTCCTGTCTCAGCTTGTAACCTTCGGGTCATCTTCAACTCCTCTCTCTCCTTCTCTGCACATATTCAACAGACTGCTAAAACCTGTTTCTTTCTGTACAATATCACCAAAATTTGTCCTTTCTTTTCTGAGCACACTACCAGAACCCTTATCTACACTCTTATCGCCTTAGACTATAGCAACTTGCTTCTCACAGGTTTCTCACTAAGCCATCTCTGTCCCCTTCAATCTGTTCAGAATTCTGCTGCACGACTTATATTCTGCCAGTGTCGCTATGCTCATTAGCTCTCTCCTCAAGTCACTTCATTGGCTCCCTATCCATTTCCGCATACAGTTCAAACTCCTCTTATTGACTTACAAGTGCATTCACTCTGCAGCTCCTCAGTGCCTCTCCACTCCTCTCCCTCCCTACACTCCTCCCCAGGAACTCCGTTCATTGGATAAATCTCTCTTATCTGTATCGTCCTCTTCCACTGCCAGCTCCAGACTCCATTCCTTTTAACTTGCTGCACCATATGCTTGGAATAGACTTCCTGAGCCAGTACACCAAGCTCCATCTGTGGCCGTCTTCAGATCTAGGCTAAAAGCCCATCTTTTTGATGCTGCTTTTAACTTCTAACCCTTACTCACTTGTTCAGTACCCATGTTTTATCATTCCTACCTTAGTAATTCCCATATCTGCCCTGTTTGTCCTAATTAGATTATAATCTCTGTCGAGCAGGGACTGTCTCGTGTCCAGTTTACAGAGCTGCGTACGTCTAAGTAGCGCTATAGAAATGATAATGATAAGTCGTAGTAGTAGATTGCAAGAACTCTATTGGCACATAGGACTGTGAAGAATTAACAACGGACCCATCACACTGCCATGTGTCTGCCCAACATATGTGTTGTTTAAGTACAGGAATTTGTATGCTCATCTGCCTGGAATGTTGGTGAAAACCGATATCATGCAGGAGGTCAAGCAAGAGCGACTGTGAGAAAGCCAATTGCTTATTCCATTTATTTAGGTGTACTTTATAGATTAGGCCTAAACTTCCATGCAATTTATAAAATACGGCGAGCTTCCTCCTGCGTGACTAAATGTAGTCGCGGGCAGATATGCCAAGTAAAACTTGTTGTAAATGCCGATGCCTAAATTATGCACAGACCAGGTATATTCTATAACCATATGCATAGATTTTAGAAATGTCAATGGACCTGTCCAGTCAACGCCCATGGCCACACTGTAATGCTACTGATTTATAGCCTTTCTCACTAACACAGACTGCTCAGTAATTACCGTGGATTATTTTGGATTCGTAACAAGTAAATGAAACCTTTATTAGAGGAGCTAAATTCTAGAATGATTAAGGTATATACAATTGATTAGCTATATACACACTGACTGAGTCAAATTAGGAGATATGCACACTAATTAAACCATCTAACTAAAAGAAAGCTATAAAACATATATATATATATATATATATATATATATATATATATATACATACAACACTGGTCTGGAAGCTCAGGCTCTTATTAGCTGGGAGGTCCGTTGCGGCGAAAGCTCAGAGTCTCCTTATTGACCAGGAACAAACCTTCTGCACGACACGTCTGCCCACAGATGAACCTCGACCTTGCTGTGACAAGCCCTCCCTTTTTATTAGGCTCTGAGCTCATGTTCAGAGCTATGGAAAATTACAGCTAAGGAAAAGTACAGAATGCTTACTGTGGGAACGTAGTCACGTGCTTTCCAAAGTCCAGGTGGCTAAGCTGGGCCTGGAAAAACAAGTGCTATCCTCCTCTTCACAATCTAAATTAGTTAGAGCTGTGTCTTATCTTCTGCATTCCAACTTATTTTAACACAATCAAAGTTAAACAACCATTTTTAAACAGAATTACTTCTAATCAACAATACAGACCCCGAGTGCACTGGTCGGTCCAGACAGGGTTGAAAAACAATCTTGAAAATTTCACTTCCATTACACACACACCCTTTTCAACTATGCAGCTTAGAATTTATGCACATCACGTTATAGAATACTAGTAAAAAAAGGCCCGTTTCTGACACAAATGAAATGGGCGCTAGCAAGGTTTTTCTCGGAGTGTGTATGTTTGAGAGAGTGTATGTGAGAGTGACTGTCAAGCTCATTTTCAAAGCACTTAGCCTCCCAAAGTTCCATAGAAACCTATGGAACTTAGCCTCCCAAAGTGCTTTCAAAATATGCCTCTGTGTGTGAGAGAGAGAGTGAATGTGCGAGTGTGTGTGTGTGAGAGAGAGTGTGTGTGTGAGAATGAGAGTGTGTGCAAGTGCGTATGTGAGAGACAGTGTGAGAGAGAGAGAGTGTGTTTCACACAGATACAGTGTATGCGAGAGAGAGAGAGAGAGTGTGTGTGAGACACTGACTCTCTGTGAGACTGAGTGTATGAGACCAAGAGAGTGTGTGAGTGACTGTGTGACACATAGAGAGTGAATGTGATACAATGTGAGACATAGCGTGTGTGTGAGAGTGAGAGAGAGAGTGTGTGTGTGACAGAGTTACCTCCCCCCCCCTTTGGTGTCAGGCCCCCCCCTCCTTCCCTCTCTCTGGTGTCTGAGTGTTACTGTGCAGGATGCTGAGCTCTGGCTGTGCTTCAAGGAACTGACCAATCCTATTTAATAGAATGTACCTCCAACATTCTGAAGCCGAGAAACCTCGTGTGGTTGGTCACTTCTGCTTGTGAAGAACCCGGAAGTACGTGATGTCTATTCAGGAGATGGATACAGAGAGCAGGAATGCCTCAGCCATGCAGTCAGCTTCAGAATGTTGGAGGTGCGTTTTATTATGTAGGATGCTTAGACTGTTCTGCACGTAGATTCTAATTAATGCCAATTAGTGTCAATACTTGCTTGTGAAGTAGCCATTATCACGGATTGGCTTGTTAACTAATTGAGTTGCGTGCACAGATCCAGAATATGCCCCATTTTGTGCGCGCAGCTTATATGGAATCTGGGGGATTATGCCAGTCTTGAAACTACCACACTAGTTGCCAGCACGTTTTTGCATTCAGTACAAGATTTTGACACTTCTGCACCAGATAGCATACAAGCAGTTACCTTGTCATTTATCCCCAAGTGGTATAACTTTATCGACCACAGCAATGTTTGAGATCTAAGGAGGGGATGCGGTTATCTAATGTGAAATTTACTTTGACACATTATGCTGTAATGAGAACAATGGCCTTCTGTGTAGTGGGTCCTTCATTGTGGAACAGATTGCTGGGCTGTATATGCTTGTGTATATATGCTTAAGAAGTTGATAAAAGAAGCACCTGTTTGGACATGCATTGACAGTGTGATAGTGCTATATTTGGGTGTGTGAGAGAACAGAGTTCTTGGTATGTGGTGTTTGTCCTGTTGATCTTTCATGTATTTTTAGGATTTTACAAAAAAATATTATATCTTGTTCGTATTTCCATCAGCAGGATTTGTTAGATTTAAAGCAATATTCTCTACTTTCCAGTTTACTCTGTCTGTCTTTGGAACGGTTTACCAGTGCAGATTCATTCTTTGAGGAATGTGTTTGCTTTTAGGAAGGTGTTAAAAACATATTTGTTCTCTTATTAGTTTTGTTGTTTTATTTATTTATTTTTGTTTTGTTGAATTTTTGTTAACATCCTGATGTATGTTTCAGTTCATCTTGTTGTTATCTTGCCTTGAATTCCTTTGTGGAGAGTTGGCGGGTTAAAAGACCCTGATAACAGTAGTAGTAGTAGTACTTAGAAATAGTTGGTATGCGTGGCTAGGGCTTTTGTAGTAGCTGCAAGCCTTCATGGGCTGCAGCTGGGTCAGGTTTTCAGGATATCTTTAATATGCGTGAGAGAGATTCATGCATTCCACCTCCATCAATGCAAATTCATTAATATTTTTGAGATTTGCTTACACACCGCCTCCATTGTATGGTACTCTGTCATGCATATTAAGTATATCCTGAAAACCTGACCTATTTGTAGCCCTCAAGGACCGGAACTAAGTAGCACTAGGATAGGGTTTTATTTCTTTTGTTTCTGCCTCCTTTGTTTAGATAAAATAACTTTCAGAGTCTTAACGCTCCAATTGGGCAGCTCATGTGTTGAGAAGAACAGAAGGAATCAGGAGTAGAACATGGATAGATTAGCTGAACTTGTGGTGTGCATCAGTCATCATATGCATGGTCTGTTGCATTTTGTACAGAATAGAATTCTGGGCTGACAACCCTGGGCTGTCTAAGGCTGTGCCTTTCCCAGCAAGCACAGAATGTGAGAGAGCTTCTGTCATATGCAGACAGCAGTTACCACCCTGTAATTGTAAACAGAGGGAAGATTTCTAGATTGTATGGAGAGCACTTCCAGGAACCGGAACATTACACTAGTGTTTATCAATGTCTTTTAACCTCCTGGACCATGATCAGATTATAATGATCCCAAAGTTAAAGGATGTAGGACTTTGGAGCCAGATGTTAGGAAATAAAATGATATAACACACCAAGAAAATTCCCAAATCACCTTCCCATCCCCTTTAAGATCAGCACAATCTAAAAATCAGGCTACCCCACATTTATAGAATAAATTACATATCTAAAAGATAGTGTTGACTGTGAATTGGTAAAAGGTGAAAATAGATGCCTTCCTGCCACTTTATGATGTGTTGGGGACCTGTTTAGTTTTCTCCTATTTTGTCTATGGGTGGGGGAAGTTTAGTAAATAGGGCCCTGCATTTGTGCTGTGCATATGGAAGGAGATCTGTTTGAGAAGTCTGCAAAGCAGAGGCTTGAACTCTCATTTCTCGGGGGCCACTTGCAGAGTTAAACCTCAGTTTATCGCCATTATAAGAGACTGTTGAAGGAAGTAGGTCAGCTCTTTACCCTTGTCTGAATGAGGATCAGAAAGATTTATTGTGTCGTGTTGGCAGGAGCACAGATATAAAGGGATCCTGCAGTTGAGCATAATTAAAGATAAGAACGTTTTCATGTTTATGAATGTCTACACCTGCCATGCCTCTGCCTGTGGTTTTAGACAGTGCGGCCTTTGCGGTTTTATATTGGCTTCATGCTCCATTTCTTTCTTTCTTTTCTTATTCTTTATCTCTGCCTCTCCCATATCTCTCTCTTCCTGTTCTTCTCTGTCTCTCCCCCCCCCCCCCCCCCCCCCCCCCCACCGTTTGCATTGCTGGGTTTATGTCAGTGGTTGTGAAAAACTGAAAACCATAGTTGAATTATCCATTACAGCTGAAAGAATGGTTCCCAGGGGAGCAGCCTTTATCTCAGGTTCCTTGAGCATCTTTTTCACTGATTTAACTCATGGAAAATCTTTTAAGAATTCTGGACATTTTTCTCTTTAAATTCTTCCTTTTTTGAGAGTCCTTCTGTGCCAGACGCACTTTTAACACATACAATTACCACAAGCTTACAGGTTTATTAAGATTATTCTTCAGCTCCACTTTCTGACCAAGTTCTCAGTGCGCCCTTGAAAAGACTATCAGAAGTTGAAAGGCTTTTACTCCTCTCTTTGGGGCCCTTTTAGTAAGCTACAGTAAGCACTAATGTGTGTTTACCACAGGGTGTGCTGAGGCGTCCCACTGTAAGTTTTGGATGTGCGCGTGCTACCTATGTGCTAATGTTCCTTCTCCTCCCCCCCCCCCCAGCCCCCCCGTGAGCCGGCTCTCCTCCCTCCCTCCGTATCCGTCCCTCACCAACCTGATCTTCGAATCCTTTGCCTGCCCGCTAGCGCTGACTCTCCCCTGCCGGTTCACGCTTCAAAATGGCCGCCGAGACTTCAGCAGAAGTCTCGCGAGGCCGCCTCTGGAAGTCTCGGCGGCCATTTTTAAAGCGCGAACCAGCAGGGGAGAGAGCGCTAGCGGGCAGGCAAAGGATTCGAAGATCAGGTTGGTGAGGGACGGATACGGAGGGAGGGAGGAGAGCCGGCTCACGGGGGGGCTGGTGGGGGAGGAGAAGGAACGGGGAGAGGGCGGGGCGAAGGGAGAGCTGCCTGGTGCCGGCCCTGCGTTTGGGGGGGCATTGCCCCCCCTCGCCTCCCCCAGTCTACGCCCATGCTTGTAGCGCTATAGAAATGATAAGTAGTAGTAGTAGTTCTGCGTGATGCGTGAGTCCTTACTATATGTGTGGAGGAGTGGCCTAGTGGTTAGGGTGGTGGACTTTGGTCCTGAGGAACTGAGTTCGATTCCCGGCACAGGCAGCTCCTTGTGACTCTGGGCAAGTCACTTAACCCTCCATTGCCCCATGTAAGCCGCATTGAGCCTGCCATGAGTGGGAAAGCGCGGGGTACAAATGTAACAAAAAATAAAAAAATAAAATATAATGGGTGTCTGTAGGGGGCCACACACTAATGGGGAAATTTAGCGCTTGGCCATTAATAGGGAAAATAGAAAAATCAGCCATTTTACCCCAGGAGTAAAAATGGCCATAGAGTATGGCAGGGGCATGGGAGCTAGCCCCCCTGCTTTCACCCCCTCCCCCGCTGCCGACCCTTCCCGCCGCCGCCCTCAGGTACCTTTGGTGGTGGGGGTCCCCATCCCCCGCCAGCCAAAGTCCTCTTCAGCGCCGGTCTCCGGTGTGTTGCTGATCTGGATTCTGTTTCTGTGAGTCATGACGTCCTGCACGTTCCTACGTGTAGGACGTCAGGACTCACAGAAACAGAATCCAGATCAGCGAACGCGCCGGAGACCGGCGCTGAAGGAGACTTCAGCTGGTGGGGGTTGGGGACCCCCGCCACCAGGTACCTAGCGGTGGTGTGGGGGGGGGGGCAGCGGGGTCAGGGAGGCTAAAATATGCTCCCTCACCTCAGGCTCTGGACCCCCCTCCCGACGAAGTCTGGCTACGCCCCTGGCGTGCATGAATGACCTGTGTAAGGATGACTTAAGGCCACTTTGTACCGCAGTTTGGTAAAAGGGGCCCCTTGGTTACATTTAAATAGGTTTGTGCAATTCTGACTGTTTCCTAGCAGCTTTGTAACCTTGCATCTGTGTGCCTGGCTCTGTTCTGTGTTCTGTCCCAAGGCGTCCTGAGTAGGTTGCCAAATTGTGCACAGCAGTGGCGTTCCTAGGGGGGGGGGGCGGTGGGTGCGGTCTGCCCCGGGTGCACGCCGCTGGGGGGGTGCCGCGCGCGCCTGTCCTCCGTTCGTTCCATGCTTCTTCTCTGTCCTGGAACAGGTTACTTCCTGTTCCGGGGCAGAGAAGAAGCATGGAACGAACGGAGGACAGGCGCGTGCGGCACCCCCCCCAGCGGCATGCACCCGGGGGGGGGGGGGGGTTTCCTTTGCAGGGGTGTCCTTTCGCTGGGGGGGGGGCGCATCTGCGATCCGCCCTGGGTGTCAGCCCCCCCTAGGAACGCCACTGGTGCACAGAAATACATGATGGGAAAAAAAAGCAGTGCCTTTTTATGGAACTTTTATGCACTAACCATTAGGCTGCTGCTCCATCTCTTTAGAGGTTAGGTCCTGAAAATTTCTCCAGAGGTTTTGTTGTACATGGTTATTTTCTCCTGCTCTATTTTACCAATGTAGCATCCCGCTTTACATTTAGATTAGAGGAGGCGTATCAGTTGGACCTCCTTATGGTCTAGACCTTTCCTACCTGGGTAATTGTAGGATCCTGCTCTTTATGCTGAAATAATTTTCTTTTCTTTTCCTTTCTTCATCCTTTTTACTTCAACCCCCCCCCCCCCCCCTCCCACCACTTATCCTCTGCTGTTCCTCTTGTTTCTTCTGTCTGCTTCTTGTCTCTTTCTGCTTCCTTCTAAGCTTCCCAAACTTCTCCAAATTTCTGACCCTGTGCATATATTTTTAGTGACTAGGGATGTGTACTCATTTGAAATAATATGGGAAATAACGATTGGAAAAACCCCTGGAATTTTTTTTTCTAGTCATGTGCACCATTGCTTCAGTGTGCACCTGTAATGCGTGCTATTAATGAAATTTGGCCTGAAACAAAAATTTAACAGTCATTGCTTGTTTGGCTAATATCAAGTGTAGTATCTGTTTTTATCAATTAAAAAAAAATACATGAAAACAAAAATAAATAACACAGAAAAGGGAAAGGGATGGGATTTGATAAACCGCCTTTCTGTGGATACAATCAAAGCAGTTTACATATTATATACAGGTATTATTTTGTACCTGGGGCAGTGGAGGGGTTAAGTGACTTCCCCAGAGTCGCAAGGAACTGCAGTGGGAAGCGAACCCGGTTCTCAGGCCACTGAACTAACCATTAAGCTACTCCTCCACGCCAAATGAATTTTTTTTGTGTGTCTGCACACCCCTATTAGTGACGCTTTTGACTGATGTTTGTATGTCGTTCGAATGGTTTAGGAAGGTGTGTATTTGGATTATAGATGGCAGGGTGAAATATTTGATGAACAAAATTACAAAAGACTTTCCGTTTGATAGCACAGTGTCTTCATTACAGAAAAACTAAAGTTTACAGGGCATGTCCATGTGGAGCAAGTGCAGATACTGTAACCCACTACAAGCAAGGCACCGACATCCCCCAGTCAGATATGCAGAAACCTGGTTTCAGCTCTATCTAGTATGCCATTACTAGGGAAAGGATGACTGCTTCATTTGGGAGACTTCCCCAGTGTTTGCTCACATATGGAACCTCTTTTAATATAAACTGTGGCGGATCTGTGGGAGGAGAGGAATGTATTGCTCAGTGGCATTTTTGAATAGCTCTCTGTAATTAGATGACAATTGTAAGTGTACCGAATCTATAAAAACAAAACATAGCAAGCTCCTGAGCTTTTTAGGGTAAGGCTCACCACTTAGTTCTGCTTAACAGTTATAGAAATACAATGTGATGGTGCATCATTTGTGGGCATTACGTCTAGCTTGTTTAACTTAAAAAAAAAAAAAACTGACTAGGGACCCTCCTCAGATGAGGAATAGGCCACATGGATGGTCTTACGGACAAGTGGGCTACCCCATTTTTCACAGCTGATTGGCACATTTGGCCATTGGGGATAGCCTGTTCCATCACACGCAAAAATCAGCAAAATTCACTGACTTTTAGCTTAGTACACTCGTCCGTAGATAAATATTGATGCCTTGATGCACTAGATCCAAAAGCTGCAAATTTGCAAAATTGAGGATAAGCCCACATGTCTATAAGACCATTTTGATGGTTATCGTATAAAATGAGCTTGCAATATGCTTTGTGCAGCATCCCATATGTATGGATAGATGCTTGATAGGATTGGTGTGCTTGGTAGGTCTATGAAGATTCTGAGGTTGCAGTATAATGGATAAGACGGATAACAAAGTTTAATTGTTCTGTTTTCTTTTTTTTCCAGCCTTTACCATCATGATCATTTTGGCCTTGGTTCGGATCAGCAAGGGCCAAGGTGATGGGCACCCTTCTCTGGGCCAACTCTCTGGCATTCGTAATCTCTTTGGCGTGTGTGTCTACTCCTTCATGTGTCAGCACTCCCTGCCATCCTTGGTCACTCCCATCTCCAGGAAGAAGCACCTGACTCAACTTGTTCTGCTGGATTACACTCTGATCCTGGCTTTCTACAGCTTGCTTTCCTTCACCGCTATCTTTTGCTTCCAGAATGACATTCTCATGGACATGTATACCCTCAACTTTGCCAACTGTGATATCATCAACCTTGCCTTCATCCGCTACTTCCTGGGACTCTTCCCCGTCTTCACTATTAGCACCAACTTTCCTATCATTGCCGTAACACTACGTAATAACTGGAAGACTCTCTTCCATCGGGAAGGGGGAACCTACCCTTGGTTGGTGGACAGGATTGTTTTTCCATTAATTACCCTAGCTCCTCCCATATTGGTGGCATTCTGCACCCATGATTTGGAGTCCCTGGTGGGCATCACAGGGGCCTATGCTGGCAATGGCATCCAGTACATCATCCCTGCCTTCCTAGTGTACTGCAGTCGGAAGCAGATGCAACTCATCTTCAATGGGAACATTGTGAATAAGTACCAGTCACCATTCCGGCACACCTGTTGGATCTGGTTTGTGTTGGTCTGGGCTTTTTCCTGCCTGTTATTTGTGACTGCAAATATAATTCTAAGTGAAACTAAACTTTGATTCTAGGACAGAGAAAAGGAAACGTTTTCCATCCAGTTGTCCTGTAGACACTTTCACTCATTTCTTACTGACTGTAGGAAAAAAAAAAAAGAAGAACCATAACAGGTTTTTAGCGGAGCAAAACTTTTCGCTGCATTTCACTATCTGAGTATTTAAAATATTTCATGCAATCTGTGACACAGATTGACTTGGATACCTTCGGAAATGATTCCCTGCTTGTTCTTCAAGTGGTCTTTGCATTTCTGCACATTGTGGATGTTTTGTCAATTCCAGGAAGAGCAGACCGAACAGGAGGGAGCTGTTCTGTGGTGCTGGAGAGGAAAAGACCTCTCTGCCTCCAAAGAACAGTAGACTTGTGTTCTGCTTACATTCTACAGAGGCCCAGTCTGGAAATGTTCTTAGTATGTTAGTCTGTCCTTCCTTTTTGGCTACAGACAAAGGACCTTTGGTTTTCCCAGTCAAAACCTGAGGGTGAGAAAGGACGTTGTGAAACTGAAGGTATCCTATTGATGATGATTCTCTTTTTACTTTTTCTTTGTCATAATTCTGGAAACAGCCATTATATCTCTGAAAAACCTAGAGAAGAATGCCTTTAGACCATTGCTGGGACCTTTCTCTTTCCTCCCTTGTCCTGCTCTCTCTTCCCCCTTCCTTTTACCCCACCGCCACTGTAACCAAATGAGACAGACTCGGACCTGAAGCCATGTCCTTCTTCCAGTCTCTTGGTGTTGCTGTTAAGTAGCTTCAGCTGTTCAATTGGTGTGTCAGTGTCACAGGTGCCTTGATGCAGCAGGACCAGCTTTTGCCTTGGTGGTCCAGGTGCTAATTATCAGGATTCGTCTGTTGCTTCACCCCGCAGCTGTGCAGTAAACTGTGATCTAGCCCTCCTGTGCCTGACTAATTGACCTTGGTCTCCGCTCAGGAGGACAGTTTGGTTGCTAGTTTGAATGCTAACCACCCTGCTGCTGCCAGCTGCTGCATGTGTCCAGCTCTTGTTAGATGAGAAATAACGAAAAGGACAGACTCGGAGTGAAAAAGAGTGCTCCAAACAATCATGAAGATTTTATCTTTGTTTTCAGTGGTATGTAACAGTACTCCAGAAGGTTCTTGTCCTTTTCCAGATCTGTGTTCAAGCAAAATAAACATGACCTGTTTCTCCATTACATATTGGCACCATTTTCTTCTACCCATGCTTCTAAGATAAGACTACCTCAATGACTTCTGTGTCTGGTGTGGGAGAGAATCTGAGGTTCAGAGCTTGTACTATCCATAAGAGAAGAGTGAAGCACAGATCTTTCTGCTTGTGCACATAGCTCTAACAGGCCTTCTGCTTGCTCTTCTCATCAGCTGCCCTCCTGCCAGTCTTGAGCAATACGGAGGCACACATCTGCTTTGTTCCACTATTTATTCTTGTGCCTTTTTTGTGAAATTTGCTAGTGAAGGGTAGGGAAGATCCCAGATATCTTTTATCAGAAAAATAATTCATCCTCTTGCTGGTCAAAGGATGCTTCCCTTTCCTGAAATTGGCCTGTATTGAGCCGATTTGCTTTGTTGGGGTTAGTATGAAAAGAAAAATTTTTATGCCTTTGAATCATGAAGAAAGAGGAGCCATCCAAAAACTAGGGACTATTGGACCATCTGGTTTCATAATGGTGGCCTCTGATTTACAGCTGCTGCTATAGTTTATTGCTATAATAAGGCGCAGGGTTATGTCCAAAATCTTTAGGAGGATTGTCGTTTGCTTTCTTTGATTAGATTGGAAACCCGTGCAAAAGTGTCAGCATTAATTGTGGGGTTTCATGTGCCTGCTGCACTGTTTTTCTGCTCTTAATATCTCATGATCTTTGCATTTCGGATGTAGGGTACTGAGGCCTGTAAAGCGTGGATGCTTAAGGATCTATTACTGTCCAAGGATCCAAGTTTAGGAAATGGTGGACAGATACTCAAATACCTGCATTGGATAAGATGCTGATCATTGAACATCAAGTCAAGGAATCAGCTGGCCGATCCTTACACAAGGTTCATTCTAAGGGTCAGTGTGCAGTTGACCCTGGACAATGGAGGTTGTAGGACAAGATACTGACTCCTGTTGCCAAATCATTTATATCACATGGTGGAACACATTCGTTCTATCTAGTGTCTTTGTGGGACTTGAAATACATTCTGTAGGCATTATGCAGCATGAACCCTACTTACTGATACGTGTATTAGAAATAAATCACAATGAATATGCTGCCTTAGGAATGTTTCACTAAGTCTTTTCAGGCCAGTTTGGGACTGCAGCCAACTATATAATAAAGTGTATCTAACGGTTCTTAGTTAGATAGTCATTAAAGAGCCTAGCTTAAGCTGTACTTGGGATAGGCTCCCTTTTGAGGGATCTTCGAGTGGCCTTGTTCTCGAGTCCTGATTCATGTGTGAGCTCAGCAAACTTTATTTCCATTACATAGTTTCCCACTATGAAAAAAATAAAACATGGTTTAGCTAATTTATATGCAGAAAAAATATATATAATACAAGGGGACTGAGAAATTTTAACAGGGAAGGAGGTCTTTAAAGGCAAAAACTATGACGACATCCCTTTTTGTCCCAGGTTTCCTGGAACAGGACTCTTCCGTGAGCACACTGTATGTACAGCATCCATGACACAATCTCTCCTTTCAGGCATGGTGTATTTGTGCTCTTGAGACGGGTGTGTAAATGCTCTATATACATGAGAGAAAACATCAGATGATTCGCACACCATGGCAATGGTGCGTGGAAAAAAAGCAGCATCAATCCTGTACCCACACAAAGCTGTTTTCCTTTGAAGCACAAGACAAGTCTATAATTATATTTGGAATATGTGACAACTTTATATACTGAGCATTAATTAACAGAAACAAGATTTGAATTAAGCCACAAATCTTGTGAACCTTATTATTATCAGTGGTAGCATGCTCAGATAGGGTAGTTGGGAGGGGGGGGGTATGCATACACATCCAGATGGTGGCTTTCTGCTAGGTCTCTGATCTATAACCTTTGAGCTTGCTTCCTTTTCCCCATTGCAGATGAGTGGAATAAGGACTCCCCCTGTTGTCTCTGATCGTTACTTGTTAGAAAATTACCATCTTCTTTTCTGTGTGTGTGTATATTTCCTCACCAAAACAGCATGGTAATTCTAATAATTATTTGTGCTGTTTTCAACTTAAACTAGCAAGTGAGCAGCATGTGCTAAAGATCCTGACATGGTGTAGATCAAGCAGTCTGCTGTTTTCAGTTGTGTTTATACAGGGGGTCATGTCGGAAGTATGGCTGAATTAGCAAAGGTTTATAACTCAGACTCCAACCCATGCTACTGTCCATGTGCACAATTGTCATAAACATTCCTGGGAGCGGGGAGGGGCTCTTAAAAGTCTGGGGACAGAGGTCTGCCTCATGAAACACTGTTGAAGAAACTCACAAGAGATAATCATTGGCTTAAAATACTGAAAACCCATGCAGATGAGCCGTGGGGCCCTGGAGGGTGATGGGAATCTGAGGTATTGTAAGCTGTCAGGTGTTTGAAGCTTCTTCGAAAGTATCAGCAGGGAAGCGTTGAGTGCGGTCGTCTCATAAACTGTAGCTTGGCATTTCCGGATCAGGATGTGCCATGCTGTGTCTGATTTAAGCACGAGATTAGATTTGTAATGGGTAATAATATTCCGGTCCTTGTTGGGGAGTAGCATGGTACTCCATGCACAGCTTGTCTCCAAATGTAATTATTTTAGAGCAGAATAAAATCTCTTGTGATACACAGCTGTGGGCCTCGTTTCTTCTTAGGCTGGGAGAAGAATGATGATTTTCTTGAGGGGTCCTAACTTTTGCACCTCAGTAGGAACAGATAACCAAGGAGAAGGAAGGGAAGATAGGTGTAATGAATTCGGGAGCGTCTTGGAGAAACACAGCAGGAACTGAGACCAATAATACACAGGCTCCATCCGTCACTGGATCTTGCTCCTGCCTCTAGGTGTTCTGTGGATAAAGCATCAGTGCTTCTAAAACACAATTACATTTCTTTCCACATAAACCCCAAAATTAAATCAGTCGGCTTCCCTGGGCTATAAATTGAATTTCTGCGGTCAAATTTATTATCACAATAAAACGTAAGGTTGATTTATGTCAAAATGTATTTAAAATGCATCTTTATGAAAGGAAATCTTACACATTCTCTTTTTGATATCTGTAGCAAACAAGATTATGCACGGTTGAAAATACTTTGACCTAACTGTGGATCTGCAATGAAAGTAGTGCAGTGAAGGATTCTGCCTTCTGTTACTAAAGAAAAGAAGTCATTTTCCACGCATTGATGCACCCTCTACTTATTGTCATAAACAGTCAGGTGACCTGCTCTGCAAGTTGACAAAGCAATTGGTGTGGCATGGCCTTCATAACTGCTTATACAGGAAAATGATAATCAGAGCAGCAGCACCACCACCACCACCTGAATGTTTTTAGAGCAATAGATATTTAAAATATGGTAAAATCATTTCATTTAGTAGTTAATTATGAAGGTGTATCCAGCTTTGATTTCATTTCTGAACAGAATTTGGCATTTTCATGTTTTTATGAGGCAATTCATGCTTAGCTGTGTCTCCCATTACCAACCTGAGTAAACTGTGGTCACTACTTCACAGATCTTTTTCAAAATGCCTTGAAGGCATCTCTCGAACTTTTGTGAACAGAGCATGAAATGATGATTATGAACTTGGAAAAGATGATTTATTTATTTATTTTAGGTGGGTAATGTTAGACCAACTCTAATTTTATTCCTTTTGCTAAAAAGTACTGCAATCTGGGACAGCACGATATTCTTGAAAGCTCATTTTAAACACTTAAAAAAAAATTGAAGGCAATACAATGGGTAAGAGATCTACAGAAGATGGAAAATTTCTGCTGTGGTTTGATTCAGGCGGTGCTTCTTTTCATGGTCTAGGAGATTGTCTTCTTCCAGCTGTGCCTTCATTATCTTTTTATGTTAAGATGCAGAATAAAGCTTTGGATCATTTTGGTGGTGTGCATTTTGAAACATTCACTTTTGCCTAAGTACTGATGCTGTACCCTGTACACATACACCCTAATTCTATAAATTTGTGTGCACAATTTATCGAATAAGGCCAATTGCATGTATAATTTAATATAATATGATTTAATATAATATGATGGCTGTTAATTGGAGTCAACAGCCAATTATTGGCTTTAATTGGTGTTAACTGTTGCTAATTAGCGCCAGTTCAGAGGCGCAACTGCCCTTAGTCGCTGTTCTAGAAGCTGTGCTTGCTAATTCTATCATGCACCACTTCTAGGGGGAGCATGGACATGGGTGAGTATTGGGCCTACCTAAGAGTTAGGCAGGCAGGTTAGAGAATACTAGGAGTTAGATGCCTAACTAGCATCCTTTGACATGGTATAAATGCTCTCCAGTGCTGTAGATATTCAAGGTGTGAGTGTTGCATGCACTGTCCGTGACACTAGATCAACATTTCCTGTCCTCCATGCTCAGTCTGGCATCGCACTGTTCCCAGCCCCACAAAGCTCTACAATTCCCCCCACCCCGCTCCGCTTCCTTGCTTTAAAATCCATCTCCAGTCCTCTCCCGAGCTGCACCAGTGGCAGCAGCACTCATAGGCTGCCTGTAGCCTGCACTGCGACTTCCTCTCTGAACCGTCCCACCCTTTCTGATGCAACTTCCTGTTTTCTGAAGGTTGGGACGGTCCCACCCCTTCTGATGCATCTTCCTGTTTTCTGAAGGGTGGAACAGTGCAGAGATAAAGTCCCGCTGCAGGCAGCCTATGAGTGCCGCTGGCGCTGCCTGGGCGAGGACTGGAGCTGATTTTCAAGTACGTGCGAAGGAGGGGACCTACTTCCTGTTAAAGGTTTCTGGCTATGTCGCTAATGCCTAAAGTTGGACTTACACTAGTATTCTATAACGGCTGTTATACAATTCGCGCTTAGCATGCTGATACCTAAATTTTGGCTGTTCTTGAATCCGTCCTTTAAAGGGTAGTTCTGTAAACTATTTGTGCTATATGTGTAGAATACTAGTATGGACACGCATTTATGCCAACATTCCACCTAACCGCTGTTTTATAAATACCCATCTGTTTTGCTCAGGGCATATTTGCCAAAGGGGCGTACACACGGGTAGAGCAATGGTGAGAAATAAGTGGCGCTGCTACTTAACATGCACGATTCACAGAATACCATGTTACACGTGTTGCCACATTTAGGGCCTAGCATAATTGCGGGCGCCTAGATATTAGGTTCGCTCATACTGGGTTATGCTTATATTCTGTAATGGAACCCAGGTGCCTTGGTTTGTTAAACCCAGCTCAGATAAGCTTATGTACAGGTGCTCCAGACAGCTTTAGAAAAGGCTATTTCTGTGCATAAAAATTGCCCCTTTTAGCTAGTTAGGTACATTTAAAAGGCCAAAGATGAAAATTTGGCATCTTTGTGTGGAATAAAGATGAATTTGACTAACCTTCATTGAGAATAACTGATTTCTGTAACAGGTTTTTATTTTTCCTTTATAAAGTCCTTCAAAAGCAATCTGTTCAATATGTGCAGAGACAGAGAGGAGTCAAAGATGACTCCAGAGTAATGGCCTGAGGAGACAGGAAGGATGAGTTATCCACACAAGTAGAGAATAGTGGAGAAAATAAGGAGTTCAGTCTTGGCCAAACATACAGTGGGGGAAATAAGTATTTGATCCCTTGCTGATTTTGTAAGTGTGCCCACTGACAAAGACATGAGCAGCCCATAATTGAAGGGTAGGTTATTGGTAACAGTGAGAGATAGCACATCACAAATTAAATCCGGAAAATCACATTGTGGAAAGTATATGAATTTATTTGCATTCTGCAGAGGGAAATAAGTATTTGATCCCCCACCAACCAGTAAGAGATCTGGCCCCTACAGACCAGGTAGATGCTCCAAATCAACTCGTTACCTGCATGACAGACAGCTGTCGGCAATGGTCACCTGTATGAAAGACACCTGTCCACAGACTCAGTGAATCAGTCAGACTCTAACCTCTACAAAATGGCCAAGAGCAAGGAGCTGTCTAAGGATGTCAGGGACAAGATCATACACCTGCACAAGGCTGGAATGGGCTACAAAACCATCAGTAAGACGCTGGGCGAGAAGGAGACAACTGTTGGTGCCATAGTAAGAAAATGGAAGAAGTACAAAATGACTGTCAATCGACAAAGATCTGGGGCTCCACGCAAAATCTCACCTCGTGGGGTATCCTTGATCATGAGGAAGGTTAGAAATCAGCCTACAACTACAAGGGGGGAACTTGTCAATGATCTCAAGGCAGCTGGGACCACTGTCACCACGAAAACCATTGGTAACACATTACGACATAACGGATTGCAATCCTGCAGTGCCCGCAAGGTCCCCCTGCTCCGGAAGGCACATGTGACGGCCCGTCTGAAGTTTGCCAGTGAACACCTGGATGATGCCGAGAGTGATTGGGAGAAGGTGCTGTGGTCAGATGAGACAAAAATTGAGCTCTTTGGCATGAACTCAACTCGCCGTGTTTGGAGGAAGAGAAATGCTGCCTATGACCCAAAGAACACCGTCCCCACTGTCAAGCATGGAGGTGGAAATGTTATGTTTTGGGGGTGTTTCTCTGCTAAGGGCACAGGACTACTTCACCGCATCAATGGGAGAATGGATGGGGCCATGTACCGTACAATTCTGAGTGACAACCTCCTTCCCTCCGCCAGGGCCTTAAAAATGGGTCGTGGCTGGGTCTTCCAGCACGACAATGACCTAAAACATACAGCCAAGGCAACAAAGGAGTGGCTCAGGAAGAAGCACATTAGGGTCATGGAGTGGCCTAGCCAGTCACCAGACCTTAATCCCATTGAAAACTTATGGAGGGAGCTGAAGCTGCGAGTTGCCAAGCGACAGCCCAGAACTCTTAATGATTTAGAGATGATCTGCAAAGAGGAGTGGACCAAAATTCCTCCTGACATATGTGCAAACCTCATCATCAACTACAGAAGACGTCTGACCGCTGTGCTTGCCAACAAGGGTTTTGCCACCAAGTATTAGGTCTTGTTTGCCAGAGGGATTAAATACTTATTTCCCTCTGCAGAATGCAAATAAATTCATATACTTTCCACAATGTGATTTTCCGGATTTAATTTGTGATGTGCTATCTCTCACTGTTACCAATAACCTACCCTTCAATTATGGGCTGCTCATGTCTTTGTCAGTGGGCACACTTACAAAATCAGCAAGGGATCAAATACTTATTTCCCCCACTGTAAATACAGTCAATGAGGTAAACTTGGAGACAGGTAACTTGAATCCTTAAAATAGGAGTTACATGGTACAGTATCAGAAAATACACATTTAACAGCACTGTACAACAATCATAACTGATATAAATATGATAAATGGCAGCAGAGTACAAATGATAAATCATTATAGGCAGCATAGAAGAATATATAACATACAACACACATTTTATAAATAGCGCCCAAAAATTGGTGCTGAAAAAAAATAAGTGCTACTCTGTAAACAGCACTGAACGTTAGGCACTGTTTATAGTACGCTTACCAGCTTATTTTCAAAAGAGACGGACGCCCATCTTCCGACACAAATCGGCAGATGGACGTCCGTCTCAAAAACAGGTATAATCGAAAGCTGAATTTGGATGGCCCCAACTGCTTTCCGTCACGGGGACGGGCGAAATTCTCCGGGATGTGGCCGAACGGTAGCGAAGGCGGGACAGGGGCGTTCCGGGGCGTGGTTAACAGATGGACCTCCGCGCCTGCAATTTCCCCACCCCTAGCTGTCTGTTCGTCTGTCCAATTTAGATTGTAAGCTCTGTTGAGCAGGGACTGTCTTTTCATGTTAATTTGTACAGCGCTGCGTAAGTCTAGTAGCGCTATAGAAATGTTTAATAGTAGTAGTAACTGTATGTTGGGGGAGGGGGTCCCACATCTTCTCAGTTAACGCAAAGGCTTTGCATTTAGTGAAATTTTGATCATTATTGTGTGATAACTGCAAAACGTTAGCACATTTTAGGGGGCCTACATTAAGAAAAAGGGAGGGATGAAAACAAAACATTGGTGAATACAAAGACAAGAAACAGCAACATGATACAAGGGAGATAGAAGGAGGTAAAGGCTGAAAACTGGCACATACAACCAAGTTTTAAAACCTTTTCTGAAATCTAAAATGCAAATCCAAATGTTTAAACCCCTGTTCCTGGGAAAAGTATTGCTGTACAGCTGAAATATGTTGGAATGTAACTCTCATAGGAGCCAACGTTTCAAAATGATTGGCGGTGCTAAACCCAATGGAGATTGCCCACAGTCAAATCCACTTCTTTTTTCTAGGATAAACAGCATAAAATCTGTTTTACTCTTAGGATCTTGCCAGGTACTTGTGACCTGGATTAGCCAGTGTTGGAAACAGGATACTGGGCTTGATGGACCTTCAGTCTGGCTTAGTATGGCCTTATGATCAGTATTGGGGGTGCTCAAGCACCCACAAAGCTGGCTCCTATGATGTAACTTAACTGGACTTGAGGCTACTGTGACCCACTTTACTGACTGGATTTTTTGCTCATCCTTTTTTCTGTGATTAGTGGATGTCCATCACAGGTCAGGCACTAGTGCTCAAGAGTTTGACTTTGCTCTTTTTTATGGGTTGCAGTTCAGCTGCATGCGTTTCGTAGCATAATTTTCATGTGCATTGCAGAGACCAGCTCCCTCCTCTTTTAGAACTGCTTGGGGAAAGGGTCACGAGGTCACTAGCACACAAAGTTTTCTTCTTTACAAGAAATAGGTTGATGTGAACCAACAAATTTGTTCATATAGAATTTAAGTACATAAGTAATGCCATACTGGGAAACGACCAAGGGTCCATCGAGCCCAGCATCCTGTCCACGACAGCGGCCAATCCAGGCCAAGGGCACCTGGCAAGCTTCCCAAACGTACAAACATTCTATACATGTTATTCCTGGAATTGTGGATTTTTCCCAAGTCCATTTAGTAGCGGTTTATGGACTTGGCCTTTAGGAAACCATCCAACCCCTTTTTAAACTCTGCTAAGCTAACCGCCTTCACCACTTTCTCCGGCAACGAATTCCAGAGTTTAATTATACGTTGGGTGAAGAAAAATTTTCTCCGATTTGTTTTAAATTTACTACACTGTAGTTTCATTGCATGCCCCCTAGTCCTAGTATTTTTGGAAAGCGTGAACAGACGCTTCACATCCACCTGTTCCACTCCACTCATTATTTTATATACCTCTAACATGTCTCCCCTCAGCCGTCTCTTCTCCAAGCTGAATAGCCCTAGCCTCCTTAATCTTTCTTCATAGGGAAGTCGTCCCATCCCCGCTATCATTTTAGTCGCCCTTCGCTGCACCTTTTCCAATTCTACTATATCTTTCTTGAGATGCGGCGACCAGAATTGAACACAATACTCAAGGTGCGGTCGCACCATGGAGCGATACAGCTATTTAACTGCTGTACCTAATGCTACCACAGTTTATTACAGGAACCTTTTATTTGGAAAGGTTATTCTGATTCAGGAGAGCAGATATAGCTTGTATCTTTGTTCTAAATTTCTCTACTTCTACTGTAGGTAACAGAGTTTTGAAAAAATTGTCATTTATGTGACCTGCCTGAAAAGCAAATTCTCTTGTCCATATTTGTCACAGAAACATCTGATTTTATAGTACAATGAAAATGTATAAACAAAGTGAAATGAACTGGACAGATGACTGCCTAGTGATAGGCTGAGAATCGATCGTGAAAACTGAGAAAACCACAGCTGTGTTGGCAGCTCAGGCTGAAATCCCACTAGTTCCTCGGCTAATTAATTCTTTTGAAATTACTTCTCTGTGAGCCCAGTGACAGACCAGAAAAGGTTGTTTCTCTTATTCGATGTCTGTGACGTGAGATCTGGATTAGGAGACAGACTGCATGCTGATAGAGCTGCTGTATTTTCTGACACCCTCTCCATCTCTGTCACAACCATTCTCTCTCTCTCTCTCTCTCTTCTGTCCCTGTTTTTCATTCTTTTGCTGCCTCTCTTTCAGGCTCCCAGTCCAAGCTTCCATGGAAGGGCAGATTCTGTGAACACAAGACCATAGGCTGTTGTCCATGTTCACTCTCATCTATTTATGACATTGCTGGAGACCTTATGTTCTTGGACTTGATGGAGAGGAGATTGGACATTGGGGGTTCATAGCAGGAGAGGGAAATGAATATTGGAAGGCAATATGGGGTTGAGCGGGATGGACATCAGACGTCTATGGTGGGAGCAGGATGACTAGACATTGAAGATTCTGGTGGGGAGGGGTGTGTGGACATTGGAGGGCCACAGTGGAAGTGTGGAAAGGACAATGGGGACTAAACATTGAATTCAAGTCTTGGGGTGGGAGGTTGGCCCCACAATACCACCAATACTTGGGCTGTGTGTAGAGCTGGATTCGATATGACTTTATAGTTTTGTAGGTCAAATGTGTTTCATGCCTATTTGAATGTTTTTGTTTGAACTCTGATTTTACTATCTGTGTGAACTTTAATGGTATGTTCTATTAATTATGCGTGCACAATTGTGATTCATTTTGTGGTGTTTTGATAGATGAAGTGTAAAAGAAATGAAATGCTCAAACCAAAAATATCATTACCCTGTGTAACACTGGATGTTCCTCTCTGTTCTTTCCTTATCATTCCTTTAGGTTTAGGAAAAATAAAAGAAAGGAGAATTGTTAATACCAGTAAAATAACATTACAAAATACAGAAAGGACAATAAACATGGAGGATTCCAGCAGGGGCAGACTGAGAGTACTCTGGGCCCCCAGGCACTGAAAGTACTCTGGGCCTCCCCCTCCCCTGCCATACTGCTGCTGCCACTGCCACCAGTACCCCCATCCCCATCGTGCTGCCTCCGTCCCACCATGTTGCCGCTGCCCCCCCCCCCCTACCTTGAAGGGCCATGGTGGTCTACTGGCTGTGGCTCCTGCGGGTGGGCAGGAAAGAGGAGATTTATTTCCTGCCCACCCGCTGCCTCTACTCTGCCTGGCAAGGCGCCATGTTTACAAAATGGCTGCCAAGACTTCTCATGGTAGTCTAGCCTCTCGTGAGACTACCACGGGAGTCTCAGCAGCCATTTTATTAACACAACGGTGCGACCACTGAGAATAGTATGCTGGGCCTCGTGGAGGTTGTAGTGTGTGGTGGCAGGCAACCAGGCAGAGTTCCATACAATATTTTGAAAACTAGACTACCTAATTAGGGTGAAAAACCAGTCCAAGAAGAGTTATGAAGGAAGCTACCTATGAGTTTGCTTCATAGAGGAAACTGTGTCTATTTTGGGGAGATTTGCAATACCATTCAACTTAATCTTGTATACTGCTACTACTACTACTACTATTTAGCATTTCTATAGCGCTACAAGGCGTACACAGCGCTGCACAAACATAGAAGAAAGACAGTCCCTGCTCAAAGAGCTTACAATCTAATAGACAAAAAAATAAATAAAGTAATCAAATCAATTAATGTGAACGGGAAGGAAGAGAGGAGGGTAGGTGGAGGCGAGTGGTTACAAGTGGTTACGAGTCAAAAGAGGTGGGCTTTCAGTCTAGATTTAAAGGTGGCCAAGGATGGGGCAAGACGTAGGGGCTCAGGAAGTTTATTCCAGGCGTAGGGTGCAGCGAGACAGAAGGCGCGAAGTCTGGAGTTGGCAGTAGTGGAGAAGGGAACAGATAAGAAGGATTTATCCATGGAGCGGAGTGCACGGGAAGGGGTGTAGGGAAGGACGAGTGTGGAGAGATACTGGGGAGCAGCAGAGTGAGTACATTTATAGGTTAGTAGAAGAAGTTTGAACAGGATGTGAAAACGGATAGGGAGCCAGTGAAGGGTCTTGAGGAGAGGGGTAGTATGAGTAAAGCGACCCTGGCGGAAGACGAGACGGGCAGCAGATTTTTGAACCGACTGGAGAGGGGAGAGGTGACTAAGTGGGAAGCCAGCAAGAAGCAGATTGCAGTAGTCCAAACGAGAGGTGACAAGGATGTGGATGAGGGTTTTGGTAGAGTGCTCGGAAAGAAAGGGGCGGATTTTACGGATGTTGTAAAGAAAGAAACGACAGGTCTTGGCAATTTGCTGGATATGAGCAGAGAAGGAGAGAGAAGAGTCAAAGATGACCCCAAGGTTTCGAGCTGAAGAGACAGGGAGAATGAGGGATCCATCAACAGAAATAGAAAACGGGGGGGGGGGGGGGGGGGCGGGGAGGTTCAATGCGGTTAACAATCAAGAGAGCTGAACAAACTTTGGGAATTACACATATAATTATAAATGTTTAAGAGAAAATTAATTTAAATACTTCCTAAAAGCTTTTCAACATTTTCTAAACAATAGGTAAGAGCCTATTTCCTTTTGGAAAGTGGTGATGAATTCCAAGTATGTACAACTAAGTAGTGTAAAGTAACATCATAAGCTCTCTTTGAAACATAAGGCTTTGGACTGGGAAAAGAACCGGTATATGCATTGCTGGCAGATTTATGAATTTTCTTGTTAAAAGAAAATAAAATGCAGTTCAAATAAGATGGAGCTGCCCCCCCCCCCCCCCCCCCCCCCCAAATTCTATAAGCCATAATACAAAGCTTAAACTTTATTCAAGCAGCAACTAGAACCCAGTGCAAGGATCTCAATAATGGCATAATTCTATCAGACAAATGCGCTGAAAAGATGAGCCTTGTGGCTGTATTTTGTACAGTTTGTAATCTAGCCAGTTGCCATTTAGTGCATCCAGCAACATACAAATTACAATAATCCAACTGTGCAATCATTAAGCTCTGGATAACTAACCTGAAAACCTAAATTCTAAATTCTCCAAAGTTTTCTCATTAAGAGAAAAGATTTTTTAACTAGAGAGGATATTAAACAAAACACCTAATATTTTCAACTGGAGCTCAAATTAAAACTTTAAGCCATCAATATAGAGAAGTGTATCATTCCAGATATGGTCCTCTTGGCCAGAAACTTTGCCTTTATTCAGTTTCAGGCTGTGGTCTGCAATCCGTCTCTCAAGCAGGGGCGTAGCCAGACACCCAAGTTTGGGTGGGCCTGGGCCCAAGATGGGTGGGCAGAACTCCGCCTTGTCCCACAAGTGATTTGGTCTCTCCCTCACTCGCCTGCATGCCATATGGTCTCTCAAACATCCCCCCATCCCCTGCATACCTTTTAAATAGCAGCTTTTCACAGGCAGCGAGCAGCAACTAATACACACTGCTCAAGTTGACCCCACAGCCTTCCCTCTGATGCAACTTCCTGTTTCCGCATAGGCGGAAGTATATCAGAGGGAAGTCTGTGGGGCTAGTTTGAGCAGTATATATCAGTCGCTACTCACTGCAGGCGAAGATCTGCTATTTACAAGGTATGAAGGAGGAACAGTTGTTGGGAGTTTTCGGCTGGTGAGGCTTGGGGATCCTTGCCATCATACGTGTGCTGCTACTGGGTGGGCCTGAGCCCAAAATGGATGGGCCTGGGCCCACCCTTGGCTACGCCACTGCTCTCAAGTAGTCTTACACAGTTTACAATCCTGCACGAAATGTCAGCATTACTACTTACCATTTCTGTAGCGCTACTAGACGTACGCAGCGCTGTGCACTTGAACATATAAGAGACTGTCCCTGCTCAACAGAGCTTACAATCTAATCAGGACAGAGAAACAGGACAAATAAGGGATACGGGAATTAATTAAAGTGAGAATGATACAACAGACATGGGTACCGAACAAGTGAATAATAGGAGTTAGGACAGTGGTTCCTAAAGCTGGTCCTGGTGGCACCCCAGCCAGCCAGGCCCTCAGGACATCTACAATGAACACCCGTGAGAGGTGCACTCTTATCCAGATTATAATAAGGAAGGTCTGTTAAAGCTGGGCAGTACTAGAAAAGGGAGACTGCAGTTCAGTATGTAGACTTTGTATTAAGGAACAAAGAAGCAGAGAGGAAAATCCTCACGCAAATCAAGGACAACGAAAATGAAAAAGTGAGGACAAATGTAGAGGAGATCCAAGAAACTTTATTGATAATCGGATAACGACCGTTATTCGATTATCAATAAAGTTTCTTGGATCTCCTCTACATTTGTCCTCACTTTTTCGTTTTCTTTGACTTTGTAGTAAAGGTACTGCTGTGTCAGAAAACCAGAACTGGAATTCCATGTTAAACAGGAATTAAAAGGGAGAATAAGGAATTACCTGTTCTATTGTAACTGAAAAAGAAAAGAATCCCAAGTCAGTGATATGAAGATGCCATGAGTTTTGTTTTGTTAAGAAACATTACAGTTTTTGATTTTGAAAAGAAGCTTTAGTGTAGCTGTGCTGTGCGTGAGGCCCTTGACAGTAGTGACTGCTTAATAAGGCCTTGGCAGGGTTGTCTTGGTGGCCTATAGAGGGCGCTAAGCCCAGGACATTGAAGATCTGAGACCAGGATGGCCTGGGATCATGAACTGTGGCATATCTATTCAAGGTGCGTATTTTGCATACATATCCCCTGTCAGACAGTTTATCTGCATTCTTTCAGTTTATCTGCACCTCTGCTCCATTCTTGCCTGGGCAGTGGCACTCATAAGCTGCCTGCACCCAAGACTTTCTCTCACTCTGAACCGTCCCTCCCCTTCTGATGTGACTTCCTGTTTTGTGAAGGGCGGGATGGTTCAGAACTTCAGAGTGAGAAAAAAATCCCGACACAGGCAGCCTATGAGTGCCACTGTCCGGGCAAGTCTGCAGTGGAGGTGATTTGAAAGTATGGATGGGGAGGGACGGGAAACGCACCCTCTGTGAAAAATTCCTGGATTGGTTGTTGATGCAGGATATACTGTGTTTTTCTGCCGTAGCTGCTTTTTCTTCTCTTACCCAAGGCTTTTCTGGAGCTTTTCCTGCTGAATCTTTTTTCTGTCAGGTTTGGTAATGTGCATCTCATCTTTGCATTTTGCACAGTACCAGATGAAATGCAGTTGTTTCTCTAGTGTTGCATGCATGCAAAGTCTGGCTTCTTGGTGATTTATTTATTTGTTACATTTGTATCCCACGTTTTCCCACCTATTTGTAGGCTCAATGTGGCTTACATAGTGCCGGAGAGCTGTTTGCAGACTCTGGAGTAAACACATACAATGTGATGTTGTGGTAGGATAAGGTTTATGTGGTAGGACCACATAAAGGAATCGTACAACGGGAGAGTTGTGTGATAACCATTGCAAACTTTAGTGTTGTTGGGTCTCAGAGATCAGGCATTTACATTGGGTCAGTAGGGTATGCCTTTTTAAACAGGTGGGTCTTAAGTGTTTTTCTGAAGTGTTAGTGGTCTTATGTAATTTTCAAGTCTTTTGGTAGTGCGTTCCACAGTTGTGCGCTGATGTAGGAAAAACTGGATGCGTAAGCTGATTTGTAATTAAGTCCTTTGCAGCTTGGGTAGTGGAGATTTAGGTACGTTCGTGTTGATTCGGATGCGTTTCTAGTTGGTAGGTCGATCAGGTCTACTACTACTACTAGGTCTGTCATGTATCCCGGTGCTTCGTCGTAGATGATTTTGTGAACCATAGTGCAGATTTTGAAGGCAATGCGTTCTTTGATTGAGAGCCAATGTAGTTTTTCACGGAGGGGTTTTGCACTTTCGAATCGTGTTTTTCCGAAGATGAGTCTTGCAGCCGTGTTTTGAGCGGTCTGAAGTTTCTTTAAGGTTTGTTCTTTGCATCCCGCATAAATTCCATTGCAGTAGTCTACATGGCTTAGTACCGCTGATTGTATCAGGTTGCGAAATGTTTCCCTCGGGAAGAATTGTTTCACGCGTTTGAGTTTCCACATTGAGTAGGACATTTTCTTTGTTGTGGATTTTACTTGGGTCTCTAGTGTTATGTTACGGTCCAATGTAACGCCGAGGATTTTCAGGCTGTCTGAGACAGGGAAGGTGTGGTCTGGGGTGTTGTTAGTTGTGGGATTGTCCGTGGTGTGTTGGGATGAAAGGATGAGACAGTGAGTTTTTTCTTTGTTGAATTTTAGTTGAAATGCATTTGCCCAGGAGTCCATGGTATTCAAGCCGATCTTGATTTCGTTAGCAATTTCTGTCAGTGTAGATCTGTAAGGGATGTATATAGTGACATCATCTGCATAGATGAAAGGGTTAAGGCCTTGGTTGGATAAGGTCTTGGCTAGTGGGGTCATCATTAGGTTGAAGAAGATCGGTGATAGCGGTGATCCTTGTGGTACTCCGCAGTCTGCTTTCCACGGTGATGATATGTTTGATTTTGCCTTTACTTGATATATTTTTGTGGTTAGGAAACCCTTGATCCAGCTAAGTATGTTGCCAGCAATCCCGAATTTGTCGAGTAATCTTATTAATATATTATGGTTTACCATGTCGAATGCACTAGACATGTCGAATTGGAGGAGGAGGATGTTGTTACCTATTGCTATTTTCTGCTTGAATTTGGCTAGGAGAGTGAGTAGTACTGTTTCTGTGCTGTGTAACGGGCTCACTTCAGGTTTTAATTTCAGGACATTTATTCTACATTTGGTGAAGGTCTCTCTTTTGTGACCAGGTCAAGACTTCACTATCATATAAGCAGATTGGCTGAATTATGCTCTAAAATAACATTAATAGCCATTTTATTGGAGGATTGAAACTGGCCAAGGGTTTCTTTACTGCATATAAGGCCCTTAAAGTTTTTTCTTATAGGACTTTTATAGCCCATTTAAAATCTCCTGATGCATTTAGTGTCAGGCTGTGGTAAGCATAGTCTCTAAGCTGTGCTGTTCTTCATGGTTATTTATGAAAAATCTGAAGTGCTTTGAAAAAAATTGTTTTTGCCTTCAGATTCACCAGTGCAACCCATCATTTCCAATGCTATTTAGGGGGATTAGGTTCTCTGCTAAACTTTCAGAAGTAGTAGACAAAACGACCTGACCATCTGCAGGCAGCAGACATTTGGCAACCCCCTAATTTTATAAACTTGGGCATCCAACTTTACGCTTAGCACACAAAGGTCAATTGTGTGCAGTTTAATAATTGGCTTAAATTGGTGTTAATTGGCATTGGCACCAATTAGCAGTTGCATGCGCAATAGACCATAGTCACTATTCTAGAAGTTGTGCACTCATTTTCTATCATGTTCAACTTCAAGAGGGGGAGTGGCCATGAGAGGGGATGGGCAGGTCAGGGGGGGGTGGACATGAGAGGGGCAGATCAGGGGGAGTGGCCATGAGAGGGGATGGGCAGGCCAGGGGGAGTGACCATGAGAGGGGATGGGCAGGTCAGGGGGAGTGGCCATGAGAGGGGATGGGCAGGTCAGGGGGAGTGGCCATGAGAGGAGATGGACAGGTCAGGGGCATGCTTAGGAGTTAGGCATGCAGACCCAGGTATTCTATGTTCAAGCACCTTTCTGACCTCATTTGCAACCTTCTTTAAACTAGTCCCTTATTTTCATACTCCTGTTACTCTGTTTTATCTATATGTTCCATCTTTGCTTACACCCAATGCTATCTATTAAAATGTTTTATTGCGTATTGTGTTGACATTGTAAGTAGTATACTATACCATACTTTGTATTGTTTGAATATTTTTACTGCTTTAATTGCCTATTGCTTATGTTTGACTTATTTTTGCTGTACACTGCCTTGAGTGAATTCCTTCAAAAAGGTGGTAAATAAATATTAATAAATGAATGAATAAATAAAAATATGCGTCTAACATTGTGGATATCCTGAAAATCTGACAAGCAAGGGGATACTCCAGGACTAACTTGGAAAACACACAGCACATTTAAAGTCATGTTAATAAGGCTGATGGTTATTCAGCACAGAAGACCAAAAGGTGGAGCCCAACACCAATGCTTTTAACACCAAGTCTGAGGACCTATAAACAGTTATCTCAGTACCTCTGCAGTAGCATTAGTGGCTCATCCCTCTTTTCTTCCCTTTAAGGCAGGGGTTCTCAACCTAATACTTGGGACACACCCAGTCAGTCAAGTTTCCAGGATATCCACAATGAATATGCATGAGATGGCTTTGCATACAATGGAGGCAGTGCATGCAAATTTATCTCATGCAGATTCATTGAGAATTTTGTTTAGTATCCTATCCCATCTTCTTGCATTATTCTTTGATTTCCTGAAAGGGAAAGGGGATGGGACTTGATATACTGCCTTTCTGTGGTTACAATCAAAGTGGTTTGCATATTATATATAGGTACTTATTTTGTACTTGGGGCAATCGAGGGTTAAGTGACTTGCCCAGAGTCCCAAGGAGCAGCAGTGGGAATTGAACCTAGGTCCCCAGGATCAAAAGGGTAATCGGATTTCATATACCACCTTTCTGTGGTACAATCAAAGCAGTTTACAATTATTATATGTGTTGTTATATGGATGTCTCCTGGTGTTTGAGATCTATCAGGCTTATTTTCGAAAGAGAAGGACGCCCATCTTGTGACACAAATCGGAAGATGGGCGTCCTTCTCCCAAGTTCGCCCAAATTGGCATAATCGAAGCCTGATTTTGGGCGTCCCCAACTGCTTTCCGTCGCGGGGACGTGTTGGAGGTGTAGCTGAAGGTGGGACTTGGGCGTGCCTAACACATGGGTGTCCTTGACCCATAATCGAAAAAAGAAGGGCGTCCCTGACGAGCACTTGTACAACTTTACTTGGCCCTTTTTTTGTTACAACCAAGCCACGAAAAGGTGCCCGAACGGACCAGATGACCACCGGAGGGAATCGGGGATGACCTCCCCTTACTCCCCCAGTGGTCACTAACCCCCTCCCACCCTCAAATGTCATACTCAGGTCCTTTGCAGCAGTATGCAGGTCCTTGGAGCAGTTTTAGTGGGTGCATTACACTTCAGACAGGCGGACCCAGGCCCATCCCCCCCTACCTGTTACACTTGTGGTAGTAAATGTGAGCCTTCCAAAACCCACTGTACCCACATCTAGGTGCCCCCCTTCACCCATAAGGACTATGGTAGTGGTGTACAGTTGTGGGTAGTGGGTTTTGGGGGGCTCAGCACACACGGTAAGGGAGCTATGCACCTGGGAACAATTTCTGAAGTCCACTGCAATGCCCCCTAGGGTGTCCGGTTGGTGTCCTGCCATGTGAGGAGGACCAGTGCACTACAAATGTTGGCTCCTCCCATGACCAAAGGGCTTGGATTTGGTCGTTTCTGAGATAGGCGTCCTCAGTTTCCATTATCTCCAAAAATCAGAAATGACCAGTCTAAGGTCAACCTAAATTTCCAGATTTATTTATTGCATTTGTATCCCACATTATCCCACCTTTTTGCAGGCTCAATGTGGCTTACAGAGTGTTGTTATGATGCAGTCATTACATGATCTTAGATACAGTCGATAATAAGCAAAGGTAGGTAATTTAGATGTAGGTGCTAGGTAGGTGTTGTAAGAGGTGTTTTAGATGCATCTGAGTAATTTGGGGAACAGTTAGTGAGGATGTCCTTAGTAGGCTTTTTTGAAGAGATGTGTCTTCAAAGATTTGCGAAAGCTGGTTAGGTTGTCCATTTTTTTCAGGGCCATGGGTAGTGCGTTCCAGATCTGTGTGCTTTTGTACTCAAAAGTAGTAGCATATGGGCATCCCCGACCGTATTATTGAAACGAAAGATGGACGTCCTATGAGGACGTCCCAGAAAAATTTGGGCGTCCCTTTCGATTATGCCCCCTCCACGTTTTCTTTTGGATGTGTCTGTTGTTCTTGTGTGAAGCCTTCAAGTTTCATCTCTTCTCAGAAGTGCTAGAAATTGTCTTGTGAAGAGCTCACTACTCTGATAACTAAATTAGGTTTTATATTGGGATTCAGTTCCTTTAACATGTCCCAGAAGGAATGATTATCTGTGACTTCCTCAGTTTGACAGCTTTTTTTTTCATGTATTCTGCTCTTTTCCATTTCAGGTGTGCCTTCTAATTCCTTAGATTATAAAAATAGATGAAGCTTAAATATGTCCTTAGGTACTCTGCTTCAGTTAGAGAATTTTCTAACCTTTAGTCTTAGATATATGTTGTTACATTTCTTATTAAACCAGGCTATTATACACCTGTTTGTTTGATTTTCTAATTAGTGATTCCCATGATGATCTGTGTAACATTGCCTTTAAGTTCCTGACTGCTTTGTTCATGTCCTGTGGTGCCTGTCTGTAGTATTTTTTTTTGTTTTGTTACATTTGTACCCCGCACTTTCCCACTCATGGCAGGCTCAATGCGGCAGGCAATAGAGGGTTAAGTGACTTGCCCAGAGTCACAAGGAGCTGCCTGTGCCGGGAATCGAACTCAGTTCCTCAGTTCCCCAGGACCAAAGTCCACCACCATAACCACTAGGCCACTCCTCCACTGTTGCTACTATTTGAGATTCTACATGGAATGTTGCTATTCCACTAGCAACATTCCATGTAGAAGTCGGCCCTTGCAGATCACCAATGTGGCCGCGCAGCCTTCTACATGGAATGTTGCTAGTGGAATAGCAACATTCCATGTAGAATCTCCAATAGTAGCAACATTCCATGTAGAATCTCCAATAGTATCTATTTTATTTTTTGTTACATTTGTACCCTGCACTTTCCCACTCATGGCAGGCTCAATGCGGCTTACATGGGGCAATGGAGGGTTAAGTGACTTGCCCAGAATCACAAGGAGCTGCCTGTGCCGGGAATCGAACTCAGTTCCTTAGTTCCCCAGGACCAAAGTCCACCACCCTAACCACTAGGCCACTAGGCCACTCCTCCACTCCACTTTAATCAGGACTGTGCTATCATGCACTGCTGGGTTCCCCCCCCCCCCCCCCCCCTTAAGGAAGTTTGATATTTATTTTTCTTTGTTGGGCCCATTTACACTTTGGGGAAAGTTGGTGAAGATTTGGGGTGGCAAGCTGGGTGCTGGTATTTGATTTGATTTTAGAATTATTCTTTTGAAGGAGTTTTTGTATTTGCTTTGTTATATTTTGAGTTTTGTAATGTCTATCTTATATGGGGTTTTTTATTTTTAAATCATTTTTATTGTTGAGAACATCACCTGTACAGTTGTTCAGATAAAATCAAACAGGTCACACAGCATGTCAACTGCACTAACAATATCATCTGATAGTTTAAAATTTTTCTTTTTTATATCCCTTCCCCTTCCCACCCCCTCCCCCCCCCATCCAACACTCGCCCACAATCATATTAGATGGTCGTGCACAATGTTGAGGTAACCAAAGGAATACACCCCTCTTCATGGCTCGCCGCAAAGGGCCTTGGCTCTTATGGCCCCTTGCTCAGTGTTACTTCCTCTGACAGGGATCATCTTTGTCATCTTCAATTTTTGCATTATGTTAATTTGGACTCAGCCATAGCCATCAATGACAGAGCAGCTGTAGACATTATATAACCATACTTCATAATCATGTCCCTATAACCAGCTCTCAGTGGCAGAATATTCTGCTCCCGCAAAACAGCTGTTTATAGCCCGCTGATCCCTCCGATTTGTAAATACCAGTCTAACCCTCTCCCCTTTAATCCCTCCCTGTACACTCCCCCCAGCCCCTCTTCCCCCCCCCCCCCCCCCCCCCCTAGGGAGTCACCATGATGTACCAATCAGCAATTCAAAATCCTGCTGCGTGCCACTGGGGTCAAAGAGTCCCAGAAGGGTGCCCACCGCTTGCAGAATGCATCACCTCTAGGCAAGGCTAGGTCTCCCACCCCCCTGCGCTCCAGTGCGCACAAAGAAATCATCCTGGACTTCCACTGTTGGAAAGTTGGGGGTTCTACTACTATCCATTGATGAAGTATAACTTTCTTGCCTATAAGGGTAGCTCTCCTCAAAAAGGGTTTAAGCCCCACTGCTCCAGGTGTCTGCAGTTTAAAGAGATCAAATAACTGCGCGGCATGGGGCTTCCAGTTCACTCCCCAAATAACCGACACATGTCTGGCCACTCGCCTCCAAAAATCCAGGACACACGGGCACTGCCAGAACATGTGCCCAAGGCCCGCCGGGGAGTGAGCACACTTCGCACATGCGTCATCTGTCCGCATTGCCGCCCTCATTGCCCTATGTGGAGAAAAATACATGCGCATTACAAATTTGTAGAGAGTTTCTCTCAGCGTCACATTTTCTGTCACCCTGGGGATATTCAGCACACAAGTCTTTAACTGGTCTCCCCTAAGCCTCAGGGTTAACTCGTTATTCCAATGGGTTGCTAATTTTTCATAATCTACCTCACCCAACTGCTCTCTCAGCCGCGCATGGTAATATTTTAGGGGGACTGCCAATTGTGCATCTAGGGCAAACACCTCCAAGAGCTTTGTCCACACTTCTAGCTTCAGGGAGTCAGGGGGGATTGACCGGACATAATGACAGAGCTGATGCCAAGCCAAGAAGTCTCCCGCCCCCTCGCCAAATTCCAACCGCCAGGCCCCCAAAGTCTTCCTTTCGCCATCCTCTGAATAGAGCTGATGCAAATAATGTGCCCCTCTGGCTCTCCAGGCCTCAAATTGAGCTGAGCTCGTGCCCGGTGGAAAATCAGGATTACCCTGTAACGGTAACAAAGGTGAGTACCTCGGCGAGAGCCCAAAAAGGCGACACACCCAACTCCAGGCCCGCCGCAATGGCAATAACAAAGCTGCATAAGGCTCAGGTACCTTATGTTCACATGGTTGGGCGTGTAACCACGCGCTAAAATGTATCGGATGTAATAGACGCTGCTCTTCCTCCGAAAGGGTGAAATGATTCTTGCCTCTAAGCCAGTCGGATATATGCCTCATGTTCCCGGCGACAGACAACAACTTGACATTTAGTAAGCCCCAGCCCCCCTGGCCTCTAGGTCGATATAATTGCGCTGCCGCCATCCGTGACCGCTTCCCCTGCCAGATACAGCGTGCCACCAATCTAGTCACTAATCTTTCATCCTTCCTTGTGAGTAATATAGGCACCGTTTGCATGATATAAGTCCACTTAGGCACCAACACCATGTTATACAGTGCCACTCTACCCAGGCTCGACAGCGGCAGCGATTGCCAAACCCCGAGGGAGGTCTTCGTAATGGTACGCAGAGGCTCGACATTCAGCTCATAGAGTTGAGTCAGATCTCTTGGTATCCACACTCCCAAGTACTTTAATGGGCCCGACGTCCAAGATAGCGGAAACTCTCCCTCCCACCCAGTCCGTATATGGTCCTGTATCGGGAATGCTGCTGATTTTTGTAGGTTAAGAGCAAAGCCAGAGAAGTAACTAAACTCTTCAATTTCCCCGAGAAGGGCCGGGATCGACTGCCTGGGCTGTGTCAGGGTCACCAAAATATCATCTGCAAACGCTAGTGTTTTCAGTGGGATTGCTGAAAGATTCACCCCCGCAACGTCTACATTGTTCTGGATATACCTCAATAAAGGCTCCAGGTATAAAAGAAACAGTAAAGGGGACAGGGGACATCCCTGCCTTGTACCACAGGACACTTCAAAAGGGGCTGTACATGTTCCATTTACCACCAGAGACCCTCTTGGCTTTTCATAAAGCACTTCTACTGCCTTCCGAAACCATCCAGCAATCCCAATATGATCAAGCACCGCAAACATATAGTTCCAACGCACTTTGTCGAATGCCTTTTCGGCATCTAAGCTGACCAAAAGCAACGGCTCGTTAACCACATGGCTCCGCGCAATGGCCAGACATACCTTCCTCACATTCACAGAGGAGTGACGCCCCCTGACAAATCCTACCTGCCCCTCTCCAATCAGCGAGGGCATATGTAACGCTAACCTGTCTGCTAAGACTCTGGCCAGGATCTTTAGGTCAACGTTTATCAGGGAAATCGGCCTGTAAGAACCAGGGAGGTCCACTGGTTTGCCTGGTTTAGGAATCAGCGAGATCAGTGCGTCATTGGAAAACCCAGGGAATGAGCCCTGTTGCAACGAAGCTTCAAAGAAATCGAGTAGCGGGACCGCAACTTGCGGGAACATACACTGAAAGAACTCAACCGAAAATCCATCTGGCCCCGGCGCCGTACCTCTCCTTAATGTCTTGACCACTCGCTGAATCTCATTCCCCCTTAGAGGCGCATTCAATTGAGCAATCACCGAGGCCGAGAGACGGGGAAGTCCCGAATTCTCAAGATATTCACTCATAGAGGGCCCCTCCTGAGGGCATGGCGACGCATACAAAGCCGCGTAATAATCATGAAACAACTGTGCTATCTTTGAGGTCTGAGTTTCCCTCCGTCCATTAGGGCCTATTAATGATGACACAAAGCGATTACCCCCCCAGGTTTTGACAAGCCTCGCTAACAATCTACCTGATTTGTTCCCAAACCGATGGAATCTAAAAGAACGGTAGAACAGATGTTTTTTAGTACGTTCATGGATTAGGGCATTTAAAGCCACCAAAGCCGATAGCATCTGTTCTCTAGTCTGTGCCGAGGGAGTTGCCATGTGAATCCGTTTGGCCTCTTGATATACCTTCTCTAACCGAACCAGTCCCTGCGAGAGACGCCTAGACCTCGCACACATGTATGCTATAATGTCCCCGCGCAACACAGCCTTAGCCGTTTCCCAGTATAATCTCGCGTCTGAAGTATGGCTGGCATTCGCGTCTGCAAACAGTGACCATTTTTTCTGGAGATAGTCCTTAAAATTCTCATCTTCCACCAGATAGGAGGGGAATCGCCACAACCGTCGTCTCAACCGCGCCTCTCCAAAATCCATGTCTACCCAAATGAGTGTGTGGTCCGAGATCTCCATCGGGCCAATCTCCGACTTTACTACCTGTGAGAAAATAGGTGCAGATACCAATATATAATCCAGTCTGGACCACGTGCCATGTGCCCGTGACAAATGCGTGTAATCACGCACGCTGGGATTGCACAACCGCCACGGGTCCACCAAGTTCAAGGCTTGACATAAATAAGGCAAACCCTTTCCTGCTCCCATCACCATCCCCACATTTGGGCCTGAGCGATCCTGTTGTGCATCCAGCACCTGGTTGAAATCACCTACTACCACCCAAGGCACCTCCGCATATTGTATTCCTAGGCGCACCAGGTGCTGGAAGAACGAATGGTCGTACACATTAGGACCATAAACATTTAAGAGGTAAAAATCTTGCCCCATAACATTCAGTCGCATCAAAATATATCGCCCATTCCTATCTCTTTCCACCACTTGAGCATGGCATTGTAAGCTTTTATGTATCAGTACAGCCACCCCCCCCTTTTTACCCTTGGCTGATGCAAAAAAGCAGTCCCCCACCCAACGCTGTTTTAACTTTAGGTGCTCTGCATCAGAGAGTTTGGTCTCTTGTAGACAAGCCAGAGAAACATTGTGACGCTGGAGAGCAGTTAATATTTTTGTACGTTTAATGGGGGAGGTAATACCACACACGTTCCAAGAAATTAATCGTGGCAACGGTGACCTATCCAGGGTCCCTACTCATTGCTTTTATCCAGGTCCGTTCACTTATAGTGTTGGAGACTCCCAGGCGCCCAGCCCTCGCCCAGTAGTCCGCAACCCCAGGAATCTCCCAGGAGACCGCTCCCACCCCAGCTACACACTCATCAGTATACCATCCCCCCTTGGACACCATGGGACTCCCCAGAATTAACCCCCCTCCCCCCCTCAGAACCCCCCCCCCTCCCTCCCTTTCCCCTTCCACTCCCAGTTCCATTCTTCTCCATGCCTCCATAGAGAAGCCTGCTTTTTGTGATCACGTAATGACACCTGGAGGAATCCCATCCTCTCTTATAATTCTATACCACATACATTTTCCACCTTACACTCCCTTATCCTCTTACCTACTCACACCTTAACGGATCTTGACCATTATCCCACCACTTCTCCCCCTATCTTCCAGACTAAAGCTCTTCCTCCCTGCTGCTTAACCCCCCTCCATAAGCCACCCTCCCCATTCTTAAAACCATACTGCACAACCAAACATTAGCAGGTACATGCCTTAATTCACATGTTTCTTTTGTATAAACTTTCAAATAACCTTGTACATCAAAGGGGTGAATGTTTAATAAAGAGAAAGCTTGGTCTTCTCCTCCAAGAGTTTAGTATCAACTGAGGGAGGGAGGGGGTGAGGAGGCAGGGTTTCAAAAGGCCCAGACCGGCTCTCAGCCTTGCTTACTGCCCGCTACCTCAATTCCCCACCCGCCCCCACTCCCCAAACAGTCCAGTATCGGAAACCATATTACAACAACTTGAACAAAAACACTTGAACAGGTATGGTTTAAATCTTTTCTGGCCAGACATCTAACCCCTTTACCACCAACTCTTCAAGGTAGTTTGTTCCTCCACGATCTCTCCCGGCTGTCTCGGCCTCACCCCACTTGTTCATCTGCCACGTGCTGCTCAGGAACTCCATTAAGCCAGGCCATCGCGCTCCCTGGTGTGTCGTGGGTACGCCACTGGCCATTATGCCACACTTTCAAAACTGCGGGATAGCGGACTTGAAATTTATATTTCCTCTCGATCAAACGAGAACAGACTTCAGAGTACTGGCGGCGCTTTGCCGCCAGCGCTGCAGAATAATCTTGGTATACCCGCACTTGTACTCCCTCATAGGCAACCTCTTCCTTGTGTTGCCGGTAATGTTGAAGGAATACATCTTTCTGGGCTGAGTTAAGGAACTTGACAATCACTATTCTCGGGCGTCCTTCTCCGGTTCGAGCAGCTCCTAACCGATGTGCACGCTCAAGCTTCACCGGGTCTGGTTCTTCTTCCCGCGCTACCATCGGGCTCATCCAGCGTTCCAAGACCCGGCGCAAAGATCTTTCGGGCACTGCTTCCGGAATGCCTAGTAGTCGAAGATTATCCCGGCGGGACCTGTTTTCAAGATCCTCTAGCTTGTTTTGTTGGTCCACCACCAGCTCTCGCAAGCGCGTCAGTTCTACACCATTCCCCTGCGCGCCATCTTCTATATCTGACACTCGGCACTCCAATTCGCCGGTTCTCCGGGTTAATTCCGCCGTTATTTGGGAGATCCCCGCCAGCTGCTCCGACAGCTGTTGTAGTCGCGGTTCCAGGGCAAGCACTACCGCTTTGGTAAGTTCCGTGATCGCTGCTTCCGTGCAGGTAAGCTGCGGGGCCTGTCCCTGGTCCGCCATTTTGTCTTCAGCAGTTCTGGAGCGTTCCGACCCTTTTTTTGCTGATTTTGCGGCCATCCTACTCTTTGGCGTAAGGTATTTGTCCATAAGACCCACCACTGCACTACCGAGCCAAACTGCAGGTTAAATGTGGATTTTTAATGGCGATGTCAAAGGATGAGGATTGGGACCCTCGAGCAGGAGGCAAAACACGTCTGTCTCCTCTCACTGCATCACGTGATCTCTCTATATGGGGTTTTTTAAATGGATTTTTATACTATTGTATTTTATGTTGGTTGCTCTGTAAACCACTCAGAGCTTTATTTGATGGGTGAACAATAAATATTATATAGCAGTAATAATTTATTGTTGGCATGCAATCATTTGGCAGTGGTATACAAGCTAAGATTGGGATCTGATAGTTGGAGAATGACTCTTTGATGTAAAACTTGCCCAGAGAGGTGCTCCTTGTTTTTTCATTAAGAGACTCTTTCAAACCTTTTAAAGAATCTCTTAAAGATGTAATCATGTCTTATGTGTTAGGCGGTGAGAGTCTGATAGGTACTGAGGGGGAGAGGGATCTTGGGGTGATAGTATCCGAGGATCTGAAGGCGAGAGTCTGATAGGTACTGAGGGGGAGAGGGATCTTGGGGTGATAGTATCCGAGGATCTGAAGGCGACGAAACAGTGTGACAAGGCGGTGGCCGTAGCGAGAAGGTTGCTAGGCTGAATAGAAAGAGGTGTGATCAGCAGAAGAAAGGAAGTGTTGATGCCCCTGTACAAGTCATTGGTGAGGCCCCCCCTGGAGTATTGTGTTCAGTTTTGGAGGCCGTACCTTGCGAAGGATGTTAAAAAAAATGGAAGCGGTGCAAAGAAAAGCTACGAGAATGGTATGGGATTTGCGTTCCAAGATGTATGAGCAGAGACTTGCTGACCTGAACATGTATACCCTGGAGGAAAAGAGGAACAGGGGTGATATGATACAGACGTTCAAATACTTGAAAGGTATTAATCCGCAAACAAATCTTTTCCGGAGATGGGAAGGCGGTAGAACGAGAGGACATGAAATGAGATTGAAGGGGGGCAGACTCAAAAAAGATGTCAGGAAGTATTTTTTCACGGAGAGGGTGGTGGATGCTTGGAATGCCCTCCCACGGGAGGTGGTGGAGATGAAAACGGTAACGGAATTCAAACATGCGTGGGATATGCATAAAGGGGAAGAGAGGTTGGTGGCTGGGAGGCGAGGATAGTGGAGGGCAGACTTATACGGTCTGTGCCGGAGCCAGTGATGGGAGGCGGGAAATGCTGCTGGGCAGACTTGTACGGTCTGTGCCCTGAAAAAGGCAGGTACAAATCAAGGTAAGGTATACACATATGAGTTTATCTTGTTGGGAAGACTGGATGGACCATGCAGGTCTTTTTCTGCCGTCATCTACTATGTTACTATGTCTTCAGATATGTGCTTATTCCCATGTTTGGAAGTGAAATTTGTCCCTTTCCTGTATATGAGTGGAGGAGTAAGCCTAATGGTTAGTTCAATGACCCAGGGAACTGGGTTAGATTCCAGCCTCAGTTCCTTGTGACTCTGGGCAAGTCACTTAACCCTCCATCACCCTTGGTACAAAACAAGTACCTGTATATAATATATAAACCACATGACTGTGATCACAGAAAAGCGGTATATCAAGTCCCTTCCCCTATCCATGGTCTATCTTATACCCATTTAGATCCCGATCCTAGGATTTTTCTTTTTTTGTGAAGCATTTTCAGGATGGTTCCACTATAAAATTTTCAATGATATTGGGGAGAATCGGAAGGGAAGGCATAGAGAGAGGTCTCTTGTGTTTGTTTAAAACTTGATTTACCGCCTCTCAGGTAAAATCAAAGCTGTTTACACTTAAAATAATTTTTATGAGAAACTAGGAAAGAACTGCAATATTAATAGCACAGATATAACAAAGATAGAAAATGAAAGAAAACCAGAGAGACAAAAACAAAAGAAGAAAAAGAGGAGGCCCTTTTAGTCCACCCGGGCCCTGACATCAGTAGGGAACACCTGGGTAAAAAGATGGGTCTTCACAAGGGCTGGAGCAAATGTTTTGGATATTTTTTAACCCACAAATATTTTTCACCTTTTATTTAGAACCAGTGGCGTAGCCACAGGTGGGCCTGGGTGGGCCGGGGCCCACCCACTTAGGGCTCAGGCCCATCCAACAGTAGCACATGGTAATGAAAATGCTGCTCTCCACAATACTTCGCATGCTCGGTTTTCAGCGCATGCCTGCTGCAGACTACCAAGGTGGAGACTGGAGAGAAGCATTTTCCCACCAGCTGAGATATTTTTTTGGTGTGGGGGAGAGAACATTTGGTGCCCACCCACTTCTTGCCTAGGCCCACCCAAAATCTGCTGTCTGGCTACGCCCCTGTTTAGAACTGTGTCATGTTGTGACGATTTCTCTCTATATCAGCTATTGCCTTCTCTCCTCCCCCATCCCCAACACCCCACATACAGCTTTCCCCTTGCATTTTGCTTCTTTATGGCAGGAATTATTGGATCTTTGAAACCGGAAGGGTAGTGTATAGTCCCCCACTCTCTGTTTGTGTCTACTCCTTTCTCTCTTCCTTCTTGTTGGCTGTCCCTTTTCTTCTCCTTCTCCTCCCTTTCTGGAACTGTTAGTCTTTCTTCTTTTCTCCACTGATACCACTAACTTTCAATTTATCAATACATTTTTTTCTCTTTTTTTTTTAAATTTCACTTTGACTCCATTTTGCTTTCCTGCTGTGTGTGTGTGTGTTTGTTTGTGTCTGTCTGTCTGTCTATATATTTCTTCATATGACACTCACCAACTTTTAAAAATATTTGGGGCTGCTCAACAACACTTTTATCCCTTTCTGGACACATGGCCAGAACATGTATACCCTGGAGGAAAGGAGAAACAGGGGTGACATGACACAGACGTTCAAATATTTGAAAGATATTAATCCGCAAACAAACCTTTTCCGGAGATGGGAAGGTGATAGAACTAGAGAACATGAAATGAGGCTGAAGGGGGGGGGGGGGGGGGCAGACTCAAGAAAAAATATCAGGAAGTATTTTTTCATGGAGAGAGTGGTGGATACTTGGAATGCCCTCCCGCGGGAGGTGGTGGAGATGAAAATGGTAACAGAATTCAAAAACGCGTCGGATAAACATAAAGGAATCCTGTTCAGGAGGAATGGATCCTCAGAAGCTTAGCAGAGATTGGGTGGCAGCACTGGTGGTTGGGAGGCGGGGATAGTGCTGGGCAGACTTATACGGTCTGTGCCAGAGCCAGTGGTGGGAGGCGGGACTGGTGGTTGGGAGGCGGGGATAGTGCTGGGCAGACTTAGACGGTCTGTGCCAGAGCCAGTGGTGGGAGACGGGACTGGTGGTTGGGAGGCGGGGATAGTGCTGGGCAGACTTAGACGGTCTGTGCACTGAGGGGCAGGTACAAATCAAGGTAAGGTATACACAAAAAGTAGCACATATGAGTTTATCTTGTTGGGCAGACTGGATGGACCATGCAGGTCTTTTTCTGCCGTCATCTACTATGTTACTGTTACTATGTTCTGTGGTTCAGAATTGTGATGTGAACATAATTACAGAAAACCAAAGCCATCTTCCTTCGGGATAAGTAAAACTGGGAACTGGGCCCTTCACTCTAGGCATCCTGAGATGAATCCCAGCAACCTCACTGCTGTCTTCCATTTGTTTTGATTTACATCTGCCTTTTTGACAGCGGGGGGGGGGGGGGGGGGGGGGGAGAGAGTCTTTCTGCTAGAACAGGGGTTCTCACCCAGTCCTCAAGACACACCCACCAGTCAGGTTTTCAGGATGCCCACAATGAATATGCATGAGATAGATTTGCATAGAATGGAGGTAGTGAATGCAAAGGAGAAACAGGGGTGATATGATACAGACGTTCAAATATTTGAAAGGTATTAATCCGCAAACAAACCTTTTCCGGAGATGGGAAGGCGGTAGAACTAGAGGACATGAAATGAGATTGAAGGGGGGGCAGACTCAAGAAAAATGTCAGGAAGTATTTTTTCACGGAGAGAGTGGTGGATACTTGGAATGCCCTCCCGCGGGACATGGTGGAGATGAAAACGGTAACAGAATTCAAAAACGCATGGGATAAACATATCCTGTTCAGAAGGAATGGATCCTCAGAAGCTTAGCAGAGATTGGGTGGCAGCACTGGTGGTTGGGAGGCGGGGCTAGTGGTTGGGAGGCGGGGCTAGTGCTGGGCAGACTTCTACAGTCTGTGCCCTGAAAATGGCAGGGACAAATCAAGGGCAGGTATACTTATAAAGTAGCACATATGAGTTTATCTTGTTGGGCAGACTAGATGGACTGTACAGGTCTTTCTCTGCCGTCATCTACTATGTTACTATGAAGGAGACTTCTGAATATTAGGGGTGTGCAACACCCACTGATCTGGCACCTGTGTTTCTTTGTTTTATTCCTTCACTCTTTCTTTTCACCCTTCTTCCCAGAATCCTGTCTCATTTTTTGTGTGTGTGTGTGTGTCCTTTTCACTGATGTGGCATCTCTTTGCACGGTGAAATCATGAAAAATAAAACACTTTGCATTCTTCACGTGTACATGATGGAAATGTTTATATCATTGCACCGATGCATCTCATTCCTTGGCATCCTCAGACCTGAACCTTTCTTGTATCAATGTCTGTCATCACTCAGTGTGAGTAACATTTAGTGCTGACAGTCTCTCGTTTTCTGTAAAACATTTTTTAGGGAGTTTAAATATCAGAGACAAGTGTTTCATTACCCAGAAGCTAAGTACAAGTTCCTTTTCTCTCTCTGTGCCATTTGTGCTAGTTTTAATGAACTTGAGCACATAAAAGGGGGGGGGGGGGGGGGGGAACTCATTTTCCAGAGCTTCAGTGTCTGCAGTCAAATGAAACTTCCAGTGGCTTTTATGAATTGCCTTTGGGGTCAGTGACAATTGAGCAGCAGTGATTAAAGATTTAGAAGCATGCGAAATAATATTAAAAAGAATAAAATATGTAGTTTCCTGATAATACTTTAAGAAATGTGTGCTTTCTGGTTAGCCCTCTCACAGTACTATCTCCATTCTTGTTTCATAATCTGGGGGTTGTCATTTGGAAGTAAGTGGGGGAAGGGAACTATGCCATGGAATCCAGGGCGTTAAAGCACAAGATTGAGATTAAATTTTGTGCATCTCTGTGAAACCAGAAGAAAAAAGCAACACTGGGCCTTCAGAACTAGGACAACAGGAGTACTTTATTAATCAATGACCCGACACGGGCTGTGTTTCGGCGCCGAAACACGGCCCGTGTCGGGTCATTGATTAATAAAGTACTCCTGTTGTCCTAGTTCTGAAGGCCCAGTGTTGCTTTTTTCTTCTGGTTTGTCTGACTGTTTACTGTAGTGCCCTCTCTGTCTGTATTGTGCATCTCTGTGACCCACTTTGCCAGGTGCATGTTGCCATGGGCTTGAGGTGTAAGGCTTTTCTCCCATTCATCATTAGGGGAGCTAGAAGTTATCAAACTGTCCACATTGGGACCCTGTTTAGGGTACTTTTAAGCAAAATACTTTGCATCAATTTTTGAAGAGAGAGTACGTGTATGCATTTACTTTGAAACATGGTCAGGCCTTTTCATGTGCACCCATATTTTGTGCAGGTGGATTTTCACGGAAGATACCACCCTAGGGTTAGCGGTGTAAATACAACCTAAACAACCCCTGAAGCCCAGGATGGGGCCAAGGAATAAAGGGGCCCACTTTCAGGCGCTTCTAGATTTTTTGAAGTGGGGTCTTTTTCTTTTGGGGGCCATTTCAGAATTTGTTGTTTGTTGGGGGACCTTAATTCGAACGTCTGTCACTGCCTAGGGTTGAAAATGCGATCTGCTTTCATTAATTTCCAATCCCACCCAAATCACCACCATCAGGACCACCTCCCCTACATGTAGCTAAAAGTACTTGCATTGTGTAACACAGACTCTCAAATAATTTACACGCCGAACCATTTTTCCCTATGTCCTCCTTTCTATGGGCAATAAACCTTTGTGAACTGAATCCTTGTCTTCTCATGCCTCCTTTCTTCCCATTTGGGCCTCTTATGCAGCCTGGATGTCAGTAATATGCCATCAGGCAGGCCATCCTTCAGCTCTTTCCTCAATATAAAATTGTAAAGTCCCTTAGGATCCTCTTTGAATGAAAGGTGCTAAGTATGTAAGTGCCAGTCACTTCTGCTGACCTGAGTAATGATTGTTCAAAAGGACTCTGGGCCAAAGCAACCCACAGATCTCATGAATATAGAAATCCAATCCTTTGTTACAAGCCAAAGGACTTCTTCAGTCTGTACTGGTGCTGAGCAAGGATTTAGATGGACCCAGTTGTTTATGGGGTCAGATATAGACAGGAGCCTCCACTGCTAGTATAAGGAATCGAGCAATGCCTTTGTCTCTGTGTCACAAGCACAGACACAAAGATTCATGTAGCCTCTACCACTCACAGACAGGAATCGAGATGACATTATTTATCTACAGTGTAAGTTGAGTTCCTTCAGTTAGATTTTTTTTTTTTTTACTCTAAAACAAGTACAGTGCAATCCGCTTAAGTGCAAGGGTCTGGGACCAAAAAAATACATGCAGTTCACCGGCGCGTGCATTTAACCGTTGTGACCCAAAAAAGAAGCTTGACATCTGATAAACATATGTACAGTACTGTTTATATGTACAGTATACAGTCTCTGTTAACTGACGTTAGGCTTACTTGAAGTAATCAGTCATAGTCCTCTGTACACTATTGTGTCTGAGTTCCATAGACTACGTCTGCCAGATGGTAAAAACTGTCATAGCACTGACATCCAGTGGCCTCCAGATAGGCCCGCACGGTGTTGAGACTCTCCAGCGCTCTTGCAAAAGTGACAGGAGGTTGTTGAATTTCGTCAGCGTGTGCCTCGCTGTTCATTTCATCATCTGTTTCATCATCAGCCGTTGCTTGTGTGTAGGCGCATATCTTGACATCAGTGCTGTCGTCAGCTGTTTGTAGATCGTAATCAACAGCTACGTAATGATGAAACTCCTCTTCAGTTATACCGGCTGGGATGTCAATAGCCTGTTCATCTGACGCGTTTGCAACAGCTGCATCTGTTTCGTACCTCTCCACATCCCTAACAAAGCTTGCCCGCTTGTAGCAGTTCACAATGATTGCCTGTGTACAGGGCCGTGCTGACACGGTAAGCGAGGTAAGCAACGCAGGGGGGCGCCCACCTCTAGAGGGCGCCACTCACTTGCAAAATCTTTTACCTGAAGTTGTGATTCTCCTCTCTCCCCTGCCCTTCCCGCATCAGAAAGTGAAGGTAGCCCAGCAGTGCTGAGACAGACACGCTGCTCTGCTAAAGCTGCTTCAAAGAGTACAACCAGCAGCTATTTATGGCTTTGGTGTGTGAACAACTTTCATTCAGGGTGAGCTGGAACAACATTCAAATTAAAGAGAACAGGTTTGGAGACAGGTGTTCAAGTGAGACTGGGGAGAAATAAAAAAATAAATAGTGTAATTGTTATCTGTAAGTGGTTCAAAGTTTTTGTTTTTTGAGCATGTACACTGAGAGGAGGGCATGACTGCAATGATGTGTACATAATTATCATAGCTACAGCTAAAATCCATTTAATTGGCTAAGGTTCAAAGAGGAAGTTTAGCTGATGTATAGTGTAGAATAGCTGGTAAGTAAAAATCTGATTGCTTTTTTTGTGGGTTTGTTTTTATATAAAACATTCTGCTTGGATAGGGAAAGTTTGTGATATTTGAAAATACATTTTGCTTTAATGAAATTGCTAAACTTTAGAGTCAGAGACTTATCAATGAGGGATACATACAGTGGAAAGGAAGCCCTGGAAACAGAGTTAAGAGGACAGATACCAGCAACAGAATCAGATACTGGGCCAGCATGATCAGAAAAAGAAAGTCACCAGCCAACAAAGGTAGAAAAAAAATCGTTTTATTTTCATTTTAGTGTTTGGAATATGTCCACTTTGAGAATTTACATCTGCTATCTTATTTTGCAATGTATAGCAGTCTCCAAGAGACTGGGCTCCCAGTGAGCCAGGGAGGTCAGACTGTGTAAATGAGATGAAGAGACCCTCCCCCCCCCCCCCCCCCCCCCACTGTAACAAAGACAGGAACATGCATAATCAAAGCTTAGGTCTCTGCAGTTACAAGGGCTGGCCATTCCTAATTATGCTAATAGTTTTTAATAGGCTAAGTCCCACTGAAAAGCCTCTTTATAAAGGCAGTGCTTTCTCTGGAGAGCAGTGTTAAGAAACAGCAGGAATTGTGTTTATTTTTTTAAAACTGCTTTCCTGTGTAAGCTAATTTACAGTCTTCTAGTATATGCTTGACATTGAAGGGTGTGGTAGATCCTTTGGCTGGGCCTGTAGTTTTCAGTCTAAAGGAAAGACAGGTAGCAATGGAGAAACATCTAATGAAGAAGTGAGAGTGGGGGGGGGGGCACCAACTGATAGTCTGCAGGGGGGCACCAGAGACCCTTGGCATGGCCCTGCCTGTGTAACATGATTCCAGGCTTCTTTCTGCATATGTAGGGAATCCAACAGTGATAGTTTACGAGCCAGTTCAACAACACATTTATCCTTGCCAGTCTGGTTATCCATAACGCTCATCAGACGACGTAGCACAAGAGCCTGATAATGTTGTTTGAAATTGGCTATTATGCCCTGATCCATAGGTTGGATCATAGAGGTAGTGTTTGGTGGCAGGAAGACCAACTTGGCGTTAGACAGCCTGATATCATCACTGTGTGCAGCACAATTATCAGAAAGCAGGACGGATGGGAGAGGAGGGCAGGGAAGACAGAATTGCTGGACATGGATGGGAGGGGAGGGAAGAGAGGAGAATCGCTGGTCATAGATGGCAGGGGAGGACAGGGGGCAGAGAAGAATCGCTGGACATGGATGGCAGGTGAGGACAGGGGGCAGAGAAGAATCACGACATGGATGGCAGGGGAGGACAGGGGGCAGAGATGAATCACTGGACATGGATGGGAGGGGAGGACAGGGTAGACAGGAGAATCGTTGGACATGGATGAGAGGGGAGGGAAGGGGAGAGATGAGACATGCTGGACATGGATGGAGGGGAGGGAAGAGAGGAAGGAGATGCACATGGATGGGAGGGCAGGTAAGAGGAGAATCGTTGGACATGGATGAGAGGGGAGGGAAAGAGAGAGAGGAGAATTGCTGGACATGGATGGAGGGGAGGGAAGAGAGGAAGGAGATGCACATGGATGGGAGGGCAGGGAAGAGGAGAATCGTTGGACATGGATGAGAGGGGAGGGAAAGAGAGAGAGGAGAAATGCTGGACTTGGATGGAGGAGAGGGGAGAGAGAATTATTGCTTTATATGGATACAGGGGAGGGAAGAGAGAGGAGAAATGCTGGACATGGATGGAGGGGAGGGGAGAGGAGAAGTGCTGAACATGGATGGAGGGGAGTAAAGAAAAAAGAAGAAGATGCACATGGATGGAGATGAGGGAAAGGGAAGAGAGGAGAAAAACTGCACATGGATGGAGAAAATAGGCAAAAGCTGGATCCACGTTATACCTCCTCCAGTCAATTCCATGGAGGAGGACCCAGCTTTTACTTGTGGATGTAGGGCAAGAAATGAAGAAGAAAGGAGGAAAGTAAAGAAATAAATGGAAAGGAAGCCCTGGAAACGGAGTTAAGAGAACAGATAGAGAGCAGCAGAATCAGAGACTGGGACCAATATGGATAGAAAAAGTCACCAGACAACAAAGGTAGAAAAAAATCATTTTATTTTCATTTTAGTGTTTGAAATATGTCTAATTTAAGAATTTACATCTGCTGTCTTATTTTGCACTGGGTATACTGGAGCTATAATAGCTTACAGAAATTATTTATAATGAAAAAAATCACGTTATTTTTTTCTCCTATACTAGTATAATATTTTCAATGATGTCTATTTATATGCGCCATGGCTGGTATAAGGGGTGTGGCTAATGTGGGTGTGCCTATCATAGGGGTGGGGTCATTTGTGGTGACCCGCCCATAATAAGTACCAGCACCTTTTTTTCTACAAAAAAAGCACTGGTGACCCTTGATGAAGGTTTTTCCAAACTTTGGCCAGGTTGGGTCCTGTTTCCATTAAAGTTGATATTTGGATAAATTCTTGCTGTGTTTGTCCTTCCTTGGATCACTGCTGCTGTTTGGTTGTTTGAAACACATTTGCCTGGTTTCCTCCCCTCGCAGTATCCTATCCCAGAGCATGCTGGAGATTTAAGACAGGGGATGGACACTGTAAGGGTAGACCACTGGATTCTGTAAAGATCATCCAAAGTCGGATGTGCAAATTTGGGCCCAGATCTGTGTGTAAACTAATTAGCTAATTAGGAACTAACAACTGGTGTTAAGTAATTTGGCAGTAATTAGGACTTACCCATGCCCTGTTCTTTCACATGCGCACCTAAATGTCATAGCGCACAACTCCAAAGAGGCATGGCTATGGGCGGATCAGGGGCATTCCTGGAAATTAGGCACCATATAATACTTGCGGTACCTGGTCAAATGAGGTCCGTTATAATAGTTTCATCATTAAAGACCTGTCAAAATAGTTTAGTGGCAAAAGAATCCCGTTAAAATCGTTTGGAATTTAAAAAGATTGTACGTTTTGAGATTCCGTCAAAATGGGTTGTGGCATATGTGTTTGGATACATAATGGTTCCGTGTCAAAATAGTTTTTTTTTTTTAGATTAGTTTATTTGAACTTGGTTTATCTGATTTGTTTTGTCAAGGTTTAATTTGTGGAAGGGACTATTTTGTCTAGGTCTGTTTTGTTGTTGGTTGTTTTGTAAGGTTTTTTTTTTTTTTTTTCGTTATGGTCTGTTTTGTTTTTAGTCTGTTTTGGTGGGGTTTTTGTGTCGGGTTTTTTTTTTGCCTGGGCTATTATGTCGGGGTGCCAGTACCTGCATTTATAGGCCTAACTGCCCTCAGTTGGCTGCGAGAGCATTTATACCAGCTTTTGGCAGACGTAAATGCTTGCGCCCAAAGTTAGGCGCAAAACGCGTGCTAAGCTAGTATTCTGTAAAGGTCATTGTGCGCAGAATTCGATCTTAGTAGGGATCATCCTGGCACTGTTTATTGAATCCCACCCCTATGTTGAATAGCGAAGATCTGCCTGTCTACATTAGCCAGTTTGATTCTCTGTGTTATGTTTGTTTCCGGAGGGTCACTACGTTTAGGGGCCCTTTTACAAAGGCGTGCTGACAAACGGCCTGCGGTAGTGTAGGTGCGTGTTTCGGGTGCGCGCAGAATCATTTTTCAGTGCACCTGTTAAAAAAAAATGGCTTTTAAAAATTTTTGCCAAAAATGAACGTGCGGCAAAATGAAAATTTGCCACGCTTCCATTCTGGGTGTGAGACCTTACCGCCAGCCACTGACCTAGCAGTAAGGTCTCATGCGGTAACCGGGTGGTAATGGTCTACACACGTAAAGCGCCGATTACCGACCGCGTGCCAGAAAATAAAAAATATGAAATTACTGCAAGGGTCATGCGGTAGCTGGGCGGTAAGTCAAAATTGACATGCATTGGGAGCACTTAGGCGCCTACAGGGCTTAGGAAAAGGGCCCCATAATGTGGGCAACGTGTAGTATATAGTAATAGAATAAACAGCAGTGTAATAGTAACATAGGATGTGATGGCTGCTGTTTGCCTGTTACTTTCAAATACAGCGTGAGCTATTGAGGGGCTTGGCTTGCAGATCGCACATGGTACAGGCCCCCAGCGAGCAGTGCGGATGGCGGGGAGCTCAACTGCCGTGTGTCCATCACTGTGACGCTCAGCTTTGCTGGGAGATCAACAGGTGTGGCTGAGGATGGTGTAAGCACAGGACTCCATTTCCACATTCAATTCAAACTTCTCTTACTGACCTATAAGTGCATTCACTCTGTCGCTCCCCAGTACTTCTCCACTCTTGTCTCTCCCTTCGCCCCCTCCCTCGGGTACTCCGTTCTGTGGATAAATCTCTCTTATCCGTCCCTTTCTCCTCTACTGCTAATTCCAGACTCCATTTCTTTTATCTTACTGCACCTCACGCCTGGAATAGACTTCCCGAGCCTGTACATCCAGCCCCGTCTTTGGCCGTTTTCAAGTCCAAACTTAAAGCCCACCTCTTTACCACTGCTTTTGACTCCTAACCACTACTCACTTGCCCTGTCCTTTTATCCTCACCTCTTTATTCTCTTACCCTTATTGTTCTGTCTGTTTTACCTGTCTGTTTACCTGTCTTATCTAGATTGTAAGCTCTTTGAGCAGGGACTGTCTTTTTGTGTATGGTGTACAGCGCTGCATATGCCTTGTAGCGCTATAGAAATGATAAGTAGCAGTAGTAGTCTCATGAGCAGTGTATCCAGCATGCCATCCAGAGCCTCCTAGCTGCTACAGAGGTCATGGGACAGGGGGCCACATGGAAAACTGATAGGCATGGAGGTAGAAGTGTTGGTAGGGAAGCCTGTCATGGGCCTCTTCCACTAGTATCCACAGTAATTATATTTTCAATGCTGATGTATGTGGTGTATTCTTCTCCATCCAGAGAGAATAGTTATACATCTCCATTTGTTCTAAATTCCACCGTGTTGGTTATTTACCTGGACAATGCACACACATATACACCACTCTCAGATTTGGATGCTCCGTCTTCCCTCTCTGCCATCAGAAGTCACTGGGCTTAAAAGGATTAAGCAACTGTATTATTTAAAAAGGCCCAGGAATTTGTAATGCAGTTTATCCTAAGAGTGCGGATTCCCCAGCACATACAAGTAACACAGTAATAAAGCCAGACCATCTAATCCACCTGTTTCTAATGTCATACCCCAGAGCCCACTTGATCCCAGGCTTTAGTATAATTCATCTTGCTGGATATACAGTACCACCTTTTCAAGGATCCTCTGTGCCTACTACAGGCGTTCTAGAGTCCTGTTTTAGCCTTCACCACCCTATCTGTCAAGAAATATTTCCTCCTGTTAATTCTAAAAAACATTCCTCAGCCATTGCTTGTCCTGAGCTCAATTTTCACTTCATCTGTCAGAAGGGATTTTGTCTATGCATCATCCATCCTGGGGATGGCTCTGTGCCAATCAATCAGCTCAAATGTCCTGTACCATCCCGACAGTGCCTGGCAAGGTTCCTGTTTGTGACAGGCCTCCTAATGTTGATAAATTAGGGCTACATAACTGTAGTATTGATAAGGAGAAGACAATTTTTTTTTATCACAGGTTAACAAAATAATGAAGAAAAAAAAATTCTTCAGAGTAAGCAGCTTCTCACTGAACTATTATCCAAAGTCCACCTGGAATTTCTTTGACTTTGAGGAAACCACGACAGCTCAGTCAGAGAGGCACTAATCGTTTCTAGCATTGACTTGCTTGAATGTACCTGACAGCTAATCCTAAGGAAATTGCTCTCTTGTTTTGCAACTTATAGACGGCTGTTTGTGTCCAAGTTTTCCAAAGTTCCTTATTACATTCTGCAAAAACTGATTTTTGCAAAACAACATATACCAGTGCAACTGTCATCCCACGTTATAGGCATGCAGTCCTATCTTCCTAAGTGAGTAGGAACAATCTCCAGTGATCCCACTCCTCCTAAAGTTCCTTCTGTTGCTATATGACATCACGATTTACATCCCATTCAAATCTAACAGAAATTATGGACGACATCAACCACATCTTCCAAATTATGCATTCATGGGCGGATGCTTTACAATTAAAACTTAACGCTGAAAAAACACAATGTCTTATACTTACATCACAACATAACACAAGTAAATTCACCACCATAACCACACCAAACTTTTCCCTTCCTGTCTTAGACACCCTGAAAATTCTTGGAGTCACCATTGATCGAAATCTCACACTTGAAAGCCATGTGAAGAATACAACCAAGAAGATGTTTCAGTCAATGTGGAAACTCAAAAGATTAAAACCTTTCTTCCCAAGAGGCATTTTCGCAACCTGGTACAGTCAATGGTGCTAAGTTATCTAGACTATTGCAATGCACTCTATGCTGATTGTAAAGAGCATATCATCAAGAAACTTCAGACAGCCCAGAACACTGCAGCTAGATTCATATTTGGAAAGACATAATACAAAAGTGCTAAACCCCTAAGAGAGAGGCTGCACTGGCTTCCAATTAAAGAACGTACTGTGTTCAAGGTCTGCACTCTGGGTCATTCATGGAGATGCTCCAGCCTACATGTCAGACCTTATTGACTTGCCACCTAGGAACGCTAAAAGATCAGCACGCACATTCCTGGATCTTCACTTCCCAAGCTGTAAAGGTCTAAAGTACAAACGAATACATGCGTCCAGTTTTTCCTACATAGGCATGCAGCTGTGGAATGCATTGCCACTTGACCTGAAAACTATTCACGACCTAATCAACTTCCGAAAATCACTAAAGACTTTTCTTTTCAACAAGGCATACCATAATAATCAATAATAGGAATTCTAACTCATCACTACTTACTTGATATTCTGACTGTTTTCTTATATACCGAATTGCTTATATCTATTACTAGTAAAACATGCCCGTTTCTTGCGCAAATAAAACGGGCGCTAGCACAGTTTCCTTCCGAACCTCCCCCCTCCGTACTCACCCCTTCGGCGTTCTGAAGGCACTGACCGCCATTGTTGCGGACCTCGGCACGCCACCTTCAATCTGCTGAGTCGTTGGTTGTGAAGCCACTGACGCCATTGCTCCGCCCTCGACGTCATCACGTTTGACGCGAGGGCGGGGCCCCAACACAGTGTTTTCGGTGGCTTCACCACCACGAAGGCTTCGAACCGGAAGGAAGTGCCCGGAGGACCTGACAGTGATGTCAGTGTCCTCAGAACATTGAGGGTGAGTTTTATTATATAGGATGTTACATTTGTTCTTTATGTAATACCAATTGTTTCTTTACTCTTGAATGGTGCCTGCCATGATGGAACATTGTAAGCCACATTGAGCCTGCAAATAGGTGGGAAAATGTGGGATACAAATGCAATAAATAAATATGTAAAACTGGAGCCTAGAGGTGGTTATTTCATGCTTCTATGCTTGGAGAAGATCTCTACCCCACACGGTAGAAAATACTGACATGCCAGTATCTCCAAAGGTTTTGAAGCAGGGTTTCTGACTGTCCTCTGGGTTGGTTAAAATAATTGACCATTTTCTTTGTTATGCATTTCAGAGGCCTGACTCTCATTCCTTCTGTATACATCCCAGAATGCACTTTAAATTAGTGTTTAAAAGTTGGCTACCATAGTTACAAGCCTTTAGTCCCTAAAACTTTGAAATGAGATCAGAACTCACTCTTTGTATCAGGTTTTCTCAACTCCATTTTTTGAGTCCCTCCTAGCCAGTTGGGTTTCTGGATATCTGTGATGAAATGAATTAAGCAGATTTTTTTCATGCACTTTGCATGCAAATCTATCTGATGCATATTTACAACACTCTCTGCCTTAGACTGGAAAAGAATTGTCTTAAAACAGCACTTCCCAAACCTTTTCTGGCAATTCCATAGCTACTCAGGTTTTCAAGTTATCCACAATTAACATGCATAAAGTTGTATACACTGGAACTCCAACATATTGAAGCAGCAAAAGAGGGAGAGGGAAGGGAACATTAATGGACCGATGATCAGAAGCAAGCGCAGGCGCCATACTAACTCCTGCGTTTGCTACTGCCCCATGATCAGAGCCCCTGAGCGCGTGAAACCAATGTGCTCAAGGGCTCTGACCGCAACTAGCATGCAAATGCATGCTAAACAGGGCTCCTAGTGCAAGTAGCATGCACAATCCTCCCGCACTTCACCCTATGATCAGAAATAATAGCGCACATAAATTTGCATGCTATTATCTCTGATCATAGGGGCGGTAAAGCCCCACGCTGTTCCAGCGCTATTTTTAGAGTGCTGTTTGGAATGGTGTGGGGCTTTCGATCATCTGGGCATAAGGAAGGTGAACGAACCAGGTAGCAAAGCTAAATGATGGTCTGGAAGACTTCTTGAAAGAATCACGTTTTGCTTGCATGTGCAAATTTTTCAATTAAGAGGGCAGGGGCGTAGCCACGGGTGGGCCTGGATGGGCCCAGGCCCAGCCAATTTTGCTCCAGGCCCGCCCAGCCTCTTCTGCCCGCTCTCCCCGTCCGCATGGTCTGCTAACTTTTACTGTCCTGAAGCGCCGTTCTCCCTCCAGGACCGGCGATTCCCATAGCCAGCCTTCTGCCAGCGCACGCCATCGGGGCCTCTTCTCAGGCGCGTCCCTCCTACTCTGCAACTTCCTGCGTCCCACCTTTGTGGAAAGCAGGAAGTTGCAGAGTAGGTGGGACGCGCCTGAGAAGAGGCTCAGACGACGCGCGCTGGCAGAAGGCTGGCTATGGGAATCGCCGGTGCTGGAGGGAGGACGGCGCTTCAGATTAGTAAAAATGACCAGAACTGACCATGTGCAGGGGCTGTCTCGGGGGGGGGGGGGGGTAGCGGGTGGAGAGGAAATGCGGCGGGCGGATGGAGAGGAAATGCGGCGGCGGTGGGCAGGGAGGACATGCGAGGCCTGTGCCCACCCAGTCCACCTCCAGGCCCATCTAAAAATTGAACTCTGGCTGCGCTACTGTAATAGGGAGATAGACCAGGGTCCATCAAGTCCAGCTTCCTGTCTCCAACAGTGGCCAGTGTGGGTCACAAGGATCTGGCAGATGCCAAAGAGTAGATCAATTTTTCATAGCTGATTTCCAGGGATAAGGTATGGCTCTCACAAGTCCACCTGGCTAAGTGCATTTTTTTTTATTGGCATTTTTTCCTCCACAAATATCTTCAATCCTTTTTTAAATCTTGAGTATTAGTCATCCTGACTGTGTCGTCTTGACAGTAGTGAGTTCAGCGTGTTCGGGTATTTATGTTGTTTAAGTATTTATTTTTCTGTTTATGTTACGTGTTCTTATTTCATATTTTATGCATTGTGATCTTCCCAAAATATTAGGATGGGTGGAATTTAAATTGGGTTGTATAAATAAGTTCTGATCTCATTCTGCTGCCCCCCCCCCCCCCCCCATATGATTGTGATTCTATGTTGAGCCATAATGACTTGTTTTGCTCTAGACGACATGAAAAATGAATCTAATCAACACAATTTGAATACACTTAGAGGCGCAGGCATTCTCTGACAGTAGTCACGCCCACACCCAAACGCAGGCAGACACGCAGCCGCTTGCTGTTTAGCTATCCAATGAAGCAGAAAGGGGGACCGAAATGGGAAGACTGAGGCAAAAAGTAGGTTATTGCCAGAGTCTCATCCCAGGCAAACTATGCCCTATCCCTCCCCCACATCCAGCTCTTTATTGCTCTCCTGGGACTTGTTCACAGATTCAGTGCAAGGGGGCTCTGCCATTAGCTAGCAGCTCGAAACTAAAATTAATGGCTTGTATTTTAAGTCTCAGCGGTGGGTAGTCTGTGCTGCTGATTGAGTTCTTCTTGGCTGCCTTGCCTTATTTCATCCTTGGATGAGATCACATGACCTTACTTTTCATCTTTGTTATCTGCGCCTGCCAGGGCTCTCGCTCTCTCTCTCTAAAACTTTTTCCACAGGTACTTTCTACAGAAGGGGTCTCAAACCAGTTAGGTGTTTTGGATATTTGTAACGAATGTGTGTGAGAGAGATTTGCATGCCCACTGCAGGGGCAGATTGACCATACAGGCAACTGGGTAGTGCCCAAGGGCCTAGGGCAGTGGGGGACCTAGTACTTCTCTCCCACGTGCCCAAGGCTTTTTTAATGCTGGTACCTTTTTTTACCTGCTCCCTGTCCATGACGTCTGAACAGGGGGAGCAATGGGTGTCTTCCCCCCCCCCCCCCCCCCCCCCCAATACCTTTCAACTTGTTTCTTTTGCACAGCAGCAGCAGTGTTTCAGAGAAAGTTGCCTGTTCCAGCCCTGGCCTGGAGTCTCCTCTCTGCTGCACCCCTGCGCAGTGTTGCCAGATGGAAAAAATTGTTCACGCCCAAAACTGCACAAAGTCAATTTGCATATGAATGACCTGGGTTTTCTAGCCCATTATAAACCATAAAGTTGTATTTCTCTGTTTATCACCCTCCTCTCACCTACCCACAGCCATCCTGTTAGACTGTCAATGAAATGCTTTGATGTCCCCATGCATACCTCCTACCCACCCCACCCTCCCACCCTGTCAGACTGTCAAAGTAACGCTTGGATGTTTCACTTATATATATTATCTGCTACCACATTTGCTTATTTCCGATCTGACAAAGAAGGGCAACCTTTGAAAGCTGATCAAGAAATGTATTAAGTTATGTCCAATAAAAAAGGTATCATCTTATTTTCTTTTCCATGTTTTATTTTGTTTTATTTCTAAAGTCTAGAGAAGAGACTCCAGGGCTGGCACAGGCAACTTTCTCGGAGAGAAACAAGCTGAAAGGTAAACTGTGTGGGAGGGTTAGGTTCAAGAGAGATTGGCAGGGGAGGGGGTTTAAATGATAGAAAAGGAAGAGATATCTGAGCTGAGCAACTGGCAGCTTAAAGGCAGGGGGAGAAGGAGGTAGCAGGATCTGGGGAGGGAGGAGGGGAGCCCAATGATCCCTATTCCTGGGGACCCAGATCACAGTCACTCCATCCTTTCTCCACTGTATGCGAATCTGTCACCCGTATTCACTAGGGATGTCCTGAAAAATTGACTGGTTTGCAGTCCTTGAGAACAAGAGTTTGAGGCCCCTGGTCTACTGAATGCCTTCCCCCTACTTTAGGTTGTACTGCTTAGCATGATGAACTAAGTATGGGTTACAGGCTGTGAACTAGAGCTCCCAAGGAAAAATAGTTAAGGCTTTGGGATTAGAGTGCCAAAAAGTAAATATACAGCTGACAGTAAGAGGAAATGTGAGCTCCAGTATAACCTGAGCCATTGGTTGCTGGACTCCTCAAGGATATTTGCTCCCCAACATCCCTTTTGTTTTGTTTGACTTTTTGCTCAAGTTGTGGACAATGCAGTGCTCAGATCACATTTTGAGGTATGCACCAACCTTTCACAGATGATACATGATGGCAGAGCTCTGAGCTCATAATACTATCCAATCGGCAAAACTGGAGAATGGGGAAGAGATGTTTCCTGCTATTTGAGCATTAAACACAACAGCAGCACTGGCCTCAGTCAACAATTAGTGCAGCTTGCCAGCAATGGGAGATACATGAATGCTGTGGTATAATGTGTTAGAAACATGAATTCTTGACACACATCCTATCCCAAACAACAAGATATAGTTGAGTGACATTCACAACAGGATGACTACGTTTTAGAGCAGCGGTCTTCACTCCCAGTCCTTGAGGGCCGCCAATGGGTTAGGTTTTCAGGATATCCCAATGAATATGCATGAGATGGATTTGCATACAATGGGACTAGAAAGCATGCAAATCTTTCTTTTGCATGATCATAGGGATTTCCTGAAAAAAATGATCTGTTGGCCGCCCTTGAAGACTGAGAGTGAAGACCAAGGTATTAGAGCAACTCAACCCATGAAGAGTCATGACATTGTTGTCCTCTGAACTGAAAGAAAATGAGTGTACTCTTAATGGGAACAGAAAATACAGCAGATGCATAGTCCATGAGGGGAGAACATCAGGTGTATGACAAATGTGCATAATCTCTTTGAATGCTCTTCCTGGGATATGCTTTAAAGAAGTATCAAAAATGAGGGCTCTACACTCAGTCAGTCATCCAACCAAAAAATGTGAAAAGGTTTATAGGAAGTGCCTAGTTCACACCAGGAAGAGGAAGCCATGATGTGTGTTCTGGTATCAGGAAGCATGCTCTGTTACACTGAGTAAGGAACGTATTCAGAGGTATAAATAGGGCTTCTGGTCTTAGATGTTTTATCATTTATAGATCTAGGTGTTTCTTTTCCAACTAATTAAGGATCTGTCAAAAGTACAAAAATCCAAGATAGATCATGGGTTTTCAGCCCTGTCTTTGGGACACACCCAGCCAGTCAGGTTTTCAGGATCTCCACAATGAATATGAATGAGAGAGATTTGCATTCAGTCTGCATGCAGATCTGTGTCATGCATATTCATTTTGCAGATCCTGAAACTGTATGGGTGTGTCTTGAGGAGCAGCTAGAAGGCTGAGATGGGCAATGGAGGATAAGAAACGGTGAAGGAAAGAAGACTTAAAGGAAGGACATTTTGGATTTGGCTCGTGCCTATTTATTTTTTTTAGTTGTAGCTCAAGATAAGTTAAATTCAGGTACAATGGGTATTTCCCTGTCCCCGGAGGGCTTTGAGAAAATAGAGGGTTAAGTGACTTGCCTGAGATCACAAGAAGCAGCCAGAGAGGCCCAGTTCATATCGCACTGCGGCTCCGTGTGATATTGGGCAATTCACTTAACCATCTATTGTCTTGGGTACAAATTTAGATTGTTTGAGCTCTGGGTGCAGGGGCGTAGCCAGACAACAGATTTTGGGTGGGCCTAGGCAAGAAGTGGGTGGGCACCACGTGCTCTCCTCCACCAGCACCAAAAAAATATCTCAGCTGGCGAGAAAATGCTTTCCATCTCCCTGCTATCCTTTGGTTAATAAAGTGTTTTAATTTTTTAATAAACAAGTGTCGTCTTTATCATATTTTTTTTATTATTATTTTTTATGCATTTGTATTTTTAAATACAAATTTGATTTTTTCTTGTTTTTAATTTTTGATTATTTTTGTTTTTGTTAGTCATCTTCGCTGTTTTGCTTTTTTGGTGTTTTTTTGCGAAGACTGGTTTCTTCTGTTTTTTGTACTACGTATTCCATCTTGGCGTACCATCAGGGGGAAGTCTTCAGCTGATAGCTGGTGGAGATCCCAAGCTCTACCACTAAACATGTGCTACTGTTGGGTGGGCCTGAGCCCTAAGTGGGTGGGCCCTGGCTCACCCAGACCCACCTGTGGCTATGCCACTGTCTGGGTGTAAGTAGATCGAGACAGTGAAGAGATGGTAATGTAAGGGAGGGATTCAGAGGCAAAAAAAAAGGAAAAAAGTGAGACAAAAGAGAAGGATCAAATTGAGAAACTGGTAGGGGAGGAAGTGATGAATTCAGGATAGGAGAAAAGAAAAGAAAAAAATGGAAAGATCAGCCTGGTAAAGGAGTCGGACAAGACAAAACTGAAGAAAGCAGAAAAAGAGACTAGGATCAATGTGACAGAAGAAAAACTCCTTCAGACGAGGAGTGGCCTAGTGGTTAGGGTGGTGGACTTTGGTCCTGCGGAACTGAGTTCGATTCCCACTTCAGGCACAGGCAGCTCCTTGTGACTCAGGGCAAGTCACTTAACCCTCCATTGCCCCATGTAAGCCGCATTGAGCCTGCTGTGAGTGGGAAAGCACAAGGTAAAAACAAACAAACAAAAAAACCCCAAAAAGGTAGGAAACAGCATTTATGTACTGGCTTCTGGTGTAAAATGCATTTCTTGCAGGCTGTAATGGTTTTTAATGGATCAGTGTATGTGTTATCTTGTTTGGGTTTATTATTGCTTATGTTTTATTGTGATCCACTAAACCATGAAAGTGTGGAATATAAATGTTTGTTTTTTTTAATTAAGGGGAAACTGAGATCACGGACAGGCTACACATACTGGCATAAAACTCATGCTTACCGTGGTTTATTTTCTTATTCTTCACTGTCTTATGGGTCAGCAATGCAAGATGAAACAAGGTACTATAATCCTCTGCTTCAGTGCAAGAGTCCATGAATACATTCATTTGGCCAGGGATTCTAGGGACTCTGTGCAGCTTACTGGTTGAGTCAGGAGCAGAAGGGGGTTCACTGACACTGTTTGTATGGGAAATCTCATTGAGCCCAGTGGCTCAGGAACCCTCGATGCGATCAGGAGGAAATGGCACAGGAACATCATTTGTTGAAGGAGTAGAAACTGCCCCAATTTGATTGACTGCACTTTTTGTTCTTGAGATTGTAAGCTCCTTTGAGCAGGGACTGTCCTTCTTTGTTAAATTGTACAGCGCTGCGTAACCCGGGCAGCGCTTTAGAAATGTTAAGTAGTAGTAGTAGTAGAGAGTACAGGCCCCAACTCTGCAAGTTGTTTCTGTTCCTGCAGAGGTGAGAACTGGGGTGGTGGTATGCTCAGTCCCTGGAAGACCTGACGGTGCTTTGCAGAACTTTTCTCAACAGCAGAAGCCTCTAATTTCTTTGTGTGGCGAAACAGTGGGATTTCAAGCCTGTGAATTGTAAATATTTTCATGAAGAGTATTTCTCTCGATTGGCCAGCAGACGGCGTTGTTTTGTGTGTTAAATCTGTTGCAGAAAAAGCTGTTCTTTTGGAAAGGCAATATGCACTACTATTGGCCAAATACTTTAAAGGTTGGTGCCCTGGGCTCTGATTGGCCCTGGAGTTCAAATCTAGCCAGGAGGTACTGGATTTTCCCGAGTCTCAGCTAGGGAGAACAGAGGAGAAACATCTCTGTCCTATGACCTTGTTCAAGATTTGTGATCAGTTAATTTCCTGAAACTCCCCAGGTGCTACCCAAGTAGTAACAAAATGTTTAGATAGTTTGAGCCTTGTTTCAGTTATTGCTTGCTGATTTTCACCTTTTTGCTCAGTTCACTATTCTACTTTTTAATGATAATACACCATTTTGTTTATTAGCTCTGTTTGTTCTGAACTGATTAAGAGTCCTGGTGGTTTGTGTTTTTGGTCTGTGGGTGCTTTCTAGGAACTGTGGAACCCCTGAGAGTTTGGCCCCAGTAACCTAGAAATCACTGGGGAATAACTTGAGAGTGGGAGACTCTCCCAAAGGTGAGTGGGACCCAGTCGGTTGGAAGAGGGTGCTTCTGTAGAGCATAAGTGGCAGGTGCAGAAGGACCTGAGCAGTGCTGAGGGTAGACCATCTAAGTGGCCACAGGGTTGCCCCAGGTGGGTACTAGGAATTCCATGAGGACTACCTTGGTAAGACCTGTTTCCTTTCATTTTGAAGCCATCTAGGAAGGCTTGGCATTGCTGGAGTGGTCTTTCTACTCACCTTCAAACAATTAATGAGAAATTCATTGACACTATGCAAAGTGTTTCTGTGCAAGCTCGAGATATTGGTTCACTGAAATAGCATGTTTCTACCATTGAGGACAATTTAGTAGATGTTCACCGTAAAGGGGAGATGTTTGCTAACGATTCTATTGATATTCCTAGGAAAATGGAGATTCTGCAAAATACAGTTAGTGAGAAAACTCTGTGTGTATTGAACTTTCCTCATGTACCATCTGTCTCCTCATTTGAACTGTTTAAGAAGATTTGTCTTTGGTTCTTAAGATTTCACCTGAGAACATACCAGTTTTGTCTAGAGCAGGTGTCCAACCTCGTCCCTCGCAAGGTTGGGTTTTCAGGATTTCCCCAATGAATATGCATGAGATCTGATTGCATACAATGGAGGCAGTGTATGCAAATAAATCTCATGCATATTCATTGGGGTAATCCTGAAAGCTCAACTAGGTTGCTACCCCCGAGGACCAAGGTTGGACAACCCTGGTCTAGAGTGTTCTGCCTTCCAGTGGCAAAAGAGAGCTTCTGAGGAGCACTTACAGACTCTTCAGATAACATTAAATAGTTTAGATCTGATTAAATTCTTGTAAAGATCTGATTCTGCTGGTATTAGTGTCACGGTCGTGCCCTGGTTTCAGGCTCTCAGTCATCTCGCCCCCTAGTGGCCAGGCCTGGTGGCTGCATTGGATTGTCTGTGTGCTGTTTCCCGTTCCAGACTTCAGCTCAGTCCAGTCCGGATCTTCCAGCCTGCCAGATTTGCTTGTCTTGTTTGAGCCTGCACAGCACCCGTAGCTGCCTGGTGATTGCTGCAGCTGAATCTCAGCTGCTGCTGGGCTTATTAGCCATTTGGAAACTCTCTGCTTGGCCTTTGCATCGCATAAAGCCCTGGGTTGTTGGTGCTTGTTGCACTTCTGCCTAGCTTGGTTTTTATTCTAGTTCCTTGTCTGATGCTAGTTAGTCTGTGTGTAGTTTAGCTTAGGGTTATTGTTTGTTTCCTAGACTTGTTCCTTGTTTGTCTTTTTGTGTTTAGTTTCTGTTTGTCTGTGTTTCTTGTTCAGTGGCTGCTTGGCAGCTTTCAGTTCTGTCTCGTGTTTGTCAGTGTTTGTTCCCTGTTTTAGTGGCTGCTTGCAGCTTCCAGTTCCTACCCTGTCCTGCAAGTCCTGTCAGCCGCCTGCAGCCAGGGGCTCAACTCCTGGGGAAGGGCGGCTAGTGCAGGTGAAGTCTTGCTGTTCCGATCTGAGTTCTGTCTTGTTCCTGGTGTGGGGTGGTTTTGCCTGCCACTGCTGCTCCTCGGCAGTGGCCCAAGGGCTCACAAACATAATTCCTGCTTTTTGAAAACCTAACAATTAGTGCAACAGCAACACTTTGGTTGCTCTGGCACTAGAATCAGACTGGCTCCTTCAAATGTTTTTCAAGGTTAAAGATGTTACCTCTATGAATTCTCAAGTGTGTTGTATGTTTCCTGATGTTTCAAATTCTACTAAAAAAAAAAAAGGTGAAAACGTTTCTTTATTGCACCATCCTGTTTTCCCTATCCCCTCCAACCCCTTCTTCTGATTGATTGGATTTTGCCTATTTGAATATAAAATTTATCAAACTAAAAAAATAAAATGTTTATATGTATATGTACACTGCTTTGGCAGCAATTGAAAAGCAGTTAAATTCAATTTATTGTATTGTATTAAGTACTTAGCAATTCCTCTGGGTGGCTGCATTTGCCTCATTAAATCCACAACAGAAAAGAGAATGCTTTACATTTGTCATCTTATCTCAAATCCCCAAGGGGGTCTTTTACTAAAGGTTAGCTCCAGTTATCTGCAGCAGGTCCCATTTTATTCCTATGGGCCCTGCAGATAACTCGAACTAATCTTTAGTAAAAGACCCCCCCCCCTCCCCCCCAGTTGAGGTGACTCTGGAAGGGAATGTATGTTTATAAAGTGTTAGAGTAGGGATAGAAACAGGAAGAGTTTCTGTGAGTAGAATTCAACCAGAGGGAGCTCCCATCACCAGTTCTTCCCCCCCCCCTCGCCCCATCTTCAGTATTAAGCAAACAATATCTCTTAAGCAGAGTTATTCTGAACCTGCCTGCCAGAAAGGGCAACTGTGCTTGAAAAATGAACTCATGCCCAAAGCATTCATCATGGTCAAATTTAAAAAGTCATGTAAAAGAAAAGGTCCTCAGACACACTCACGCATGCACACCTGCTTCAGAGAGAGTTAAAATTTATATGCTATAGCAGTCCCCCCCCCCCCCCCCCCCGTCAGTAATCCCCCTGGGACTGGCAGGGCTGATAAACCAGGTCGCCAATGCATGTTATTTTCTCAGGTTTATTGTTGTGCAATGAGATTCATTCAGTGTTTTTGTTGTAAGACATTCTCAGCACTCATTCCCTGTCCTGCCCTCCCATAACAAGTACAAAATAACACACTCATTTTGTTGCAGGAATTGAGATAGGAATTTGTGATACTTCAGGAGTCAGACAGCACACACCAGAATAAGAAAGTAATCTTCTTTATTTGCCAGCAAACAAAGCAAGACATCAGTTCTAGCTCTCTTCTCCTCTTTGTGTCTTTCTCTCAGCTCTCTGTGTCTTTGTCTCAGCTGCTTCTCTTCTTATGCTGTCTTCTCCTTCTTCTGTCTGTTCCTTCTGTCCTTCTCTTTCTTCTGAGCTCCTTCTGACGTAAACTGCTTCTGCTCCTACTTAAATACTGTTTCTATCCCCCTCCTAGCCTAGCCCCCCCTTACTCTCCAATTGGTTAAGGAATAGATTGGTCACTTTGCCTCAACTAATCATTACCTTAAAAATATCAGTTACATAGGTTCCAGACATCCTAAACTGACCTGTGACCTGGGGCCCCTTACACCAGACATTTGGGCTCCAGTCTCTTACATTTTCCTTATGATTAATGTCTCATCTATAGCTTAAACTGGGTTCCCTTAGAGACCAAGAGGCCCTAGTGAGATTGGTTATTCTCATATTCCTAGTCTGGTTCATACTAACTGCTAACTAAACTCTGGCATTCATTAAAGAGGTCAAAAGCCAGTCTTACTTAATAGCATACATATCAGGTTATCACTTTCAAGACCATTTCTACATTTTACCTATAATTAATCAAGGAGAAGAGAGCTGACTAGTTCTGACCTCTTCACCTATCAGCTTATACATTGAACCAGCCAGAACTATGGCTAAGTCAAACCACATGTTGGCCTCTTCACTGCAGTCCTTGCTTAGAAAATACAGCAGAGAGTAACATTAGATTTAAAAAGGTATTCTACATTTAACTACACAGAATCAGTATTTCTTATAAGACATATTCTAAATATCAAAAACTTGTAAATACTAATCTATTGCCTCTCTCTCTCTAAATAGTATTTTCTTCTAAGCATTTTAAACTACAATATATCTGGCTCATGCCAGAGCTTACAAAGGCTACTCAGCATGCCTAATAATATACAGCTGTTGAGCTAGCTTTCATCATTCACCAGGGTGAAAGAAATTCCTGTCTCTGACCTTTCTAACCCAGCCCGGCAAACGCTAGAGTTCAATATAATCTGAACCATCTGGCATACCTTCACTTCACTTACAGAGTAAAGAGTTGAAATTTGAAATAAGAATTCAATTCAAATACCAAGCTTTTAACAGAATTAACCCTTCATATGATTTCTTATATATATAATTATGCCATGGCTGCCTCATTCCCCCCTTTGAGACTAAAATCAGCTTATGCAGAGATAAGTCTCACAACTCAAACTCTGGAGATTATAGTGATCCTAACTGGGAATAGACTTATGAACCACCATTACCCTACTTGTTAAGGTTCGACGGCATACTGCCGAAGCACATGAGGCCAAGAAACAAAACAACAACCCTGCTAAAACTAAGACTATTAGGGAAATGAACAAGGGACGTATCCAGGAGGTCAATGACCACCACCAGGAGGTAAGGTCTAATCCTCCTCGGTAATCCTCCACATTAAGGCTAGCCAACTGTAGGACTTTATCCATGGCATGCCTAACTACATGCGTCCTATTTATGACAATAGTACAGCACTCTGAAAAATTTAACACTGTGCAGAGACCACCCTGGGCTGCAAAGAGATAGTCAAGGCCCATACGATTATACCGAGAAACTATACTTAATTCATTAATTTGATCCTGCAATGCATTGACTACCACGTTCAGCTCATGAACTAAAACATGGAGTAGGGATTGAAGTCTCCGGGTAGCCATACCTAGTTCAGTAATACCCGCTACCGGGCCTCCAATTGGAATCCAGGCCGTGGCAGAAAGGGCTACAAGTCTCTTTTTAGTCAGAGGATAAGTAGAATTAATATACTGGAGGGCTAATTCAATCGCCTCATCCTCTGTGGCAACGGAGGAGGGTAAGGACAAAGCCTCTCGCTTAGAGCGGTGCGGGGATGGTGGCTTGAGAAGAATAACTTTAGGAAAATAATTCAAGGTTACCAATACACAAAAATCATATGTAGGGGGAAGAATCATGTGGAGGACATTATCACAGAGCCAGTAATGACCAAGGAGAGGGTGAGGAAAGTTCCCAATAAATGTTGGCTCAGGCTGGACAGGGTACTTAGGGTGCCCATAATGCGAGCCCCTATCCCAGGGGGAACGAAGACGAAATGGAGACTTTGCACACCATAGGCGCCAATCCCCAATTGTGACAGGCTGCTCATTTGTTAGTAACTCTTCATACCCCGGGGACTTATGAAAGTAGAAAATAAGCTTGGACACTATAGTCTTCTCAGTGGTACGCTTAGGAGCCAGATAATCACCTGGGTCATAATCTACAGGTATGGTAGCAGGGCACATAGGAGTACCTGGAGAAACTACCCACACAGATTCTCCTTTTTCTGGGAGAACATTAGTATAATTACAGGGAATGGGAAGAACAGTTGAGATGCTTCTTGTTAAACAAAACACTCCAGAGGCTGGATAGGGAGACGTAAAAACTGGCCTTAGAGAAGAGTCAGAGGGGGAAGTAGCATTATAAAAGGACCACCAAGTATAATCCTGGCTCCAAGGGCCTGAACTCGAAAAATAGGGAGGTATAAGAGCTGGGAGCTGCACAGGAACAGGAACAGCTGGGACATCTGTGGTATAAGGAGAAAATTGGGAACACACAATACAAGGGGAAGTAATCTTTGCCTGGCTAATTAGTTCCTGGACAGAGTGTAACCACAGGTTGGAGCGAGTTGGGGTATTAGGAACAAGGAGGCAAGGAGTAGAAAACAACAAAAGCATCCAAACTACTAACATTTTCTTTCTTCCTAATCTAAAACAAATACAGCAAACTAATTAGGCAATAATATTTCAACAGTCTGTGCTAATCACAGATTACTCTCATATAGTGTTCTCAGTCTTTGAGTTCTTATACCAGTTGGGATAGACCCTCAACTGACAAGGATCAAGCTCTCAAATTCCAAGAAAGCCAGAATCTGGACAGAAAGAGTCTCAGTATGAAGCCGAAGTTCAGCAGCTCCTGCAGTATACAGTTGACCCTTCTTTTCAGCTAGTAGATTCTTTGGTTCGGGTCAAGCGCAACTTCAATGGCTCCGCTGGATCACTTTCTGCTCTCCACTGTCTAGGCTCCGTCTGATCCGTGCTGGGCTCAGTCTGGTCAGCAGACTTAATTCGAGACCAATGGACCCATGGAGTAATCCCTGCGACCTTCACAGCTGCAGGGGTAGAAAGCAAAACAGTAAAAGGTCCTTTCCATCGGGGCCCCAAAGGCTGGAGCTTCCAGTCTTTCACCCAAACTCTATCCCCTGGCAGGAAGGAATGTACCTGAGCCTGGAAGGGGACAGGGTTTATTTCTCTCACATAAGACTGAAGCTCAGAAATTATCTTACCCAGGAGGGCTACCTGCTCCTGCACCTGGGCAGACCCTAAAATCCCTATGTCTCCCTTAATTCCCTGTAAAATGGCTGGGGGCTTCCCATACACAATTTCAAAGGGAGAGAGGGCTGTTCCTTTAGTTGGGGTGCATCGGAGGCGAAAGAGGGCTAGTGGCAATGCCTGTGGCCATTTCAATTGGGTTTCCTGACAAATCTTTGCTAGGCTATTTTTCAAGGTTCTGTTTGCCCGCTCAACCTGCCCTGAACTCTGGGGACGATAGGCACAATGCAATTTCCAGGTAATGCGCAATGCGCGGGACAGGGCCTGAAGTGTAGCTTCAACAAAGGCGGGACCATTATCTGAACCTATGGCAAGGGGCAGTCCATACCTGGGGATGACATCCCTAAGGAGAGCTCGAGCTACTTCTGTGGCTTTCTCAGTGACTGTAGGATATGCTTCCACCCACCCAGAAAAGGTACAAACCATAACTAAGAGGTATCGGAGCCTACCGCTCCTGGGCATTTCTGTGAAGTCTATAACTAGGGACTCAAAGGGTGTTAGTCCTCTAGACTGAACTCCTGGTGGAATACGGGGTCCCTGACGAGCATTATTCTGGGCACAGAGAGTACATCGGGCAGAGGCAGTGGCAACCAGACTATCCAATCCTTCCAGCACCACTACTCGATTGAGTAGACGGGCTAGTGCTGTTTTCCCTAAGTGTGATAGGTCATGAGCTTGAGACACTACAGGCCAAGCTAGGTGGCGTGGCACCAGAACTCTGGTATCAGGGAGATGTAACCAGCCATCAGGTCTCCTTACTGCACCTTCTTCTTGAGCCCATTTCTCTTCCATTTGGGTATACATAGGCGTCCATTCTTGCAATCGGATTTGGAACAGGGGGGTCACAGTACTTGCTGGGGGTCCTCGAGCAGCTTCCTTGGCCACCCGATCAGCATGGCGATTCCCTCGGGCCACTGGAGTATCTATTCTTTGGTGTCCCCTGCAGTGAATGACAGCTACCTTCTTAGGGGCCCACACAGCCTCTAGCAGCTGAAGTATTTCGGGTCCATACTTAACAGGTTGGCCTGCAGCATTTATGAGTCCCTTTTCCTTATACAAAGCTCCATGAGCATGTAGGGTTGTGAAGGCATACTTAGAATCAGTATAAATGTTGGTTACCAGTCCTGCTGCTAGCTCCAGAGCTCGTATGAGGGCCACAAGTTCTGCTTTCTGGGCTGAAGTTCCTTGGGGCAGGGCCCTTGCTTCTATCACCTTGTCTTCTGTCACCACAGCATAGCCTGCCAGTCGCTTGGAGTTCTCCACATAACTGCTTCCATCTGTGAAATAAATTACATCTGGGTCCCTCCACGGAACATCTTTAAGATCTGGTCGACTGGAGTACACTTCATCCATGGTTTGGATACAGTCATGATCCGGTGGTCCCTCAGATGCTGGCAAAAGAGTAGCAGGATTGAATGTAGCCACTGTTTCCAGGTGTATCCGTGGATTCTCACACAAGCTGGCTTGGTACTTAACCATACGGTTATTTGTAAACCAGTGATTGCCCTTATACTCCATGAGGGTAAGAACTGCATGGGGGACTTTAACAACCAGTTCTTGCCCCAAGGTCAACTTATCAGCTTCCTGGACCAGTAAGGCTGTTGCTGCAATGGCCCTCATGCAGGCTGGCCATCCTTTAGCCACTCCATCCAGCTGTTTAGACAGGTATGCAACAGGCCTCTGCCAGGATCCCATCATCTGGGTCAGCACACCCAGAGCAACCCCCTGTCGCTCATGGACATACAGTGAGAAAGGTTTCTCCACATCAGGAAGGCCTAACGCAGGGGCTTGGAGTAGGGCTTTCTTTATGGCAATGAAGGATTGTTGAGCAGTAGGTCCCCATTCAAATGGTTCCTTTTCACCCCCCTTTGTGGCCTGGTAAAGGGGTTTCGCCATCAATGCAAAATTTGGAATCCAAATTCTGCAGAATCCAGCTGCTCCCAGGAATTCCCTAACTTCTCTTCTGGACTTGGGTTGGGGAATTGCAGCAACTGCTTGCTTCCTACTAGCATCCAGTCTCCGACTTCCCTGGGAAATGCAAAAGCCCAGATACTTCACTTCTGACTGACAAAGTTGGGCCTTTGAGCGTGAGACCTTATAGCCTGCATCCAAGAGTAGCTCCAGCAATTCTCTGGTAGCCTCAAAACACTCTTCCTGGGTCACTGCTGCAATCAGGAGGTCATCTACATACTGGAGTAAAACTCGCCTGGAAGGCTCAGATTTAAAAGTCTTAAGATCTTGTCCTAGGGCAGTCCCAAAAATGGTGGGGGAATTCTTGAACCCCTGTGGCAGACGGGTCCATGTATACTGAAGCTTCCTTCCTGTTACTGGGTTTTCCCATTGAAAGGCAAAAAGCAATTGACTGGCTGGGGCCACCCGAATACAAAAGAAGGCATCTTTTAGGTCTAGTGTTGTGAAATGGGTAGCTCCAGAAGGTATCAATCCTAACAGGACATATGGGTTAGGCACTACAGGGTGTAATGAGATAGTGGATTTGTTGACCACTCGTAAGTCTTGGACTGGCCGGTAGTCCTCAGTCCCTGGCTTCTGAACTGGCAATAGTGGCGTATTCCATGGAGACTGGCAAGGACGAATAATTCCATGGGATAACAGACGATTCAGGTGTGCTTGAATCCCTTCCAGAGCCTTTCTGGGAATTGGGTATTGGCGAAGATGGATTGGCCGGGCACTTGGAAGTAAGTCTACATGTACAGGAGGAATATTTCGGGCCAACCCTGGGGGATTATCTTCTGCCCATACCCCACTGACCTGAAAGCTGTCTGCCAGGGGTAGGTCAACTTGGCCATGCGACTGATGCAGCCGCCATTCTTCTTCAAGAGGGCAGCAGAAACTCAATATACCCTTAGGGCTGGATGTCGGGGGCCGAAAGGAGACTGAAGTCTGGCCATCAGAGTCAAAGGAAATTTGGGCCCTAAGCTTGGACAGCAGGTCTCGGCCTAACAAAGGGATTGGACAGTCTGGCATATACAAGAATTCATGAGTGACTATGTGTGAGCCTAATTGGCATCTACGGGTCGTCAGAAAGGGCCTCCGGTTCTGCACCCCCGTGGCACCCACCACTCGGACAGTTTTTCCAGACACAGGCGCTAATCGCTCCGTCACAACAGAATGTTCTGCTCCTGTATCAATCATGAATGGAATTGAGCGGCTCCCTATAGTTAACTTGACCATAGGTTCCTGGGAGCCCAGTTTGTAGGAACCCGGTCTGTCCTATTCGTCCCATTCTGCCATCTCGGCTATCCCAATGATGTCAGATTCAGGAGGCTCATATCTTCCCTCTCGAACTCGGCCTCGGCTTCCTCGATCTCCTGGTCCCCTTCTCAGTCCCTGGCGCCTCTGAGGGCATTCATCTTTCCAGTGCCCTCTTTCCTTACAGTAGGCACACTGATCCCTCTCCAATCTTGGTCTGGGATTCTCCCCCCTTGGCCGGGATTGATTGAAGGAATCTCGGGGCCTGGCTGGTGGTCCGGGGTCCCACTTTGGCTTCCCATTAGCTAGAGGTCGACCTCGATTAAGGGTGGAATTAGTAATGGCTGCCGCTAAAAGGTCGGCCTTCTTCTGCATCTTCCGGTCAGCCTCTCGGCGCACCTCCTGATCTCTATTAATGAAAACCTTGGTTGCGATCTCAATTAGCTGGGTGGTATTCATCCCTGCGAATCCCTCCTGACGCTGCAACTTCTTCCGGATATCTGGCATACTCTGGGCCACCAATGCACTATTCACCATTCTCTGGTTTTCTTGGGCTTCAGGGTCAAATGGGGTGTATGTTCTGTAGGCTTCAATTAGTCGCTCTAGAAAGGCCCCAGGGGATTCAGTTGCCCCTTGGAGAATTTCAGAAACCTTTGCTAGATTAATGGGCCTCTTTATGCCTTTCCTCATACCTTCCAGTAAGTCCCGGCAATAGCCAGACAACAGTTCATAGTGCTGCCCATCATTTGGATCCCAATCTGGAGCTGCGCGAGGAAACCGAGCTCTAACCCATCCCTCTGGATCCTGTGTCCCCCCGGGGACACGCTCTCGCGTGATGGCCTCAGCATTTTGCAAAATCTTCCGCCTCTCCTCAGTTGTGAAGAGGGTCAGGAGAAGTTGTTGACAATCAGTCCAGGTTGGGTTATGGGTGGCCATAATGCTAGTCACTAGGTCCACCACTGCCTGAGGCTTTTCAGTATAAGAGGGGTAATGCGTCTTCCAATTCAGGAGATCGGTGGTTGTGAAGGGTACATACTGATAGGCCTGTGCCTGTATAACCTGACCCTCATTATTAGGATCCGGTCGAGTGATGGTTACCTGACGAAGTGGCAGAACTCTCGAGGAGGTGGGAATGGAATCTGAGGTAGAGCTAGGAGCTACCCTCCTATCATGCTCAAAAGTGATTGCAGCGGGTCTAACCCATTCAGTGGAGGTAGGTTGAACCCCTGAGGGTTGGGGAGGGGTACTCATAGACTGAGAGGTGGTCACAGGTGATTCAGTCCATTGAAAGGGATGCCGGGCCCCTAATGAGTGGGTAGGGGTATTAGAGGGAGAGGCTGGGCTGTCAGGAGTTGAGGAGTCAGGGAGTGGAACCCAAAACGGGTCTTCAGAGGTTAACAGGAGAGGATGTGGCACAGAAGGGTAGAGACTGGGTGAAAAGTCCAACCTAGGGTGTGGCAGGTTTGGCACAGGAGGGGAAGAACTATCCGGAGAAGCCTGTGCTGGAGAGGCTTGGGCTGGATGGCGTGGATCTCTGGGGGTGGCACGGAACCCCAACAATGGGCCATAAGGTGGTGGCTCAAGGTCTGAGGGGTCATCAGAGAGTATGGGTTTCTCGGACAGGGTAGGGGCGGAAGCCACCGATTGGGTGGTAGGCTTCCTAGGGCTCTTTCCCTCTTCTAGTTTAGATTTTCTAATCTTTCTTTGAACACGGCCTAACATGAATTTTACTGGGGATCCCATATAAGTTTTCAACCAAGAGGGAGGGTCAGTCACAAGGCTATCCCAGGAATCTATATAAGGGAGTTGTTCAGAATATTCTGGTTCTCCTACAACTATGCTGTAGACCTTCCGGATTACTTCAATATCTAAGCTGCCACTAGGGGGCCACCCCACTCCCATAGATGGCCACTCAACTTCACACAAGGTTCTTAAAGTACTTGAGCTTAAAGTCTGTCCATAGTCATTAATTAAAAATCCTTTTTTGAAGTTCTTAAGCATACAGTCTAGGGGGGTAGCAATTTGTCTAGATGATGTCCCACCCATAATGCTTACAGTTACAACACACAAAAAGGGAGGGAATTTTTTTGAAAGTGCAGTAAGGGGTCTGCACTCTCGAGACACTAGGTAGACAGACAGCAATCGCTTCCTTCCGTTGCTGACCAATTGAACTCGCGTTAATTGGAAATGCAGCTATAAGAAGTCCGCACTCAATAATCATTCACGCATCACACATTCCATACAGAAAATCCCACCCAACAATTTCAGATTTCTCAGATACAGATAAGCTCAAGCGTTTTCGCTTCTAGTCCCCGCGACTAGAAGGTACTAGGGCCTTCGCTGAGAGTTGATCAGGCTCTCCTTCCTCAATTTTCTTTGAGGGGCTGATTTACAATTTTCTAGCTAGAATTACAATACAGAATACAGAATACATACCCGGCGAATGTTCTCCAGTCAGTTGGGTGCTGGGATTAATGCAGGATTCATCCCACCGCTGCCACCAAGAATTGTTGCAGGAATTGAGATAGGAATTTGTGATACTTCAGGAGTCAGACAGCACACACCAGAATAAGAAAGTAATCTTCTTTATTTGCCAGCAAACAAAGCAAGACATCAGTTCTAGCTCTCTTCTCCTCTTTGTGTCTTTCTCTCAGCTCTCTGTGTCTTTGTCTCAGCTGCTTCTCTTCTTATGCTGTCTTCTCCTTCTTCTGTCTGTTCCTTCTGTCCTTCTCTTTCTTCTGAGCTCCTTCTGACGTAAACTGCTTCTGCTCCTACTTAAATACTGTTTCTATCCCCCTCCTAGCCTAGCCCCCCCTTACTCTCCAATTGGTTAAGGAATAGATTGGTCACTTTGCCTCAACCAATCATTACCTTAAAAATATCAGTTACATAGGTTCCAGACATCCTAAACTGACCTGTGACCTGGGGCCCCTTACACCAGACATTTGGGCTCCAGTCTCTTACATTTTCCTTATGATTAATGTCTCATCTATAGCTTAAACTGGGTTCCCTTAGAGACCAAGAGGCCCTAGTGAGATTGGTTATTCTCATATTCCTAGTCTGGTTCATACTAACTGCTAACTAAACTCTGGCATTCATTAAAGAGGTCAAAAGCCAGTCTTACTTAATAGCATACATATCAGGTTATCACTTTCAAGACCATTTCTACATTTTACCTATAATTAATCAAGGAGAAGAGAGCTGACTAGTTCTGACCTCTTCACCTATCAGCTTATACATTGAACCAGCCAGAACTATGGCTAAGTCAAACCACATGTTGGCCTCTTCACTGCAGTCCTTGCTTAGAAAATACAGCAGAGAGTAACATTAGATTTAAAAAGGTATTCTACATTTAACTACACAGAATCAGTATTTCTTATAAGACATATTCTAAATATCAAAAACTTGTAAATACTAATCTATTGCCTCTCTCTCTCTAAATAGTATTTTCTTCTAAGCATTTTAAACTACAATATATCTGGCTCATGCCAGAGCTTACAAAGGCTACTCAGCATGCCTAATAATATACAGCTGTTGAGCTAGCTTTCATCATTCACCAGGGTGAAAGAAATTCCTGTCTCTGACCTTTCTAACCCAGCCCGGCAAACGCTAGAGTTCAATATAATCTGAACCATCTGGCATACCTTCACTTCACTTACAGAGTAAAGAGTTGAAATTTGAAATAAGAATTCAATTCAAATACCAAGCTTTTAACAGAATTAACCCTTCATATGATTTCTTATATATATAATTATGCCATGGCTGCCTCAATTTCATGTTTAAAAAGGTTTTAACTTTCTCCGTACCCAGCCATTGCATCAGAGCTAGGGTGGGGTAGGCAGACTGCTTGTTGCAGGTGTATTATCTATGAGGGTGTCAACATGGTTGTCAATCTCACTGGCCATCATGGCTGCTCTGCAAGGTTCAGAGGAAGCGCCCTATACGCAGCATCATTCTGCTGTTGATTTCATGGCTTTGTGTGGGTCTCAAGAAGGTTGAGCCATTCCTTGCCCATACTCCCATGATATTCTAGTGTTAGAATATCATGGGAGCGTGATAGAGAGTGCTTGAGCGTCATATGGAGCTGTGAGGAAGAGGGAGCAGAGAGAGAATGAGCATAGGGGGCCTGGGAAAGGGAGAGTGGGGAGAGAATGGGGAAAGAGGATCAGGGAAAGGAAGAGAATTGGGAAAAAGGGGTCAGGGAAAGGAAGAGCACGGGGAAAGGGTGCCCAGGAAAAGAAGTGACGGAAGAATAAAGTTGATACATGGTGCAGCATTTCCATCCTTTCATCAACTTGAAAAAAATGAGGACCAGATGGGCCCAAACTGTCGCATCAAATGTAAGTGGAACAACCTGATTTTTAACTATATTTACAGTAGTCAGTACTGTTTTTAGAACAGAATGGTTTTCTAGTCAGCAGAATCTGTTTTTAGTTACTACTTGACAGGAAGTGACTATAGCTTTATTTTATGAAAATTAAAGTCAGGAGTGGATCGTGAGGATTTAAAGAGTAGTTTTCAAAAGGCCGTAAAATCGTCCATGCTTAACTGGTTAAAAGTACATGTGGCGTTCCACAGGCGCATGTTTAGATCAAGGACGAGAATAACACTTGTGGATTGCAGCTCCAAAATTTATTTGTGTTAGTTTCAATCTCAAGGGGAGCTGCGAAAAAAGCGAGTGTGGATATCTGGGAGTACTTTCCATGTATGGCACTTTTCAAAGAGGAAGTATGCGTGCTCTTTCACTTTCAAAACAGGGCACAGATCTGCTTCCCAACTCAACTCAACCACTACAGCAACAGGCCTTGGCCAGCAGCCACAAACCACCATTTCCTCCAGAACCTGGCTAAACTGGACCCTAGGTCAGTCTGGTCTCTAGACGTAAACACCACTGAAGGGTTTGCTGAGACTCCTTCCTCAGGGGCTGTGCATGCTGTCTCTCCTCATCTTGACCAATGTGGGGAGAAGAAACCTGGCCTTGGGAACTGAACTCATGTTTTCTTCATACCCCTGTGTTACCACTCAGCTGACCTGCCTGGCAATTCATTTCATTTGCAGGTTATAAGAGAGAGGTATCTCATGCACAAGTTTATGCATTTCTCAATTATTGCAGCCCTAATTAGCATTTATATTTGATATGCAAATATGTCATTAGTGGGTTGCCACTCTCTTAAACTCAGGAGGGCCTATGTGTCAGGTTCTTGTGACCTGGATTGGCCACTGTTGGGAATCAGAATACTGGGCTAGATGAACCGTCGTCTGATCCAGTATGACTGTTCTTATGATCTTACGTCACTAGATCTGACCTTGCTTATGTGAGATGGACTATTTTGAAAACATTTTATGAAAATACCATTCTCCAGTTTTCCATATCTCTCCTGGACCCCACCTTTCTCATTCCATAAGAACGACTTTTCAAAATAATTGGGGATGCTAAACTCAAGACAGTTATCGCTCGTTGGACACAGTGAAGGAGTTTACTTAATATTGGGGGTGCTCAAACAGCAACAGAGCTGACACCTACGTGTCCTATCACATGCCTTCCAAATTTTTATTGTAGTCTCCTGTCACTTTGCACAGAATTATTATTTTAGTACTGAGCGTAATAGCCATTCTAATGGGCCAATTACTTGGTGTTTAGCACAGTGGTACAGTATCTCTTGGGTGGTAGTTCCCAGGTTAGACCTGTGCTTGTCTGACTAACAGGGCTGATGCAGGGCTTTTTTTCCCCCTATGCTTCCCCTACCTGGGGAGGAAATTCTGTGGGAGAACCAGGGGAGCTGGGTTCGATTCGCACTGCAGCTCTTTGTGACTCTGGACTACTTAACCCTCCATTGCCCCAGGTGCAAAGCTTAGATTGTGAACCTACTAAAGACAGAAAGAACCTGCATATATAATATGTAAACCACTTAAGTTGTACCATAAAATGGCAGTATGTCAAATGCATTACCTGTCCCCTTATTGTAGATTTAATTACTCACTATTCCAAGGCTGCATTCTAAGTGATTTATGTTTAAGTATGCTAAGTATTCTCCTGCCCTAGAAGTCTTACAGTCCAAGGGGTCCGTTTATGAAGGCAGACTGAACGGTGGCTGATTTTCCATTTACGGCAATAATGGCCAGGTGCTAATTTCCAAATTAGCACCTGGCCATTTACTGCCTGAGTCCTTACCACATCCTATTTAGAAGGCAATAAGGGCTCACACATTAACCCGGCAGTAATCGGGCCAATGTGCCCACACTGATTACAGCCAGGAACCCCCCCCCCCCCCCCCAACAAGAAAATAGAAAATTATTTTCTACCACGGGAAATGGTGCATGCCAAAATCTACTATCTATTTACTTATAATTTCTATAGCACCACAAAGCATACGCAGCGCTGTATACCATACATAGAAGACAGTCCCTGCTCAAAGAGCTTACAATCTAGATAAGACGGGTAAACAGACAGAACAATTAAGGGTAAGGGAATAAAGAGGTGAGGATAAAGGACAGGGTACGTGAGTTAGGAGTCAAAAGCAGTGGTAAAGAGGTAGGTTTTGAGTTTGGACTTGAAAACGGCTAAAGACGAGGCTAGACGTATAGGCTCAGGAAGACTATTCCAGGCATGAGGTGCAGCGAGATAAAAAGGAACGGAGTCTTGAATTAGCAGTAGAGGAGAAAGGGACAGATAAGAGAGATTTATCTACAGAACGGAGTACTCGGGGGGGGGGGGGGGGGGAATGTAGGGGGAGACAAGAGTGGAGAGGTACTGGGGAGCGGCAGAGTGAATGCACTTAAGTTTAAATTGAATACGGAAACGGATAGGGAGCCAGTGAAGTGACTTAAGGAGAGGGCTATTCCATTTCATCAAGCAGATCAATCCATAGACTGGTGGGTTGTGTCCATCTACCAGCAGGTGGAGATAGAGAGCAATCCTTTTGCCTCCCTATATGTGGTCATGTGCTGCCGGAAACTCCTCAGTATGTTCTCTATCTCAGCAGGTGTGTGGTCACACAGCAGCAGCTCTGTCTAGGTCTCCAAGCCTAATTGTTTAGGTTTTGTTGAGTACCTGGAGTTGAGGGCTCTTCGTGAGCAAGTGCAAACCTGGTGGTGCCAGGTCCCTCTTTTTCTCCCCCCTCCCGCTGGCTCCGTTTAAAAAAAACAAAACAGAAAAAAAGACGTCTTTGAGAGAAAAACGTCTTTTATTTCCAGCTGCTCACTGGGACTCCAAATCGTTGCAGCTCGGAGCGTGAAGCAGGTAATTTTACCTTTTACTAGTGGGCAGGGGGTTCCCCAAACGGTCTCCACGTGGCTAATGTGTTGGATGGCAAGGGCGTGAAAAGACACTCCCAGGAACACGTATGCACGTCTAGCGGGGGGCCCGAAGGCAGAATCGCCTTTTTTGGGCACGTTTTCGGAGTCGGGAGAGTTCCCCGGTTTTTCCTCCAGTGCGGCGGTTTTTCCCACCTTAGGCGCCCATCCCCCGCTGGCCGCCCTCCCGGGTGTGGCCAGCCACGCTGCTCGGACGGCTTCTTCTTGGGTCGCCCTCGAGGTGGGAGACGTTAATAGTATGGTCGCCCTTGACTAAGGGCGACGGTAAAAAGTCGGCGAAATTAAAGCGCCATTCTTCCCGTGTGGCTCCTTTGCGGAGTGTCACGACGGACGCCATTTTGGATCCGCAGCGCGCCTCTCCCCTGCCCCGCTTCCCCACTAGACGCGCTTACGTGTTCCGGGGAGCGTCTTTTCGCGCCCTTGCCATCCGACGCCATTAGCCACGTGGAGACCATTCGGGGAACCCCCTGCCCACTAGTAAAAGGTAAAATTACCTGCTTCTCGCTCCGAGCTGCAACGATTTGGAGTCCCAGTGAGCAGCTGCAAATAAAAGATGTTTTTCTCTCAAAGACGTCTATTTTTCTGTTTTTTGTTTTTTTTTTTAAACGGAACCAGCGGGAGGGGGGAGAAAAGGAGGGACCTGGCACCACCAGGTTTACACTTGCTCACGAAGAGCCTTCAACCCCAGGTACTCAACAAAACCTAAACAATTAGGCTTGGAGACCTAGACAGAGCTGCTGCTGTGTGACCACACACCTGCTGAGATAGAGAACATACTGAGGTGTTTCCAGCAGCACATGACCACATATAGAGAGGCAAAAGGATTGCTCTCTATCTCCACCTGCTGGTAGATGGACACAACCCACCAGTCTATGGATTGATCTGCTATGATTAATGGAAAGAAAATTATCAGGTATGATACATAATTTTACCATGTGGGCATAGCGACTTTGGCAGAAAATCAGAGCTATTGCCGGGTGCCTGGGAGCGCCCGGCGGTAATGCTGTTTTGACATGTGCTACCCACGTGGTAGCCCTAGCACATATTCGTAAAAGGATCCCTAAGTGGCATCTGAGACAATGGAAGGTAAAGATCTGCACAAGAAGGTGTTGTAGGGAGGAGCAAGATTTGATCCTGACTTCCCTGTTTCTCAGTCCACTCGTAACCATTAGGCCACTCCTTACATCAATGAAAGAAATATAAGATGGCCATGTTATGCATTTGGGCCAACCTTGTTTCACCTCATTTTGTGGAATAGATACTTATAAAGGCTGCATTTGACCGGTATTGACCTTCCCTTACCAGCTGAATGTAAGGTTGTTCTGTAGAGAATGTGATGGTCATCTTGTGGGTATCTAGGGGACTTGTATTCTATTTTCAGTTCTTTGGTACTTATTTTGTACTGAGTTGATTTTTAATTGTGGCTGGACTAATGGTATATTCACCAATTATTTGACATGCACCAGATCTTTTTTGAATTGCTTATTATAATTTTTTTACATTATGATTAGTGTACTGTTTGGTTTTTGAGCTATACTAATTCTCAGTTTCTGTTGATTTTCATTTTATGTGCTGTATGTAGATTTATGTCTGGAAAATCAGGAGTATATGTGTTCCTCACCCTACATACATTGAATAGAAAGAAAAAGGTTATAAATATGCAAATAAATTAAAAAATGACGGTGGAACCAGCAGTTTCATCTACTGTCTTACGCTCTCGGTACAGTCAGAACTGAGGCAGAGATCCAGCACTACAATATTTCTTTCACAACCCATCATTTTCCTCTTTCATTTTATATCCATCTCAGTGAGGGTTTGTAGCAAGGGGTCACAATCCATGGGTCCTAAGGTTGGTCACTGGTGGTCATTGAGCAATGGCTGCGACTCCATCCTCTGAGGCCGTAAACACTACCTTTGCATTGTCCCTGGCTAGTCTGGGAACCAGAAAGATGGCCTGAGAATTCAACTTGGTTCTTCCACATGTCATTGCATGCTTTGATTTGAATTTAATTATTTGTCTTTACAAGCCTAAGCTCATAATGAGTTAGTCAAGTATAGTAGGTAATTCTCCTATCCCTTAGGGCTTATAATCTGAGTTCTTACCTGAGGCAATGGAGAGTAAAGAGGCTTGCTGTTCTGACCTGGTTTTACAGCCTGCCTCACTGACACAGACTACTCAATAATTACTGTGGATTCTTTTGGATTCGTATTAGGTAAATGAGACTTTTATTAGAGGTTCATTATTGTCTAAGATACACAATGATTAAGATATATACACAATGATTAAGCTATATAACTGAAAAGAAACAATACCTATCTATAATACCTGCCTCTGTGGTGCACTGTAAGCCACATTGAGCCTGACGCTGTTGGGAAAATGGGTACAAATGAGATAATAAATAAATAAATACATACATAAAATAATTAAAGAAACAATCATTACATCACTGGTCCCTACATCCAAGCAATGCTAGGAGTCTCCTGACCAGGAAAAGAAGCAATAATACATTATAATATACATACATCACTGGTCCTTTATCTCTACATCCAGGCTCTTATCAGCTGGGGGGGGGGGGGGTCTGTTCACAGCAAAAGCCAGGAGTCTTGACCAGGAAATACAGTTCTCTGTGCAGCACGTATGTTGCTCACAGATGACCTCCCAACTTCACTGGCAGAAATTCCCCTTTTTATTAGGCTTAGAACTCATGTTCAAAGCTAAGGAAAATTACAGAATGCTTGAGAATTTCTCTGTTTAGGTAAACAAGCCATAATGTGGGAATGTGGTCACATGTCCCTCAGTCCAGGTGGCCAGTCTGAACTCGAAACAGGCTCCACCTCCCCCCCCCCCCCCCCCCCCCCCCCGCACATAGCTGTGTCTTATCTTCTTACAGATTCCAAATCATTTTCACACAAACAGAATTATACACTTTAATGAGAAAGTGCACTGTCGGTCACTCAGAAAGAGTTGGAAAGCAATCTTTAAAATCCTTCCATTACATTTGCTTAAGGTCACAAGGAATGCCATTCACCTACTAGGCTGGCTCAGTTTATGCATCCATTATAACACTACTAAGGGGCTGGATGAAAAACACCATAAGTTACCGCTAGAGAGAAAGTCACAGTATTTAAATAGTTGACTTGTTTGTGAAGTGAGATGTGAAAGAAGTAATAAAAGTACTGGGCCATACTGCTCATCTTCCCGTTCAGTTGACAATGTTTCATATCATGCAACATTCATATCATGCATTTCGTACTATAGAGGAACTTAAATGTTAATATGCTATTCATAACAAGAATAAAAATGGTGCTAATTAGGCTCTCTTCATCATCCCCTACTTCCCTGTCATCTCTCCTCCCCATCAGCTTGAGGTCTTAGGTGTCTTTTACGTCATTGGAAGACCTCTTAGATATCCATACTTCATTTCTTGCATGTCTTTATCATTAATTATATTAAGCTGTCAGTGTGCACTGTATGGAGCTGTGCAAGTTAATAACCTTGTAATAGAGTCTGTGCAAATCTTTAGCAAGAAGAAAAGCAGTTGTTCTTGAGTCAAAGCTGAGCTAAAGAAGGCCCTCCATGCAATGATCATCATACCAGTGATGCGTATATTAAATATTGGAAATAAAGCTTTGACAACTTTAAGTTCCAGGTCATGAATCTTAATAGCTAATTCCAGAATTCACTCTGACTTTCAAACATCTCTCTCTCCCCCATTCCCTGAAGACAGGGCTGGGTGTACATGTTATGCCTGCCTAAGCTTAGAACCTTCAACAACCGCGTAGGCACTGGTGGAAGGGAGGAGGCGGAAGATTGCTCTGGAGTGAAGTAGGAGATGAGGATGGCACAAATATTGAAACACAGGATCTTCTGTACTTAAGGTGTTTTTTTTTTTTTTTTTACTAAAGCTTAGCTCGAGTTATCTGCAGCAGGGCCTATTTTATTCCTATGGGCCCAGCTGCAGATAACTCAAGCTAAGCTTTAGTAAAAGACCCCCTTAGCTTGGATTCACATCAGTGGCGTAGCCATAGGTGGGTCAGGGCCCACCCATTTAGGGCTCAGGCCCACCCAACAGTAGCACACGTTTAGTGGTAGCTGGTGGGGATACCAAGCTCGGCCAGCTGAAGACTTCCCCCTGATGGTAACAAAAATGCTACTCTCCATGATACTGGCATCTGAGCATGCTCATTTTTCAGAGCATACCTGCTGCAGACTGCCAAGGTGGAAAGAAGCGTTTTCCCGCCAGCTGAGATATATTTTTGTGGTGGTTTTGGGGGGGGGGGGGGAGAACACTTGGTGCCCACCCACTTCTTGCCTAGTCCCACCCAAAATCTGTTGTCTGGCTACGCCCCTGATTCACATTTTATGTTATCGTTGATATTTGTACTTAAATGTTTCAAAAGAAGCTTACCTACCTGCTTTTAACCCACAATGCATGTGACTGGTGCAGGGGCTTTAGACTAAAGGAGTGCATTTGCAATGTTCAGGACCAGAGCATTGCATCAATGAACTTGTGTTCAAGACACTAAAAGGGAACTGTAAAAAAAAAATAAAATTCAAATACATAATACGTTGGAAGTTAAAAATGATCAGCCCAAATATCACACACTGTACATACATGTTTTTGGGCCCTAAGAAAATTTAGATCAGTTTGCTACTTCTTGGACCCTTAAGTCTCAAACCAGTGTTCATCATGCACATTTCATGATGTCTAGATTGTACTACTGTAACCCTATCTACATTGGTGTCTCCCTTGGCCTCATCAACCATCTTCTGTAATTTTATTGAAAATTTTAAATGCAACAAGAAAAGAAATAGGAAGGGGGAAATAAGAAAAGGGAAATACACATAATATGTGGATACCGTTAACCTATTACACAATATGCAAAAGTAAATTAACTAAAGAGAAGAAAAATATAATGAAATAAAGTAGTAAAATATTAAAACAGTATATGCATTTGAATTACTTCTTTAGATTACTCCTAAGCCTATTCCCTCTTAACTTTTTCATATGCCCCCACATTCCAGAGCTCTCCTTCATTTGAAAAAGGCTCTCTTCCTGTACATAAATGCCCTTGAGATATTTAAACATCTCTATCATGTCTCCTCTCTCCCTCCTCTCTTCCAGCGTAAACATGTTGAGGTTCATAAGTTTGTCCCTATAATTTTTGCATTCAAGACCGCTTACTAATTTTGTAGCCGCCCTCTGGACCGACTCCATCCTGCTTATATCTTTCCACAGATGCGGTCTTCAGAGCTGCACGCAATACTCCAAATGGGGCCTCACTAGAGACTTATACAATGGCACTATCACCTCCTTTTTCCTGCTGGTCATGCCTCTCTTTATGCACCTAAGCATCCTTCTGACTTTGACCATCGCTTTTTCTACCTGTTTGGAAGTTTTAAGGTCAACAGACACAATCACCCCCAAGTCCCTCTCTTCCTTCGCACACTGAAGCACTTTGCCTCCTATACTGTACCGTTCCCTCGGATTCTTGCGACCCAAGTGCATGACCCTGCATTTTTTGGGATTAAACATTAGTTGCCAAATATCTTCGCTAGGTCCTTCCTCATGTCATTCACCCTATTGCAAAGTTTACTATCATCCGCAAAGAGACAAACCTTACCAGACAGTCCTTCCGCAATATCGCTCACAAAGATGTTAAAAAGAGCCGGCCCTAGGGCCGATCCCTGCAGTACTCTACTGATGACATCCTTTCTTTAGAGCAAGCTCCATTTACCTCTACCCTCTGTCTCCTACCATTCAACCAATTTTTAACCCAATCAGTTACTCTAGGTCCCATACCAAGGGCACTCAATTTATTTATCAGTCGCCTGTGCGGAACCGTGTCAAAGGCTTTGCAGAAATCCAAGTATACCACATCAACCCCCCCTCCACATCCAACTGTTTGGTCACCCAGTCGAAGAAGACAGTAAGATTCATCTGACATGACCTGCCACCAGTGAATATAAACAGAGATACTTTGAAACTAACAAGAAGGAACAAAAGAAAGATCTGGGATTTTTAATGCATTATAAACCATAAAATTTTGTCCTTCTTTTTATTGAAAGAATTTTAATTATACAAATAGAATGAACAAAGAAATAAAAATAAAAAGTAAAAAAGGTTAACAATGGCATCACTAGAAATAGTAGTACATAAAAATTATAAAATTAAAATTATATTGCCTGTCACCTTTGTACTGCCAGACTATTTTTCTGATGTTTCCCCTTCATCCCATTATTGCAATACATATATGAATCACTTATATCTTCTAGTATTGTGATTTTTTACTCATTCTGTTGTAACCAGAGGAAGAAGGTTTTAACTCCAAAAACTAGTCAAAAAATTATGTTAGTCCCTTGAAAATATATCACCTTATATTCATTTAAAAAAAATTGATCACAGTTTATTTCTGTGCATCTGTGAAGACATCTCATCTTTCAAGATATCTCAGTCAAATGATAAAGAACAGGCAAGCACATTTCTGAAAGGTCCTGGTCAAAAGGTATCAGAAACCCAACAGAGAATTCTGTGTGTCAGGGTTGGTGAAAGGGATATGGTTCCCTGAGCCAGCTTGCACTGGCACCCCCTGCATAACTCCCCCCACCTGGTGGGTCTAGTATCTCTCCATCCCTCCTTTGGTACAGCATCTCTCCCCTTCTCTCTTCCATCCGACTCAGCACCTCTCTCCCCATGGGTCCAACATCGCTCCTTCTCCTTTCTTTATCCCCCCCATCTCCCCCCCCCCCCCCCCCCCCCCGCTGTCCTATGAGCTGTGTGGAAGTTGCTGGCAGCAGCTGCCCGAAGACAGGCTGCCCTTGCCCAGGCCCTGGATCTTTCTTCTCCTGCCTCCCACCTCCTCTGATGCAATTTCCAGTGGGTGGGGAGGGGGGTACGAAGGAGTAAGTGAGAGACCAGGTTGAAGGGGTGGGGATGGACTGAAACTGAAGGAGGAGGGTGAGATGCCAGACCCATGCAGAGGAGGGGAAAGAGAAGGCTTAATCATTAGATCAGGTGATTCCAGAGGCTGGGGATTTTGGTGTTCTTCATTGTCAGCACTTTGAGCCAGTGCCTCACCTGGTCCAGTGGTTAACCTGGCCCTGCTACGTGTTCTAGAACCGTCAATGACAAAAGAAGGCAAAAGAGGATTTGCGTGAAAGAACTGTTTATGGCACATTGAAGTAAATTCAATCTATGGGAATTAAGATCATTCTCTTATCTCAGGTGCCCTAAATCTGGCCTCACTGCCATTCTGGTGATAATAAATCCTTCCATGATAGATTTGGAAATGTTAGATATGTTAGGTTGGAAAGTGATGCCAAGACTCTTGAATTTCTCCATTTTGCTCTAGGTCAGTAGCTGCTCTGCCATGTGGATCAGATTTGTATATCTTCTCTGGGAACTCTGAAGACAAATGTTTCAGCTTTGAAAGCTCCTCTTTCTCCATTCCAGTAACAAGAATACTTTGGGGAAAAATGGAAAGAAAAGCAAAGTTGCATGATCTCACACACACACTATTATATGGCTTATGTTTATACAAAATACAAAAAAAGACCAAGTTATATTTGTGGTCTTGAAATGAAGGTGGTTACACAGGCAAAAACAAACTGGAAATATATGATTTCCTTTGGCTTTCTTCCTGATATATTTCCATTCTTCCACACAGTTGTTCTCATGAGTTTTATTTTTTTTTTTTAAATGCCTGTTAGAATTTAATGCGTGCACATGGCTTGTACATGCATTAATTTGTAGGTCAACATATGTTACATCAGTTTTGCACACACTAAGGTTGGGGGGGGGGGGGAAATCAACATGGCATGATAGGTCAATCGATTCTGCATGATGCACAATACTTACTGTCCCTTGCTTTCAATCCATTATTACCAATGCTATAATAAAAATTACAAGGTGATAGCAATTAGAATAATATTGTAAACCACTATGAAGGTCCTCAGCATTTAGTGGTATATCAAGGAAAAATAAACTTGGAAAGTTGGAACTGGGAATCTGCTATTGTTAATATGTGTTATTTAACTGTTAACCTGTGCTCTTAGTAATTAGGTCTCATTACATAAAATGAAACCTTGTGCTAAAATAGCAAACATAGGACCCTGTTTACTAAGCTGTGTTATAGGCGCATTAGCGTTTTTGACGTGTTAACCATGTACATACCTACAATATTCCTATAGGCGCCTACACAGCGCATACGCTAATTGTAGGCATGTTAAAAATGCTAATTCTTCTTAGTAAACAAGGCCCTTATTGTTAAAATTTATTTACTTATTATCTAATTTGTACCCCACAGTTTCCCAACAGTGTCAGGATCAATGTGGCTTACAATGCTACGAAGCTAATACAGCAGAAAACCTACAAGAGATAATGGGGAAGAGAATGACACGCCTTAATGGTAGCCCATGTTGGTAGCTTCCCCCCCTCCTAAATTTTTAAAGATATAGTCTAGGAAGGAGATTTAGGGGCATAGTTATCAACATGGGCCACCATTACGATGTTATTTTACTATTAACCCATGTTATTAGTAACTAGGTCTCATTGCATAAAATATGACCTGTGATAAAAAAAGCACAAGTTAATGGTGAAATACCACGCCTTAACAATAGCCTATGTTGGTAACTTTCTCTCTAAATTTTTAAAGATATGATCTAGGAAGGAGATTTTGGGGGATGGGGGAGTTATCAATATGGGCTACTATTAAGATGTGTTATCTTACTGTTAACTCTAGTTATTAGTAACTAGGTCTCATTGCATAAAATGTGACCTGTGCAAAAATAGCACAAGTTATTGGTAAAATAACGTGTCTTAACAATAGCCCACGTTGATGAAGAGTTTCAGTCTCTGGTAACTAGAGCTGATATTGTGATGTCATAATGCTTCATTCCACCAATGCCTAAGAGCCAGTCTCCTCAGTGATGTCATAATAGGTTGATTAGTCTATACTTGGCTTACTTTTACTACATATAGCAGTGATTTCCATTCCTAGAGACATTTCTTTTTTATTTAATTAAATTAAGGGGGAAATTGTCAATGTATGACATGCATTTGTACTGTTAACCACAGTTATTAGTAATTAGGTTTCATTGCATAAAATGAGACCTGTGCTAAAATAATGCTTCTTAAAGATAGCCCACGTTGAGCATTCTCCCCCACCTAGTCTAATGTGCCTGCCATAAGTCAGATTTACAGAGAATCCATTCTAGTCCCATCCTGTGACATGCTCCGAGAACTTCTGAAATATATGTTAACTCTTGTGTGTTAATTTATACTGTTGTACTTGGATAGTAGTAACAACCTGCATTTATGTTAGAAAGATCAGCTACTTAAGTGATTGCCAAGCCTGCCACCTCAGCGTTGATGGCTTATGTTTCTGAAATATCATATTTGCAAAGAAAAAAGTTTGGGTGAAAAGATGGTATAATAAGAACATAAGCATCACCATATGGGGACAGACTGAAGGCCCAAGAAGGCCATTATCCTGTTTCCAACAGTGGCCAATCCAGGTCACAAGTACCTGGCAAGATCCCAAAAGAATAAAACAGAGTTTATTCTAGGAAAAAGCAGTGGAGTTTCCCAAGTCCATCTTAACGATGGCTTATGGACTTTTCTTTTAGGAACTTGTCCAAGCCCACTAAGCTAAGCTAACTGCTAATGCTCCTGCATGATAGAAATGTTAGGCAGAGATTGTCCAGAGAATGTATAAAGTTGAAAATGGTTTTCATTTTAATGATCCATTGATTCATTCTTATTAGAAGAAATAATTTCTGCAGGCTGGAGGAAAAATATTTAGACTGACAGCTAATGACTGGTTTGATTTATTTCTTGTTAGGTTAACAAGACTAGCAATGCACAACCCAAAGTGGTTTGTGAAAAGAAACAATTTGGCATCCTCTGCCTTCATTCTACTCAAGGTGCCTGAAATGGCCTGCCATAATTTATTTAAAAAAACAAACAACCAAACTACTGGTAGATATTCAATGAGGATCAAGAGGGCAGGAGAGGCTCCTGCCTACTCATCAGTGAGCCATCCTCTGGTATTGAGTAGCCCTTAACTACACAGTGCCGCTAAATCTCTCTTCTAACCACTGCGACACTGCAATTAGTTAGGAAGGAGCTGGCAGTTATGCATGCACCGGTCACATTCACTGCCTGTGCTCACGTAGCTAACTAGGCAGATAGGACTGTGGTCCTATCTTTGCCCACCTTTGTATTGGGTGCTGGCACTGAATATTGGCAGGCACCTGCATAAATTCTGGATCGGCAGCTGACCTCGATATTCAGTGCCAGTTCCCAAACATAGCCCTGGCATTGAATATCCGAGTTAGATTCAGCCCACGGTAATTAGTGGTTTTAAAACCACTGGCCGCTGTAGGCTGAAAACCGGGCCTGGGGAAGGGGACATGCTAATTTTCAGTGTTTTTTATTTTTTTTTTGCCATGTAGTGTTTGAATATAAACAGCCTAGGTTTATGTTTAATTAAAACTTGTTATACTGTTTTTTCTGACGATATAGGTCAAGGCAGTGTTGTTTCTCTAAAGTGTCTCACAGGGATCTGGCCTTCATGTAACCCTGGATTACATTTCTGTTCATTTAGCCCTAAGGTAGAAACATTTTTTTGTCAAACATGAAGGTTTTGGTGTTTAAACTTGAGAGGTTCCATGTTTTGTCTTAATGGACAAATCCTTTGGTGCATCCAACCTTTGGCATGAAAGATGAAACATTTGAAAGTGGAATGTGTATAAAGGTATCTTCTGTGCTCCAGAGCTCTCATTTCAGGAGGGTAAGCTTGTTTTTATTTCTTCTGAAGAGAGATGTACAACTCTTTCACCTTGTTATGCTAGAATGTTATTTCGTTTCAGTGGAAAAGTACGAATGTTTCCCCTTCTCTCTCTCTCTCTTCCCTTCCCTCCCCCTTCCCCACACCAATCTCCTCATTAACAGCATTCAAATGTTGGCAATTCTAGTACCCCTTGATGAAACTGTAATTACAAGTAAAAGGCTTCAAACGCTCAGCGTGCATACAATCATCCAGAAGGAACAACATTCCCACTGCTATGTCCTTCCTGCCAATGTGCCATGAAGTCTCGTTTCCTGCATACAGATATTTTTAATATGGAATAGAGGAATGCAAAAAAACTGTTCTTCACAAAACCCTTGACTAATTTAAATACTTATATAAGGCATCTTGAAGATGCCTCTAATCAAATGGTTTCCACACTAAAGCAATGTGAAATGCATTCTTAAGCTAAAACCTCTGGCCTTTTTGTTTCATGTTTCGAAACAAGTTTGTGCACTTTTCTTTTCTCTTTTTTCTAATTAAGCTCTGAACTGTGAATGTATTGTGCAGTTTCATGCTATAGAAAGCTGTTAAGTTTGAAATAACATCCAGTTTAAAAATTAATCCTGCTTAATATTTTGTAAGCAATAATGGGGACGGGCAGGTGCCAGTTCTGTGGCTACTCAAGCAACCCTAGGAGGAGTCATGTGTACCTAGCACCCCCCAATTCTTTTGAAAAGGTGGCCACTGTGATGGCAGCTTGGCTCCTACCTCAGGTGTCATGAAGTTTGAAGTGGGGGTGGGTGGCTGGAGAATATAGATTTAACTTGTGTCTTTCCAGTAGTAGCTCAAGGTGAGTTAAATTGGGTATAGGAGGTATTTTCCTGTCATTGGTTTACAATCTAATGGACCCTTTTACTAAAGCTTAACGCCTGCTAACGGACAATAACACATGCTAAATGCTGAGCATCCTATTTTATGGTATAGGCCATGTGGCACTTGCACCCAGTGATCAAAGGTAAATGTGGGTTATAGACAGGGGTGTGCTGGTAAATTTTTAACAACAGGCTCTTTCTCCGGACGTAGCCAGCTAGAGCAACACTTGCCTCTCTCTCCTTCCTCCCTTTGTGCGGGCACACACTAGGCATACCTTTCCTGGCAGCCAATAAATGGACTGTCACCACTCCCAACATCTTGCTCTGAGCAGCACGCTGAAACTTCTCACACATGCTGGAGAAGTTCCAGCCTGCTGCTCAGAGCTGGAAACAAGGAGCGGGGAACAGCAGCAGTCTATTTACTTGGCTGGCAGGGCTCAGCATCCCCACCAGCAAAGTAAAAGAGAATTCAGCAGGGGGCCCAAGCCCACATTTTGGGAGCCAGTTGTTAAAGTAGCCATGGAGGGCCCTACTTTAACAACCGGCTCCCAAAATTCTTAAAAACTTAACAACCGGCTCTTGCGAGCCTGTGAGAGCCTGCTCCAGCACACCACTGGTTATAGAGGCCACTAGCACCGGAATAGCACCCACATTTACCTGTGCCCCCACGATCATTGGATTGACCGTGACCAAGCGAAGCAATAGCGCAGAGCTCATTTAAATTAGATTTAAATGAGCTCTGCTTGTATTCCACCCCTATGATCAGCGAACAGAGCTCTGATCATAGGGATGGATTAGCACCTTAACCCTATGGTGTTAGGGTTAAAGCTCTGTTCCCACTCCCCCCTCCCCATCAGAGTCAGGCAGCCCGGGCTGTCACCATGTCCTAGGGGTCCATTGGACCCTCCTCTAAAAGTGAGGCCCTTGTGGCCTAGTGCCTTCCGAAGCCCTCAACAAAATCCCTGGTGGCTCAAGTGGGCTGCCACACCAACCCCTCCCACCTGCCCTGGTGGTGTAGCAGACCCCATCACTCCACCAATACCTCTGTGTTGGAGGAAGGAGTAGTACACTCCCTCCTCTCTCCAGCGCCGCCTTCAAGTTGGCGGTGCCCGCTGGGCAGGGCTGGGCGCTGCCATTTTGAAGGCGGCGCTGGAAATAGGAGGAGGTGTACTACTCCCTCTCTCCAAAATAGAGGTACCGCAGGGGGAGGGCATTCCAGGGTTGGGGCCAAAATTTATGTGGAGAACAGTGATCTTCAGCTACTGTCTGCACAAGTTATCCACACACAGTGCAATTTTATAACAGGAAACCTGGCGGGAGCCTGTTCTGTACAGGAAATTAGGCACCTACATCCCTTTATAGCAGGGGGTTCTCAACGAAGTCCTCGGGACATACCAAGACAGCCTGGTTTTTGAGCTATCCGTAATGAATGTCCATGAGACATTGGAACCGACTTTGTGGGTGCTGTGGGTGCTTGAGCACCCCCAATATTGAGAAAATTCCTTGTATGTGTCCAAGGAGTGGTCATTTCCATTGGGCTTAGCACCCCCAATAATTTTGAAAAGTTGGTTCCTATGCCATGAGATAAATTTGCTTACACTGCCTCCATTGTGTGCAACCCTATCTCATGCATATTCATTGACGCCAATCTCTTATATGGGCTCTCTCTAAGTGAATAGTTACCTATACAAATTGTCTTCTACTCGTGATGACTATGCAATTTCTTATTTATTTCTCATAATGCATATATAATACTCTCAAAAACATTACACATGTGTTATCACATTTATAGCTAAGATGCTACCGGTCTATTCATTCTATTTCATGCTCGCTACCCATTCGCTACCACTCACACACCCTCATGCTCCCTTCATACCTATATAGCAATTGATTCCATAGGAAGCTTTTGTATTGTTAAAGTCTGTCTGACCTTGTAAATGTCCCTTATATTATACACATATTGTTACACATACTGTTAACAGCTTCTCACATAGTTATTACTATGAGTCTCTATCAAAGTTCATATATATATATGGACCACCGCTGATATTGTGGCCCTGAACACTTTCACCACGGATATATCTTGTGGTCATACAGTCATGTGATTACCGCTCTCCCCAGTGATCACCGAGAAAACCAACAGATCTTTACAATCAATACTTCTATCCTTCCTTGGATTTTTTGCATCTCTTTCACCGACTTTTCATATTCATTGCGGATATTTTAAAAACCAGACTGGCTTGGTGTGTCCCGAAGACTGGGTTAAGAATCCCTGTTTTATAGAGTACTAGCTTAACCAAATAGCATTTAAACACAACTATGTATGCCTAAATGCCAGAGATACACCCAGGACAGGGTTAAAGCATAGGCAAACTAGGAATGTGTGTAGAGCCCAAATGTTTAGGAGGGGCTTCTTCAGACGTGTGATTCATTGGCTCCCAAGGCAGACTTTTCCCCCTGGTAAGTCAGCTACTGCAGAGGACCAGACTCACTGCTGCCCACATATATCTGTCTGTTCTTCCCCCCCCCCCCCCCCACCCCATCCCATGCCTTGTCCTCCAGTCTGTGGGAGCGCTTCTTACCTGATGCTCCCGCTGTTGGTTTTCCAAGCAGGTGTTCATTTGTGGGAGTTTTAACAAGTATTTCTATTACAATGAATTACAAGAGAAAGTATTTCTCTCAGTACTTGACTGCTTCACCTACTCTGTCAATAACTGAACTATAATACAGTACCACTTGATTTCTCATTCCGGAAATGAACCTTTGATTTCTCATTCTGGAAATGAACCTTTTAATACTTGACTGGTTAAATTTACTCTGTCACGTACGAACTTTAATGCAATACCTCTCTGTATTTCTCAATCCGGAAAGGGCAATCGCCATTAAGGCATAATGTAAGCCACATTGAGCCTGAAAATAGGTGGGAAAATGTGGGATACAAATGCAACAAATAAATAAATAAATAAATGGGGATCCCAATGCACTTGTTCATCTATGACCTACCAATAGGTCATAGATGGAGTGGCCTAGTGGTTAGGGTGGTGGACTTTGGTCCTGGGGAACTGAGGAACTGAGTTCGATTCCCGGCACAGGCAGCTCCTTGTGACTCTGGGCAAGTCACTTAACCCTCCATTGCCCGCCGCATTGAGCCTGCCATGAGTGGGAAAGCGCGGGGTACAAATGTAACAAAAAAATAAAAATTCCTGCCCTGAACATACACATAACTTATAGTATACTACAGGCAGTGGTGTGCTGGTAAATTTTTAACAAAAGCTCTTTCTCTCTGGGTGCAGCCAGCCCTGCAATTTGAGGGGGGCCCAGGGTTGGACTGGGAGGGCAACGCATTCCTCTCTCCCCACCCACCATGCGCGTGCGCTAGGCATACCTTTGCTGGCAGGGATGCCAAGCCTCACCAGCCAAACAAACGAAAGTGCAACACCCTTACGTGAGAAACTGCACTGGCTCCCACTAAAGGAACGTATCACCTTTAAAGTATGCACCTTAGTCCACAAAATCATCCACGGTGAAGCCCCTGTATACATGTCTGACTTAATAGACCTGCCACCCAGAAACGCCAAAAAATCATCCCGAACTTTCCTCAATCTCCACTTCCCTAACTGCAAAGGCATAAAATACAAAGTACTGCACGCGTCAACCTTCTCTTATACGAGCACGCAACTCTGGAATACACTACCACGCAACCTGAAAACGATCTACGAACTAACGAACTTCCGCAAACGATTAAAGACTTATCTCTTCGAGAAAATTTACTGCAAGGATCAAAACATATGAAGTCCACACACACTAACAGAAATGCACCAACACACTCTCTTCTGAATTCTCCTACTCGTATCTTCACCACAATTAATACTCCACCCACTTATAAAATTGCTATACCCTAAGGTTGTCGTGCTATTGTTTTATCGCCCTACCCTTTCCCCATTGTAACATTCCACTGTTTCTACGCTCTAAATGTTGTTTTGACTTGACTTTGTCTTCCTATAACTCCTCATAATGTAACCCATAATTGTACTGTAACACATTGTATTTCCATCATTCACAATGTATTGTAAGCCACACTGAACCCGCAAATAGGTGGGAAAATGTGGGATACAAATGCAATAAATAAATAAATAAATAAACAAACAAATGAACAGCTGCCACTCCCTGCTGTTTGTTTCTGGCTCTGAGCAGCATGCAGGGACTTCTCGCGGTGGCAATCTATTTATTTGGCTGGAAGGGCTCAGCATCCCCACCAGCAAAGTGAAAAGGAGTTCAGAAGGGGGCTCCTGAGCCCAAATTTTGGGAGCTAGTTGTTAAACTAGCCCTGGGGGGAGGGGGCCTATTGTAGCAACCGCCTCCCAAAATTCTTAAACACTTAACAGACGACTCTCGTGAACCGGCACCAGCACACCACTGACTATAGATTATGCCTATAAGAAGGTGGCCTGCCCAGGGTTGGCGTTAGGGGTGGGAAAACAGGGCAATTGCCCTGGGCCCCCATGTTAAAGGGGGCCCTATACCTGCCTGAAATTGAAAGAGAGATGGCCTGCAAGCCCTCCCTAGCGTCAGCCCTGGGCCTGCCCTGGTTCACCCTGGCTCTGACCCTCAATAGAGCCCCTTGCAAATATGTGCTATCCAAGACATGCACAATGGCGGAACAGTGGCATGTATGTGCATGCTTACATACATGAATGTTAATATTCTAAACATTTATGCACACATAAACTTTAGCACATGTTTATAGAATTACTCTCTTTAAAGTCAGAAGAGTAATTTCTGCTTTCAGACTTAAGCTCTCTGTGTAAAATTGTACAGATCAAGAAATAAGATAAGTTATCCCTAGAAAGTTATGACCTCATATTCAGTGATATAACACATATGGAAAACACTGACTGATCATCATATAGCTTTAAATGGCATCCACTCCACTGACTATTGCCCTGAATGAGAACAAATATATGTGGACGATTTGTGACTGTTAAAACATTTGCATCATTAAAGAGAGAAAAACGAAAAATCACGACTATTCAAAAATATGGCTGTAGATATTATGTTTTCAATATAACCGCAAAAAAACTAGACCTATCCGAGAACTGACTGCAAATTATCCTAGCTGAAGAGAGGTCTGTTGTCATAATGTGGCCCATGGTGGATCTGGATACAACAGGAAATATTGCTGCTACTGGCACGGCTCACATCGTAATGTTTCTCCAGGAAGATATGGCATGTAGCACTGTACACTTGGCAAAGCAATTCAAATTTGATAGAAAGTGATATGAAATTGATCATGGACTCTATCCTCTCACTTACTAAGTCCATTCTAAACTCCTGGTCTTCCCTGTATCTCATTTGGTGGGGTAGATCAGAAGCCATTAAAATGGGTTTGGTCCTGACGTTAAATTACGTTATTAGTGTGACCCCTTTGCCTTTTCCAAGTAGTTTATAATAAAAGATTGACTCTCTTATTAATAAACTAGTAAAACAGGCCCGTTTCTTAACGCAATGAAACGGGCGCTAGCAAGGCAATCCCCCACCCTCTCTCGCTGTCTCGTTCTGTCCCCTCCGAGTTCCAGACCCCCCTCCCTCCAACCCACCCTCCCAGTTCAAGGCCCCCTCACGCCCCTCCCACCAAGTTCCAGACTCCGCCCTCCCTCCACTTTCAACACCCCCCCTCCGCGTTACGGACCCCTGGACCCCCATTCCGCGACCCTGTCGACCCCCCCCTTCTTGCCGAAAACCGTCCCCCGCCGCCGTCGAGTACCTGTGCTGACGGGGGACCCCAACCCCCAACAGCCGAAGTTCTGTTCTTGTTTGTCCTGGCGTTGCTTCCTGAATGATCTTCTGTTCAAGTTTCTGTGTGTGCGTCTGATGTCAGACACACGCACAGAAACTTGAACAGAAGATCATTCAGGAAGCAATGCCGCGAAGCCCAGAACAGGACTTCGGCTGTCGGGGGTTGGGGTCCCCCGTCAGCACAGGTACTCGACGGCGGCGGGGGATGGTTTTCGGCGAGAAGGGGGGTCGGCAGGGTCACAGAAGGGGGGTCCCAGGGTCCGTATCGCAGAGGGTGAGTGTTGAAATCGGAGGGAGGGCGGAGTGTGGAACTCGGTGGGAGAGGCGTGAGGGGACACGGGGTGTTGATGTTCTTCGGGTGGGGGGCGTTTTGGTGATGCGCCGAGGGGGGGGGTTCTGCGTTGCCCCGCTCTCTGCCACTTGCACCAAAGTTGCAGGGAGCGGCGCACTGACAGCTGATTCCCAGGCAGGGGGAGAAGTAGGGAAACACGTGAAGCGTGTTTCCCTACTCTTCTCCTTGCTTAGGAATCGGCTGTCAGTGACGTCACTGAGGTCAGTGTGTTCTAGCCTGCCTAGCAGACCACCTCCGAGGGATCCACGGTCCCAGGCACGTTAGAACGTTGGAGGTGAGAATTATTATATAGGATTTCTCTAGAAACATAACCTCCTCGTATTTCACTTAACAAACTTGACAAGGGTAGAATTAGTCTCCCAGATTTTAGACAATATCACTCAGCCTTCAGACTTTCTCAATTGTTTTGGGTACAGAAGGATTTTAGCACAGATGATTCTAGATGGCTCTCTTTTGAGGCTTCTTTGGTGTATCCGTGCTGGATAAATATCACTGCCCTAAGCCTGTTTGACTCCTGAAGGCTTCTGAAGCTCCGGAATACCGTTGAGATTAAAGTTGAATCACTTGATGATGTTCCTCTCTGGCACAATACCATGTTTGATTCTTCTTGCTTGATTCAACTAGAATCTCTCTGAAAATGCAAGGGCTTGTGGTGTTTATCACAATTATTTTTCAATGGCAACTTACTTTCCCAAGAAGCTTTGGCTCTATTGTTTGACGTGCCACTAACCCATTCTATTTCCTGGACACGGGTTACTTCATATACTTCCTCTTTCCAGTCAATCCCATCTTTCAACACCTCCACATTGCATTTTTCCTCACAATCCAGCTTATTTTCGAAAGAGAAAGACGCCCATATTTTGACCCAAATCGGGAGCTGGGCGTCTTTCTCCCGTAGGCGCCCAAATCGGTAAAATTGAAAGCCAATTTTGGGCGCCTCCAACTGCAATCTGTCACGGGAATGGACAAAGTTGATGGGGGTGTGTCGGAGGCGTGATGAAGGCGGGACTGGGGCGTGTTTATCGGCCGAAGAGAGGTGGGTGCCCTCGGCCGATAATGGAAAAAAGAAGGGCACCAGAAACGAGAATTTGGGTCACTTTTTCTGGACCCTTTTTTCTCACAAACAAGTCCCCAAAATGTGCCCCAACTGCCCAGATGACCACCGGAGGGAATCGGGGATGACCTCCCGTGACTCCCCCAGTGGTCACTAACCCCCTCCCACCCCAAAAAAAGAACTTTAAAAACGTTTTTTTCCAACCTGTATGCCAGCCTCAAATGTCATACCCAGCTCCATCACAGTAGTATGCATGTCCCTGGAGCAGTTGTTAGTGGGTGTAGTGGACTTCAGCCAGGTGGACCCAGGCCCATCCCCCCCCCCACCTGTTACACTTGTGCTGGTAAATGGAAGCGCTCCAAACCGCCCCCAAAACCCACTGTACCCACATCTAGGTGCCCCCCTTCAGCCATGTGCTATGGTAATGGTGTAGAGTTGTGGGCAGTGGGTTTTGGGGAGATTTGTGGGGGGCTCAGCACCCAAGGGAAGGGAGCTATGGACTTGGGAGGTATTTTAATTGTTTTTAATTGTTACAAGTGCCCCCTAGGGTGCCCAGTTGGTGTCCTGGCATGTGAGGGGGACCAGTGCACTACGAATCCTGGCCCCTCCCACGACCAAATGCCTTGGATTTGTTCGTTTTTGAGCTGGGCGCCTTCGGTTTCCATTATAGCTGAAAAACGATACCGCGCCCAGCTCAAATCCACACAAATCTGATGCATTTGCTCGGCACAAACCGTATTATCGAAAAAAAAGATGGACGCCCATCTTTTTCGAAAATACGGTCTGTCCCACCCCTTCACGTACCCGTCCTCAGAGATAGACGCCCATGGAGATGGGCGTTCGCGTACCATTATGCCCCTCTATGTCAACAAATGATACTGGGCAGAAAGAAAGCATCTATTCTGTATAAAAAAATTACATGACTCTCCTGTTAAGTATACTTCGCTCCTGGAATTTATGTGGGAAAAGGAACTTGATCTACATTCAGCTAAATTTGACTGGGCGTCATTTTGGTCTAGAGTAATTAGAGCCACAAAATCCACGACGATAACTCAATCTTCCTTCTTCACATTCTGTACAGCTTACTGGACTCCCAAGGCAGGAAGATGCCATCCCTGGATCGATGCTGGTCCTGCTCTACTGAACATGGTTCCGTTTCCCACACGATTTTTTATTGCAAGAATGTTAAAGCTTACTAGAACCTTATTTGGCACACAATGGTGTTAATTTTGGACTTACCTAGAAATTCAGCAATTACCTACAAAACAATAGTCTTGCGTTCATCTGATCCTGACGTTATCATAGAGAATGATCATCAGAACTGTTTAATATTATGCTTGCAACTGTTTTGCACTTTATCATATATAACTGGAAGGACAATCTGAAGTTGAATTTTACAGAATGATGGAGCCACATTTGTGAAATCAGAAAATACGAAGCTGCTGTGGCTCTCAAACAGCACAACCTTCAGTCCTCCTTAAAGACTTTGGCTCAATTAGACTCTTAGGGCTTCTTTTACAAAGCCGCATTACCGATTCTTGGCGCGGCAAATGAGAGAAAGCCCATTCAATTGCTATGGGCTTCCTCTCATTTGCCGTGCGGAAATCACTAGTGGGGCTTTGTAAAAGAATCCCTTACTGCTACCAATAACACTACTGTCTAGGATTTCCAGTACTAAGCGCCCTTATAGAAGGCACAGTGTTCTTCCTACCTTTATGTATGCAACGCACCCAATATTCTAGTACGTGTTGAATGCTCTTTGTTAATGTTTGTTCCGCCAGTGTTGTTATGCTCATATTAGCCCTCTCCTCAAGTCACTTCACTGGCTTTCTATCCGTTTCTGCATACAGTTCAAACTCCTCTTATTGACCTATAAGTGCATTCACTCTGCAGCTCATCAGTACCTCTGCACTCTTATCTCTCCCTACATTCCTCCCCGGGAACTCCGTTCACTGGGTAAATCTCTCTTATCTGCACCCTGCTCCTCCACTGCTAACTCCAGACTCCGTTCCTTTTATCTTGCTGCACCATATGCCTGGAATAGACTTCCTGAGCCGGTACGTCAAGCTCCATCTCTGGCCGTCTTCAAATTTAAGCTAAAAGCCCACCTTTTTGATGCTGCTTGTAACTCCTAACCCTAAGAACCCTTATTTTATCATCCACATTTTAATATTCCCTTAGCTCTTGTTTGTCCTGTTTGTCTGTCCTAATTAGATTGTAAGCTCTGTCGAGCAGGGACTGTCTCTTCATGTTCAAGTGTACAGCGCAGCATAAGTCTAGTAGCGCTTTAGAAATGATAAGTAGTAGTAGTGTTATTATATCTGCTGTGTTGCTATAAATGCAAATTCTTCAATAAAATTTATGAAAAAAAGTGATATGAAGAACGTTAGTGTGTAGTATATTGATTTAGCCTCTTGTTTGAGTAGAACCCCAAATTTAAAATAAAAGATAAGAAATTTTATAGGGGTAATATTCAGTTAATGGCAGTCAGCATTTTATTAAATGATGATTGCTACTGTCTAAATTAGACCTTGATATTCAATGTTCAAGATATTCAAGAACATTTCTAAACCTGCATTACCAAAACTGTAAAGGACTAAAATACAAATCAACATATGCATCCAGCTTTTCCTACATTTGCACCCAGCTCTGGAACGCTTTACCTAGAAACATTAGAACTGTGAACACCCATCTAAAATTTCGAAAAGACCTCAAGACTCACCTCTTCCAGAAAGCTTACCCAGCAGACCCGAACTAATTCATGAACAATGCATCACATCTTTCGATCTAAGAAATGAACAATACCCCTTCCACATAATCCTATTACTTCAAACTGTACGAATTTTACCACTCCAGTTATAATTAAGTGTACTTCTACCCTTATCCTACTCTGTATTGCTCACTAGAAGCTGTAGTCCCATCCCCTGAGACTTATCAGCCTTGTTGGGATTACTTTTCCGTATATGCTACTATATATTTGTCCCAGAGTTGTATTCTCTTTTCCGGAACCTTATCAGCTTCCTTGCACCTACTCTTACTCTATTTTCCACTCTGTATATATTCCCGGAGTTTGTACTCTCCTCTCCAGAACCTGTAAGCCACATTGAGCCTACTGCTATGTGGGAAAATGTGGGATACAAATGTAATAAATAAATAAATGTTGGGCTATGTCTGGGCACCAGCATTGAAGATCCAGGTATGACCTGCCAATCACGTTTTTAGGATATCCACAATGAAAATGTATGAACTAGATTTGCATAGAATGGAGGTAGTGCATTCAAATCTATCTCATGCATATTCATTGTGAAAATCTGCCTGGCTGGGTGTGTCCTGAGGACTGGGACGAGAACTTCTGGTCTAAACTAGGGTGCACTAGTTGAGTTGAAAACAAATCCAACGATTAAGCAAAGTGCTTGACTATTGTAATAAATGCGGGTTTAACCTTTGCGACAATAGATGACACCGTGTATATGCAAACAGAACGAAGAAGGAATTTGAGTGAGAGAGTGGTGTTTTCACAGCTATGAAGCAAGATTTCTGAATGCCAATTGGTGAGACATAAATATACATTTAATTTTACAGCTGCCTGCAGGAAATGATTCTGTTGGAAGATCTAGTCAATGGCGTTCATACGGAGTGATGCCCAACTTTAGGGATGAGGCAAAACAGTAAGAGTGGAAGACACTAGAATTTAGGCCTTAACCAATACGTTTGTACATGGGAGATCATTTCTCTCTCCTTCCCCTGCTTATATATGTGATTCATGCTTAGTCCAGAAGTAGCTACAGTACCAGGAAGACCACTTAGTTGTCTAGCAATAGAGGTCAGTGGCAGGTAAGATGGGATTCAACATCTCCCAGCAGTTTTTACAGATAGAAGGTGATAGACATTGAAGGAGAGGTGGATGAATATTTGGCTGGCTTTCTTTACTTCACTGATTTTCTGTGAAAGCAAAAACTGTTTATAGTCTCCAGGCTGATGTTGGACTGATATCTCAGAGATGCACAGTGATCGCCTTCTGTTCTTCCCTACCTGGATTTCAGACCTCTGATTCTAAGCTAGATATTCTCCGCCAGGAATTGGGGGGATAAAGATTGTCCATTCTGTGAGCACCCAGTAGGTCTCTTTCATCTGAGTGCACCAGGAGTTGGTGGTCTCTGTTTCGGTAGTCTCTATAAGTACTATTGCAGTATACAGACGTCAGATCTTCCTCAGCTGGCAAGTTCCAGGTGCTGGATGGCCAGTGAGCATGGGAAAAACAAGGTTGGATGGTTCTGGAATGTTGGCAGAGCAGATGTGGCCTTGGACATAACTCTCCCATGTACACTGGCAGGCTGCTGTAAGAGTTCTCATACGTATGGCATTTGTGCAGCAGGATAGGGGCCTGTGACGCACTGGCGCCATGCTGTAGGCACGTTGCTCGATATGGGGTTTGATGCACTGACTGTGACTGCTGAGGTTTCTGCTCTCTCCAGGACATGCCAGGGCAGTTGTAGCTTGGTCTGAATATTTGATGAGTATGTGGTAGGAAAGAGGCTGAAGTCACATTTGACCCTGAAGCTTTAGGGAACAAATCTGGCATTTCTCTACGAATGCCCATTTTTTCATCCCATATGTGGCTCTCCGGGGCCTCTAATTTATTTTGTTCCTTTGGGGCCCTGAGGAAGGCAACTTGCCTATGAACTTTCTCTTTTTCTAACAGAGGTTGCTCTACTGGTTTTCCTGCTTCAGTGGGCATGGCAGTGGAAGGTTTACAAGTCCTCTCTACTTCTGGGAAAGGGTTTTTGGTGCATGAGAGATGCTTTTCCATGACTGGTCTTCTGTCAGTTGTGGAGAGGGGCCTTGCAAGTGTGGCTGGTTCAGCACTAAGTCCTTCCCCTAATGCCTGCTGGACGCTTATGTGGGACTGCTGCTTCCCATCCACTCTGTTTATGGTACGTTTGTGTTCGGTATGGATATCTGGTAGAGGCAGCTCCCTAAAAGTCTCAAATTGTGAGCTAGAGGAGCTGAGGTACATGTGATTTCTGTGCTGGGAGTGTGAGGGTGTCTGAAGTGAAAGGTGAGGGAAACTACCCAGGTAGGAAGATGGAAGAATACTATCACCACCATAGGTATCTTGTAATTGGAGGGGGTGAAGTAGTTGTGGTTGCTCATTTGTTCCTTGCAGGGTGGAGTCTACACAGCGGCCTGAGGATGCAAGATGGGTTGGTGTAGTGACTTTCTGAGAGCAGATTCTTCCAGGCTTTTCTACAGTGATGCTAGGAGGGACAGATGACCTTTTCAGGCCCGCAGTGTTTTGGACAACAAGTTGTGGTGTCCGTAGTGAGAATGTGGTCTGGAGAGTCTCACTTCGTTGTGTCCAGTTCTCAATGGTGCGTGTGGCATTTTCCAAAGAACTTTCAACACTAGCAGATGACACCATGTCCTTGGCAGCCTGAAGCATCTTTAATACGTTGGCTTGGGCAGAGCTGGTGGTGACATCAGGGGTGTGGGTTTGAACTGGGCTGTCAAGATTCTGTATTCCACTGAAGCAGCTGTAAATGGCCTGAAATGAGAAATCCAGACATGGCCACTGTTTAAATGTCGTAATTTAAACATGTAAAGTTATACATCATTTCAGCAGCGATCTCTGTAAGTGCCAGCTTTGAAAACCCATGTCTAACTTTACACGTGCCTAGTGGATAGAGCAGCATGCTGTGAACCAGAAAGACCGGGGTTCAAATCCCACTGGCACTCCTTATGACCTTGGGAAGTCACTTAATTCTCCATTGCCTCAGGTACAAACTTAGGGATTCTTTTACAAAATTGGGATGATGGCCTTAGCGTGGCCTAGCACAGGCCATTTTTACTGTAGCCACAAAACCCCCTGATTTTCTTTTTATTTCATGAACAGCCTTATGCTAATGTTGAAATTAGCGTGCAGCCATTTTAAAAAATTTACTGCAGGAGCACTTGCTGCCACCTACTTTGGAGGCAGTAAAGGCTTCCGCATTATCCACATGCTAACCCAGTGGTTCCCAAACAGGGCCGCCGAGAGTGGGGGCAGGGGGGGCAAAATTCCCCGGGCCTTCAAGGGGGGCCCAGCGCTGGGGTCAGGCCACCGGCGCTGCAGTCCCCGGTCTCACCTGCCTGCCTCCACGGCTCCGGACCCCCTTCATTGAAAGTCGCAGATCGCCTCTCTTCTGGCCTTCCCTCCCTGTGTCCCGGAAGTTACATCAGACGAGGGCGGGACACAGGGAGGGAAGGCCAGAAGAGACCTGATCTGCGGCTGCCGCTTTGAATGAAGGGGGCCAGGAGCCGTGGAGGCAGGCAGGTGAGACTGCGGACTGCAGCGGCGGGGGAAGCGACGGAGGGCGGCAGCAGCGGGGGGGGGGGGGGGGGGGGGGGGGCAGAGGCGGGGCAGCGGGGGCGGGGCGGCCTTCCCCTGTGCCCAGCCTAGTCTCTCGGCGGCCCTGTTCCCAAACCTGATTCTGGAGGCACCCCAGCCAGTCAGCTTTTCAGAATATTCATGAGAGAGATTTGCATACCAAGGAGGCAGTGCATGCAGATCTCTCTCATGAATATTCATTGTGGATATCATGAAAATCAGACTGGCTGGGGTGCCTCCAGGACCAGGTTTGGGAACCACTGTGCTAACCAATTAGTGTATGGTAAAGTAGATGCACTAAGTGGTTAGTGCAGGAATGCCCACTAAAAAAGTACAAAAAACTACGTGTCCGCAGTTAGCATGCACACATGCAAGAACTAACACAGGGCACTTTGGTGAGTCCTGTGTTACATCATAGTTGCTGAATTAGGCATGTGATGATGCCTAATGCAGCTTTGTAAAAGGGCCCCTTAAGATTGTAAGTCCTCTCAGGACAGGGAAATACTTAGTGGACCTGAATGTAACTCGCCTTCAACTACCATTGGAAACGGGGCTGGATTTAAAAAAAAAAATTATTTATTTATTGTAGTTTTTAACAACATTTTTACAAGTCATTCACTTGTTAACAGAAACACAGCTATAGAAAAAATATCAATAAGAAAAAATTATTATCACAAATTAAAACATCAGCTTTCTTAGACCACATAGATTGGGGGGCGTGAAATAGAAAATAACAACATAGGAGTATTGTAGGTAAAATGAAATGGCTTTAAAGGCTACGTGTGGCGCCTCTAATTTTTACTTTATCCAACATTATTTTAACTTTTTCATATCTAGAAATGCTTTCAATTGTTCAGGTGCATAAAATATATACTTTGTCTCTCCAAATCTTATCAAACATTTACATGGGTAGGCAAGGAAGAATGTACCCCCAAGTTCCAATACGTCATGCGGAAACAGGCCTGGTTTTAAACAGGAAATGAGCACGGGACCAGAGCTAAGAGAGAGAGAAAGGAAAACTGAACTAAGCGCCGAACCTGCATACTTTTTACCACTGCTGCCGCCGTAACCCCGACGAGGTAAGATAGATGACTTTTAAAATTTGGAGGGGGCCTGGAACTCGAAGGGAGGAAGGGAGGGACGACAACCCTGGAACTGGGAGGGGGGACCCTGAAACTCGGAGGGAGGGGGACCCTGGAACTCGGAGGGAGGGGGGAGGGAAAGGAGAGAGAGAGGGGAGGGAGGGGGCCTGGAACTCGGAGGGAGGTGGAGGGGGGATAGGGGAGGGGGAGAGGGAGGGGAAGGGGGAATGCACCACCTGTAAAAAAAAATAAAAATTTCAGCACCCCCAATCATTTTGAAAAGTTGGCTCCTATGCAAGGGATTTACAAGTCCAATTGAAGTTGAGACTCCTGAGGCAGGTGCACTGCATGCCGAAACACAGGACTTTGTCGTCTTTATATTATATTTTTTTATGGATTTTATAGATCTCTATGGACTATGTCTTTTTATGTGATTTTCTTATATCCCTTGGTTTGTACTTCTCTGGTTGTTCCCCTTTTTGTTCAATTGTTTCTCCTCAGAGTATAGATGGCCATTATAGGTCAAGTTAATGCACATTAGAAAGTGCAATTCATATATTGTTTACTATTGATTTTTTTCAAATAGCCCAAATTGTTTTCATTTTATATCATTTCATGTCGGTTTTATACTTTACTAGTAAAAAAGGCCCGTTTCTGACACAAATGAAACGGGCGCTAGCAAGGTTTTTCTCGGAGTGTGTATGTTTGGGAGAGTGTATGTGAGAGTGACTGTTTGAGAGTCAGAGTGAAAGTGTGAGTGTGTGAGAGAGAGAGTGAGTCTCTCCCTGAGCCCTGCCCTCCCAATCCATGGCCATCCATGTTTCTCTGTCACCTGCCCCCTCCATTTATCCCTATCCTGCATTTCCCCTCTCTGCCAGAGGCCTGCCCTGCAATCCATATCCATCCATGCCCATCTGTCCCCTCCATTCATCCCTATCCAGCAATTCCCCTCTCCCTGAGTCCTGCCCTTCCAATCCATGCCCATCCATGCTCCTCTGTCACCTGGCCCCTCCATTCATCACTATCCAGCAATTGCCCTCTCTCCCTTAGGCCTGCCCTGCAATCCATATCCATCCATGCCCATCTGTCCCCTCTATTCATCCCTATCCAGCAATTCCCCTCTCCCTGAGTCCTGCCCTTCCAATCCATGCTCCTCTGTCACCTGGCCCCTCCATTCATCCCTATCCAGCAATTCCCCTCTTCCTGAGTCCTGCCCTTCCAATCCATGCCCATCCATGCTCCTTTGTCACCTGCTCCCTCCATTCATCCCTATCCAGCAATTCCCATCTCTCCCTGAGGCCTGCCCTGCAATCCATATCCATCCATGCCCATCTGTCCCCTCCATTCATCCCTATCCAGCAATTCCCCTCTCCCTGAGTCCTGCCCTTCCAATCCATGCCCATCCATGCTCCTTTGTCACCTGGCCCCTCCATTCATCCCTATCGAGCAATTTCCCTCTCTCCTTGAGGCCTGCCCTCCCAATCCATGGCCATCCATGTTTCTCTGTCACCTGCCCCCTCCATTCATGCCTATCCAGCATTTCCCCTCTCTGCCTGAGGCCTGTCCTGCAATCCATATCCATCCATGGCCATCTGTCCCCTGCCCCCTCCATTCATCCTTTTCCAGCAATTCCCCTCTCTCCCTGAGCCCTGCCCTCCCAATCCATGGCCATCCATGTTTCTCTGTCACCTGCCCCCTCCATTCATCCCTATCCAGTATTTCCCCTCTCTGCCTGAGGCCTGCCCTGCAATCCATATCCATCCATGCCCATCTGTCCCTTCCATTCATCCCTATCTAGCAATTCCCCTCTCCCTGAGTCCTGCCCTTCCAATCCATGCTCCTCTGTCACCTGGCCCCTCCATTTTTCCTATCCAGCAATTGCCCTCTCTCCCTGAGGCCTGCCCTGCAATCCATATCCATCCATGCCCATCTGTCCCCTCTATTCATCCCTATCCAGCAATTTCCCTCTCTCCCTGAGTCCTGCCCTCCCAATCCATGGCCATCCATGCTCCTCTGTCCCCTGCCCTCTCCATTCATCCATTTCCAGTAATTCCCCTCTCTCCCTGAGCCCTGCCCTCCCAATCCATGCCCATTCATGCTCCTCTGTCCCCTGCCGCCTCCATTCATCCTTTTCCAGCAAGTCCCCTCTCTCCCTTCCATGACCCCCCCTCGCATCCATGCTCCTCTCTCTCCCATGTGGCAGCCTGGGCCGGCCTCTTCTTCCCCCCCCCCCCCCTTCGCATCCATGCTGTGGTTTCTCCCCTACCCTCCCGCTCCCATTGTTGTAGTTTACTGGCCACCCTCTTCTCTCCCCCCAACATGCGTTTTTTTTTTGTTTCTTGTTTTTAAATTTACCTCCGTGGCGGTTCTGGCAGCGAAGCGTCAGGGAAGGAGGCGGCGCTCTCGACGTCTAGCCTTCCCTTCGCTGTGTTCCGCCTTCTTTTGACGTCATCCTTGATGTCAGAAGAAGGCGGAACACAGCGAAGGGAAGGCTAGACGTCGAGAGCGCCGCCTCCTTCCCTGACGCTTCGCTGCCGAGCGATGCGATTGGTTGTGTCATAGCTCCGCCCTCGACGTCATCACGTTTGACGCGTGGGCGGGGCAGACACAATGCGATCTCACCCCCTTCACTTTGCTAAGAGAGGCTTCAATAGAACGTTGGAGGTGCGTTTTATATAGAGAGATTCCTTACCTTATTTATGTTTCATGTCCAATAGACCCCTGAGGCAGGCACTCCATGCCGAAACACGGTGCCATGCCAAGCATTGCATGTTATTGCAAGTATAAGAAATAGCGTGTTATAGTAATTGACGATCATCCTGCGTACCTGGGTTTTCTCAAGCCTTCTCCACCTTCCCACTGTAATTTGCTTACTACGTTCTACATGGGATTCCGTTCAGTTTTTTCCTTCTTTCACGTTCAAAGCACCACTTTTTAAGCCCTATATTTATATTTACTTTCACTAAGGGGCATGAAGCAATATGTTGTTTAAAAGGTGAACTTTCTAGACCCAGGGAAAAAACTACATAAATGGGAGGGGCGAGGTAGAATGGCTTGTGAAATAGAATTTGGGGAGATCAGAGAATATGACATACAGTGGTGGAAATAAGTATTTGATCCCTTGCTGATTTTGTAAGTTTGCCCACTGACAAAGACATGAGCAGCCCATAATTGAAGGGTAGGTTATTGGTAACAGTGAGAGATAGCACATCACAAATTAAATCCGGAAAATCACATTGTGGAAAGTATATGAATTTATTTGCATTCTGCAGAGGGAAATAAGTATTTAATCCCTCTGGCAAACAAGACCTAATACTTGGTGGCAAAACCCTTGTTGGCAAGCACAGCGGTCAGACGTCTTCTGTAGTTGATGATGAGGTTTGCACACATGTCAGGAGGAATTTTGGTCCACTCCTCTTTGCAGATCATCTCTAAATCATTAAGAGTTCTGGGCTGTCGCTTGGCAACTCGCAGCTTCAGCTCCCTCCATAAGTTTTCAATGGGATTAAGGTCTGGTGACTGGCTAGGCCACTCCATGACCCTAATGTGCTTCTTCCTGAGCCACTCCTTTGTTGCCTTGGCTGTATGTTTTGGGTCATTGTCGTGCTGGAAGACCCAGCCACGACCCATTTTTAAGGCCCTGGCGGAGGGAAGGAGGTTGTCACTCAGAATTGTACGGTACATGGCCCCATCCATTCTCCCATTGATGCGGTGAAGTAGTCCTGTGCCCTTAGCAGAGAAACACCCCCAAAACATAACATTTCCACCTCCATGCTTGACAGTGGGGACGGTGTTCTTTGGGTCATAGGCAGCATTTCTCTTCCTCCAAACACGGCGAGTTGAGTTCATGCCAAAGAGCTCAATTTTTGTCTCATCTGACCACAGCACCTTCTCCCAATCACTCTCGGCATCATCCAGGTGTTCACTGGCAAACTTCAGACGGGCCGTCACATGTGCCTTCCGGAGCAGGGGGACCTTGCGGGCACTGCAGGATTGCAATCCGTTATGTCGTAATGTGTTACCAATGGTTTTCGTGGTGACAGTGGTCCCAGCTGCCTTGAGATCATTGACAAGTTCCCCCCTTGTAGTTGTAGGCTGATTTCTAACCTTCCTCATGATCAAGGATACCCCACGAGGTGAGATTTTGCGTGGAGCCCCAGATCTTTGTCGATTGACAGTCATTTTGTACTTCTTCCATTTTCTTACTATGGCACCAACAGTTGTCTCCTTCTCGCCCAGCGTCTTACTGATGGTTTTGTAGCCCATTCCAGCCTTGTGCAGGTGTATGATCTTGTCCCTGACATCCTTAGACAGCTCCTTGCTCTTGGCCATTTTGTAGAGGTTAGAGTCTGACTGATTCACTGAGTCTGTGGACAGGTGTCTTTCATACAGGTGACCATTGCCGACAGCTGTCTGTCATGCAGGTAACGAGTTGATTTGGAGCATCTACCTGGTCTGTAGGGGCCAGATCTCTTACTGGTTGGTGGGGGATCAAATACTTATTTCCCTCTGCAGAATGCAAATAAATTCATATACTTTCCACAATGTGATTTTCCGGATTTAATTTGTGATGTGCTATCTCTCACTGTTACCAATAACCTACCCTTCAATTATGGGCTGCTCATGTCTTTGTCAGTGGGCAAACTTACAAAATCAGCAAGGGATCAAATACTTATTTCCACCACTGTAGGTGTTTACTCTTTAAGCTAAATCAAAACATAATTTTTGCAACTAGACTACAAAGAGGTTACAATAAGGAAAATATATGAAGGAAAGAACCAGGTACATGCCTTGTTCAACCCTTCAGTGCTGGAAGCCCTTGGAAGAATCAGAGTGCGCATTCAGGTCTGATGGAAATCCCATTTTCGATAGGCTGTAGAGGTCTCAGTTGAGACGTATGGTCAGGACATATTCGAGTCCCCCTGTATTTTACAAAAGGCTTTGCCAAATGCACCTTGCAGGGGGTGCTGGTAGCAGGATACAAAAGGCTTGATTCCAGGCCCCTCTCTGAGGAGAAAGATTAGAGCATGTAGATAGGACAGTGGTTATTGTGGCTGGAAGGAGGTGACATATACAGCCTGTATGGGCTGGAGGAAGGAGGAGGTGGAAGTGGCAGCAGCATCCAGGGGAGGAGAGAGTGCTGCTGTCATGCAGGGGGAATGCAGGAAAGAGGAGGAGAGCGTGAGTGAGGGCATCCAACAATAGTACATATCATTTTTATAGCGCTACTGGATATATACGGTGGTGATAAATATTCAGGTACACCATGTCCCTTCCCTAAAGAGCTCCCAATCTGAGTGGGTGCCTGAGGCAATGCGAGATCAGGACTGTCAGTGGCAGAAGCAGGAATTTAATCCTGGCTTCTTTGCTTCTCAGCCATTGCTCCAACAACTTGGCCACTTCCTTTCCTGTCTAAGAAAGAAGCTGAGAGAAACATAAAATGATGGCAGATAAGGACCACACGGCCTTCCAGTGTGTTCATCCACATCATCTATTATCCCTTCCTGTCACTCAGATCCCGTGTATCTGTCCCACACCCTCTTGAATTCAGATACAGTCTTCATCTCCATTACCTCCACCAGGAGGCCATTCCATGCTTCTTATCACCCTACACTGGGGTACCTCTGCGAAATTTCTGCTTCAGGTCATGGACTCATTTATCATATCTGTTTTTGCATGTATGGGACCATGCAGGGGGGAGTATGACTCACTTACCCTGCTAATAGCCAGAAAGAAGTCCAGTTTATGAGTTTTGGATACAGAGTGGCGCAGCTTCCAGTAAACCAGGTGTTCCCATGCAAAGACCAACAGGCTGAGTCCCATGGCGACCAGTAACATGTAGAACACACCTGCCATGTTGTCAATATCCAGCTTACTGCTCATCACTTCATTCTTCTCATTCTGACAGATTCCCGACAGCCACACTGTCTCCAGCTTCTGTGTATCCCCTGGGATAGAACACATGCACACGTAAAAGGACAGTTTAGGGATCCTTTTACTAAAGTGCAGTGAAAAGTGGCCTGCGCTGATGTAGACGCGTGCATTGGGCGCGCGCAGGTCCATTTTTCAGTGCACCTGCAAAAAAGGCCCTTTTTTTGGGGCCAAGAATGGACCCGTGGCAAAATGAAAATTGGCACACGTCCATTTTGGGCCTGAGACCTTACTGCCATCCATTGACTTAGCGGTACTAAGGTCTCACGCGTTAACCGGGCGGTAATCATCGGGGCGCATACAATGCCAATTACCACCTGGTTAGCACCACGCACCAGACATTTTTGCAGTGCGCATAGCAGATGCGCGTAAAAAGTGAAATTACCACCCGGGCTACGCGGTAGTTCAAAATTGACGCATGTTGGATGCACATACGTGCCTACGCAGCTTAGTAAAAGGGCCCCATAGTGATTTACATGTGGTTGCCAGAGCACAGAGAACAACCACCAACCAACCAACCCACCCAATTAACTCGCAGAAGAGATTTCCTATACAGAAACGCCCATTAGAGATATTGCTCAGTCACTCAACAGCAGAGGTAACACAGAAAATAGCACTCAGTCACTTCAGTACCCAAAGCTCCATCTCTACCGATAGTTGGACATAAGCTGAAGGAAAAACTGGAGAATGTGTCTGACACTTCTATTAAATTTTGGTTAACCCTAGAGAAATATCTCCACACCTGCCCTATTACTAAAGAGTCACGTTAAATCTCACTGAGACACGAAGATCAGGTCCTACATCCACTATAGCAGTGGCGTAGCCAGGGGAGGGCCCAGGCCCACCCAGTAGCAGCACACTTATGATGTGGCTGGCAGAGATTCCCAAGTCCCACCAGCTGAAAACTCCCAACAGCTGTTCCTCCTGCATACCTTGTAAATAGCAGATCTTCGCCTGCAGCAAGCAGTGACTGATACATACTGCTCTTACCGCCCCACAGTCTTCTCTCTGACGTACTCCCGCCTATGCAGAAACAGGAAGTTGCATCACTGGGAAGGCTGTGGGGACAACTTGAGCAGTGTGCATTAATTGCTGCTCGCCGCTGGTGAAAATCTGCCATTTAAAAGATGCGAGAGAGGGGGGATGTTTGAGAGACCATATGGCATGCAGGAGAGACCAAACCACCTGTGGGATGGGGCGGAGTTCTGCCCACCCATCTTGGGCCCAGGCCCACCCAAAATTAGGTGTCTGGCTACGCCCCTGCTGAAGTGATGGCTGATAAAGTCAAGTTGGCCGATTCAGTTTCCTCAGTTGAGATTTGTCCACTTTGTTAGAAGAATATATAAATTCCCCTATGTTCTTCTCTACAGCTTCTGTATTTCAAAATTAAGGCTATGCCGAATATTCTATTTGATTTGGCCCCAAATACATTATTCGTTTTCAGCTGAATAGTGATTTAAATTTGAATATGAATAATCTGGGGCTCTACTGTGCTAAATCCTACTGAAATAAATACTTGATCTCTGATTTCACGTTGCTTCTTTTATCATTTGTTAAAGCTCATTGCTCATTATTCGGTCGAATAATATTTTTCATTATTTGTGTTTAGCTGAATAGTAAAATATGCTATTTGGTACAGCTCTACTCAAAATGACATTGGCTGACCTCTAGGCCAGTGCCAGGTTGTTCTATCTTGCATTGATTAGTGGCATTGTGAGATACAGAAGTTGCAAGGCAGGAGTGACCGGGGATCACTTCTGTCTTTAGAAGATACAACTGGAGTACACGGTGAGGGATGGAGGAGGCTCTTTGAGAAAGGTTTTGAGGGTGATATTTATTTTATTCTTTCATTGGTGGCAGCAGCAAAGGTGACTTTGAGGAAGGCGGGGGGGCAGACATTTCCTTTGGTTTCATTTTTGTTGTTGTTTCACATTAAAGAAAAAGCAACAACCACCACAAAATGACAATCTATATATATAAAACTCACCCTCAACGTTCTATTGGCTGCTGACGTCACTGAAGCCAAGGTTCGTATGTTCGAAGCTCTGAAGCCTCGAAAATAACAGTCTCTGGGCCCCACCCTCAAACGTTATGACGTTGAGGGCGGAGGCGGAGCAATTCACCGCCCTCGCGTCAAACGTTATGACGTTGAGGGCGGAGGTGGAGCAATTCACCCACATCGACGATGGGTGGGGGAAGCCACAGGAAAGCCTTGCTAGCGCCCGTTTCATTGGCTCCAGAAACGGGCCTTTTTTTACTAGTAGAAACTAAAGATCAAAACGAAGCAGAATGAAATTATACTTTGTGTACAGCCCTAGAGAGAAGAAAGATGAGTTTACGGACCTGAGGCCATGCTATGGTACATCTTATAAATAAGTCTTTTTGGCGGCCTGCTGATCTAATTCCTTGTTTTTATGGTACTTAGTCTGACTTTGTGGCTCTCATTTTTGATCCTTTTTGTATTAGGTTTTACCAGTTGGCCAAGGTTGGATTTTAGAACCAACTGGGTGAGTCACTTTCTTTTGATTTTTTTTTTTCTGTTTAACCTTGTATTTAATTGGCTGCATTTAGTAGTTGTGGTTTTAATATATGTCCATTGCAACTTTCAGTTTTGAGTTTGTTATGCCTTGTCTTAGGGCCTCTTTTATCAAGCCACGAGCCACTAGCGTGGCTTGCTAAAAGAGGCCCTTAATTTGGTATTTATTGACTTATCTTATAGTTAGGTTTATTAACTTTTGATAAGATTGTGTTTTAGTTTTTGATTACTTTTTTATATATGGTTGGAACATATATTTATGATTTTACTAATATATGTTTTTATATATATCTGTGTTTTACAGTATTTTTTTATGCCCCTGAAGCAGCCCTTGGCGAAACACGACCATGTCAGGCATCTGTTTTTAACAACCCGGAGCAAGCATGGATAAATAAATGAAGACTCACCTCTTTAAGAAGACATACCATAATGCCTCATAATAGGAACTGTAATGCACAATCACTTACTTAATATTCAGAATATTTTCTCCCTATACCGGATTGTTTACTTTTATTATGCCATCCATGTTCTATATGTATTACCAATTGAATGTTTTTCTCTTTTTATCTGATTGTTTATTATGACAAAGCAGATCGTTGATAAACCAAGATGTATTTTATTAATATAGCAAAATTAAAATATGTATACAGAAACACATATACATATGTGCCGTTTGGAAGTAAGAGGCTGTACATATGACCTCAGGTTCATAACCAATTGTTTCTGCATTTCCAGACGAGCTGTTTTTTTCAGAATATAGACTATATACCCCCTAAAGCAGCCCAGTAGGGCGAAACACGGCCTGTGTCGGGCTATGATATGCATATGTATATGTGTTTCTGTATACATATTTTAATTTTGCTATATTAATAAAATACATCTTGGTTTATCAACGATCTGCTTTGTACAGTTTCCACTTTGGAGTTTGCAGATCGTCTGCCCCTTTGTTTTCTTGTTTATTATGACATCCATGTTTTCTATATAATACCAATTGTATTTGTACTCTGGAATGGCGTAAGCCATGACGGAAAATTGTAAGCCACATTGAGCCTGCAAATAGGTGGGAAAATGTGGGATACAGATGCAACAAATAAATAAATGAATAAAGGAAATAGAATTTGGTGTCGCAAGGTATGTTTAGTGGCCAGAAAGACTATTCTACAGAAGTGGATAGACCCTGGTGTATTGGCACTGGAGGAACCAGATGCATGAGTTGGCCACCTGGGAAGCCAGAGAGGCGAAGGGAGCCCCGAAAAGGAAAAAACAGTTCATGTCCATATGGGGCCAATATATACAAGGAATTAGCCCACGGGGGCGAAGTTTGCTCCTCAGTCTATTGTGAGCTGCCTTGGCAGTATACATGGTCTGTACGTTTAAACCCACTATCCCCGATATTGATTGGCTTACACAGAAACAAGGGGGGAGGGAGGATGGAAGAGAGGGGAGGGAGGGAGGGGGGGGGGGGGAAGTACATAAAAAGTTGATGATGGTCTGTTTACTACTTATATGTGAAGATCTATCGTACCGTTGCAGTTTTATATTTTATGGTATTTGTTACACCATGTTATTTCATCATCAATAAAAACGTTGAAACATAATTATAATAAATCGCTGAAATATAAAAAGTTGTAAGGAGGGGAGGGGGGCAGGGGGGGAGAAAATGGAAAAAGTGATTGACGATGTTGAGTATGTTGTTGGAATGTCGATTTGTATACTGATCCATGTTGTATGAATACTCCAAGTTGAATTGTATTATGCATATCGTCAATAAAACAGTTTAAACATAAATAAATGAATAAATAAACTTTTATTTTTATTGGCTTACTGTTTGTTCTTTTCCACTGTTCTTATTTACTGCATGTTACATAAATAACATGCCCTAAGCATAGCAGTGCACTAATAATAAAAAGAATACCTGAAATGAAACACTTATTAAAACAAGCGAAAAAAAACAAAACAAAACAAGAACAACAGAGGAATGATACAAAAACTGTTTCAATGTACATCCCTACAACTCACCATCTCCAAGAAATTGTAGCAGTGCCAAGTCAATGGCCCGCTTCCACTTGGAGTCTTTCTGAAGTGCAATACCATAGCCGGTCGTGGCAAAGACTTTTCCGCTGCCAATTGTCACCAGTTTGCAGCCTTCATCTTTCCCAGCCATGTAATTGAGCACCGCAGCGTCATAGATAAATGCATCCAGCTTCCTGGAGTCAAGAATAAAAATTGAAAGGTCGGGATGAGGCTGGAGGGATCAGGATGGAGGCAACACAGAGGGCTTGCAAAGTGCGATGAACGGCAGGGAGACAACAGACAAAAGTTGAGGCCTGGCAACTTATTTACCATTCACACTAATGAGGCCTACTGCATGGAAAGAGGAAGGAGCTGGTGTATTCATGGCCAAACATGAGGCTTATACAATAGTTAAGCAATAATGCATGATGGTACATAGTCTATAAGAGTATGCCATCACACTTCAAGTAAGTTATTACAAAATCTGAAAACTGGTTTCATAATAGAAAACTCCTGCACCAATTTCACAGTATTCAGTAACCATGTGTCAACAGCCAATGAAATGTTGGTGAAGAATTGACTACTGGGCAGGTCATTCAATGATGACTGATGACCTCACTGTCTACTCTAGTATCACTGAAACATTTCGTAGTTGTGGAAAAGAGAGGGTTGAGGGGGGATATGATTGAGGTCTACAAAATCCCGAGTGGAGTAAAACGGGTATAAGTGAATTGATTTTTCACTCTTTCAAAAAGTATAAAGACCAGGAGACACAATGAAATTACATGGAAATACTTTTAAAACAAATAGGAAGAAGTATTTTTTCACTCAAAGAATAATAGCTAAGCTCTGGAACTCATTGCTGGAGGATGTGGTAACAGTGGTTAGTGTATCTGGGTTAAAAAAAAAGGTTTGGACAAGTTCCTGGAGGAAAAGTCCACAGTCTGTTATTGAGGTGGACATGGGGGAAGCCACTACTTGCCTTGAGATTGGGAGCATGGAATGTTGCTTCTAATTGGGTTTCTGCCAGGTACTTGTGACGTGGATTGGCCACTGTTGGAAGCAGGATACTGGGCTAGATGGACCACTAGTCTGACCTAGTATGGCTATTCTTATGTGTTAATTCAACCATTTTTTCATAGGTGTTTTCTTTAACATCACAGAAATCTTAGATGAGCATTATAAAATGATTGAGGGCACTCCAGTGGCTCAGTGGCCCTGCTATGCAATGGCGTGTGAAGAGTCCTAGCTTTTTTACCTGCTTGCTCCCTTAGGGGTCCTTTTACTAAGGTGCGCTGAAAAATGGCCTGTGGTAGTGTAGGTGCGTGTTTTAGGCGCGCGCAGAATCATTTTTCAGCGCACCTGTAAAAAATGACTTTTAAAAATTTTTGCCGAAAATGGACGTGCAGCAAAATGAAAATTGCCCGTGCGTCCATTTTGGGTCTGAGACCTTACTGCCAGCCATTGACCTAGCGGTAAAGTATCATGCGGTAACCAGGTAGTAATCACCTATGCGTGTAAAATACCACTTGGCGCGTGTCCGAAATAAAAATTATTTTTCAGACGTGCATATCAGACACACTTCAAAAATTAAATTACCACAAGTAGTAACTCCATTTTGGCGCACATTAGGCGCATGTAGATGCTTACGTGGCTTAGTTAAAGGGCCCCTTAGCTGTGAGTCAGTATACAATAATAATACCTAGTGCTTAGATTTTTAGCCCATGATTGTAGGCTTTCAGAAGGATTTCTGCGGCGTGGTCCCTGACCCAGGACTGTCACTGCAATGACCTAAGAAACTTGGGAGGGGATATGCAAATGGGGGAGAGGGGGGGGGGGTTTCCTAAGTAGTTGCAAATGAAGGCTAAAAGCACCAAAGTCCAGCCTTGGTTTCCATTGAGTTGAGAGAGCAAAGGGGCAGGAAGAAACTGCTAGGTGAAAAACCATAAATTGCATTTTCTTTATTTTATTGGTAAAATGGTTTTATTTATTTATTAGAATATATTTAGCGCCTTTTTGAAGAAATTTGCTCAAGGCAGTGTACAGAAACATAAGTAATAGACAATTACAGCAGTAAAAATATTCAAATAACAATACAAAGTATAGCATAGTATACTACTCACAGTGTCAACACAATACATAATAAAACATTTTAATAGACAGCATAGGATATAAACAAAGATGGAACATATACCTCCCGTTTACTAAGCCATGCTAGTGGGTGGGCTGTGTCGGCATTAGCGCACGGCAGCCGCTAGAGCGGCTTAATAAACAGGGGGGGGGGGGGTTAGATTGATAAAATGGAAATACAGGAGTAAGAAAATAAGGGGATTAAGTTAATAAAGTAGCACATGAGGTCAGAAATGTGCTTGAATATTATCTTAGCTAGGGTAGGAGATTGTAAGCTCTTTGAGCAGGGACTGTCTTTCTTCTATGTTTGTGCAGCGCTGCGTACGCCTTGTAGTGCTATAGAAATGCTAAATAGTAGTAGTAGTAGTAGGAGTGGATAAACATGTCCTTCTATAGTGTGTGTCTAACAAGTTAGTTCTTCCATTAAAGGCTTGGTTGAAGAGCCAAGCTTTCACCTGCTTCCTGAAGTACAGATAGTCTTGTGTTAAGCAAAGCCTTTCAGGGAGTGCATTCCAGAGTATGGAGGCTACTCTGGAGAAGGCTCGCTGGTGGGTATCACACTGGGTCATGTCGTTTGGAGAGGGTGTGGTTAGGAATACTCCTTGGGAGGACCTTAGTTTTTGTTTGTTTTGAGAACATTTTCTGTGTCCAATACTCCTTTAAGGATCTATGACCTCATTCTCCAGGAGTAGGTCAGAACTCTTTGCTACACATCCTTTTATGAATTTTTGCTTCCCTAAACTTGTCTGTCTGTTGAAATAAAAGCATTTATAGGGTTTAAAGAAAATGTCCTCACTCAGAGACGTACATGTGGAAGTCTAAGTATTCTTGCGTACCCCATTTTGAGGCTGTTCAAAGCATCCTCCACAGACCGCTGGTTGTACTTTACCATGTGTGTGTGCATATCAGGGTAGTTACTGCGAATATTCCTCTCTGTGCTGCCATTGGGGACTGTCCCAAAGCGAAAGGCTGGATACTGCTCTAAGGGCTTCTGGAACTGGAAGACCAAAAACAAAGAATCAAAACAATCTGCAGCTCACCATCCACTTCACTTTGCGTCATGATTTATATCCTGCTTTCTCACCATCCCAAGTTGAAGGGCACTATGTTGTTTAGGTGATTGATGAGTTTGGTCCAACCTGCTTGACATATAGGTAAGGATGGGAATGATTCACTTAGACCTTTGAGACCTTGGGTAGAATTATCTCAGAAGGAATAGAACCAAACAGGCTTTCACTGCACAGAGGTTATGCAGTCTAAGATGGGCCATTGGATTTAGGCAAACAATCTACTCCTGGTACTCTAATTTATAATTCTTATAATGTCCAATCTGAGCACTGAGAAAATGATTGGGGTAGCATTGGGGGGTTAGAAGGAGAGACAGACACAACAGGCCAGAAGTCCCTTCCACTTGCATGTCATTATCCTCACTGCCTCGTTTTAATCCCTATGTTTCCATTTCTAATTATCTCTTCCCCACCACTCTCTCAAAAGACACTCATTCACGTCTATCCCTCTACATTCTCAGCATGGTGTAAGTTCCTGCTTCTGGTTGATTTCCCTGCCATTTCTCCTCCTCACCTTCTTGTCACTGAGGCCAGACACCGTATCAATATACTGCTCCTGAATCATGAAGGCCGCCAGGTTTGCTGTGTAACTCGCCAGGAAGATCACTGCGAAGAAGGCCCAGACCAGCACCATGATCTTACTGGTGGTGCCCTTGGGGTTCTCAGTGGGCACAGAGTTGTTAAACACAAGGGCCCAGAGGAGCCAGATAGATTTGCCAATAGTGAAGGTAGGACCCCCAATTCCTGGAAAGGGAAAAAAGAAGAGGATAGGGGGAGGTACGGAAACCAGGAGGCTTTCTAGTATAAAAAGGCTCAGCAGGCAGTTATCTAATGGTCCAATATTTAGAGGACACTATGCACCTGCCCTAGACACCTCAGTGTTGGGTACCAATAATTTCTATAGCCCTACTAGACATAACATAGCCCTGCAAACAAACACATAAGAGACAGTCCCTGCTTGAAAGAGCATAAATCTATTCAGGACAGACAAACAGGACAAATAAGTTGCATCTGTTATGGGAATCATTACAACACATGAATATTGAACCTTAAAAATGTGGGGGTTTTAGCCTCGATTTGAATAGGGCTAGAGATGGAGCTTGATGCATGAGTCAGGAAGTCTATTCTAGGCATACCATGTAGCAAGATGGAAGGAACAGAGTCTGGAGTTGGCGGTGAAGGAGAAGGGTACCTAATGTTTCGGTGAAATTTCCGCTAAAATTGCATGCTTCATTTTGAGGATGAAATTTAGAAATGGAGGCTCCTAAAACTGAGGTGTTTAATTTTGGGCCTATTGTTCACTTTTCTTAGGGCCTTTTTTATCAAGTCACACTAGCGGTTCCTGCGCGGCAATGCCGACAGAGCCCATTCAAAGTGAATGGGCTTTGTCGGTATTACCGCACTGGGAGTCGCTAGAGCGACTTAATAAAAGAGGCCCTAAGTTAGATGCTGGCACTGGCCCCACTCACCTTCTAGAAACCCAGTGAAAATAGGCACCAAAATTTAGGTGCTCAGCCCTAATCAGTTTTCAAAGGGGAAAAAAAATCAGTTGCCAGATATTCAATAGCACTATCTATGAAAGTAGCGCCACTGGATATACATTTCCATTCAAGTTAGGCCCGCTATTTTGCTGGCCTAACTTAAAGGGATATGTTCTCTGGAGAGTGGCTGAATTCCACTCTCTCCAAATAGCTCCTGGCCTGCCCTTAACCTGCCCCCCCCCCCCCCCCCACACACACACAAGCATATGGTTTAAAAGGGGTCCCAAAGAAAAAATAATGAAGAAATCAAAACGAAAAAACAACAGGAAGGAACAAAATATTTGTTCACAAAAATCTCCCAACCGAGCTGTGAGTCGCAAAGATTGCGTCTTACCTCACCGCAGATAAAAAAGAACTGGAAGTCCAGCGGCCTCACGGCAGGCAGGAAGACACTTGCGCATGAGCGGTGGGAGTGTTGTGCGCACTTTTAAAGCCATACAAAGATTTTTCAAGCTCCCACATGTGAGAATTATTGGCCTGCTTGTCCTCAGAGAATAAGCTTTGTACGGCTTTAAGAGTGCACACAGCTCGGTTGGGAGATTTTTGTGAATGAATATTTTGTTCCTTCCCGTTGTTTTTCTTTTTTTGATTTCTTCATTATTTTTTCTTTGGGACCCCTTTAAACCTTTCCTTTAGAGTTTTAGGGGGGTTTTTTTGTCCCTTTTTAAGTTTCCTTTTCTTTTTTGCACTCAGTAGGCCGTGTTTAGGCCTGAGCCCCAGTCCATTTTTTCCATACATTTTTCGGGTGCTTTGCCCTGTTTTTCAGCATCATTGAGTCTTTTGATTTAGCCATGGCTGTTTTTCATTCCATGTCATCGAAGGTTCCCAGTGGCTTTAAATGCTTCAGCCGGTGCAATAGGACAATTTCTGGTCAGGGCCGCTTTTACCACCTATGGGGCCCTCCACCCCACCAGGGCCAGCAAAGCAGCTTCCTGCTGAAACAAATGCAGTATAAATGCACGGAGCCGCTGTCTAGGTCACGCTGTCCTCTGGTTCTGCACTTTAAAAACAGGAAGTCCATGACAGAAGAGGCAGGACCAGCAGAGTCATCAGCTTTGCAGCCTAGACAGCAGCTGTGTACCTATACTGCTTGCTTATTTTTTGCTGGAAGCAGGGGGGGGGGGGGGGGGGGAGCAGCTGGAGCAGAAGGGAGGGAAGGAAAAATGCTGGACCAGAGTGCAGAGATGCCAAGAGTGGCCCATCCTAAAGAGTGAGAGTGAAGGCCAATGAGCTAGATTTTCTCCTAAGGCATTTGGGTATAAATTGTAATACCAGTTGCTATCCAAGGTGCTACCAAGGGATAGGATTGTGGAAGTTTGTCTTTCTCATTGTCCAACACAGCCCTGGGAGTGATCAATACCAGCCCCTATCCAAGACACTCCCAAAGGATAGAACTATGAAATCTTGTCTTTCCCGTTCTCCAACACAGCCCCCGGAATGTTTAATGCCAGCCCAGTACTACACGAGGAAAGACAATGTTTTGTTCCAGTAAAAGATTATCTTTTCATTGCAAACTTGAGGGAGATCCACCACTGGAGAAAAAACTGTGAGCACACATCATTCATAAGAGTTACAGAAACACTAAGTAGTGACATTTGGGTGATTTTTGAGATTTGATCTAGGATCCAATTGAGCCTTAAAGGCCCAGAACATGTAGGGTTGTTGAAGTCTGAGAGGTGACACTTCCTAAACTTCCTCTCCCTCCTCCTCAAAACGTACCAATTGTAGATTATCTAACCTTCTACCTCTTTCACCTCTATCCTTTTTGATTTGAAAGGAAAAATTGGGGTGCCTGACTCATGGAACAAATGACCACCATGTCCAAACAGTCCACTCAAGGTCCCTTTCTTTCCCCCTATCTCTTGACCACTAAAGGACAAAGAAAATTTATCATTTAAAAAAGGAAGAGAAAAACAGCACAGGAGAGGAGTAGAGATGAAATTCTATTCTTGGGATAAGATGAAATCGTCTAATAGATACTATTCTGTGGACTCTGGGCTATCCTCATAAAATATCGTCACATTTTCACCCTTCCTTCCTTTTCCAAGTAATTTACTTCACCTTTTTTACATTCCACCCAGCCTCTCCACCAGTTAGATCTACAAGGTTATCATTCCAAGAAATTTCCAAGGGTCTATAACCCAGAACCAACTAAAGAAATCTTGTTTCCACATGCTTGTCAATGCATGTAAACTGAGGCCACCATTTAAAAAGGTTAGGCTGCTACTCTCAGCTTGTCCAGACAACTGTGAAAATGCTTTTGACCGGTTCAAGTGCTATGCCCAGAACTAACTGATGAGACCACAAAGCGGACAAGCTCATCTGAACCCTGAGTGACCTCTGCAGACAAGAACCAGCTGAGCACCACTGGAAAGCTGCAGTGCTGTCAGTCCTGGCCCAGGAAGGGTTGATGGGTGAGGGAGGAAGGGGTGGACATACAACCATTCAGATCCTGCTGTGTAAACAGCAATGGATTGCCAGAGAAGCTGAACAGTTTGACTCAGCCAGGACCTCAGGGAATTAAAATCAAACAATTTAAAAAGCACCATAGAATGGGGAATTTGTACTACAGAATGAAGGGTTCTCTGCCTAGTCAAACAAGGGTTCATTTCTACCGAAATTCTAGAATAAGAAGCATTGGTGGTGGTGGGGGTGGGGGTGTCTCTGAAGTAACATCCTTACTATTATTTGCTAGGGGTTCTCCCGTCACTTCATCAATCACCAGGGGTGAAGGCAGACAACAGATTTTGGGTGGGCCTAGGCAAGAAGTGGGTGAGTACCAAGTGTTCTCCCCCTCCCCCCCCCCCACCACCCCCAAAAAAGTATCTCAGCTGGCGGGAAAACGCTTCTTTCCACCTTGGCAGTCTCCAGCAGGCATGCGCTGAAAACTGAGCATGCGCAGGTGCCGGTATCATGGAGAGTAGCGTTTTCGTTACCTTCAGAGGGAAGTCTTCAGCTGTTGGAGATTGGGAATCCCACCAGCTACCACTAAATGTGTGCTACTATTGGGTGGGCCTGAGCCCAAAGTGGGTGGGCCCAGGCCCACCTGTGGCTACGCCACTGTCAGTCACGCTTAAAAGTTCACCTTTCTATCATGAGACAGTGTCTCCAAAAAGCTTAGTTTTGAACGTGTTATGACAGTAATGAACCTCACTCCTATGCCAGGGTATGATCTCAGCCTCAATTTTACTGCTAATGCTCACCGTATTACAGGTATTGTGCTAAAGAGAGTTCCTCTCTGAAGTTCAAAGATGTAATGTGTGTAGACAATATATCCAGTTGTGCTTGAAAAATTCTTTTAATCAAGCTTGTGGCTCCCAAGCCAATGTTTCTGCCACGTTTACTTCTCTCACTTTTATGGACTTGCTAGTGGCTCCTCTACCTTACTTCACTTCATCTTGATAATCATTTTGTCTAAAAAGTTACAATTTGGCAACAAGTCACTAAAAAGATGTTGTACTCTCCCAAGAGGAGTCATGCCTCCATCCATGTGTGTTTACATTCAGGGTTAGTGTTATACATGCCAGGGCCCGGGACAGAAGTTTAGGAGGGAGCCTCAAAACCCACCAGCAGGCTGTATCTTGTTCAGCTTCACGTAGGTTTGGGCTCCCCTAATACTTGCCCTATTTACGTTAACAAGAGTGCCAGTGGATGTCCTCTGCATGTCTCTCCTTCCTCATCGCATTCCCAACATTCCTCCACTCCACATTCATGGCATACTCAGGCCACTGCATCCAGGCTCATAATAGCGGCAGCTGGCACGCAGCCAAGATGTCCATTTCCAAATTCGCCTCGGAGGCAGGACTGTCACAGGGTTTTGAGGTGCCCTGGACAAGGTGATTCAGTGGCCCAGAGAAGAGAGGTTGCTAGAGGTCCCCTTTGGGCTGCACACAAGTGGCCACAGATGAGAAGACTTCCTCGTAGAAGGTGGATGCAGGTGACCACAGAGCACAGAATGAGGGAGGTCTCCCTGCTTGCTGAAAGTTGGCTAGAGGAGGGTGTCAAAAGTAGAAGAACACAAGAAGAAGCTACTGGGAACGGGTTGGGGAAGGGGAGAAGTAGCTGGGGTCAGAGAGGGTGAAAAATTTCAAAGAAGCCAATTTAGGAGCATGAGAGAAAGGTGAATTTTTAAGCGTGATTGATGAAGTGACAGGAGAACCCCAAGCAAATGATAGTAAAGATATTACTTCAGAGAACTGGGGTCAGAGAGGGTGATAAAGCACGAAGCAGGAGGCCTATAGCTGTCATTTTTAATGGCCAATTCCTCCAGTAATGTATGTCCAGAGAAGGGGGCAAAAACAGGCCAGGGCAAGTGGACGAGGCAACCTCACCCCCTAAAAACAATAGAATTTAAAGACAGTAGGAAGCTACATATAAATAGAGCTAGTGCTAATACAGTAACATAGTAACATAGTAGATGACGGCAGAAAAAGACCTGCACGGTCCATCCAGTCTACCCAACAAGGTAAACTCATATGTGCTACTTTTTGTGTATACCCTACCTTGATTTGTACCTGTCCTCTTCAGGGCACAGACCGTATAAGTCTGCCCAGCACTATCCCCGCCTCCCAACTACCAGCCCCGTCTCCCAACCACCGGCTCTGGCACAGACCGTACAAGTCTGCCCAGCACTATCCCCGCCTCCCAACCACCAGCCCCGCCTCCCACCACCAGCTCTGGCACAGACCGTTTAAGTCTGCCCAGCACTATCCCCGCCTCCCAACCACCAGTCCCGCCTCCCACCACAGACCGTATAAGTCCGAAGGGAAAATGTCCAGATTAAGTGGGCCTTGCCTTTTTTATCTAATCATCTACTCTTTTTCTGTCTTGTCACCATTCAGACAGGGATGGTGAAGGTTAGGCTGATGGATTCTGTAGTCCTGCTCATTCCTATTAGAATAAAGGTTTATGTATTATTCTTGGAGTACATAGCATTACATTTTTAGTATTGTTTAGACCAGGGGTTCTTAACCCAGTCCTCAATACACACACAGCCAATCAGATTTTCAGGATACGCACAATGACTATGTTTGTGAGATAGATTTGCATAGACTGAAGGTAGTGCACGCAAATTTCTCTCATGCATATTTATTGTGGATATCCTGAAAACCTGACTGGATGGATGTGTCCTGAGGACTGGGATAAGAACCCCTGCTTTAGAGACTTCCCTGTGCCCCCAACCACCACAACATTAGGAATGTCTGTGGATCATCAATGAGGAAAAGAAAGATTCCCTTCCAGAACCCGCCTTAAAGAGCAGTGTCAGGAAAACAAGGGGCAAACCTGAAGGAGACACTATCTGAGAAAGGAAGAAGACTTGAGAGAAAGTCAAGAAACAGGGAATAAAGGGTTAAGTTAGGAAAACTGAAGAGCGGAGCTATAGAAACCAGCTTGATGGTGCTTGGAAGTATGAGTCTAATGTTGACACTTCTTTACTTTTTTTTGGAAGTGGGAAGTTTTGGGGAAAAGAGAAATATAAGAAACATGGTCAGATTTGGGGGTCTCAATAAGGGTACAATTTTTTGCAACACAAAGCACAAAACTAACAGGAGAGAGACATTAGACAGATACAATGCAGGAGACAGGTATGTGACTGAAAGACTACAAAGATAGGGGCTGATGTTTCCTCATCCTCACCACTCTACATAACTTCAACAAGCTGAAAAGTCTCATTTTTTCCTCACCAAAAAAAGTTTAAAAGCAAAAGGTACTGGAGGAATAATCCATAGTCATATTATTTCAGAGTTGCCCATTCTTGTCAGCTCTACAGGTTTCATGACTTTCCCTTTGTGTCCTGCTGAACCCTCAGAACTTACGTTTGCCACTGGTGAGATTCTGGTTGTAGGCAACAGGGCTGAAATACTCGAACACGAAGACAGTGACAGCCACCACAGTGAGACACATAACAAACATCATCGCCCACACGGCTGGGCTGTATGGCTCTGAAAGACAAGGCAGACCTCATCAGTGATGCAACCATCATTGCTCGTGCCACAGAGCTGTTCCACACCTAGGTGCACAGGGCCTGATATTCAAAGAATTTACGCTTCTAACTGTGAGCATAACACTCCTACATTGGCTTCTTTGAAATTTACTAGGGTTGAGTGCCTAACTTAATACTCAATATTTCACTAAACTTCTGGATTTAGGAGCATAAAAAATGGGTGGCAATAGGGTGTGGGTGGGGGACTTAGATCATGGAAAATAGTTATGAGCTTACCATGGATTTTCAGCACCAGGCTCATAAATCTAGGCAAATGAACAGCAGGCCTCAATTTATAAGCTAGCCGGCCAGTATTCAAAGTGATTTCAGCAGGTGGAAGTCTCTCCTGCTCGCTTAAATCACTTACCACCTCCTAACCAGTGGTGTAGCAAGGGCGGCTGCCGCCCGGGGCGGTTCGCCGCTGCGCACCCCCCCCCCCAGGTGCAGCATGACACCCCCTTGGCACATCAAACTCCCCCTCAGCGCATCTCCCAAGCCCCCCCTCCTGAGTGCATTCTTGCCTGCCTTGTGCACGCCGCTGGGGGGCTGTCGGTTCCGCTGGTTCCCTGCTCCCTCTGCCCTGGAACAGGAAGTAACCTGTTCCGGGGCAGAGGGAGCAGGGAACCAGCGGAGCCGACACCCCCCCAGCGGCATGCACCCATGGCGGACTGCCCCCACCGCCCTGCCCTTGCTACGCCACTGCTCCTAACCCCTGATATTCAGCGAGACTAAAACAGGCAGTGCCACTGAATATTGCCTCTGACCAGCCCCAGAAAAAAGTGGGTAAGTCGGGGAGGTATAGGAGGAGGCAATAGGGAGAAGCTGGGGGTCATGCAGGTTCTGACAATATTCAGTATCGGGACCCGCATAACTAAGCAAGCTAATTCAGAATGCACTGGGCAGGGCTGGGCACCACCATTTTGGAGGTGGCATTCGTAGAAGGAAGGACTAGGATCACATCCCTCCTCCATTAAAGGTAGCAAGGGTTTGGGGGGAGTTGCAGTCAGTCGCCGCTAGACCACCAGGGTAGGGGCTTGTGGTTCGATGACCTCCAGCCAGTTTCTTTTGTTGGAGGAGGGGTGTTAGGGGGGCTTGAGGTCCATCGGACCTCCAGTCCCCCGTGTTGGTGTCCAGGGGGGAGGGCTTGGGCGGGTCGTGTTTGCTAGAGGGTGTGGAGGGGTAGCCCTTTGGAATGTTCGACAGGTCGGGCTTTTGACAGCCCGGACCTGCCAAACAAGTGTGGGAAGATTCACAAACCTCCCGCACTTCATCCCTATGATCAGAGCTAATAGTGTGCTTAAATTTGGTTGCTGTTAGCTCTGATCATAGGAGCGGTATAGCCCCGCTCTGTCCTGGCGCTATTTTTAGAGCGCTGGTTGGAACAGCGCGGGGCTTCTGATCATCTGCCCATGAGTGTGACAGAGTGAGAAACAGGAAGAAACTCTGATTAGGGGTTGTAGAGTTCAGGAGAACAAATACAAAAAAAGAAAAAAAACAGATAATCAAAGAATTTTTTTTTAAAGGAGGGGTAAATAAAAGGATTACAACAAAGAGCATAATTGAAACCCTTTAAACTATGTTAACTAAATTATATCTTCAAAATATAGAAATTGAAGAGATAACAAACAACAGCAGCGCCTGCTTCCTGAGGAAAAAGGCCTCAAGAAGCCCCCAGCCTAAATGTGGCTCCGGGGACTGGACTTCATCATCATTGGCCAAAAAACCTCTTTTATTATAGCTTGTCTCTCGACATAAATTCAATTGGTAATTCTCATCGTGCAATGCTTGATTGATGCGGAGGTTAACACATGGACCACTGAACCCTGAAGCAGATTTTCGAAACGGCGGCCATTGTAGGTTGTGGCCGTGGTGTGAAGCAGACACGCACAAGCAAGACAGTTGACAGTTATGAAAGCTAAGTAACTTTACCAATTGAATTTATGTCGAGAGACAAGCTATAATAAAAGAGAATTGAATTTATGTCGAGAGACAAGCTTTAATAAAAGAGGTTTTTTGGCCAATGATGATGAAGTCCAGTCCCCGGAGCCACATTTAGGCTGGGGGCTTCTCGAGGCCTTTTTCCTCAGGAAGCAGGCGCTGCTGTTATTTGTTATCTCTTTAATTTCTATATTTTGAGTATAATTTACAAATAAAAAGAAATAAACCTCGCCATACATATCTTTAGATTAAACTAAATTATATCTTGCAATGTTACGGCTGTAGGATGCCAGCTGCCTACAATCTTGACATGCAGAATAAAACCTAATGCAGCAACTTTGACACCCCTGTCAAAGTTCTTTATAATGACCTGGGACGCAGGAGGGGAAGAAAGACAGGGTGGGTAAGCTGGGAGGCAGTTCTTTTGTGACAGTGTTGAGACAAACAGAGCAATGGAATTCAGTTGTCAGAGGACAGGCTGAAGGATGGCATTAATTCAGTCCCTCGAAATACAGCAGGAAAATGCATTTGTCAGCATGCCCTTCACTGTCAGCAGGAGAGAAACTTTATCTGATCCCATCACGTGCATTTCATTAGCACTGGGAGCTGGTGGGGAGGGGGGGGGGGGGGGGGGGGTGGGGGGAGGAGAAAGAAACTTGAATTGTTAACATTTTGTTTTCAGATTGGTACATCAGATCTAGAGGCAGTAGCATACCAAGGGTGGCAGCATGGGGGTGCACGGAGCAGTCGGGCAGCTGTCAGCTCTGCCGGTCCCCTGCCCCCTCTGACGTTACTTCCTGTTCCAGGGCAGGGGACCAGCAAAGCTGATGGCCGCACGACTGCTCCGTGCACCCCCATGCTAGGAGGAAGGGTGGTGGGGGTGATGAGCTTCAGGGGGGATGTGATGTACCTTGGGGGGAGGGGACGTGCCTCGGAGACGTTTGACACACCAGGAGGGGGGCACAGCGGCAACCCGCCACGGTTGGCAACCAAGATAGGTATGCCACTGTCTAGAGGGTACTTGAAGGCAATGAAACTAGAACCTCTGACCCAACACTATATTTTGTGCATATCTGCCTTATTAAAGTCTAGTGAAATAATTCATTACATGCCTGACCTTATTTATGACTTAGTATCTTAGATTGTGAGCCCATTTGGGACAGAAAAATACAGGCAAAAATAGGATATGTAAACTGCTTTGACTGTAGTTACAGAAAGCTATATCAAGCGTGCAATAAACATACATGTGGAGGGGCATTTTCGAAAGAAACGTCTAAGTCAGAATTTGGACGTTTTAGAAAGACATCCAAATTCCGAACCGGGAAGAAGGTCATTTTCGAAAAAGATGGACATGCATCTTTTGTGTTCGAAAATACCATGGATGTTCTGTGATTTGGATGTTTTGTGATTTGGGTGTTTTTGATTTTTGGCCATTTTCGGAAAAAAAAAAGTCCAAGTGTAAAACGTCCAAAGTCAAGCCATTGGGACGTAGGAGGAGCCAGCATTTTTAGTAGACTGGTCCCCCTGATATCCCAGAAAAGCAATAAGGCACCCTAGGGGGCACTTCAGTGGACTTCATAAGATGCTCCCAGGTACACATCTGACCATTGCTCCCTTACCTTGTGTGCTGAGCCCCCCAAAACCCACTACCCCCAACTGTACACCACTACCATAGCCCTTATGGGTGAAGGGGGCACCTATATGTGGGTACAGTGGGTTTCTGGTGAGTTTTGTAGGGCTCGCAGTTTTCTCCACAAATGTAACAGGTAGGGGGGGGGGTATGGGCCTGGGTCCACCTGTCTGAAGTGCACTGCACCTACTACTAAACTATTCTAGGGACCTGCATGCTGCTGTCATGGACCTGAGTATGACATCTGAGGCTGGCAAGTAATGTTCTTCAATACACTTTTGGGGGGTGGGAGGGGGTTAGTGACCACTGGGGTAGTAAGGGGGGGTCATCCCTGATTCCTTCCAGTGGTCATCTGGCCATTTGGGGCACCTTTTTGTGCCTTATTCGTCATAAGAAGAGGTCTAGCTCAAAACGTCAAAGTTTTAGTGCTGGACGATATTGCTTTGTTCCATTATGGCTGAAAGACGTCCAAGTCTTAGGAACACCCAAGTCCCGCTTTGAACACGCCCCTGATATGCCCCCTTAAGATTTGGACGTCCTTCTGACGGACTTCGGAGAAAGACGTCCAAAATGAGGTTTCGATTATACCGCTTTGGACGTTTCTGTGAGATGGGCGTCCAAATTCCGATTTATGTCACTCTTTGGACGTCCATCTCTTTTGAAAATGAGCCTGATAGTCAAATACTAGCGATGTGCATTTATTAGCATAGATTTGATTTGTTTAGATATTTTAATTTTTGCATGCGTGAAATGTATTATACATGCATTAACCTATGAATTAATAAGCATATCATTAATTTGCAATGCTGACAAAGTTAACAAAAGGCAGACCATTGCTAGCAGTAGGTGTAAGTTTTCTTTTTTCTTTTTTGTTTTATTTCCCTGTAAGAGTTTAATAAACATTTCAGATTCAAGCTATATCTTTTTAGATCCAGCTCAGTTGGAACATTTTCTGTTAGATAAAGAAGTGAAATGAGATTTTCTTGTAATTATAACTGAGATTGTCAGATAGACGGGGAGTTAATTAATTGGTCTACTTTGTTAGGTGCAAAGGTGGCATTGTAGGTTCACAGATGCTTGTTTTGTTTTGTGATAGTTTTCTTTGGTTTGAACTTCTGCTTTCCTCCTTAATGTAGACTTGGTTATTGTTTATTTCCTTTTTGCTGCATTATATTGTATGTAAGCTTTGAAAAATAATACATTAAAAAAAGGCAGCCCTTTGAGCTGCTATTAGCGGTGAGCCTTTGAGCGTCTGCACACACCTCAAGGGGGGAAAGGGAAAGAGAGAGATGATGGACACTTGGAAGGTGGGGGGGGGGGGGGGGGAGCAGGAGTGTTCTGAGCTGGAACTCGTCCTGTGTGCCTGATCCCTTAGTGCCTCTGCCCCGCCCAGTGCACTGTGGCCACTGCAAGGGAAACAATGGATGGGGAACGAGATTTTTCGCCGTCATCTCCCTTTCAGCCAGAGGGGCTGCACCATCCACACAGCCCTCAGAATGACCCTGGGGAAAAGGGAAGGAGGGAGATGATGGGTACCCTGAGGAGTTGAGGGAAGAGAAGGAGAGAAATCATTAAGGGGTGGCCAATTCAAATCACATTTTGAAAACCTGAGGGGGGGCGGAGTTAGGAAGGAAATGGGAGATGCTAGGCTATGGCTGGGGCAGGGCAGGGCAAAGGTGCATGGCTGATGAGTCATCTAGAGCATCAGATACTCTGGGTATGCGTATTTCTCTGTGTACTTCTTTGTATGGCTATGCTTGCAAAAAGCTCGCAGGGCCGCCGAGAGGGGGGAGGCAGAGGGGACAAAATTTCCCGGGCCGGGCCTCCAAGGGGGGCCCGGCGCCACAGTCCCCTCCACCCGCCCCCCTCCGTCCACCACCGGGCCGGGCCCCCCTGAATTCAAATCATAGCGCCTCACCTCAACCTCGCTCCGTGTGAAAGAAGTGCAGCAGAGGCAGTCTGCAGATCGCCTCCCTTCGGGCCTTCCCTCCCTGTGTCCTGATGTAACTTGCACAAGGGCGGAACACAGGGAGGGAAGGCCTGAAGGGAGGCGATCTGCAGACTGCCGCTGCTGCACTTCTTTCACACGGAGCGAGGTTGAGGTGAGGCGCTATGATTTGAATTCAGGGGGGCCCGGCCCGGTGGTGGATGGAGAGGGGCGGCAGCGATGATGACCTCAGGGGGCGGGGCCCCAGGCCCGGCCCAGTCTCTCGGCAGCCCTGAATGCTTGCATGTGCTTCAAGCTCGAAGAAAGCGAGACAAAGTAATAGTTCACTCACCTAGAAATGCTGAAGGTGAAACCGTACCATTGCTTCTGGCCACCATGACACTGATTCCTGTCTCCACAAAGGGTACAGAGAAGTCTACGATCTCTGAGCGCTCCTCATTGATAGTAAGAGATCCTATGGCCATGTCTGCTCGCTTATAATATACCTGAAAGGTCAACAAATGGGACAGCCTGGTGAGTGCGGAGATGAAAGTGGATGCAGAATGTAAGATCTTACATGGAAGGAGTATGCTGGAATGTTTGTGTCAGGTACAGGCATTGGAAAGTATTGAATGCAGGAACACAGTTAACGATGGCAGAAACAGATCAAATGAGCTCATCCAGTCTATGCAGACGTGATTCCTCCATTTGAGTAGATGACCCTATTGTGACCCTGGGCAAATCACTTAACCTACTATTGCCTCAGGTTTAGGTTGCAATTCTGTAACTTGGCGCCTCTGGTTAGGCAAACCAATGCTGTGCACTGAGCGCCACTTCTGTAACAGTGTCAGTGCATCAAACCCGAATTGATGCACCTAAATTTAGGCACAACCATTTCCACCAGATCAATGGCAGACATAAAGGACGTGCCTAAGTGTTCCATGCAGGGCCGCCGAGAGACTGGGCCGGGCCCGGGCCAGGCCGCCCCCGGGGTCCCGCCCATGCCGCCCTCGCCGCCCCGCCCCCTGACGTCGCCGCTGCCGCTCACCCGCTCCACCCCATCGCCACAGCCAGTGCTCCCCCCTCCACCCCCCCTCCCGAGGTCACCGCTGCTGCTCCCCCCCTCCGTCTGCCATCGGGCCGGGCCCCCTGCATTGAAATCGCAGTTTCACCTCCGTGAAAGCAGTGCTGCAGGCAGCAGAATGCCTCCCTTCGGCCCTCCTTCCTTCCTTGTGTCCAGCCCTCGCGGAAGTTACGTCAGACAAGGGCGGGACACAGGGAGGAAAGGAGGGCCCAAGGGAGGCATTCTGCTGCCTGCAGCACTGCTTTCACGGAGGTGAGACTGCAATTTCAATGCAGGGGGCAGACAATCGATGACGGAGGGCGGGTGGGACCGCGGCGCCAGGCCCCCCTTGGAGGCCCGGGCCAGGGGAATTTTGTCCCCCCTGCTCCCCCCTCTTGGTGGCTATGGTTCCATGCAAAGCACATAGGAGTCGATATTCAATGCGATTGGCCAGAAATGGTTCCTGGCCAGTTAAATCACTTGTTCAGGGCTGACCAGTCATTTTCACCGGCACTTAACTGGTTAGTGCAGCTGAGAATGACCAGTTAGCACTTAAAGCATAACTGGCTATTTTGGGGGGGTTCCGAGGGTGGCGTTGGAACTCGGCCAGTTAAATGCCAATATTCAGCTCTGAGGGGTCATTTTACTAAGGTCCACTGAAAAATGGCCTGCGCTAGTGTAAATGATGCGCCTGTAAAAATGCCTTTTTTGGGCCGAAAATGGACGTGCTGCGAAATGAAAATTGGTGCATGTCCATTTTGCATCTGAGACCTTTACCTCCACCCATTCACTTAGCGGTAAGGTCTCATGCGTTAATCGGGCAGTAACCATCAACGCACGTATAAAGCTGATTACCGCCCAGTTAGCACCGGCATGCAGGAAAATAAAATATATTTTCCGGTGCGCGTAAAAAATGAAATTACCACCCGGGCCATGAGGCAGCTGGACGGCAGTTCCGAATTGGCGTGCGTGGGCGCCTACATGGCTTAGTAAAAGGGCCCCTTAACCGGCCAAGGTCACTGCTCAGTCCTAGCTGGTTAAGTGCTGAATGGTGTAGCCAGCTCTGGAAACTTGTCTGGGCTTCGGCCTTGACTTTCCAGGCATAATGCTGGCAGCGGTCAACAAAACGCTGAGCGCTATCAGCTGAATATTGACTCAATAACTTAAAGGATTCTATACGTTGTGCACATCAGTTGGAGATGTGCCCATGCTCTGCCCATGTGTACCCCCTCCCCCCTGCAGTTACTGTAACTTACCGTTATCATACAGAATAGTGCACAGTGCACATACGCTTTTGAGTGGTACTTTTCTGTGCACTTACACACGCAAGACACGCATAACTGCACATGCCCAGTTATAGAATTGCCTTTCACAACTGTAAGCCCTCCAGGGACAGGGAAATACCTAGTGTACCTGAATGTAACTCACCTTGAGCTACCACTCAAAAAGCAGGAGCTAGATATAAATAAATAATAAAATGTAAATTCCCATACTGACCCCAACATGAATTGAGGTTGAAGGGGGGGGGGGGGCAGACTCAGGACTAATGTCAGGAAGTATTTTTTCATGGAGAGGGCGGTGGATATGTGAAATGCCCTCCCGCGGGAGGTGGTGGAGATGAAAACGGTAATGAAATTCAAACATGCGTGGGATAAACACAAAGGAATCCTGTTTAGAAGGAATGGTTCCGTGGAATGTTAGCGGAGATTAGGTGGCGACGCCGGTAATTGGAAACAAAACGGGAGCTGGGCAGTCTTCTACGGTCTACGACCTGATCGTGACTGAATAGATAGGAATGGGCTGGAGTGTAAATTTTAAGGGGCTTTGACGTTAGCTTCAGAACTTAGTACAAGAACAGTACTGGGCAGACTTCTACGGTCTGTGCCCTGAGAAAGGCAAGGACAAATCAAACTCGGGTATACATATAAAGTATCACATACCATGTAAATGAGTTTATCTTGTAGGGCAGGCCTGATGGACCGTACGGGTCTTTATCTGCCGTCATTTACTATGTTACTATGTAACACAGAGGCATAGCTAGGACTGACTGGGACCCAGGCAGAAAAATTGAGATGGATCCCCCTATAACACCATCATTCCCAAGGTAGTGGGGGACTGGGGGGAGTAGGAGAGGGAGGATGCACATTTCCCAAAGATGACATATTACTAAATTAATATATTCAGAAAAATATAATTTTTTCTACCTTTTGTTATCCGAGTGTTGCTTTGGTCTTAGTGTCTCTCTTCTGCTTTTCTGTTTTTTTAAACTCTATCCAGGGTATCCTGTCCTTTTGACATTTCTTCTCTATGTCCACCATCCATCTGTCTTGTGTGCCTCTATCCATCCTGTCCAGCATCTCCCCTCTGTGTCCATGATCCTATGCTCCCTCCAGAGCTAGCATCTTCCCCATATCCAGCTTCTCTCCTCTCTTCCCTTCCTCTTGCGCCTACCCTCTGGTATCTCCCTCTCTCTCTCCCTCTATTGGTCCAATCTCTCTCTCTCTTCCCTTCCCATAGTTCCACCCCTCTAGGTCCAGCATCTACCCCCTCTCTTCCCCCTCCCCTTTGGTCCAGGTCTCAATATCTCTTTCACTCTCTCTCTCTCTCTCTCTGCATTCTCTCTGCTCCCACCCACAAGTCCAGCATCTCTCCCCCCTCTTCCTCTCCACCTGCAGTTTGGCATCTCTCCCTCTCCCCCCTCCCCCATGGGTCTGACCTCTCCCCCTCCCCCGTGCGAGTCTGGCATCTGTCTACCTCCCCCCCCCCCCTCCACTCCTACAAATGCTGTGGCAGGTCACAGCAGAGGCAGCACTGAAAACTGTTCTCTGTCTGGCGGAGCCTTTTCTCTGCACGTCTTGCCTCTCTGATGCAACTTCCTGTGGGTGGGACAGAGTTGCTTTCAGTGCTACCTCTGCTGTGACCCATCGTAGCATTTTCAGAAGTATGTGTGTGTGGGAGGGAGCTAGATAGATGCTGGACACAGGGAGGGGGAGGGCGGCAGAAGAGAGGAAGGGAAGATGCAATTCAGGTGCCCCCTTCTATTGAGTAGCCCTGGGCATTTTGCCAGGTTCACCCAATGATAGCTATGCCCCCGCCCCAACACTAATTCCCCACCTCCTATATCTTTTACCCAAGTTGTCCACCCTTTTTCTATCCCCACCCTCTATATCAGTCCAGAATGGCCAGAATCTAATCAAGTACATTTATTTGTGAATCTATGAAGAAAAGGATGAGGAGACTTGTACTGTGAAAAGTGATGAACTTGTATACCACAGAGGGAAGAAGACTCTACCTACCTCTCCAATCATACCGTTCCAGACTCCTCGCACTTTCTTGCCATGCTTGCCATTGGTGACCAGATACAGGTCATAGGAGAATCGGACTGTCTTGGCCAGTTTCTTCAGAATGTCAATGCAGAAGCCCTTACAGCAGAGCTTGGTGTAGGGGTCTAGTTGACCATCCCCACTGAAGCCAGAACTTTAAACGAGAAGGAATCTAATCAGAGCCCTCCTAACAGAACCTTCGGGACAAATAAGCATAAGACAAGACATGCTAGAACACACCCAGGTCCATCGATCCAGCATCCTGTCTCTGACTGTGGCCACTCCGAGTCACAAATTCTCAGCAGATCATAAAAAGTAGATCAGTTCCTCATAGCTGATTTCTAGGGATATGCAATGACTTTCCCAAGTCTACCTGGCTAATAATTTGTTATGGACTTTTCCTCCAGAAACTTGTCCAAACCTCTTTTGAATCCCATTGCGTCCTCCAGAAACATATTCCCCAGTTTAATTATGCAACTGCATTTTAAAACCCCCCCAAACCTTCCAACAATTTGTTTTCAATCTGCTGGTCCTTCGTGTCCTCTTGTTTTAGTTGTTTGAAAGGTTATAATATTCCATGCCACTCATGCCTGGTTAAACCCTGCTGAGCTGATCGGCTGCTGATATTCAGTGACACTTAACCGGGTAATGCCACTGCATATTGCCACTAACCGGCCATTCCCCAATTTATTTACCGCCTTTTTGAAAGAATTCACTCAAAGCAGTATACAGTAAGAATAAATCCAGTGGCGTACCAAGGGGGGGGGGGGGGGCGGGGGGGTGGTTCGCCCCGGGTGCACGCCGCTGGGGGGTGCCGCGGGGCGCACCTGCTCCTCCGAGTTCGCTAAACTTTGTTTGTTCGCTGCAGCTCCCTCTGCCCCGGAACAGGTTCCTGTTCCGGGGCAGAGGGAGCTGCAGTGAATGAACGAAGTTTAGCGAACTCAGAGGAGCAGGCGCACGCCGCGGCACCCTCCCCCCCCAGTGGCGTGCACCCGGGGGGGGGTGTCATTTCGCCGGAGGGGGGGAGGTGTCATCTAACGGGGGGGCACGCTGCACCCGGGGGGGGGGGGGCGCATCGGCGCTCCGCCCCGGGTGCCATCTAGCCCAGGAACACCACTGAATAAATCAAACAAACATAAGCAATAGACAAATACAACAATAAAAATATTCCAATAACAATACAAAGTATGGTAGTATCCTACTGGTTATCCTCCTTCCACCAGGTCTCAGAGATGCCCATCATATCTACCTTTTCTTTTCATTTAGTGAAATATATTCTAACTCGTCCATCTTAGGCTTCTAGCATTTGCATAGAGACATTTCAAACAATGCTTTGTTGTTCCTATTTACAACTTGCTCAACAGTTGACAGTGATAATTTCCAATCTTCAAAATCTGTCTGCTTTTTATTTAAAGACACCTGAGGGGGGGTCTCATTTTCAAAGCACTTAGACACATAAAGTACCATAGATTACGATGGTACTTTGCATGTCTAAGTGCTTTGAAAATGAGCCCCTACTATGGTCTACTATGGTATCTATTGCAACCTCGCTATCGGAGGCCCTATTTTCCATGTTTTGGTGATATGTTTTAAAGATACCTTGTTCCGAACCAGAGTAAATAGATAATTATTGTCAAATTCAGAAGGTTGTTAAAGACAGTTCTTTATAAAAAAATATATATATTTTATGAGTTTCAGTCAATGACTTTTCATTTGTTTTTGACTAGAGGACATAATGCATTGTAAATCGTTGAAGTATGCTTCAGTTTAGTTATTGTTACCCGCACAGAACCTGATGGCTTTTGAAGGATATAAGACTGTAATTTAGTGTAATGTAATATGCCCTTGGTATTCTCCAGCAGAATCACCCTAACTTATCCATCCTTTCTTCATCCCATTTTGCTCTTCTGTGAATCTTTTCCAGCTCTGCTATATCCTTTCTGAGAAAAGGAAATGCACACAGTACTCAAGTGCACCAGGGACCTTTACAGAGACATAATAATTTTCTCACTTTTTTTCTGCCTTCCCTTTCAAATAATCCCTAACATTCTATTTGGTTTTTTGATAACTGCAGAACACTGGGCTAAAAATGTCAACTTATTAAGCCCAGTGACGCCAAGATCTTTTTCTTGGGTTGTGATTCCTAACCTTGAATGCAACGTTTTGTACCTATAATTGGGATCATTTTTTCCTGTGTGCATCCCTTTGCCTTATCCAATTAAATTTCATCTGCCATTTAGATGCCCAGCCTCCAAGTCTCACGAGATCCTTCTGCAATTTCTCACTTCCTCTACCATTTTAAGGCTTGATAACAGAACACTTATGTGTAATGTCCAAAAAGGCAGTGGCGTAGGAAGGGGGGGGGGCAGTGGGGTGGTCCGCCCCGGGTGCACGCCACTGGGGGGTGTCGGCGCCTCGCTGGTTCCTTGCTCTCTTTGCCCCGGAACAGGTTACTTCCTGTTCCGGGGCAGAGAGAGCAAGGAACCAGTGAGGCGCCGACACCCCCCAGCGGCGTGCACTCCTCCCGCCCCTCACCGCCTTCCAGGTATGTTCTCGCGGGGGGGTTGAGCTACGGAGGGGGAGGGTGCATCACGCTGCACCCGGGGGGGGGGGGGGGGTGCAGCGGAGACCCGCCCCGGGTGTCAGCTGCCCTCATGACGCCACTGCAAAAAGGTGCCTCTTGCAGGTCCATGTTATAAAGGCAACGTAGGCACCGATGTGCCTTTAAAAAGATAGGCAGTAGCACGCAAATGCTGACACACAAATTTACACTTTGAGACAATTGTGTGACTGAGTACTACAAGTGAGATACTCACATTACCCAGGCTGTGAGCTTATTCTAAAGAAAACTTACTAATGTAATGTAAAACTACTTGGCGTCACAATTGATCGGAACTTGACCCTGGAAACCCAAGTAAATTGCACCACAAGGAAAATGTTTTACTCGTTGTGGAAACTTAAACGTATTAAATCTTTTTTCCCCCAGAGATATTTTCCGCAAATTAATACAATCAATGGTTTTGAGTCATTTAGATTACTGCAACGGAATCTATGCAGGTTGTAGAGAACAGATAATCAAGAGACTTCAGACCGCCCAGAACACAGCAGCGAGACTGATTTTTGGTAAATCAAAATTCGAATCTGCCATACCCCTTCGTGAAAAACTACATTGGCTCCCCATTAAGGAAGGTCTGCACCTTGATTCACAGGATTATTTATGGAGAAGTTCCTGGATACATGCTAAATCTAATTGAATTACCACCCAGAAACAGTTCCAGTTTTTCCCGATCCTTCCTAAATTTACATTATCCAGACTGCAAAGGCCTCGAATACAAGTCTACCTACGCATCCAGCTTCTCCTTCTTAGGAACACAGCTATGGAATGCACTACGCAAAATATTAGAATCAACTCAGAACCATCTAAATTTCAGGAAATTACTGAAGACCACCCTGTTCAAGAAGGCCTACCTTCCTGACTCAACCTAATTTACCTCGTCTTTGTTATAGCAAAATCTATCATTTTTGTATTCACTCTTATTATCTCTGTTTTTCTACACGTTACCTATATGTTTACTATTTTCCTATTACACTGTTTAATTGTATTTTACTGAACTGTAGTTTGCCCCATGGTCTTGTATAAGCCACATTGAGCCTACTACTAGTGGGAAAATGTGGGGTATAAATGTGTTAAAAAATAAAATAATGTGAGTCAGCATCTACATACCCACTTACTCCACGTCAATAGCTGGTGTAAATGAGCACGCCTAAATGCAACACTTTAGGGCATAAAACTTACAGTATTCTGTAAATTAGGTGCATAAATGTTGGACACGCTCATGCCCTGCCATGCTCCGCCTATTAATGCCCCCTTGCATTTATGCACTATGGCAGTTGTGTGCATGTGTTATAGAATACCACGGAGAGATGTAGTTACCAATGTGGGCTACTGTTAAGATGTGTTGTGTTACTACTGACTCATGCTATTTTAGCACGTCTTTGAAATCGAAATCACTGCTCTATGTAATAAAAGTGAGCCAAGTATAGAACAATCAAACCATTGTGACATCACCGATGAGGCTGGCTCTTAGGCATTGATGGAATCAAGGAGGTTTAATGACAGGAGATGGCAGGAGCGTGCTTGGCACATTGTCTGGCAATAGTTTGCTTTGTTTTGAGTATATCAAGATGGCAGCTATGGCTTCAGCCTTGTCACGTGACACTGTCACCTATCAATCAAACCTCCTTGGATGGAATGAGGCATTGTGACATCACAATATCAGCTCTGGTTACCAGTGACAGAAACTCTTCATACTAAGGGTGGGTGGGGGTGGGGTAGTTATCAATGTGGATAACTGTTAAGACGTGTTATTTTACCATTATGCTATTTTAGCAGGGTTACATTTTATGCAATGAGAACTAGTCACTTCACTATCTCCCTGTCTGCTTCCGCATTCAATTTAAACTTCTCGTACTGACCTTTAAATGCATCCACTCTGCAGCCCCCCATTACCTCTCCACTCTCATCTCTCCCTACATTCCTCCCTGTGAACTCCGCTCGCTTGACAAATCTCTCTTGTCGTCCTCCTTCTCCTCCACTGCTAACTCCAGGCTTCGCTCCTTTTCTCTCGCAGCACCTTATGCCTGGAATAGACTTCCTGGACCTATACGTCTAGCTCCATCTCTACCTGTTTTCAAATCTATGCTGAAAACCCACCTTTTCACTGCTGCTTTTAGCTCCTAGCCACAATTGCCCTCCCCTTGTCCCTTCCTCCCTTCTCACCCATTACTACCCTCACCCATAACTGTCTTGTCTGTCTGTATTATTTAGATAGTAAGCTCTTTTGAGCAGGGACTGTCTCTTTGTATCAGGTGTTCAGCGCTGCGTGCATCTGGTAGCGCTATACAAATGCTAATAATAATAATAATAACCCAAGTTAACAGTTAAATAACACTTCTTAATGGCCCACATTGATAACTTTTCCTCTGAGTGCACAGCTAGCACATAAGCATGAGTAAAAGTCACGCATGTAATTGCTAGTATTCTATAAATTAGACATGCAATTGGCACTGACTATAGGCAACCCCTTATAGAATGAGGTGGTTTCTGTGCACATATTGTTTTTCATGAATATGCTGTAGTACAATTTCAGGAAAACATTTTTGTGTGTAAAACATGCTTTTTACAAGCGGGAAAAGCGTTATCAAATTATCCCCTTAGTGGCTGAATATTCTTGCCTGGTCTGCAGATTTGATCACCTCATTCAGTGCTACCTTCTCCAGCTAATCTATGAATGTGTTACATAGGACAGACCTCGGTCTCTTACGTGTGCCAGGTACCCACTCACCTTTGTTGACAGCATTCTAATGGATGTTACTATCCTGCTTATAATCGAATGAGAAAAACGCCCAAGTTCCGACCTAAATCGGGAGATGGACGTTTATCTCACAAAAATGAATAACACAGTATAATCGAAAGCCAAACTTGGATGTTTTCAACTGCACTCCATCGCGGAAGTTGACGGGGGCGTGTCGGAGGCGTGGTGAAGGCGGGACTGGGGCATGGTTATCACCCAAACAGAGATGGGCGCCTTTCGTCGATAATGGGAAAAAAGTATGCGTTTGTAGCTAGAATTTAGGGCACTTTTCCTGGACTCTGTTTTTTCACGAATAAGGCCCCAAAAAGTGCCCTAAATGACCAGATTACCACCAGAGGGAGTCGGGGATGACCTCCCCTGACTCCCCCAGTGGTCACTAACCCCCTCCCACCACAAAAAATGATGTTTCACAACTTTTTATTTTCACCCTCAAATGTCATACCCACCTCCCTGGCAGCAGTATGCAGGTCACTGGAGCAGTTGTTAGGGGGTGCAGTGGACTTCAGGCAGGTGGACCCAGGCCCATCCCCCCCTACCTGTTACAATTGTGCTGCTTAATGCTTAGTCGTCCAACCCCCCCAAACCCACTGTACCCACATGTAGGTGCCCCCCTTCACCCCTTAGGGCTATAGTAATGGTGTAGTGTTGTGGGCAGTGGGTTTTGAGGGGGATTTGGGGGGCTCAACACACAAGGGAAGGGTGCTATGCACCTGGGAGCTCTTTTACCTTTTTTTTTGTTTTTGTAAAAGTGCCCCCTAGTGTGCCCGGTTGGTGTCCTGGCATGTGAGGGGGACCAGTGCACTATGAATCCTGGCCCCTCCCATGAACAAATGCCTTGGATTTATTCGTTTTTGAGCCGGGTGCTTTCATTTTTCATTATCGCTGAAAAGCAAAAACACCCAGCTCACAAATTGTCGAATAAAACATGGACGTCTATTTTTTTTTTTTAAATACGGTTCGGTCCGCCCCTTCACAGACCCGTTCTCGGAGATAAACGCCCATGGAGATAGACGTTTTCGTTCGATTATGCCCCTCCACGTGTCTTCTTACTAACTCTCAGATAAAGAAAGCTCTGCAGAATGCGTGGCTGGTCACAGTGGCGTAGCCAAGGGTGGGCCTGGATGGGCCCAGGCCCATCCACTTTGGGCTCAGGCCCACCCAGTAGCAGCACACCTATGATGTGGCTGGTAGGGATCCCTAAGCCTCACCAGCCAAAAACTCCTTACAACCGTCCCTCCTGCATACCTTGTAAATAGCAGATCTTCGCCTGCAGCGAGCAGCGACTGATACATACTATTTGCACCATCCCCACAGCCTTCCCTCTGATGTATTCCCAACCTATGCGGAAACAGGAAGTTGCATCATAGGGAAGGCTGTGGAGCCAACATGAGCAGTGTGTATTAGTTGCTGCATGCGAGGGAGGGAGGATGTTTGAGAGACCAAATGGCATGCAGGCGAGAGAGGGAGAGACCAAATCACTTGTGGGACAGGGCAAAGTTATTTTGCCCACCCATCCTGGGCCTAGGCCCACCCAAAATTGGGTGTCTGGCTACGCCCCTGGCTGGTGGACAAAGCAACAGTTCCAAGCAGAGGTTTACCTGTTGGTACCGTTACGGCAGGGAACAGTGTTGCGGACACAGCCGCCAGTGACAGGATCTGTCTTCTCTACTATCACAAATGGTCTCTCCTCCAAGGTGGCAACAGTCAGATGTCGATTGTCCAACACTGGTTGCAAGGAGGAGCCATAACGAGGCCACACTGGATACTTCATCTGGATCTTGCCATTATTGTACAGTCCCACCTATGGGTTACCAGAAAGAGCATACCATTACTCACAGAAGTGCCTTGCAACACTTTTCCCAGGACTCTAAATACTACACAGTTAGTTATATCGGCATTGTCACCCTACAAAATCCAGGGTTTCTCTGTGTCCAGACTGATAACATTCTTGGAGGCTAGAAGCAATATGATGCAGCTCACACTGAGATTGCCTTTGCCCAATACTGTAGATATAAAGAGGTTTAAATGTTAAGGAATTGAGGAGATTCCCCAAACCTTCACAGTGTAGAATCTATAACTAATATATATTCATCCTAAATTTCTCTACCAAGAACCCGAGCAGCATGTCACAGTTCTTGGAACGTTATCTATCGAGGCCTATCTTGGGGAAGGTATTTGAGATATGGAGATAGTGGGAAAAGACATATGGACTCGATTCATCCTGGTGTTAATGGACCAGTCATGACTCTTTACCATCTCCCAGAGTCGCTGAGGGTTCAACGATATAACCAGCATGGAGGGTCTCAACAGATATCCATCTTCGTTGAACGAAAAGTCTCTCCGCTCCCATACCACATTTAACATATGCCTGTGAGCGAGAAGAAAAATGAAGGAGAGGTAAGGTAAAGAAAATACCTTAAAGAAGTTAAGCAAAACAGGTTAGGTGTTAGGGTTCAAATTTCTGCCCTGCCTGTTTCATTTGTAATTGGGTAAAAAGACATCCATAATGTTAGGCAGGCTGGTAAACAGATGTACATTATCCCCAGCTCATTTCTCTCTGGAAACAGTCATTAACAAGAGCTATTCTTGTGAAGAATTATGATTCAGAGATACACTGGATCATCAGAGATACCAACTAGAAATAGTACCCAGAAGAATGTTTTTTTGATCCGGCAGCTTCCTTTAGCTCCTTTGTATTTCTAGTTCATTCAGAATAACCAGGGCTGGGATTCAGGACCATAAGTCTTCATTCTCAGCCACCCAGAGAGCTCCTCTCTTATTTTAACCTACAACCCCCATAATATCTAGTCTAGTGAACTGGAGTTTATGCACTAGGTCTTTCTCCAGAACCCTGAAATTATGGTGCCCCCCGAATCTGGCCACCAGCTATCACGTTTAAACAAAGGCCACTAATGATCATTTCTCAAGTGCTACCAGACATACAGTGGTGGAAATAAGTATTTGATCCCTTGCTGATTTTGTAAGTTTGCCCACTGACAAAGACATGAGCAGCCCATAATTGAAGGGTAGGTTATTGGTAACAGTGAGAGATAGCACATCACAAATTAAATCCGGAAAATCACATTGTGGAAAGTATATGAATTTATTTGCATTCTGCAGAGGGAAATAAGTATTTGATCCCCCACCAACCAGTAAGAGATCTGGCCCCTACAGACCAGGTAGATGCTCCAAATCAACTCGTTACCTGCATGACAGACAGCTGTCGGCAATGGTCACCTGTATGAAAGACACCTGTCCACAGACTCAGTGAATCAGTCAGACTCTAACCTCTACAAAATGGCCAAGAGCAAGGAGCTGTCTAAGGATGTCAGGGACAAGATCATACACCTGCACAAGGCTGGAATGGGCTACAAAACCATCAGTAAGACGCTGGGCAAGAAGGAGACAACTGTTGGTGCCATAGTAAGAAAATGGAAGAAGTACAAAATGACTGTCAATCGACAAAGATCTGGGGCTCCACGCAAAATCTCACCTCGTGGGGTATCCTTGATCATGAGGAAGGTTAGAAATCAGCCTACAACTACAAGGGGGAAACTTGTCAATGATCTCAAGGCAGCTGGGACCACTGTCACCACGAAAACCATTGGTAACACATTACGACATAACGGATTGCAATCCTGCAGTGCCCGCAAGGTCCCCCTGCTCCGGAAGGCACATGTGACGGCCCGTCTGAAGTTTGCCAGTGAACACTTGGATGATGCCGAGAGTGATTGGGAGAAGGTGCTGTGGTCAGATGAGACAAAAATTGAGCTCTTTGGCATGAACTCAACTCGCCGTGTTTGGAGGAAGAGAAATGCTGCCTATGACCCAAAGAACACCGTCCCCACTGTCAAGCATGGAGGTGGAAATGTTATGTTTTGGGGGTGTTTCTCTGCTAAGGGCACAGGACTACTTCACCGCATCAATGGGAGAATGGATGGGGCCATGTACCGTACAATTCTGAGTGACAACCTCCTTCCCTCCGCCAGGGCCTTAAAAATGGGTCGTGGCTGGGTCTTCCAGCACGACAATGACCCAAAACATACAGCCAAGGCAACAAAGGAGTGGCTCAGGAAGAAGCACATTAGGGTCATGGAGTGGCCTAGCCAGTCACCAGACCTTAATCCCATTGAAAACTTATGGAGGGAGCTGAAGCTGCGAGTTGCCAAGCGACAGCCCAGAACTCTTAATGATTTAGAGATGATCTGCAAAGAGGAGTGGACCAAAATTCCTCCTGACATGTGTGCAAACCTCATCATCAACTACAGAAGACATCTGACCGCTGTGCTTGCCAACAAGGGTTTTGCCACCAAGTATTAGGTCTTGTTTGCCAGAGGGATTAAATACTTATTTCCCTCTGCAGAATGCAAATAAATTCATATACTTTCCACAATGTGATTTTCCGGATTTAATTTGTGATGTGCTATCTCTCACTGTTACCAATAACCTACCCTTCAATTATGGGCTGCTCATGTCTTTGTCAGTGGGCAAACTTACAAAATCAGCAAGGGATCAAATACTTATTTCCACCACTGTATGAGAACTGACAGGCACATATAAGAGACAGTCTGTGCTCCACAGAGCTTACAGTCCAGTCAGGACAGACATATATGACAAAAACAAAAGATTCTAGAAGAATGTATTATAGGAAAGTAGTTAAGACGTAAAAGCAATTTCAAGAAAGGTGAGGTTTTTAGTCAGGATTTGAAAAGGGCCACAAGATAATCTGAGTGTACTGAGCATGGCTATTCCCAAGATCTAAGGTGAGACACAATCGGAGGATAGTTGAAAAATGGCCTGCGGTAGTGTTTTGGGCATGCACAGATCCATTTTTCAGCATGCCTGCAAAAAAATACCTTTTTAAAAGTTTTCCCGAAAATGGACATGCGGCAAAATCAAAATTGTCACGCATCCATTTTGAGTCTGAGACGTTACCGCCAGCCATTGACCTAGCAGTAAAGTCTCACATGGTAACCGGGCAGTAATGACCTATGTGCGTCAAATGCCACTTGGTGCATGTCCAAAAAAAGTATTTTTCGGACACGTGTATTGTATGCGCCCCAAAAATGAAATTACTGCAAGAGCCACACGGTAGCCGGGCAGTAACTCCATTTTGGCGCGTGCTGGGCGTGCGTAGACACGCGGCTTAGTAAAAGGGCCCCTAAAAAAATAATAACCTGGCTGTACTATGTTTCATGAGTGGGAGTGTATGTATCACCACGTACCAGAACTATTGAAACAGCATGCCACAAGTGGCCCCTTCTGCCCCTTCTGCCTCGCAGCACCTTATGCCTGGAACAGACTTCCTGAGCCCTTACGCCATGCGCCCTCCCTGCCCATCTTCAAGTCCTTACTCAAGGCCCATCTCTTCTCCCTTGCTTTTGGCACCTAACCACCTTCCCCATTCCTGTTACCTACACTGACTACGTAGTCTGTTACCGTTAGATTGTAAGCTCTCTTGAGCAGGGACTGTCCCTCCCCGTGTTTAAACTTGTACAGCGCTGCGTAACCCTGGCAGCGCTATAGAAATACTAAGTAGTAGTAGTAGTAGATTTGCTTTTATGAATGAGGGAATTCTGAATAAGCTAAGCAGAGAAACGCTAGTCACGAGATACAGGCCGGTTTTGAGCATCTGGTCTGAGTGTCGGTGTTGGGCAGTCACGGTGCAGCCTGATGCTGGCTGAATAGCTTGAAGGGGGGAGGGGAGTTTTTAAGCCTGAATAATTTGAGCTGATGAAAATCCTACTCATGAATCCAGCTTAGACAAACACAGATAGGAAAACTCATATTAAACCCTTAGCATTTACATAAAGGTATGGCTTCTCCTCCTGGTGTTGCCACCTACAAACCTGTTTTCTGTGTGCCTGACATATCCATTACCCCAATCATTTGATAAATTTGTACAAATTCTAAAGTTGAACATGTTTAAAAGAGGTCTTTTTTGTTTGTTTTCTTACACATTTCTTCTATGACACAAATATCAACGTTTAATTCTACAGGAGGAAGGGTGTTTTTATTTATTCACGCTCAAAATGATTGGAGGTGCCAAACACAATACAAGTTACCCCTCCCCTCCCACAAATGAAGGAGCTTGCTCAGTTTTGGGGGATGCTCAGCTGGAGATTGGTGCTGAATAGTGCCGATCTCCGGATAACTCCTGGTGTTGCCCCAGCCTGTCCTAGTGCTATCCGGATAATGACTCTGAAAATCTGTGCAGGGACCCAATCGTCAGCACTTATCAGGGTAAGTTCTTTTAAATACTAGACCCTCATTTGATTTTTTTTTTTTTTAAATCCTACCTTTAAATGCTTTGTAATTTTTTCCTAGAGACAGGAAAAGAAATTGGAATGAACCGAAGTTAAAACAGAAGTGGGGATCAGCCAGCTTCTCAAAATGTGCCTATCTGCTCGTTGTAGACCAAGCAGAAGAGAGGGTTCCAAAAATGCGAAAAAACAACAAAGTTTCAATGTCTATTAGAGATAGCAGAGAGATCCAGGATTTGCCATGACAGAATGAAGAACCACTTCGGGCTCTGAAAATATTATTGCTGCTTTGGAGTCAGTAATGGACTCTAGGTTTAATTAGAGCAGATCTAGAACCAGGATTTCGTCACTGATTCTGATGCACCTGGGTCAATGAAATTCTACCTTCCAGATTCTGTAATTATTTTCTTAATTTAAGGGTGCTCAGCTTTACTGGTTGGATTTCCTTATGGGTTCACCCGAGGTCTGCCTGGACTGTTCCCATGTTCTAGGAGATCCGCCAAAGTCCGGCAGGAAGGAAAACACTTTCTATCAAAGTACTTAGTATGCAGAACGCCCAGAAGACTGTAATCTTCTAAATGGGCAATTCCCTTTGGGAAGTGAATAATTCTAAGTAGTTTTCATTTGAACGGTGTGAGTTATAGAGAAAGCTAAAATCCTGACTCTCAAGCATTAGTAATGGAATCACTACCAGCAGCGCTGTGAACTCTTGTAAGTTCCTGGTCACACTTAGTTCCATTAATAACACAGTCAAAAGCAAAAAGAATGGGGGTCAATATTCAAAGTGATTTAACTGGGCAGGAGAGGCTGTGTGGGGCTATTCACCGATATTCAATGGCTCTTAACCGGACAGCGCTGTTCAATAACAGAACTAACCGCCTAAGCTGAAATTGGCGGCAGGGATGTAGCCAGACAACAGATTTTGGGTGGGCCAGGGCAAGAAGTGGCTGGGCACTAAGTGTTCTCCCGCCCACCCACCCCCCCCCCCCCCTCCCATCACCACCACCAAAAAAATATCTGAGCTGACGGGAAAATGCTTCTTTCCACCTTGGTGGTCTGCAGCAGGCATGCGCTGAAAACTGAGCATGCACAGGTGCTGGTATCGTGGGGGGGGACTAGCATTTTCATTACCATCAGGGGAAAGTCTTCAGCTGGTGAAGCTTGGGATCCCCACCAGCTACCGCTAAATGTGTGCCACTGTTGTTGTGTGCCTGAGCCCTAAATGGGTGGGCCCTAGCCCACCCAGGCCCACCTGTGGCTACGCCACTGATTGGCGGTTCGGGAGTCAGCCCTTAGGGGCCCTTTTACTAAGCTGCAGTAAAACGTGGCCTGCGCTAGTTTGGTGTGAGAAATTTATCATCAACAATGACGCCTAGATCCCTTTCTTGGACGGTGACTCCTAAAGTGGAACCTTGATTTACGTAGCTGTGGTTCGGGTTCCTCTTTTTCCACATGCATCGCTTTGCACTTGCTCACGTTGAACGTTGTCTGCCATTTGGATGCCCAGTCTTGTAGGGTCCTCTTGTAATTTGTGTGTGAGTTAGCCATGCTCCAAAAGAGAGTGGAGGCCCCCCCAGTTAGTGGAAAATAAGAGTAGGCAACAATCCATGACCACCTGAACTTCAGGAAATCACTAAAAACCAACCTCTTCAAAAAGGCCTACCCCAACGACCCTACGTAAACCTCTTCACCCAGAAACACAGCATGACTAATGATCGTACTGGACAACACGCAATCTTCATCCCTTCCGACCCTCCACTTATACCTCATTCGATCACTATACAACCTTGTATTTGCTATCAACCGACTGAGGAAAAGGCCTTGACGGTAGTATGTAAGCCACATTGAGCCTGCAAATAGGTAGGAAAATGTGGGATACAAATGCAACAAATAAATAAATAAATAAATAAAATTGGCGCATGCTGAGCCACCTTTTACCGGAGTGGGAAAAGGCCTTATTTTTTTACAATGGCGCAGTAAATTGCCGTGCGCTAATAATATTAAAGTTAACACGCGGCTATTTACTGCCTGAGCCCTTACCGCCACCTGTTTAGCAGGCTGTAAGGACTCACACGCTATTGGTACAGTAATTGGACATCCCACGGCATTGCGGCTGCGCTGTTGATTACTGCCAGGAACGCTCCCCATGGTAGGAAATTGAAAATTCTTTTGTATTGTAGGAAACTGCGCACACCAGCTTCAGAACTACCACCGGGCTCCCACGCTACCCCAGGGGGTAGGGCCAATTTGGCACACATTACCCGCATTGTAGCCCTACCGCTGCTTAGTAAAAGGGCCCCTTAAATGGTCAAATGCTGAGTGGAGGAATAGCCTAGTAGTTTATGCAGCAGACTTTAATCCTGGGGAAGTGAGTTTGATTCTCACTGCAGCTCCTAGTGACTCTGCCCAAGTCACTTAACCCTCTCTTGCCCCAGGTACAAATACGTACTTGTATACACTATATAAACTGTTTTGAATGTAGTTGCAAAAGCCACAGAAAGGCAGTATATCAAGTCCCATTTCCCTTTCTCTATTTGAGATTCTACATGGAATGTTGCTAGAGAAGGAGGAGCCTAGTGGTTAGTGCAGCGGACTTTGATCCTGGGAAACTAGGTTTGATTTCCACTACAGCTCCTTGTGACTCTGGGCAAGTTACTCAACCCTCCATTGCCCCTAGAACAAATAAGTACCTGTATATACCATGTAAACCACCTTGAATGTAGTTGCAAAAACCGTAGAAAGGTTGTATATCAAGTCCCATTTCCCTTTCCCTATTTGAGATTCTACATGGAATGTTGCTACTATTGGAGATTCTGTTGCTACTGAGATTCTACATGGAATGTTGCTAGTGGAGGAGTATCCTAGTGGTTAATGCAGCGGACATTAATCCTGGGGAAGTGAGTTTGATTCTCACTGCAGCTCCTTGTGACTCTGCCCAAATCACTTAACCCTCTGTTGCCCCAGGTACAAATACACACCTGTATATACTATCAGGCTTATTTTCAAATGAGAAGGGAACCCATCTTTCGACACAAATCGGGAGATGGGCATCCTTCTCTCAGGGTCACCCAAATCGACATAATCAAAAGCCGATTTTGGGCATCCCCAACTGCTTCCCATCACGGGGATGACCAAAGTTGTCGGAGGCGTAGCGAAGGCAGGACCGAGGCGTGCCTAACAGATGGGTGTCCTCGACCCATAATGGAAAAAAGAAGGGCGTCCCTGACGAGCACTTGGCCGACTTTACTTGGTCCATTTTTTCTTACGACCAAGCTTCAAAAAGGTGCCGCATCTCAAGAAAGATATAGTAGAATTGGAAAAGGTGCAGCGAAGGGCGACTAAAATGAGAGCGGGGATGGGACGACTTCCCTATGAAGAAAGATTAAGGAGGCTAGGGCTATTCAGCTTGGAGAAGAGACGGCTGAGGGGAGACAGGATAGAGGTATATAAAATAATGAGTGGAGTGGAACAGGTGGATGTGAAGCGTCTGTTCACGCTTTCCAAAAATAATAGGACTAGGGGGCATGCGATGAAACTACAGTGTAGTAAATTTAAAACAAATCGGAGAAAATGTTTCTTCACACAACGTATAATTAAACTCTGGAATTCGTTGCCAGAGAAAGTGGTGAAGGCGGTTAGCTTAGCAGAGTTTAAAAAGGGGTTGGACAGTTTCCTAAAGGACAAGTCCATAAACCGCTACTAAATGGACTTCGGATAAATCCACAATTCCGGGAATAACATGTATAGAATGTTTGTACGTTTGGGAAGCTTGCCAGGTGCCCTTGGCCTGGATTGGCCGCTGTCGTGGACAGGATGCTGGGCTCGATGGACCCTTGGTCTTTTCCCAGTATGGCATTACTTATGTACTTATAACTGACCAGATGACCACCAGAGGGAATCGGGGATGACCTCCCCTGACTTCCCCAGTGGTCACTAACCCCCTCCCACCCTCAAAAAAACAACTTTAAAAACTTTTTTTGCCAGTCTGAAATATCATACTCAGATCCATCGCAGCAGTATGCAGGTCCCTGGGAGGGGAGGTGTGTGTGTATCAGCGGAGGCATAGCGAAGGCGTGGACGTCCTTCTTTCAAATATTTTGGACGTCCTGAACTGCCCCCCCCCCCCCCCCAGGGACAACCAAATTTCAAGGGAGTGAAGTGGAGTGGAGGAGTGGCCTAGTGGTTAGAGAACTGGTCTTGCAGTCCAGAGGTGGCCAATTCAAATCCCACTGCTGCTCCTTGTGATCCAAATAAATAAATGAAGGGGGTATTGGAGGCATAGCAAAGGCATGGACATCCTTTCACAGAAACATCCACATTTTGGACGTCATAAACTGCCCGACATCCCTGACGAGCACTTGAACGTTTTCACCTGGACTTCTGTTTTGCTAAGGTTGTAGACGGCAATTTATTTAAGGTTGTAGATGGCTATTATACATGCAGCTTGTCTGCATGTATGAAGCCATCTTTGGCATGCGCAGAGCAGCCACACATATCGCTTGGCTGCTCTGCACTGGCTTCCCCTCCTTAGGAAGGAAATTGTGTGCAAATGAACTAACAGCAAGCAGCTCATTTGCATGCGATTTCCTTCAGGCATGCCCGTTCCTTTCCAAATCGCAAAGGGATCGGTAAGGGAAGGGCTTTTTCCATTCAGTTAGCGCATCTGGCTGAAGGTAAGGGAGCTATGTACCCGGGAGCAATTTGTGAAGTCCACTGCAGTGCCCCCTAGGGTGCCCGGTTGGTGTCCTGGCATGTCAGGGGGACCAGTGCACTACGAATGCTGGCTCCTCCCACGACTGAATGGATTGGATTTGGTCGTTTCTGAGATGGGCGTCCTCACTTTCCATTATCGCTGAAAATCAGAAACGACCAAGTCCTGGGGACGACCATCTCTAAGGTCAACCTAAATTTGCTGATTTGGGCGTCCCCGACCGTATTATCGAAACGAAAGATGGACGCCCATCTTGTTTCGATAATGCGGGTTTCCCCGCCCTTTGCTGGAGCTGGAAAACTTGGCCGTCCCTTTCGATTATGCCCCTCCACATTAGCCGCTTTGAATGTAGTTGCAAAAGCCACAGAAAGGCTGTATATCAAGTCCCATTTCCCTTTCTCTATTTGAGATTCTACATGGAATGTTGCTACTGTTTGAGATTCTACGTGGAATGTTGCTAGTGGAGGAGTAGCAAGTTTATTGAACTGATTAAACTTCCTCTAATGGTCCTAATTTTTTTTTTCTTTGAGGTTTATTATATTGATGAGTTCTAGAAGTTACTTATATCTATTTGACTTGACTCCTCTGAATAGTGATGATATGGCTTGATCTAGACAACAGATAATAAGATAATGAACTGACATCCTTATCCTGGACAAGGACCTCTTCTACTGAGGCAGAAAACATCCCGAAGGCCGTTTCCTTTGCACAGTGCTGAAGGTTTCTCATATAGTTTTAACTAGTACTCTGGGCTATGAGACGTCATATACTAGGTTTAATGGACCTTCAGTCTGTCCCAGTATGGCGATGTTTGTGTACTTATTATACTATATGTGAAAGACCTCAGTTATGTAGACACACACATCCTCCATCATGCAGACTCCCATGTTGTTTATCACCTGAACCCATTCCTTAGATTCCCATGTTCTCTCTCACACACAGATGCCTATACTTTCTATCAATCAGATCTCAAATATAACCTCATTTATTCCTATAAAAGTATTGACTGAGACTTGATCTATTTGCATTGTCTCCTTTTTAAAGGCTATGTTTTATTAAAACTACTGTTGGTCAAATACCTAGCAATCAGGTTTTGATGGGCTAATTACTACTTTCTCGGCATCATCTTATTCAGCTTCTGGAGGCCGTTATCTAAATTTGCCTATTTATTTCCACTAATATCTTAAGTAGAACTATTATTGTTTTGCACTGTTTGGAATTTTCATTTCCTTTCTCACTATGTATATGAAGCAACACTGTTTGACTCATATCATTCGGCCCAATAGTGAGCAGTGACAGTCAGTGGAGGAGTGGCCTAGTGGTTAGGGTGGTGGACTTTGGTCCTGAGGAATTGAGTTCGATTCCCACTTCAGGCACAGGCAGCTCCTTGTGACTCTGGGCAAGTCACTTAACCCTCCATTGCCCCATGTAAGCCGCACTGAGCCTGCCATGAGTGGGAAAGCGCAGGGTACAAAAGTAACAAAAATAAATAAAATGTCAGCCACCGCAGCAAAGACAAATCCAGATGTACAGTGCTGGCATCTGGATACTGAAATCAGTACCACCGGCATTCAAATAACTTAAGCCAGTCTTTTTGCTGTCCTAATTTATCTGGATAGTGATGCTGAATATCACCTCTATCTGTAGGCTTGTAGACTCCAACTCAGCTCTGTCCATGGACTTCCGATGCGTCTCCCACACCTGCCCCATCCTCCGTGCCCCCCACACATACCCATGGTACCTTAAAATCACCTCCACTCCAGTCTTCGCCTGGGCAGTGGGAGCGGCACTCATGGGCTGCCTGCACAGGGACTTCCTCTCTGAACCGTTCCGCCCTTCACAAAACAGGAAGTTGCATCAGAAGGGGCGGGACGGTTCAGAGAGAAAATCCCGGTGTAGGCTGCAGGCGGGATGAAGACTGGAGCGGAGGTGATTTTAAGGCATGGGTGGGGGGCCGGGTCTGACAGGGGGTGTGTACGCAACACATGAACCTTGAATAAATACACCACTGCTCAGCAGCACACTCTGTATATGTCCATTAGCAGCACGTAACTGCCTCTGAATATCAGGTCTGTTGAATATTTGCACTGAGCCCCACATTGCTGTGCAGCCCAGAAAATTCCTGACAAATTTAATCATAGTTTGACGATACAAACATGTCTTTTTCTAGCTTGAGAGCTGCTTTTTTTTTCTGACCTGTGAAAGGTGATGTTCCCAGTGACACTTAGCTGGTTCCTGCAATCCTGACTCACTTCTGGGAGCTCCCCATGCTTCCTGAAGTAGGTTTTAGCCCCTGTGGCAATGATAGCCACACCGTCCCGAACCTTCTGCCTTAATGTCAACTTCCAGCTGTCTGTCACCACACTTATTAGGCCAACCGGGAAGGTGGTAGCAGGGTCCTCCCTGTTCCCAATGGTCAGACTGGGTACTATCCAGATATAACCAGGTCCAATCAAACCGGCCTTTTCTGCCACCATGAAGAGATACTCTGCCTCCTCCCTGGAACAGTACACGATCATCACCTGGGCATCAATTTGTTGCAACAACCGTTGAATTTTGGAGTTACTTCCATCCTGATTCATCTCAAAGGTCAGGGTAGTTTGCAGCTCCCAGCCAAAGTAGCTTGCATCAGTAAACGAACGGACACTATCCAGGAAGATACCATAGCCAGGATACAAGCTGGTGATAACGGCGAAGGCATTCCAGTCGTACTCCTCTAGAATCTTGAAGATGACTTGAATCTGCTGCTCAATGGAAGCTCCTAACTGCAAAAAAGCTGATCCAGGTTCCTGAGGAGCAAACAGAAAAAATAATGCAAGTTAAAGCCAGTTATCTGACTGAGAATATGAAGGGGTTGATATTTAGCCAGCAATGGTAGCAAACAGGGGCGTAGCCAGACACCCAATTTTGGGTGGGCCTGGGCCCAAGATGGGTGGGCAGAAGAACCTCACCCCATCCCACAGGTGATTTGGTCTCTCCTTCTCTCGCCTGCGTGCCATATGGTCTCTCAAACATCCCCTCTCTCCCGTATACCTTTTAAAGTGCAGATTTTCACCAGCAGAGAGCAGCAACTAATACACACTGCTCATGTTGGCCCCACACCCTTCCCTCTGATCCAACTTCCTGTTTCCGCCTAGGCAGAAATACATCAGAGGGCCGGTGTGAGCAGTATGTATGTCACTGCTCACTGCAGGCGAAGATCTGCTACTTACAAGGTATGCAGGAGGGACACTTGTTGGGAGTTTTCAGCTGGTGGGGCTTGGGGATCCCTGCCAGCCACTTCATAGGTATGCTGCTACTGGGTGGGCCTGAACCCAAAGTGGGCGGGCCTGGGCCCACCCAAGCCCACCCTTGGCTACGCCACTGGTACCAAATTGTAAGCCACTCATAGCCATGGTTGAGGTTTTATTGTTTTATTTATTTATTTTTAAATTATAGCATTTGAAATATCTTACAAGTTACATTTGCTTAAAACAAAACAGAGAGAAAAGAAAAAAAATTGAAGAAAACAACCCCTAGAATAGAGACTAATTCCATACTCTGTACCTTAGACCTCAAAAAGGAAAGGGGGGAATGAAAGAAAGATAAGGAGATCAAATAAGGTAACAAACATAGGAAAGGCTTAACCCAATTAAACCCACACATATTTTTCACTGCTCAAGCAATCAGTTGTTTCTCTCAGTCCACTGGAAAGTTTCTTCATGTCCTTGTTCTGGTACAAAGAAAATATATTTAATACCCAAATACCGAATTAGACATTTGCATGGATATGCCAGTAGAAATGATGAACCAAGAGCCCTCGTCTCTTCTCTAAGAATAACTTTCTCCTATCTTGTGTAACCTTTGCTACATCTGGGTACCACAGAAGGGTACTGCAGAGTTCTTAAAATACAAGCCATGGGCTGAGTTAAAACAAATAGGAGAAAGTTTTTCTTTACTCAGCGTGTAGTTAGACTCTGGAACTCGTTGCCGGAGAATGTAGTGACAGCGGCTGGCCTTACGGAATTTAAAGGAGGTATGGACAGATTCCTGAGGGAAAAGTCCATTGAACATTAATAATTTTTTTTTTTTTTTTTTTTGGGGGGGGGGGGGGGGGGGGTTGCCGGGTTCTTGAAGCCTGGATTGGCCGCTGTCGAAGACAGGATGCTGGGCTTGATGGACCCTTGGTCTTTTCCCAGTATGGCAGTGCTTATGTACTTATGTACTAACCCCAGATATTCAATGCTGGGTCATGTCTGGCCTCTGGCACTGAATATCCAGGTAAGTTGACCGGGGACTGACTGATATTGAGACTGATGCCAGGTTAACTCCGTGGATAAAGTTGAGACAGTCTTTCCGTTGTCCTAATTAGGGATGGTGGAAAGATTCTCGAGCTGTACTCGAGTGCTCACACCGATCTTTTCAGTCTAACACCACGAACCCTGAGGCAGTATTTCGAAACTTTGGCCAGAGTTGGGCCATGGATGGTGTCTGTTGACTGTTATAAAAAGATAAGTAACCGATTAGTGAATTTCACACGGTATATATTTTTTTGAAAAGTATTTTGAGCATATTAGCCATATTTAAAAGAGGTTTTTGCCTATGATGATTTAGAGGACCTCCTTAAGTTGATGTTATCAATGACAGAGTGTTCCTCTAGATTTTGAGGCTTTTCCTCTAATTAAAAATACATACATCAATTATTTGTGGATATTGAATATAGCTAATTAGGGCCGGCCAAAGGCAAGATGCCGCCTGAGGCGGAGCTTGCATGCCACGCCCCCTGGGCCGAGATGCTGCCCCCTGTGCGTTTTACCTGGTCATGGTGACTTTCCAAGCCCGGCAGTGGGCAGCGATTCCCATATGCTGCCCTGCCACTGCCACTGGGCATTATCAGGTTGAAACTTTGTGGACTGTTTTTCAAGACTGGGAATTGAGTGAATCATTGGATTATAATAGAAGAATAAAGAAAAGAGAAAAGAAATAAACAACAAATAACAACAAAAAATGGACTTCACAGGAAACATTTTAAGATAAGTTTTTGTTTAATTTTGGGCACTTGCAATTTTTTGAGCATTTTATATTGTATTGCAATAATAGCATGTACACTTTACAAAAAAGAGATAGCCCTATGAAAGATGTGCTATGCCACCAGGCAAAAAACAATGATATTGCCTTGAAAGTGTTGGTAGTTTCTGAGGGCTCTCTTTTAATTAAATAATATGATTAGTAGAGGGTGGACATTTAACAGCTTTATACATCAATAGTATGAAATGATAAGTTCACTGGTACGATGCTATTAGTCTGCAGTACTGCTATTGAATCTTTGGCTATGTAATTTTGGCCCTGCCACTGCCGGCACCCGCCTCTTCCCTTTACTACAGCTTCCTGAGCGAAACAGGAAGTTACTTCAGGTGGCCCCAGTAAAGGGCAGATGCCAGTGGCGGCAGGGCAGCATATGGGAATCGCTGCTGCTGCCGGTCTTGTCAAGTCATCGTGACCAGTAAAATGCCGCGAAACCGCCCCCCCCCCCAAATGCCGCTTCTAAAGAGTGCTGCCTGAGACCCCCACCTCAGGTGGCCTATTGGGCTGCCCCTGGTCCTAACTTTACCCACTAACTTAACCCTTTTGATGACACTAACTGGATAAGTGGTGAGCTCTCCTACACTCTGCCCCTGGACCACCCCCAACCTAGCTGGTTGGTGCTTTGGTGGTAGAAGGGATATTTAATGGCACCAAAGGGTTAAGTGGTGCTGAATATCCAGGCGTGGCCAGTGGTTCTCAGTGTGGTCCTCTGGGAATACACAGGGCATATATTGCATACGATAGAGGACATACATGCAGATATCATCTCATGCATATTCATTGTGGAAATCTTGAAAGCTAAATTGTTTGGGTGATTCCCCGATGAAAGACTTAGGAACCACTATTCTGTTCTAAGGCCTTCAGTATTTAACATTTCATTAATGAGGGAAGCATCCAGTTACTCAAAAGAGGGATTTCAGGGTGTTTGAGGTCTCTGAAGTAGCACAGCTTCTGCCTTTCCCCATATCTCTCATTCAATCCAGGCACCGGTTGGTGATGCTTTGTAACCTTGCCCAACCTCTGTGGAGACACACCAGCACTTACAAGTTCACTGCCCATAAAGACCAGGAAGCGAGTGGCAGAGGAAGGGGCTGTCATGACTTTCTCAGCTACAGATGTGCCAACGTTTGAAAATAATACTCAGCAAAATAGTTTGATGAAAACTGCAGGTTTGCCAAATTCATTGGGCCAACTTGTTTTACAAATTGATAGTTTCTTTGGATCAGCAGCAAACAGATCTGTCCAATTCATCAGGTCCACAGGATTTGATGAGGATTCCTGCACATCAGTGAATTCATTGTGAACCCACGTGAAATCTGGTTGGATTTTTCCATAGCACATCTCGGAAAAATCTTATATTGAACTTAGCAATGATAAAACTTGTTTGGTTCAAATTCAACCATAAATTGTCCGCACAGCTCTGCTCCCAAGTCGAGTGGTGCAGGATTCGATTGTGCACTTTTAAAGGTAAACTCAGCTATACTGCAGCCCAGTTTTCAGAAAGATCCATCACTTCTTGGGAATCGTTAAATGCGAGGAACAGGAAGAAAAAAAATGATCTAGTTTATCTGTATATTTCCAAATCTCCACCTGCCTGAAGTCAACCACTCTTTTCCAAGAACCCTCTGGGCTCTCTCTTCCTTCCCCCTCTCTCCTAACCATCTGTTCCTCTTGTTAACCAACATAACTCCATTTAATTCCACCTTAAATGAATTACATCATTAAATTTGTGGAAGGTCACAGTCAGGCACGCAAATTGCTCAATTTCCCTCTGTACTCCTCTGAGAAACACAGATTATTCCCTGACAAAATCAAGTGCTAAATGACATGCTGTTTTTCAGAACATAATGAACTAAACAAGGGGCCACCAGGCATGCAGAAGCCAACATGGTGCCCGATTCTTCCAACTATTTACTCCCAGAGAACCAAAGGGGACGTAGGCGTGTGCCCGTAGGGGGTGACAACTGGAAAAGCACAGTCAACACACATTAATAAAGTGAAATAAAGGCTGTTGCTACAGTTTCCATGAGAGCCATTAGTGTTGTTGCAAATAGATCTGCACTGAACAGAGACAGATCTAAGAAATACCAGCTGCTGATCTGGATATCAAGTGGGGAGGAGCCTTGCTATAGCAAACATTAATGGAAGCCTATTTGCATCTGTGATCTCTTGGTTAAGTTATTAGTCAGGCTACTGCCTGGCCTGCCTTGCAGAAAGACTTTTAGAGGCCCATTTACTAAATTGTGCTGAAATAGGGGTTTAATGCATTCTAACACAGGACTTTTCCATGCGCCAAGGCCAGATTTAATGTGGCACTTTTCTTAAGTTCCATCTTTTTATTGAAAAATTCAAATACATACAATCACCAACCCACAGGACGTCATTCTCAAATAGTTGAGTTCCCAGCACAAAACAAGCTGACAAAAAACATCCAATGGAGCCCACACCCTTTTAAACTGTTGAATGCTGCATCTCTTAATGGCAGCCACTTCTTCAAATTTACGAACCAAACAGACAACATTTCGCCAGGCATTCACTTGCAAAGTATTAATCATCCTTTCATTCTGATAAAACCCATAATCATATCAAACACCTGAGCTTTACCGTTGCTCAAAAGAGGAGACAAGACTGCTGATCGCATAACTACTGTTCTACAACATAATTTAATCTGAATACTCAGCACAGTTTTAATCCTTCCCCAAATTGAGTCCCAAACCAGCAAACAACTTATGATTAAAAGTACCCTCAGTTGACTTGCAGGACCAACAATTACTAGACCCATGTGGCACTTTTTTAAAGGCATTTTCCATTTTTTTTTTAAATTTCAGGTCATGTGCTAACGTTCGCATTATCATGTGGTACCTGTAAAAGTTAACACATGGACCCTTACTGCCTTCTATTAGCGAATGCTAACTGACTTATTTATTTATTACATTTGTACCCCGCGCTTTCCCACATAATGCAGGCTCAATGCGGCTTACATAGTAATTTGAAATACAAAGTCATATAATAGAAATTTCAAAACATTATAGTTGAGCTTGATAGTGTATGATAAGTTGAGCTTGATAATGTATGATTAGGATAAGAGAGGGTAGACAGGATAGGATCGTATAATTTGGGAGAAAAGGGGTAAGGAGGGATAAAATAAAGGGGAGATGGAGAAGAGAAGGATGGGATGAGTAGAGGGGGAATGGGGAGGGTGGGGTAAATAAAACCAATGATGAGGTCGTCATCTAAGTCAGAACAGAATTGGGAGTGGAGGTTGGTGAGATTAGGTTGGGACATTAGGATAGGCTTGCTTAAAGAGATGAGCTTTCAGCATTTTCCTAAAGGGCAAGAACTTAGTGGTTTAGTGTTAACTCTGTATAAGTCAATTAGCATTCGTTAATGCATATGTACTAGCTCAGTGGTTCCCAAACCTGATCCTGGAGTCACCCCAGCCAGTCAGATTTTTGAGATATCCACAATGAATATTCATGACAGAGATCTGGATGCAGTGCATGCAAATATCTCTCTTGAATACTCTTTGTGGATATCCCAAAAACCTGACTGGCTGGGGTGCCTCCAGGACCAGGTTTGGTTAATGCCCAGACTCTGCCCATGGCATGCCCCCTCTAAAAAAATAGTTTAACAAAATAGCTAATGCACCAGTTAGCATGCATATAGAAGCAAAATACCACAAAACACGTTAACATTTTTCAGTAGGTTGTTTGTCCCATGCTAAGCGCATGTTAGGGCTTAATGGAGTGGAGGAGTGGTCCAGTGGTTAGAGTACTGGTCTTAATATCCAGAAGGGGCCTGTTGAAATCCACCTGCTGCTCCTTGTGATCTTGGGCATTCCCTCAAGTACAAACTTAGGGGGCCCTTTTACTAAGCTACGTAAGCGTCTACGCACGCCTAACGCACGCCAAAACGGAGTTACCGCCTGACTTCCGCATGACTGTTATGGTAATTTCATTTTTGGCATGTGTCCAATGCGCGCGTCTGGAAAATATTTTTTATTTTTGGGTGCGTGTAACGGAACATGCGCCAAGTAGCATTTGACGCGCCTAGGTCATTACCGCCCGGATTCTTTACCGCTAGGTCAATGGCTGGTGGTAAGGTCTCAGACCCAAAATGGACGGGCGGCAATTTTGATTTTGCCGCACGTCCATTTTTGTGCAAAAAAAAGACCTTTTTTACAGGCGCGCTAAAAAATGGATCGGCATGTGCCCAAAATCCACACCTATACTACCGCAAGCCTTAGGACCCCTTAGATTGTGAGTCCTCCAGGGACGGGGAAATACCTAGTTGTACCTTAATGTACCTTAACGTAACTCAACTTGAGATACTACTGAAAAAGATGTCAGCAAAATCCAAATAAATAAATAATGTTATTTAGTAAAAGAACCCCTTGGTTAGTTGGTGAAGAGGTGGAGCAGCCAGGAATGCACTTATGGTAATGCTTACTAGATAGCCCAACCTACTGTTACACAAGTGGCTGTGAAGCTGTTGCAACATTTGACTTAATGAGATACAGGCTGCTTAGAAGCAACTGGAAGAGAAATACCAAATATACCTGGTGGGTTCTGAGGCACACAGACTGACTGTTCCCAGTAAACATTTTATATCTTGGTGAAAGCACTATCCAGCTACAAATAAAATGAAAACAAATGAACCGAAAGGTGGCCAGGGTGCTTTTAGGAATATGGCACAGATGGCTGTAAAGGACATTGGCATATAGAGCTGGGATGGAACCTAATCAAAAATGAAATGCAAACCACTAAGGAAAAAAAAAAGACCTTTCCATGAAGGACAAAAGACTCTGGTGCTCACAACAAACTAACCCCAGTTGTCTGTGGGATCTATAAAGCCAAACCATTTTGGATTGAATAGGAATTGTGCAGTTATGAGATTCTCTTCCTTTATTACTACAAGTCCATTCTGCTTTATCAGAGATAATTTGAAGATGTAGAGTACGGATTTTTCATCAGTACTGACAAACTAGCACTTTACTTGCTATAAAGAAAAGGAAATGGAAAGTATTTCACCTTTGTGGTGAGTACCGTAGCAGAGCCGCCGCTGATGCTGATTATGGGTATGAATGTCTGGGAAGAGATGAAATCCAAGATCTGAGCCACAGCCTCGGTGCCCACGTTGTCTTCAAAGACGACACCATGGATCCCGGTGCTGGAGAACACGTCACAGATCTGGGTCAAGAGGGTGCTGGGGTTAGTGTCGTTCACAATCACTGTGATGGGGTTAATCTCCAGGGGCAAGTCCAGGAAGTTCTCGTGGGTCAGACGGCCCCGGATCTGCACTTGGTAGGAGGAGCTTCCAAACACCATGGCTATGTTCACCACTGGACCCCCAGGTTGTGGGAATAATGTATTCATCAGCACAGCTGCACTGCTCAGCACCATGGACAGCAGCAAAGCCAACATCAGCACTCTGTCCATATCCAGCCAGCACAGTGCCTAAAAGACAAATAAAGTCGAGTATAAACTACAGTCCAAAACACGATAAGATATCAGAGTTTTCTTTAGATCTTGTAATACAAAACCTAACTGAAGACAAAATGCATGAGATTTCTGGCATTAAAGAGGTTTGGTTGATTCCACAGTTTTGAAATGAATTAGGGTCAATATTCAGCCGGAGGCAGTGAACATTTTGCTGACCACTGCCACAATGCTGAGGCATGTGTGGGCCTCAGCATTCAATATCCGGCTTACACATGGCTGGTTAAGTCGAGTTGGATGTGAAGCGTCTGTTCACGCTTTCCAAAAATACTAGGACTAGGGGGCATGCGATGAAACTACAGTGTAGTAAATTTAAAACAAATCGGAGAAAGTTTTTCTTCACCCAATGCATAATTAAACTCTGGAATTCGTTGCTGGAGAACGTGGTGAAGGTGGTTAGCTTAGCAGAGTTTAAAAAGGGGTTAGACAGTTTCCTAAAGGACAAGTCCATAAACCACTACTAAATGAACTTGGGAAAAATCCACAATTCCAGGAATAACATGTGTAGAATGTTTGTACGTTTGGGAAGCTCGCCAGGTGCCCTTGGCCTGGATTGGCCGCTGTCGTGGACAGGATGCTGGGCTTGATGGACCCTTGGTCTTTTCCCAGTGTGGCATTACTTATGTACTTATGATATTTAGAACTTAACCAGTCATGGGTTGCTGCATAAAGATAGGACTGACTTTTATGCAGTTACCCTGGCCACTTAAGTGTTGATTTTTGGCACTTAAGTGGCCAATTGCAGACTCCACCCCCCCCCCCCCCAGAACACACCCAAAATAGCTAGTTTTCACTTACACGCTACTGCTAATTTTCAGCCGTGATAACCGCTTAAGAGCCACTGAAAATGAGCAGATAGCGCCAAACAAGTGGTTTAACCGGTTAGCGGCCATTTCTGGACACTTAAATCATTTTGAATATTGACCAGATTGCTTTTAAGAGAAGCAATAATGGCTGTAACTTGCCTGTTTTCAGCCCAAGTTTTCAGCTCTAGACTTCCTCACAAATCTTATTCCTAGGTATCCTTTCCTTTCTAATCCAATGTATGTTATTTCTTATATTTAATAATGATTTTAGAATATAAGATATGGTTCCTTATCTGCAGATGTACCAATGATTTGAAATCCTTGCTTGGAGTGCAGGTTTCATTTGTTCATAGTACCATTTTCATGCTTGCTTGTATCAGTGTGGGAATCAAAAATGCTAAGGACCATATTCAAAGAGGTTAAACTCCTAACTGTGAGAGTTAGGCTCCTAAAGTCCCCTCTTAAAAAATTTTCTAGGCCTGTGTTTCTAAATGTATGCTCCTAGTTACATTAGGCCCCTAAATTTAGGCACTTAAAAAGTAGATGACAAGAGGGGCAGAAGAGCAGGGGCTCTCTATCCGTTTTCGCATCCTGTTCAAACTTCTTCTACTAACCTATAAATGTACTCACTCTGCTGCTCCCCAGTATCTCTCCACACTCATCCTTCCCTACACCCCTTCCCGTGCACTCCGCTCCATGGATAAATCCTTCTTATCTGTTCCCTTCTCCACTACTGCCAACTCCAGACTTCGCGCCTTGTCTCGCTGCACCCTACGCCTGGAATAAACTTCCTGAGCCCCTACGTCTTGCCCCATCCTTGGCCACCTTTAAATCTAGACTGAAAGCCCACCTCTTTAACATTGCTTTTGACTCGTAACCACTTGTAACCACTCGCCTCCACCTACCCTCCTCTCTTCCTTCCCGTTCACATTAATTGATTTGATTTGCTTACTTTATTTTTCTTTTTGTCTATTAGATTGTAAGCTCTTTGAGCAGGGACTGTCTTTCTTCTATGTTTGTGCAGCGCTGCGTATGCCTTGTAGCGCTATAGAAATGCTAAATAGTAGTAGTAGTAGTAGTAGTAAAAGATTAGGAGGACTGATTATGATGCACCTAAGGGCCCTGTTTACTAAACCGCGCTAGAGGTGTGTTAGTGCTTTTAGTGCACGTTAACCATTAGAGCGCTCTGTGTAGGCACCCACAATATTCCTATGGGCGCCTACACAGTTAGAATACCCTAATTTTGCGCACATGCTAAAAATGCAAGCATACCTTAGTAAACAGAGCTCTTACAATTCTAAAGGTGAAGGAGTGGCCTAGTGGTTAGAGCACTGGTCTTGCAATCCAGAGGTGATCAGTTCAAATCCCACTGTTGCTCCTTGTGATCTTGGACAAGTCACTTAACCCTCCATTGCCTCAGGTACAAGCTTAGATTGTGAGCCCTGCTGGGACAGAGAAATATCCAGAGTACCTGCATGTAATTCACCTTGAGCTACTACTGAAAAAGGTGTGAGCAAAGTCCAAACAAATAAATCTAGACCTTCATTTTAGATAGATCATAGAGATCGGAAACTGAGTCATCCAGGTTGAGACATGTTCAATTCCTGCAGTATTTTACAAAAGACTGTTGAATGTGGAACCTTTTGTAAAATACATATAAGGAAGTGCATGTGTGTATTTGTCGGCATGCACAAGAGGAGCAGATAATTTAGAAGTTTACATGTGCACAAAATGAGAAACATTGACTTGACATTTTCCACTTGTATGTGCCGGCACGTAATGGGAGATTAAGAAGAATTGCCTCCTCGGTCCCTTGTGCACTTTTTAAAAACCCGTGCATGCCTCTAAACTGGTGCAAAATCCTGCAGGTGATATGTATAACACAGGCATGTATTCCCTGTGTAAGATGGGGAGCAGATGTAGGGGCCCTTTTACTAAGCTGCGCTAAAAAGTGGACTTTTGAAAATGCCCCTCCACAGCACCTAAACTTAGTGCTTGGTTGTTTTCATTCTTTCTTTCTTTCTTTCTTTCGTGTCATTAAATACAGTCTGCTCGGGAAGTAAAAATTAGACTAAATGGGGTGGGGGGGGGAGGTTACTGATTTTATTTTATTGACATTTAAATTTATGCTAATGCTGCTGTTTAAATTTTACTGCTCACATAAGACTGATAGCTAAACTGCAGAATGTTATTGGCGCATTAACATATCTCTAGCATGTGCAGTTCTGTTATTCCAGGACTGCACATCCCATGACTTTGGAAACATTACCTTACACTTAACGAACAGCACCCTCCAGTGTCTGATTACTAAGCTCCATACAATCTCTGCTACTGAATCAGAAGTCTTTTTACCCTTGACTCATGCTAACTCAATGGTACTTAGGCCTCGTAGAGTTCAAAGTGCAGACTTACGGCGCCCTCTGCTGATCAATATTGCCTTTATTTTTCCCTGGTTCTGTTTGTTAACCAAGTCAGAGATGGGCTGGTAAATATCCATGATGAAAAGGGAACAGAAGGTGAATATTCACCATTAGAAAAAGCCTGTCAGTGACTTTTCCTGAAAATGTACCAGGACTTTGGGGATAGTTCTATAAAACAGGTGCTAACAGTTATGTGCCAGGCACATGTGTATTTGATTAGAATTCATAGGGTTACCATATTTTCCCCAAGAAAAAAAGAATTCATAGGGTTACCATATTTTCTTCAAGGAAAAAAGAGGACCCTCACCCTGCTCCCTGACACTTTGACACCCCCCTAAGAAAGCCAGTTTCCCTCTCTCTCCCCCCCATGTTATCCCCTCCCCAATTTTCCAGCCTCCCTCCCCTCCACCCACATGACTCCATTCACAACCCCTCTCCTCCCCTCCTATACCTTACTGTAGTATCCTGGTGGTCTTGTGGCCTCTTCGGGGCAGGGAAGAGCCCCCTCTTTCCTGCCCAGCATGGCTGTAGACCTCTCTTGCTCCCGGCACTGATTCAAAATGACTGCTGAGAGAGTTCAAGCTGTGACCTGGTAAGACTTCTGTGGAAGTCTCGCGAGGCCGCCGCTTGAAATCTCGGCAGCCACTTTGAATCAGCGCTGGGAGCAAGAGAAGTCTACTGCTGCGCTGGGCAGGAAAGAGGGGGCTCTCTCCTACCCCAAAGAAGTTGCTAGACCACCAGGGCACCACACTAAGGAAGGGGAGGGGAGGACAGGACACCCCTGACGCCCGCTCGCCTGCCCATTCATCTGCAAATCTGGACAAATGGGCAGGCTGGCAAAACTCGCCTGGATGTCTGGCCATGTCCTCAAAAACAGGACATGTCCAGTAAATCCGGACATATGGTAACCCTAAGAATACAGGCCTTAGTGCTATTCTATAAATACACATGTATCTTACACAGCGTGTATTTGCAAGGTGGGTGCACACACATGCGTAGCCTGAACATGCATGAACCCAGGTATATGCATGTAATTCTGGTCCCCTCCAGACAGACCTGGATGCTGGCTAAGCTCTTGGTAAGGAATCCGGACAAAGGCGTACAAAAGATAAAATCTCTATTTGAGCCGGTTGCAGGCTGTGGGGTTTCACCACCACCTTTTTCAGCTTTCACAGAATCCACTCTCCACAGGTTGCTTTTAATAAACTGTGAACTCTACTGATAGCAAAATCAAAAAGAAGTTTCAGCATCAGGTAAAGTTTAAACTGTCATTAACTCTCATTCCGTCAGGGGCAATAAAAATGGAAAATTCATCGGTTTGAGACTCTTCCAGTGTCCACTCGGCTCTCAACCCTACAAGCCCATACCACCCAACAGGACAATGTGGGGCTGCAGCTTGTCCACCCCCTTGCCAGACAGGCATCCTGCCAGACGTTTTCCTCGCTGTCGGATTGTATCAAGGACTGAACCTCCTTGTCCATCCTTCTTCCCTCAGAGGTGTGGTTCCTCTCACCTGCCTCTGGGCTTGAACAGGTGTCTCCCTGTCCCACTCCTGGGGGGAGGGGGGATATTCTCTCTCCCTCCTCCGGATCCTTCTTGCTTCGGCCTCTGCTCTTCCAGCACAGGTTACCCTGTTGCAGCAGCCCCTATTTATGGTGCTAGGCAGGATATCTCCTCACTCCACAGGTCCTGGCAAGGGTTTGGGCAGGGCTACCAAAGACCCCAGGGACAAAATGGCAGACACTTTTATTCTACCAGTCTCCAGGGTCACCAAGAGGGGGGGGGGCAGGGGGGACAAAATTCCACGGGCCCGGGCCTCCAAGGGGGTCTCTCTCCTTCTCCTGCTCCCAGGCCGCTGGCGCTGCAGTCCCTGGTCTCACCTGCCCGCCCTCGGCTCCGTCGACAACCCCCCTCTGTCCGCCACCGGGCCCCCTGCATTTAAATCAGCAGCACCTCACCTTCGTGTGAAAGCGGCAGATCGCCTCCCTTCGGGCCCTCCCTCCCTGTGTCCCGCCCTCGTCTGATGTAACTTCCTGTTTCCGCGAGGGCGGGACACAGGAAGGGAGGGCCCGAAGGGAGGCGATCTGCTGCTTTCACACGGAGGTGAGGCGTTGCCGATTTGAATACAGGGGGCCCAGTGGTGGAGGGAGGGGGGCTGCCGACGGGGTCAGGGGTGGGTGGGTGGAAGCTGAGGACTGCGGTGCTGGCGGCCCTGCCAGTCTCCTCCCCCTAATGACATCCCCCTTTCAATCAATACAGGATCAGTTTTCCTGCTCACATTAATATACCCAGTTGCATTATTACACCAGCATCACATATCAGTTGGCAGGGTATGCCCCTCCCCCAACAACCAGCCATGCCCATCACTCCTCCCAACCCCTGGCCAGGAGCCAGATATGATTCAGTAATTCCCTGGAGGAACTCACCTAGACTGGGTTTCACAGGGGATTACATGCATATAATGTAAAATATACTATAAATTACATGTTTTTGCCTGGCATAAGTTCCAGTTATGCTAATATTTGATAAAAGCGTCTATGTTCCTTTATAGAATAGGCCCTTATAGATTGACCCTCTATGTGATTTGCAACTCCTTGCCCGCTTGCTTATGTGCTTGCGACAGACTAAAGTGGAAAGACAGGACTTCCTAACACGCTGCTCCATTCCTCCAAATTAAGTGTTAATTCTATGACACCAGCATCAGTACAAGTGTCTGTCATGCCCTAGTTTTACCCATTTTCATGTCATTAAAATAGCAGCTGACACAGTGTCCTTGCACCAACTGCAGCTTAGATTTATGGACACCATCTCCAAGAAAGAGAAAATCAATTGCCATGATGCAAAGGGTCCTTAGCATTTTCATCATGAGTACTGTAAAATAGATAATGATCTTATCCAAACCACAAAAAACTGGCAGCCATGGCCAAGCACTGGAAAAGGCACCTAGTGTCTTAGAGGGTCATTTTAAAACAGATCCCCTTAATGGGGAGGCCAGTAGGCACCTTTGCAAGCCTATTTTAAGACATCTGCACAAATCCCGGTATTAAAATGAACCTGTGTAGCTCAGGAGCAGGCGTAAATGTAACTCAGGTCAAGTAAATCATGATTCCTCTCCCAGGCTCTGCCCAACTATGTCCCAAACACATCTACACCTCCACTCTGCCCAACAAGATAAACTCATAGTATAAGGTATGATGTAATTCTACATACATAGACTTGATTTTGGTTTGTCCTTGCCATTTTTAGGGCACAGACTGTAGAAGGCTGCCCGGCACGGGCCTTGTTCTCCAGCTACTGAAGCTGAATCTGTCCAGCCATGATCAGGGCGCAGACCGTAGAAGTCTGCCCAGCACTGGCTTTGCTTCCCAATTAGTGGTGTTTCATGAGGCATTTTATTGAAGAGTTTAATTAAACCACATGTAGGGGATTATTTTCCCTTATATATTATATTTTAGAGTTATTGGATGCTACATGTTTTGTATTGTTGTACGATATGGTTTTAGGAGTGTTAGTTATAACCTGGTTAGATGAGCTGGATAAGTGGGATATAAATTTTGATAAATAAAATAAAAACCCGACTGGCTTGTGGCACTTGAGAACCAGAACTGCGTTGGGTCAACGTTAATGGATCCTTTCTTTTCAGAGTTCCAGTTGTGGCCATGCAGAGCGACATTGTGCATTCTAACATGCATACATGCCTATCCCCTGGGAGCAGTGGAATATTTTACTGATACCTAGCTTGATATCCTGTTATTATCATGGAGAGGGGGGAAAGAACCTGGGATGGCGGCACTTAAGACACGTCTGCTTATGCAGGTGTGAGACAGGGTCAGATTTAAGATTAGGGCACCTTTTAGGCATTAGAGATTTGAGAGTGGGGGATCCTGTGCCCCAGTTTCTGGGCCCCTTCAGAATCTGGCATCCCAGGCATGTGTACACCAACGTGATGCAGCCCCCTCCTCTAACAGATTTGCATTACTGCACAGATCCCAAGCAGAGGGCGTGCTGCAGCAGAGGCCAGCAACAGGTTGCAAGGGGGACTCCTGAACCCTGCTGATGGAATGGACCTACCACAGGACTGTAGCCACTGTGCTGAATACAGACCACACAAAAGGTGCAAACACCTGCCATGGTTTGCTGCAGGGGAAACAGTGAGAACAAGTAGGAATGAAGAAAGGAAGGAGATTCAACCCTCTTTATCTATTTAGAGAACAGATCAACAAACCGAAAGAGTTGATGAGGGTGGATGTGGTACAGTGAGGGTTCTCTGTAGTGCCCCAGCAGGAAACCCTGTGAATATTGTTTGAAGTCTTAGCTTTCCCCTCTCATAAAAGACAAGATACTGAGAAGTGCCCCAAAAATGCCAGCCTCGGTATCTCCTCATGCCTCACACTCAGCCAACCTCAGTCTCTTTCCTATCTAATGTTTAGTCTGTCCTGTTACCCTGCTCCCTGCAAGGCTCAGTCTCTCCTCTCACCCCACTCCCTGAGAGCTTCAGTCTCTCCTGTTACCCCACTTCCCGTCAGCCCCAGTCTCTCAGTCTCTTTCCTATCCAATGTTTAGTCTGTCCTGTTACCCTGCTCCCTGCAAGGCTCAGTCTCTCCTCTCACCCCACTCCCTGAGAGCTTCAGTCTCTCCTGTTACCCCACTTCCCGTCAGCCTCAGTCTCTTTCCTATCCAATGTTTAGTCTGTCCTGTTACCCTGCTCCCTGCAAGGCTCAGTCTCTCTTCTCACCCCACTCCCTGAGAGCTTCAGTCTCTCCTGTTACCCCACTTCCCGTCAGCCTCAGTCTCTCAGTCTCTTTCCTATCCAATGTTTAGTCTGTCCTGTTACCCTGCTCCCTGCAAGGCTCAGTCTCTCCTCTCACCCCACTCCCTGAGAGCTTCAGTCTCTCCTGTTACCTCACTTCCCATCAGCCTCAGTCTCTCAGTCTCTTTCCTATTTAATGTTTAGTCTATCCTGTTACCCTGCTCCCTGCAAGGCTCAGTCTCTCCTCTCACCCCACTCCCTGAGAGCTTCAGTCTCTCCTGTTACCCCACTTCCCGTCAGCCTCAGTCTCTCAGTCTCTTTCCTATCCAATGTTTAGTCTGTCCTGTTACCCTGCTCCCTACAAGACTCAGTCTCTCCTCTCACCCCACCCCCCCAAGAGCTCCAGTCTCTCCTGTTACCCCACTTCCCGTCAGCCTCAGTCTCTTTCTTATCTAATGTTCAGTCTCTCCTGTTACTCTGTTCCCTGCCAGTCTCAGTCTCTCCTCTCACCCTGCTCCCTCCTAACCTCAGTCTCTCCTGTCCTAACCTCAGTCTCCATTCCTTGCTAGCATCAATCTCTCCTCTCACCTCAAACACTTACAGCCTCAGTCTCTTCTTTGAACCTTATGATCATTTCTGCCTTCTCCTGAAGCAAAATCGAAGAATGAAACATATCAATAACAATTACAGCTAGTAAGACAACTTACCCAGCATCATTAGGAGGAAAGACTGACTTTAAAAACACTGCTAAGCCTTCACCTGAAGAACAACCACAGATCAGGTCTAGACCACAGAACGGCGCAGCACAATAAGGTTAAATAAGGGTGAAATGCAATAAATTGCCAACAGCACGGTAGTTCACCTTCCCCGACGCTCATCTGCTCATTCTGTAAATTCTCCCTGTCCCTGACTGCCTCCCATAGAGAAAGGCAGAAAATGTTTCCTTTTACTCCTTGGAGTTTAGCCAGGAAAGGTTCTGCAGTTATTTTTCAGGAGACATTTAAAGCCAATAAATCCAGTCTTCAGGTGAATGAGAAACAGACCTTGAGAGGGCCAGAGCTGCAAATGCCTCGGTGGCAGATACAGAGAAGAAGGGAGCAAGCAGCATTTCAGCTGTCTCACAAACACAGGTGGTTCACTTTTTCCCAAAGCACAGAACCATCACCAAAACTTGGAAAGAGGGAATCATTAGCTTCAGAGGGCTGCTGATGGTTAGGGCAGTGGGCTTGGATGCTGGCAAACTGGGTTTGATTCCCACTGCAGCTCCTTGTGACCTTGGGCAAGTCACTTAACCCTCCATTTCCCCAGGTACAAAAAGCTTAGATTGTGAGCCCTCTAGGGACAGAGAAAGTACCTGCGTATAATGTGTACAGCACTGTGTACATCTAGTAGTGCTATACAAACACAGTAACACAGTAGATGACGGCAGAAAAAGACCTGCACGGTCCATCCAGTCTGCCCAAGAAATGTGCCACTTTTTTGTGTATACCTTACCTTGATTTGTACCTGTCTTTTTCAGGGCACAGACCATACAAGTCTGCCCAGCACTATCCCCGCCTCCCACCATCGGCTCTGGCACAGACCGTATAAGTCTGCCCAGCACTATCCCCACCTCCCAACCACCAGCCCCGCCTCCCACTACCGGCTCTACCAATCTATCAAAGAGTAATGGGTGGCCTCATGTTTGAACAACCTCCCTAGTTTTTGGTAGCTGTGTGGACAGACCTTAGACTTGTGATTAGTAGTATATAGTATGTTCAAAATTCAGGTTCAAGCTAAAATTTCCGTAGATGCAAATGGGAGAGACCTGCCCTGTCATAATATTATAGTTCCTTTCCTCACTTTTATTTTTTTTGTATTATATTGTAAACTGCATTGCTGTGCTTGTCAGCTAAAGGTGGTACATCAAATTCCAAATAAAATAATACAAAAAAAAATCATAATATTTTAATGTCCAAAAGCCGTGCAGATCCTCCCAAGTCTGGATATAGTATAATATAAGCAACTTTTGATTTCCAAAAATAATAATAAAAACAATGCATGAAGAGCCTGGAGGGTGCTGAGAGGTCTGTAAGGCAAAAAGAGAAGCGAGAAGTGGAAGGAAAGAGAGACTAACCTGCTAAGAGAGAGAAAAGCGTGAGAGAGAAAAGGAAGGAAGGAAAAGAACCAGATAAAAGAGAGAAGGAGAGGGACAGAATAAAGCAGGGGAGAAACAGGGACAGAGAGAGGGCAAAAAACAAAAGGATGAAACAAGCTGAGAGAGAGAGAGAGAGATGGTGGTGGTGGTGGTGGGGAATAAAAAGAATAAATGGATCAGGAGAGGGAAAGAGAACCAGAGAAGGAAAGACACAAGGGAGAGAAGAGAATATTGGGGGAAGAGTATGAAATGTTGTACCTAGCATGTCAGTAGGAATGCTAAAAAGAAGCTCTTTCCTCCATTTTTAAACTGCCCTCACCCCACACAGAATGCCCAGGTAGCTTAGGTGCCCTTGTCAACCATGATAGCTAGCAGCAGACTAACCTCTCAGTACTATGTGTTGACCAGTAGGGGTCACTGCAGTGGCATCAGTCATCCTCCCTCTTTCCCTAGACTAGAGCAAATCAACTCTAAGCCCTGCTGGTCTGGTAGAGCAGACCCAAACCTGAATCTGCCCCTGATACACAATTCCACAGTCAGAGTCATAGATCTGGCCCAAAACATAGGAACGTAAGTTAAGCCAGGGTCCATGAAGCAAAAGGCATTTTGTTTCTTTGAAATCAGCAGAAATTGAAAAGATAAAAAGCAACTTTCTACAAAAATGTGCACAGCAAACAAGTCACGTTAGGCAACGGGAAAAGCAACAGACAGTCTGAAAACTATTTTTATCCTGCCATCAGGTTTCATATCACATGCACGTTTCCAGCAAAATCAATGCAAGCTGGATTCCTGGGGTTTTTCCTCCAAAGATGAACTATTTTTTTTTTAACCAGTATTCATGCGAAGAAAGTTACCTGGTTTGGAGAGAACGGAAAAAGTCTGTGTGCAAACTAGAGAAATGCAAGAATGCCAAAGAGTCTGAAGCCGTGTTCTGATGGTAAACAGAAAAACGGAAGAGGCACAACTGAATTATCTGGCTTTTGTTACTCACCAGTGTGCAGATGTAGCTGGAATCTCATGCCATGTTGCAGAGGGGTGTAAAGTCCGGACTGCTTAGCATGCAGGGCACAGAACCCCCCGAGGTGAAACTATCGCCAGAGATTTTAGAGCTCAGCTGTTCTGCTTCATTTTGGAGGAAAATATTTCCGCCCTCCCCCCCCCCCCCCCCCCCCAAAAAACAAAACAACATAGAAGGTTAAACACGAAACCTCTTTTACTGTGCAAAGTCAAAAATTCCTCAGTTGGCAGACAGGTGGGAAAGGACTGTGAGTTCTCTGAAGAGTCGCTGCACTCCTGCAGGTTTTGGCTCGTCCCCTTAGTGAAGGGAGGGGGGGGGGGGGTCCCAGAACATCCAATCCCAGAGACGTCACCATTAGTTCCAGGTTTTTATCTATTTATAGAAAGCGTTTTTAATTACCAACATTCCTTGATTACAGATTTTGTGTGGGGGGGGGGGGGGGGGGGAGAGCTTGAAGAAGAGTCGATGAGAAGTGATGGGGAGGTGGCAGTTTTGGAAGCACCAAGACCCCTTCCTCTTCCCTTCTCCTCCTCCTCCCTGTCTAGAAACGCCATCCGCCTTCGGAGGATCCAAGGGGGGGGGGGGGGGGGGGACAGCTGTCACAACAAGATCTAATTTAAAGATTGGTGTTGTCACGACAGAAGAAGAAGAAGAAACCTCTACCTCCCTCTCTCCCCCTGCCCAAGCTCAGCTTTGCCTTCTAACTTTCCTGCTAGGGTCCAGGTGGCTCCTGCTCGGGGTATGTGGAAGCCAGACCCAGACTGGAAACGGAACGTCCTTGGAAATTCTTCACTCGGAGACACTCTGTCTTTCCCTTCTCCCCCGTCATCTGCTTTTTCTCTGTGTTGATGTGGGTCTATTTTTAAATCTCTCTTTTTATAGATTTATAGCTATATATATCCACACACACACTTCTATGTATAGCTGTCTCATCTTCCCATTATCTTTCTCCCTGTATTTCCATTTTTTTGCTCCAGCTTGGTGCTTTCTCACAGGCTCCTTTGCTGCTCTTACCGGATTCTCTGCTTCGGTTTTTGTTTATTCCAGACTCCAGGGTCAGGAAGTCTCTACACTCACTATATCTGCATCACCTCTCGCTGTCAACTCATTGTTTCTGCTTGTTTTCCGTGTCCATTCGTCAACTGCAATAACTTATTTAAGACATTTATATTCTGCTCATCCAAATACAATTGGTCACATTGGATAACAAGTGGTTTACCCAAAAAATTAGCCCCCGTGGAGCTGCACAAACTTAATAAGCCCTTTTCGGTGAGGGATAATGCAAAATGGAATGAGTCAGGGGTTTCATCCCAGTTAGAACCTGGTGCTTTGGGGCTGGGATTTTCTACAATTCTAAGGTTCCTGTTTACTAAATGGCATTATTCTCCAAAGCAGAACAGTCTCAGGCAGCAACAGTCAGTATGGGACCTATATTAACTGTTAGTGGACATCAACTCCCACACTAGTCAACATGGAAACTGCCATAATGGTTCAAGAAAAAGGCTTCCTTTTCCATCCTATAGACTGGTCATGTCCAACCTTGATGTAACCACACCTATCATACTGGAATGCTCCAGGGTCTACACGTCAGGTCTGGTCTTGTAGGGAGAGTGAGGCCAGCAGATCGAGCTTGGAGGGTGTCCCTTCTGACCCTGAATTCTAATGTAAGCAATGAAAAAGGAGTAGGTGTGCACTTAATAGCCCATTGTCTGCGTGGGTCTTTAGGCTGGCTGTATGATTGTTTTGATGTATGTTTTTATCTAGCTTTCTGTTTCCCTTTCCTGTTAAATTTGTTGTTCAAATATTTGTGTATTGATTCTATATCGTAACCCACTTTGTTATGCCAACAGAATGAATGGCGGAATGTCAAACTCAATAAATCATAAGCATAACCAGATAGAAAATCTCCTTCATGGCTTTTGAAAATAAAATTTTGAGTGTACATGGGATAGCTAGCATGTATCAAGGACACATTTCTGAGGCTTTTTAAGATACTCATTTTTGCATACCTTTTACTTACGTGATAGTGTCTATTGGGGAGGGTTCATCCTTGTCTGTCTGTCTGTCCCTTGCATCTGTGCTTATGCAAACAGATGCATACAGCTTCATTCCACTTGCAAACAGCAGTGACAAACACTGAAAAGCTGGTGTAAGTCCCTGGATCCTCCATCAGAGAGGAAGTAGACAGGCACTGAACAGTGGGCAGGGGTCCCCAGGCAAAGACTGGCCAAACTTCAGAGATGGGGTGGGGTGAGGGGGGTAGGGTGGAGAATAATTGAATTTCCCCAAGTTTCCAAGTTTATTTAAAATTTGATATAAGCCCATATACCAATGTAGGTGGTTAACAATATTTGAGAAAATGGGAAAACCCCGCCATTTATGACAAGAAAGAAAAACAGTGAGTAAAGGAAGAGTAAAAATAAAAATAATGCCATTTGTAACAGGAAAGAAACACTCCATGAATCTACACTTCCAACCTACTCATTCTCACAACACTCCCACTTGCAACCCAACATATCTATCCCCCCCCCCAACCTACTCATTCTCACAACACTCCCACTTGCAACCCAACATATCTATCCCCCCCCCCCATGAATCTAACAGTGAGTAAAGGAATAGTAAAAATAAAAATAATGCCATTTGTAACAGGAAAGAAACACTCCATGAATGTACACTTCCAACGTACTCATTCTCACCGCACTCCCACTTGCAACCCAACATATCTATCCCCTCCTCCCCACAAAACATTCAAGTTCAACAGGTTGGGGCAAACTGTCTTCAAGAGTTCCAGAAAAGACTCTAGTCCAAAAAAATCTAAAGCAACTTATCCTTTGATATATCTCCCAGAATCCCATTCAGCTGGGGGTCCCTCTTACTGCTAACTACTACACTCAGGGTGAAATTTTCAAAAAATAAACAAATCAAAGTATTTTCTAAACTTTCTCAGGAGAGGACTCTCATAGGTATAAAGTCTCTTTAAATGTTGAACCTTGCTTCTTGTTCAGAAAGAAGAGAGCCTCAAACAGAGCAAACAAGTCCTGCTCATATTATGCAAATTACTTATGTAAATGAGCTCCCCTATGTCCTCCATTTAATTTCTTTTAGCCCAAACAAATCAAGCCCAACTTATTCCTTCCAAGGACTTTCATTTTCTCAGTTCAATAGTCAGAATGGACCATATATCATAACAGTCTTTGCAACTACACACCCCAACTTCTGGATGTGTAGCCTAGTAGTTAGTGCAGTGGATTTTGATCCTGGGGAACTGAGTTCAATTCCCACTGCAGCTCCTTGTGACTCTGGGCACTTAATCCTCCATTGCCCCTGGTACAAATTAAGTACCTGAATATATGTAAACTGCTTTGAATGAAGTTGCAAAAAAACCTCAGAAAGGCAGTATATCAAGTCCGATTTCCCTTCTCTCCTAGGTCTTGAGACTAGCTTTGAACCAGCATTTCTAAAGTTGGTTAGTTCAGTCTGTCACAGACCCCTCCCACAGGATAGCTTCTTATTCAGAGTAGGTTTGCTCTCCTCCATCCCCATGGTTGTGAAAAAGGAAAAGTTCACCTGGGTTTGCTTATAATAAATACTGCTCCTTATATGGTAGTCTGCCAGTGCTCCAGCACCTCCCTTTCTTCCCCTCTTAGGGGCTCCTATTAATCACTCCACAAAAATAGAGATGTATAAACCCAGCAATACAACTATGAACTATATAAATACAGCACAAGCCAGGAATAAAAGCCATTTGCTTAATATTGATAAACACTGGAGGAAAAGACCTCAAGCACCGTATTCTCAAATGTTGTGAACGTGAGAAGTGGGTTGTATGAAACAATCATTGGTCAGAAGAGCCTCCAGAATTTTATATTTAAACGTTTTTTATTGAAATTGCAAGAACATAAACGGTGCCATACAAGGTTCTGCATTTAACATTCATCAATCCTCAAACTAATTATACAATCATTAGTCAATAAACATGTATCATTTTTGCTTTTTTTAAAATACAACCTGTTTATTATTACTCTCATCAGATTAAACTTATCCAACCCCCACCCTCCCCCCAACCCCCCTCTTCTTCCCCCCTCCCTCCCTCCCTCCCCCAGACCTGGAGATCTATTCAGTATAATCCATGGAATTATCCTTCATTTAAGAGTAAACTACGACCTTTATGGCTTAGACTTCGCAAATAAGGACCCCAAACAGCCAAGAACGTGACTCTCTTGTTCTTTGAGAGCCGAGATTCTCTAGCCTCCCAAGAAGCCAGCTGGTGCAATTGGTTTCTCCAGTGCCAATATGCTGGAGGATCTTTAATTGTCCAGTACTGTAATATACATTTCCTGGCCAGTAAACTCATCTTTCTAAGCAATATTGTTTCAAATTTATTCAGCCCTCTAAAGGACCCCGGGATATCTAAAAGCAATTGTTCAACTGTCCCTGAAATCCGAAGCCCCAGTCGCTCCTCCCAAAAGCCTCGGACCTGTGTCCAAAACCTTTTCAATACAGGGCAGCTCATAAGAAATAAAGGAGAAAACCAACTTCCACACTAAGTAAAAGCCCCCAAAAATAAGGAATAGGCAAACAGAAGGCTATAGTGTCCTGCTGTCTAAAACACATTTACGAATATGGACACCCTTGTCAGCTTACCACCTCGAAACCTTCACAGATCAGCTCGCTTGTACTTAAATCTGCATTACCCAATCTACAGTGGCCTCAAGTATAAAACCCACCTACGCCTCCACCTTTTCCTATACTGGCGCACAAGTGTGGCACGGTCTACCTAAATTTGTGAAAATTACCCCTGATCATCCGACCTTCAAAAAATATCTTAAGACCTTCTTATTTGGAAAAGCTTACGCTCAAGACCCGCCCCGCATCTCTTCCTATTGAATTCAATTTCTCTTTCCGCATTTCCCCACCTTTGCTATTACTCTCTAGCCTCTTTCACTACAACGTCATTGACTGTTTGTTGTAGAATTGATGTATGATTTCTGTAATTTACTGTAAGCCACATTGGGCCTGCCCTTGGGTGGGAAAATGTGGGATAGAAATGCTATAAATAAATAAATAAATAAATTACAAACTAGAAGTTAGAGACCACAGAGAGAGAGGACATCGGTCATATAAGTTTTAGGTCAATGGAGCTCTCAGAGCACACAGCTGTCCCACGTCCACAACCTTTTATATACATTTCAATCATCTGTCACTCCCACCTCCATCCTGCCACAAACATTTTATTGAAGTCTTCTATTACTGAAAAAATATTAAACATAAAAGGAAACAAACCCGAGGGTCCTTTTACTAAGATGCGCTGAAAATGGCTTGCAGTAGTGTAGGCACAGGTTTTGGGTGCACGCCGATCCATTTTCAGCGGGCCTGTAAAAATGGCCTTTTTAAAAATTTTCCTGAAAATGGACGTGCGGCAAAATCAAAATTGACGCGCGTCCATTTTGGGTCTGAGACGTTACCGCCAGCCATTGACCTAGCAGTAAAGTCTCACAAGGTAACCATGCAGTAATGACCTACACGCGTCAAATGCCACTTGGCGCGCGTCCGATACGCACATCCAAAAATAAAAATTATTTTTTTCGAACACGCGTATTGGACGCGTGCCAACAATGAAATTACTGCAAGAGTCACGCAGTAGCTGGGCGGTAACTCCATTTTGGCATGCATTGAGCACACGTAGACACGCGGCTTAGTAAAAAGACCCCACGATTACTTAGCTGATAAGGAAATATATAGCGCTGACTTCATCTCAGACACCCGACACCCACCAATCCATAACGGCGTTTAGGCATACAGAGCCTGCTTCCGGAGTTACTAAACAGCCTGGAACCACTACCAGAATAGTAAAATGGCACGGTGTACTCTCATATTCACTTCAAGATCGCTGAGTATGAGAACTCAGCGTGTCATTTTACCATTGTGTTAGCGGTTCCAGGCTGTCTTGTAACCCCGGGAGCAGGCTCCATATGCACTGTCAGTCAGTGAGAGAGGAAGCCGTCTTTAAAGAGCCTCAATCAAATGTCTTGGGTTCCGTGGCACAAAACAGCCACACCAAGGGGCTGAAGAAACACACGTGGCTTCTGAGTCACAGGTTGAGCTCAGCAGGAGGTACAAATTGATCAGGGACTTTCAGAAATGATACAATCAGAGTCTCTTCTGGCAAAAGTTCATTTGAGAATGGAGTGGATATAGCACCGTTCACGGAAGAGAGTGTGTATCAACAACTAGAAAAACTAAAGATGGACAAAGCCATGGGACCGGATGGGATCCACCCCAGGATATTGAGGGAGCTCAGAGAGGTTCTGGCGGGTCCTCTTAAAGATTTGTTTAATAAATCCTTAGAAATGGGAGAGGTTCCGAGGGATTGGAGAACGTCGGAGGTGGTCCCTCTTCACAAAAGTGGTGATAGGGAAGAAGCTGGAAACTACAGGCCGGTAAGCCTCACTTCGATTATTGGAAAAGTAATGGAAGCGATGCTGAAGGAAAGGATAGTGAATTTCCTTGAAGAAAATGACTTCCAAGATCCGAGACAACATGGTTTTACCAAAGGGAAATCGTGCCAAACGAATCTCATTGAATTCTTTGATTGGGTGACTGGAGAATTGAACCGTGGACGTGCTATAGACGTAATCTACTTAGATTTCAGCAAGGCTTTTGACACGGTTCCCCACAGGAGGCTCTTAAATAAACTGGATGGGCTGAAGATAGGACCCAAAGTGGTGAACTGGATTAGGAACTGGTTGATGGACAGGCGCCAGAGGGTGGTGGTGAATGGAGTTCGCTCGGAGGAGGGAAAGGTGAATAGTGGAGTGCCTCAGGGATCGGTGCTGGGGCCAATTCTGTTCAATATATTTGTGAATGACATTGCCGAAGGGTTAGAAGGTAAAGTTTGCCTATTTGTGGATGATACTAAGATTTGTAACACAGTGGACACCCCGGAGGGAGTGGAAAACATGAAAAAGGATCTGAACCTGGAGGAAAGGAGGAACAGGGGTGATATGATACAGACGTTCAAATATTTGAAAGGTATTAATCCGCAAACAAACCTTTTCCGGACATGGGAAGGCAGTAGAACGAGAGGGCATGAAATGAGATTGAAGGGGGGCAGACTCAAGAAGAATGTCAGGAAGTATTTTTTCACGGAGAGGGTGGTGGATGCTTGGAATGCCCTCCTGCGGGAGGTGGTGGAGATGAAAACGGTAACGGAATTCAAACATGCGTGGGATAAACATAAAGGAATCCTGTGCAGAAGGAAGGGATCCTCAGGAGCTTAGCTTAGAATGGGTGGCAGAGCTGGTGGTTGGGAGGCGGGGCTAGTGCTGGGCAGACATATACGGTCTGTGCTGGGGCTGGTGGTTGGGAGGCGGGACTAGTGCTGGGCAGACTTATACGGTCTGTGCCGGGGCTGGTGGTTGGGCGGCGGGGATAGTGCTGGGCAGACTTATACAGTCTGTGCCAGAGCCGGTGGTGGGAGGCAGGGATAGTGCTGGGCAGACTTATAGGGTCTGTGCCAGAGCTGGTGGTTGGGAGGCGGGGTTGGTGGATGGGAGGCGGGGATAGGGCTGGCCAGACTTATACGGTCTGTGCACTGAAGAGGACAGTGCAAATAAAAAAGTAGCACATATGAATTTATCTTCTTGGGCAGACTGGATGGACCGTGCAGGTCTTTTTCTGCCATCATCTACTATGTTACTATTGTAGGAACAGAAAAAGTTCTTGCCCCAAAGCAAGACCTTCTGTCATTGCTCAAGTGTATCGGCTCTGACATTCAGGATACACATGGAGGGGCACAATTGAACGAAAACATCTATCTCCATGGGCGTTTATCTCCAAGAACAGGTCCGTGAAGGGGCGGACCGAACCGTATTTTCGAAAAAAATAGATGTCCATGTTTTATTCGACAATTTGTGAGCTGGGCGTTTTTCTTTTTCAGTGATAATGGAAAATGAAAGCGCCCAGCTCAAAAACGAATAAATCCAAGGCATTTGTTCGTGGGAGGGGCCAGGATTCATAGTGCACTGGTCCCCCTCACATGCCAAGACACCAACCGGGCACCCTAGGGGGCACTTTTACAAAAACAAAAAAAAAAGGTAAATGAGCTCCCAGGTGCATAGCACCCTTCCCTTGTGTATTGAGCCCCCCAAATCCCCCTCAAAACCCACTGCCCACAAGTCTACAGCATTATTATAGCCCTAAGGGATGAAGGGGGGCACCTACATGTGGGTACAGTGGGTTTGGGGGGGTTGGACAACTAAGTATTAAGCAGCACAATTGTAACAGGTAGGGGGGGGATGGGCCTGGGTCCACCTGCCTGAAGTCCACTGCACCCCCTAACAACTGCTCCAGGGACCTACATACTGCTGCCAGGGAGGTGGGTATGACATTTGAGGGTGAAAATAAAAAGTTGTAAAACATCATTTTTTGTGGTGGGAGGGGGTTAGTGACCACTGGGGGAGTCAGGGGAGGTCATCCCCGATTCCCTCTGGGGGTAATCTGGTCATTTAGGGCACTTTTTGGGGCCTTATTCCTGAAAAAACAGGGTCCAGGAAAAGTGCCCTAAATTCTAGCTACAAACGCATACTTTTTTTCCATTATCGGCGAAAGGCGCCCATCTCTCCTCGGCCGATAACCACGCCCCAGTTCCACCTTCGCCACGCCTCCGACACGCCCCCGTCAACTTTGTACGCTTCCGCGATGGAGTGCAGTTGAAAACGTCCAAAATCGCCTTTCCATTATACCGATTTATTTGTTTATGTGAGATAAACGTCTATCTCCCGATTTGGGTCGCAATATAGGCGTTTTTCTTTTTCAATTATAAGCTGGTTAGTATTCAAGTTAAAAACATTTTTTATGCTGTGTCACTGCATGGGGAGAGTGGAATGGAAAGTTCAAGCTGGGTTCTTCTTGCAGTTATACGTAGGAAAGTCAGATGATTAATGGTATTGGGTATGGAAGAAGCACATCTGGAGCATCCTATCTTACTTATCTTCATTGTACAGTAATTAAATGTATAAACAAGCCTTTTTAATCACAAACCTGATCCCCTGGAACAAGGCTTCATTTTCACGGTTAGTTTTATCACCAGAGCGATTTCTTTAAAACAAAACAGAACAACATAGTACATAACAATGAAAGGAGTACAGAAATGTGCCATTAATTAACATATTATAGATCCCGGATGGCAAAAATACAGTATGTCTCGATATTTAATGAATGTTACACGTGGCCAAGAATTGACCGACAGGAATGATCAGGGCTCATAAAGCACACAGATGAAGATACACCTAGGAAATTAAAAACCAGTGCACACTCTGAAGAAACACAATAAACTCTATTTTGCATAAAGGTTGAAGGTGGGATATGGGATGTCCAAGTCACATTTCCTCAGTGTTTAACCAAAGGCTCTGCCAAATGCGAAGCCTTTTGTAAAATACATATAAGAATGCCAACAAATACACGTGTATTATACCAGCGCATCCAATGAGAAAAATAAGGGAGCAACATCATTTGGCAGCTGCCACGTATAAATGCCGGCACTGTACATATTGTAGCATTTGTATCCCACATTTTCCCACCAATTTGCAGGCTCAATGTGGCTTACATTTGCAGTAATGGCGGTTGCCATTTCCGGGTAACAGATTTAGAAATGGTCTTACGTTAAGGTGGATACATACATTATAACATACATGGAATATGATATATATAGAACAGAGCATGGTATATATATATATATATATATATATATATATAAAAAAGGCAACCCCAACGTTCTGAAGCCTCCACGGAAGTTGAGGCGCCCGAGATATCCGGTGTGCCCTGGAGTGTCTGCACCGCCCTCGCGTCAAAACGTCATGACATCGAGGGCAGAGCTATAACACTCGAGGCCCGAAACCGAAATGCCACAGGCACGGCCACGGAGGTGCAGCAAACAAAAAAAAAAACAAAACCCTACCCACACACAGCGACGCCAACACCGAACAAGGCAAGTAGCTCGGAGGGAGGGGGCCCCTTGCTAGCGCCCGTTTCATTGCCCTCAGAAACGGGCATTTATTCCTAGTATATATATATATATATATATATATATATATATATATATATATATATATATATATATATACCATGTGTATACATACACGGTGAGGAAGAATACATTCTGGTAATGTATAAAGGTTCCTGAGTAATAAATTGGATTGTATATATATAGTGGCCCAGTTAAGAATAAAATACACATATAAATGACATCAGTGAACAAGGGAATGATCTTTTTTTTTTGTATTTTAAAGCCAAATTAATACTCAGTGGATTGAAGACATTAACCCTGTCAATCCGTCGTATTAAGCCCTGGCCGAAATGATCACTTTCGTCTTTGCTTTCGAGCAGGTGCAAAGGTTGATTGGTATATTAAATTGAAATATACATGAATTGTCATTGTAAAATGGGAAATATACACATCTAGCCCGTAATTCTATAACAGTTGCTAAAAATTGGGCATGCAAATTTGGGCATGCACCCAGTTGGTTTGTGCAATTTAATTGAATAACAATCTAATTAGTGCTGATAATTGGCTTTTTAACAAGCAATTATTGGCACTAATTAGATTTAATTGAAATGTATGCATGTAAATTTAGGCACAGGATCTGCACCTAAATTGTATGCACAAGTCAATAAAGGGTGTGTGGAAAAGGGAGGGTCATGGGAGGATCAGGGCCATCCCTTTAAGGTATATGCCTAGTTTGAGAATAAGGTCATCCTCACCTAAATTTTGCATGGGTATTTCCAACACGTTTAAGTTGGTGCAAAGGCCGTGCCTAACGTTAGGCACAATTCCCAGGCATAAGCATTATTCTACAAACCATGCCTTTCTTTAAGTGCATTTTGTGGACTAGTACTCTTTTGGCATCAATTTTTTTGGTATGATATATAGAATTTACCCCTAGATTACTGCAACAGAATCTATGCGGGATGTAAAGAACAAATCATAAAGAAACTCCAAACTGCTCAAAACACAGCAGCCAGGCTTATATTCGGAAAAACAAGATTCGAAAGTGCCAAACCTTTACGAGAAAAACTACACTGGCTCCCAATCAAAGAATGTATTGCGTTCAAAATCTGCACCCTGGTTCACAAGATCAGTGACGGCAATGCCCCGGGATACATGACAGACCTTATAGACCTACCAACCAGAAACACAACAAAATCAACACGAACATACCTAAATCTCCACCACCCAAGCTGCAAAGGACTCAAATACAAATTAACCTATGCATCCAGCTTCTCTATGGAATGCACTACCGACCGTCGTGAAAACAACATACGACCACCTAATCTTCTGGAAACTCCAAAAGACTAACCTGTTCAAAAAGGCATACTCAAACGACCCTACCTAAATGCCTTAACCCTGCAACACAATAATATAAATGCTCGTACTGGACACAACCTACTCTTCCCCTTATGACCCCCAATGTGTCTATCAATCTTCTGTCATAACCTCACTTTGTATTTGTTCATGCTGGTATTGGCGACTGCCACTACTGTACTATGTAAGCCACATTGAGCCTGCAAATAGGTGGGAAAATGTGGGATACAAATGCAACAAAGAAATACATAAATATAGGGGGGAATTCAATAAATGAGGTCTTCAGTTAGATTCTGGGATGATCCGCTCTACGCTAGTATTCTGTAAAGAACACGCTGAGCAGAGCACCATTTACAGAGTACTAGCTTAGCGTGCATTTCACGCCTAACCTTGGGCGCAAGCACTTATGCCTGCCAAAAGCTGGAGTAAGTTCCTGCACACAATAATGGCCATTAGGCATAGAAATTCAGGTATTCTATAACATCGCGTCTAAATTCTAGGAACGCCTCTGACCGGCCCGTGCCCCTCCCCCTTTGGAGTTGTGTGCTATGAAATTTAGGTGTGCGTGTTATAGACTAAGGCATAGGGCGGATCCACACGTAACTCCTAATTACTGCTTGTTAGTGACAATTATTGACTTGTTAGCACCTAATTAGCTAATTAGTTTATGCTGAAATCTGTGATCCACGCCCGAATTTGCACGTCCAACTGGGTGACCTATACAGAATCTAAGGGATAAAGGACAGTTCTGTAACTGGGAGCCCGTATTTATGCATTCTTTGCCTCATCAGTGTAAAGAATGCTCGAAGTTATGCGCATGTGTACACTTACCTGCAAAAGTGTCAACAGGGTGCCTATAGTCTAAGTTATGATGGTGTGGGTAAGTGGCACAGTGCATAAATGCAAGGAGGCATGTACATAGGTGGAATAAGGGCGGGGCATGGGCGGGGCTCCCACTTATACGCATAAGTTACAGAATACTGTCAGTTACGCACATCCCTGCTGCATTTACATGACAAAGTTATAACGGGCCAATGGCTGATGAAGTTACAGGTGCATAAATGTGAGAAACACTGACACCAGGTTACGCTAATCTCTCTATATAAAACGCACCTCCAACATTCTGAAGCCTCCACAAGTCTCAACGTTCTAAATGCATGGTGGTGAAACCAGGAATTCGCCCATGAGTGTTGGCCCCACCCCCACATAAAACGTCATGACTTCGAGGGCGGACCAATGACATTCAACCAATCGCATCGCGAACCAGTAACTAAGCGACGGAACATGACATAAGACACATCGCGGAACAATGAAAACCAGCAGCACACAGTTGCTATGCGACGTCAACAGCAACGCTAAAAGGACCATATAGATCTCTGCTCTCCACACAAACAACGGACACGGAGGGCATATGAGGGAAGGAAAAAAACCAGCACATACACACACACTCTCACTCTTAACTGGCAATAATGAGCAACTGACCTGCCACTATCACAGGGACTGCTAGCACCTCTCTCTCTCACACACATACACACGGGACACAGAGGGGATGGAAGACAAGGAACGAATCGTTGGGTATGGAGGAGGCGGCAGGGGAGATAAGGCAAGAACTGCCTCAAATGTTTGTGCTGTGCTATGTACAATTATAATGCTGTCTCTTCATTTTGACCCTACCCTTTCACACTCTCTTTCACACAGACGCACACACACACACTTACACTGTCTCTATCTCACACACACACACACCCACACACATATACACACTCTCTCACACAGACACACAAACACGCCTCAAATGGTTCAGCTGTCCTATGTAAAATTTCACTGCTGTCTCTTCATTTTCACCCTACCTGTGCACACTCTCTTTCACACAGAGACACACACACACACTTTCTCTGTGTCACACACACACACACATACACACATACATATACACACTCTCACTCTCTCTATAGCCTTGCTAGCGCCCGTTTCATTTGTTTACGAAACGGGCCTTTTATACTAGTATTCTATAATGCAATCTGGGTGTCCAGATGACATTATAGAATAGATGTTTAGCAGTGATTAGGTAGCAACACCAGTAATTGGGAAGCATAGCCAGTGCTGGGCAGACTTCTACGGTCTGTGCCCTAATCGTGGCTGGACAGATTTGGATGGGCTGGAGTGGGGCTTTGATTACAACTTCAGAAGTTGGAGAACAAGGCCAGTGCCGAGCAGACTTGTACGGTTTTTGCCCTGAAAATGGCAAGGACAAATCAAGATCAAGTATAAATATGTAGTATTGCATCATACCTTATGCTATGAATTTATCTTGTTGGGAAGACTGGATGGACCATACAGGTCATTATCTGCCATCATCTACTATGTTACTATCCTGCTTATTTTCAAAGGAGAAGGACACCCATCTTCCGACACAAATCAGGAGATGGGCGCCCTTCTCCTAATGGCAGCCAAATCGGTATAATGGAAAGACGATTTTGGCCGCCCTCAACTGCAGTCCGTCACAAGAGCGGGGAAAGTTTAAGGGGGCGTGTTGGAGGCAAAGCAAAGGTGTAACGGGGGTGTGGTTAACACATGGGCTCCTTCGGCTGATAATGGAAAAAAGAAGGGCGGCCCTGACGAGCATTTGGCCGACTTTACTTGGGCCATTTATTTTCAGGACCAAGTCTGAAAAAGATGCCCAAACTGACCAGATGACCACCCGAGGGAATCGGGGATGACCTCCCCATACTCCCCCAGTGGTCACCAACCCCCTCCCACCCTAAAAAAAAATTACAAACATTTTTTGCCAGCCTCTATGCCAGCTTGAAATGTCATACTCAGCTCCATGACAGCAGTATGCAGGTCCCTGGAGCAGTTTTAGTGGGTGCAGTGCACTTCAGATAGGCGGACCCAAGTCCCCCCCACCTGTTACACTTGTGGTGGTAAAAGGGAGCCCTCCAAAACCCACCCGAAACCCACTGTACCCACATGTAGGTGCCCCTTCACCCATAAGGGCTATGGTAGTGGTGTACAGTTGTGGGGAGTGGGTTTTGGGGGGATTTGGGGGGCTCAGCACCCAAGGGAAGGGAGCTATGTACCTGGGAGAAATTAATGAAGTCCACTGCAGTGCCCCCTAGGGTGCCCGGTTGGTGTCCTGGCATGTGAGGGGGACCAGTGCACTACAAATGCTGGCTCCTCCCATGACCAAATGGCTTGGATTTGGCCGGTTTTGAGATGGCCGGCCTTGGTTTCCATTATCGGCGAAAACCGAGGCCGCCCATCTCTAAGTCTGGCGATCTCAACATTTAGGTCGACCATCTCTAAGGTTGACCCTAATGTTGAGATTTGGCCGGTCCCAACCGTATTATTGAAACGAAAGATGGATGCCCATCTTGTTTGATTATACAGTTGGCTCCGCCCCTTCCCGGGGCTGGCCCCGGAGATGGGCGCCCTTATAGATGGGCGCCCCCGTTCGATTATGCCCCTCTATGAGTCTCATTGCGCAGTATCAGGGCATTGAAATGGAGGTGCCCACTTATAGAATTGCGTCCATAGTATTTTGGTCCACCCAAACCGTGCCTGTAACACTCCCTCTTTAAATCTCAGTACCTCAGCACCTCTATGCCTAGATAGCAGCTTTCTGAAATGACTATTTACATGCATAGTCAATTTGCAAATGTAAATGTTGCTTTTTATACGTGTCGAGGATTCTAAAATGACTACCAATATATTGGTATCTATAAATTTCTTTCACATCCTGCCTCTGTTAAGTCTATTTAGTAAAGTGAAAACATTGGTTCTGAATTTACTTTTTCAATTTATAACCTGCTTTCCTGCAGGCTTAAATTGGGCATAAAACAATGAAGAATTCAGCATTTTTAACCCCCACAGACCCAGAATGGGGAAAGCCTCGACACATCAGACCCATTGGGATCCTTTTACTAAGGCATGTCGAAAAATGGCCTGCGCTAGTTTAGGCTCATGTATTTCAGCGCGCCTGCAAAAAAGACGCTTTTTTTGCCGAAAATAGATGTGTGGCAAAATAATAGTCAGTGCACGTCCATTTTGAGCCTGAGACCTTACCGCCTCCCATTGAATTAGTGGTAAGGTCTCACACGTTAACCGGGCGGTAATCGTCAGCGCACGTACACTGCCGATTACCACTCGGTTAGTGCCGCGCAGTAGAAAATAGAAATTATTTTCTGGCACGCATTTTGAAACCTGTGTCAAAATTAGAACTACCGTGCGCGGGGAATGCGGTAGCCGGGCGGTAGTTCTAATTTTATGCGCATTGTAAGTGTTTAGGCGCCTACATGTCTTAGTAAAAGGGGCCCCATTGTTAGCAACCAGAGCCAGCTCAACCACTGGATAAACTAGGCAGTCGCCTAGGGTGGCAGCTTTTGAGGGGCGGCAAAGAGTATCCCACAGGGAGGTTGGAAATTACATGCATGTGTGTCGTGGTGGGATTATGATTGTTGAGGTTAATTGTCAAAACCTCTGGGGAGTCTTAAGGTCCTAAAGTTTCTTGATAGGGAGGGGCGGGGGAGCAGGCACAAGTCTGAAGGCTCATCTAGGATGCCTAATCCCTTACACTGACCCTGTTAGCAAGAGCAGAAAGAGCTGGTTTCTGATGCAAACGTCACAGCCTAAGAGTTTGTCTGCCCCATGGACCTAGCTGGACTTCATTCATCTGGTATCTCTGACCTTTCCACAGAGTCATTACCATTTCAGAGCTGGCAGGGCTGGCTCAACATTCCCCCTGAAGACAGACAAAAATTTAATCTCTTTTACAAAAAAAACAGTAATGTGTCTTAGTTTTACACATTGATTTTATGATGCTGCCCCCTCCCCCTGCCCAATTTATTATGATCTGGCATCTTTTTGCTCTAAGAACTAGAACAGAAGAGTACTTGGTCATTTGATGTGTGACAGCTATGGTTGGCTTGAGCTGTATCTTGTAAAACAAAGTTCTCCTCCTTGCAGATCAATAGTATTTTTTAATGGAATATATAATAATCTTTGCATATATTTTATTGCAGACATGCTATTTAGTTAATGTCTACACAGAATGAATAGTGAAAGGGTTGAATGTTCCAGTAGAACAGTCCACATACAGGGTCATTTTCTATTTTGTGGTAATTTATCAGCCACCCATCACAATGTTTGCCAGAAGTGATTGAATCATATTGACCAATTCATCAATTGTTTTGTCAAATAATGCTGTGTTGGCTGTATAAATTTAATTTCTCAAAATAGGACTATACCAAAATTTGCCCTTAACCCCCCACCAACCCACATTCACACACCCACAACCAGGCCAGAAAGCAGAGTAATTATACAGGGATATTTACTTTTTTGGATCAAAGTCCAAGCTAATTCCTATCAAATCCTACAACAAAGAACCTCACTCTATTATTCCAGGAATATCAATGTTCCCTGACTGGGTCCAAATATAAAATCATTGCTCAATAATACTGAACTCAGAGATCAAGGCCAGGACTCTTTTTGGTGAACCACCAAGACAAGAATCTCCCTATTCAGATCCATGATCATGACTCTCTTATCAACCACCAAGACCAACATCCTCCCTGCTCAATTCCATGACCAGGACTCTCTAGTCAAACACCAAGACTAAAAACCTCCTTGTTCAATTATGACTCTCTACTCAACCATGAAGATCAAGATCCTCCCTGGCCAATTCTATGATCAGGACTCTGTGTACTCAACCATGAAGACCAAGATCCTCCCTGGTCAATTCCATGACCAGGATGCTCTACTCAGCCACCAAGACTGGATGTTCTGTGCTACTACTACTACTACTACTTGACATTTCTAAAGCGCTACTAGGGTTACGCAGTGCTGTACAATTTAACATAGAAGGACAGTCCCTGCTCAAAGGAGCTTACAATCTAAAGGTCAAATGTACAGTGCTCAGCTCCATCACAGAGAATCACTTACTGAATCTGTAAGATCTCTTTTTCATTGTCCCCAAATGTAGTCTTTCCTAGAATGATACTTGAAACTGGGAGACTGACTGCTCAATCACCTGGACCAAAATCTTAGGGGAAAAGGAGGAAAGGGGATGGGATTTTATGTACTGCCTTTCTGTGGTTACAATCAAATTGGTTATTATATATAGGAATTTATTTTGTACCTATCAGTCTGATCCCCAAGAGCAAAGCTCTCACTATTTAATCCACAAGATTGAAAACATCACTTAATTCCAGCAAGTTCCTTGTTGTCCAACCTCCCCTCATCAGGGTAAGCTATTCAGTAATTCCTTACACACAACCACATTCCAGTGGTTTGTTATTTTTCCTCCTCAGATATTAGCTTTTATTAAACTGGAACAGGGAACCCTTCTAAATCACTCTGGTGAAATTCTGTCTTAACCAGCAGGCATAAATCAGCCAGCTGGGTGAAGGGAGGCCAAGAGAGAGGCCGTTGGTTGGGTGAACCCATCAGAAAGTTACAGGCTCTGTATACAGAGAGCAACTCCAGGGAAAATTATAAGGAAGATGGAGGAGGGGGACCTTCTTTTAATTTTGCAGCATTGCTACATTTCATTCTGCCCTGTGGGAATGGACGACTCTCCCTTCTCAGCACCAAATATTTCTGATGCACTGCAGGAACGTAATGCATCTCACCTGTAAATGACCACAAATAAATATAACACTGCATGCCACCATGCCAGAGGAAGGATGGGATTATTCTGTACTTTGGGTATGTGTGCACAACTTGAGCCAAGAGCCGAAATCAATCTTTCCTTCCTCTGCAAGACTGGATGGTATTGTCGGAGACTATTTTCCGCTGGAGGGGATAAAACCAGGTGTGAATTCCTAATCATTGCTTGAATCGGGGAGACCTATCTCTACTCATTAGAACACTTGGCTATGTGCACATGTGTGTGTGTTATGAGGGGAGGGTGTTCCCTCTTTGTTACCATGTGGGCTAAAAACTCACAAACAGACAAGCATCAATAATCACCATCACCACAGGCCATTAATTCATAATGGAAACTGCTGAACCAATATGCCAAAAACAATCTGAAAATCAAGCATAAGCAATTTGCACATAGAAATATGCCTTGCAACTGAAGACCAACAATGAAATTGAACTCCTTCTCATACAAGCTGGCTCTTTGCTATAAAATGATGCTGGAAGATTTATAATGGCTGTCAATCAACACAGGAGCTCAGAACCCCCTAACAACTGTGGAAGCAGAGTAACAGCACCAGCAGTGAACAGGTTTCTGATCTTGTAAGACCAATTCTCAAAATCCCTAGCATCTGCCCAGACACAGTATTCTGAGTCAGATTCTTATAAGCTTGGGTGTCTAAACCTTACTGCATCTTGGTGTCAAGTTTGTTTAAAACTCCTTCAGAAGGCAGCTCTAACATATCCTTCCATGCACAGAGCAAACTTCTGATGTATGACTGGAACTTCTAAAGTCAAACTGATTCCTGGTGACCACATTTGAGCTTACACACATATTAAAAATTGGTGAACACTTATTCCTGAATTAATGATATACGCATAGCCTATCACAATTCAGTTTACAATGGTCTTGAATTTTCCTCCATAAAAAAAAGCTCCAACTTCTTCATAACATGGCTGTTTGGTTACTTTATTAAAAAAAAAAAAAAACAACAACAAAAAATAGAAATATGATCATTTAACCTCTTTATTAATAGCAGGGCATTGCAATCCAGTGTTTTATAGATTAAGGTTCAAGATTCAACTTCTAACGTACAAATCCTTATCCAAGGATGTGATAAAACAGTGGGTTTTTAAGCCTGTAAAACTGCCTTAATTCTTTAAGTGTATTTCTCCTATTGGCCAGCAGGTGGTGCTTCCTTACTTTAAAGCTGTTACAGAGGAATGACTGTTCCTTCTTTAGTGTGTCACAGATAGGAAGTAAGATGCAGTCTACTTTTGAAAACTTGTTGGTCTGTTCTCTGATTGGCCCAGGAGCTCAATTCATCTAGGATGTACTGTTTTTTTCCCCAGTCTTAACCAGGGAGAAGAGAGAGAAAGATCTCTTTGCTGAGGCCCTGTGCTCCACAGATTTTGCAACTGGGTAAACTGCACACTGGACTTCATTTTGTGACGCTGAGTAGGAGGAGGACATGGCAGAGCTAACAAGTCAAGGGTTAGCTGCAAGGGGATTTGGAAAAGAAAAGATTACACTCATTTGCAGGGGAAAGTACGGTCCCTATTTCTAATGCTTTGGATCATTTTACTACTGCTTAAAAAAATGTCCTCTGGACTGTGGAAATGTGAATTTCAATAAACAGAATCAATTGAAGGGGCTTTTATTGAAAACCTGCTACAAAGAAGACAACAAGAAAATTCCTATTTATAATTAATTTTTAAAACATTTTTCTTTCTACTTTTTTGAAGTAGATCACAAAGGGGGCTTACAGCTAATTTTGTTTTCTGCATGTTGGTATCCCTCTTCTCAAATGTTCTAGGCATGCAGTTTATAGCTGGAAGTGAGTTGTAACATGACAGACTGACTACTAGAGTAGGAGGGTTGCTAGTGTTTGGCTTTAACAGCCAGGCTTTGGGTGGGGTGGTGCGGGAGCAGGGGGTGGGAGAACAGGATTGGAATTGAAAAGCTCAAAGTGACTAGTCAACTGACTGAAGATATTTTGTTTCACCCAAGGCTGTATTTTTTAATGCTTTCTCCCAACAACCCCTCTCACTGGCACATCTTTCTCTCGTGACCCCCCCCCCCCCCCCCCAGGATCTTTTTTTCACCGCCCCCCCCAGGCACATCTTTTTCTTGCTGAACCCCTCCCCCAATGCATCCTTCTCTCTTCCTTTTTTTCTGGCAGCACCCAGTTCTTACCTTTTCTGCGGCTTCTTTAACCCTGCTCCTCATGGCCACTCCACTGAAAGCACACTGCTCTCACTCAACCAAAAGCCTCTGTAACAGGAAGAGAGAGGTTTGGGGCCGGGTGAGTCACAGAAGCGTGCCTTCAGTGCAGCAGCCATAAGGAGCGGGGAAAAAGGAGCCACAGAGAAAAGGGGGATGCTGGAGTGCTGAAGAGGTAAAGCAATGCTAGATGTTTGTTGTTTGCGGGTGGGGGAGAGGCACCATTTTACTCGCATTAAAAATTTAAATTCTCGTTAAACATTTAACGCGTTAATTGCGTTATTAACACACTAAATGTTCAGCCTTATTTAATATCTTTACATTTGACAACACAATACCACATTGCTAGAGTGGAGGAGTATCCTAGTGGTTAGTACAGTGGACTTTGATCCTGGGGAACTGAGTTCAATTCCCACTGCAGCTCCTTGTGACTCTGGGCAAGTCACTTAACCCTCCATTGCCCCTGGTACAAAATAAGTACCTGAATATATGTAAACTGCTTTGAATGTAGTTGCAAAAACCTCAGAAAGGTGGTATATCAAGTCCCATTTCCCTTTCCCTATTGGAGATTCTAGATGGAATGTTGCTACTATTGAAATTCTGTTGCTACTATTTGAGATTCTACATGGAATGTTGCTATTCCACTAGCAACATTCCATGTAGAAGCCTGCCCTTGCAGGCTTCTGTTTCTGTGAGTCTGACGCCCTTGCGCGTACGTCAGACTCACAGAAACAGAAGCCTGCGCGACCGCATTGCTGATCTGCAAGGGCAGGCTTCTACATGGAATGTTGATAGTGGAGGAGTAGCCTAGTGGTTAGTGTAGTGGACTTTGATCCTGGGGAACTGAGTTCAATTCCCACTGCAGCTCCTTGTGACTCTGGTTACGTCACTTAACCCTCCATTGCCCCTGGTACAAAATATATGTAAATCGCTTTGAATGTAGTTGCAAAAACCTCAGAAAGGTAGTATATCAAGTCCCATTTCCCTTTAATTGGGATTATGACTGCTATAGCTCTTAAGTATATACTGAGCTCTTGGAAAAATGCTTCGGATCTTAACGTGCAATTATGGTGGCATGATGTCTGTACTATATATAAATAGCTCTCAAAAATAATCTAGGAAAACTCAAGCCATATGGAAGCTCATTAAGGATTTCCTTGAAAACTGATTTCATATTGCATATATATATATATATATATATATATATATATATACTGTTTCATGACATGTAGTGTAATTGTACCCTTTCGCATTTGTAGCATGCTTACCATAGGATGAGTATAGATTTTTTCTCTCATTTCTTTTTTTTTATTATTTATAAATTTTTTATTAATCAATCAATATAACAACATTCTGGAGCCTCAGACTCCCAAAACATTCCAAACTACAAGTAGTCAAACATTGTCCACAAACCATTTTTCTCCCCTTGTCCCTACCACCCCCCTCCATCCCCCCATCCTCTCCCCACTCCCCCCTCCTCCTCCTCCCCCCCCCTTCCCCGCCTTTTATTCTTTGGTTTATCCAAGCCTAGTCACTGAGTTTCCAACCAGAATTACCTCCAGATGTATCCATTCTTCTGCTGTGGGATTGAAGCGCCCTCTACGTCTATCTGTCATCTTTTCCATAGCAGCTACCATCCTAAGTTTCTCTACCCATTCATTCCCTGTGGGTCCCCTTGTTTGTTTTCTCTCATTTCTATCCTGTGGACACTCATTCCTATACGGTTTCAACACTATTCATACTCTGAATTTCTTCAATTCTTAAATCTTCTTGTTTCTTCTTTAGAAATAAATATTGTTGAAGTAAAAAAAAATCTCGCTGTATAATACCTTGTGTTCCTTCGCGAGCTCTACGCTGTACACCGCCTTAGGTGAATCTCTTCATAAAGGTGGCTAATAAATCCCAATCAAACATATAAATGGCAAGAGGCATACTCACTCGCAAATGCGCAGTAGGGACTTTCTCTGTCCCACCCCCGCGTCAATACGTGATGACGGGGGCGTGACAGAGAGGGAACCTGTACACCTGCGAGTGAGGGAACCGCCGTCACCACCACTCCCCCACCCCCCCCAGGGTTGCCGCTACCGCTCCCCCCACCCACCCGGAGTCGCTGCCGCCACCCACCCTCCACCTGGCCCGGGTACCTGGCTTCACTATTCAATTCAAACCGCCGGAACGCAGCACACAGCTCATCTGAGCTGCCGTTGGCCTTCCTTACCTGCCGACGTTACGTCACACGAGGGCGGAACACAGGCAGAGAAGAAGGAAGGCCGACGGCAGCTCAGATGAGCTGTGTGCTGCGTTCCGGCGGTTTGAATTGAATAGTGAAGCCAGGTACCCGGCCCGGGTGGAGGGGTGGCGGAGGGGACTCCGGGGGGGGGGGGGGGGTGGCGACCTATCCAGGGGGGGCCTTTCAAACCCCCCCTTCCTTTACTAGCCCGTTTTTACGGGCTCAACGGCTAGTAAATAAATAAAGGATAAATACATTCTTTCAATGATAATTTGTTTGCAGTTCCTATTCCGTCAAGGGCTCATTATGAACCTACATGTCCCTCTGCCTTTTGTTATCTGGCTCCAGATGCTCTACCTTGATATCTGAGAGGGGAAAACTTAGCTGACAGGTTTAAGAAGGGATTAAAAACCCTCCTTTTTGAACAATGAGGCACTGGATTGAGGAAGGCATGCAGTTGCTGTCCTCTCATGGGGTCTTGGTTTTTGTCTTTTTTGTTTATTTTATTTTACTAATTATTTTCAAAAATGTTTCCTTTTTGTTGTGGCAGTAAGATATATGTGCAATGTTCCTTCCCTCACAAATCATTATTTTTAATTTTGTAATTGCTTACACTCTGTTGCTGCAATGTTTATGTATTATTTTGCATCATTTTATTATTATTTTATGTTACATTTGTACCCTGCGCTTTCCCACTCATGGCAGGCTCAATGCGGCAGGCAACAGAGGGTTAAGTGACTTGCCCAGAGTCACAAGGAGCTGCCTGTGCCTGAAGTGGGAATGGAACTCAGTTCCTCAGGACCAAAGTCCACCACCCTAACCACTAGGCCACTCCTCCACTGTTGGTGCTATTTGAGATTCTACATGGAATGTTGCTATTCCACTAGCAACATTCCATGTAGAAGTCGGCCCTTGCAGATCACCAATGTGGCCACGCAGGCTTCTGCTTCTGTGAGTCTGACGTACGTGCAGGACATCAGACTCACAGAAACAGAAGCCTGCGCAGCCTTCTACATGGAATGTTGCTAGTGGAATAGCAACGTTCCATGTAGAATCTCCAATAGTATCTATTTTATTTTTGTTACATTTGTACCCTGCGCTTTCCCACTCATGGCAGGCTCAATGCGGCTTACATGGGGCAATGGAGGGTTAAGTGACTTGCCCAGAGTCACAAGGAGCTGCCTGTGCCTGAAGTGGGAATCGAACTCAGTTCCTCAGGACCAAAGTCCACCACCCTAACCACTAGGCCACTCCTCCATTGTTGCTACTATTTCAGATTCCATGTAGAAGCCGGCCCTTGCAGATCACCAATGTGGCCGCGCAGGCTTCTGCTTCTGTGAGTGTGACGTACGTGCAGGACGTCAGACTCACAGAAACAGAAGCCTGCGCAGCCTTCTACATGGAATGTTGCTAGTGGAATAGCAACATTCCATGTAGAATCTCCAATAGTAGCAACATTCCATGTAGAATCTCCAATAGTATCTATTTTATTTTTGTTACATTTGTACCCTGCGCTTTCCCACTCATGGCAGGCTCAATGCGGCAGGCAATGGAGGGTTAAGTGACTTGCCCAGAGTCACAAGGAGCTGCCTGTGCCTGAAGTGGGAATCAAACTCAGTTCCTCTGTTCCCCAGGACCAAAGTCCACCACTCTAACCACTAGGCCACTCCTCCAGTTTGGCAAATAAAATAACTGACACAACTGAAGGCTGATGCTACAAAACACATCCCAAGATTCCTCTTTACACATCTTCACACAAGCCATACGCTCCAAAACACACCCCCAAAGCTGCTTACATAATTCTATCACATGATACAACCCACCATAATTCCTATGTTCAAATCCCCATTACACACTACACTGCACATATAACTTCTAACTCAGCATTTTCAATCGGTGTGCTGCGGCGGCTCCAGGTCATCGGCATCACCTATCTTCCTCCTCCCATCCCTTGGGTCTCTCTCCTCTCTGCCGCAATTCTACAAACTTTGCAGTTGCAGAGATGCCAATGGGTCCCAATTTTTGAGAGGGAGATTTTAGTACAACCCCCCCCCCCCCCCAGCCCTGCCCCACTTTGCATTGGCTCCACCCCCTGGCACACCTCAAACCCACGGCCATTTCAGAAAATATTTTATTTAATAGCCTAATACCCTTTACAATTAGCTTTCTGAGGCCAAAGCTTCCTGCCTCAGGTCAGTATAATGATGTTATGGTATCCTCTCCTGACCTGAGGAAGGAAGTGTTGGTCTCTGAAAGCTAATCAAAAATGTTTTAAAATCAGTGAAGGTATCACCTTATTTTCTATATTGTGTTTTATTTGCATTTATTAAACTTTGTTAACACATTACTTTATCCTAAATTAAAAATAAAATTATTTTCTTTACCTTTTACTTTTTCTAATTGTGTTGCTCCCAGTCTCTTGATTCTGCTTTCCTTCGTCTTTCTCTTGCCAGGGTTTCCTGTCCATTCATTACCTATGGCTTTTCATCTTTTCCTCACCCTTGTTCTCCACATGCCCCTTTCCTTTTATTCTCCAGTCTTTCACTACTCTGTCCACTCCCCCTTTCTATCCAGCAGCTCCCCTCTTTCTCTCCCCATCCTTCCAGTGTCTCCCCTCTTTCTTTCTACATCCTTCCGTCCAGCGTCTCCCTTTTCTTCCTACCCTTCCATCCAGCATCTTCCCTCTTTCTCTCCCGATCCTTCCACCCATCTACCCTCTCTTCTGATTCTTCCTTCTAGTGTCTCTCTCTCTACTCTTTTCTGTTCAGTGTCCCCTATTTCTCTCTCCACATCCTTCCAGTCTCTCCTCTTTCTCTCTGCATCCTTTCATCCATCTCCTCTCTTTCTCTCCCTATCCTTCTATCCAGTGTCTTCCCTCTTTCTCTTCCTATCCTTCCATCCGTTTTCCTCTTTCTCCTCCATCCTTCCATCTTCCCTCTTTCTCTCCTTATCCTTCCATCCATCTACCCCCCTCTCCCGATCCTTCCATCCAGTGTCTCTCTCTCTATCCCCTTCTTTCCATACAGTGTCTCTCTCTCTACCCTTTTCCATTCATCATGTCCTCTCTTTCTCTCCCCACCCTTCAATGTCTCTCCTGTTTCTCTCCCTACCCTTTCTTCCAGCATCTTCCCTCTTTCTGCTCTCAGCCAGGATCTCCCCCTCCTTTCTCCCCATCATCGGCAGCTTCTCTCTTTCTCCAGCCCTTCTCCATGTCCCCTCCTTCTCTCCCCATCTTCCCACTCTCTCCATTCTACCTGCCTCTCACTCCCCCTTCCACCTGATAATCTTTTCCTGGCCACTGCTGCTTCTCCTGTTGAGCAGCAGCGGCCGCAACAAAAAAAATGCAAGCACGGGGCCGCAGGCAGCCTTCAAGCATGAGTTGTCGGCACTGTAGCTGCTCCTCTCTCTGTCCCTGGAGACGATGTCAACTTCCTGCTCCTCCAGGGGTAGAGGAGAAAGGAGCAGCTGCAGAGCCAACAGCCCATGCTTGAAGGCTGCTGCGGCCCCGCACTTGCTTTTTTTCTTTTTCTTTTTTGGTTGCGGCCACTGCTGCTGAAGAGAAGCAGCAGTGGCCAGGAAATTAATACCGGGTGGAAGGGGGTGCTGCCGATGGTGTCTCAGCAGGAGACTTTCCCACTTTGGCGGGAGTGCGGGAGAGAGTCTCCTGCTGAATGCGGCAGACTTGGCAGGTCTACAGTTGCCGGCAGCTATTAGAACAGGCATTCTTCTGGCCAGCCTCGGGGTCCTTCCTTCTGATGCAACTTCCTTTTGCCATGGAGGGACATGGCAGAGGGATAGCCTCCTGACAGTCAGAGGAAAGCCTGTTCTAATAGCTGCCAGCAACCGCAAAGTTTGTAGAATTGTGGCAGAGAGGATATAGAGGTCTGAGAGGTGGAAGGAGGAATGTAGCAGAACATATTGGACCCATGGGAGGGAATGGGGGTAGGGAGGAGGAGAGACAATACCACAGAGGAAAATGAGTGAAATATTGCACATATAGGGAAGGGAAGAGGGGAGATAGGCTGAAAATAAAGAGAAGGAAGGGGAGACAGGCTTCATGTGTAATTAAACTCTGGAATTCATTGCGAGAGAATGAAGTAAAAGCAGTTAGCTTAGCGGGGTTTAAAAAAGGTTTGAATAGCTTTCTATAAGAAAAGTCCATAAGCCATTAATAAGATGGACTTGGGGAAAATCTACTGCTTATTTCTAGGATAAGCAGCATAAAATGTATTGTACTGTTTTGGGATCTTGCCAGGTACTTACAACCTGGATTGGTCACTGTTGGAAACAGGATTCTGAAGGAACTCAACTTACGCTGTAGATAAATAATGTTGTGTATTGGCGCTAGTTCTGTTTGCTGCGTCCTCATAGAGGACATTGTAATTGGCCTTCACCTCGGCAACCAAGAGGTGCAGTTCATTGGGCAAAAAGTTACCCTTCCTTTTGGCTGCCATTGTATCTGCACCTAAAGGTTCCGCGTGGAGTACGGCGCTATTTATAATCTAACCTAAACTTTGGCATGAAAGCATGGTGTGGTGATGTCAGCACCGATCTCTCATAAATGGTGTTCAGGTGTAGGTGAGTTTGTCCTCGGGTCTCACAGAAGGTGTGCTTGCATTCTCTGGTGCTTATGATATTTTGCAGTTTTGGTGCTTTGATCCTAAACTATACCCATTTTCTTAGGTTAGTGTCTCTGCTGCTTCTCCTCACCTCTACCATCTCCACTTCTGTCCATTCATCATCCCTTCCCAGTCCCCTGCTGTCTCTTTCCCCCTCCCCATTTCCCACCCCAATCCTTATTTCTAGGACATCCAGTGCTTATTTCTAGGATAAGCAGAATACAATGTATTGTACTGTTTTGGGATCTTGCCAAGTACTTGTGACCTGCATTGGCCACTGTTGGAAACAGGATGCTGGGCTTGATGGACCTTCGGTCTGTCCCAGTATGGCAACACTTATATACTTACTAGTAAAAAAGGCCCATTTCAGAGCAAATGAAACGGGCGCTAGCAAGGTTTTCGTCGCCAACACCCCCCCCCCCGTCAACCCCTTCATTGTTGTGCCATTGCTCCGCCCCCAACGTCATGACGTTTGACGCGAGGGCGGGGCCCGGAGCGATTTGCCCTCCCCCCCGCCTCCCTCCCTGCCAACCCCTTCGTTGTTCTGCCATTGCTCCGCCCTCGAGGGCGGGGCCCGGAGCGATTTTGGTGGCTTCACCACCACGAACCTTCAAACCTTTTTGAAGGAAGTCAGGGCTTGGCTTCACTGACGTCACTGTCCTCAGACCGTTGAGGGTGAGTTTTATTATAGTAGATAAGGAGGCAGAGAAATTGAAGACATAGGGAAGGTGAGAAAAGAAAATAACAAATGGAAAGGAAACCCTGAAAACACAGTTAAGAGCATAGACAGAGGAAAACAGAACCGAAGATTGGGAACATGATGATTAGAATAATAACATCACCAGACAAAGGTAGGAAAAATGATTTTATTTTCAGTTTAGTGATTGAATTATGTCGGTGTTGAGAGTTTACATCTGTCGGCTTTATTTTGCACTATACAGGAGGACATGCATTTCTTTCTATTTTTCTGGTGCTGCACAACTTGAAGAGTCCGGAATCTTTGCTGTCAGCTTTTGTCTGCATGTGTTTTGCGGTTCCCTATTTTGTATCAGTTAAGAGTCACGTTCTGTCTCTGAAACTGAGGTGAAGGATTCTGCTGGCATACGATGTCTGTGTAGGGCATCTTGTTCCAGTTCCCCAGTAGTAGGTATATCGGTGCTCTAATTCCTTCTGAAGGTTACAGGTACTGGTGGGGATGGAATGGATCTTAGCAGGGATGGGCAGGTATGGGTTAGATTCCAGTGATGTGCCTTGTCAATTTTTGCACCTTGTGTGCCGCGAGATGAACTAGGTTGAAAATCGCTGCTCTGACTTGAAGATATAGCCATGTTCCCAGAAAAGTACAACCCCCAACCCACAATTTCCTACCCACCCAAACATGCCCCATCACCTCCAAACACACCTCTCACATGCCCAAATGCACTCCCCTCCCCTCCCCTACTTTTCTATACCACCTGGACGCATGTGATAGAACCCTGGGTGTAGAGCTAGATTCAGCGATGTCCTTTAAATCTCAGTTGAAGATAGTGATTTAAGTTAAGGATGCTACAGACATTAAAAGACTTAGGGGGTCTTTTACAAAGGTGCACTAGCGTTTTTAGTGCACATTAAAAAGTCATGTGCACTAAACGCTAAGATGCCCATCATGCAAGGTTCCACGTTAGGAGTTACGGACCAAGAAAGGGATCTGGGTGTTGTCGTCGATAATACACTGAAACCTTCTGCTCAGTGTGCTGCTGCGGCTCGGAAAGCGAATAGAATGTTGGGTATTATTAGGAAAGGTATGAAGAACAGGTGTGAGGATGTTATAATGCCGTTGTATCGCTCCATGGTGCGACCGCATCTTGAGTATTGTGTTCAATTCTGGTCGCCGCATCTCAAGAAAGATATAGTAGAATTGGAAAAGGTGCAGCGAAGGGCAACTAAAATGATAGCGGGGATGGGACGACTTCCCTATGAAGAAAGACTAAGGAGGCTAGGGCTTTTCAGCTTGGAGAAGAGACGGCTGAGGGGAGACATGATAGAGGTATATAAAATAATGAGTGGAGTGGAACAGGTGGATGTGAAGCGTCTGTTCATGCTTTACAAAAATACTAGGACTAGGGGGCATGCGATGAAACTACAGTGTAGTAAATTTAAAACAAATCAGAGAAACCTTTTCTTCACCCAACGCATAATTAAACTCTGGAATTCGTTGCTGGAGAACATGGTGAAGGCGGTTAGCTTGACAGAGTTTAAAAAAGGGTTAGACAGTTTCATAAAGGACAAGTCCATAATCCATTACTAAATGGACTTGGGAAAAATCCACAATTCCAGGAATAACATGTATAGAATGTTTGTACGTTTGGGAAGCTTGCCAGCTGCCCTTGGCCTGGATAGGCCACTGTCGTGGACAGGATGCTGGGCTCAATGGACCCTTGGGCTTTTCCCAGTGTGGCATTACTTATGCACTTATGTAGGAGTATAATGGGCATCTTAGTATTTAAAACACACTCATTTTTAGCACGCACTAAAAATGCTAGTGCACCTTTGTAAAAGGGGCCCTTACTGGGCTAAGATCATTCTCATATAGTAATTCATACTCTGGTTCTGCCCCATGTTGATTATTGTAGTGCCTTATATGTGGGATTGTCACAGTCATCATTGGGAGCCTTAACCGTAACTCAAAATGTCTCAGCTTGCCTCCTGTATGGAGTTTCTCGATTCAAGCATAATACTCTGATTTTGCAGAGTTTGCATTGGCTTCCCATTTTTTTTTTTTTTAGTGTGTGCAATTTAAGATACTAGTGTTAATGCATAAGGCATTAAAGAGTTTGGACCTCTTTCTGTTGCTTCCTCTTGAAGAATTTATCGCCTGATTCGTCTGTCGAGATCACAAGATAAAATATTTGTTAGACTTTTCATCTATCTGTCAAGTCCGCCTAGACGAAAATTGTTCTTGGATTTTCTCAGTTGCAGGGCTGGTCTTTTGGAATACTTCAGCACAAGAGACAAATTGTTTCATTATTAGCCTCTTTTCAGAAGCATTTCAAGGCATATCTATTCAAATAAGCTTTCCTGGATGAGTAAAGCGGTACTGCTAGATACTTGGTTTCATTTTTATTATTTGTGGTTGTTCAGTGCATCAGATTACTGTTATCAGTACAACTTTTATTGTGTATTCTGTGTTTTTTTATGTTGTTATTGTGTTATGGTTCTGTCTACTTTTATGTTAAAGTTTATCAATAGAAATCATGCAAAATAAAACATGGAAAAGAAAATAAGATGATACCTTTTTTATTGGACATAACTTAATACATTTCTTGATTAGCTTTCGAAGGTTGCCCTTCTTCGTCAGATCGGAAATAAGCAAATGTGCTAGCTGACAGTGTATATAAGTGAAAACATTCAAGCATTACTATGACAGTAAAATAGATACTATTGGAGATTCTACGTGGAATGTTGCTACTATTGGAGATTCTACGTGGAATGTTGCTATTCCACTAGCAACATTCCATGTAGAAGGCTGCGCAGGCTTCTATTTCTGTGAGTCTGACGTCCTGCACGTAGGTGCAGGACGTCAGACTCACAGAAGCAGAAGCCTGCGCGGCCACATTGGTGATCTGCAAGGGCCGACTTCTACATGGAATGTTGCTAGTGGACTAGCAACATTCCATGTAGAATCTATAGAAATCAAACAAAATAAAACATGGAAAAGAAAATAAGATGATACCTTTTTTATTGGACATAACTTAATACATTTCTTGATTAGCTTTCGAAGGTTGCCCTTCTTCCTCAGATCGGAAATAAGCAAATGTGCTAGCTGACAGTGTATATAAGTGAAAACATTCAAGCATTACTATGACAGTAAAATAGATACCATTGGAGATTCTACATGGAATGTTGCTACTATTGGAGATTCTACATGGAATGTTGCTATTCCACTAGCAACATTCCATGTAGAAGGCTGCGCAGGCTTCTGTTTCTGTGAGTCTGATGTCCTGCACGTATGTGCAGGACGTCAGACTCACAGAAGCAGAAGCCTGCGCGGCCACATTGGTGATCTACAAGGGCCGACTTCTACATGGAATGTTGCTAGTGGAATAGCAACATTCCATGTAGAATCTATAGAAATCAAACAAAATAAAACATGGAAAAGAAAATAAGATGATACCTTTTTTATTGGACATAACTTAATACATTTCTTGATTAGCTTTCGAAGGTTGCCCTTCTTCGTCAGATCGGAAATAAGCAAATGTGCTAGCTGACAGTGTATATAAGTGAAAACATTCAAGCATTACTATGACAGTAAAATAGATACTATTGGAGATTCTACGTGGAATGTTGCTACTATTGGAGATTCTACGTGGAATGTTGCTATTCCACTAGCAACATTCCATGTAGAAGGCTGCGCAGGCTTCTATTTCTGTGAGTCTGACGTCCTGCACGTAGGTGCAGGACGTCAGACTCACAGAAGCAGAAGCCTGCGCGGCCACATTGGTGATCTGCAAGGGCCGACTTCTACATGGAATGTTGCTAGTGGAATAGCAACATTCCATGTAGAATCTATAGAAATCAAACAAAATAAAACATGGAAAAGAAAATAAGATGATACCTTTTTTATTGGACATAACTTAATACATTTCTTGATTAGCTTTCGAAGGTTGCCCTTCTTCCTCAGATCGGAAATAAGCAAATGTGCTAGCTGACAGTGTATATAGTGAAAACATTCAAGCATTACTATGACAGTAAAATAGATACCATTGGAGATTCTACATGGAATGTTGCTACTATTGGAGATTCTACATGGAATGTTGCTATTCCACTAGCAACATTCCATGTAGAAGGCTGCGCAGGCTTCTGTTTCTGTGAGTCTGATGTCCTGCACGTATGTGCAGGACGTCAGACTCACAGAAGCAGAAGCCTGCGCGGCCACATTGGTGATCTACAAGGGCCGACTTCTACATGGAATGTTGCTAGTGGAATAGCAACATTCCATGTAGAATCTATAGAAATCAAACAAAATAAACATGGAAAAGAAAATAAGATGATACCTTTTTTATTGGACATAACTTAATACATTTCTTGATTAGCTTTCGAAGGTTGCCCTTCTTCGTCAGATCGGAAATAAGCAAATGTGCTAGCTGACAGTGTATATAAGTGAAAACATTCAAGCATTACTATGACAGTCTGACAGGGTGGGAGGATGGGGGTGGGTAGGAGGTATGCATGGGGACATCAAACCATATCATTGATATTAAAGTTAAATTTAAAGTTGATGTTAAAGTTTTAAATTATGCATGTTTTGCCTGTTATCTGCTTAAATTATACAGATAATGTGGGATTCAAATTAGTTAAATAAAATTTTTAAAAAACCTCCATAGAACCAAAAATCTGCCAGAAAGCATGCTTTTCCTCCCTGTTTGTTTAATAAAAGCTACGGATAAGCAAACAAGCACAAGGAACAGGGGGCGTCCAATCAGTGCTTTATTGAACAGACCCGACACGGTCTGTGTTTCGGTGAAACCGCCTGCATCAGGGGCCTTGTGCAGAGACAATCTTCAATTATACATCGGTCAATCAGTAAATAGATAAATCTTGCTCACAGCAAGAAAGACGTCTAGGAATGGTGTGGAGCAAACAACAGAACAGTGGAAATGCTGCCATTCAGTCTGAGCTTCCTTCAAACGATGAAACTCAGACTGAACGGCAACAGTTTTACTGTTCTATGTTCATAGGCGTCTTTTAGGGGCATAATCGAACGGCGCTGGCCATCTCCAGGGCAGGGGTGTATCTGGACTCTGGCGGTAGGGGGGGCCAGAGCCAGAGGGAGGGGGCACATTTTAGCCCCCCCCCTGGCGCCACCGATCCCCCCCCCCCCCCCCCCGCCATTTCCGGACCTCCCCCCGCCACTGCCAGACCCCCCCTCGCCACCAATGACACTCTCCACCCCCTCCCGCCGCCGCCAACCCTCCCCCGCTGCTGTCACTTACCTTTGCTGGCGGGGGACCCCAACCCCTCGCCAGCCGAAGTCCTCTCTTCCATGCAGGCTGCAAGTTGCAATGCTTCCTGTTCTTCTGAGTCTGACGTCCTGCACGTACAACGCGCAGGATGTCAGACTGAGTTCCAAATTCTGAGTCTGACGTCCTGCACGTTGTACATGCAGGGCGTCAGACTCAGAAGAACAGGAAGCGTTGCAACTTGCATCCTGCACAGAAGAGAGGACTTCGGCTGGCGGGGGCTTGGGGTCCCCCACCAGCAAAGATCGGCGACGGGTTGGTGGCGGGCATGCAGGAGGGAGGGGGAGGTGGAGAGGGTCAATGGTAGGGGGGTCCAGGGCGAAATCTGTGGGGGCCCAGGCCCCTGTGGCCCCACACAGATACGCCCCTGCTCCAGGGCCGGCTCCATAAGTGGGCGGAGCCAACCATATTTTCGAAAAAGATGGCCGGCCATCTTTTTCTTCGCTAATACGGTTGGCCCCGGCCAAATGTCAGAGCTGGCCGAGTTTCAGATGGCCGGCATCGGTTTTCGCAGATAATGGAAACGAATGCCGGCGATCTCAAACCCGGTGAATTCCAAGGCATTTGGTCGTGGGAGGAGCCAGCATTTGTAGGGCACTGGCCCCCCTCACATGCCAGGGCACCCTAGGGGGCACTTCTAAAAAAAAATAATAAAAATAAAAATAGCTCCCAGGTGCATAGCTCCCTTACCTTGGGTACTGATCCCCCCAAATCCCCCCCAAAACCCACTCCCCACAACTCTACACCACTACCATAGCCCTAAGGGGTGAAGGGGGGCACCTACATGTGGGTACAGTGGGTTTTGGGGTTTTTTGGAAGACTCAACATATACCACTACAAGTGTAACAGGTAGGGGGGGATGGGCCTGGGTCCACCTGCCTGAAGTGCACTGCACCCAATAAAAACTGCTCCAGGGACTTGCATACTGCTGTCATGGAGCTGGGTATGACATTTGAGGCTGGCAAAAAAATGTTTTAAAGTTTTTTTTTAGGGTGGGAGGGGGTTGGTAACCACTAGGGGAATAAGGGGAGGTCATCCCCGATTCCCTGCGGTGGTCTTGGTCACTTGGGGTACCTTTTTGAGGCTTGGTCGTGAATAAAAATGGACCAAGTGAAGCCGGCGAAATGCTCATCATCGCCGCTTTTCTTTTTTCCATTATCAGCTGAAGCCGGCCATCTCGTAAGCACGCCCACGTTCCGCCTTCTGTACACTGCTGACACGCCCCCTTGAAGTTTGGCCGCCTCCGCGACAGGAAACCGGTGAGGGTGTCAAAAAATCGGCTTTTGATTATACCGATTTGGCCGGGTTCAGGAGATCGCCGGCCATCTCCCGATTTGTGTCGGAAGATGGCCGGCGATCACGTTCGAAAATAAGCTGGTTTGTTGCCCTAAGCAAGATTTATCTATTTACTGATTGACTAATTGAAGATTGTCGACCCCTGACGCAGGCGGTTTTGCCGAAACACAGACTGTGTCGGGTCAAATCAATAGAGCACTGATTTGACGCCCTGTATTCTTGAAGGCTTGTTGTGCTTTTCTGCTGATCTGTCCTGTTTGGCCTCCCTCTTTTACTGTCCCTTTAATAAAAGCTAGCCGTCTGTTACCGAGCCATACTTTCACTTTCTTAATCCCAATAACAGTTAATAATTCTTCTGTTAATAGCTGTTTTCTTCACCTTCAGGTTCGCTGGCTTCCCACTTCTCATGGCAAACTGCGCAGTTCCTCAAATGCTGCCGCGGTGGCCGAGTCCTGAACACTTGACTGGCAGCAGCTGGGGACATTTAGGTTCATTTGTACTAGTGACTCTATTGCCCTCAAACCCATCACATCCTTCAATCAGCCAGTCCATCAGAATAGATAATCAGCTGCCATTGTCTCCTGACATTTCCTGCTACATATCAGAGCTGTCAAGCTGAAACTTAGAGCAAATGCGGAGAATGGCCCAGGTTAGAATCTGGTTTTCATCATGTCTGCAGGTAGAGAGACAGAGCTTGTACTGGATTTCCAGCATTGGAAATACAAGTGCCTGCACGAAATGGGAGGAAATGGTAGGAGACAGAGGGTGGTGGTAAATGGAGCTTGCTCCGAAGAAAAGGATGTCGTCAATGGAGTACCGCAGGGATCGGTCCTAGGGCCGGCTCTTTTCAAATGTCTTTGTGAGCGATATTGCAGAAGGGCTGTCTGGTAAGGTTTGTCTCTTTGCGGATGATACTAAACTCTGCAACAGGGTGGACATCCTGGAGGGTGTGAATGACATGAGGAAGGACCTAGCGAAGCTAGAGGAATGGACCGATATTTAGCAACTAAGGTTTAATCCCAAAAAATGCAGGGTCATGCACTTGGGTCGCAAAACTCCGAGGGAACGGTACAGTATAGGGGGTATAGTGCTTCAGTGTGCTAAGGAAGAGCGGGACTTGGGGGTGATTGTGTCTGACGACCTTAAAGCTTTCAAACAGGTAGAAAAAGCGACGGCCAAAGCCAGAAGGATGCTTGGGTGCATAAAGAGAGGCATGACCAGCAGGAAAAAGGAGGTGATAGTGCCGTTGTATAAGTCTCTGGTGCAGTGGCGTACCAAGGGGGGGCAGTGGGGGCGGTCCGCCCTGGGTGCACGCCGCTGGGGGGGGTGCCGCGCGCCTGTCGGCTCTTCGGTTTCATGCTCCCTTTGCCCCGGAACAGGTTACTTCCTGTTCCGGGGCAGAGGGAGCATGAAAACGAAGAGCCGGCAGGCGCGTGGCACCCTCCCCCCAGCGGCGTGCACCCAGGGGGGGTTCTTTCACCGGGGGATCGGGGGTTCTTTCACTGGGGGGGCGTCGCGCTGTTCCGGGGGCGCTGCACTCAGGGGGGCGGGGCGCATCAGCGATCCGCCCCAGGTGTCAGCCCCCCTAGGAACGCCACTGCTCTGGTGAGGCCTCATTTGGAGTACTGCGTTCAGTTCTGGAGACCACACCTACGGAAAGATATAAACAGGATGGAGTCGGTCCAGAGGGTGGCTACGAAATTAGTAAGCGGTCTTGAATGCAAAAATTATAGGGACAGGCTTATGAACCTCAACATGTATAAGCTGGGAGAGAGGAGACATGATAGGAACATTTAAATATCTGAAGGGCATTTATGTACAGGAAGAGAGCCTTTTTCAAATGAAGGAGAGCTCTGGAATGAGGGGGCATATGACAAAATTAAGAGGGAAGAGGCTTAGCAGTAACCTAAGGAAGTATTATTTCACAGAAAGGGTGGTGGAGGCGTGGAATAGCCTCCCGGTGGAGGTGGTGGAGTCGAGGACTGTTCCAGAATTTAAAAAGGCATGGGATAAGCATGTGGGATCGCTTAGGAACAGGAGAAATTAGGGGTTACAGAGGATGGGCAGACTGGATGGGTCATATGGCCTTTATCTGCCCTCATGTTTCTATGTTTCTATTAGACTTGCACTGGTTCAGCTCTTCCCTACAGCAGGGGTTCTCAACACAGACACTGGGACATATCCAGCCAGTCAGGTTTTCAAGATATCCACAGTGAATACGCATGGGATAGATTTGAATACGATAGAGGCAAGGCATGTACCTGAGTGGTGTAGAACGAGTAGAAGTGAATCGATTTAAGAAAGGAGGTGTTGATTCGCCTGTACTAGTCATTGGTGAGGCCCCACCTGGAGTATCTTGCTAAGGATGTAAAAAGACTTGAAGCAGTGCAAAGAAAAGCTACAAAACTGGTACTGGATTTGTGTTACAAGACGTACAAGGAGAGACTTACTGACCTGAACATGTATGCCCTGCAGGAAAGGAGAAACAGGATATGATACAGACGTTCAAATATTTGAAAAGTATTAATCTGCAAACAAACCTTTTTGTGGAGACAGGAAGGTTGTAGAACTAGAGGACGTGAATTAAGGTTGAAGGGGAGCAGACTCAAGAAAAACGTCGGGAAGTATTTTTTCACGGAGATGTTGGTGGATACTTGGAATGTCCTCCTCCCGTGGGAAGTGGTGGAGATGAAAATGGAAACAGAATTCAAAAATGCATGGAATAAACATAAAGGAATCCTGTTCAGAAGGAAGGGAACCACAGAAGCTTAGCGGAGATTGGGTGGCAACACCGGTGATTGGGAAGCAAAGCTAGTGCTGGGAGGAATTATATAGTACGTGCCCTGAAAATGGCAAGGACAAATCAAGGTCAGGTATACATATAAAGTAGCACATACAATGACTTTATCTTATTGGGCAGACTGGATGGACCGTACAGCTTTTTATCTGCCATCATCTACTAGGGGACACTCAATGAAGTTACATGGAAACACAGAAATACTTTTAAAACAAATAGAAGGAAATATTTTTTCACTCAACAAATAGCTAAAGCTCGGGAACTCGTTGCTGGAAGATGTATTAACAGCAATTATCTGGGTTTAAAAAAGGTTTGGACAAATTCCTGGAGGAAACAAAATTCTACAATCTGTTATTGAGACAGACAAGGGGAAGCCACTTCTTGTCCTGGGATTAGCAGCATGGAATGTTGTTACTACTTGGGTTTCTGTCAGGTTTTTGTGACCTGGATTGGCCACTGTTGAAAATAGGATACTGGGCTAGATGGAACATTGGTCTGACCCAATATAACTGTTCTTACACCCTCATGCATATTCACTGTAGTTATCCAGAAAACCAGACCGGCTGGGTGTGTCCCAAGGACTAGGTCAAGAATCCCTGCCCTACAGGTATGGAGCTCTGTAGTGACTTTATTCCCGTATTTCTGCAGTTCATGCTAGACTACCCCAGCCAGTCTAGTTTTCAGGATAGTCACAATAAATATGCATTAGATAGATTTGCATAAAATGGACACAAGGCATGTACATCCCTCATGCATATTCATTGTGGTTATCCTGAAAACCAGACCGGCTAGGGGTACTCTAGGATTGGGTTGAGAAACACTGCTCTCTTCTACCACTCTCAGGAAGGATGAGAGAATGCACTAGATTAGTGATTCCCAAACCTGGTCCTGGAGGCACCCTAGCCAGTCAGGTTTTCAGGATATCCACAATAAATATTCATGAGCGAGATTTGCATACTAAGTAGGCAGTGCATGCAAATATCTCATGAACATTCATTGTGGATATCATGAAAACCTGACTGGCTGGGGTGCCTCCAGGCCTAGGTTTTGGAACCACTACACTAGATCTCATTGACACCCTCCCTCCTTTCCCTCGCCTATCATGTTAGTTGGGTTTTCAGGATATTCACATTGATAACCTGAAACATCACCTGAAGTCCTTCCTACCATCATACTTATGGACCATTTTGGATTTTTTTACACCTCCCCTTATTGTCTATTTTTCTCTGTTTCTTTGTTTCTATCTAATTAATTTCTGATTTCATTGTAATTGAATCTCCTCTGATCTGCCAAAGCCTTTCATTTTCCCTTCCCTTCTTCCTTTGTCCCTTCTACTGTCATTGTAATTGGCTCATCAGTTCATTGTAAGCCGCTTTGAGGCTGCTTTAAGTGGTATTAAGCGGGATATAAATATTTGTACATACAAATATACCTCATGCATATCATGGTGGATATCTTGAAAATCCAACTGGATGTGGGGTCACCAGGAAAGGGTTGAGATGTCCTGCTTTCCAGTATTATCATTTCATAGGGTTTGTTATACAACTGGTGTACAGCCCAAACCTCAGAGGCTGGCTTTCCAGGTCACTGAGCCGTACATTCTCAGACCAAATGTCCGCAAATTGTCCTGATGAATATTTTTCATGGCTGTCCTGAAAATTACCCTCCAACATCAGGTATTACATACCTCTCATTAAAGTATCCTTCTGTCCAGAATTAAAAGTCACTTAGTACAAATGGAAAGGGGTCTAAGTTTTTGAGACAAGTGTCATCGAATGCACAGAGTTGATTTTGATACTGCTGCTGCGGATATATTCACGATTATGAAACTGATTATGTAGAAGAAAGTTAAGCACAATTTGTTTTAACATGCGCAAAAATGTTACATTAAAAATAGTTTTTCATGTTTTGGCAAGGAGTTTTTTGATCCGTAATTACATTGATCGCTGAAAGTTAAACACCGTAATCTGCCTAAGGAATGAGTGGACTCCTTTGCGATGTCCGAGTCTTTTTTCTCCTGCCTATAGAGAATGTGATACAGTCATAGTAACATAGTAGATGACGGCAGAAAAAGACCTGCATGGTCCATCCAGTCTGCCCAAGACAAACTCATATGTGTATACCTTACCTTGAATTGAATTTGTACCTGTCCTTTTCAGGGCACAGACCGTATAAGTCTGCCCAGCAGTATTTCCCGCCTCCCAACCACCAGTCCCGCCTCCCATCACCGGCTCTGGTACAGACCGTATAAGTCTGCCCTCCCCTATCCTCGCCTCCCAACCACCACCCCCTCTCCCATCACCGGCTCTGGCACAGACCGTATAAGTCTGCCCAGCAGTATTTTCCGCCTCCCAACCACCAGACCCGCCTCCCATCACCGGCTCTGGTACAGACCGTATAAGTCTGCCCAGCAGTATTTCCCGCCTCCCAACCACCAGTCCCGCCTCCCATCACCGGCTCTGGCACAGACCGTATAAGTCTGCCCAGCAGTATTTCCCGCCTCCCAACCACCAGACCCGCCTCCCTTCACCGGCTCTGGCACAGACCGTATAAGTCTGCCCAGCAGTATTTCCCGCCTCCCAACCACCAGTCCCGCCTCCCATCACCGGCTCTGGTACAGACCGTATAAGTCTGCCCTCCCCTATCCTCGCCTCCCAACCACCACCCCCTCTTCCCCCCACCTGCTCCGCCACCCAGATTAGTTCACTTTTGGGTGATTTTTTAAGTTTGACGATGAACTTTTATAGCCATTTTTTGAGACGTTCCAGGGGTATAATTCAGCCGTTGGTGGCTTAATGTCCAGAAATTCCAGTGCCGAATCACGTCTGACCACCGGCATTGAAAATCCGGGTTTATGGCTCTGGCTATCCCTTATCCGCTTAAGTGTGATATTCAACGCATAACCACATAAGCAAAACTGAACAAAGATATGACCGTGTTTCATGCAATCCGATTCGTCTAAGTGGTGAATATCGGTACTAAACCACATAGGTGCTGACTCCGCCCCAGACCACCCACAAAATAACCAGCTTTGTAGGTGGGTAGTGCTGATAGCCAGTGACACTAACTGGTTAAATACCACTGAATGTCAGTGGATACCCCTGCCCAAGCAATTTAACTGGACCGGACCCTCGCTGCCTGCTGAAATCGCTTTAAATATTGACCTTAAGTTGTTATCTAATTGTCTTTTCTTGAGTTTGATGATGGCATTAAAAGGTGCATTTCATTAAGGATTTTCTGCTAATCCATCGTTATTACTATAAATTAGAACCTGAATAAATTACCTTGCCATCCCATAGGTTGGAGTCTTGTAACCTGCTGAAAGAGAGTTTATTACTGAGAAAATTGAGATAGACTTTTCTATCTCTGTACTGTCATGCAAAGACTCAGCTGGACAAGACATTAAATACCTGTTTTTTTTTTTTTTTAAATCGCTCTCTCTCTCATATCTGCCACATTACCCAGTTCCAAGAGGGAGATTTTAGGCCAGTCCTGGCTTTCTTATCTCAAAGCATTATGAGATCTACAGCATGAGTTTCAGGCACTATAAATCCCACACTGCTCTGGAGTGTGAGTTCAAAACCAGGATTGGCCAGCAAGTCTCCATCCTGCTTCTAAGAGGACTGGTTCTGGAATGTGCGTTTATAATCTCTCTCTGCAGGAAGCTACCCTATGAGTCTCCTGCTCTGCTGGGTTAATTTAAATCAGTAAAGGACAAAAAATGTGAAGTAGGATTTGCCAGCTGGCTCCAGATTTGCCTGCCAGGTTGGTCCAGTCTTGGGTTTACCTCACCACATGCTGAAGCGACAGTCAGCTGCCTCTTCTACCTTGTTTAATTCAGTACAAGTCTTGCATCCCAAGGGGTGACAACAATGAGATCCAGCCCCCTGCCAGCTAGCAATGGCCAATTCCTCTATTGCATTCTCCAATGAAAGTTGAAGTACAAGTTCCCCCAGGCAGCTGCGTTAAACCACACTGACAAATCTAGCAAGACTAGGACAAAGATGCAATGTGTCCTATCACAAAGTAGAACCCAACTGAACCCAGAATTTTTGGTTTCTGCTGAATCAAATCCGTGACAAAAATTGGCTGCTCAGTTTTGGCAGAAGCCCAAACTGTAAACAAAAATGCCCACCACCCCCAACACGATTACACCCCACCCAACACCGGTAGGCCCCTACCCTAGGAAGCCCTGTTGGTCTAGTGGTTTCTTTGGGGGAAGAAACGAACACCACTCATTCCTGTCCCCTACCCGTGCTGGTTCCAATCACAAAAAAAATGGCTGCCAGAACTTCCCTCAGCAGCCATTTCCATTATAGTGGCATGGGGCAGGAACGAGTGGGGTTCGTTCCTGCCCCCCACAGAGACCACTAGACCACCAAGGCTTCCTAAGGTAGGCCTGGGGAGCGCCTACTTGTTTCAGGCAGGGAGTAATCACGAGGGGGGGGGGGGGGGAAGAGAAATAAGTTTCCTCAGCCAAAACCCAAAGATTTCTGGTTGGTTTTAGTACCGAAATAGAAATCAAACAAAATAAAACATGGAAAAGAAAATAAGATGATACCTTTTTTATTGGACATAACTTAATACATTTCTTGATTAGCTTTCGAAGGTCGCCCTTCTTCCTCAGATCGGAAATAAGCAAATGTGCTAGCTGACAGTGTATATAAGTGAAAACATTCAAGCATTACTATGACAGTCTGACAGGGTGGGAGGATGGGGGTGGGTAGGAGGTATGCATGGGGACATCAAAGCATATCATTGATATTCTAACAGGATGGGTGTGGATAGGTGAGGTGTGGGGTGATCAACAGAGACATACAGCTTTATGGTTTATAATGGGCTAGGAACCCCAGATCCTTGTTAAGTCCTTTCTGTTGGGTGTTAAAATATTCAATCATTCTGACTTCAAAGGTCTTACGTTCTTGTATGGTTTTAAAGTTACCTTTCAGGATTCTCACTGTGAAGTCACTGGTACAGTGTCCTGGTCCTGTAAAATGTTGACCAACAGGTGTGGGAACCCTACTGGCACCAACATTGTTCATGTGATGTCTATGTAAATTGAATCTTGTCTTAAGCATCTGGCCTGTTTCTCCAATATAGCATCCTTCGTTACATTTTTTACACTGAATGATATATACCACATTGGAAGATGAGCAAGTGAAAGATCCCTTTATGTTGAATATCTTTCCTTTGTGGATGACTTTGGGGTCCTGTGAAATATTTTGGCATAGTTTGCAACTGGATAAATTACAGGGAAGTGTGCCCTTCTGTTCCTTTTCAGTCTGTGGTGGAAGTTTACTTCTGATTAGCTTGTGTTTTAAGTTGGGTGGCCGTCGGAAGGCCAGTACTGGTGGGGATGGGAATATCTCTTTCAGTAATCCATCCTCCTGGAGTATAGGTTGTAGATCTCTTATGATTTTCCTCAGTTTTTCTAGAAATAGAAACTGTAACTCAGTCGGCCTCTATCACAGAAGCCAGATCGTGAGGCAAGCCGTGTTTTGGCATGAAGCTGCAGCTTGTTTGGTCACAGACTGAGGGAGCAGCACCTGATCTATGCTGATGTCCTGTCAAGAGAGGGAGGGAGCATGATCCTAAGACAGGGCCGCATGAGAATGCAGGATGTTATATCCAAGTTGTACAAAATATTATTGGCATAGAGCTGTAGAATGAGGGAGCAGGATCGTGTCAGAGACCTATAGCAGGGTATTGTCATAGGCCGCTAGAGGGTGGGGGGGGGGGGGGGGGGGGGGAATACATCAGCTCTCCTTTTGTTTATTTTTCACAATTGTAGCAGATTTTATAACTGGATGATGTAATGCTAGTCCAGATGAGGGTAATTTAGGAAAGCAGTTTGCAGGTATTTTAGGATTTCATTACACAAATGGCTTCTTTGGCCCTGTTAAAAAGGCTTACCTCACTCCCTTCCTCCTCTCTTCCCTGAATGCAGATTGGGTTTAGTCTTTAAAATATAGATAGCAAATGCTAAACCTGAAGGAAGGAAGATTTGGAGGCTGAATGTTATTCTTAAAAGAAAGAAAATAGCTTCTCAACATTTCAGTACAAAATGCACTAGGAAAACAGTGGGCATGATTTTAAAGGTGCACTATACATACACCAACACTGAGAGCACGAACATAAAACCCTTAATCAGAGGTCTCACCCTAGTCCACGTGACCCACCCAGCCAGTCAGGTTTTCAGGATACACATAATGAATATGCATGAAGCAAACCTGAATGTACTACCACCACTGTATGCAAAAATCACTCATGAATATAGAGCCTGGCCGAAACCGAAACGAGCAGCTCAGTTTCGGTTCCACCCCCAGCGGTGGCCCCTTATCCTACTCAACCACCCAATGGCTCTACCCAGGCCTACCTCAGGAATCCTTGGTAGTCTAACAGCCTCGTCAGGGACAGGAACAAACTGTACTCAGTGTTGCCAGGGCTGCGGGTTTCTCGCCCAATTGGGCTCCTTTCCGCGAGCCGCTGTGGCTTTTTCACGCCGCATGCGGGTTGCGGGATTTTGGGCAGCTTTTTCACCCACTGCGGTTTTTTTCCCTGCAGCCACGGGTTGGCTGGTTTTCCCATGGTCGTGGCCAGAATAAGCCCTATGGAGGCGGGCTTAATGATGTCATTTGTAGGCAAATGCCCTCTTTAATATTTATTAATGATGTCATTCATATGCAAATTGACTCATTAATATTTATTAATGATGTCATTCACATGCAAATTGACTTTGTGCAGTTTTGGGCTGGCTTTGGGCGTGACAAATTTTTCCCATCTGGCAACACTGACTGTACTCCTCCCTGCCCTGTACTGCTGCTGCTCCATCGCACTGGCTGCCGCAGGAGCTGCCAGAAGCCATTTTATGATTAGAACCAGAATGGGCAGGAGGAGTAGAAGGTCTCACTCCAGTCCTCAGGACACATTAAGACAGTCAAGATTTCAGGATATCCACAATGAAATGCTTGAGATAGATTTGCATATCAAGGAGACAGTGCATGCAGATCTAACATGCATATTTATTGTGGGTATCCTAAGAACCCCAACTGACTAGGTGTGCCCCAAGGACTGGGTTGAGAAGCATCGCTCTACGCTGCTAGATATGACCGTAGCAAAGCAGGTCCAGAGTTTCTTCACCCAGTCCTTAGGAAACCCCAAGCAAATCTGTTTTTTGGGATATATCTCATGCATATTCATTACCGATATCTTGAAAACTAGTGACTTGGTATGTCCCAAGGACGGGGTTGAGGGCCCCTGTTTTAAAGGGAATAAAAAATGCAGAAGCCAGGCACACAGCCTCTCAGCAATATCTACAACGTTGCTTCCCCAACCTCTCCTCCTACCCCCACAGCCAGCTGGTTTTTCAGGAAAGCCACCGTGAATATGCAGGAGAGAAATTTGCATACATAGAAGACGTACACATGTGTAAATTTCTCATAATGGCTATCTGGAAACCCAAATGGCCTGTCCTACAGGTGCACTAAAAGAGAAGGTGTCAGGTCTTGGGACATCCAGTTTGATTTTCAGGATACCAATAATGAATATGCATGAGATATATTCACATACACTGCAGGCTGAATATGTAGAGCTCCCTCATGCATATTCATTTGAGATATCCTAATAACTAGACTAGGAGTGTTGGAGATCCACTGCACTAAAAGGGTAGAAACGCCATAAACCCAAAAAGAAGAGAGGGTTACTTAGCCCCCAAACAAAAGCAGCATCTACAACTTGAGTTACTAAGATGTTTTAATGAAATGAATGCAAATGGAGAAGTAGAGGAGTGGCCTAGTGGTTAGGTCCTGGGGAACTGAGGAACTGAGTTTGATTCCCACTTCAGGCACAGGCAGCTCCTTGTGACTCTGGGCAAGTCACTTAACCCTCCATTGCCCCATGTAAGCCGCATTGAGCCTGCCATGAGTGGGAAAGCGCAGGGTACAAATGTAACAAAAAAAAAAAAAAAAAAACCTACACATGGATTGGGGGCACTGTTGAAAACGGACTCCTAGACTCTATTGACCTTTGCATTTGCAGTATTGACATGAACATAACTGACATACTAGGTCAGAGCAAAGATACCAAGTCACATGCATTAGGTTGTCATTACACACCTGCCTTCACATGCATTATTCAAGGAGCTGGTGCAGCCCTGCATGTCTTCCTCATCCTGCGCCCCTATCCACAGTCTGGCAAACTCTCCTTCTACTTTCTTTGTCCCAGCCCATGGTCTGGTATCTCTTCTTCTCTCTTTCTAACTCGCCCTCTCCTCATCTACCTTCAAACTTCAGTTTACTGCTAGAAGTCACTCACAGTAGCAGTGATTCATAGCCACTGCCTGTGGACAGCCACAAAGTCTTCCTTTGGCCCTGTCCCACCCTCCTTGATGCAACTTCCTGCTTCCAACAGGGCAGGAGACAACAGAGGGAAGACTCCCCCAGGTCTGGTTGCAGGCAGCATGCGTGTCACTGTTGCTGCTGGGGGAGGGGGAAGCAGTTGAGACTGAGGAAGAGATACTGGACTGTGGGCAGGGAAGGGACAGATGGGGGGGGGGAGGGCAGAGGTGAGGCAAAAGAGAGCAAAGCAATGGGAGACAGAGAGGTACATATGGGAGACCTACAGGCATGTTGTAGAGAAGTCCCATCTCCAGTCTGGTAGACCCTGTGCTACCTTGGAGGAGGGAGGTCTCCTAGAAGGACAGCATCACCCTGGTGAAGTAGGAAGTGCTCCTGTAGCCAGGACCTGCCCACCAGGGGATGTACTATCTCTCACACTGAGGATATGTCTCCAAGTGCTGCCCGAGAGGGAAAGGTTAGGACAGCTGTTGTGGTTGGTGATTCGATCATTAGGCATATAGATAGCTGGGTGGCTGGTGGACGTGAGGATCGCCTGGTGACTTGCCTGCCTGGTGCGAAGGTGGCGGTCCTCACGCGTCATCTAGATATGCTGGGGAGGAGCCGGCTGTCTTGGTACATGTGGGTACCAATGACATAGGAAAATGTGGGAGAGAGGCCAAATTTAGGCTCTTAAGTAGAAAGCTCAAATCCAGATCCTCTAAGGTAGCATTTTCTGAAATGCTACCCGTTCCACGCGCAGGGCCCAAGAGACAGGCATAGCTCCGGAGTCTCAATGTGTGGATGAGACGATGGTGCAGGGAGGAGGGTTTTAGATTTGTTAGGAACTGGGCAACATTCTGGGGAAGAGGGAGCCTATTCCGAAAGGTTGGGCTCCACCTTAACCAGGGTGGGACCAGGCTGCTGGCATCGGCATTTAAAAAGGAGATAAAGCAGCTTTTAAACTAGAAATGGGGGGGGGGGGGGGGGGGAGAGGCCGACAGTCACTCAAAAGCGCATGGTTCGGGATAAGGTATCTTTCAAAGATATCACCAAAACAGGGAAGATAGGGTATCCTGATAGGTTGCAAAAGAGACCGTAGTAGATCAGGTGTCCTTAAATAAAAATAAAAATCAGACAAAAGATTGCAAATTAATACTGTCAAGTACTAAGCATGATGTAAATAGGAACAACAAACATACTTTGAAATGTCTATATGCGAATGCCAGGAGCCTAAGAAATAAGATGGGAGAATATATTGCAGTAAATGAAAAATTAGATATAATAGGCATCTCTGAGACCTGGTGGAAGCAGGATAGCCAGTGGGACACTGTCATACCAGGGTACAAATTATATCGTAGTGATAGGGTGGATCGAATTGGTAGAGGGGTAGCATTGTATATTAACGAAAGCCTTGAATCAAATAGATTGAAAATTCTGCAGGAAACAAAACACTTCTTGGAATCACTGTGGATTGAAATTCCACGTGTAAAGGGGAAAAGGATAGTGATAGGAGAGTACTACCGTCCGCCTGGCCAGGATAAACAGACGGATGCAGAACAAACTGGGCAACACAATAATAATGGGTGGTTTCAATTACCCTGATATTGACTGGGTAAATGTAAAATCGGGGCACACTAGGGAGGTAAAATTCCTTGATGAAATCAAGGACAACTTTATGGAGCAGCTGGTACAGGAGCCGACGAGAGAAAAGAAAAATTCTAGACCTAGTCCTTAGTGGAGTGCATGATCTGGTGTGGGAGGTAATGGTGCTGGGGCCACTTGATAACAGTGATCATAATATGATCAGATTTGATATTAGCTTTGAAGTAAGTATACATAGGAAATCAAATACATTAGTGTTTAACTTTAAAAAAAGGAGACTATGATAAAATGAGAAGGAGCGACTGCGAGGGTCAAAAATTTACATCATGCGTGGATGCTGTTCAAAAACACCATCCTGGAAGCCCAGGCCAAATATATTCCGCTTATTAAAAAGGAGGACGGAAGACCAAATGAAAGCCGGCGTGGTTAAAAAGTGAGGTGAAGGAAGCTTTTAGAGCTAAAAGAAAATCCTTCAGAAAATGGAAGAAGGAACCGACTGAAAATAATAAGAAACAGCATAAGAAGTGTCAAGTCAAATGCAAAGTGCTGATAAGGAAGGCTAAGAGGGACTTCAAAAAAAAGATTGCGTTGGAGGCAAAAACACATAGTAAAAATTTTTTTAGGTATATTAAAAGCAGGAAGCCGGCAAAAGAATCGGTTGGACCGCTAGATGACCGAGGAGTAAAAGGGGCGATCAGGGAAGACAAAGCCGTAGCAGAGAGATTAAATGAATTCTTTGCTTTGGTCTTCACCGAGGAAGATTTGGGTGGGATACCTGTGCCAGAATTGGTATTCGAAGCTGATGAGTCGGAGAAACTTAATGAATTCTCTGTAAACCTGGAGGATGTAATGGGGCAGTTCTACAAACTGAAGAGTAGCAAATCTCCTGGACAGGATGGTATTCATCCCAGAGTACTGATAGAACTGAAAAATGAGCCTGCGGAGCTATTGTTAGTAATATGTCATTCATGCTTAAAATCGAGCGTGGTACCGGAAGATTGGAGGGTGGCCAATGTAACGCTGATTTTTTTAAAAGGTTCCAGAGGAGATCCGGGAAATTATAGACCGGTGAGTCTGACGTCAGTGCCGGGCAAAATGGTAGAGACTACTATTAAGAAGAAAATTACAGAGCATATTCAAAAGCATGGATTAATGAGACAAAGCCAACATGGATTTAGTGAAGGGAAATCTTGCCTCACTAATCTACTACATTTCCTTGAAGGGGTGAACAAGGCGTTTGACAAAGTACCTCATGAAAGACTCCAGAGGAAATTGGAGAGTCATGGGATAGGAGGTAGTGTTCTATTGTGGATTAAAAACTGGTTAAAAGATAGAAAACAGAGATTAGGGTTAAATGGTCATTATTCTCAATGGAGAAGGGTAGTTAGTAGGGTTCCCCAGGGATCTGTGCTGGGACCGCTGCTTTTTAACATATTTATAAATGACCCTAGAGATGAGAGTAACTAGTGAGGCAATTAAATCTGCTGATGACACAAAGTTATTCAAAGTCGTTAAATCGCGGGAGGATTGTGAAAAATAACAAAAAGACATTACGAGACTGGGTGTCTAAATGGCAGATGACGTTTAATGTGAGCAAGTGCAAAGTGATGCATGTGGGAAAGAGGAACCCGAATTATAGCTACGTCATGCAAGGTTCCTTGTTAGGAGTCACGGACCAAGAAAGGGATCTAGGTGTCGTTGTCGATGATACGTTGAAACCTTCTGCTCAGTGTGCTGCTGCGGCTAAGAAAGCAAATAAAATGTTAGGTACCATTAGGAAAGGAATGGAAAACAAAAATGAGGATGTTATAATGCCTTTGTATTGCTCCATGGTGCGACTGCACCTCGAATATTGTGTTCAATTCTGGATGCCGCATCTCAAAAAAGATATAATGGAATTAGAAAAGGTGCAGAGAAGGGCGACGAAAATGGTAAACGGGATGGGATGACTTCCCTATGAGGAAAGGCTAAAGCGGCTAGGGCTCTTCAGCTTGGAGAAAAGGCAGCTGAGGGGAGATATGATAGAGGTCTATAAAATAATGAGTGGAGTTGAACGGGTAGATATGAAGCGTCTGTTTACGCTTTCAAAAAATACTAGGACAAGGGGGCATGCGATGAAGCTACAATGTAGTAAATTTAAAACGAATCGTAGAAAACGTTTCTTCACTCAACGTGTAATTAAACTCTAAAATTTGCTGCCAGAGAATGTGGTAAAGGCGGTTAGCTTAGCGGAGTTTTAAAAAGGTATGGACGGCTTCCTAAAGGAAAAGTCCATAGACCATTATTAAATGGACTTGGGGAAAATCCACTATTTCTGGGATAAGCAGTATAAAATATTTTGTACATTTTTGGGATCTTGCCAGGTATTTGTGACCTGGATTGGCCACTGTTGGAAACAGGATGCTGGGCTTGATAGACCTTTGGTCTTTCCCAGTATGGCAATACTTACGTACTTATGTACTCTCTATGCTAGCGGTCCCCAAAGTATTGCTTTAGCATCTCAGCAGCATTTAGAAAGAAAAACCATGCAGCTCTTTCCAAATGTATACCCTGGATGCACCGCTAGAAAACCACACTCATATGCCTTAAATCTCAGTCACTGAAGTGGTAAAACTTAGTCTTTGGGATGGGCTACCCTTGGCATCTGCAAAAATAGACGAAAACATTTGTTTTCGGACAGTCAGGTGTGCTTTCTTTACAATATTCTCCTTTCAAAAAAAATTACAACCCTGTTTTAGCCATTTCTTATTTTTAAAACTAAAAGCCCAATTCAGAACGCCAGCTGAAGAGCAGAGTGCAGTATACTATGTACTGAAACAAGTGACATTTCAGCGACACCTAGTGGGCCATATGGGAAAGACAGTTGGGATAAAAAGAACTTTTTGGACAAGGATGACCACAATGACCCATTTTTCCTCCCAAAAGGTTAACAGGTTTTAATTCTCATTGTAAACAAGGTTAACAATCCCAGAACAGAATGAAAGCTAAAAAGGATAACTGCACTAGACCGCTCTTTGTGGCCAGACTTTACTAAAAGTACCTCACCTCATGGGGGATTTTTCACTTTAAAGGAGATACTTATTTTCACGTATCCTTCCATAGCATTTCCAATGTTTCAATCATTTCATGTGTGGTCTGGAACCATAAAAATTAACTTGCTTTGGCTACTGCTAGAAATGAGAGGTAGATGGCGAGCAGAGAAAATGAAATGATTTTATGTCCGTTAGGCCCAAGCTGAGCTAAAAACAAGAACTGACCAATCAACCTGAGGTTTCTCCAAGCACATTTCACTGCTCTTCTGACAGATGGACACATTGAAAACTGAGAGACTTCAAACGTGCTGAGAATCTGAAACAAATCAGCAAAAGAATGGAGACAAATAACCTTTTTCTTGCATGGCTGCTGTGAATGGATCCCGATTAAATCCACACTGAAGGATTGGCACTTTATCTAATGCTGGCCCAAGGGCATCAAACGCCTAGAAGAAGTTTCAGCAATGTGCCTCCTACCACCTCCGCCTATAGCTCAAGGCCATACCTTCCCTAACCCCCACTGAGTCCTATATATCTTCCAGTGCAGCATCTGATCTTTCAGTCTGGGCGTCCAGTATTTTCTCCCCCTTCCCTTCCCCATGTAGTCTCTCTGAGCCAGCACGGGGCCTTCTAGTAGAGACCCATGCTCCAATGCTGTTGCATCCCCCTCCCCAAGAGAGAAAATGCATCAGAGGCAGATGTCTACTCTGGCTAGTTGGCAGAGCTGGTCCTGTCATAAGTACATAAGTACATAAGTAGTGCCATACTGGGAAAGACCAAAGGTCCATCTAGCCCAGCATCCTGTCACCGACAGTGGCCAATCCAGGTCAAGGGCACCTGGCACGCTCCCCAAACGTAAAAACATTCCAGACAAGTTATACCTAAAAATGCGGAATTTTTCCAAGTCCATTTAATAGCGGTCTATGGACTTGTCCTTTAGGAATCTATCTAACCCCTTTTTAAACTCCGTCAAGCTAACCGCCCGTACCACGTTCTCCGGCAACGAATTCCAGAGTCTAATTACACGTTGGGTGAAGAAAAATTTTCTCCGATTCGTTTTAAATTTACCACACTGTAGCTTCAACTCATGCCCTCTAGTCCTAGTATTTTTGGATAGCGTGAACAGTCGCTTCACATCCACCCGATCCATTCCACTCATTATTTTATACACTTCTATCATATCTCCCCTCAGCCGTCTCTTTTCCAAGCTGAAAAGCCCTAGCCTTCTCAGCCTCTCTTCATAGGAAAGTCGTCCCATCCCCACTATCATTTTCGTCGCCCTTCGCTGTACCTTTTCCAATTCTACTATATCTTTTTTGAGATACGGAGACCAGTACTGAACACAATACTCCAGGTGCGGTCGCACCATGGAGCGATACAACGGCATTATAACATCCGCACACCTGGACTCCATACCCTTCCTAATAACACCCAACATTCTATTCGCTTTCCTAGCCGCAGCAGCACACTGAGCAGAAGGTTTCAGCGTATCATCGACGACGACACCCAGATCCCTTTCTTGATCCGTAACTCCTAACGCGGAACCTTGCAAGACGTAGCTATAATTCGGGTTCCTCTTACCCACATGCATCACTTTGCACTTGTCAACATTGAACTTCATCTGCCACTTGCACGCCCATTCTCCCAGTCTCGCAAGGTCCTCCTGTAATCGTTCACATTCCTCCTGCGACTTGACGACCCTGAATAATTTTGTGTCATCGGCGAATTTAATTACCTCACTAGTTATTCCCATCTCTAGGTCATTTATAAATACATTAAAAAGCAACGGACCCAGCACAGACCCCTGCGGGACCCCACTAACTACCCTCCTCCACTGAGAATACTGGCCACGCAATCCTACTCTCTGCTTCCTATCTTTCAACCAGTTCTTAATCCATAATAATACCCTACCTCCGATTCCATGACTCTGCAATTTCTTCAGGAGTCTTTCGTGCGGCACTTTGTCAAACGCCTTCTGAAAATCCAGATATACAATATCAACCGGCTCCCCATTGTCCACATGTTTGCTTACCCCCTCAAAAAAATGCATTAGATTGGTGAGGCAAGACTTCCCTTCACTAAATCCGTGCTGACTTTGTCTCATCAGTCCATGTTTTTGTATATGCTCTGCAATTTTATTCTTAATAATAGCCTCCACCATCTTGCCCGGCACCGACGTCAGACTCACCGGTCTATAATTTCCCGGATCTCCTCTGGAACCCTTCTTAAAAATCGGAGTAACATTGGCTACCCTCCAGTCTTCCGGTACTACACTCGATTTTAGGGACAGATTGCATATTTCTAACAGTAGCTCCGCAAGTTCATTTTTTAGTTCTATTAATACTCTGGGATGAATACCATCAGGTCCCGGTGATTTACTACTCTTCAGCTTGCTGAACTGACCCATTACATCCTCCAAGGTTACAGAGAATTTGTTTAGTTTCTCCGACTCCCCCGCTTCAAATATTCTTTCCGGCACCGGTGTCCCCCCCAAATCCTCCTCGGTGAAGACCGAAGCAAAGAATTCATTTAATTTCTCCGCTACGGCTTTGTCCTCCTTGATCGCCCCTTTAACACCATTTTCGTCCAGCGGCCCAACCGACTCTTTGGCCGGTTTCCTGCTTTTAATGTATCTAAAAAAATTTTTACTATGTATTTTTGCTTCCAACGCTAATTTCTTCTCAAAGTCCTTTTTTGCCCTCCTTATCTCCGCTTTGCATTTGGCTTGGCATTCCTTATGATCTATCCTGTTACTTTCAGTTGGTTCTCTTCTCCACTTTCTGAAGGATTGTTTTTTGGCTCTAATGATTTCCTTTATCTTACTGTTTAGCCACGCCGGCTGACGTTTAGTCTTTTTTCCCTTTTTTCTAATACGTGGAATATATTTGTCCTGAACCTCCAGGATGGTGTTTTTAAACAGCATCCACGCCTGATGCAAGTTTTTTACTCTGCGAGCTGCTCCTTTCAGTCTTTTTTTCACCATTTTTCTCATTTTGTCGTAATCACCTTTTCTATAGTTAAACGCTAGCGTACTTGATTTCCTAGTTTCACTTCCTTCAATGCCAATATCAAAACCGATCATATTATGATCACTGTTATCAAGCGGCCCTCGTATCGTTACCCCCTGCACTAGATCATGAGCACCACTAAGGACTAAGTCTAGTATTTTTCCTTCTCTTGTCGGCTCCTGAACTAGCTGTTCCATGAAGCTGTCCTTGATTTCATCAAGAAATCTTATGTCCCTTGCGTGTACAGATGTTACATTAACCCAGTCTATATGCGGGTAATTGAAATCCCCCATTATTATTGTGTTGCCCAGTTTGTTTGCGTCCCTGATTTCCTTTAACATTTCCGCATCCGTCTGTTCGTCCTGGCCAGGCGGACGGTAGTACACTCCTATCATTATCCTTTTCCCCTTTTCCTCCTATTCTTTGGGTCTTATTGATGAGGAGAAGCCATAGGAGTGGCCTAGTGGTTAGAGCAGTGGTCTTCCAATCCAGAGGTGGCCAGTTCAAATCCCGCTGCTGCTCCTTGTGATCTTGGGCAAGTCACTTAACCCTCCATTGCCTCAGGTACAAACTTAGATTGTGAGCCCTCCTGGGACAGAGAAATATCCAGCATACCTGAATGTAACTCAACTTGAGCTACTACCTGAAAAAGTTGTGAGCAAAATCTAAATAAATAAATAGCATTTAAACCTTGGGCCAATATCAGCCCCAAAACTTTTTACATCATCCCTGGAGCACATGTAAATGTCTGTGCCTATGTTTAAGTATGCACTGATATTAGCATGTTTTATAATTTATGAACCCAAACTCCACCCCTGTACATGCCTACCGTCAAAGTACACACCATCATTTCCATGTGGATACTTTTACACCAGTCAGTATTTTTATAAGAGGCTGCATAAGTATGTAAATTATGTTTTAGCTCCAGAGAGTTAATTTTATAACAGGGCAACTAAGTCTGGGATAAGGCACTTCTGTTACAGTACTACTACTACTACTACTACTATTTAGCATTTCTATAGCGCTACAAGGCGTACGCAGCGCTGCACAAACATAGAAGACAGTCCCTGCTCAAAGAGCTTACAATCTAATAGACAAAAAAGAAATAAAGTAAGCAAATCAAATCAATTAATGTGTACAGGAAGGAGGAGAGGAGGGTAGGTGGAGGCGAGTGGTTACGAGTCAAAAGCAATGTTAAAGAGGTGGGCTTTCAGTCTAGATTTAAAGGTGGCCAAGGATGGGGCAAGACCTAGGGGCTCAGGAAGTTTATTCCAGGCGTAGGGTGCAGCGAGACAGAAGGCGCGAAGTCTGGAGTTGGCAGTAGTGGAGAAGGGAACAGATAAGAAGAATTTATCCACGGGTCGGAGTGCACGGGAAGGGGTGTAAGGAAGGCTTGTATGATTCATCCTAGTAGCACAGAAATGCTCTCGCATACATTTGTACCTGCTCTGAAGGTGCCCAGTAAACATGTCTATGAGTGTAAACAAACACGTATAAAATACAAGCATACATTACAACGCCATCCCATCTCTGTTCAGACTAAGCCCAGAATACACCTACTTTTTAATCCACATGTAAAGCCCATTTTACACACAGAAAATGCTTTAGAAGAATTACTCCCAAACGGAGCAACTTTCAAAAGTTTGCATTTTGATGCAAAAGTCCATGGGTACTTTTCCTGGTGGATTTTGTACCCGTTCTTAAACCGCCCAAAGGAAGAGGTCGCTGCAGGGATCTGTGCCCACATTTTCCATGGATAATTTTTCTGGCAAAAACAATGCTTGTAGTTTTAAAAATGCTTAGCTGCACTCTGGGAACACCTCCATCAAAAAATGCGGTTAAAAGCATGTGCACTGTTCCACAAGACATACATCTGTACCTGGTACAGAGTGTGGACAATTTTCCAATAGCTCCATTACCCTTGGAAACAGGCATTCACATGCATAAATGTATTTTGAAAACTGCTCTCCGGCTAATATTTTTACCTTCTAGAAGTGCAAAGAAACCCTTCCTCAAGTTTAAAATAATCATACACATAGTAACTTCGCTTCACATTTCTTTACCAGGCACAGCCTATCTTGACAGAAACATCTTGATTTCAAAGCATCAAAGAATACAGCTGACAAACAGGTCCATGCCTTCCAGATTAATTCGACAGTGCTACATCCAGACTTATTCTGTTCTGGAAGTGCCTTTTGTATGATCACAGCATCAAACAGCTCTCACTGTTCAGAGGGAAAACATAAGAACATGCAAAATAGGACGGCATAGTTTTCAGGAAGCCCTTTCATTGGTGATGTTCGCGTTAGAAAGAAGCTGTTTGAAACAGACACACGAACACTGAAGACTAACACAAACAGAGCTCTTGTACTTTTCATCCTGAAATCAAAACCCACAGTCTACGGCTTTTCCTGTATAGATGGACGGGCACAGGTAGGACTGCTGGCATTTCGCAAATATGGTAATAAAATTTCATTCACATCAGGACTAAACATTGATCTGATCAGTAGACAATGGTTACAGAGCACAAAAGTCTCAGGCAGACATTAGCAACTGCAGCAAAAAAAAAAAAAGGAAAGGGATTTTGTAGGACGTCTATGGGGCCAAGATGTTTTGGTGCTGCTTGTGTATAACGTTGTTCACTTTGTACATCCAGTTGCTCACAGGATATTCTTGGAATGTATTATGTGCACTTGTGGTCACAAATTCATCTTTAAGTAAGTGCTGGAAGTGGGAAATACCTGAGAACTACGACCAGCTCATTACAATAAACAAATGCAGCCAAACACACAACCACCAGGATGGAAGTACCAAAGAGTCAGAATCTAATTTCTCTCCCTGTTTTGGATACCGGGATCCACCTGACACCTAAATTGCAAAAAATCCTGGGACCACTGCTGGCCGGTCCATCGCAGAACCCCAGTTCTCACTGCTGGCCAATCACAGAAGTCCTCACTGCTGGCCAATCACAGGGATCCTCACTGCCTAGCCAGTTGCAGCATCAGCTGAAGGTCCAAGATCTTCTCCCGGGGTTTCCCAACCTCACTTCCCTTTGCAGTTTCAGCAGCATTAATTTTCTCCCAGTCAGAGAAGGAAACAGAGTGAACTCCTGTGGAAGAGAAGAAAGCAGTGAGCAGAAATATCGTGGAAAAAGAACTAAAAAAAAAAATGCAGATGAACCACACATCAGAAAGGTTAACTAAACAAAGGCTGAGGTGTTAATCTACGTCCACGTAAACTGTATCAACCACATTTCCAGAAAAATTTAGTGAAGAGGAAAAGTTATAATTATTATTATGTATTGCATTTGTACCCCACATTATCCCACCTATTTGCAGGCTCAATGTGGCTTACAGAGTGTTGTTATGACATAGTCATGACAGGATCTTAGATACAATCGGTAGTAATCAGAAGATGTATGAGGGATTAGAGAGGTAAGTGATTAGGTAGGGTAGTGTAAGAAGTGTATTTTAATCCTTGAGTGGGTTGGAAAAGTAAAAAGGCAAATAAGGATTTTGTTCATTTTTCTGGATTATTGCTGTAGCTGCACACAGTCTACAAAGGGGTAGCAAGATGAAGCTGGAGAGACACAGAGAGAGAGAGAGCCTTTGGAGTGGGGGAAGGGAGCAGAAAGAGAGCGAGTATGTGCTTGGGTCAGTGCGTGGAGGGTGAGATGACTATGCTGGGGCCACTGCAAATGTCTGCAGGCGTCTTACAAATGAAAACCCGAAGCACACCAGTTCACATTCAGTTAAGAGTTGTCATGAGACATTTTATTTATGTCTAGTGCGTTCGACATGGTAAACCATAAAATACTACTAGTTGGATCAAGGGTTTCCTAACCACAAGAACATACCAAGTGATATCAAATTCAAACATATCACCATGGAAACCAGAATGTGGAATACGCCAAGGATCACCGACCCTTTTCAACCTAACGATGACCCCACTAGCCAAATCCCTATCCAACCAAGGCCTTAACCCTTACATCTACGCAGATGATGTCACGATATACATCCCGTACAAACACAAACTAACAGAAATCACAAATGAAATCAAACTCAGCCTGCAAATCATGAACTCATGGGCGGATGCATTTCAACTAAAACTCAACGCTGAAAAAACACACTGTCTCATCCTCTCATCCCAATACAACACAAACAAATCCACCAATATAAACACCCCAGATTACACCCTTCCTGTTTCAGACAGCCTGAAAATTCTCGGAGTTACAATCGGCCGAAACCTCACGCTAGAAAGCCAAGCGAAAACTACAACAAAGAAAATGTTCCACTCAATGTGGAAACTCAAACGAGTAAAATCTTTCTTCCCGAGGGAAATATTCCGTAACCTGGTACAATCAATGGTACTAAGTCACCTAGACTACTGCTATGGAATCTATGCGGGATGCAAAGAACAAATCATTAAGAAACTCCAAACTGCCCAAAACACTGCAGCCAAACTCATATTTGGAAAAACGAGATTCGAAAGCGTCAAACCCTTACGAGAAAAACTGCATTGGCTCCCAATCAAAGAACGAATTGTGTTCAAAATCTGCACCCTGGTTCATAAAATTATTCACGGCAAGGCCCCGGTATACATGGCAGACCTCATAGAGTGGAGGAGTGGCCTAGTGGTTAGGGTGGTGGACTTTGGTCCTGGGGAACTAATGAGCTGAGTTCAATTCCCACTTCAGGCACAGGCAGCTCCTTGTGACTCTGGGCAAGTCACTTAGCCCTCCATTGCCCCATGTAAGCCGCATTGAGCCTGCCATGAGTGGGAAAGCGCAGGGTACAAATGTAACAAAAATAAAATAGATACTATTGGAGATTCTACATGGAATGTTGCTATTCCACTAGCAACATTCCATGTAGAAGGCTGCGCAGGCTTCTGTTTCTGTGAGTCTGACGTCCTGCACATACGTGCAGGACGTCAGACTCACAGAAGCAGAAGCCTGCGCGGCCACATTGGTGATCTGCAAGGGCCGACTTCTACATGGAATGTTGCTAGTGGAATAGCAACATTCCATGTAGAATCTCAAATAGTAGCAACAGTGGAGGAGTGGCCTAGTGGTTAGGGTGGTGGACTTTGGTCCTGAGGAACTGAGTTCCATTCCCACTTCAGGCACAGGCAGCTCCTTGTGACTCTGGGCAAGTCACTTAACCCTCCATTGCCCCATGTAAGCCGCATTGAGCCTGCCATGAGTGGGAAAGCGCAGGGTACAAATGTAACAAAAATAAAATAGATACTATTGGAGATTCTACATGGAATGTTGCTACTATTGGAGATTCTACATGGAATGTTGCTATTCCACTAGCAACATTCCATGTAGAAGGCTGCGCAGGCTTCTGTTTCTGTGAGTCTGACGTCCTGCACATACGTGCAGGACGTCAGACTCACAGAAGCAGAAGCCTGTGCGGCCACATTGGTGATCTGCAAGGGCCGACTTCTACATGGAATGTTGCTAGTGGCCTAGTGGTTAGGGTGGTGGACTTTGGTCCTGAGGAACTGAGTTCCATTCCCACTTCAGGCACAGGCAGCTCCTTGTGACTCTGGGCAAGTCACTTAACCCTCCATTGCCCCATGTAAGCCGCATTGAGCCTGCCATGAGTGGGAAAGCGCGGGGTACAAATGTAACAAAAATAAAAAAAATAGATTTACCAACCAGAAACACAAAAAGATCAACACGCATATACCTAAATCTCCACTACTCAAGCTGCAAAGGACTAAAATATAAATCAGCCTATGCATCCAGCTTCTCCTACATAAGCACGCAACTATGGAATGCACTACCAAACGTCATGAAAACAATGCACGACCTAACAAAACTTCCGGAAATCATTAAAAACCAACTTGTTCAAAAAGACATACCCTAACGATCAAACTTAAACACCTGAACCCTGCAACACAACGAAACTTATACTAGAACTGGACAAAACTTAACTCTTCCTCCTTGATTACCTAATGTATTCTGTCACTCATGAACTCTAACGCAATACCACTCTGCATTTGTCATACCGGAATTGGCGATCGCCATCACGGTACTATGTAAGCCACATTGAGTTTGCAAATAGGTGGGAAAATGTGGGATATAAATGCAACAAACAAATAAATAAAATGAAATGATGATGCTGAGGAAGGCTTGGTGGTTGGGAGGCGGGGCTAGTGCTGGGCAGACTTCTACGGTCTGTGCCCTGAAAATGACAGATACAAATCAAGGGGCTGGTGGTTGGGAGGCGGGGCTAGTGCTGGGCAGACTTCTATGGTCTGTGCCCTGAAAATGACAGATACAAATCAAGGGGCTGGTGGTTGGGAGGCGGGGCTAGTGCTGGGCAGACTTCTACGGTCTGTGCCCTGAAAATGACAGATACAAATCAAGGGGCTGGTGGTTGGGAGGCGGGGCTAGTGCTGGGCAGACTTCTATGGTCTGTGCCCTGAAAATGACAGATACAAATCAAGGGGCTGGTGGTTGGGAGGCGGGGCTAGTGCTGGGCAGACTTCTACGGTCTGTGCCCTGAAAATGACAGATACAAATCAAGGGGCTGGTGGTTGGGAGGCGGGGCTAGTGCTGGGCAGACTTCTATGGTCTGTGCCCTGAAAATGACAGATACAAATCAAGGTAAGGTATAAACAAAAAGTGGCACATGTGATTTTTGTCTTGTTGGGCAGACTGGATGGACCGTGCAGATCTTTTTCTGCCGTCATCTACTATGTTACTATGTTACATGGAGTTACAGCCTTTTATTCTCCAGTCAAAACAAACTTTACATGTCTTTTTTTGTACTTTTTTTGCAGCTTCATCTCACTGTGCTTCCCACCTCTCACAGACTTCACTCATATTTACATATCTCGCTCACACCATCTCGTTCCCCTCTACGCACATGCACTCATGCTTACACACCTCGGTGCTGCAGCATTTCCTTCAGGGACGGAAAACCAGGCTTGCAGATAGAAGTGTCCAGAACTCCAGAGCTGAGGTCATCTAGCACCGACTGGGCAGTATCAAAGCTATCATTCATGGTAGTTATGATCACCCCAGTGGGACCTCTCTTCACCCAGCCGCTACAATATAGACCTGAGACACGAAGGAAAAAAAAAAAAAAAAGAAAGACAAGCTTACTCACAGTTCACCCTTAAAGGTACAGCAGTCCCAGGAACATAAAAAGAAGCATTTCTACGCAGCATCATACCAAGCGATGCGCAGGGCCGCTGAGAGACTAGGCCGGGCCCGGGGCAAAGCCGCCCCCGCCCCATCGCTCCCCCTGCCGCTGCTGTCCCGTCACTCCCCTATCGCTGCCGTCCCCGGTCTCACCTGCCTGCCTCCATGGCTCCGGACCCCCTGCATTCGAAGTGGCAGTCACAGATTGCCTCCCTTCGGGCCTTCCCTCCCTGTGTCCCGCCCTCATCTGATGTAACTTCCGGTTTCCACGAGGGCGGGATACAGGGAGGGAAGGCCCGAAGGGAGGCGATCTGTGACTGCCGCTTCGAATACAGGGGGCCCAGAGCCGAGGAGGCAGGCAGGCGAGACTGGGGACTGCAGGTCAAACAGGTAGAAAAGGTGATGACCCCCAAGTGCATCACACTGCATGTCTTGGCATTAAATTTTAACTTATCTAAATTCAGCACAATTAAATACTTGACTTAATTTAAGATTGCATCATGTATCAACTGCTTATACATGAACTACATTATGGACACATAGATTTCATTGTGCTGAATTTAGATAAGTGCGTTGAAGAGCACATAATTTTAAGTATTAAATTTCCGGGTACAGAAATTAAATGTTAACTGCCAGACCCTCGACCATTCTTCTGTTTGGAGATCCCTTCCCATGGTTTATATTCTGGAATTCGTTGCCGGAGAACGTAATGAAGGCGGTTAGCTTGGCAGAGTTTAAAAAGGGGTTGGACGGTTTCCTAAAGGACAAGTCCATAGACCGCTACTAAATGGATTTGGGAAAAATCCACAATTTCGGGAATAACACGTATAAAATGTTTGTACGCTTGAGTAGCTCGCCAGGTGCCCTTGACCTGGATTGGTCGCTGTCGGGGACAAGATGCTGGGCTCGATGGACCTTTGGTCTTTTCCCAGTATGGCATTACTTATGTACTTATGGAGGGAGTAGAAATTATGAGAAGGGATCTCCAAACATTAGAAGAATGGTCGGGGGTCTGGCAGTTAAAATTTAATCACTCTATACGTCACCTGGGGTACCACACAGTCCAGTTTTTAAATAATTAAACCAAAAAACACCAAAAACCAACAAATGTTATATACGCATAAATTTATGGGTATACTAGTAAAAAAGGCCCGTTTCTGACACAAATGAAACGGGCGCTAGCAAGGTTTTCCTCGGAGTGTGTATGTTTGGGAGAGTGTATGTGAGAGTGACTGTTTGAGAGTCAGAGTGAAAGTGTGAGTGTGTGAGAGAGAGAGTGAGTCTGGGTGTGAGTGTGTTTGTGAGAGAGTGTGTGTGTGAGAATGAGAGTGTGTGCAAGTGTGTATGTGAGACACAGTGTGAGAGAGAGTGTGTGTGTGTGGGCGAGAGAGAGAGTGTGTGTAAGACACAGATTCTCTGTTTGAGTGAGTGTATGAGACCAAGCGAGTGTGTGAGTGACTGTGTGGCACATAGAGAGTGAATGTGATACAGTGTGAGACAGAGTGTGTGAGAGTGAGAGTCAGAAAGACATTGTATATGAGAGAGAGAGTGTGAGCCGTGCCCTCCCAATCCATGGCCATCTGTCCCCTGCCCCCTCCATTCATCCTTTTCCAGCAATTCCCCTATCTCCCTGAGCCCTGCCCTCCCAATCAATGCCCATCCATGCTCCTCTGTCCCCTGCCCCCTCCATTCATCCCTTTCCAGCAATTCCCCTCTCTCCCTGAGCCCTGCCCTCCCAATCCATGGCCATCCATGTTTCTCTGTCACCTGCCCCCTCCATTCATCCCTATCCAGCATTTTCCCTCTCTGCCTGAGGCCTGCCCTGCAATCCATATCCATCCATGCCCATCTGTTCCCTCCATTCATCCCTATCCAGCATTTCCCCTCTCCCTGAGTCCTGCCCTTCCAATCCATGCCCATCCATGCTCCTTTGTCACCTGGCCCCTCCATTCATCCCTATCCAGCAATTGCCCTCTCTCCCTGAGGCCTGCCCTGCAATCCATATCCATCCATGCCCATCTGTCCCCTCTATTCATCCCTATCCAGCAATTTCCCTCTCTCCCTGAGTCCTGCCCTCCCAATCCATGCCCATCCATGCTCCTCTGTCCCCTGCCCCCTCCATTCATCCATTTCCAGTAATTCCCCTCTCTCCCTGAGCCCTGCCCTCCCAATCCATGGCCATCCATGCTCCTCTGTCCCCTGCCGCCTCCATTCATCCTTTTCCAGCAAGTCCCCTCTCTCCCTTCCATGACCCCCCCCTCGCATCCATGCTCCTCTCTATCCCATGTCCCAGCCTGGCCCACCCTCTTCTCCCCCCCCCTTCGCATCCATGTCCCTCCCCCCCCCCCTTCAAATCCATGCATCGTTTTTTTTTTTCTTCTTTTCAATTTACCTCCGTGGTGTTTCCGGCAGCAAAGCGTCAGGGAAGGAGGCGGCGCTCCCGACGTCTAGCTTTCCCTTCGCTGTGTTCCGCCTTATTTTGAAGGCGGAACACAGCGAAGGGAAGGCTAGACGTCGGGAGCGCCGCCTCCTTCCCTGACGTTTCGCTTCCGGATTTGTTTGTTTTGTCGCGCGGGCGGGGCAGAGACGGCTGGCTGGCTTGAAGGGAGGCTTCATACCACGAATCCACGAACCCTTCAGCCTCAGCCTGGGAGTGACGTCAGATGGCTTCATAGAACGTTGTCCTCAGAACGTTGAGGGTGCGTTTTATTATATTAGATAACATTTGTTGGTTTTTGGTGTCTTTTTGGTTTAGTTAAAATTTAATGTTTGTATGCTTATTATCCTCAAGTAGTTTTTTATGTACAGGGATCTTTCCATGCTTAATAAAGACTTCATACAAATTTAAAAAAAAAAAATGTAATGCCAAGAAGTGCAGAAATACAAAACAGATGTACTGGATAGGAGGGGAGAGATTGGTAAGCTCGGCTCAGGAAAGGGACTGTGGGGTGATGGTGTCTGAAGATCACAAGGTGATGAAACAATGTGACAAGGCGGTGGCCACGGCCAGAAGGATGCTAGGCTGCATAGAGAGGGGTATAACCGGCAGAAGAAAGGAGGTGTTGATGCCCCTGTACAAGTCGTTTCTTGATGCTCCACTTACAGTATTGTGTTCAGGTTTTGGAGGCCTTATCTCACTAAAGATGTAAAAAGGCTTGAAGCAGTTCAGAGAAAAGCGACTAAAATAGTACGGGGTTTAACTAGCAAGACGTACCCGGAGAGACTTACTGACCTTTGCTCTTCTGGTTCAGATAATGATACTTCATCTTGAAGATTGTAATGTACTATATGTGGGAATATGCTCCAAACGCTTATATAAGCTACAGCTTATTAAAAAAAACTGCTATGAGATTATTTTTTTTTAATAAACAGATTTACTAGCGTCTCAAAACATATGATGAGGCTGCACTGGCTTCCAGTAAAAGCATTGTGTTTACTGTATCATATTCTTTATGGTTCTATCTTATACTTTTTATTAAATATAGTTTTAAAATCCTTATTTGGCCATTCGTCAAGATTGTTTAACCAATTAATTCTTCATCCAATGTCTTTTGGTAAGATGCGATTTCGAAAGGTATTTAATACAATTTTTATCATGGCACCATTATGGAATTCTCTCCCGTTATTTATTAGAGCCGAGATAAATTACTTTTTCAAGCGTTGCTATTAATTTTCAGTATGTTTAGATTATCATGTTAAGACTGTGTTAAGAATGCTTTCAGGCTATTTTTAAATTTGTACATCGCATTGAACTCTTGTTTGAGGGAAATTGCAATTAATAAGCCCTATATTGATATTGATTTCAATTTACTAATTATTTGCAAAATGATATCGTAAGGTGAGGGTGATCTTCAAAATATTCTGTCACTTGATGTCTCAAAGCAGTACAGAAGTCTAGGTACACTCTGTAAATTATTCAGATTGTAAACAAATCTGTCAACCAGCTGGGCACAAGCCACCAAGAAACCGGTACATTCTAGGCAGGAGAAACTGTGACTAAAGACCTGAGAATTCCTGTGAAGCAAATGTTTGCATTGAGTCACTATCAATCTCTAGGCAAATACACTGTTCAAAAAGAGGAAGATAGAAAGGTCTGCAACGATTTACTAGCAGAGGAGATTCTGAATATGTGTGCGATGGGCATGGAGGGCAGAGATAGGGAAAGAGATATGGGGGTGGGAATGGGTGTTAAGCAGACAACACCCTTATGCAACTTATCTACCCAAAGTGGAAGAGTCTCAACTGGGCAGATAGCATGGGACAATGTGGTGTTTTTCAGCCATCATTTACTGGGTCAGACCAATGGTCCAGCTAGCCCAGTATCCTGCTTCCAACAGTGGCCAAACCAGGTCACAAGTACCTGTTTCTAATAATGGTTTCAAACTGTATTCCAGGTGGGCCAAGTGTACAAATAAAAGGTTACTGCCAGCATAATGCGAAATTCAGTGTTCCCCTCTTTTGCCACTGTGGGGGAACAATTTTCATAACTGCCCCCCCCCCCCCCCCCCCCAGTTACCCACGGGCTTCACAGTCATTTTCAGAGGGGGGAAGTAACTGCAGTGCTGTGCATCTCCCTTTTGTGCAGGCAGTTTTCCCCCTCGAAAACATCCATGTGGATTTGAAAACTTAAAATCAACCATTATTTCTTCCCCCATCTTCCCTACCTAAAAATATGTGCATCATCGACTCTCACAAATATCGTCTTCTGCAAGCAAAAGTGAGAACTTTTCAACCTGCCAGTCTGCCAGGGTAAAAGGTTTTTGAAAATTGACCTCTTCAAATCAGCTGTAACTTAAGACTGGAATTATCTTTGCTGCGAGAAATTCTACAACCAGCACATATAGGAAAGAAGATGGAGGGCACCCTTGACGGGTACCCAGTGCCCAATGATACCTGTTACTCTCTTGCTTAACTCCCCTTCCACTTCACTCAGAACCAATTTTCTCTGCTCTTCTAACCCCAATGTAGCCCTACCCAGGCTCTTTTTTGTTTTCTTCCTCTCTTCCCCCACGGACTTCTTACTCTTTTTCCCCTCTCCATCAGCCATCACATTCTCCTCCAAGGCCCGACACCTTCTCTCCCCCCCACCATTCCAGGGCTTTCAATGATTCTGCTGACCCCCCACTGCCAGCTCTAGAAGGAGCCCAACAGTTAGAGCTGTGGGAAGCCAGGGTTCAAATCCCACCAATGTTCCTTGTGTTCTTGGGAAAGTCACTTAACTATTACCTCTGGTACAAAGAGATTGTAAAGCTCTCTGGATCGAGGCAATACTTGCTGAATGTAACTCACCTTTACCTCAGGTTTGGAAAAGCCAGAATTAAATCTAGGATCTGAACTCAAGGATGCTTCCTTGTTCTACTCCACCAAGGAGAAATCTGTAACTTCTTGCTCTTGAGAACTCAATCAGGACAAAAAATGCTTCTTATGCCTCCCCTTCAAACCAGTGGAATAGCTACGGGTGGGCACAGGCCCACCCAATCTTGGCTCAGGCCTACATAGCTGCAGCCCAATACTGCTCTTCCCCCCTCCCCCTCCTCTGCGGCATCCCGGGTCTCTGAACCCCTTCCTTCCCTGGTATGGTACAGGTGTCCTCGGCGCCTGCAGAGATTCATTCTTGTTGCTTGCACCGGCCCCACAGGCTTCCTTCTGCCATGTCCCGCCCTTGCTGACATCACTGCCTGTTTCCTGTCTGGTGGAATGCAGCAGATGGAAGCCTGCAGGGTCGGCGCAAGCAGCGAGATTGAATCGCTGATTGAATTGCTGCAGGTGCCGAGGACGCCTGTACCAACAATGGGGAGGGACAAGAGTTCAGAGACAGGAGCGCAGATGCTGGGACGTCACAGAGGAGAGGGAAAAGTTGTGGGGTAGTTGAAAAAAAAACCTCTTATGTTCTTAAAAAATATCTCCGGGAAGATATTTGTGGTGTGTGTTTGGGGGGGGGGGGGGGGGGGGGGGAGAGGAGCACATGCACGAAGAAGGGCCCATTCAATTTACCTCTGGGCCAATCCAAGTCTGCCTACGCCTCTGCTTCAAACCCCATGCCTCCTCCTCTATGCCCAGGGCTTTCCTCACCAGCCCAGAGGATGCACCTGCCCCATGCAAGCAGATGAGCACATTTTAAGAGATCTGTGGATCACAAATTCCCTCTCCTTCTCTGAAAGCACTTACAATGTGGGAATGGACAATCGATGTGTCAAAGGAACATAAACTCCCCAAACCACATACATGCCAAGGATACTAGTGTCAAAAGGAGAAGCCCTGATTTTCTGCTCCCTGCCATATACCCATCTTGGAAGGGTTTCTAGCCACCTGCCTGTAAATTCTATAGGGTTACGACTGTTCATTTTGATACTTCTGTGTTAATACTAACCTGGGACATTATGAACTCGGCCCATGCTGTTAGGGATTATTCCTTGCTTGGCATCAAAAGGCAGAGATGGAGCAATTGGAAGACTCTTATAGCCGATGCTGCTTAGGATCAATCCACACTCAACGTTCTCAAACTCTCCTGTGGGAACAGCCACAGCAGACTCCCCTGAGCCCTCCAGGTGCAATGTCAAGTGAGAACAGACGGGGAAAACATGATGGAAACAGTGAAGGGGGGGGGGGGGGGAGGAAAAAAGACCAAATCAGCTGGTGTAAAAGAAAAAAATTCCCTGAATAAATCTCCAGCTCAGTTTATAATAATCCTATCACTGGTCTGCTGGGGTTCTCTCTTCCTCCAACATGTGTCACCAATTCTGCCCATTTCAACATTGCTCTCCTCACATCATTTGTGATCACGGAATTAAAGCAGTCAATGAGGGGGTCCTGATCAAAGTCACCATGAAAACTCAGCCAAGAGACTGGAAGGGAGGAGGAGGAGGAAAACATTGCACAGAAAGCCGAAATCTCTCAATTCTTACCTCAAGTCTATTGACGGCCAATCTGATCCCCACAGCCTGCTTCCCATTAACGCCGGGCAGGATCTCAGTGGGACTACGCAGGAATTTCAGGCCCCACTCTCTTGTGGCCGACACCCAGCGAGCTGCTTCTCTCTCGTAGGGTTTTTCCAGTGCAGATTTGATCATCAGCTCTGTCAGTCGCTTCCGTGGTCTGGGAACATCTAAAAGTGAAGCGCAACGATATGAGGGATTGTATACGTCCCTATAGGGATGGTAAGGAACACTATGGAAAAGCAATGGGGCAGATATTCAAAAGATTTAACCAGGTAGAAGAGGCTCGTTCCCGCTTAAATCACACTGGCCGGCTCTCCCGCTGATATTCAGCAGCGTTTAATCGGACAGTGCTGCTGAACTGGGGTGCAGACTGACGCAGCAACTGTCTGGTGAATGTCGAGGCGGTCCCCAAAGTTATCCGAGCACCGATGACATTCAGTGCTGGTACCCAGATAACTATCCGAACTGGTAGTACTGCATAAATAGTGGTCTTAATTTGCCCAAAGCTGGATGGTACCTATACTGAATATCACCGGTACCTGGATAATTTCCAGGAGCTACCGAGTGCCAGAAATTTACTTATTTATTGGGATTTATTAATTGCCTTTATGAAGAGATTCACCCAAGGCGGTGTACAGCAGGTACAGTTTAACATAAAACATACAATTTTGTTAACAGCTTAACAATAGTAAAATAACCAAGAATAAACGTAAATACAGTAAATGAGGTAAATTTGAAAACAGTAAATTGAAACCTAGTAATAGAACAACCGTGAAATGATATCAAAAATATACACATTTAACAGCACTGGAATTCAAACACCAGAGATATAATACAACTAGTAAAAAAGGCCCGTTTCTGTAAGAAATGAAACGGGCGCTAGCAAGGTTTTCCTCGGAGTGTAAGTTTGAGAGAGAGAGTGTGTGTGAGAGATGGAGTGTGTGTGTCAGAGAGAGAATGAGAGAGAGAGAGAGAGAGAGAGACAGAGTGTGTGCGTGTGTGTGAGAGAGAGAGTGAGTCTATGTGCGAGTGTGTGTGTGTGAGAGAGAGTGTGTGTGTGTGGGAATGAGAGAGTGTGTGTGAGAATGAGAGGCCCCCCATCCCTTTCTGTCTGCCAGGGGCCCCCTCCCTCTCTCCCAGTTCCAGGGTCCTCCCTCCCTCCTATTTCCATGGCCCTACCAGTTCCAGTGTCCTCCCTCCCTCCCTCTGAGTTCCAGGTTTGTGCTCCCCCTCCCAGTTCTAGGTTCATTGCCTCCCTTAGGGCCCTACCAGCCTCAGGGTTCCCCCTTTTCCCTCCCTCCCTCCGACTTCCATGTTCTCCCCCCCCCCCCCTCCCAGTTCCAGGTTTCTCCTCTCCTTACCGGTTCCAGGGTACCCCCTATTTCCTTCCTTCCCTCTTAGTTCCAGGTTCGTCCCCCCCCCCTTCCAGTTCCAGGTTCTTTGCCTCCCTCCCTCCCCCGTGATACGTTCTTTGATTTTGAGCAAATGTTTTTTTTCTTGTATCTGTTCAGTGAAAGGTTTTTTTCTCCTACACACCCATCTCCTCCTCCTCCGCCGCTCCCTGCCACTTTCTCCATGAGTTTCCCTACTCCTCCCCCTGCCTGCCCATTACTTGTGCTGTGCTTAAGCCGGTCGCCGAGTTGTAGATGGAGGGAGAGCAGGCGGGCGGTCTCTGACAGTGCACTGACACCAGTGACAGCTAAACGCGCTGTGATTGGCTGAGCGACCTGGAGGGGCATAATCGAATGGGGCGTCCAAACAGTTGTGATTTGGACGTCCTCGCAGATTCCGATCCCCAATTCTCTCCGGCGTGGTCATTTCGGGCACATAAGAAAAACACATCCAAGAGAAGGATGCCCATCACAAAATCTGAAGGGAAAAACGTCCAAGTGCTCATCAGGGACGTCCTTTTATTTTTTTGAGTGAAGGACGTGTATGAAGCCATCTTTGGCATGCGCAGAGCAGCCAGCATAATGATTGGCTGCTCTGCGCATGCTCAGCTGGCCGACTGGCTTCCCCTCCTTAGGAAGGAAATCGCGTGCAAATGAGCTAACAGCGAGCAGCTCATTTGCATGCGATTTCCTTCATGCATGCCCGTTTTTTACCGATTCACTAAGGGCTCGGTAAGGGAAGGGCTCTTTCCGTGGAGTTAGTGCATCTGGCTCAGACTCACTTGGGATAATTTGATGGTTGGCTAAACTCAAGGCAAGTTCTTTGTATAGTTAAGCAAGAGATAAGGAACTGATATACATTCTGGTGCTCAGTGCCTTTAAAATCGCTGACCTCTACCAGCTGAAAATCAGGGGGGGGGAATACTTGCATCCAACATGTCATTCCCCACACAGCACAGTGGAAGATCCTGAAGTACCAGGAAATGCAGTGTGAAACCAAGAAAGATTTCCCGTTGTTTTGGGTGCTACAGGCTTGATCAAAACAAATTTCCAAACACACCTGGATAAGTTGCCTATACATGTTACATCTTCTGAACTCCAGAAGGAAGCTCTCTTTGGTGCAATGCAAGTTTTACGGTGAACATTAGCAGTAAATCTGAGAGACTGAGATCACACTCCACGTGCCCTGGCTTAGGAGTGAGTGAGGTTTCATTACTGTCATGGTATGTGCAAAGCTAACTCATTTGGTGAAACTGACCCCACCCCCAAGAGCTGAACTAGGTCTGGGTGAAGGGAGCATTGGATGAACTTTTCCAAATCCTGCTAGGATCTGAAAACAGACTGCAAAGTAAAAAGAACAAACTGGTGACTAAAAGCCTCCTTACCTTTAATCACATCCCTGAGGCCTTCAAAGTCACCTGGACGCAGGAGTGGCTTGGTTCCAGGCAAATTAATCATCTCTCGCAGTTCCTGTGGAAATTTAGACAGCAATGAAGAACTCATGCCTCGAAAACTTTACAGTAAAGCAGTTTAACAGATTACAGGCAATTTTCTCTAAAGAAAAAATTAAGTAAGAAAATTATAAATTATCAACTTGTATTAGACCCCCAATTTGAAGGGGCTGGACCTTAGTACTACTCAGGAGATTAGTTTCAAATATCTTACAAAAATAAGAAGTAAAGGCTTAACAGTATATACCGCGCATTTAACTTTTCCATTAGTCTCTTTTTCCAAGGCTAATCAGACCTACTAAACTCCAACATAAATTATAAAACCTTTTTCTGTGTAATAAACTGTTTCAAATGCTCAGAAACAAAAAATACATATTTGACCCCTAAGTATTTCACATTACATTTGCACGGATAATTGAGATTAAAAGAGGCTCCCAAGGCTTCTTACTTAATTTTTTCTTTAGAGAAAATTGCCTGTAATCTGTTAAACTGCTTTACTTGTTCAAGATATATTCTTGTAAATTAATGAAAATGATAAAGAATTTAAAAAAAAAAAAAAAAGAAAACTTTACAGTAAGTGCTCTGGTTCAGTGGCAAGCTGATGCTGGGGAGCTGGGTTCAATCACCAGCCATTTGCCGAGTTCACACAGAGACATCCAAGCTGCTTCTCATTTTTACTGTGCAGTCTAGTGGGGAGCGGAGGGGAGGGGATGGCCTCAGCAACTACAGCTCTCAGTCTAAGGATCCTGCTTTTGATTCTCAGATGGTAACACGGTAGTACAGAACTGTGGCTGTAGGAATAACTGGATGTATGCACAGAGGGTTTGGGTTAAGGTGTAACACTGATGGAAAAGTTTACCTTTATGGTAAATGCCACCTGGAGAGGACCCCTCCGGCCAACAAGCCATACCCGTTTCACCTTGCTGTGCGCAATTGCTTCTAGGGAATGTGCAGTAATGTCCGTTTTCTACAGGGTGAAAAATGAAGAATTGAGCGCTACATTGGCCGAAGAAAGGGACAACTCAAACTCTTTAATTCATTCACCACAGGAAAATAAATGCGTGAACTGGCTGTCAGGAAAAGAAAGCGGGATAACTGATATCTAGAGACCTGGAGTATCCCTGTACAAGATTCAGGATGGACAGAGATACAGACCAACTAAACATACATATAGTAACATAGTAGATGACGGCAGAAAAAGACCTGCACGGTCCATCCAGTCTGCCCAACAAGATAACTCATATCTGCTTTTTGTGTATACCCTACTTTGATTTGTACCTGTGCTCTTCAGGGCACAGACCGTATAAGTCTGCCCAGCACTATCCCCGCCTCCCAACCACCAGCCCCACCTCCCACCACCAGCTCTGGCACAGGCACAGACCGTATAAGTCTGCCCAGCACTATCCCCGCCTCCCAAGCACCAGCCCCTCCTCCCAACCACCGGCTCTGGCACAGACCGTATAAGTCTGCCCAGCACTATCTCCGCCTCCAAACCACCAGTCCCGCCTCCCACCACCGGCTCTGGCACAGACTGTATAAGTCTGCCCAGCACTATCCCTGCCTCCCAACCACTGGCTCTGGCACAGACTGTATAAGTCTGCCCAGCACTATCCCTGCCTCCCAACCACTGGCTCTGGCACAGACCGTACAAGTCTGTCCAGCACTATCCTCACCTCCCAACCACCAGTCCCGCTTCCCACCACCGGCTCTGGCACAGACCGTATAAGTCTGCCCAGCACTATCCCCGCCTCCCAACCACCAGACAACACTAGGATTCCAAGCAGCTTCATGAGGTCACTATGAAGCATCCATTTCATCTTAAGACCTTCTTTTTACTCACCCTCAGCAGATCAGGTGGCGTTAGCAAAATCCGTGCAACATCCAGAGCGACATTTCCCTGTCCCAGAATCACAGCAGTCTCGCTGCTTAGGTCTGGTTCAAGCTGTTCTCGAGACACGAGTTTAAAAAAAAAAAGAAGAAGAAAAGAGAGAAACTAGACAATAAGGACAATCTGCCCCGGCACCAGCCTCACCCATCAGCATCAGTATCCCTTTTAATGAATTTGGATTTTACTTTTAATATGTACCTTTTCCAAATCCAAGCTTAAGACAAGTTACAAGGTCACATATCTGCCCAAGAAGGCTTACAATCCGAATGTGTATCCGAAGGTGTGGTGACTTGCCCAACATCACAAGGAGTGTTGGCGGGGATTTGAACTCTGGCTTCTCTGCTGCTCCTCTACTCCCACTTTGATCTCAATAGTTCCTAAACTGCCCAGTGGTGTTACCCACTGTCCATTTATATCCCGGAGTGGAGGAGTGGCCTAGTGGTTAGGGTGGTGGACTTTGGTCCTGAGGAACTGAGTTCAATTCCCACTTCAGGCACAGGCAGCTCCTTGTGACTCTGGGCAAGTCACTTAACCCTCCATTGCCCCAGGTACAAATAAGTACCTGTATATGTAAGCCGCATTGAGCCTGCCATGAGTGGGAAAGCGCGGGGTACAAATGTAACAAAAAATAAATAAAAAAAATAAATATTACACAGAGCCAAATCACAACTCCACTAGCACACAAACCCTCTTATTGTTACAATGCTTAACTTTAACAACTGTCTCCTCCCTCCGACACTACAGGGTATGCTCCCCTCCCCCAATCAGAGCTCAGTTTTACCATTCAAATGACACATGCTTGGTTCAATTCAGAATATCGGGGAAACGTGTACCAGTCACAAGAGCAGCTTACGTTTTGGTTCTCGGGCAACCCATTGTACCAGCCCACAAAGGCTCTGGCGGAATAAACTCCAGGAAGGTGCTCCCCGGAGATTCCCAGCATGCGATTATCTTCAGCGCCATAACTCTGTGGAGAAAATAAAGCAAAACCATCCCTTTGAATGTCTACGCTCTGCGATATCCTCCACCCCTCTCTGGCCAATCTATAGCGCATTACTGATGTTTTCCAGTAACTAGTGATGAGCGAGAAACTCCGTATCTGGGTAGCTTTGAGACAGCTATGGAAAATTAAGTTGCAGAGAAGGAAATAACCTTCCATGGCTGCGGTTACATTTATAAAAAATAATAAGACAATAAGACATAAAACATATCTGTTCAGAACCACTGAAGAAGTGTGCCTCAGTGACTTTAATATTCCTGCTAATGATCCTTCTAACTCTTATATTTCCAAGTTACTCGCTTTAACATCCTCCTTTAATCTCCAACTATGCTCCACCTCCCCCACTCACACCCTTGTCACCTCTCGTTTGGACTACTGCAATCTGCTTCTTGCTGGCCTCCCACTTAGTCACCTCTCCCCTCTCCAGTCGGTTCAAAACTCTGCTGCCCGTCTCCGTCTTCCGCCAGGGTCGCTTTACTCATACTACCCCTCTCCTCAAGTCGCTTCACTGGCTCCCTATCCATTTTCGCATCCTGTTCAAACTTCTTCTACTAACCTATAAATGTACTCGCTCTGCTGCTCCCCAGTATCCCTCCACACTCGTCCTTCCCTACACCCCTTCCCGTGCACTCCGCTCCATGGATAAATCCTTCTTATCTGTTCCCTTCTCCACTACTGCCAACTCCAGACTTCGCTCCTTCTGTCTCGCTGCACCCTATGCCTGGAATAGACTTCCTGAGCCCCTACGTCTTGCCCCATCCTTGGCCATCTTTAAATCTAGATTGAAAGCCCACCTCTTTAACATTGCTTTTGACTCGTAACCACTTGTAACCACTCGCCTCCACCTACCCTCCTCTCCTCTTTCCTCTATACATTAATTGATTTGTTTGCTTTATTTTTTGTCTACTAGATTGTAAGCTCTTTGAGCAGGGACTGTCTTTCTTCTATGTTTGTGCAGCGCTGCGTACGCTTTGTAGCGCTATAGAAATGCGAAATAGTAGTAGTAGTAGTAGTACATACATAAATCAAATGTGAAAATACCAAGTCTAGCAGATATAGAAGTCAAATAAGCAATTTTACGGGGCAGAAAGAAGACCAGAGAGAACTTAATGTCACAGAAGAGATGTAGCATTACCAACCCCAACACCTACAATTGTTAGCCAAAGAAAGGCAATGCTAGTATGCTTTCTGTTCATTTATTTATTTATTCACAATGGCTTGATATACTGCAAAAGGCCAGGAGTGGCTTCTAGGCAGTTAAACTTGAAAACAAGGGAGCCCCAAAAATGGTAGTGTGGGCGTGTGTACTGGACCATTTCTCTAGCACGTCTGGAAAAAAAAAGGGGTTGGGGGGGGGGCTGGGAAGTGGAGCTGCGGCAAATGAAAACCAGCGTTCGTCTATTTACGGCCTGAGCCCTTAACGCCGCCAATTGACTTAGCGGTAAGGGCTCACACATTATCCACGCGGTAACCGTCCAGCGCACATCAACTACCAGTTACTGCCAGGAACGCCCCCCACGGTAGAAAATTATTTTATACTGTGTATTTTCAGTGCGCACCAAACTCGGACTTACTGCCAGGCGCACGCATTAGCCGGGTGATAATGACGATTTGTCGCACGCTGCACGCACCTGTGAAAAAGGGCCCCAAAGTTTCTCATGCCAGGAATAGCATTTTACGGGGAGCTATTTCATTACAGGTTAATATTCTCTTATCTCCTATTTGTCCTGTTTGTCTGTCCTAATTAGATTGTAAGCTCTGTCGAGCAAGGACTGTCTCTTAAGTGTACAGCGCTGCGTATGTCTAGTAGCGCTATAGAAATGATAAGTAGTAGTAGTAGTAGTTACCTAAAAAGTGTTTTAGGAAGCCATTTTTTACAATAAAGGCAACATAGGTGCCAAGGTTAAGGTTCAAGGTTGCATTTATTTGATTAATCACCTAAGGCAAAGCCATCAAAGCAATTTACATAAAATAAAAGCTCACACAATGTAATACATTATACATTTTACAACATAAGCAAATATATCAGATACCCATATAGAAAGTAAAAATCAGAGCAAAAAGCAAGCAAACCCGCTGCACTCACAGGATCCTAAGGCCAAGGCAGACCACCAGTTAGAAAAAGCAAAATGTAATTAGGGAAGGCTGCCTGGAAGAGGTGTGTTTTAAGCAAAGCTTTAAATGAGGGGAGAAAGATCTCCGTAAATAAAAACATGCCTGCATAAAATAGGCTCCAGGCACAATCCTAATAGCACACGAATACTCACACATGTTTATATCTGCTCCTAGGCGTATGTGAATATGTGACAGTGGCCAATCCAGGTTACAAGTACCTGGCAAGGTCCCAAAACAGTACAATACATTTTATACTGCTTATCCTAGAAATAAGCAGTGGATTTTCTCCAAGTCCATTTTAATAATGGCTTATGGACTTTTCCTTTAGGAAGCCAACCAAACGTTTTTTTTAAACCCTGCTAAGCTAACTGCTTTTACTACATTCTCTGGCAACGAATTCCAGAGTTTAATTACACGTTGAGTGAAGAAATATTTTCTCTGATTCATTTTAAAGTTGCTACTTTGTAGCTTCATTGTGTGCCCCCTAGTCCTAGTATTTTTGGAAAGAATGTACAAGCTATTCATGACTACCCGTTCCACGCCACTCGTTATTTTATACACTTCTATTATATCTCCCCTCAGCTGTCTTTTCTCCAAGCTGAAGAGCCCTAGTCACCTTAGCCTTTCCTCATAGGGAAGAAAACCCATCCCCTTTATCATTTTCGTTGCCCTTCTCTGTACCTTTTCTAATTCCACTATACCTTTTTTGAGATGCGGTGACCAGAATTGAACATAACATTCGAGGTGCAGTCACACCATGGAACGATACAAAGGCGTTAAAATAGCCTCATTTTTGTTTTCCATTCCTTTCCTCTAAGCGTGTACACATGCATTTTATAAAGTACATAGATACATCCCAAATCCATTCAATCTATGGCCCTAGGAGGATCGTGAGGGGCAGGTGCAAGCGCATGGACCTAAATGCAGTGCTTCAGCGTGCATCTTACCGTGATCTGTAAATTATGCATGTAATGACCAGACGCCTCCCCTGTGAGCACCCCTTTCAGTTACACACTAGGTGAGCTGCATGCATCGTTTATAGAAGAGCGCTGAGCACGCATCTGGCACTCACACAGGTAAAAGCACGCAAACGGCATAGTGTAATAGGTTAAAACATATCTATTTTAAGTGTGGTCACTTACGCCAGCCATAAAGGGAAATACGAGCATAAATCCCAGGATTCTATAACTTAAGAGTGTCACGTGTGCGCCTTGCCCAAACTCCCCCCCCCACATCAACGCCACTTACAAACTATGCACCATCGAAGATTGGCACATATTTACAGAATACTGCACAGCCAGATTATTGTCGTTTGTGTGTGAAGCGCAGAAACAACCAGCATATCGGTAGAATTAACCTGTATCAGTGTACTTATGAACATACTAGTAAAAGCGGCCCGTTTAGGGACTGTCCTTCGATGTTAAATTGTACAGCGCTGCGTAACCCTAGTAGCGCTTTAGAAATGTCAAGTAGTAGTAGTTTCCAACAGAAAGGAAACGGGCTCTAGCAAGGTTCCAGGCCCCTCCCCTTCCCCCCCTCCTCTTCCCCCCCACCTGCCCCCTCCTCTCACCCCCCTCATCCCCCGCATCATAACCCCTCCTCATCACCCCTCCCCCGCTCTCATCTCAGGACCCCCCCCCCTCTCTCGTAAAAGAACCCCCCACCCTCGTCTCTGGACCCCCGCCTCCCCCACCCACCCTCCCTCTCTCGTCTCAGGCCACCCTCCCTCTCGTTTCAGGACACCCAGGATCCCCTCCCCCCCACCCTCTGTCGTCCGTCCGAGTTCCACAGGTCGCGACGGCCCCACTCCCATTCGAGTTCCACGCCCCCCGTCTCCTCCGGTTTCCACGCCCCCCCTCCTCCCATTGCTGCTGGCCAGCGCCTCCCTCCCTCTGTGTCTGTGGCCTCCGAGTGCAAGGAGGACGTGTGCGGGTGCCCCCGCCCTTCATACCTGGCAGCTGCCGTTTAAAAAGTTTTACCTCCTGCTCAGCCGTTAACACTGAAGTCCAGCAAATACAGACGCCGCTTCATACAGGCTGTGGTTTCGTTTCTGTTTCAGCTGTTCCTCTGGTCCCGCCCTCATTTCCTGTTTGCGGAAGGGCGGGACCAGAGGAACAGCTGAAACAGAAACGAAACCACAGCCTGTCTGAAGCGGTGTCTGTACTTGCTGGACTTTAGTGTTAACGGCCGAGAAGGAGGTAAAACTTTTTAAACAGCTGCTGCCACTTAGGAAGGGCTGGGGCACCCGCACACGTCCTCCTTGCACTCGGAGGCCACAGACACAGAGGGAGGGAGGCGCTGGCCAGCAGCAATGGGAGGAGGGGGGGGGGCGTGGAAACCGGAGGAGACGGGGGGCGTGGAACTCGAATGGGAGTGGGGCCATCGCGACCTGTGGAACTCGGACGGACGGGAGTGGAAGGAGGGAGGGAGGTAGGGGATCATGGAACTCGGGGGGGGGGGGGGGCGTTTGTTTACTCACCTTCGGTGGCTGCTGCTGGGTTCACTTCCCTCTCACTTCCCATTGGTCCGCCCTGTGAAGTCATCCCCAGGGCGGACCAATAGGAACTGTGTTACGAACCCAGGCAGCCAGACGGAGGTGCAAATTATTATATAGGAAGAGTAGCCATATTGGGTCAGACCAATGGTCCATCTAACCCAGTATCCCGTTTTCCAAACAGTGGCCAAGTCAGGTCACAAGTACCTGGCAGAAACCCAAATCATGGCAACACTCCATACTACAAATCCCAGGGCAAGCAGTTGCTTCCCATGTCTATCTCAATAGCAGACTATGGACTTTTCCTCCAGGAATTTGTCCAAACCTTTTTTAAACCCAGATACACTAACCGCGGTTACCATATCCTCTGGCAAAGAGTTCCAGAGCTTAACTATTCGTTGAGTGAAAAAATATTTCCTCCTATTTGTTTTAAAAGTATTTCCGTGTATCTTCCTTGAGTGTCCCCTAGTCTTTGTACTTTTGGAACGAGTAAAAAAATCAATTTACTTCTACTCGTTATACACCACTCAGGATTTTGTAGACCTCAATCGTAGCTCCCCTCATCCGTCTCTTTTCCAAGCTGAAGAGCCTTAATCTCTTTAGCCTTTCCTCATACTGACATTTGATAAGATTCACAATAAAATCTGAATAGGCAAAAAAGAAATCCATAAAGTACATGACACAGAGAAACAAGCAAACTGCAAAATAGCAGATTGGCTGCAGTACTGTCCAATGCGGACCCCCCCCTCCCCCCCCCCCACCAAATAACCGGAACTTGTGTCCGTGCAAATTCCCAAAAGGTAAAAGAAATACGTCTTTAAATGAACTTTGCATTTGCAAAGAGACTGCTCAGATCAAAGTTCCAAGGTGAGAGAGTTCCACAGAAAGGGCACCAAAATTGGCTGCAGTACTGTCCAATGCGGACCCCCCCCCCCCCCCCCCCCCCACCAAATAACCGGAACTTGTGTCCGTGCAAATTCCCAAAAGGTAAAAGAAATACGTCTTTAAATGAACTTTGCATTTGCAAAGAGACTGCTCAGATCAAAGTTCCAAGGTGAGAGAGTTCCACAGAAAGGGCACCAAAAAGTAGAAAGCACTCTGCACTCTTTCTGGTCAATTCAAATGAGCCCTTGATGGGTTAGGAAGAACTAGTCGGCGATTGTTCAAAGACCTTAAGACTCAAGACGGAACATAAGTGATTGTCATGGATGCTAGATAATCAGGAATTCCAGTGGCGATTGCTTTGTGGGTCAGCATGTATATTCCCGGGCAATGTTATAACAGCCATGTTCCACACGTAGAAAACGCTTCACACGTGGAAAAAAGCTTTATAAAATTATCCCCACGCTGTTTCGTCATCACTCACCAGCACTACAGCGTGATACGCCTGCTGCAGCTCCTCCACAGTTACGTCCTTGCCAACGGTGATATTTCCGTAGAAGGCGCAGCGGTCGGAATGTGCTGTCTGAGTGAAACTGTTTATCACGTTCTGTTCAAGAGACACAAGAAAGACGGTACAGAGAAACATATATTAAAGCACAGATCCATGCTGCAGCGGAGTCCTTTTACTGGCTCCTCTCTAGGGCACAAGAGCTGTCCTTGACTGAATCTAACGGACAGCCTTGTAGCCTCCTGCCCGTATCTTTCTTTTATCTCCTGACCCGTTTCAAGGGCTGGCATGTCCTCTTATCTGTCAAGCATTCTTTTTAGATATTTCAAGGACTCATAAAGGCTATCTTCAAAAACTAAATAACATGAAAAGCATTGAAACAGCAAAGAGCACACATCTTTCAGTGTAGGTTATCACCAGTAACTAGCTCAGTGACTGTATAAATTTATTTTGGTTCCCACTGGATGCTGTATAGGCGAATGCTTAAATAATACATAGCCCTTGTCTATTCTCTCTTCTTCCCCGCCCTCCTTTTACAGCCATGGATCTCTCCACGTCGCCTTTCATTCTGCTCCTTTAACTCTTTTGATTGTTGCTGTGCCGTATCGCTAAAGGCTCCCAATATCAACACCCAGCTCCAGATCAATTACAAATTCTTCTCATAAAGAACATGTATGTTAGTAGCAGGGGCGTAGTAGCTACTATGGGGCCACGGGGGCCTGGGCCTCCGTAGATTTGGCCCTGGACCCTCCTGCCGATGACCCTCTCGACCCTCCCTCCCACCGCCAACCCACCGTCTGCTACCTTTGCTGGCGGGGGACCCCAACCCCCACCAGCCGAAGTCTTCTTCCTTTGTTTTTTTTCTGAGTCTGAAGTCCTGCACATACAACGTGCAGGACATCAGACTCACAGAAACAGAACGAAGCCCTGCAGATCGCAAGGCTTCGTTCTGTTTCTGTGAGTCTGACGTCCTGCACGTTGCATGTGCAGGACGTCAGATTCAGAAACAGAACGAAGGAAGAAGAGGATTCAGCTGGCGGGGGGTTGGGTTCCCCTACCAGCAAAGGTGGCGACGGCGGGTGGGCGGGGAGGTGGGGGGGGGGGGGTCGAGAGGGTTGTCGGCGGGGGGGGGGGGGGGGGGCAAAGTTGGTGGTGGTGGTGCTGGTGGCGCCGGGGGGGGGGGGGGGTCGGCAATGGCGCCGGGGTGGGGGGCTAAAATGTGCCCCCTCACCTCGGGCTCTGGACCCCCCTCCTGCCGAAGTCTGGCTACGCCCCTGGTTAGTAGTACTACTGGATCTATCGGATGCGCCTGACACCACTACTATGGCTCAGTATATCAAGCCAAGCATTGCTTAGAGTGGGCATGTATTCGTCATTGATCCAAACTTTTTTTTATTTTTTTTTACTTTTAATCTATCTATTATCAAAGAAACTTATTTTTCAAACTTCTAGTTCTTAGCTTAAAAGCTTCTTCGTTTTATTTTCTCAATTCTCAATTTCCCCATATTAGATTGGAGGAGACTTCTTGATAAACCACACTGGCTCCTAATCAAAGAGCGAATTGCTTTCAAAATCTGCACTCTGGTTCACAAAATTATCTACGGTGAAGCTCCGGGATAGATGACAGACTTGATCGACCTACCAACTAGAAACACATCTGAATCAACACGAACGTACCTAAATGTCCACTACCCAAGCTGCAAAGGACTCAAATACAAATCAACTTACGCGTCCAGTTTTTCCTACATAAGCACACAACTGTGGAACGCATTACCAAAAGCCATGAAAACAACGTATGACCACCTAAACTTCTGGAAAAAACTAAAAAGTAACCTGTTTAAAAAGGCATACCCTGCCGATCCAACATAAATGCCTGATCTCTGCAACACAACAGTGGAGGAGTGGCCTAGTGGTTAGGGTGATGGACTTTGGACCTGGGGTACTGAGTTAAATTCCCACTTCAGGCACAGGCAGCTCCTTGTGATTCTGGGCAAGTCATGTAACCCTCCATTGCCCCATGTAAGCCGCATTGAGCCTGCCATGAGTGGGAAAGCGCAGGGTACAAATGTAACAAAAATAAAATAGATACTATTGGAGATTCTACATGGAATGTTGCTACTATTGGAGATTCCACATGGAATGTTGCTACCACTGGAAATTCTACATGGAATGTTGCTACTATTGGAGATTCTACATGGAATGTTGCTATTCCACTAGCAACATTCCATGTAGAAGGCTGTGCAGGCTTCTGTTTCTGTGAGTCTGACGTCCTGCACGTACGTGCAGGACGTCAGACTCACAGAAGCAGAAGCCTGCGCGGCCACATTGGTGATCTGCAAGGGCCGACTTCTACATGGAATGTTGCTAGTGGAATAGCAACATTCCATGTAGAATCTCAAACAGTAGCAACAGTGGAGGAGTGGCCTAGTAGTTAGGGTGGTGGACTTTGGTCCTGGGGGACTGAGGAACTAAGTTTGATTCCCACTTCAGGCACAGGCAGCTCCTTGTGACTCTGGGCAAGTCACTTAACCCTCCATTGCCCCATGTAAGCTGCATTGAGCCTGCCATGAGTGGGAAAGCGCAGGGTACAAATGTAACAAAAAAAAAAAAAAACTAAAGAATGTAATGGACATAACACAACTCCTCCGTTGTACAATTCCCTAATGTGGCTGTGCCACATGAACTTTATCTTACCACAACATCACTTTGTATTTGTTTACACCGGAGTCTCCAAACACCTGTCCGGTACTATGTAAGCCACATTGAGCCTGGAAATAGTGTGGGATATAAATGTAACAACTAAATAAATAAATACTGAGCCATAGTAGTGGTTTCATGCGCATCCGATAGATTCAGTAGTACTACTAACAAAAATGTTCTTTATGAGAAGGATTTGTAATTGGTCTGGAGCTGGGTGTTGATACTGGAAGATACAGGAGCCCCCTCCGTTGAGAGACGTTACGGATAGTGTTAAAATTGGAGTCTCACTAAAGGCGACATATCAAGTTTACGTGAGATACAAAAAAAAAAATCTGTACATCCAGCAAGATAACCTTGGCTGGAAATAATTCCAGCTTAGAAACTTAGGAGCCCTTTTACTAAGCCACGTAGGTGCCTACACAAGCCCATTTGGAGTTACTGCCCAGCTACCGCAAGGCCCGTGTGGTAATTTCAGTTTTGACGCACGTCCGCTGCATGCGCCAGAAAATTGGGCAGTAACTCCGACTTGACGCGTGTCGGCGATTACCTCATGGTTACCACGAGAGACCTTCCCGCTAAGTCAATGGCTGGCAGTAAGGTCTCAGACCCAAAATGGACACGCGCCATTTTTTTTTTAAATTTTGCCGCACGTCCATTTTCGGCAAAAAATTTCTAAAAAGGCCTTTTTTACAGGTGCGCTGAAAAATGGATCTGTGCGTGTCCATAACATGCACCTTTTTTCAGCGTGCCTTTGTAAAAGGACCCCTTATTTAATCAAGGACTGGGAGTTTCACTTTCACATAGGTGCTTATAACATTTCCTGGAGGTGTACATGCTTAAAAGTAGAAAATACAATGCCTACTTTTTATGCAGTATACATGTGGGTGTTCCCAGTGGACGAAGAATGGGCAAAGTGGGGTGGGATTGGCACTTCTGCATGAATTTTATAAAATGTACACATCTGTGCCATTTCTACTGGCACCTGCACACGTGTAGTTACAGGAGCTTTCGGTTAGGCTCTGCTATAAAGGTACATAGCTGAATATGTTGTTTTTATAAAATAGCTGCAATGTGAATGCCTTCCCTGCCTACGTACTCAGTTGTATTATTACCCTCTAATTGGGTAATGTAGGCCTTTCACTCTGCAGACTTTGCAGGATCTCCTCAAGACCCTTCACTGGCTCCCTATCCGTTTTCGCATCCTGTTCAAACTTCTTCTACTAACCTATAAATGTACTCACTCTGCTGCTCCCCAGTATCTCTCCACACTCGTCCTTCCCTACACCCCTTCCCGTGCACTCCGCTCCATGGATAAATCCTTCTTATCTGTTCCCTTCTCCACTACTGCCAACTCCAGACTTCACGCCTTCTGTCTCGCTGCACCCTAAGCCTGGAATAAACTTCCTGAGCCCCTACGTCTTGCCCCATCCTTGGCCACCTTTAAATCTAGACTGAAAGCCCACCTCTTTAACATTGCTTTTGACTCGTAACCACTTGTAACCACTCGCCGCCACCTACCTCCTCTCCTCCTTCCTGTACACATTAATTGATTTGATTTGCTTACTTTATTTATTTTTCATCTATTAGATTGTAAGCTCTTTGAGCAGGGACTGTCTTTCTTCTATGTTTGTGCAGCGCTGCGTACGCCTTGTAGCGCTATAGAAATGCTAAATAGTAGTAGTAGTAGTAGTAGTAGTTTTGCAGGACATGGATAGAAGTTGCTGGTAGCTGACTTGCCCTATCAGGTGGCCAAAATCGCAGTTTTAATATCCTCCCCCCCCCCCCCCCCCACCCCCCCAGACAACAAGTGAGAAAAACTCTTTGTCTAGTCAGGCCTAAATGTCTACAGAAGTAATTACATCTCTGAATCCCACTCTTTATCAAGTGAATGTTCTCTGACACACAAAGTCCTCTATGGTCTGGAGTTTGGAGGATGATCTGGATGTGCAGTTCCCTGGATCCCAGCCAGCAGGATACAGTATGAAGGCTGAATCATTTCAGCTTCTTTTTGAAGATGCCATAAAAATATAACAGCATAAAAAAAACTAAGCTGAGTCAGATCGAGATCCACTGCGCCCAACATCCTTGTCTCAGACAGTGGCCAGTCTGGATCACAAGTACCTCTTTGAGCAGGGACTGTCTTTCTTCTATGTTTGTGCAGCGCTGTGTATGCCTTGTAGCGCTATAGAAATGCTAAATAGTAGTAGTAGTACCTGGCAAATCACAAAAAGAAATGCACCTATTTCTCAAAGCTCATTTCCAGGGGTGAGCAATGACACTCCTAACTCTACCTGGCTAACCAATGTTTTTTAAATAAACTTTTCCTCCAGGAACTTGCCCAATCTTCTTTGGAATCCTGCTACCATCAATGGAACCCCAATGCTCAAGTCAGTGAGGGTGATTCTATACCAGTGAGCCTATATTTAGGTGCTTACATTCTTTTATAGAATATTAGCCTGACAGGTAAGATACATGCCTGTAATTTAGACCCAAACACACATCAGTCATAGAGCTGGCCTAAGAGTTCACTCTTGTTTGCTAAAAGATACACATAAGAACATAAACGTTACCATACTGGGACAGACCAAAGGTCCATCAAGCCTAGTATCTTCTTTCCTACCTGGATTGGCCAAGTATCCCAGAACAGTAAAACAGATTTTATGCTGCTTATCCTAGAAATAAGCAGTGGATTTTCCCAAGTCCATCTTAATAATGGCTTATAGACGTTTCTTTTAGGAACTTGTCCAAACCTTTTTTAAACCCTGCTAAGCTAACTGCTTTTACCCAGAAACATAGCCAGGTTGAGGGCGCGCGGGGAGTGGAGAGTCATCCGTTGCCGGCACATATTTTAAACGCGACAGATCGTGTGAAAAATAGGCGCCAGAAGGAAGTCCGTTTGGGGGAGCGACCCACCTAGCTACGCCTCTGCTTTTACCACATTTTCTGGCAACAAATTCCAGAGTTTAGTTACATGTTGAGTGAAGAAATATTTTCTCAGAGTATTTTGTAATTCATGCACATAACTATGTGCTCTGCCCATACCCCACCCATATGTATGCCCACCTTCCAAAACGTGCACCATCGCATTTAGACACCTTTCCACAGTACAGCGCTTAAGCAGACTTTTTGGCATTTACTCATGTATGTGCACACACACACACACATCTATATGCCTGTATTCTAGTCCTTTAGATGAGTGCTTGGTGCATAAAATTAAACCCCGAGTGCCTAACCTAAGAGACACTTACCTTTACCTCCGGATGGTCCGGTGCCACACCAAAACGCACAAGGCCAAAGGGTACAGGTAGCTTCTCATAAATGTCCACCTGCACCTGCTTATGATGCTAAAGAGAAGAAACAGAGCAAAGGTTTAAGAGAAGGTGATGCAGTTTATAAATTGACTGAACATTTCTATAATTGAAACCCCAAACAAAAATTCTCAGATGATAAATTAGAAAGAAGTTATACTTTTAACTCAAAAATAGGAGGAAAAAGCTTCAAGAGTTCCAGGCGTAAAAGCCTTTGGAGCTGGAACTCTTCATCACTGGCTAAAAACAAAAACCACCTACTAGACTTCAATTTATTTTCTTTTCTTCAAAAATTTTTTAAATATTAAAACAAATACCAGTGGATTCAGTAAATATGTTGCTTAGCTTTTAACTTTTAACTAAGCATAAAGGAATCCTGTGCCGAAGGAATGGATCCTCAGGAGCTTAGTCAAGATCGGGAGGCGGGGCTGGTGGTTGGGAGGCGGGGATAGGGCTAGGCAGACTTATACAGTCTGTGCCAGAGCCGGTGGTGGGAAGCGGGACTGGTGGTTGGGAGGCGGGGATAGTGCTGGGCAGACTTATACGGTCTGTGCCCTGAAGAGCACAGGTACAAATCAAAGTAGGGTATACACAAAAAGTAGCACATATGAGTTATCTTGTTGGGCAGACTGGATGGACCGTGCAGGTCTTTTTGTGCCGTCATCTACTATGTTACTATGTTACTCTGTCTTCACCTTCCTTCATGTTTCAAAAAAAAAACAAACAAACCAGACCCACGACCAGTGGTGGCCAGCATTTCGCCTTGCTTCATCAGGGTCTATGGATCAAAAATTCTTAACAATTTTTAACAGCGCCGGCATCAATCCGACTGAAGAAGTATAGGTAGACATTACATTACGAGTTCTCTATCGGAAGTCCATGGGACAGAAGAGCAAAGCGGAGAGCGCTGGAGATGGAGTGGCAGCAGCGGGCAGGAAAGAGTGGGATTCTTTCCTGCCCCCGTAGCCGCAGAGGCCACTAAACCACCAGGGCGGCCTTCAAGGATCAAGGTAGGTTTTGTGAGCGGCGGCAGCGGCCAGCGGAGCTTAGCGCACGGGTAAGCATGGCAGTTTCTGGTGCCCCCCCCCCCCCCCCCCGCCATGCATACCCTGCTTACCGCGTTCCGCCGGCCCTGGGTGCGCGTGTAAAACACACGCCGACGCCAGCACCGGCCCCCTTTTGCCGCAGCTTGGTAAAAGGGGCCCTAAGTTTGTACTTGAGTCAATGGAGGTTTAAGAGATTTGTCAAGACCACAAGGAGCTGCGATGGGACTTGAAGCAGGTTCTCCTGATTTTCAGCCCCGCTGCTCTACCCGTTATTACAGACTTGGGGCCGATATTCAGCTGGTGGAGGCTGGCATTATCCCCGGAAATTCAATGCCAGGCCATGAATTTCCAGGTATACAGAGGCAGCAAAAACATAGCCACTTACCCCCCAGATTCTATATAGTGCGCCTAAAGACCGGCGCGGATTCTATAACAATGTGCGTCATTTAACAAACTGAATAAGCTAATGAGCGCCAATAACAGAACTTAACAAGCATGAGCATTAATTGGCACTGATTTAAGCACACAGCTCGCTAAGCGTATTCTGTAATGAAGTGCGCCAAACTTCTAACGCGTGCAGGCAAAAAGGATGTGCTTATGGGTGAGGAAATGGGCATTTCATGAGCGTTCCAAAATTTACACGCCTAGTTATAAAATACGGCCCAATGCGCCTAAATCTACGAACAGGGATTTACACCTTTTTCATTGGTGTAAATGGATGTGCGTAGATTTAGGCGCTGAAATACGAACTAAGCGTATTCTATAATCAGCGCCTAAATCTAGGCACCGATTATAGAATAAGCTTAGTCAGCACTGATTTCAGCGCCAATTTTTTAGGTGCCATATACAGAATCTCCTCCTTTGTGAATGGGAAATAGGGGAGAAAGGGGGGTGGGGAGTTTGTGGCTGCATCACCTGCTGGAGTCTGGATTACAGTCTTGTACAAGAGGTTTCAGCAGGGAGGACCTAAGAAGGGATGGTGGTTATTTTTTTGGTGGCCTTCTCGTCATGAAACGTAGATTAAATTCTATGGCCAATATTCATCCAAGGTTTGTAAACGCTACTGTAGAGTAACTTGATAGATGGTTCCATGGTGTAATGGTTAGCACTCTGGACTTTGAATCCAGCGATCCGAGTTCAAATCTCGGTGGAACCTAGACAAAAGTTTTTGCCAAACAGGAAAGGATCGTGGATGTATAGAATCATATTCCCAGGGGAGGTGATGAAGGGGATAAAAAACAGCAGCTGAATTTTAGAAAGCTTGGGACAGAGAGGGTCCTGTGTTGTAAAGATGTGATGTGAAGTCAGAGATTATAGTGTAATTATGAGATTAAGGCAGTGCTGTTCAACCTTTTCCTGAAGACACACCCTATCCCTGTAAATTCAATGCCAGCCCACATTCAGGCTCCGGCATTGAATTTCCAGGTATACAGAGACAGCAAAACCATAGCCACTTAAGTGCAATATTCAGCACTCAACCAGCTATGATGAACCGCATAAAGACCTGACTGAATTTTATGTGGTGCAGCATCCTGTGAGAGCAAATCACTTTAACCCTCCATTGCCCAGGTACAAAATAAGTACCTGTATATAATACATAAATCACTTTGATTGTAACCACAGCAAGGCGGTATATCAAATCCCATCCCCTTTCCCTTTTCTATCTTAGTAGGTGAAGTGCTGAATATCGGCACCCTGAACGCCCCAAAACAGCCAGTCTTGCATTGGGTGCTAATCGGATTTTTTCAGTGACACTATCCGGTTAAGAGCTACTGAAAATTCCCCGGACAGGTGAATTAAATCATTTTGAATATCGAGCCCTTGGTTGTCATGGCTGTTTGCCTTCACTACATTGTAAGCTCCAGGGAGTACATAAGCACCGCCATACCGGAAAAAGACCAAGGGTCCATCAATCCCAGCATCCTGTCTCTGACAGTGGCCAATCCAGGCTTCAAGAACCCGGCAACCCCCCCCCCCCCCAAAAAAAAAAACTTAATTCTTAATAATGTTCAATGGACTTTTCCCTCAGGAATCTGTCCAAACCCCCTTTAAATTCCATAAGGCCAGCTGCTGTCACTACATTTTCCGGCAACGAGTTCCAGAGTCCAACTACACGATGAGTAAAGAAAAACTTTCTCCTATTTCTTTTAAATCTACCATATTCTAGCTTCATCTTGTGTCCCCTGGTTTTGTTGTTGTTTGGAAGTGTAAACAAATGCTTTGCATCTGTCCACTCTATACAGCGCTGCATACATTCAGTAGCAGTGGCAGTTTACAAATGATTGTAGTGAAGTATTTGCCCTTTGGTTTTACAGTCTAGTTACAAAAATCCAGGAAATCAGCACTCTGTCTACATATACACATTACCAGAGAAGCACGGAGTCAAGCTGAGCAGTTATTTTCAACAATCACAAATGGTTAAGAGGAAATGCTGGCGGGGGTTGTTTACCCCTTTTCCACCACTATTAGGGAGCAGAGTTTTGACATTTGCAACAGAGCAGTTCATGTTTGTCCCAGGAAACAAGTAAAAGTGTCATACAGGTCACAGATGCAACCAAACTTTAGAGTTAGCAGATTTTATTGAAGAACCTGACATCTCCCGTGTTTCAGCTATTGCCTGCGTCAGGAGTCATAAGTTTGACAGCTATACAAAACTCTTGGGTCAATCACAGTCAATGGATACATCACCACCATGACTGTGTGACCGATCACCATAGCGATTGTGTGATTGACCCAAGAGCTTTGTATAGCTGTCAGATTTATGACTCCTGATGCAGGCAAAAGCCGAAACACGGGCCGTGTCAGGTTCTTCAATAAAATCCACTTCCTCCAAAGTTCGATCTCGCCTGTTCCATCTGTGGCCCTCTACACTTTTACTGCCTCGTCAATATTTGTCTTACTGTTTCCCGCTGGTCTGCTTGTTCCAGGAAACAAGTAAGCAAGTGGTCCCGTCCACCAGTCCCAAAAAGGATGGTAGTTGTAGAAGCAGACAAGATTTATCGAGGATAAAAAAAATATTTTATTGGAGATCAAACATAAAATCAAACTTGATGGATGGTAGTCGTAGAAGAAGACACAGTTAACGGAGGATAAAAGATAACTGAGTCTGCTTCTACGACTACCATCCATTTTTACGTCATTCATAAAATCCTAGATTCCTGGAAAAGTCAGTTGCTGGTATTAGTTGTATTTTGAACAATCAGCCTGAGCTGCTCGGCCAGTTGGAATAAGGCTTTCCTATACACAGAAAATGAAGACAATGTTGTATTATGAAGAACATGTACATGACATATTACCTTTAAAAGGTGCTGCGCAGTATAAAACCCTGCTGGACCACTACCCACGACGCATACCTGAGGTGTGGAGGATGCAGTGGAGAGCAGCTTCCCTAAACCTGAACCCACAACAACAGAGTCCTTAAGTAGAATATATGAGCAAATTAAAACTACATGTCATGATTAGCTGTCTTCTTCCCCCTCTCCAGCTCCATCTTTCCCAGGACCCCCTATCTTCTCTCTCCTACCTACCATCTCCTTCTTTCCCAGGACCTCCCATCTTCTCCCTCCCCAGCTCCTTCTTTCCCAGGACCCCCTATCTTCTCTCCCCACCCCACCAGCTCCTTCTTTCCCAGGACCTCCCATCTTCTCCCTCCCCAGCTCCTTCTTTCCCAGGACCCCCTATCTTCTCTCCCCACCCCACCAGCTCCTTCTTTCCCAGGACCCCCTATTTTCTCCCCCCCCCCCCCCCCCAGCTCCCTCTTTCCCAGGACCTCCTGTCTTCGTCTTCCTCCCACCCCCTTCTTTCTCAGCCCCCCCCCAATCTCCTTACCCAAGACCACTGCAGGATGCAGACGGGCCGCGAGACTCCGGAGGTTGCGCCCAGAAGAAACACCACAGATCCACCACCTTGCACCCATCCTGCACGCACGCACGAACCGGGACCTGATAAGAAGCACGAGCAATTCTGTCAAGAACAGAAGCCATGCCCTTTGATGCCCGTGGGCGGAGACCCAGCCTAGTCCCACCCATCCCAAACCACGTGTGCGGACACAACCAAAGACGTCTCCTGTGCTGCAAGGTTCCGCCCTGCCCCTTGCCCTCCGCCCAGTCATGTTACTTTATTAGAATATGTACAAACCAAAAGCCAGAGAATGGAACAAGGAGATTGGATCAAACGAAGGCGATTGGATAAAACAGGAGACGAAGTGACGTCAACACGTTGAACCCAATTAGGGCTTCTCTGTTTCCACAGTCCCGCGCAGCCGTCATCCCCATACACTCAACTCAAAGCAAACAACCTATCATCTGTTGCATCCACGTTGCCGTTCTTTATTGTTGATAGCATTTTAATTTAATCTCACTTATATTGTTAAACTTGTCAGCTTGTGCAGTTTCAATTTATTTAATAACTTATTTATGACATATATATCAAGAAATATGAATTGAGTTGAAATTTGCTCCTTTTGTTTTGTGAATTACTGGTATATTTATTTTCCCACTCATGGCAGGCTCAATGTGGCAATCAATGGAGGGTTAAGTGACTTGCCCAGAGTCATAAGGAGCTGCCTGTACTGGGAATCGAACTCAGTTCCTCAATTCCCCAGGACCAAAGTCCACCACCCTAACCACTAGGCCACTCCTTCCTATCACTTTGTAACACCAATTGTATTTCTTCCCTGTTAAAGTGATGCCATAACAGATCTTTGTAAGCCACATTGAGCCTGCAAATAGGTGGGAAAATGTGGGATACAAGTGCAATAAATAAATAAATAAAAATATTACAAAAATGCACTTGATATTTTTATTACTATTATTTAAAAGACATGTTGAATAATGAGGGTAGAGCTACCTTCATGCAGAAGTCCAGAGTCAGTCAAAATGTGACACATTTGTGCAGTTCAGCACACTGTTAGCTGCCAAGTTCATACAAAGTTAATTATGTTCAATAGAAAATATATCTGTTGGCTCAGGTTGCTTGCTATGTGAATATTCCATCACTGTTTCATTATTATTATTATTATTAACATTTGTATAGCGCTACCAGACGCACGCAGCGCTGAACATACAACTTAGAGAGAGACAGACCCTGCTCAAAAGAGCTTACAATCTACCAAGTATTGCATATTAAGGGTATTTGCTTTAAACTTTGTTTTAATTCATTTATCCATTCCCTTCATGCACATGGTTTTGCTTTCTAAACCCAAATGTGAATCCTAAGGGTGGTGAACAATTAGGTATAAACTGTGTTGTTTCTGACTTTACTTGTTTTGGACTGCTTTGGGTCCTACTGATCTATACATTTGCTGTCTGGAATTTTGGAAGATGGAAATGGGAATATAAAAATTAAGGGCCCTGTTCACTAAGACACGCTAGCATTAAGGGCCTGTTTACTAAGACACACTAGCATTTTTAGCATGTACCTAACATTAGCACACGCTAAATGCTAAAGACACCCATATATTCCTAGCGCACCCTTAGAGCTGCTTAGTAAACAGGGCCCTAAGTTTTGGATGTACTCCGTAGAAGTTGTTTACTTTTGCAATGTGTGTATGGATGCCTGTTTGAATAACTGTCTATACTTATGGCTATAATTTCTGAACATGTGGCATCATTAAAGGACAGACTTTTAAATGCCCAGTTGGGTACTCAACTTTGTTAAATGTTTCAGACATATCCATCTATTTGCTCCCATGATATAACTGAATTCTATTATTCTGTCTCACTGTATTTTAAAATGTAAGCCACATTGAACCCGACTTTACTTGGGATAATGTGTGATATAAATGTAAAAAAAGAAAATCATTTATCCTCCACCTTTTAAGACACTGCCTATCCAGCTGTTTGGTGATGGCACAAGGAAAGCAAGTTTGGTCCAGTGAAGACTAACTCAAAGTAACTTGTTGCTTAGCTGGACTCTAGTATTACCATATTGAAACTGTGACCATACCATGCCTCTGTGGTTACATTCCACTAATCCTATCCTATATAATAAAAAGCACCTCCAACGTTCTGAAGCTGACTCTGTGGCACTTAAACCTTGAGGCATTCGTGCTCTCCATCTCATGAATTGATGTCAGTACTTCCTGGTACGTCACCAGCGGCACTGACAAACCACATGAAAGCAGCACGAGGCACACCAACGGACAGAAAAAACAGCCCAAACAGCGTACCCGAACGTGAACGACACACAACCGCCGTGAATACTGCCGGTAAACCCACCTCACAGACACACTCGACAACACCCCCACACACACGGTGCTCTGTCACTCGCCCCTCCAGAGATGTCACTGGACCCCGTCCCCTGGCCACAGCCCCCCTCATCCACTCTCCTCCCCAATGCACACTGCCACAGACCTCCCTCTCCTGTCCGACTTCGGACCTCCGCCCTCTCCTCTCCGACTTCCGACCTCCCCCTCTTCCACGACCGACTCCCTCCCGAATCGCCATGCCGCTACAAAAAAAGAAAATCAAAGCTGGCACTTACCAGCTGATTCCCCCCTGCAGCGCAGCACTGACAGCCGGAGCCAAGGGAAACGCTCTGGCTCTCAGAACAGCAGCAGTCAGTCAGACAGGAACTAACTCCCTAACTCTCCGCAAATTCTTTGTTTAAAATAAATTTTATGGTTCACAGATTTTTTTTAAGTGATGAGAGAATGAGGGAGCCAAGCAGAGAGCACATAATCTTGTCAGATGAGAGTACAGGGTGAGGCAGGGACCTTGCAGTAAGGTATGCCCCCAAAGGTGACTGAGGGAGGGAGGGGGGAGGGCGACCCTGGAACTGGCAGGTAGGGAGGCCCTGGAACTGGGAGGGAGACCCTAGAACTGGGAGGGAGTGGGGGAGGGGGACCCTGGAACTGGGAGGGAGGGGGAGGGGGACGACCCTGGGAGGGAGGGGGGAGAAAAACCCTGGAACTGGGAGGGAGGGGGAGGGATGACCCTGGAACTGGGAGGGAGGGGGGCCCTAGCACACACTCTCATTCTCACAGACACACTCTCTCTCTCTCTCTCACACACACACACTCGCACCCAGTCTCACTCTCTCTCTCTCTGTCACACACACACATTCACTCTCTCTCTCTCACAAAGTCACTCTCACACACACTCTCTCAAACATACACACTCCAAGGAAAACCTTGCTAGTGCCTGTTTCATTTGTGTCAGAAACGGGCCTTTTTTCCTAGTAAGTTAAATAATTAACTAGCTTTCTTGAAAGGATTATATAAACTTTGGATGCATGACTAGGAACACAAACATACACTTATTTATTCAGTATCACAATTGCTCATTTACAGCCACAAAACAACCTTTTAGGGTGTAAAGTATTCACAATGAGCTCCTTTTATTATCCACCAGATAGAGAGAAAAGTTTTCAGTTTTGGCACAGTATAAGTCATCAAAAGAACAAAATATAAGAAAATGAATGGACAGCATTAGGGGTTTATAACCCTTTTTTTTGTACCCTGTGCTTTCCTACTCATGGCAGGCTCAATGTGGCTTAGGTACTTATTTGTACCTGGGGCAATGGAGGGTTAAGTGACTTACCCAGGCCAGAGTCACAAGGAGCTACCTGTGCTTGCAGTGGGAATTAAACCCAATTCCACAGGACTAAAGTCCACCACTCTAACCACTAGGCCACTCCTCCAGTTATGTTTAAACAAAAGAGATCTGCATGAAACAAAATATTTATTTTTATTTTGACTTATCAAACCACTTGCCCTGAAGTATGTTCAAAACAGAATCTGTGTATCTAACATGTCAAATTCTACAAAAGAGATTAAGATGTGAACATGATGTGCCCCAGTGAAATGAAAATTTAATTCTACTTCCGTTTAATTTCAATATATTTTACCATCTTTATAACACCAAACTTCCAAAGCAGATTACAACAACAGTTAAGATGAACCCATCAGGAAACAGGATATCCTCACTGATATCTGGCCATCTGTATTATATAGAACAGTGAATTAAAATGAGCACACACTACAGGGTTTATAATTGTTGTTTCTACCAGTTACAATAATTTTTGAAACTGTTTTAGTGATATTCAATTGTATTTTTTTTCTCCTCCACGTTTTAAGGCACTTCCTATCCTGGAACAGCTTTAGAGTTTAGACTAGTTACAGATGGACCGACGATAAAGAACGACAAGGTGGATGCAGCAGCTCATAGGTTTGCTCGCTTTGTTTTGAGGGTATGGAAATGACGGCTGGGCGGGAGGAGTGGAAACGGAGATTAACCAAATTGGCTTCCTTGCATACAGTGGACTAGATAGGCTCACTTCCACACTCCTGTCTGTTAAAAACCACCTTGGCCAGAACCATAGAGTAGGCAGCTTCGGTCGCGGGGGTTATGACGTTTTTCAGTGGCGTACGTACGTCTCTGTCTGCTGCTTCCGGTACTCTATGGTGGGCAGATGCGGGAGGTCTTGGAGGGTCGCGGTCGTTGGCTAACAATAAAATTAACAATTTAGAAGTGTGTTGACCAGACGTTTTCTCTAATTCACCTGTAGGAGAACGCTTAACAAGTGGACCCTTTAGTTAGCCTTTTATAAAGCAGAATTGTAAGCTAAGTGGGCCAGCGACGGTCTTCCTCAGGCATTAAGCATAATTCCTGAGTCTGAGTGGGAAATGGGGGAAAGAGGGGGGAGGGTGTGGGTGTGGGTGCATCACCTGCTTGGGTCTGGATTACAGTCTTGTACAAGAGGCTTCAGAAGGGATGGTTGTTATTTTTTTTGGTGGCCTTTTTATGAAACCTAGAGCAATTGGTATGCTGATGGCCTATATTCTCACCCCAGGTTTGTAAACACTAGTGTGACTTGCTAGATGGTTCCATGGTGTAATGGTTAGCACTCTGGACTTTGAATCCAGCGATCCGAGTTCAAATCTCGGTGGAACCTAGTCAAAAATTTTTGCCAAACAGGAAGGGGTCGGGAATGTATGGAACCATATTCCCAGGAAGGGGAAATAATCAGCTGAATTTTAGAAAGTTTGGACATACACAGAGGGTCCTGTGTTGTAAAAAATCAGAGATTAATAGTGTAATTATGAGATTGCATAAGGCAGTGCTGTTCAACCCTCTCCTGCAGACACACCTTGCCAGTCAAGTTATCATCAGGATCATGAAAACGAACAAAGCCAAAAGAATAAGAGGAGGCCGAGATCCACACAGGTAAGTTCTACACACAAAAAGAATGTGGATCCAAAAATGGTGCAACAGCTTTATTGATGGTTTTAGACACCTGCACAGCAAAAATAGTGCCATAGTCCTCAAGAATTGGTGTGAAGGAACAGAGTTTATTTAAGAAAATGACATGGGCTGTGTTTTGGTGATGCTTCTACCTCGAGGTCCCTTAATAGGGAGTATCAAATTTAATTGTCAAGATTTCAAACATCCAGCAATGAGATCTAATCAAATCCTTCCTGCAGTTCAAAGAATGTTTTGAGCAAATGGGCATTCCTGTATGGCTCACACAACATTTGTTTTAAGCTGACGTGGCCTTGTTTCATAAGAACGTAAGCAATGCCATTCTGGGACAGACCGAAGGTCCATCAAGCCCAATATCCTGTTTCCAACAGTGGACAATCAAGATCAGAAGTACCTGACAAGATCCCAGAACAGCAAAACTTTGTGGCACGGCTTGGTAAAAGGATCACTTAATGCGCTAAGGGCCCCTTTTACAGAGCTAATGAAGTAGTTCAATTCTGCAGGGCCCTTTTTCTAAAGCTTAGCACGCACTAATGGATATTAGCATGCACTAAATGCCATGTGGCCCATAGGTATAAAATAGGACACCCAGCATTTAGCTCATGCTAATATCTGTTAGCATGCACTTAAGCTTTAGTAAAAGGGCCCCTTTGTTGCCAAAAGACCTAAAAACAACATAATCACTCAAATGTATTCATAGATTATACAAAGATCAGACTTTTGTTAGTATTAAACTCAGCAGATTTTTAAACTGCAAATATCTCGATCTTTTAAAATCAATATATCATCCCTATTAAACTGCTTATAAAAATGTGGTTCAGCAAGATCATTCTCATAATACAAATAAAAAAAAAATATATATATATAATCCTACTTGTTTAAATTTCATGCATTAATTATTGCTAAAAGCTCTTTTGGCTATATAAAGTTCATCTACTTCATTACTGGAAGCCTTTCATAAATTTATTTTGTGCTAATTAAGTCAAAATATAATTATGAAGTTATAGCTTTTTAAAATTGATGTGTGTTGTTGTTGAAGTAAAACTGAACATAGAAAGTTTTTTTTTTTATGGTATTTTAGGACTTGTGATTTGCTGTCACCTACTGAACAGTGCATTTATTTTTGTTACATTTGTACCGTGCACTTTCCCACTCATGGCAGGCTCAATGTGGCAGGCAATGGAGGGTTAAGTGACTTGCCCAGAGTCACAAGGAGCTGCCTGTGTTGGGAATTGAACTCAGTTCCCCAGGACCAAGGTCTACCACCCTAACCACTAGGTCACTCCTCCACTCCTTCAAGTGCCTAACGCAGCTAGAAATGGTGTGCCGGGGATGCACTCAGGCATCCTGCGATAACTTAACTGCACACTAAGAAATATTTCTGTTTTGTTTTTAAGGGGGAGCATGTCACAGGCGGAAAGTGGGTCCACAAAATAGGTGGCGGCAGCAGCCCTAACCACTGCTCACTTGCCCTGTACCTTTTATCCCCTCCTCTTTAATTCCCCTTACCTCTTAGTTGTTCTGTCTGTTACCTGTCTTATTTAGATTGTAAGCTCTTTCAGCAGGGACTGTCTTTATGTGTATGGTGTACAGCGCTGCGTATGCCTTGCAGCGCTATAGAAGTGATTAGTAGTAGCAATTTCCAAAAATAGCTACACTATCAATGCATGGTTGTTAATACAAAAAAGTCAAAATTAGAACTGATACTTGTATATATTTATCAGTTTGTTTGTTGATTCATTTTTTAAGTATTTGTTTCATAAATATTATTGTTTGTATGATTAGTTATATTTTATGTTCTTAGGTATTACCTCTGATGAAGATAGTTTTCAAAACATGGCCATTTCAAGTGTCTTATACCTGTTGCACTATTTTTGGATTCTCATTCTGTTTTGTCTGTAGAACTTACCTGATGTGGATCTCCTCCTCTTTTTGTTGTTCTTCATTTTCATGATCCTGAAAACCTGACTGGCAAGGTGTGTCTCCAGGAGACGTTGAACAGCACTGCCTTATGCAATCTCATAATTACATCACAATTCGACTTTCTCTTCGCATCTTCACAACAACGGACCCGTTCTGTCTGCAAATTAAGCTACTGTTTGCCTTCATCTCCTGGCGATGCAGTTCCTTGCATCCATGATCTTTTCCAGTATGGCAAAAAGATTTTCAAGGTTCCACCGAGATTTGAACTCAGATCGCTGGATTCAGAGTCCAGAGTGCTAACCATTACACCATGGAACCATCTGTTGTGTCATTGTACTGAATTATTTATAAGCCTGGCAAGAGTATTTTTATTGTACTTGCGCTGGGCTTCATCATGAGAAGGCCATCAAATAAACAATTGTTTTAAAAAAAATCAATCATCCTTGCTGAAATTTTTCGTACTGGGATGTATTCCAGACTCCAGCAGGAGGTGCGCCCACAAACCTTCCCCTCTCTTTCTCCACCATTTCCCACTCAGGGTTCGATGCACAAAACCTAAAAAGGCAGCAACATGGTTTTTAAACTGGTTATAGCCGGTTTAGCGAGCATGGAGTTCAACGAGATGTGCACAAAGGGATTCTGTGGGCTGATTTCCGTTGCGGTAGCAACTAATGATAATTGCATGCTAATATATTAAAATGAGATACTTACCATTTAAATGTGCATGCAAAGCGATGCACAGCCGTTTTCTGAGTGATGCACAGAAGCAGCCCCTACCTTTACCGTGAATTTAGCGGGTGGTCAGGAGCTGCCGGTACTGTCTGGGATGACAGGAGACAGGACTTTTCAATGGCTTCCAGCAGCTTGCAGATCTTAGCTCAAAGAGAGAACCTCTGACAGCACCCTCAGATCCACCAAAGTCTGGTTCATGTCTTTGGGAAGAAAACTATCCTGCAAGGAAAAAAACAGGAGGAAAAAACGTGATCAGTAAGCACCGTACCGGTGCAAACCACCAGCGTCCGCTGCTACTTCTGCATGGGGATGAACAACTCGGCAGCTGCTCCCAGTACTTCCTGCAGCAGTCGGTGTGCCCCTCTTCCAGAAGTGGCAGCCGTCACTGGGGTCCCACTGAAATAGCAGTCAGATTCAGAGACGGGTCCCCCAGGAGCGGTGACAGCAGCAGAGACTCTTTTCTTTCGGGTGAGTTGTGCTACTTGTTTTCTTTCGGGCACAGTTTGATGTAAAGCTGGTAGTAGCACTCTGGACTGGTCCTGTAACCCATTTGGCAAGGATCAGAGTGTACTGTTGGTTTCTTTTTAAACTTGTTAGCTTTCATGCAAGGTGGGGGCTTGGGCAAAAGCCCACACTTCTTGCTTTCAGACACACTAGGTGAATCCCAGTGGGTAGTTTATGGTGGCTCCATCTGCCAGGCCGTAGGAGCAGCGCTTGCAAAAAAATAAAAAAAGGCTACCTCTACTGCTTTCATACACGCAGCTTGTACACAGGTACAGTTGGTAAGTCCCTTCCTCCATGACCCTCATTTGCTAACTTGCATTGATACATATTAATTCAAGCTAAGTGCATAATGGGGCTTGTATTATATCACAACGCGTGTTAGTAAGTGAAGCTTGGGGATTCAAGGAGCATCAGTGGAGGAGATGGAATTTGCTTCATAATCTGCTGCTACAACGGACTGACCGCATCTGCTTGTGTCTGTAAGCAGCATGCGTACCTCTTAAGCTGCCAAATAAATCTGTGTTATCCTAAATTTTGCTTCTCCCCACTCACTCTAGCTGATGGTGAAACTTATTTTTATTAAACAGTACAAGGTTAGAAAGGAAAAGTCTGAGAATGCATGTGAATGAACACCTACGGAACAATACAAGAATATCGTGTCTCTGGTAACATCCAAAACTAAACAAAATAAACCAGGACCTTAGCCACCGATTATTAAAGTCTCAGCTGTCACCAATGCACTAGTCCACTCATCCAATATTTGTAATACAATGCACACCCATAAGTAGCAAGGGAACCCTCAGATGATTTTGCCACTTCTCATGCAGTCAAGCATACTGCTCTGAAATGGTATAGCGTTTCTTTCATCGGGTATCCCTGCAGTGAGTTCGGAAGACTTTTTTTCTTTTTTTATTGCTTCCCGACACCACTGTGGTACAATTTTTCAATCTTTTTAAACCAAATGTGCAAAGTGGAAGAATTCCCACGAGACTGGATAAGTACTCAGCTTTTCACTTTGCACATTTGTTTTAAAAGATTGAAAGTTTAAAGTATTTAGTCCATTACTTTGCACATTTGGTTTAAAAAGATTGAAAAATTGTAGCACAGTGGTGTCGGGAAGCAATAAAAAAAGAAAAAAAGTCTTCCGAACTCACTGCAGGGATACCCGATGAAAGAAACGCTATACCATTTCAGAGCAGTATGCTTGACTGCATGAGAAGTGGCAAAATCATCTGAGGGTTCCCTTGCTACTTATGGGTGTGCATTGTATTACAAATATTGGATGAGTGGACTAGTGCATTGGTGACAGCTGAGACTTTAATAATCGGTGGCTAAGGTCCTGGTTTATTTTGTGAATGAACACCAGCATGGTTTCTGAGGGTCTTTTACTAGGATTGCCTCTGAACCAGGTTAGCCCTGAGTCCTGCCCGATTGATCCGGTGTGGGGTTTTGCCCGATTGCCTCCAAGGACTTGCAGTTCTACCTTTGCAACAGAAATTGGAACTAGAAGTCCATAAGTACAGTGGGAGAGAATCAAGAATTTGGATCAGCAAAGTCAGGGATGATCTGGGTCTGATGTCAACACTTTTTTATTTATTTATTTATTTGTTTGTTACATTTGTATCCCTCATTTTCCCACATATTTGCAGGCTCAGTGTGGCTTACATAATACCGTAAAGGCATTCGCCAAGTCCGGTAGGGGATAAGTACAAAAATGTTATAGTGGGGTAGGGAAGATAAGATTCAATCAAGTTGGGTTTGAGGTAAAAGGGTTTGTTAACATCCAGTACGATCTTTGATAGTGAAGCGTTGCAGGGTTGAGGCATTTAAGTTGGGTCAGTTGGATATGCCTTTCTGAATAGGTGAGTCTTTAATAATTTTCTGAATTTTAGATGATTGTAAGTTGTTTTCACCACTTGTGGTAGTGCGTTCCACAGGCGCGTGCTTATGTAAGAGAAGTTGGACGCATGGGTTGTCTTGTATTTTAGTCCTTTGCAATTTGGGTAGTGGAGATTCAGGTAAGACCGTGATGAACTGGTACTATTTCTGATTGGAAGATTGATTAGGTCAATCATGTAACCTGGGACTTCATCGAAGATAATCTTATGGACTAAGGTGCAGATTTTGCCCTCTTCCTTTTGCCCTCCCTTTCGCTCTTCCTTTTGCCAGTTCTGTTCTGTTCTTGTCATTTATAGAGCACTTTGTTCATATCATTTTATAAAGACAACTACAAAGCTTGGAAAAGGGAGATTGTTACATTACGTTTGGATGAGATATACTCTCAGAAGGAAGTAAGTGGAATATAAGTCTTTAAGACAGTTAAGTGGCTTTTCCCTCCTGAATTGAAATAGCTGGTAGCAGCTGTGATTTTTTGCCATGTCACTGACGTCCAGCCTCTGTGAACTGGTTTTTCCTTTAACCCAAAATGAGAGGAAGCCCATAGAAATTAAATGGACTTCTTCTCATTTACCATGCAGGAATCAGTAGTGTGGCTTTGTAAACAAAGCCCTGAGTGCGATATTCAGCACTTAACTGTCTATGGTGAAGCGAATAAAGATAGTTCTGACTTGTATGTGGTCCTATTTATTTGGGTAATTTGGCCGGTTAAGTGCTAACTCTGCCCTCAGAACGCCCCGAAAATAGTTTTGAGTTGGGCACTAACTATACGTTTTCAATGGCACTAACTGGTTAAGTGCCGCCAAATTTGACTGGTTAACCCCCAAACAAGCGATTTAACCGACCCGGGGCTGTTTCTGGCCAGTTAAATTGCTTTGAATATTAACCCCTTCTTGTCGTTTTGCTCTGAACAGCTGCAGTAAGTTTTTTGCATTTAACAGCAAAAGTTAATATACAGTAAGCGCAAAGGCTGTGTGAAGTTGGTAGCTCGCCCAGCGTATCCCCTATACATACCACACTGAGCATGGCAACCTGGACTACTGCTGGCCCAGTGCGGTTACTGCCAGGTTACTGCAGGAGCCCTTACCGCCACCTTCATGAGTGGCAGTAAACGCTCCCCGCTGCATGGCCACATGGTAAGAGTAATTTTACCCCATGGCCATTTTATTTTACTATGGTAAAAAGGGTCCTGGTGCACAGGAAAAACAGCCCCCGCCGCTACCGCAGGGCCTTTTTTTACCGCAGCTTGGTAAAAGGACCCCTGAAATGTTCTTTACTGTGCATTAAGACTGTACTTAGTATGGATGCCCTTAGGCTACCTTCTGTATATGGCGCCTTAAACAAAACGTGCAAGTGGAATTCTATAAGCCACGCCTAAAGTTTGACGCAGTTTATAGAATTAACGCTTAAGCTGTCACGTTTTCACAGCAGGAGACTAGGCAAATCTCAGGCAAGCAGTCAGGCTTCACCTGTACTTGGCCACTTTTCACCCAGAGTTGAGCTCTGGGCTTCAGGTGGCCGGCAGGACTTGCTGGACAGGGCAGGACTGGATAACAGCAAGGCAGCACAGGGACTGAGGGTCAGAGGGGAAAGGGAGGAACATGGGCAGCAAGGCAGGAGACTGGGCAAAGAAGGGAAAGCTAAAGGGCAGAACAGAAAGCTGCAGAACAGCCACTAAACAGGGAACAAACACTGACTAACAAGACACAGAAGTAAGAGCTGCAAGCAGCCCCAAAGCCAGAACACAGACAAACAGAAACTAAACACAGAATTACAAACAAGAAACCAGGCAAGGAAAGCAAGCAAACCTAAACTAAACACAGGCTAACTAGAAACAGGCAAGAATCTCAGGCAATGACCGGACTAGCAGAAGTGCAGCAAGCACCAACATACCAGGGCCTTAGACGCAATGCAAAGGCAGAGAGGTTCCAAATGGCTAATAAGCCCAGCAGGCAGCTGAGACTCAGGTGCAACAATCACCAAGCAACTAAGGGTCGGGCAGCCTGGACTGAGCTGAAATCTGGAACGGGTGACAGCACACCGACAATCTAATATAGCCAGCACACAGAGACAGAACTAAATCACAAAGAACAGAAAGAAGCCAGCTCAGAAGCTGACCACAGGAAATAAAGTGAATCTGAGAGGGGTCACGGCCACAGACGTGACATAAGCAGAGAGGTCACACGCAAACTTATGTGCTGACGTTTGCACCAATGAGAATGTGGTACAAATGCCCATGCCTAAATTTACGCAGAGAGCACCATTATCAATTAAGCTCGAAACTCAAAACCAGGCCCCTGATCCCTCCGAAATGCCCATGACCCTCCCATTCCCGCATCTCTTTTTCAGGCCACGCGTAAATTGTAGGCACGGATCCCGCACCTAACTTTACACGCGTAAGTCCCAATGTAATCTAATTAGTGCCAAGAATTGCTTGATTAAAAAAAAGCCAATTAGCACTAATTGATTTGTTATTCTATTACATTGCGCAAATCGGGAGCATGCCTAAATTTGTGTGTGCGATTTTTAGTGATCTTTGTAGAATCGGGGTTAATGCCTCCTGTCGAGGAGGTGGTAAGTACCACAGTATGCAGTCCACACCCATTCTCCACCCCTTACATGGTGTACAGTTCATGTACAAATTAGTGCACAGTGTCATGGCAGCACAGAAACATTAATTTTTTTATTTTTGTTACATTTGTACCCCGTGCTTTACCACTCATGGCAGGCTCAATGCGGCTTACATGGGGAAATGGAGGGTTAAGTGACTTGCCCAGAGTCACAAGGAGCTGCCTGTGCCTGAAGTGGGAAATAACTCAGTTCCTCAGTTTCCCAGGACCAAAGTCGACCACCCTAACCACTAGGCCACTCCTCCACATTCATATGCTAATATGTGTGTTATCTGCATAATATGCTCTAGTAAAAGAAAAAAGCTCACTTGACCAGGGGGGGTTTCTCTTCCATTGATGTCATTTCCCACCACCTAATTAAACAATGCTGCGGAAACTAAGGTACAACCGTGCAACTCGAAACCTTTTAGATAGTGAAGTACAGGGTCAGGTATTAGCTTGAAGTAAAGTAGACTGGTGAACGGTAATGCTTGATTGAGAGAGGATCAGATTTTCTTTTAAGTTATTTATTTCTTTGTCACACTGTATATCCATCAGTACCACAGAGTTTGCCTCATTTTGCACCCTTGAGCAATAAAATATTGTTTGGTTCACGTGTGAATAAAGCACCAGTTTTCTCATGCAAGAATCAAAGACTTGGAGATGTTAATTTGAACTTCTTGAAGTGGAACTCAAGAGGATTGCCTAATCATTTTTCCAGTTGATGCAGGTTTTCTATTTTGCCATCTAGAATGGGTATATTAGGGGTAGGTAACCACAGTCCTTGAGGGCCAAGACCTAGTCAGGTTTTCAAGATTTCCACAATGAATATGAACGAGATTGATTTGCATGCATGTCCTCCATTGTATGAAATGTATCTCAAGCGTATTTATTGTGGAAATCTTGAAAACCCAACTGGGTTGTGGCCCTCAAGGGCCATGATTGCCCACCACTGTGTTATGGATTCGGAGTAGTAAACACACTGTGGCAGATCTATCAAACCTCTTCTAATAAATAGAAATGTTTCAGAATTGTCAGTGAAAATATCTCGGCATCTCTATATATAAAAGGCAGCACCAACGTTCTAATGAAGCCAGGGTTGCCAGGCGGAAAATTTTTTTCCCACCCAAACGAGCCCAAATCCAGCCCAAACCCCGCCCAAAGTCAAACCCCGCCCCTGACACCCCACCCCGCATCATCAACCCCGCCCCCGCCGTCATCGGCCATGCCTCCCCCGTCATCGGCCCCGCCCAGAACATCACTAACCCCGCCCAAAACGTCACTAACCCCGCCCCCCGCGGCCGAAAAAGCCGCTTAAAAAACCGCCCAAAAGACCCAAAACAAGCCCAAAAAACCGCAACCCGCCGCGGGCAAAAATTTCCTGCGGCGGGTCGCGGAAAACCGCCCAATTGGGCAGTAAAACCGCCCACCTGGCAACACTGAATGAAGCCTCCAGCCGGAAGTGTGAAGCTGCAGAGATATCCGGTTTCCCCATGTATGTCTGCCCCGCCCTCGCTCTCTCTCTAACACAGTGAAGGAAAACACAGCACAGCACGAAATCGCTCTCTTTGTAACAGTGAAGGACTGGAGGAGGGAGGGGAGAGAGGGCAGACGCCTTCACTCTCTCTGTAACACAAACAAACACAATACAGCAGGAAACTTAACACTGAAGGACTGGGGGGGGGGGGGGACGGAGAGCAGAGGGGAAGGGAGAAAGGGCAGAAGGCAGGGACACACACACTCCCACATGCACACTCTGAAGAAAACCTTGCTAGCCCCCCCCCTCCCCCGTTTCATTTGCATCAGAAACGGGGCTTTTTTACTAGTACTTTAATATATCTGCCACCTCCTTAGCTACCCACCTCCACATCACCAGTTTTTATTCCTTTTAAATTCTACTGTCCGCACTGTCTTTTGGACTCTCACCAAGGCACTTGAAATATTCCTGTCTTTGAAAAGCTTAATAAATATATCTTGATAAAAGGTGCGAAACAAGTACGAGATCACTCGCGTCACACTTACAACCCTTCTGATATTCCTGGTTACTAACTGCAGCGCAGAGGTTCTCAACCCAGTCCTTGGGACACAACTAGCCAGTCAGGTTTTCAGGATACCCACAATGAGCATGCATGAGATAGATTTGCATAGAATGGAGGTAGCGCATGCAGATTTACCTCATGTGTATGCATTGTGAATATCTTGAAAACCAGACTGGCTTGGTGTGTCCTGAGGACTGGATTGAGAATCCCGTGCTCTAGAGCATGTCTTGAAGAGAAGCAACAATATTTACTTTAAAAAATTGTATATACTGTGCCCCGATATGTGACATGTATCCTGCCCCGTTTCATTCCCTGTGCCATGTCATAGGCTTGAGTCTATGTCTGGTTTTCCCTTCATAAGAGTTTATAAAGGGGAAAGGGGTTAGGTTATTACTATTAACCAATTATATTTGCATATGCTGAGGCGCAGGAGGATACATCTACTAATCATTTCTATAGTGCTACTAGACGTGCAGCACTGTACATACTATATAGAGTGGAGGAGTGGCCTAGTGGTTAGAGTGGTGGACTTAGGGCCTGGGGACCTGGGTTCAATTCCCACTACAGGCACAAGCAGCTCCCTGTGGCTCTGGGCAAGTCACTTAACCCTCCATTGCCCCAGGTACAAATAAGTCCCTGCATATAACATGTAAGCCGCATTGAACCTGCTATGAGTGGGAAAGTCCTGGGTACAAACGTAATAAAAAAAAATATGCAGGTACTATCTCTGTCCTAGAGGGCTCACAATCTAAGTTTTTTAACCTGGGGCAATGGAGGGTTAAGTGACTTGCCAAGGTCACAAGTAGCTGCAGGAGCGGCAGTGGGAATCAAACCCAGGTTGCTAGGATCAAAGTCTGCTGCACTAACCGTTAGGCCACTCCTCCACTCTCACATGCAACCAGGATCATGCCAAGGAGTCCTTCAGTCCTCGAAAAGACATATTTGTATTTGTACTGGGGCCACAGTCCGTAAGCGCTGGCAATTGCTGTATTACTTATGGTGGACCTCTTGGTGGAAGCATCACATAGGGCTGTGTGACTTGAAAATGTGCAGTGACATTTGTCGAAGCATAGACGGAGGAAAAGTGAAAGCTTATTTTTGGAGATTTTCCTCCAATGCCGGCCGTTAAATTTTATACTTTTACTGTTCACAGGAGTAGGCAGGTATTCCTGCTAGTTTAAGCTACGTGTAAGCTTTGGAATAATTAGGATAATTCATTTATAAATCACCAAAGAAAACTGACTTCACCCTTCTTACTGTTAGATCTCAGAAAATTTAGCATATAATAAACCCTTCATAATAGTGAATTGAATTTAGTCAGGTTTGAGCTTTGGTACTTGAACACCAACCTTACAAGACATTGCTCACGATACTTCTCCTAATGCATGTCATCCTCACGAGTGAGACACTGAAAATCACCTTATGTTTTTCTCACCCATAATTCAAAATGGAAGACAGTATTTTTAAAATGAGTCTGCAGATGCTCAGTACAGCAAGGAAAAAAATATGAATGGTGTAACAGTTTTCAAAGTAGAAATGAAAATATGCGTAAGTTGAAGAATTTAGATCCAAAGTAGAAAAATGTAGTCATTTCGTAGTGACGGTGAGAGTATGGGTAGGAGAAAGTTTAAGAAACTCTTCAGTACATCTGGCCATTGTGGCTGAGGTGCGAAACAGTTTAGTGCATGTGGCCTTAAGTGATGGGTACTAAAAGAAGCTGTGTTCCCCGAATCCCTGCTTGTGCTTACTGGGAGGATTCTGAGACCTGATATCCACAAGCAATAGGCAGGAGATAAATTTGCATGGATTAATGAATCGAGGGGTCCTTTTACTAAGCTGCGGCACAAGGGGGCCTTTGCGGGCATCAGCGTGTGCTTTTGATACACGCCGAGGCCCCCTTTTACTGCAGTGGGTTAAAAAAACGGGGGTTTTTTTCTAAAGAAATGGCCGTGCGGCAAGCGAAGCATTTGCCGCGCAGCCATTTCAAGAGGAGCACTTACCGCCACCCGCAGAGGTGGCGTTAAGGGCTCCTGCGCTAACCAGGCAATGCATGGCACTGCCCAATTACTGCTAGGTAAATACTTGGAGCTACAAAAATAGCACTGGAAATGGCGCACATTGGGGGTGGGAACTACCGCCGGGCTGCTGCGATAGCCTGGCAGTACTTCCAGTTTAGCGAACGGTAAGCCTGAGTTGGGCATACCGCCGCTTAATAAAAGACCCCCCCACTTAGTATTTGTAAATTTATCTCCTGCGTGTTCCTTGTGGTGAGCCCAAAAACACAATGTTCTTTTCTTTTTTTTTTCTTTATTTAAGTGTTTCAGTACCTCACCACAAAGAGTGAATATGCAATCGGCATTATTTAACATGAAATAAGAAAAATAATAAGTAAATATCTTAACAGCCAGTTTGTCCACAATTTTAAGAAATTAGATTCCGAGATTAAGGAAATTGATAAAAACACAAAGTTCTGAGTTACCAAAAAGATTTGGGAAGACCCAGCTTAATGTAACCGAGCACTGCTTTTTGAGTCTTAAGCAGGTTTTCTGTCTCTTGTCTCTCAGTCTTTTTCACTAATCGAGACATTCTGTTCACACTTGTTTGCCTGATGGGAAGGAGAAGAGGATGATTTCTTGTAGCCTCCTTAAAACGAGCTGGTGGTGTCGCTGTGATGACTTGGGAAAAAGAGCTGCACAAATGTCTTGTCATCACTGCCTAGTTTCTGTTGTCACTGAATTCCCACCAGCTGGGTTATAGGGGGAACCCGGACCATCAGCTCTTCATATTGTTTGATAAACATCCTCAGACGAGACAGGTAGGCGTCTTCATGGTAAGGAAGATTCTTCTTCATCAAATATTGTGAAACAAGAGGCTTTATCTGAAGATCAAGAAAACATTTTTAAGGCTGATGTTCAGAAAGACTGAACTCATAAATTTAGGCATCTTAGTTGTCTAACTTTGTTCCTTATTTTATTTTATTTTTTTTAGTTTTTATTTTATGTTTCAGTCTTTTTATTGATGGCAAAATACATAAACAGCATTTGTCCTCTTGGTTCTCCAAGAAGCCAATCTCCTAATACATTTAACAGATATAAAATAACATCAACCATCATCAACAAATTTTGTTTTTATCTCCAAAACATTCCCGCCCTCCCTTCCTTTTACTCTGTCCCTCTCCCGGACCACAAACGGCAACTCATTAAATACCATTGGAAACAACCACGTCTAGCCTGAAATAAACTGCTCAAATTCAAGACTGTACCGGTCCGCTCTTTGTTCCTTATTTTTAATCAGATTTAGGAATCTTAAGTTTTCAGCTGAAAATTCGCTGGCATTTAGGAGCTTAAAAGTTATGCTCTTAAATGTAGGCCTGTATCCATTTGCCTAGATTTAAAAGCCCTGTTTACTAAGCTGAACTATAGACACGCTAATGTGTTTAGCATTCGCTAATGCTAAAGACACCATATGTTTGGCCCTAATTTAGGTGCTTCTTAATGAAACTAAATGCTAAGCTCCTAATTTTTTCCCCTTGCCATTAATCTGCCCCTGTTACTACCCATCTTTTAGGCTCTTAATTTTAAGAGTTTAGTGATTACGAGTATAATTTAGGAAGGCAATCCTAGTAGATTTTCAAAGAAGCCAATTTAGGAGCCTAAACCCATTATGTATTAACCAGCAAAGAAACATTTGTTGGAAGAGAAACATTCAGCCTGTTTCTGGGATGCGCAGAAAGGCCAAGGAAATATCTTTGCCAGGTTGAATGTTTATGTAAGAAGACACGGGAGAGGTATTGTGACAAAAAGGGTTGGCTTGCCTGGCGTATTTACTCGCCATTCATCTTTAGCCATGAGAGGAGACTTGACACCTCTTGCTAGGACCCTTGTACTTCTAGATACACTCACCTTGAGACACATGTGGTCAGAGAGACTAGGGAAAAGGTGATGTTCCACATGACAGTTAACAATTGCGTGGCCAAAAGTCCAATCCAGCAGGGGGTGTCGAGGAAGATTCAGGACAGCGTGGCTCATCTGCTGATCCGTTTGGGCTTTTTTCAAGGGAGAACATTGGGAGGCCAATGTGCTGCAAGATAGAAGACATGCACGTAAGGGCTGATATTCAAAGAAGGCTGCCCATGACCTAAATGCCTCATTTTAGGCACATAAAGTTAGGATCATTTTTATCTAAACTCATGTGCCTAGGTTTTGGGTTGAACAGTTTTGTAACTTTAGGTTCTGAAATTTGAGCATCTAAGTTAGGCATCTAAATATTCCAAGGATGGTTTTCTTATCTGCTCAGTCTTGAGTTTCTTATTGAATGTAACACATCTAGACCCATCTACCTCATTAATTCACAGTGAGCCCCATTTTAGATAGAACATAGAAATTGGAATTTTCACATCCATGTCAGGATGGGTACAATTCGGATTCTGTTCTTATTAGGGAAAGGTTGTTCTGATTATCCAACAAGCATTGATGTGGATGGAGTTCAGATTCAGATTACAATACAGTTGAAGTGTTTAGGTGTTCAGCTTGATTCTGTTCTATCCTTTCAGACCCAAATTCAAAGTATTATTTTTAAAAATGTATATTTTTTTACATTGAGAATTGCAAATGCAAAAAAGCGCCAAGGGCCATTCAAGCATGAGTCCTTTATTAATAGACCCGACACAGGCCGTGTTTCAGCGTCAAGCACCTGTGTTAGGGATCAATAGGAATCAGTCTATTTAAAATAGTGAGCTAAAAGCTCATATGATCAACAGACTAAAGCTGATTACAGATTATGTCATCAACACAAAGCAAAGTGCGTCATCACGCACCAGCATCTTCAAATTGGCGCCAAATTGAATACACTGGTGTGCGATGACTACATATCTCTAATCAGCTTTAGTTTGCTGGAACGGCCCTTGGTGCTTTTTTGTATTTCTACTGTTGTGTGTGCTTTAAGGGATTTTTTCACCGGAAAATTACAGAATAGTGATCCAGTTGATTGTGATGCCCATATTGCTTATTGCAGTGCATTGTTTCTAGGTTGTCCAGTATCTGTTACAGACGATGCAAGTGGCACAAAACATGCAGCATGTTTTCAAACTGGATCTCCTAGATTTGCTCATATGTAACCGGTTTTGATGGAGCTCCATTGGCTGCCAATCAAATGGAAGATTCAGTTTAAAGCATTATTACTGATTTGGGTCCAGTAGTACTTGCTTCAACATTGAGAATTTATCAACCTGCTCGTACATTACGCTGTACAGATAAATTAATACTGGATATACTATCTTTTAAGTACTATATACAGTTGGTTATTGTTCCTTCATTGTCTATGTGGCAGGTCCTTTGGTGTGGAATTCTCTCCCTCTGACTCTCAGAAAAACGACAAATTTGTTACAATTTTGTAAACATCTGAAGGCTGATCTTTTTTTTTGTTGGCTTTTTGACTCTTGGTTCTTAGTTTATTGTTCTTTAATCTGAACCACATGATTCAAACTGGATTTTATCCTATATTTGTATTGTAATTGTTTCAATTGTTTTTATTATGCCTACTCGATATGTTCTTTCTTGTAAGCCACCAAGAATTGTGGATTGTGTGGGTCATAAATATTTTTAAATAAAATAAATATTTCAGAATGGGATCTGTCGATGTAGAGCCTGTTCTGAAATCCAAGCGTACATGCATGTTTATGTGGCAGTAGGCGCAGTGGGATCATCCATTTTACCACTCTAATCATTGAAAATGTCAACAGGGGATAAATAGGTACAAACACATGTAAGTGTTGGCACATACACATGTATGTTAGCCATTTTTCAAAACTACATATTTACTGTAAATACCACTTATGACACAGAGGCCACATTAATCCTTTAATTCCAAATTGAGGGTGAGGGCAGTAATGGAAATCTTTCAGAGGATACCTGTGTTACTCCCTCCTGTAAAGGGCCAACCAATATATGATTTTACAATACATGTACATACGGAAGTGTAGATGTAAATCCCAACATGTGGATTGTCCCAACATACATGTGTGTTCCCTTTGCCTACATCATGCCCAAACCACACCTGTTTGTAATTAAAATGTTTTGCAGGAATATATATGCGAATATTGGCTTTCTAAAATGGGAGTTTACATGCAATATACATGTGTGAATCGCAAATGAGGATTCTAAAATAAGGGCCAATAGGTATGAGGTTAATCCAATAAAAAGGTATCATCACCATTTCTTTGTTGACTCATATTTCTTTCTATTAAACATCAAGGCAAAATGCTCTTCTTCCTTGATATTGCATATAGAGGCTTGAAAACCATGTAAATATATGGGATGATAGCATGAAAGCATTAGAGAATCTATGAGCTTGCTTCCACGTATTCTGTGATTCATATACCTGGAAGATGTTGACATGAATAATGGGATGGAAAGGATAGCTCTGATGAGGAACATGAAGAAGAGAGCTGACCCTGCTGTCTGGAACCCTGAGATCTCTAGAAGGAGCCAGTAATGACTGTAGAGACCCAGGCAAATAAAGCAGAGGCTTCGTACAGCCCTTATAAAGTCCATATCCTTCAGAAACCCTACAACCAGAAAAGAAGACAATGTAATGGAATTGACAATGAGCACATCAAAACAGATTGACGAGCAGTCGGTCACCAAGATGAGCAGCCAGAGAGCAAGAGAGGATAGAATGAAGGACAGATAACAAAAAACAGAGAAAGGGAGTTGTTGGAGAGACCCTTTCTTGCTTACAAGTACGAATCCTGGAGAATGCCAGTACTAAATTAAAAGAAGTGGCAAAAGCATGCAGAGCATAACTCATGGAATTCTTTCCAGCTCCTCTGCATTTGTTTGTGCCTGTGTTTTTGTTGTTTCTAGGTGTGTCTCTGACCTGGAGGGGATAGGGATTGGATGGTTTGAATGGAGTGGTGTCCAAACAGTAATAAAATGAAAAAGATGTGAAACTATATCTAACTAGTAGATGTCACTGTCAACAGATTTCAAAGGACGTATTTTACAGTTTAACCACAGGGTACTACTGTCCTAAGGTAACAGGTATTGTATTGCTTCCCCATCACTAGGAGGTTGTACACATGGAGGGACATTTTCAATATGACGTCTAAGTCCGACTTTGGACGTTTTGTGAAAAACGTCCAAAATCCGAATAGGAAAGGTAATTTTCAAAAGAGAAAAATGTCTATCTTTTTAAAATATGGTTGCGAACAACGTTTTGTGATTTGGACGTTATGTTTTTAGGTCCATTTTCGAAAAAAAAAAAAATCTAACTGCAAAACGCACAAAATCAAGCCATTGGAATGTAGGAGGGAGCCAGCATTTTTAGTAGACTGGTCCCCCTGACACCCCAGGACAGCAATAGGCATCCTAGGGGGCACTTCAGTGGACTTAATAACATGCTCCCAGGTACACATCTCACCATTGCTCGCTTACCTTGTGTGCTGAGCCCCCCAAAACCCACTTCCCCCAATTATACACCACTACCATAGCCCTTACAGGTGAAGGGGGCACCTATATGTGGGTACAGTGGGTTTCTGGTGAGTTTTGGAGGGCTCACAGTTTCCTCCCCAAATATAACAGGGGGAGGTAGGAACCTGGGTCCACCTGTCTGCAGTGCACTGCACCCAACACTAGACTACTCCAGGGACCTGCATGCTGTTCTAATGGACCTGAGTATAACATCTGAGGCTGGCAAGTAATGTTTTTCATCACATTTTTGGAGGGTGGAAGGGGGTTAGTGACTACTAGAGGAATAAGGGGAGGTCCATGTGATTCTCTCCAGTCAATGGCGTACCAAGGTGGGGGCGGTCTGCCCCGGGTGCATGCCACTGGGGGGGGGGGGGGTGCCGCGCGTCTGTCGGCAACGCTCGTTCCCTGCTCCCTCTGCCCCGGAACGGGTTACTTCCTGTTCCGGGGCAGAGGGAGCAGGGAACGAGCGAAGCCAGCACCCCCCCCCCCCCTAGCTGGTAAAGATGCACCCAGGGGGGTGTCGTTTCCACCGGCGGGAGGTGTCTGTCCTTTCGCCTGGGGTGGTGGGGTCACGCTGCACCCGGGGGGGGGGGGGGCGCATCGGCGATCCGCCCAGGGTGTCAGCCACCCTAGGAACGCCACTGTCTCCAGTGGTCATCTGGTTATTTAGGGCACCTTTTTGTTCATTATTTGTTGTAAAAACCAGGTCTAGCTCAAATGTCTTAGTTTTAGTCCTGGACATTTTTGTTTTGTTCCATTATGGCTGAAAAACATCTAACTCTTAGGAATGACCATGTCCCTGCCTGAACACACCCCTGTTATGCCCCCTTGAGATTTGGACGTACTTCTGACCAACTTCATAGAAAAACGCCTAAAAATGGGTTTCGAAAATACTGGTTTGGATGTATTTGTGAGAAAAACGTCCAAATGCTGCTCTATGCCACTTTTTAGACGTTTTTCTGTTTCCGAAAATGAGCCCGATAGTAACCAGTAGCAAATTACAACTGTTTACTCACAAGGTGTTATCATGCATAGCAACCATTAAGAAGCTGATCAGTCCGGTCACTAGGATTCACAATAACATTTACAATAAAATATTGAATACACATCTTATTCATCCCAGCAGGGATAGGAGTGTGAAAATTGAGGGGGGGGGGAGAGCACCTTGGTGGGGAAAGAATGTAGAGCAATGTTCCCCCCCCCCCCCCACACACACCCATTTTCAGACAGTCCTGATCAGATCTAGCCAATTTTCAAACTTATGTGTCTTCTCATAGGTTCTCTCCCCCCCCCCCCCCATCACATGTGCTTCCTTTCCATTAATGTTTTGGAGAGTTACTGTGCCCCCCCCCCCCCCCCCCCAGATACAGCCAGAAAGATGTTCTCAACCCATTATGTATAATTTCATTCCAATATTCTGTTGGGTCAGAAAGAATTTAAAAAACAACATCCTTGCAGAAAAAATAAAAGAAACAAAATTACCTAGTGCCACAAGAGGAGTTAAAATGGGCAGTGCCAGGTGGTGCAATGAAGAGATAGACATATCGACTGAGGGCAGGAATCTTCCAGACACTGGAATCACCCAGACCGATGACATTAGTATAAGCATGATGCTGTTTCACGTGACTGTGCACGGCTTCGTGTGCAGGGAAAGACCCAAAGATCTGAAACATTAAAAAAGTAAGGTTAATACTATAACAAACAGCACAGCCCTGTGCCATACATATTCTCAAGGGCTTGTGCGATGTGGTGATCATTTTTCGGGAAGTTTGCTGGAGTCTGCTGATCTTGCTGGAATTTCAAATCATTCAATGGATTAGTGAGAACAGAAAATGCTGAAAACAGACTCCTGTAAAACAATACCAGCTATCACAGCATCAGCACTTCAGTACTGTGCATTGGAGCAAAAGGACTTTGCATCAGTAGAATAACAAAGTTTTAAGATGAATCAACCAAACGTAAAAAAATCTAAAACGTAAAAGTCCTAACGAATTTGAAAAAACGAAGAATGCACCAAAAAAAACCAAGTCGCACATGTTCGGTGCGGTATTGAAAAGTACAATGTATTAAACATTCATTAAGTGGTGTAATCACCCGGCGGTAATTCGGCCCCTAAAGCATGCGCAGAGCAGCCAAGCGTTTTGCTGGCTGCTCTGTGCATGCCACAAACGTCAAAACAACAACAAAAAAAACACAACAACGTGCTCCACGCTTCCCCCCTGCATTAAATAGAAAACTAAAAACTAATCAAAAAAGGATTGGGAGGGGGCAAAGGCGCTCGTCCGGAGCGTCCTGTATGGACGGCCTTGCCCCCCCCCCCCCCCCCGCTGCTCCCTGCTTCCGCCCGCTTCCCCCTGCACGAAAACTCCAAATTTTAGCAGCCCCGGCCCCCCTCCCTTCCTTTCCTTTCTCTCTACTCTCTCCCACAGCTCCGCCTCCCGCCATCCTCCGCCCCCGGCCCCGCCCCCACCGCCCCCCTGAGGTCGTCGCCGCCGCTCCCCCTCCGCCGGGCCCCCCCTCCGCATTACCGGGCCCGCGCAGCGCCTCTCACCTCTGTATGAAGCGCTGCATGGGCAAGAAGACCATCTGATCGCTGCAGTCTTCAGGACTTCTCTCTCCTTCCCTGAACTGGGGTCCGCCCCCGTCTGACGTAAGAAACCTACCATCAGACGGGGGCGTATGTTGAACAAATCTTGATTTATTTTACAGTGTTAGTTGTCCTAACTTTGAAATTTTTACTTATTATGGTTTCTTGTAATTCCTGGTCTGTCCCATCTTTTTAATCCTTATCTGAATAGATATCGCGGACTATAACAGCTGAGATGTTATGTTATGCTGATGTGCAAGTAAAAGATACTCCAACAGCACACGATGATTGAACTGGCTCAGTCCTTTGTAAATTCTCACAACATGTGGATAGAAATCATGGACTGTCGGGGTAGAAGACATTAGGGATGGGAATTCATTTGCAATGATATGGGAATCCCATGTTGTTGCATGTCATTTTCAAATGAAAATGAGCTTAAAAACACAATAATTAATGTTTTTATTTGCCGATAACAGTGGGCACTCTTTCAAGAAAATGCACTATTTGCAAAGGGGGCTCCCACTATGCATACAGAAACTATTATCACAACCACTGTGCATGTGTGCATTGTACATACTCTTTCAGAAGAGTGTGCCTGTGTTCAAGAGACTTTGCTCCCCTGATGAAAAAAGGGCCAACAAAATGAATAAAACAAACATTCCCAGAAACAACACAGGAAACAATTTGAAATTTCTGGCTGCTCATCTCTAGAAGACATTCCAAGAGATACGTCCATAGCTGAGGTGTCCCTCAAGACCAACCCATATGAATAGTATGTGCTTCAACGCAATGCACCTTTCCGTTGAGTTTTCATGTCAGTCGGATGTAGGACTGTGCTGTGGTACCATGAGTCTTCACTTGCTAGTACCTGGGGAACTTTCATTCATTTTCTGGCTGCACAAACCCCCCCCCCCCCCGCCTCCCTATTTAATCCATTCATTACAGCAGGATTCCTCGTACCATGCACTAAGGCTTCTCCTAGAACTCTGCAATTATCACGCTAAATCCAACAAGTATGTGTCACCACTGTACAATAATATGCATTTCACCCAAACAGACTGTGAACAAGGTTTTTATAACATCCACAGCCCTGGCATCTCCTAGGAGCAAAAAATACAAGCCATGAATAGAACCTAGGTTCCTCTGCATGCAGTGGGCCACATTGCCTGTCACAGGAATGGACCATTCAAGACTATGATAAAGAGTGAATTTGCACCAAGGCCTTGAACACGCCAGCTCATCTTTGTAGTTCTCCAAGGTATCTGCTGCTCACCCTGGCCTTCATTTTAAGAGGAGAGACCTGTCCTATATCACCACCCCTTGCCATGACCCGATTTTTGTGGATGAAGAGTTGCAGGGGGGCAGACTCAAGAAAAATGTAAGGAAGTATTTTTTCACGGAGAGAGTAGTGGATGCTTGGAATGCCCTCCCGCGGGAGGTGGTGGAAACAAAAACAGTAATGGAATTCAAACATGCGTGGGATAAACATAAAGGAATCCTGTTCAGAAGTAATGGCAGAGCCGGTGGCGGGAGGCGGAGATGGTGCTGGGCAGACTTATACGGTCTGTGCCAGAGCCGGTGGTAGGAGGCGGGACTGGTGGTTGGGAGGCGGGGATAGTGCTGGGCAGACTTATACGGTCTGTGCCAGAGCTGGTGGTGGGAGGCGGGGCTGGTGGTTGGGAGGCGGGGATAGTGCTGGGCAGACTTATACGGTCTGTGCCAGAACCGGTGGTGGGAGGCGAGGCTGGTGCTTGGGAGGCGGGGATAGTGCTGGGCAGACTTATACAGTCTGTGCCAGAGCCGGTGGTGGGAGGCGGGGCTGGTGGTTGGGAGGCAGGGATAGTGCTGGGCAGACATACGGTCTGTGCCAGAGCCGGTGGTGGGAGGCGGGGCTGGTGGTTGGGAGGCGGGGATAGTACTGGGCAGACTTACACGGTCTGTGCCCTGAAAAGGACAGGTACAAATCAAGGTAAGGTATACACAAAAAATGGCACATGTGAGTTTATCTTGTTGGGCAGACTGGATGGACCGTGCAGGTCTTTTTCTGCCGTCATCTACTATGTTACTATGTTAAGAGTTGCAGGTCTTCAATTATAAATTTGGGATAATATACACCATGCTAACACCCAAAGTGTTTGTGTTCATGGCACATATCACACTACCACTTGTTCTATTTAAATTATGAATCTGTTATGTACTTGCACACGTACCCTCGATGAAGAAAACAGCCAGATCCGGCTCCAGAATCGGGACTCTGTCAGGGCATGGTGACTAGCCATGTGACTCCCTTTTACTGTAATGGTACTGTGAGCAGCCCCCTGGATGAAAATCCCGAGAGCGAAGAGTAGGAGGTTGTCCGACTGCAGGAAGAAGAACCCTGCAAAGAAAAGAAAAGCTGCGGCAGGCAATTTTGGTTTGTTGCTCTTCAGGGATAGTATTCCTTTGCATCCGCTGATTAAGCAATATCTGCAAAAATTGACTGTCCACTCAATTCTTGTATCAAGTTTATTTTTCAAGGTCTAATTTATAATTTTGTGGCCAGGTTTGATTTCTTGTATATTTGTTACAGTGCTAATACAGTTTAATTTGTTATTACAATGTACACCATGTGCGGTGGGTTTTTTGGTTAAAATCTGCTGCAGGGTTTTGTTGTTGTTGTTGTTTTTTAAATGATCAGGGCTGGTTAGAAATGGAGAAATGTAGGCAGATAAAGACCATATGTCCTATCCAGTCTGCCCATCCATGCCATCTACTCTCCCTATCACTCCCTTAGAAATTATATGTACTTGTCCAAAGCTCTCTTGAATTCAGATACTGTTTTCATCTGCACCACTTCCACCAGGAGACTGTCCCACAAATTCACCACCCTTTCCATGAAGGAGTTATGTTGCCCTGAGCTAACAAGGGCTGGATTTTGGCGCCCATAGGCCAGACAGAAGATCCCAGAGAGCAGGGGAGATGGGGGGAGGGGAATGAGATATCAAAGCCTGGAGAGCCAGGAGGAGCAGAGAAAGGGTTGTGGTTCCACAGCCTTTGACATGGCACATGCATGTGACCATTAAGTAAACAGGTGCTCCCTGGCATCAGCATTAGCCCCTTCCAGCCTCAACCCCCTGCAAGATGTGGAACACAGTGGCGTGGCAGGAGCTTGTTGCTTCACTCCCACTGCTCTACTTCTTTAAAGCCACTGCTGCTGGCAGCACTGTGGCAGCTTTGAAATATTTAGAAGGGAGCTCCTACATGTTACAGAGCCTCTGCTGGTGTCCCTTGTTGTTGTGAGGGGCTGTGAGTAGAGACCATTTACTAGTCGGGGCCTGTGCAACAGGCAGTAGTGACTTTTCCATAGCTTGCCTGATCAAGTCTGAAGGCAGAGCGGCATGCCATGCTACACTGATTTGGAAACACCAATCTAGCAAGCTAATAGAATAATTAAATAAAATTACAGGACCAGCCAACAGCGAAAGAAGAGGACAAAAGAAAGATGGGATAGCCACGGGATCCTTTTTGGTATGATTGTGTCTTGTGAAGTAACATAGAGGAGAATTCTACAAATGGGCGTCAGAAAAGTTTGGCACTAAAGCACTATTCTATAAAGGGCATGCACCCTTTATAGAATGGGTGCCAAACCTACACTTGTTGAAAACGGGTGTAAATCCCGGCGCCCAAGTTGGGCATGGAGATCCATTATTCTATAACACTGCGGGCAACCTTTTGGAATGCCCATGACCCACCTGTGTCCCTCCCACAGACACGACCCCTTTTGGGTTGTGCGTTATGGGATTTAGGTGCCCAGAGTTATAGAACAGCCAGATGCACATGCAAATCCTAACTGGCGCCAATTAACATCAACAATTGGTTATTAGCATCCAATTATTGACAGTTAACAGTTTGTTGGCCAATTAAGTTGCACATGCATCTCGGCAGTGTACCCACATTTGGGCACACAAATTTTGGGTGCTGTATATAGAGTCTGGGGGGGTAATGTGCTACTCATTTCTTACCCTTCCTGATGTGCTTCGTTTTTGGAATCATATTTTATGTACTTTACTCTTTTGCTTTTCTCGCTGCTATAATATAATGTAAACTGTCAGGATGTCAGATATTTGCGAATAAATAAGTAAGCATGAAGTCAGCATTCTGCAAGGAAGCTGCCCCAACATCATTATTCTTGCTTGTTTTTTTCCAAAACCACTGCCAATTGCCAAGTCACAGATGTAAACAAGATCATGGAAGTTTGAGCCCTGATCAGAGCCTCAGCACAGTTAAGAATCTTCACAAGGGATTAACCTGCGTCTTCAAAGCCTAGTAGTAATACTCAGCTTTTTTTGAGGGGGTACTTGGGGGTACTGAGTACCGGCACCTTTTCCATTGTCTGCTAAAATTGTCTCATGGTCCCCAAGTTTTAATGAAAACGCTCAGGCTCTACATGCAAATTCTGCCTTGTCATAGATTCTGTGACTGGTTGCAGGGGGCCTGGCTATTGTGGGGTGGGTCCCTCAGTGATCACCCGACCCCTGAAGGATGTCCTGGCATTTGAGTACCGGCACCTTTTTTGCTAGAAAAAAAAGCACTGGTAATACTCTAATTTTTATAGCATTACTGGACATTCGTAATGCTAAATGGTATGGGCCTGCATTCAGTAACTGGCACTCAAAATTCAGTGACTAACAATCCACTCAAGCTTCAGATTGTGTTTGAAAATCACAACACAACTTCACACCAGCTGTGTAATTCTAGTGTGGAACACTCACACCCTTATGTAGTCACATTAATCTAATTTAATGGAGAAAAAAAGCTTCAGTATCGCCACCCAACCAGCCCGACGTAGTTGGCTATAAGGCGTAGGCTCGGTGTGCCATCATATAGCTTTAAAAAGCTCCATATATTTTAGTACAGCGAAAGTAGACCCCCTATATGGGGATTAATTTAAAATAAATGTATGGAGTTTTTTAAGCTATATGATGGCACACCGAGCCTACGCCTTATAGCCAACTACGTCGGGCTGGCTGGGTGGTGACACTGAAGCTTTTTTCTCCTTTAAATTAGATTAATGTGACTACATAAGGGTGTGAGTGTTCCACACTAGAATTACCCAGCAGGTGTGAAGTTGTGTTGTGATTTTCAAACTCAAAATTCAGTGCCAAAAAAAGTCAGTGCAGAGCAGTATTTTATAAAGGCTGATCCGGGATTGGCGCCCTTTATAGAATAGGGCACTGTGCCGAGATCCACGCTCAAATTTGGGTGCAAAGATTTATGTCAACTAAAATTAGGTGGAAACCCCGGCATGAAAGTTGGGCGTAGATCATCACTATTCTATAACACTGTGCCAGGGGCAGACTGAAAGTGGTCAGGGCCCCTGGCTAGTAAAGGTCATTGAGGCCCCACCGGCCACTGCCCACACCCCACCATTGCACCGCTGCTGCCCTCCCCAACCCTACCTTGAAGAGACTGGTGGTCTAGTGGCTTCTTCGGGGGCAGGAAAGAATCCCACTCTTTTTTGCCCACTGCTGCTACTGTGCATGGTGGTGGCGATGGCTGCCAAGACTTACCTTGGTAGTCTTGCGGGTCTCAGCAGTTTTGGCAGCCAATTTTAAAACACAGCAGCGCCAGTGCCACCAAGCAGGGTAGCGGTAGTAGGCAGGAAAGAGTGGGATTCTTTCCTGCCCCCACAGAAGCCACTAGACAAGCAGACCCTTCAAGGTAGGACCGGGGAGGGCTGCAATGTGCTGTTACATAGTAGATGACGGCAGAGAAAGACCTGCACGGTCCATCCAGTCTGCCCAACAAGATAAACTCATATGTGCTACTTTTTGTGTATACCTGACCTTGATTTGTATCTGCCATTTTCAGGGCACAGACCGTAGAAGTCTGCCCAGCACTAGCCCCGCCTCCCAACCACCAGCCCCGCCTCTCACCACCGGCTCTGCTACCCAATCTCGGCTAAGCTTCTGAGGATCCGGGGCCGGGCAACCGGGTAAAGCCTCTGGGCTCTTGGGCACTGCCCAGTTGCCAAAATGGTCAGCACTGTGTGCATGTTAAGGGAACGCCCCTGACCCACCCATGTCCCCCCCCCCCCATCATTTTCCACACCCAAAACTCAGCAGGAAAATAGTGCCTAGTGTTAGGGATCATACATAGATTCCCCCTCCCATATATCCCTATCCCAAAGAGCTTACAATCTCAGTGGGCACCTGAGGCAATGGAGGATTTTGTATATCTTTTTGTAGGTTGCAATAAATCATTTTTGAAGAAACTACAAACTTTACAGAATATAGCAGTTAGGCTGATTTTTTTCAGCTGGAAAATTTGATAGAGCGACTCCCCTTTTGATCAGAGCTCACTGGCTACCCATCCAAGCCAGAGTAATGTTCAAGATTTGTACAATAGTATTTAAAATACTGTACGGATCTGCTCCACAATATAGGCTTTCTTTAATTATTCACCCTTCTATTTTAAATGTTATCCAAATTACATGAGGCCGCAATCCTACATTTCCCATCAACAAAAAGTGTTAAATATTTAGTCATCTTTAAAGCTTCATTCATGTATATGTTAGCCAGTGTTTGGAATAGTTTATCTAAGTACTTTAGAGGTCAACAGTGTATGTGAATTTTAGGAAATAGCTAAAACGTTGGTTATTTAAACATTACCTTAGTTAATTTATCTACTTTATTTTTTGGCCCTATGCCTGGTATGTTAATTTTATGCTTTTGGAATTGTAACTTCCTGGGCTATTCCTAGTTTTTTTTATCTTTGTTATCCGTATTGAACTTGCAATGGTATATGCGGAATATAAATAATGATAATAAGATCTGTACATACCATGAGTCATTCTATATTTTTTTTGTTACATTTGTACCCTGCGCTTTCCCACTCATGGCAGGCTCAATGCAGCCTGCGCTTTCCCACTCATGGCAGGCTCAATGCAGCTTACATGGGGCAATTGGAGGGTTAAGTGACTTGCCCAGAGTCACAAGGAGCTGCCTGTGCCTGAAGTGGGAGTGGAACCCACTAGCAACATTCCATGTAGAAGTCGGCCCTTGCAGATCACCAATGTGGCCGCGCAGGCTTCTGCGAGTCTGACATCCTGCACGTACGTGCAGGACGTCAGACTCACAGAAACAGAAGCCTGCGCAGCCTTCTACATGGAATATTGCTAGTGGAATAGCAACATTCCATGTAGAATCTCCAATAGTAGCAACATTCCATGTAGAATCTCCAATAGTATCTATTTTATTTTTGTTACATTTGTACCCTGCGCTTTCCCACTCATGGCAGGCTCAATGCGGCTTACATGGGGCAATGGAGGGTTAAGTGACTTGCCCAGAGTCACAAGGAGCTGCCTGTGCCTGAAGTGGGAATTGAACTCAGTTCCTCAGGACCAAAGTCCACCACCCTAACCACTAGGCCACTCCTCCACTCCATATATTGGTGTCCATATTTGCTTATAGTTATTTAATATGCTGTACACTGCTTTAGGTATTATTCTTTCAAAAAGCTGGGTAATACATTGCAATATAGTTGATAAATAAAGTTAGCTTATGAGGTGGAAAGGATTATCTACGTCAGTAATAACAAGAGGCAGGTTATGTGAACTAATTTCAAAAAAAGTATTAACAGTAAATGATGCTTCAGGAGCCCCTCCTTCCTTTCTCCCCTGGTACCTTCCCTATATTAATTTCCTCCCCCCCCCCCCCCCCCCCACAAGCCAAACACACACCTCTTTCCTCCCTCCTACATATGGGTCTGCCAAGTCTGGACCTCTGCGTGGACACAGCTGCCCTTAGTACCTGCAGCAAAGGAGATGAGCGCTAGGATGATCAAAACTCCGTCGATTCCATGTCTCTCCCACCAGCTGCTGCTCCTCACCACTTTCTGTACCAGTGTGGATAACTCCTGCATCAGGGACTCTTCTCCCTCGGCCTGTTGAGACAGTCCTCGCTTGGCTTCCTCCAGAGCACAACTCTTCTTAGGGAGGCAGCCCCCCTCCTCCTTTTCAAGGCCATTGTCTTCCGCCAAAGTAGTGGGATGTAGTCCTGATCCAACAAAATCTTCCTCCTGGGGGTGGGCTCCTTGGTTCCCTCTTCTCCATCTCAACTGCTCTGGATCAGCAAGTGGCAGCTCCTGCCTGAGATCCTGTCTTCTTCCAAGGATGCTGCTTTCCTTTCCAGCAGTCTCCACATCTACCCCATCCTGGATCTGGAGGGGATACTGATCTGGCTTCTCTTCCCTTCCTCTCTGCTCTCTGCCCTTCTCTGTTCCAATCTCTGCCAGTTTATTTACAGACTGAACATTCTGCTCTGCCTCCATCCTCCCAGGACACTGCTGAGTAATGCAAGGTCCCAGCCTCAGTCTGCAAACTTGTTTAAATGTAGCAATGAAGCTATCCCAGGAAAGGCTGCCAAGGCACACGGAGGCAGTGCTAGCTTTGGGTACATGCAGACCTCATCAGCTCTGTAATGGTCTCAAAATGTGAGTTCCAGTTTCTTAGTTGCAGCAATGAGAAAAGCCTCTGGAATGTGGCCCAGTCTCTGCCTCACCCTTTCTTTGTGCCTCCCTCCTTTTCTGGTTTCTCTCACCCTGAGTCCTTCTCTTCCCACCTTTCATCTTGGTCTCTGTCTCCCAGTGGTTTATTTTTTTTCTCCTGTGCCTAGGGTTCACAGATGATCAGGAGTCTTCTGTTTTCTCCTCTGCAGAGAGAGTTGGGGAATAAAGAAAAAAGGTTTAAAAAAGAAACTCAGAATTCTGCTGGAGACAAGGAGGAGGTAGAGAGACAGTGGAAGCACAAACAGCTGAAGGCTAAGACAGAAACAGAAGCCATAAGAAATGTTGGAATGAGACGTTAATCCCTAAATCTGCTCCACTGCCCAATATCTGGTGCCACCGAGTTTTGAAATAAGGCCAAAGAATGTCATATTCCCATTACTAGACTAGACTGAAAAGGGAAAGCTGAATGGATCTGAGTTTTTCAGGTGTTACGTAGACAGAGTATGAAAAACTCACAAAACTCCCCATGAACAAGATGAAGGTATGAATGAAGATGTGTCTGGGAACTAGGACTTGCCTGAAACTTATCTCTTCGACAAAATATATCATAAAGAACAACACGCATAACTCCACATCTATATATATAAAAGGCAACCCCAACGTTCTGAAGCCTCCACGGAAGTTGAGGCGCCCGAGATATCCGGTGTGCCCTGGAGTGTCTGCACCGCCCTCGTGTCAAAATGTCATGACGCGTCATGACGTCGAGGGCGGAGCTATTGACACTCAAGGGCCGAAACGGCCCACAGCGAACAAGGCAAGTAGCTTCGAGGGACGGAGGGAGGGGCCCCTTGCTAGCGCCCGTTTCATTCCGCTCAGAAACGGGCATTTTTTCCTAGTTCTTTAAGATATCCAGGAACATTCTTCAATGCCCTTTGCTTTCACACTATCATATACCTAATGTCTATGACTTGATACTATCATGTATCTCACCACCATGCACCCTAAACTTCTGCTAACATAAATGTATACTCTTTTCTATTTCCAGTACTATGTATTTCACCATCATGCACTATGCATCCAGTACTATGTATTTTACCTGCTGTAAAACCAAATGTATATTCTTTTCCATTTCCAGTTTCCATGATGAATTGTAAGCCACATTGAGCCTGCAAAAAGGTGGGATAATGTGGGATACAAATGCAATAAATAAAAAATTATTAGGTGCTCTCTCCTTCAGGGAAAGTGAGCATACACTGAAGGGAATTAGCTGAAGTCAAGAGCGCCAGAGAAGGACACTTTCACTCTATAACAGCAGCAGTAACAGAATAAGAAAGAGATGCTGAGCATCCAGGTCAAAGAACAAAAAGGAAGAGATGGCAAATAAACAGGGCATGTCTCTCTATGAAACGACATTTAAAGAATTAAAATAAACACCTTTAGCTAATTATCTCATGAAACCCAGGTCAATGACTCACGATTACTACGTTTATGTCATCCAAATTATTCAAGCATTTTAACGAGGGAAAAAAACACAACACCCTCCTCTATTTGTCTTTTTCTCTTAGAATAATGATGTTGTGTATGACAAATAGTTTTGATTTGGTTTTACCGTGGCTCAATCAGTCTTCGGACTCCAAATTATTTAGGTCATCTGAGTCCTTTAAAGTCAATGGGGAAAGTAATTTTGCACTCGACCAGTGAGGGCTTCCATCCATTTTTAATCAAACATGCTTAAAACTTTCTAGCAGTGTATCTGACACAGAGAAATTAACATTCCACGACATCAAGAGTGGCATAAAGTCCCTATAAAACCAAGAGAGGGGCAAAAAGCACGAACAGTGGCAGGAAGAATCCAAGCTACCATCAGAGGGCTTAAGCAGCACAGAGAGGGGAAAGAAGACCCCAGGACATGAGAAAATGGGCAATAAAAAAAACCCACATTAGCCATGGAATAGGAGGCAATATTCTGTTGTGGATTTGGCACCCGTTAATTGATAGAAAACAGAGCCATTTCTCTCAGTGGAGGAGGGTGGATAGTGGAGTGCCGCAGGGATCTGTACTGGGACTGGTTCTTTTTAACATGTTTATGAATGATCTGGAAAGCGGAACAACAAGTGTGGTGATTAAATTTGCAGATGACTCAAAACTATTCAAGGTTGTTAAAACCAGGGCTTTTTTTGAGGGGGTACTGAGTACCGGCACCTTTTTCATTGTCTGATAAAATTGACCCATGGATCGCACGTTTTAATGAAAGAGCTCAGGTTCTATACACTAATTCTTTCTTGTCATAGGATCTGTGACTGGTTGCAGGGGCCCTGGCTATTGTGGGGTGGGTCCTTCAGTGATCACTCCACCCCTGAAGGGTGGCCTAGCATTTGAGTACCGGCACCTTTTTTGCTAGAAAAAATGAGCTGCTTAAAACACAGGCAGGCTGTGAAAAATTGGAAGAAATGGCAGATGAAATTTAATGTGGGCAAATGCAAAATGATGCACATTGGGAAAAATAACCCAAATCTTAGTCACCTGATGTTAGGCTCCTTCTCAAGAATTAGCACTCAACAAAAAGATTTAGGTGTCATCTTGGATAATGTGCGGAAATATTCTGCCCAGTGTGCAGCGGCAGCCAAAAAAGCAAACAGAATGCTGGGAATTATTATGAAATGGATAGAAACTAAGACATACAATACTATAATGCCTCTGCTTCACTTCTTGGTGTGACCAAACCTTCAGTGTTGTGTGCAATTCTAGTCGCTGTATCTCAAAAAAGATGTAGTGGAATTAGAAAAGGTTCAAAGAAGAGCAACCAAAATGATTAAGTGGATGGAACTCCTCTCATATGAGGAAAGGCTTAAAAGGTTAGGGCTCTTTAGCTTGACTCTTTAGCTGAAAGGGGATATGATAGAGGTCTACAAAATCCTGAGTGGTATAGAACAGGTAAGCGTGAATCGATTGTTTATTCTTTCAAAAAGTACTAAGACTAGGGGGAAACTCAATGAAGATACATGGTAATGCTTTTCAAATGAATAGGAAGAAATATTTTTTTCACTCAACCAGGAGTTAAGCTTTTGGGCTCATTTTCGAAAGAGAAGGGCACCCATCTTTCGACACAAATCGGGAGATGGGCGTCCTTCTCCCAGGGTCGCCCAAATTGGCATAATCAAAAGCCGATTTTGGGCGCCCTCAACTGTTTTCCATCGTGGGGATGACCAAAGTTCCCGGGGGTGTGTCAGAAGCATAACGAAGGCGGGACTGGGGCATGCTTAACACATGGGCGTCCTCAGCCGATAATGGAAAAAGGAAGGGCATCCCTGATGAGTACTTGGCCAACTTTACTTGGTCCATTTTTTCTTGCGACCAAGCCTCAAAAAGGTGCCCAAACTGACCAGATGACCACTGGAGGAAATCGGGGATGACCTCCCCTTACTCCCCCAGTGGTCACTAACCCCCTCCCACCCTAAAAAAAATCTTAAAAAATATTTTTTGCCAGCCTCAAATGTCATACCCAGCTTCCTGACAGCAGTATGCAGGTCCATGGAGCAGTTTTAGTGGGTACAGTGCTCTTCAGGCAGGCGGACCCAGGCCCATCCCCCCCCCCTTACCTGTTACACTTGTGGTGGTAAATGTGAGCCCTTCAAAACCCACCAGAAACCCACTGTACACACATGTAGGTGCCCCTCTTCACCCCTTAGGGCTATGGTAGTGGTGTACAGTTGTGGGGAGTGGGTTTTGGGGGGGGCTCAGCAAACAAGGTAAGGAGGCTATGCACTTGGGAGCAATTTATTTATTTATTTATTGCAATTTCCGAACTCCACTGCAGTGCCCCCTAGGGTGCCCAGTTGGTGTCCTGGCATATGAGGGGGAGCAGTGCACTATGACTGCTGGCTCTTCCCACAACCAAATGGCTTGGATTTGGTCGTTTCTGAGATGGGCGTCCTTGGTTTTCATTATGGCCGAAAACCAGGGACGACCATCTCTAAGGACGACCATCTCTAAGGTCGACTTAAATGTTGAGATTTGGGCGTCCCCAACCGTATTATCGAAACGAAAGTTGGATACCCATTTTGTTTCGATAATACGGGTTTCCCCGCCCCTTCGCGGGGACGTCCTGCGAAGACGCCCTCAGGAATACTTGGGCAACCCTGTCTGATTATGCCTCTCCATGGCACTCGTTACCGGAGGATGTGGTAACAGCAGTTAGTATATCTGGGTTTTAACAAAAGGTTTGGACAAGTTCCTGGAGGAAAAGTCCATAGCCCGCTATTCAGATAGAAATAGGGAAAGTCATTGTTGTCTCTGCAATTAGTTGTCTGGAATCTTGCTACTATTTGGGGTTTTGTCAGGTAGCTGTGACCTGGATTGAACCCTGCTGGAAGCAGTATTCTAGACTTGATGGACCATCGGTCTGCCCCAGTAACACCCCAAAACACTGGGAAAGGGGCAAAGCAACACCACATTGGCAGGAAGACCCCAAATCCTCTAAGTACAGGACAAAGAAGTCCCAAGAGGGTTAGGTCACGGTCAGAGTTTTGTGGGAAGATATGTCAATTTAAGGGATGCCTGAAGGAGTATCTGAGTGTCTCCTCAGACAGATTTCCATAAGAGATTTTGAAGTCAGTAGGGTACTATTTGTCACACCACCAGAAAGATCACACAAAAGGACCTTAGTGACATTTCTTTGAACAGAAGATTTAGAACCAGCTTGCTTATGCCTCTTTCCTGTTTGGGTTTTTTTCTCCCTCCCTAATTATACTCAGTATGTGGCTCTAGATCCACACCCAGACAATTTGAGAGAATTTTACAGTGGAGTCAGTTTGCAGTGCCACTAATACACAACCGATCTGCCTGTGCCTTTTGCCCTGTCCTATTTTACTTTTTTCCTCGCCCACTCAGACAAACTGAAAGATTTTTACAAGAGTCATCGGTTTTCCGTGTCATTGACACAGAAACAGTGCTGCTACAGCCTCTCTCTCTCTCTCTCTCTCTCTCTCTCTCTCAAATCCCTGCTTTTTTTAATGATGCATTCTCTATTTTGTGTTCTCTGTTTGGCTGCAGCAAAGTCATTTTTCAAACGAACAGCTTTCTCTCTGATCCTCTCTGTATGTTATGCTTTCACTTTCCTAGACAGGGGCTGCTGACATCATCAACAATCGGATTTGGGAGAAGGGAGGCAGGGATGGGCTCACTTGACTGCTTATCAAAAATTTTCGATATGATATTGAAGTGACTCTTTTTACTTTACTTTCAACCTATGACCCCCTTATTCCAGTGCTTTCTTTCCATTGAAAAAGGCCTGACTCCTATGTTTTATTTTTGTGTACTGCCTGCAAGCCTAAAAGCTATCAAAGCAGTATACATTTAGGTACAGTAGGCATTTTTCTGTCTCTGGAGGGCTCACTATCTGGGTTTGTACCTGAGGCAATGGAGGGTTAAGTGACCACGAGGCTCATTTTCAAAGCAATTAGACTTACAAAATCCCATAGGTTACTATGTAACTATGTAAGTCTAAGTGCTTTGAAATTACGCCTCCATGTATTCACACTTTTGATATATTGAAATGTCTCTATCATATCTCTCCTTTCCCACCTCCCCCCCCCCCCCCCCCCAGGGTATTCATGTTTAAATCTTCAAGTTTGTCCCCATATGTTTCACAATTTGCCGATAACTCTTAGGAGAGGAGTATTTAGATGCTCGTTTTTTAAAAAAATATATATATCTCATATATATTATTTTTGAAGAGAGGAGACCAGAGAGATTTGTTTCCTGTTATTTCCCTTGGAACAAACATTCTAAACTACATCATTCAAGGTTATAAAGACCCCTGAAGCAGGCCATTGTGCCGAAACACGGCCGTGTCGGGTCGCTGTTATGCACATGTAATTTTTTAAGTGAATTTTTTAAGTGAATAAATATAAAACAGTTGGTATCCTCATCCATTCTCCTCACTTTTTTGTTTCATCTGTAGTAGACCATCAACCATTTTGGCACTGTTTTCAACCCAGTCCTCAGGGATCACCTGGCCAGTCAGGTTTTCAGGATATCCACAGTGAATTTGCATAGAGAAATTTGCACACTAAGAAGGCAGTGTATGCAAATTTATCTCATGCATATTAATTGTGGATAACCTGACAACCCGACTGCTGTGGACTCCAGAACTGCACACAGTACTTCAAATCAGGTCTCACTTGAGACTCACACAGATGCTCTGCCACCTCCTTCTTCCTGATAACCATTCCACTCCTAAGACGCCCAAGCAGCCTTCAGTTGTTATGGTCTTCATATCTGTTTGGCAACTTTAAGATCATCAGATATAATTACCCACAGGTCTTGTTTTTCCTTTGTGCACAGAAGGATTTCATCCCCTAAGCCAGTGCTTCTCAATCTTGTCCTTGGGGCACATCCAGCCAGTTGTGTTTTCAGGATATCCATAATGAATTTGCAAGGAATAGATTTGCATACCAAGCAGGCAGTGCATTCAGATTTCTCTCATGTATGCAAATCTTCTTACAGAATGCTCACAAGGTGCAAAGAGGGCGCACTCTTCTTAAGGAATGCACACAATGTGCAAAGAGGGCACACTTTTCTTAAAGAATGTACATAGGGTGCAAAAAGGGCACACTTTTCTTAAAGAATGCACACAACGTGCAAAGAGGGCACACTCTTGAAGAACGCACACAACGTGCAAAGAGGGCACACTCTTCTTGAAGAACGCACACAACGTGCAAAGAGGGCACACTCTTCTTGAAGAATGCACACAAGGTGCAAAGAGGATGCACTTTTCTTAAAGAATGCACACAAGGTGCAAAGAGGGTGCACTCTTCTTGAAGAATGCACACAAGGTGCAAAGAGGGCACACTCTTCTTGAAGAATGCACACAAGGTGCAAAGAGGGTGCACTCTTCTTAAAGAATGTACATAAGGTGCAAAAAGGGAATACTTTTCTTAAAGAATGCACACAAGGTGCAAAGAGGGCACACTCTTCTTGAAGAATGCACACAAGGTGCAAAGAGGGTGCACTTTTCTTAAAGAATGTACATGGGTCTAGATTCCATATATGGCACCTTAAAAATTGGCGCCGAAAAAATATGTCTAGGCATATTCTATAAACTATGTCTAAAATTAGGTACGGTTTATAGAATACACCTAGCGCCCATCCACATGACCAAATTTAGTCACAGGCAGTTACACCAACCACCTTATAATTGAAAGAGAAAAACGCCTAGATATCGACCCAAATCGGGAGATAGACGTTTATCTCACAAAAACGAATAAATCGGTATAATGGAAAGCCGATTTTGGACGTTTTCAACTGCACTCCATCGCGGAAGCGTACAAAGTTGACGGGGGCGTGTCAGAGCCGTGGCGAAGGTGGAACTGGGGCGTGGTTATCGGCCGAGGAGAGATGGGTGCCTTTCGCTGATAATGGAAAAAAAGTATGCGTTTGTAGCTAGAATTTAGGGCACTTTTCCTGGACCCTGTTTTTTCACAAATAAGGCCCCAAAAAGTGCCCTAAATGACCAGATTACCACCAGAGGGAATCGGGGATGACCTCCCCCAGTGGTCACTAATCCCCTCCCACCACAAAAAAATGATGTTTCACAACTTTTTATTTTCACCCTCAAATGTCATACCCACCTCCCTGGCAGCAGTACGCAGGTCTCTGGAGCAGTTGTTAGGGGGTGCAGTGGACTTCAGGCAGGTGGACCCAGGCCCACCCCCCCCCCATCTGTTACAATTGTGCTGCTTAATGCTTAGTCGTCCAACCCCCCCAAACCCACTGTACCCACATGTAGGTGCCCCCCTTCACCCCTTAGGCTATAGTAATGGTGTAGACTTGTGGGCAGTGGGTTTTGAGGGGAATTTGGGGGGCTCAACACACAAGGGAAGGGTGCTATGCACCTGGGAGCTCTTTTACCTTTTTTTTGTTTTTGTAAAAGTGCCCCCTAGGGTGCCCGGTTGGTGTCCTGGCATGTGAGGGGGACCAGTGCACTACGAATCCTGGCCCCTCCCATGAACAAATGCCTTGGATTTATTCGTTTTTGAGCTGGGCGCTTTCATTTTCCATTATCACTGAAAAACAAAAACGCCCAGCCAGGGCCGTGCCTAGGGTCTCTGGCGCCCCCCTGCAGACTATCAGTTGGCGCCCCCCCCCCCCCCCCCGGTGAAAATGATCGCTCACCACTTGCTACACTGACAGGAATTGTCAGCAATATTCTTAGAAACAAATTGCTATACATTGCAAAATAAGATAGCAGATGTAAATTCTCAAAGTAGACATATTCCAAACGCTAAAATGAAAATAAAATGATTTTTTTCTACCTTTGTTGTCTGGTGACTTTCTTTTTCCGATCATGCTGGCCCAGTATCTGAGTCTGCTGCTATCTGTCCTCTTAACTCCATTTCCAGGGCTTCCTTTCCATTTATTTCTTTACTTTCCTCCTTTCTTCTTCATTTCTTGCTCTAGATCCATTTCCAGCAATTTCTTCTCTCTCCCTGGGTCCTGTCCTCCCATCCATGTCCATCCTTGTCCCTCTCTGCCCTTCCCTCCTCCATCCATAGCCAGCAATCCTCCTCTCTCCTCTCCCCTCCATTTCCAGCAAATTGTCCTCTCCCTGGGCCCCCATGTCCATCCTTGTCCCCCTCTGCCCTTCCCTCCTCCATCCATAGCCAGCAATCCTCCTCTCTCCCCTCCCCTCCATTTCCAGCAAATTGTCCTCTCCCTGGGCCCCCATGTCCATCCTTGTCCCTCTCTGCCCTTCCCTCCTCCATCCATAGCCAGCAATCCTCCTCCCCTCCCCTCCATTTCCAGCAATTTGTCCTCTCCTTGGGCCCCCATGTCCATCCTTGTCCCTCTCTGCCCTTCCCTCCTCCATCCATAGCCAGCAATCCTCCTCCCCCTCCCCTCCATTTCCAGCAATTTGTCCTCTCCTTGGGCCCCCATGTCCATCCTTGTCCCTCTCTGCCCTTCCCTCCTCCATCCATAGCCAGCAATCCTCCTCTCTCCCCTCCCCTCCATTTCCAGCAAATTGTCCTCTCCCTGGGCCCCCATGTCCATCCTTGTCCCTCTCTGCCCTTCCCTCCTCCATCCATAGCCAGCAATCCTCCTCCCCTCCCCTCCATTTTCAGCAATTTGTCCTCTCCTTGGGCCCCCATGTCCATCCTTGTCCCTCTCTGCCCTTCCCTCCTCCATCCATAGCCAGCAATCCTCCTCTCTCCCCTCCCCTCCATTTCCAGCAAATTGTCCTCTCCCTGGGCCCCCATGTCCATCCTTGTCCCCCTCTGCCCTTCCCTCCTCCATCCATAGCCAGCAATCCTCCTCTCTCCCCTCCCCTCCATTTCCAGCAAATTGTCCTCTCCCTGGGCCCCCATGTCCATCCTTGTCCCCCTCTGCCCTTCCCTCCTCCATCCATAGCCAGCAATCCTCCTCTCTCCCCTCCCCTCCATTTCCAGCAAATTGTCCTCTCCGTGGGCCCCCATGTCCATCCTTGTCCCTCTCTGCCCTTCCCTCCTCCATCCATAGCCAGCAATCCTCCTCTCTCCCCTCCCCTCCATTTCCAGCAAATTGTCCTCTCCCTGGGCCCCCATGTCCATCCTTGTCCCCCTCTGCCCTTCCCTCCTCCATCCATAGCCAGCAATCCTCCTCTCTCCCCTCCCCTCCATTTCCAGCAAATTGTCCTCTCCCTGGGCCCCCATGTCCATCCTTGTCCCTCTCTGCCCTTCCCTCCTCCATCCATAGCCAGCAATCCTCCTCCCCTCCCCTCCATTTTCAGCAATTTGTCCTCTCCTTGGGCCCCCATGTCCATCCTTGTCCCCCTCTGCCCTTCCCTCCTCCATCCATAGCCAGCAATCCTCCTCTCTCCCCTCCCCTCCATTTCCAGCAAATTGTCCTCTCCGTGGGCCCCCATGTCCATCCTTGTCCCTCTCTGCCCTTCCCTCCTCCATCCATAGCCAGCAATCCTCCTCTCTCCCCTCCCCTCCATTTCCAGCAAATTGTCCTCTCCCTGGGCCCCCATGTCCATCCTTGTCCCCCTCTGCCCTTCCCTCCTCCATCCATAGCCAGCAATCCTCCTCTCTCCCCTCCCCTCCATTTCCAGCAAATTGTCCTCTCCGTGGGCCCCCATGTCCATCCTTGTCCCCCTCTGCCCTTCCCTCCTCCATCCATAGCCAGCAATCCTCCTCTCTCCCCTCCCCTCCATTTCCAGCAAATTGTCCTCTCCGTGGGCCCCCATGTCCATCCTTGTCCCTCTCTGCCCTTCCCTCCTCCATCCATAACCAGCAATCCTCCTCTCTCTCCCTTCCCCTCCATTTCCAGCAAATTGTCCTCTCCCTTCACGCGATTCGCGAACCGCTTAGCACTGCTTTAAAAAAAAAAAGGGGCGATCAAGGAGGACAAAGCCGTAGCGGAGAAATTAAATGAATTCTTTGCTTCGGTCTTCACCGAGGAGGATTTGGGGGGGACACCGGTGCCGGAAAGAATATTTGAAGCGGGGGAGTCGGAGAAACTAAACAAATTCTCTGTAACCTTGGAGGATGTAATGGGTCAGTTCAGCAAGCTGAAGAGTAGTAAATCACCGGGACCTGATGGTATTCATCCCAGAGTATTAATAGAACTAAAAAATGAACTTGCGGAGCTACTGTTAGAAATATGCAATCTGTCCCTAAAATCGAGTGTAATACCGGAAGACTGGAGGGTAGCCAATGTTACTCCGATTTTTAAGAAAGGTTCCAGAGGAGATCCGGGAAATTATAGACCGGTGAGTCTGACGTCGGTGCCGGGCAAGATGGTGGAGGCTATTATTAAGAATAAAATTGCAGAGCATATACAAAAACATGGACTGATGAGACAAAGTCAGCACGGATTTAGTGAAGGGAAGTCTTGCCTCACCAATCTAATGCATTTTTTTGAGGGGGTAAGCAAACATGTGGACAATGGGGAGCCGGTTGATATTGTATATCTGGATTTTCAGAAGGCGTTTGACAAAGTGCCGCACGAAAGACTCCTGAAGAAATTGCAGAGTCATGGAATCGGAGGTAGGGTATTATTATGGATTAAGAACTGGTTGAAAGATAGGAAGCAGAGAGTAGGATTGCGTGGCCAGTATTCTCTGTGGAGGAGGGTAGTTAGTGGGGTCCCGCAGGGGTCTGTGCTGGGTCCGTTGCTTTTTAATGTATTTATAAATGACCTAGAGATGGGAATAACTAGTGAGGTAATTAAATTCGCCGATGACACAAAATTATTCAGGGTCGTCAAGTCGCAGGAGGAATGTGAACGATTACAGGAGGACCTTGCGAGACTGGGAGAATGGGCGTGCAAGTGGCAGATGAAGTTCAATTTTGACAAGTGCAAAGTGATGCATGTGGGTAAGAGGAACCCGAATTATAGCTACGTCTTGCAAGGTTCCGCGTTAGGAGTTACGGATCAAGAAAGGGATCTGGGTGTCGTCGTCGATGATACGCTGAAACCTTCTGCTCAGTGTGCTGCTGCGGCTAGGAAAGCGAATAGAATGTTGGGTGTTATTAGGAAGGGTATGGAGTCCAGGTGTGCGGATGTTATAATGCCGTTGTATCGCTCCATGGTGCGACCGCACCTGGAGTATTGTGTTCAGTACTGGTCTCCGTATCTCAAAAAAGATATAGTAGAATTGGAAAAGGTACAGCGAAGGGCGACGAAAATGATAGTGGGGATGGGACGACTTTCCTATGAAGAGAGGCTGAGAAGGCTAGGGCTTTTCAGCTTGGAGAAGAGACGGCTGAGGGGAGATATGATAGAAGTGTATAAAATAATGAGTGGAATGGATCGGGTGGATGTGAAGCGACTGTTCACGCTATCCAAAAATACTAGGACTAGAGGGCATGAGTTGAAGCTACAGTGTGGTAAATTTAAAACGAATCGGAGAAAATTTTTCTTCACCCAACGTGTAATTAGACTCTGGAATTCATTGCCGGAGAACGTGGTACGGGCGGTTAGCTTGACGGAGTTTAAAAAGGGGTTAGATAGATTCCTAAAGGACAAGTCCATAGACCGCTATTAAATGGACTTGGAAAAATTCCGCATTTTTAGGTATAACTTGTCTGGAATGTTTTTACGTTTGGGGAGCGTGCCAGGTGCCCTTGACCTGGATTGGCCACTGTCGGTGACAGGATGCTGGGCTAGATGGACCTTTGGTCTTTCCCAGTATGGCACTACTTATGTACTTATGTACTTATCAGCAGGAACAGGCTGCTTCAGCCAATCCCAGGGGCCTTCCTTCAGCGTGTTCCGCCCAAGGGCTGAAGGAAGGCTCCTGGGATTGGCTGAAGCAGCCTGTTCCTGCTGACGTAAATTTTTTTTTTAAGCAGTGCTAAGCGGCAGCGCGGTTCGCAAATCGCGTGAAGGGGGGGTGGGGGGGTGGGACGACGCGACGGCAACGAAGAGGAGAAACAAGAGAAGTGCTGCGTGTGCCGGTAAGCTGCTCAAAGGCACAGGGGACGCCGTCAACACTGCCAGGTGGGGACCGGAGCCGGTTTTAAAAGTCATGGTTGGGCTGGGGAGGCTTAGCCTCCCCAAGCCTCTTATACGGGGCGCCTATGCCTCTGCTCTTTCCTCCGCACCCTGGGGCCTTTAAATCTTTTACTTCCGGTCGCAGCAGCGTCAGTGAAAGCGGAGCGCTGCCGACATCTCCCTTCGCGCTCTTGGTTCCCTCAGTGTCCGCCTTCTTCTAGAAGGCGGGACACTGAGGGAACCAATGAGTGCAAGGGAAGGGAGACGTCGGCAGCGCTTTCACTGACGCTGCTGCGACCAGGTAAAAGATTTAAAGGCCTCGGCGGCGCGGGGCGAGAGTAAGCACCGCGGCGGCGCCCTCCAGAGGTGGGCGCCCCCCTGCGGCGCTTACCCCGCTTACCGCATCGGCACGGCCCTGCGCCCAGCTCACAAATTGTCGAATAAAACATGGACGTCTATTTTTTTCGAAAATATGGTTCGGTCCGCCCCTTCACGGACCCGTTCTCGGAGATAAACGCCCATGGAGATAGACGTTTTCGTTCAATTATGCCCCTCCAAGTGTATTCTGTAAGAACACGAATAGTTTTTAGAAATGCCCATAACCCACCATTCCCTGCCCATGGCTATGCCCCTTTTTCAACTATGTGCCCTAGAATTTGTGTACATTACTTTCAGAATACACTTAGTTGTGCATGTAAGCTCTAATTAATGGTAATTTGTGTCAATAATTGCTTGTTAAGTGGTAATTAGTGGTGCTGATTGGCTTGTTAAATAATTAAGCTGCTTATGCAAATCCAGAACAATTTGTATGCAGAACTGTAATAAGTCTAGTAGTGAAGCATTGGGTTAAAAGAAATGGATTAAAAAAAACCCCCATAAACCTCTTAATGGTACAAATAAATCAATGCATTATAATTCTAATGTAGCATCGATTCAGGGCTACTGGTAGTATTGCAGCCAATACTGTGGGACAATGTGCTTAAATGATGCTAAAGCCTTTGAAGAATTGAAAAAGAAAGAAGTTATTTCATTTAAGAAAGGAGTTAAATACTTAAGTCACTAAAGACTAGATGTACAAAAGGACTTTGTTCCCACGGAGACGGCAATTTTGAAAAAGGGAGCAAGCTGGCTAATAAAAGAGTTTCCCAGCTACATCCCTGAGTCAAAGCACCATTCTCGCAGCAAGTGGATCATAAAGGAATGTGTTCATATTTGCCATTTTGCTTGTTTTAACATCAAAGAGCTTGCTGACCCCTGATGAAGGCATTGTGTCGAAACTTGGCCAAGTCGAGTCGTGGCATAATAAAATTGTATGGCAAACCTACCATTGTTTCCTCCCTCTCTGGACCACCTCTGCTTTTTGTTGATGCTTGAAATAAAATAATATTATACAGTGAAATACGGTATTCTCAATGTCAACACAATACAAATGAAATATTTTCATAGGCAGCAGGTGGAACATACAGTTGAGACATGCAAAAGGACATTTTTAAAAGGGCTTCCAACTCAGAATAGGGATGTCCAAGACAGCATCATAAAGGGATGTCCATCTCACATGTATTTTTCAACAGGATACATAGAAACATGATCTCTCTATATAAAACGCACCTCCAACGTTCTATGAAGCCTCTTTTAGCCAAAAGTGAAGGGGGTGAGATCCCATTGTGTCTGCCCCGCCCACGCGTCAAATGTGATGACGTCGAGGGCGGAGCAATGACACTCAACCAATCGCATCGCTCGGCAGCGAAGCGTCAGGGAAGGAGGCGGCGCTCTCGGCGTCTAGCCTTCCCTTCGCTGTGTTCCGCCTTCTTCTGACATCAAGGATGACGTCAAAAGAAGGAGGAACACAGCGAAGGGAAACCTAGACGTCGGGAGCGCCGCCTCCTTCCCTGACGCTTCGCTGCCGGAACCGCCACGGAGGTAAATTTTAAAAGAAGAAGAAAAAAAAAAACCCCCATGCATGGATGCGAAGGGGGGGGGGGGCATGGATGCGAAGGGGGGGAGGAGAAGAGGGCGGGCCAGGCTGGGACATGGGAGAGAGAGGAGCATGGATGCGAGGGGGGGTCATGGAAGGGAGAGAGGGGACTTGCTGGAAAAGGATGAATGGAGGCGGCAGGGGACAGAGGAGCATGGATTGCAGGGCAGGCCTCAGGCAGAGAGGGAAAATGCTGGATAGGGATGAATGGAGGGGGCAGGTGACAGAGTAACATGGATGGCCATGGATTGGGACGGCAGAGCTCAGGGAAAGGGGAATTGCTGGATAGGGATGAATGCAGGGGACAGATGGGCATGGATGGATATGGATTGCAGGGCAGGCCTCAGGCAAAGAGGGGAAATGCTGGAAAGGGATGAATGGAGGGGGCAGGGGACAGAGGAGCATGGATGGCCACACACACACACTCTCTATCACACTGTGTCTCACATACACACTTGCACACACTCTCATTCTCACACTCACACCCAGACTCACTTTCACTCTGACTCTCAAACAGTCACTCTCACATACACTCTCCCAAACATACATACTCCGAAGAAAACCTTGCTAGCGCCCGTTTCATTTGTGTCAGAAACGGGCCTTTTTTACTAGTGACAGATAAAGGCCAAATGGCCCAACCAGTCTGCCTATCCTCCGTAATTCTTCCTTTTCCTAAGGAATCCCACGTGCTTGTCCCACACTTTCTTAAATTCTGACACAGTCCTCATCTCCACGACCTCCACTAGGAGGCCATTCCACACTTCCAGCACCCTTTCCGTGAATACTTTCTTAGATTCCTCTTAAGTTCATTGTATGTCCCCTCATTCCAGAGTTTTCCTTCAATTGAAAAATGCTCACTTCCTGTACATTAATGCCCCTGAGATATTTAAACATCTCTATCATATCTCCTCTCTTCTAGTGTATACATGTTGAGGTTCATAAGCTTGACCCTATATGTTTTATGTCCAAGACCGCTTACTAATTTTGTAGCCGCCCTCTGGACCAACTCCATCCTGTTTATATCTTTCTGTAGGTGTGGTCTTCAGAATTGCACACAGTACTCTAAATGGGGCCTCACCATAGACTTATATAAGGGCACTATCACCTCTTTGTTCCTGTTGGTCATCCCTATCCTTATGCACCCAAAAAGGACTGCCGAGGGGGGTGGGGGGCAAGATTCTCCTGGGCCCAGCCTCCAAGGGGGACCCAGTGCTGAGGTCTCTCTCTCTCTCCTGCTCCTGACGGGAACTGGGTGATCGCGTCCCGACAAGAGCAGGAGAGAGAAAACTCCAGCGCCGGGCCCCCCTTAGACGCTGGGAAGGAACAGGCACAGGGCTTCAGGGCCTCTTTTTTGGCTGGCGGGGGTCCCCAGGCCCCACTAGCAGAAGAAGCCTTCCTCAAGCACTGTTCTTCACTCCACCACATTGCCTGTCTTGTGGCTGCTTTTCCCCTCGCATCCCGCATGCTCGGTTTTGGTGAAATTAAGCATGCGTAACATGAGGGGGAAAGCATCCGCAATGCGGCGGAGTGAAGAACAGTGCTGGAGGAAGGCTTCTTCTGCTGGCAGGGCCTGAGGATCCCTGTCAGCCAAGGTATGCGGAATAGTATGTGTGTGTGGGGGGGCAGTGGCAGCGATCCTGGTGGTCAATGGGGCAGCGATCCTGAGGAGGGTGGCAATCCTGGAGGGGGGGAGGGGGCGGCAGTGGTGGCTCTGGCCAGGGCCCAGCTCAGTCTCTTGGCGGCCCTGCACCCATGCATCCTTCTGGCTATGACCGTCCCTTTTTCTACCTGTTTGAAAAGTTTGTCATCAGACACAATCACCCTCCCCCCCCCCCCCCCCACCCACTGTTCCTTTGTACACAGAAGCACTTCACCCCCTATATTGTGACCCAACTGCATTTTTTAGTATTAAATCTTAGTTGCCAAACGCTGGACCATTCCTCAAGCTTTGCTAGGTCCTTCCTCATGTCATCCATTTCTGGAGAGCTCACAATTAAAAAAATGAAAGGAAATAGTTGAAGTGGGACTTGAATCTGGGTTTCTTGGTTTACAGCCCACTGCTTTAACCATTAAACTAATCAGTCTTTTTTTTCTAGCTTGCTAAGAATGCCTACAATACCTGAAGCTGTCATACAGCCTGGTATCTTTCTGATTTCACTTTCAGGGGCGAGGAAGGGGGACAGCAGCCACTGAGGGATTAAGGAGGTGTCACGCCTGAATCCCTCCAGTGGACAGGTGAACAATCAGAGCACCTTTCTGTAATCTGGATGTACCTGAACCAGGTCTAAATAATGGCAATCTCCCTTCAGTAATCACTGTTGGCTGTCCATATTTTGAGCCCTCTCTAGTCCCACCCAAAACTCACCCAGACCACACCCCTTTGCTATATGGATGTTTCTGCAGTGTTATAGGTTCATATCCTGCCTTTGCAAAACTGGGATTTGGACATTCCTGCAGTATGGCCATGGAGTGGAGGAGTGGCCTAGTGGTTAGGGTAGTGGACTCTGGTCCTGAGGAACTGAGGTCAATTCTCACTTCAGGCACAGGCAGCTCCTTGTGACTCTGGGCAAGTCACTTAACCCTCCATCACCTGCTGCATTGAGCCTGCCATGAGTGGCAAAGCGTGGGGTACAAATGTAATAAAAAAATTAATGCTGGTTTTCAGATGTTCAAAAACAAGTGCTTTAGACAGACAGAGCATTCAGAGAAATGAAAGTGGTCAGCTAGACAGAAAATAAGTTGTATGTATATACTAGTAAAAAAGGCCCGTTTCTGACACAAATGAAACGGGCGCTAGCAAGGTTTTCCTCGGAGTGTGTATGTTTGGGAGAGTGTATGTGAGAGTGACTGTTTGAGAGTCAGAGTGAAAGTGTGAGTGTGTGTGAGAGAGAGTGAGTCTGGGTGTGAGTATGTTTGTGAGAGAGTGTGTGTGTGAGAATGAGAGTGTGTGCAAGTGTGTATGTGAGACACAGTGTGAGAGAGAGTGTGTGTGTGTGGGCGAGAGAGAGAGTGTGTGTGAGACACAGATTCTCTGTTTGAGTGAGTGTATGAGACCAAGCGAGTGTGTGAGTGACTGTGTGGCACATAGAGAGTGAATGTGATACAGTGTGAGACAGAGTGTGTGAGAGTGAGAGTCAGAAAGACATTGTATATCAGAGAGAGAGTGTGAGCCGTGCCCTCCCAATCCATGGCCATCTGTCCCCTGGCCCCTCCATTCATCCTTTTCCAGCAATTCCCCTCTCTCCCTGAGCCCTGCCCTCCCAATCAATGCCCATCCATGCTCCTCTGTCCCCTGCCCCCTCCATTCATCCCTTTCCAGCAATTCCCCTCTCTCCCTGAGCCCTGCCCTCCCAATCCATGGCCATCCATGTTTCTCTGTCACCTGCCCCCTCCATTCATCCCTATCCAGCATTTTCCCTCTCTGCCTGAGGCCTGCCCTGCAATCCATATCCATCCATGCCCATCTGTTCCCTCCATTCATCCCTATCCAGCATTTCCCCTCTCCCTGAGTCCTGCCCTTCCAATCCATGCCCATCCATGCTCCTTTGTCACCTGGCCCCTCCATTCATCCCTATCCAGCAATTGCCCTCTCTCCCTGAGGCCTGCCCTGCAATCCATATCCATCCATGCCCATCTGTCTCCTCTATTCATCCCTATCCAGCAATTTCCCTCTCTCCCTGAGTCCTGCCCTTCCAATCCATGCCCATCCATGCTCCTCTGTCCCCTGCCCCCTCCATTCATCCCTTTCCAGCAATTCCCCTCTCTCCCTGAGTCCTGCCCTCGCAATCCATGCCCATCCATGCTCCTCTGTCCCCTGCCGCCTCCATTCATTCTTTTCCAGCAAGTCCCCTCTCTCCCTTCCATGACCCCCCCCCCTCGCATCCATGCTCCTCTCTATCCCATGTCCCAGCCTGGCCCGCCCTCTTCTCCTCCCCCCCTTCGCATCCATGCATCGTTTTGGTTTTTTTTTTCTTCTTTTTCAATTTACCTCCGTGGCGTTTCCGGCAGCGAAGCGTCAGGGAAGGAGGCGGCGCTCCCGACGTGTAGCTTTCCCTTCGCTGTGTTCCACCTTATTTTGAAGGCAGAACACAGCGAAGGGAAGGCTAGACATCGGGAGCGCCGCCTCCTTCCCTGACGTTTCGCTTCCGGATTTGTTTGTTTTGTCGCGAGGGCGGGGCAGAGACGGCTGGCTGGCTGGCTTGAAGGGAGGCTTCACACCACGAATCCACGAACCCTACAGCTTCAGTGACGTCAGATGGCTTCAGGGCTTCAGGGCTTCACAGAACGTTGTCCTCATTAGAACGTTCACGGTGCGTTTTATTATATTAGATATTGTAATGCTTTTGCTTTTCTGTTGTAATTTGCCTAGGATATAAGTGGAATACAAATAGAATGAAGAATAATAAACAATAATAATTTACACAGTGGAATGCCCACTTTGAAAGCAGCCAAACATATGTTGTACATTTTTTTTTTCTGGAGTAACAAATCCCACCCAGGGAGATGACTACACTTCTGGATTATTTATCCTGGAGTAACCAGTACCTGAGCACACAATTCTGGAACACGCTGCCGCGCAACCTAAAAACGCTCTATGAACTAACCGACTTCCGCAAAATACTGAAGACCTATCTCTTTAACAAGGCATACCACAAAGATGAACTCCAATACAAATATCCAGAACTGCCTTACAAAATTTGCTTGTTAAACTATTAGTATGTTCTATCATTACCATGTTACCCTTCTATAATGTTAAATGTATATCTTCTTATATGCTTCCACTATCCATGATGTACTGTAAGCCACATTGAGCCTGCAAAGAGGTGGGAAAATGTGGGCTACAAATGCAATAAATAATAAAATAATAATAATAATAATAATAATAATAATAGGGTTTTAGAGTCAACTCGAGCAGAAATAGAAACGAATCCACATTTTACGTGGGAGTTCCTGGAACTGCGGACTAGATCAGGGAGTGAAAGGAGATCCAGAGCTGAATACTGGAGTAACTAATCCAGGGGTAGCAAACTTTTCTGTGTGAAACCAATTAAAAAGGCAAGAACAGAAGTCCCTCTTTCACATTGATGTACTAAGTGGCACAACATTTTGCAAAGTTATGTTATGTTATGCCAAGTCTTGTATTCCATCAATACCTTTACAGTCCAAAGACGGATTCCACAAAACAAGAGCCAGATCATTTCATCTGGGAATTATAAACAAGCTATTATATTTATAAATTTAAACAAATTACATTACAGAGGTGTCCTTTTACCAAGCTGTAGGAAAAAGGGCCCTGTGCTAGCAGAGGGGGCTGTTTTTCCCATGCGCCAGGGCCTTTTTTTCCGCAACTGGTAATAAAGCCCCCAGACATACATGGCCATGTGGTAAGAGAAGTCCCATTGAGGTGGCGATAAGTGCTTTCGCGCTAACCCACCAGTGGCTGGGTAGCACGCAGCAATGCCCAATCCCCACCAGGTTAGTGCCACCACGTAAGCCATTTCTAGGGTTTTCTTTTTCCCCCAGAAATGACATACGTTCGGGGCAGGACTAGCACTGGTGGTTGTGTTCAGGGTTGCCAGATGGGCGGTTTTCCCGCCCAATTGGGCGGGTTGCGGTTTGTTGGGCTTGTTTTTTTTTTCGCGCGGTTTTTCGGCCGGTGGGAGGTGGGGCTAATGGCGACAGAGGCGGGGTTTGGTGACGTATTGGGCGGGGCGAGGTGACGTATTGGGCGGGGCGATGATGGTGGGGGCGGGGCTGATGACGGCAGAGGCGGGGGTGATGACGGAAGGGGTGGGGCTGATGACGGCGGGGGCGGGGGTGATGACAGAAGGGGCGGGGTTAATGACAGCGGGGGTGGGGTGATGACGGAAGGGGGTGGGGTGTGTGCGGTACTTTCCTTTCCTCCTTCCTGTACACATTAATTGATTTGATTTGCTTACTTTATTTATTTTTTGTCTATTAGATTGTAAGCTCTTTGAGCAGGGACTGTCTTTCTTCTATGTTTGTGCAGCGCTGCGTACGCCTTGTAGTGCTATAGAAGTGATAAATAGTAGGTTAGTAGTCTCTTGTAACCAGAGCTAATGTTGTGATGTCATAATGCCTCAGGCCACCAATAAGAGCCAACCTCATCAGTGATGTCACAATGGCTTGATTGTCCTATACTTGGCTCACTTTTATTACATAGCTCTTTGAGCAGAGACTGTCTTTCTTCTATGTTTGTGCAGCGCTGCGTACGCCTTGTAGCGCTATAGAAATGCTAAATAATAGTAGTAGTAGTAGTACATAACTATGCATGGTCAGAAAATTATCCATTTCATCCCCCAAATTTTTGAGTGGGGATCTAGAGGAAAACATTTTCCCATCTAAGATTATAAGCAAAAAAAAAGAGCACAAAGGGCCTTTAAAAACAGAAGGGACATCATTGGATCAGTATTAGACCCAAGCCACAAAACTTGGTTTTATTCTTATTACGTTTAAGTTGATGAGTTGAAATCCAATTTTCTATCGTACTGACACAATTTTAAATATTAGATAAGGTTACAGGCCACAATTGGGATACAGGTAGTGTGACAGTAATGTCATCCACTTGGCATGCAACGCATGGCCACTGGTGTACATTATTCCAGACAACTTTGCTTTTTGGAGTGGAGGAGTAGCCTAGTGGTTAGTGCAGTGGACCTTGATCCTGGGGTAACTGAGTTTGATTCCCACCGCAGCTCCTTGTGACTCTGGGCAAGTCACTTAACCCTCCATTGCCCCTGGTACAAAATAAGTACCTGAATATATGTAAACCTCTTTGGATGTATTTGCGAAAACCTCAGAAAGGCGATATATCAAGTCCCATTTCCCTTTCCCTATTCGAGATTCTACATGGAATGTTGCTACTATTGGAGATTCTAGATGGAATGTTGCTACTATTGAGATTCTACATGGAATGTTGCTATTCCAGTAGCAACATTCTATGTAGAAGCCTGCCCTTGCAGATCAGCAACGCGGCCGCGCAGGCTTCTGTTTCTGTGAGTCTGACGTCCTGCACGTACGTGCAGGACGTCAGACTCACAGAAACAGAAGCCTGCGCGGCCGCGTTGCTGATCTGCAAGCTTCTACATGGAATGTTGCTAGTGGAGGAGTGGCCTAGTGGTTAGTGCAGTGGACTTTGATCCTGGGGTAACTGAGTTTGATTCCCACTGCAGCTCCTTGTGACTCTGGGCAAGTCACCTAACCCTCCATTGCCCCAGGTACAAAATAAGTACCTGTATATATGTAAACCGCTTTGAATGTAGTTGCAAAATACCACAGAAAGGTGGTAATCAAGTCCCATTTCCCCTTTCCCCTATGACATCACAATATCAGAAGTGAGCCAAGTATCGGGCAATCAAGCCATTGTTGACATCACTGATGAGGTTGGCTCTTATTGGTGGAATGAGTTGAGGAGTAGCCTAGTGGTTAGTGCAGTGGACCTTGATCCTGGGGTAACTGAGTTTGATTCCCACTGCAGCTCCTTGTGACTCTGGGCAAGTCACTTAACCCTCCATTGCCCCTGGTACAAAATAAGTACCTGAATATAGGTAAACCACTTTGAATGTAGTTGCAAAAACAAAACTAAGAAAGGCAGTATATCAAGTCCCATTTTCCCTTTCCCTTTTCTATTCTTGCACATTTTCATCCAGAATGTTACACTTGTGGAGTGCATTTAAATTAGCAGTTCATGAGTACCTGTGATGCAAAATTATGCAGAGAAACTCCTTTAACTATTAGCTGTCTTTTAGAAAGTTAGCAATCAGCACTGCTCACTAGCTGGAAAATGGTTTAGGCTGCCAGGTAGATAATGCTGCATTGAAGTTGTTTTCAGTGACATTTGCTTTTAAGCCTTTTTCCTAATTTGTTTTCTACTGGGCTCCTTTGCACATAAGTATCTTAAATAAATAGTATGCACTGTTTCGCAAACAGTGAATAAAATGTTCTTCCCCTTAGGACTTTGGCTCTTTTAAGAGGTAAAGTTCGTCAGCAACCTCTATCACCGCACATCTGCCATCTTCATGTATTGGTTACTGGCATGAGTGATGCTCAGAGACATCCCAGAATCATAGCCTATCCCAATGCAGAGGTCATGTTTCTCCAGGAGAAGCGCTATTTTGGCAGACAGGTCCTGAAGAAGCGACGTTTCTGAAACGGAGGGGCTCCGTAGAGCTGGGTTCTTGCAGAGTGAAGCGTTTTTGCAAAAGCTAAGTGATTCGACTATATTTTAAGTTGAAACTCAAGGAAAAGTCAAGTATTTAAAAACAGTATAAAAAGGAAATGGTGAATGGACAGCAAGGGGGAGGGAGGGGGTGTTTGAGGGAAGGGATAATTGGCTGGGGGGGGGGAATAAAAGAGGTAGGGGGATGGGAAGGGGTAAAAAAGGGAGAAAAATTCATGGAAATGAGGGCATCCCCATTCAAAGATGCCTGAGAGTCAATGTCTGTTTTAACTCCATAGAGGGGGCAATGGTTTCAAATGTTTTTCATTTTTGTATCACAGTTTGCCGATGCAATTGTTTTCATGTATCAATAAAGATATTTAAAATAAAAATAAAAATGGCTTAAAAAAACAAAACAAAAAACAAATAAAGGATGGGGCGGGTTTTCTGACTCCTGATGTGTTATACAGCAGCAATACCATAATTATAGAACTGGTTTGTTTTTTTACTGAAGTCTTTCCTCCACCTAAACTAATTATTTAAATAGGTGCAAATACGGAGCACACTTTGTTATATTTCCTTGTAGAAAGACAGCAATCGGCACAGGTAATTAGTGGGAAATGATTTGGGCTGCCAGGTAATACTGGTTTGAAATTGTTTTCCAGTGAAACCTACCAAGAAATGTACAAAAAGGGTTAGCAAAATGGCGAGGGCTAAGTTTCTGGGTTTGGTTTCTAGACAGGACACACAACACTGGGTGCTGAAACTTAACATCAGACAATCGCACAGCAGTTTTATCAACAACACGTTCCCACTCCATGGCCAAAATGCATTTCCATGCTTGTGTTACAGGTAATGTGATTACTGACCTCGTTTTATACTTTGTTCTGGCTGTTCTAAATAATCTCTGAATGTATATTTAGGAACAGGTGTACCTGGGCATGGTTCCTATGGACACTAAATAGGAAACACCCTTCACTAGATTCGTTCACTGGTGAATATGGTTAAGTATCTGCTGAGTCAAAAATCCTAATTTTCCTCCTGATATCCGTGTTGGCAAATTCTGCAACTTGCTGCTCCATTAACGTGCCCACCCCATCATTAAAATAGAGTTCAGGTAAGCCTCTGGTGGGCCGATGATCAGAAGCAAACGCGGGTGCTAGAGGGTATTATTTTATTTATTTATTTATTTATTGCATTTGTATCCCACATTTTCCCACCCATTTGCAGGCTCTATGTGGCTTACAGAGTTTTGTTATGACAAAGTCATTACAGGAAATCAAATACAGTTAATATTATACAAAGATTGAATAAGAGAAGAGAGAAGGAAGGTGTTAGGCAGGATAGTATAGACTGTGAACTTTAATAACTGGATGGGTTGGTGAGGGAGTTTTGTAAGGCTATGGGTTCTCTTTGTAGGCCTTGTTGAAGAGATGTGTCTTCAGAGATTTGCGAAAGTTGGTTATTTCGTCAATGGTTTTCAGAGCTGTAGGTAATGCATTCCATAACTGCATGCTCAAGTAAGAGAAGGTGGTGGCGTGTATCAGCTTGTATTTTAGTCCTTTACAGCTGGGGAAGTGTAGATTGAGAAATTTACGGGCTGATCTTATGGCATTTCTGGGGGGCAGGTCCACGAGGTTCAGCATGTAGATTGGGGAGTCTGCATGGATTATTGTATGTACAATCGTGCAGATTATCACTATACTAGCACCTGCGTTTGCTACCGCCCCATGATCAGAGCCCCTGAGTGCAAGAAACTATGTGCTCGTGGGCTCTGAACGCAACTAGCATGCAAAACAGGGCTCTTAGCACAAGTAGCATGCTAAACCTATTCTTCCCTAATGATCAGCGAGCAGTTGCCAAACATTGCTGTGCTGTCCATGGCAAACCCTACACCAACTCGCATTTGCATGCTAGCAGGCCCCCATCCCCCCCAATGCAGCCCCCTCCCATAGGAGCAGGAACCCTGACTCCCCCCCCCCCCCAGTGACACAAGTTCAGGGGGGGCTGGATATCTGGTGGGTCTTCAGTCCTCCTAGCATCCCCCCAAGTAAAGCCCTGGTGGACCAGTGGGTTGCGAATCAAGCCCCCCCAACCTGGTGGTCTAGTGGCCCTCTTCCCCGCCCCCTGTATCTTAGTTGGAGGAGGGAGGTAGACTCCCTCCTCTTCCAGCAGCGCCACCTTGAAAACAGCGCAATTCTCCCGCACTTTACCCTATGATCAGAGATAATAGCACACATAAACTTGCATGCTATTATCTCTGATCACAGGGGTGGTAAATCCCCACGCTGTTCCAGCACTATTTTTAAAGTGCTGTTTGGAACAGCGCAGGGCTTTCGATCGTCTGGGCATGAGAATGCACCATGTGTAAATGCCTCTCTGGAGGTGTAAAACAGAGCAGGAAAATATCCCCCGGTAAAGATAAAAATGCTTTCAGAGACAGTATACACTCCTCTGTTCCATGGGAGGGGGAGGGGGGTCAAGTGTTGTTTTTCTGTCTCCCTGTGCTGAGTGCTATTGGACAGAAGAGCCCAACGTTTCTCAAATACAGTGAATGAGAGCCAGGAAAAAAAGGAACAGAAAGTAGATGAAGACGTACTCTCACAGAAGGATATAAATATCCACATTGTGCTATGAAATGTTCACTTTCCCTGGATCAGCACAGACAATCAATTGCCAAATCGGCTGTAGTTTGAAAAAGACTGAAATGGTGGACTAACCTTCCCCCCCCCCCCCCCCCCCCCCCCCAGCTAAATGAAAGGAAAGAAAAGAAAGGGGAAGGGATTTGAATACTAGCTTTCTGTGGGACAATCAAAGCAGTTTATATGAACTACAGAGGACAATTTTGAAAGGCATTTATCTTTGGCTGAATGAAAATTGCATCCTTCAATGCAGCTAAAAGGACATATTCCCCCCAGATTCTATATAGCACGCCTAGAGATCCGCAGCGAAATCCAAGCACATTCTATAGCAATGCTCATAACTTAATTGGCTTAACAAGCTAGTCAGCATTGATAACAAGCAATAATAAGTATTAATTGGCAATAATTAGATTTACATGTATAACTCGCTAAGCGCATTCTGGTAATGCAGTGCGCCTAACTTCTAATGCACGCAGGCAAAAAGAGGTGTGGTTATGGGCAGGGAAATGGGCAGGGCCCCCGAGAGGGGGGGCAGGGGGGGCAAAATTCCCCAGGCCCGGGCCTCCAAGGCCTCCCGCCCTCACGGAAACCGGAAGTTACATCAGACGAGGGCGGGACACAGGGAGGGAAGGCCCGAAGGGAGGCGATCTGCAACTGCCGCTTTGAATACAGGGGGCCTGGAGCCGTGGAGGCAGGCAGGTGAGACCGGGGACTGCAGCGGCGGGGGGAGTGACGGGGGGGTGGCAGCAGCGGGGGGAGCGACGGGTGGCAGCGGCGGGGGAGCGATGGGGGGCGGCAGGGGGAACGACTGGGGGTGGAGGTGGGGCAGCCTTGCCCCTGGCCCGGCCTTGTCTCTTGGTGGCCCTGGAAATGGGCGTTTCATGAGCATTCTAAAATTTACATGCATAGTTATAGAATATAGCCCAGTATGTTTAAATCTACACGCCGGGATTTATTTATTTGTTACATTTGTAGCCCACATTTTCCCACCTATTTGCAGGCTCAATGTGGCTTACATAGTACTGGAGAGGCTTTGAAGTCTCCGGTGAACAAATACAAGGTAATGTTGTGATAGGATAGAGTTCATGTAGCACTGTCACATGAGGGAGTTGTACAACGGAAGAGTTGAGTAATGTCCATTACGTACTTGAGTTTTGTTGTGTAGCAGAGTTCAGGCATTTAAGATGGGTCGGTAGGGTATGCCTTTCGGAACAGGTTAGTCTTTAGTGATTTCTGGAAGTTTAGGTAGTTGTACGTCGTTTTCAAGGCTTTTGGTAATGCGTTCCATAATTTATTTATTTATTTATTTATTGCATTTGTATCCCACATTTTCCCACCTATTTGCAGGCTCAATGTGGCTTACAGAGTTTGGTTATGACATAATCATTCCATGATATCAGATACAAAGTAATGTACAATGATTGGGTAAGGGAAGAGAGAAAGAAGGTGTTAGGCAGGATAGAAGGTGGACTGTGATAACTGGGTGGATTGGTGGGGTAGTTTTGTAGGCTATCCTGCTTATAATCGAAATAGAAAAACGCCTATATTGTGACCCAAATCGGGAGATAGACGTTTATCTCACAAAAACGAATAAAGCGGTATAATCGAAAGCCGAATTTGGACGTTTTCAACTGCACTCCATCGCGGATGCGGACAAAGTTGATGGGGGCGTGTCGAAGGTGTGGTGAAGGCGGAACTGGGGCGTGGTTATCGGCCGATCAGAGATGGGCGTCTTTCGCCGATAATGGAAAACAAATATACGTTTGTAGCGAGAATTTAGGGCACTTTTCCTGGACCCTGTTTTTCCACGAATAAGGCCCTAATAAGTGCCCTAAATGACCAGATGACCACTGGAGGGAATCGGGGATGACCACCCCTGACTCCCCCAGTGGTCACAAACCCCCTCCCACCACAAAATATGCCGTTCACAACTTTTTATTTTCACTCTGAAATGTCATACCCACCTCCCTGGCAGCAGTATGCAGGTCACTGGAGCAGTTATTAGGGGTTGCAGTGGACTTCAGGCAGGTGGACCCAGGCCCATCCCCCCCCCCACCTGTTACACTTGTGCTGGTAAATGGGAGCCATCCAAACCGCCCCCAAACCCACTGTACCCACATGTAGGTGCCCCCCTTCACCCCTTAGGGCTATAGTAATGGTGTAGACTTGTGGGCAGTGGGTTTTGAGGGGGATTTGGGGGGCTCAACACACAAGGGAAGGGTGCTATGCACCTGGGAGCTCTTTTACCTTTTTTTTTGTTTTTGTAGAAGTGCCCCCTAGGGTGCCCGGTTGGTGTCCTGGCATGTGAGGGGGACCAGTGCACTACGAATCCTGGCCCCTCCCACGAATATATGTCTTGGAGTTATTCGTTTTTGAGCTGGGCGCTTTCATTTTCCATTATCGCTGAAAAACAAAAACGCCCAGCTCACAAATTGTCGAATAAAACATGGACGTCTATTTTTTGTGAAAATACAGTTCGGTCCGCCCCTTCACGGACCCGTTCTCGGAGATAAACGCCCATGGAGATAGACGTTTCCATTCGATTATGCCCCTTCACGGGTTCTTTTTGTAGGCCTTGTGGAAGAGATGTGTCTTCAGAGATTTGCGGAAGTTGGTTATTTCGTCAATAGCTTTCAAGTCTGTAGGTAATGCATTCCACAACTGCGTGCTCATGTAAGAGAAGGTGGTGGCGTGTATCAGCTTGTATTTTAGTCCTTTGCAGCTGGGGAAGTGCAGATTGAGAAATTTGCGGGATGATCTTATGGCATTTCTGGGAGGCAAGTCCACAAGGTTTAGCATATAGATTGGGGCGTCTGCGTGAATGATTTTGTGTACAATCGTGCAGATCTTGAACGCAACACGTTCCTTGAGTGGGAGCCAGTGAAGTTTCTCTCTTAGGGGTTTTGCACTTTCATATTTAGTTTTTCCAAATATGAGTCTGGCGGCGGTATTCTGGGCTGTTTGGAGTTTTTTTGATAGTTTGTTCTTTGCAGCCAGCGTATAGTGCATTATAGTAGTCCAGATGACTTATTACCATTGACTGTACCAGGGTACGGAAGATATATCTCGGGAAGAAAGGTTTTACTCTTTTGAGTTTCCACATGGAGTGGAACATCTTTTTCGTTGTGTTCTTCACGTGAGTATCGAGTGTGAGGTTTCAGTCGATGGTAACTCCAAGAATTTTTAAATTTTGTGCGTCTGGGAGAGAACAGTATGGTGTGGTTATTGTGGAGTAGTTGTTTTTGTTGTGTTGTGAGGTGAGTACAAGACATTCTGTTTTCTCTGCGTTGAGTTTCAGCTGGAATGCATCCGCCCAGGAGTGCATGATTTGGAGGCTTTGGTTGATCTCGTTGGTGATTTCATTTAGATCATGTTTGAATGGGATGTAGATCGTGACATCGTCTGCAAATATATAGGGATTAAGGTTTTGATTAGCTAGAAGTTTGGCTAAAGGTATCATCATTAGGTTGAAGAGAGTTGGTGATAGGGGGGATCCTTGGGGAACTCCATAATCAGGTATCCATGGGGGTGATATGTCCTCATTCGTTGTTACTTGGTATGATCTTGTGGTCAGGAATCCTTTGAACCATTTGAGAACAGTACCTCCTACTCCAAAGTATTCTAGTATATGTAATAGTATTCCATGATTAACCATGTCGAAGGCGCTGGACATGTCGAACTGTAGGAGGAGTATGTTGTTACCAGTTGCAATTGCTTGTTTGAATGAGTTCATCGCAGATACTAGTACCGTTTCGGTGCTGTGATTTGACCGAAATCCTGATTGAGACTCGTGCAGAATCGAGTGTTTATTTAGGTAGTCAGAGAGTTGTTTCGTCACTGTGCCCTCCATGAATTTGGTTATGAGCGGTATAGATGCTACTGGGCGATAGTTGGTTAGGTTCATTGTGCTTTTCTTAGCATCTTTTGGCAGCAGAGTAAGTAAGATGTTTCCTTTTTCTGTGGGAAAGAGACCATTTTTAAGCCTGTGGTTTATATGATTCGTGAGGTCTTTTTTGAATTGTTTGGGGGCGGATCTTATTAGGCTATTAGGACAGGTGTCTAATTTGCATTGTGACTTGGCGTATTTTCCGAGCCATTGTGAGAATTCATCAGACGATATCGTGTCAAAGTTGGTCCATGATCGATCTGCTGGGCTTTCCCCAGGTTTTGGATCTAGACATTCAAGGATGCTTGTGTATTCAGTGATGTTGGTAGTTATCATGAGTCGGAGCTTTATAATTTTTTCATTGAAGTAGTTCGCAAGATTAGTTGCGGATGGGGTGTTTATGTTGTTAGAGGTAACCGGTGTGGTATTTAGGAGTTTGTTTACGAGTGAGAAGAGTTTGTGTGTGTCCTTGTAGTTTGGTCCTATTTTAGTTTTATAGTACGTTCTTTTAGTTTGTCTGATAGTGATTTGTATTTTCTTTGTAGCTGTTTCCAGTCTTTGAGTGTATGTTCGTCGTTTTTCTTGGTCCATGCTCATTCTAGTCTTCTGACCTGTGTTTTTAGTTCTTTCAATTCTTCGTTAAACCATGGTACTGAGTTTTTTCTATGTGAGGTTCTGGTTTGAAGTGGTGTTATGTTGTCTAGTACTGTTTTGCATCTGTTCTCCCATTCTTGGAGAAATTGTGGCGAGTCTGTGGATGTTGTCCATTCGTCTGTATAGAATTGCTCCCAGAATGTTAGTGGGTCTATTTTGCCTCTCGTAGTATAGGTTTTTTAAACTCTTGCTTTTGTTGTGTCTTTTTTGTTCTCCAGCGAAGGGAGAGGTTTGCTTTGTAGTGATCGGACCATGGCGTGGCTGTCCACTTTGTGTCTCTGAGTGTGAGATTAGGTTCTGATGGGAATTTGTGGGTGATAATATCTAATGTGTGTCCTTTGTTGTGGGTGGGTTGCATGTTTGGCCAGTGAAGCTCCCATAGTTGCGTACTTATGTAGGAGAAACTGGATGCATAGATTGATTTGTAATTTACATCACATTTTCGTTGGTGTAAATGGAGGTTATGTAGTTTTAGGCACTGAGATATCAAACTATAAACCGTGCCTAAATCTAGACACCGGCAGCTCCTTGTGACTCTGGGCAAGTCACTTAACCCTCCATTGCCCGCCGCATTGAGCCTGCCATGAGTGGGAAAGCACGGGGTACAAATGTAACAAACAAATATATGCTTAGCACTAATTTACGCACCAATTTTTTTAAGTGCTACATATAGAGTCTCCTCTTTTAGGGTCAAACCTGGCCCAGCCATTACACAAGACTAGGCAGTCAACTAGGGTGGCAATTTCTCGGGGGCAGCAAAGAGTAGCTGCAATCAAAGCAAAACAATAGGTCCTGACAGCCACACAAACTCATACATCCATCAGCACATACTTTAACCTGCAGAAAGGGGGCAGCAAAGAGTAGCTCCAGTCAAAGCAAAACAATAGTCCTGACAGCCACACAGTCACAAAGAACCATCAGCACCTGCTTTAACCTGCATTTCTATAGGATGTTTGTGTGGCAGTGACGTAGCCAGAGGTGGGCTTGGGTGGGCCGGGGCCCACCCACTTAGGGCTCAGGCCCACCCAACAGCAGCACACATTTAGTGGTAGCTGGTGGGGATCCCAAGCTCCGCCAGCTGAAGACCTCCTCCTGATGGTGCTGAAAACATTGCTCTCCACTGCTGCAGGCATGCGCTGAAAACTGAGCATGCGCAGTTGCCAGTATCGGCAACTTATGGAGCTCAGACTTCTGCCTAAGTTGCCGATACTGGCAACTGCGCATGCTCAGTTTTCAGCGCATGCCTGCAGCAGGCTGCCAAGGTAGAGAGCAATGTTTTCCTGCCAGCTGAGATATTTTTTAAAGTTGGTGGGGGAGAGGGGAGAACACATGCCCACCCACTTCTTGTCTAGGCCCACCCAAAATCTGCTGTCTGGCTACGCCCCTGTTGTGTGGTCATCATGTTTGTTGAGTTTATCAAAATCTTGGTGGGGGCTGCAGGATAGGGAGCCTGAAAAGAAAGTGAGGCGGGGGGGGGGGGGGGGGTGTAAGGCTGAAGGTTTGCCTAGGGCGCCCTCTACCCTGTGTTTGTCCCTCACCTGTCATCCTTTTGGTCCACCTGCTCTTAGTTAGGACTCAAACTCGTTTGTCCTCTGACCCCCATTCGTTGTCTCTTCTTATCTCTTTCTGATGAATGACGTTTGATTTCATCTTTGTTTACATTTTTAAAGAAATTGTAAACTACTCTGATGTGTTTGCAAACAGTAGTATAGCAAAAACATAGTAAACCTTCCCCTGGCTCTGATTAGGGGTATGCGTAGAAGAAATTTTTGGCTCATTTTTGGGTTATTTTCAGACTCCCCCCCCCCCCCCCCCTCTATTTTCAGCCATTTTTCAGTTTTTTTCATACATTGATTTTAATGAAAAAAATTTAAATACATGACAGAACATTTTAATGTGTGCTAATCGACATAACACATGTAAATTCACATGTTACCATGCCTTAAATCAGTTTAGTGTGCACTAACATTCTTAAGGAGCCCTTGAATCAAAACATGCACTAACAAACCCTTGCAGCCCTAGTTCCACCATTTGCACATTTAGTTGCATTTTGAGGAGTACGTCCTAGAGCTGGGTTTAGGTCAATAGATTTACGTTTAGAGTAAGAGGGACGCTGTGCTCCTGTGAAGAGTAAGCAGGAAGATTTTGCATGGATTTTAGTCACGGGTTTGATGTGACTTCAGCTCTCAGCTGGTTTCTTCGCTCTAGACAATTACAACTGAACGACCCCTGATGCAGGCACTTTGCGCCGAAACACAGCCCGTGTCGGGTCAATGGTACAAGACTTATGTACAAGACATATCATGTGCAATTAAAGGTTTGTCCCACTTGTGAAGGCTCCTGGTACTTTTTACGCTGTCTGGGTTTTTGTTTTGTGCTTTGAACTCTCTCTCTCTCTGTTGTTGTCAATAGAGAAAAAACATAAACCAGACACTATTCAAAATGATGTAACTGGCCGACAAACTGTTCAATCGCTTGTTCGGGACTATCTGTTAATTTTCAGCAGCACTTAACGGGTTATCCCTGCTGAAAATTCGTGGTTAGCACCTAATTGAAAACTGGCTATTCTGGGAGCGTTCCAGGGGCAGAGTCAGCATTTGGCTGGTTAAGTGCTGATATTCGGAACAGGCCAGGTTAACCACATAATAAGGACCATGTAAAACACATTCCTATATTTATGTGCTAACCCGTGAGTCACTTAGGGGTCCTTTTACTAAGCTGCAGTAAAAAGTGGCCTGCGGTAGTGTAGGCGCATTTATTGGGCGCGCGCTGGGCCAGTATTTACCGCATCTACAAAAGACTTTTTTTTTTTTTTAAATGGGACGGGAAAAGGGCCTGTGGTAAAAATGAAACCAGCGCATGCCCCAAACCAGCCTGAGTCCTTAACGCCATCTAGCGGTAAAGGCTCATGCGCTACGTGCATGGTGACCGGTTGGCACATGCCGAATGCCAATCACCACCAGAACCGGTGCGAATGGGAGGAAATAAATAACTAATTCATCCATGCATGACGGGCAGGTGCCAAATCTGAAATTACTGCCGGGAGGGCGCACTGGCCTGGAGGTGGTCTCATTTGGGCGCATGCTGCATGCGTGTAGAGCAGTGGCGTAGCTACGTGGGGCCAGGGGGGCCTGGGCCCCCGTAGATGTGTCCCTGGACCCCCCTGCTGACGACCCGCCCGACCACCCCTCCTGCCGCCAACCCGCCGTCACCGTCGCCTGCCTTTGCTGGCGGGGGACCCCAACCCCCGCCAGCTGAGGTCCTCTTCTTCTCGCAAAAGGCTTCCTTCTGTTTCTGATGCCCTGCACATTGTACGTGCAGGACGTCAGAAACAGAAGGAAGCCTTTTGCGAGAAGAAGAGGACCTCGGCTGGCGGGGGTTGGGGTCCAGCAAAGGTAGGCAACGGCGAGTTGGCAGCGGGAGGGGGGGTCGAGAGGGTCAGCAGCAGAGGGGGGGGCAAAGTCAGCAATGGCGGGGGGGGGGTGTCGGCAATGACGGGGGGCAGTGGTGCTGGGGGGGGCTAAAATGTGCCCCCTCACCTCGGGTTCTGGACTCCCCTCCCGCCGAAGTCTGGCTACGCCCCCTGGCATAGAGCCTACCGTGGCTTAGTAAAAGGTCCCCTAAAATTCTGAATATCAATTTAACTGGTCTATGCATTAGCTGACTCCACAGAAAGGGGCACTTTTTTGCCACTTATGCTAAGCATCCGGCTATAAAACCACCCTCAGAGCAGATACAAATGTTTGTGGGTACTTTGTACCCCCCAAAAAGGAAAATTGGAAACCACAGCAAATCCAAGCACACAAAAAGAGTCTTCCAGTAGAATGCAAAGAAAATGTCAAAACGTATTCACCAAAACGGAAACTCATCCATATGTTTTCGTATAGGAACAGAGACAATACACAACAGTTCCGAAATGCAAAATGTAGCATCAGTTGTTAAAGCACCTTTGGTGTTAGAAAATCAAAACACAAGCAGGAAATTCTCAACACTGCTGTGCAAATGTCAACGGGACAAAAGTCTGTCTTAGCTACGTGCGCAGCAAACTGCAAAATCGGTTGCCTGTAAACTCCAAGACCCTGATGAAGCCTGCGCATTGTTTGGTGAAACAGGTCCCGTTGGTATTTGTACAGCAGTGTTGAGGATTTCCTGCTTGTGTTTTGATTTTCTATCACCACACAGGCGCTTTAAAAACCGATGCTACATTTTGCATTTCGGAAGTGTTGTGTATTGTCTCTTTTCCTATATGAAAACATATGGATGAGTTTTCCGTTTTGGTGAATAAAGTTTGACATTTTCTTTTGCATTCTACTGGGAGACTCTTGCATACTTTGTACCCAAGACAAGTGAAAAAGGCCCCTGGATGTTGTCCCAGTGCACAGAATTTGAAAATTGCCCACAATCTGTAACATTCCAGAGGTACTAAAGGGGTTTTCCTCAGATGGAAAATGGCAAAACCCTTAGGTCATCTGGCCCAATTATCCTTTTGCCTGTATATTTCAACATGATCATTCTTTTTAGGGCCAGCCTGGTGGGCGCTACCATAAAGGCACCTGCAGAAGGGAAGTGCACTGCTGCTAGCCAGGATCGCTGCTGCCCCCAGCACTGTGCTTCTGCTGTCCTAGCCAGCCCTTGGCTCAGATCAAGAGAGGACTTTTAGATGCTGCCTGTTTAGGCACCCAAAAGTCCAGCACCAATACAGAGGTGCCCAAAGGGCAGACACAAAGATCAAGATTCTGCTCCTTGTGCAAGCCAGGACAGAGGAAGCTTCAAAGACAGCATGCACAGCTCTTGTGGGGGAGGGGAGAGAGGGAGTCTCAGCCATTGCTTAACAGTGACATCTGGTGGACAGTTTAGGCAGGCTCTGCAGGGAGTTGCTGTCTGTGGTTCCCAGCTGAGAATTGTCATTATAATGGCTGGTCTAGGTTGGATGAGGGATATTTTAAATTTTTTTTTTTTTTGTGGGGGGGGGGGGGGGGGGGGGGAGATCAATGGGTATTTGTAAATGATGGCTCATGGGGCCAAAGGAGCTAGAAGCCCAGAAGGAGAAGGAAACTGTTGGAGCAATTTTCTTTAAAAACCCAACTATTTGAAATGATTCTGTAAACATATGAATACTTTAAGTTTCACAAAAAGAAAACAATGGATCACTTGGAAATTTATTTTGCAGCAACCATAGACTTTTAGTGGGCTGCTGTCCTTGCGGTGTTTGACACTCCCCAGACTTCCCCATGGAGTTAATAGCCTCCCCCATATCATCCTATCCTTAAAGTATGCGGCATCTGGTGCCTGGTGAAATCACGGTGCACCAGTTCTACTGGATCAGCCAAGCATAGCAGTTAGTGGCTGAACAGCCCTCATCTTTGTGTTCCTGTGTGAGCCTCAAACAGGAAGCAGCGTCACTGGAAGCATAAAAATATGACCCAATATATGGCTTTTGTTAGCCCAACACAGAGCCTTGTATTGCATTTTCTGGCAACTTGAAATTTCATCTCTTGCTTGTAGAAACTGCTATCTGTAAAATAAAGACATAGCATGTCATCAAAATGGAACAAAATACATCGTTGCACAAAAATCTAGACATCTAACCAAACCAAATAAAAACAAAGGTACCGAAGTTCTACAAAGGATAATGCAAACTCAGATATGAGGAAAGGCTTCCTTGGGATCTTGCCAGGTATTTGTGACCTGGGTTGGCTACTGTTGGAAACAGGATGCTGGGCTTGATGGACCTTTGGTCTGTCCCAGTGTGGCAATACTTATGTACTTACGTAAAGGCTAAAATGGTTAGAGCAATTCAACTACGAGAAGAGAGGGCTGAGGGGAGATATAATAGAAATCTATAAAATCCTGAGGGCCCTGTTTACTACGCTGCACTGTAGGCGTGCAAACTTCTTATCCCGTGCTAAAAATAGAGATACCGACAGGAATATAATGGGTGTCTCTCATTAATGTGTGCTCATGTTTAGTGCACGCTACAAACTGAGTGGAGTAGATCAGGTAAATGTGAATCAATTGTTTACACTATCAAAAAGTACAAACTGTAAAGGACACGCCATGAAGTTACGTGAGTAACACATTTAAAACAAATAGAGGAAAATATTTTTCCACTCAAGCTATAGTTGAGCTCTGGAACTCGTTGCCAGAGGAGGCGGGAAAAAGCTGTTGACAAAGTCTTGGAGGAAAAGTCCATTAATCGTCATTAAGGTAGAACTGGGGAAATCCACTTCTTATCCTAGGGATTAAGTAGCATGGAATTTGGCCATATTTTGGGACTCTGCCAGGTACTTGAGACCTGGAGTGGCCACTGTTTGGAACAGAATACTGAGCTAGATGGGAGTAGGGGCAACCCTTATGTTCTTATAAAGTGCATATTCTAAGAGAGAGCATAACGTTATTAAATACATTCTGGGGTATCGTTAATGTCTTATCCCACCTCCTCAGTTGTTTGGGAAGTGATTAGGGCTAGAATGTCCGCCATGGTCTCTGTATCACCATCGCCCTTTTCAGGAGATCTGGAGCTAAGAAACTGAGAATGAGGCAGGTCCTTATTCCACCAAACACTCCTTCAGGAAATCACTTAGTCTTTCTTTCCTCAGAAGGGGAGAGAAAGAAAGATCTTGAAGGCAAATTTCCTATCATCTACCCAGGAAAAGATACTTTCTGCAAATCATCTACCCTTTGTCCAATGAAGAGTAAGGCCCAGATGCATCAACCAAACGTTAAAAAATAAGAATCGTAAAAGTGCTTAACGATTTTTAAAAAACGAGGCATGCACTACAAAAACACTCCAGAAATGTTCGGATCGGTATTGCAAAGTAGGATGTATCACAGAATCGTTAAACCCGTCGTTAATCAGCGCCTAAAGCATGCGCAGAGCAGCCCAAGCGTTATGCTGGCTGCTCTGCGCATGCCACAAAGGCCCAGCTGTCAAAACAAAAAAAAAAAAACCCACAAACACGTGTGTTTCGGGAGGGGGCAAAGGCACTCGTCATGAGCGTCCTGTATGGACGCCTTGCCCCCCCCCCCCCCCCGCTGCCCCCCGCTTCCCCCCCCCCCCCCTGCACGAAAAATCTCCAATTTAGCAGCCCCGGGCCGGCCCTCCTCCCTTCCTGTATTCTCCCACACTAGCTCCGCCTCCTGCCATGCTCCGGTCCCGTGCCCCGCCCCCCCTTTGGTCGTGGCTGCCGCTCCCCCCTTCCAACGCCCCCCCCCCTTTGCCTTACCGGCCCGTGCAGCGCCTCTCACCTCTGCTGCATGGGCAAGAACAGCTGATCGGCGAGTCAGAAGGCCTCCTCAGACATCCCTTCTTTCTTCCTGGTAAACTACGTAGTTTACCTACGTCAGAGGAGGGCGGGCCCAGGAAGAAAGAAGGGACGTCTGAGGAGGCCTTCTGACTCGCCGATCAGCTGTTCTTGCCCGTGCAGCAGAGGTGAGAGGCGCTGCCCGGGCCGGTAAGGCAAAGGGGGGGGGGGTCGTTGGAAGGGGGGAGCGGCAGCCTCGACCAAAGGGGGAGCGGGGCACGGGACCGGAGCATGGCAGGAGGCGGAGCTAGTGTGGGAGAATACAGGAAGGGAGGAGGGCCGGCCCGGGGCTGCTAAAATTGGAGATTTTTCGTGTGTGGGGGGGGGGGGGGGGGAAGCGGGGAGCAGCGGGGGGGGGGGGGCAAGGCGTCCATACGGGACGCTCATGACGAGTGCCTTTGCCCCCTCCCGATCCTTTTTTTTTTTTTTCTTTTTTGGTGCTGAGGGAGAGGGGAGCAGCGGCGACCTGGGGCATCAATAAAGGACGCCCCTGACGCGTTTTCGCCCCCCCCCCCCCAGTTATTTTTTTTATTGGATTTTGTTAACTTCTAGCAGACAGACAGCCCTAACGAGAGGTACAGACTCTCGTTAGATTTCACGGTGTTCTCCTGCGTTAAACGAATCGGAAAAGGTTAATGCATGTCATTTCAATGGGATTTGTAGAAGAATTGCTCATCTGCATTCAGTTTTCCTTAGCTGCTACTGTCGTCGGAAAATAGGCTTTAGTGCATGGAAAGGATAGGAAATTCTTCCTTGAGGGCTCATTTAACGATGAAAAACGTTTAGTGCATCTAGGCCTAAGTGCAGGATTCAAGAATGCATGTACTGTTAGATACACTAGGAAGGAGTATTTCTGGGAGCATATTTAAGGTGGGGAGAGAAAAATAATACCAGAGACTACATTTTCATGGGAAAAGTATCCATTAAAAAAGCAAGAACAAATGTTGACGGACACTCTGTGGCTTCAGTAATTTTTAAATACGATGTGTATGTGTGTTGGGGGGGGGGGTCATCAATAAATAAGTTGAATTTATGTATAGCATCAAAACAGTAAAAATTCATCTTATTCATCCATTCCCTTTATGTAATAGGAAGCCAATAGAGTAACCTCTGGTGAAAATGCACAGATTGAATCCCTATCACCTACAGTGCTGTGTCCAAAATGGCACTCGGCTTCTCCAGAATCAGCTTCCTCCTCTGTATTCCGTCCAGAATCTTTTTTCGAGGCCCTAGTGGAATGTTGATACTTTTGAGATCGTTGTCCGAACACAGCATTAGAGCTGCCAGGTCAATCTTTTCCTTTTTTAGCACTGAAATAAACTCAAACAAGTGGAGCGAGGCCAGAAAGGCCTCCAGGGGGCTGGTGTCCGGTCCATCCTCATCATCCAGGCCCAGCTCCACCTCCTCCCAGGGCAGCTCCTCCATGTTCCTCTCCTGAAGGCTATTGGCACTGCCGATGCTGTCATTGAGACTTGGCGAGCACTTCAGACGTCTTCGTAGATTGACACCTACCCCAGCCCCGTCGCTCTCAGTCAGCACACTGACATCATCCTGTCCAATCCCAAAGAGTCCACTGCTGACATAGTTCCTCCTGAACACCATCGTGCCCAGTCCAGGCCGGTTGAACAAAGAATCATGCCCAGAGTCCGTACTGACCTCAGAGTGGGTCGAGTCTATGTGTAAACCTGGGTCACTTATGGCACGAGAGATTGTGTCTTCTTCTGTCAGGAACATGTCCCTGACATTGCGTCGAGTTCGCTCCTTTGGACTAGCATGAATGCCCTGTTTCACAAACATAACGTCATTTCCCAGCTGAAGACCTGACAAGGACCTAACGCTTTTCCTCCCATCCTCATAGATCTTAAATGTCCCATCCACTTGCTTCTTCTTCTCTAGCTTCTTCTGAATTTTGGTCTTACCTTTGGCAGTGCCATGGATGGTGGCTTGGGAATATGGCAGAGAAGTGGCAATGGACATGTGGTGCAGTTTTCTGCTGATGGTGCTGCTGGAATAACTGGAGAAGCTCATGGTGTCCGAGTTGTCTGACATTTCCTTCCTGTACCTCTTCTCCATTCGTTGGTGGTGTTTCTTCTGCATCTTGACACAATCCTTGATCCTCTTCTCCGCATCTCTAAAAGCCTTGTCCTTTAGCTTGCTCACCAGCTTTGGGTTGAGGCTGCTCTGCTTAGCAGCAATCGAGTCCAGGTAACGCACACACTCCATGTGGCCCTTCATGGCAGCCATGTCCAGTGGAGTGTGGTAGTCATTGTCCAGACACCAAATATTGGCCCCAAAAGACACAAGGAAGGAGAGACAATTCAGATGACCATTAGCTGCTGAGAGATGGAGGGGTGTGTTTCCCCAGATGTCACATTTGTCTGGATCGCCCCTAAAATAGCATTGAAAACAAGTGATTACTACACAGAAAACTTTGATTATCTTATACATATATAAAAAAAAACTTCACAGCTACCTCATGAAGACCAATGTCCACTGATATCGTTATACCATCATAAATGTATAGCATTATAAATAGTGGTGCAATAATATGATGACCCAAATGCACTTTATTAATGTGAAGGACAATCATAAACATGGTTGACAAACTCACCAACTTCTTAGGTTTACAGTGCTACACATGCTGTTTCTCACCCTCTGCTTGCCTCTGTTGGAAATACCTTTAGGCTGTATTAGTAGTGCGATTCTGATTTTTTTTTTAACCTGGCAGTTCCCTTTCTTCTTTGGGCTACGCTTCATTCACATGTCCAGAGATTTTTTTTTTTTTAAACATATTTTAACCCCCCTTCCAACTTAGTGCAGTTACTGTAATGACAGTCCTTGGCTGGGAGCCATGAAAGAGTACCTTCCAAAATCCTGCAATCAAGAACCCTACATCTGACCACTAGATGTCACCATTACATGATGACAATGACTCCATCAACCCCAGGGACTGTGAACACAGACTCCTCAACATCTCCAGCCCAGACGAACTGAACAGCAGAAGAGTTCAGGCAGGAATTGACCCCAAGTCTTTCTGTATGGCTTGTGCAGTACTCAACATGAAAAAGCTAAAGCACATATGACTTAAATGTGCCACAAAAAAAAACAAACCAATGCATGCAAAGCCTTAAAAGACCATAGTAAAAAACATTGGTGTCCGAAAGCCAGAGAAACTCAATCACAGCTCCACAATCAACTGCAAATTTTTAAAATATGTTTCCATATGTACTTAAAACAAACAATTTGTAAATAACTTTCCTGAAGACCCAAAACGGTCTCCATATTTCATATAAATAAGGCCTTAAGAGTCCGCTTTACAATGCCACTTTTTTAAAGCCTGCTGTACTACCACTGATCCATTGGACCAGCCCAGCTGGACAATTTTTATGTTCAGTCACCAACCTGGTGCCCCATCCAAAGGCAAGAACATTTGTAAATGCAGAAAAAAAGGACATAAATACTGAAAATTGTTTCCCCTATCAAGTAGATCTCCTTTACCATAAATCCTACTGTGCATTTGGAACTAATTTATTTCATATCAAACCTTTTACTTCTATATCTTTTATAAACTAGCCCTCATACTCAATGCAGATTTAAATTTTTGCAATGATTATGTGACATCGCTGACTGATAACTGATAACATCGGAAAGCACTAAAGACAGACCTGTTCAGAAGAGCGTACCCCACGGACCCAACATAGAAATGCCTGTTCACCCACAACACAATGCAACCAAAGACCATAACGAACATTACCTGACTCTTCTTCCCCCTTTTCCTCTCTAAGTTCCCCCAACTGTACCTATCATACATGTACCTCATTCTACTACAATATCACTTTGTATTCATTCATACCATGTATTTGTTCAGACCGTAATCGGTAACGCCGTTGACGGTTATATGTAAGCCACATTGAGCCTGCAAAAGGTGGGAAAATGTGGGATACAAATGTAACTAATAATAATAATAATAATAACTAGAAAAATATTCCCACTGTCATTTGTTTTCCAGAAAAAAAAAGAACTTTTAGGTTACAAGTATATGCCAGTTTAATAACCCATGGAACATACAGTAGATCTGCATTGTGCCATCTGATAGAAAAATATTACTATGTTCTAATACATGCAGAGTTTATCAAAGATCACAGTCCAAATTTGTGGAGAAATTTTGAGATATAGACTGTTCAACCTTAAAGCATCAATCACATGTGTTCATATCTCAAGAGTTCTGGAATAGTCCATCAAAAAGAATAAATACACCAGGTGTGAGAGAGATTCTTAGCAGAAGGAGTGGAGGAGTAGCCTAGTGGTCAGAGCTTTGGGCTGAGAACCAGGGAAGCCACAGCTCAAATCCCACTGATGTTCCTTGTGTCCTTGGGCAAGTCACTCACTCCCAGTGGCATAGCCAAGGGTGGGCTGGGGTGGGCCCAGGCCCACCCACTTTAGGTTCAGGCCCACCAAGTAGCAGCACACCTATAATGTGGCTGGCAGGGACCCCAAGCCCCACCAGCCAAAAACTCCCAACAACTGTTTGCTGCCAGTGAAAATCTGCTATTTAAAAGGTATATGGGGGAGAGGGGATGTTTGAAAGACCATATGGCATGCAGGCAAGAGAGAGAGAAACCAAATCACTTGTAGGACAAGGCGGAGTTCTGCCCACCCACCTTGGGTCCAGGCCCACCCAAACTTGAGTGTCTGGCTACGCCCCTGCTCACTCCTCAGGTGCAAAGATAGATCATAAGCCCTGCAGGGGCAGGGAAACCTACTGTACCCGAATACAGTTTGTTTTGTACTACTACTGGAAGGTTGGACTTAAGAATCCCCTCTCCCTCAATATTATATATATATTATTATTATTTTTACGCCATATAAGATTATTAACAAGGTAGATGGGGAAAACCACTGCTGGGGGTAGGCAGCACAATATCTTCTATTTTTGAGGGGATTTTTGAGCTGGTTTTGCAACTGTTGGAACCAGGACCTTTGGTTTGACCCAATACAGCAATTCTTGTGTTCTTCTGTTATTCTCAGCACCTCGTGGATTCCCCCCCTCCCCCACCACCACCACCAACTTTATAGAATCCCTCTATCCTCAACTCAACCATGCCTTCATAGCAACAGTTCTTGGCAAGGAGCTGCAAACTGTGACTCCCTCTGTGACGTGGACCGTTCCTTAAGTCTGGCCACAAGGTGTCACTGTTATGCAAGGACAGAGACTTTCTCTCCTCAGCGTATGCAAGCAAAGCATCCCCAATCCCTGTCCAGAAAGTGGAAGATCTGACCTAGAATTTAAACCCAGGTCCTCTGCACACTAAGCCATCCTTGGAAATGTCAATATTTTTATTAAATTATGAAACACTCCATGTCTCTCCTTGATGTGGGCTATTTGGATGGATCTCATTTTCTATTTCTGTTTATAGAAACAATGTAAAAAATTATAATAAAAAAATAAATATTATAAAATACTTCATATCTGTAGGACATAAATAACAAGCCTCTTGCCTCATCCTTCCATCATAGTCAGGGCTTTTTTTGAGGGGGTACTTGGGGGTACTGAGTACCGGCACCTTTTCCACTGTCTGCTAAACTTGACCCATGGTTCTCATATTTTAATGAAAGAGCTCAGGTTCTACATACAAATTCTGCCTTGTCATAGATTCTATGACTGGTTGCAGGGGTCCTGGCTATTGTGGGGTTAGTCCCTCAATGATCACTCCACCCCTGAAGGGTGGCCTGGCATTTGAGTACCGGCACCTTTTTTGCTAGACAAAATGCACTGATCATAGTATCCCACATTTTACCTTTGGGTAACAAAAGCACCAAAGTTAACAATGGACGTCACAGGGCTGATATGCGAGCTTATGATGGCATCAGGTTTGATCACATTCTTCCAGGAACTCAAGGATTTGAACTGGTGAACACTGGCATCAGAGGTGTGATAGTAAGCAGTGTAGACACCAGAAAACAATGAAAGCAGAAATCTTGACATGTGTATGTCTCCTCCAAAGGAAATCTAGACCTTGCTGGTGCAAAAACTCATTGCCTTGTTCCAGGCTCATGGACTGCCATGCCTGGCCCTGGACTCTGCTCCTAGTACTTCTGGCTGACCAGTGCCTGTATCACTCTGACTGGCTCAAGACTTGAGACCCCTACTTGATTCATGACGATGTCACCCTACGATGGCTTATGGCAGAAGTTCCCAAACCTGGTCCTGGAGGCACCCCAACCAGTCGGGTTTTCAGGATATCCATGATGAATATTCATGAGAGAGATTTGCATGCAGTGAAGGAGGTGCATGCAAATCTCTCTCATCAATATTCAATGTGGATATCCTGAAAACCCGACTGGCTGGAGCGCCTCCAGGACTAGGTTTGGGAACCACTGGCTTATGGCTTGGTTACACCCTTACGATGGCGTAGAGACCGGGAGATGGCATATGTGCATTAAAGGGGACGATCCTTGATACAGCGGCTAGCGAGACATGATTTCATGTTGGGAGTCTCCAAGACCAACATTGATTAATACTTTTTAATAATACAACGAATATAAATAACATAAATAATTGAGTATGGAAAGTTGAATAAAAGGGATTAGATGATTATATACTACTCACTGAAAAAATACTGTGGACTGATGAGGAGTATGGCTTAAGGTGACTCAGTAATAACTAATGTGTTATCTGAGTTGAGCCACTGAGGTCCAATACATTATTAAATTTATTATCTCCAGCAGATTGGATGGAGTGGATGAGATGTTGGTTACACCATTGACATATGCACAGTTCTGCCCTATCATAGGATGACCATCAAACTCCCTATAGCCTAGGCATAGGCATGCATAAATGCACTAATTATGTAAATATCTGCTTAACTTACATAGAATGTATTTGCAAAGGGAAGGAGTATGGGCAGTACATGGGGGGAGAGGTTCCACTTATGTGTGTAACTTACAGAATATTGTAAACTATGCGGGCACCTGCCTCATTTAGGTTCTCACACTTATGCCAGCTTTATGGCTATCAAAGGTACCTAAATGTTAGGAGTGCCAATACCACCAGGTTATACTAGCATTCTATAAGGGAACATAGGTGCCTAGTTTCCATTATAGAACAGGCTCCTACCACGTGCCCTTGGGGCACCTAAATGGAGGTGCTCAGTTGTAAACTTGCATTTTTTAAACCTATCTACACGTCAGGTGCAAACTCCCAGTCACCTATAAGTTTAGCCACCCATTGGCTTTCTACTACCCATCTTGTCCCCGTCTATATATCTGCACTTGGTCCCTTGGCTACATTGTACAGTAAGATGCGTCATTGTATTGTACAAACAAAATTAGCATCATGTCTATGTTACAACTACTACTATAAATCACTTCTATAGCGCTACCAGTCGTACGCAGCGCTTTACAATTGAACATGAAGAAGAAAGACAGTCCCTGCTCAAAAGAGCTTACAATCTAAATCAGGACAAACAGACAGGACCAAAAAGGATAAGGGAAGTACAGACAGAAGGACACATAAGGATAAGATAAAAGTTACAAGTCAGGAGTCGAAAGCAGCATCAAACAGGTAGGCCTTTAGCCAGATTTGAAGGCTGCGAGGGATGGAGCTAGATGTAATGGCTCAGGAAGCCTATTCCAGGCATAAGGTGTGGTGAGATAGAAGAAGCGGAGTCTGGAGTTAGTGATGGAGGAGAAGGGTGCAATTAGGAGAGATTTGCCTAGCGAACAGAGTTCTAGGGAAGGAGTGTAGGGAGAGATGAGGGTGGAGAGGTAGTGAGGGGCTGCAGAGTGAATGCACTTATAGGTCAATAAGAGGAGCCTGAATTGTATACGGAAACGGATAGGGAGCCAGTGAAGTGATTTCAGGAGAGGGCTGATATGGGCATAACAACTTTGGCGAAATATTAGTCGTGCGGCAGAGTTTTGAACAGATTGAAGAGGAGAGAGATGGTTCTTCCATGTTGTCTGGTATAATGCGGCTAGGAAAACGAATAGAATGTTGGGTATTATTAGGAAAGGTATGGAAAACAGGTGTGAGGATGTTATAATGCCGTTGTATCGCTCCATGGTGCGACCGCACCTTGAGTATTGTGTTCAATTCTGGTCGCCGCATCTCAAGAAAGATATAGTGGAATTGGAAAAGGTGCAGCGAAGGGCGACTAAAATGATAGCGGGGATGGGACGACTTCCCTATGAAGAAAGACTAAGGAGGCTAGGGCTATTCAGCTTGGAGAAGAGACGGCTGAAGGGAGACATGATAGAGGTATATAAAATAATGAGTGGAGTGGAACAGGTGGATGTGAAGCGTCTGTTCACGCTTTCCAAAAATACTAGGACTAGGGGGCATGCGATTAAACTACAGTGTAGTAAATTTAAAACAAATCGGAGAAAAGTTTTCTTCACCCAACGTGTAATTAAACTCTGGAATTCATTGCCGGAAAATGTGGTGAAGGCGGTTAGCTTAGCAGAGTTTAAAAAGGGGTTGGACGGTTTCCTAAAGGACAAGTCCATAAACCGCTACTAAACGGACTTGGAAAAATCCAAAATTCCAGGAATAACATGTATAGAATGTTTGTACGTTTGGGAAGCTTGCCAGGTGCCCTTGGCCTGGATTGGCCGCTGTCGTGGACAAGATGCTGGGCTCGATGGACCCTTGGTCTTTTCCCAGTATGGCATTACTTATGTACTTATGTAATTTGTTTTCTGCTAACATGTATCATATTTGTGTTATATGATTGTTTTACAGTGCTGTTAAATGTTTATATTTCTGATATTGTATCACATATTACTTGGTTTCAATTTGCCTTTCCAAGTTTACTTCATGGATTGCATTTACGCTTATGTTTGGTCATTTTACTATTGTTATGCTGTTAACAATATTGTAAGTTTTATTTTAAACTGTACCTGCTGTACACCGCCTTGGGTGAATCTCTTCATAAAGGTGATTAATAAATCCCATTACATAATTAATGCACTGTTATCAGTAGCCAATGACCAAATAAACCAAAAGACCCCCCCCCCCCCCATGATGTATCCATACGGACTGAGTATATGTCCTGCCTAATTGTGTAAAAGTTATCAGTCTAAACCCAAAACACTGTAAATTTGCTTCGCCTCATCCAGTACAGTCAGTGAACACACCTCCCGTTAGAGCTTGTGCAAAGGCGGTGGGTGCCCTAGACAAACCTTCAGCCTTACCCCTCCCTCCCAATTAACCTTCAGACCACTAGTTTGCAGCCCCCCCCCCCCCCTAAGATGATGACAATCAAATTCAACAATCGTGATCATAACAGAAACATCCTATAAAAATGCAGATTAAAGCATGTGCTGATGGTTCTTTGAGTTTGGCTGCCAGGACCTATTGTTTTACCCTCAAGAAGCTGCTGCCCTAGGTGACCACCTAGTCTTGCCTCCCAAGCACTTGTCACTGGAGTACAGCTGAAAAAAAAGGAAAGCAGAGATTATTTTGCTTTGCATTGCATTGCATAGTTTGGTTTTTTTTTTTTGATTGCCCAGCTGAGAGTGAAATCTAGTATCCTCCATCCCAGGCATCCAGTTTCAAATGATGAAGTATTACGTTTCTGTATTTCTCAGAAGTCCCACACTCACATAATGTGATTAAGAGGCCTATGCAATGATATCATTATTCTATTGCATTCATTCTGCCAATGAGAATGTTAATTAAGGGGCATTATGATGAGTCTGCTTCAACCCACAAGAACAGACAGCCAAAAGAATGCGTGAAGGTAACCCTAGCTCTGCAGAAAAAATATGTGGACTGCAATTTTCAAAGTTATTTACAAGGTAAATTGGTCCGCTTGAAAATAACTCCTCTCTGGCTTCCATAGCATGCATACTTTTAAATGGGGTACAAAGAGGGATGCATTTAGATCAAGGATGTAAAACCTGTCTTTTAAGGTTATTAGTGTTCAGCTTTTTTGTTTTTGTTACATTTGTACCCTACGCTTTCCCACTCATGGCAGGCTCAATGCGGCTTACATGGGGCAATGGAGGGTTAAGTGACTTGCCCAGAGTCACAAGGAGCTGCCTGTGCCTGAAGTGGGAATTGAACGCAGTTCCTCAGTTCCTTAGGACCAAAGTCCACCATCCTAACCACTAGGCCACTCCTCCACTGTTGCTACTATTTGAGATTCTACATGGAATGTTGCCAATAGCAACATTCCATGTAGAAGTCGTCCCTTGCAGATCACCAATGTGGCCGCACAGGCTTCTGCTTCTGTGAGTCTGGCGTCCTGCACGTACGTGCAGGACGTCAGACTCACAGAAACAGAAGCCTGCGCAGCCTTCTACATGGAATGTTGCTAGGCTAGTGGAATAGCAACATTCCATGTAGAATCTCCAATAGTAGCAACATTCCATGTAGAATCTCCAATAGTATCTATTTTATTTTTGTTACATTTGTACCCTGCGCTTTCCCACTCATGGCAGGCTCAATGCGGCTTACATGGGGCAATGGAGGGTTAAGTGATTTGCCCGGAGTCACAAGGAGCTGCCTGTGCCTGAAGTGGAAATTGAACTCAGTTCCCCAGTTCCCCAGGACCAGAGTCCACCACCCTAACCACTAGGCCACTCCAGTTATGAAACTTTTAACCGTAGCACTGGTGCCCTCTGGGCTGGCTTAGTTACTAGGCAAACAAGATGGCTGCCTAGGGTGACAGGTGCTGGGGGGCAATGAAGTGTATCTGCATTCAAATCAAAACCATAGGTTGTGACAGCCAGAAAATAGTTAGGGTGGTGGACTCTGGTCCTGAGGAACTGAGTTCAATTCCCACTTCAGGCACAGGCAGCTCCTTGTGACTCTGGGCAAGTCACTTGACCCTCCATTGCCCCAGGTACAAATAAGTACCTGTACACAATATGTAAGCCGCATTGAGCCTGCCATGAGTGGGAAAGCACAGGGTACAAATGTAAAATAAAATACAAAAAACAATTAGTGTGCAGTTTTACATGTTACATATTAGAATTGGGGGTGGGTGGAGAAGATAAAAGCTGAAGGTTTGCCTAGGGTACTTTTTATCTTTGCATCAGTCCTGGGTGACCTATGGCTATAGTGCTCCTAACTATCCTTTTTCTGGTCAGTATTTCGTACAATGCCTCCCCCTGGGAATAACTCAGATTAAAGAAACATGAGCAGTCCTTCAACTGGGCTTGTTTGTCCATACAGACCCTGGGGCTCAAAGAACTTGTGAGCTCTCCCCTGCATGTGCGCCTACAGAATATCTACAGCACCTCCTGCTGGGAGAGACTGGAACTGTGGGACCATCAGTCTTTACACTCAAGTGGTCCTACAGTTTTCCCATCACTATCTACCGAGGAACACTGGATCCAACAAAACTGTCAGCTCCCCTCAAGTCAATGGTAGAAAACACACTCAACATCATTTGATCTTGAACAGCTCAAAGTCTAGTATCTTGTGAACAGACAGTAGGAAGTTGGAATATCAGCAGACATAGAATAGGCTGAGATGAACTCAAGGTCTCTTCCAATGCTATTTTCTTACCTCTGTTGCAAATTTAAACCAAGGCTGTATTCACTGATCCTTCCAGGTTCCTTACTGACTCCACCCACTCCCTGGTTCCCCCTCTCTCCTGTGGTATGTCAAAGCTAGGAAAGATAAATATTTGAAGAACTGCAAGAGAAATATAAATTATTGATTGCATTTGATTAAAGAGAAGGCAACTGCTGGCGATGGTGGAGAGATTGGAGGTGTGAGGTTAGCCTCGATTTGTGTGTGTGAGTGGTACATATAATACATGTCCACCATTGTATGAAGGTTTGTAGTAAATGTTTCTGTTTGTTGGTGTTTTCACATATTCGTGAGTTCAGATTATGTGTCACAAAGAGCAATTTCCAAAGTTATTCAGCCAGGTAAACTGGGTTGATAGCAACCCTCCCTCGTCTGTGTTTAAGTACACACAGGCTTCCTTAATGTACTTTTAGCCAGGTTAAAAAGAGGCATTTGCAGGAGCATAAGTACATAAGTGTTGCCATACTGGGAAAGACCAAAGGTCCATGGAGCCCAGCATCCTGTTTCCAACAGTGGCCAATCCAGGTTACAAATACCCGGCAAGATCCCAAAAACGTACAAAACATTTTATACTGCTGATCCCAGAAATAGTGGATTTTCCCCAAGTTCATTTAATAATGGTCTATGGACTTTTCCTTTAGGAAGCCGTCCAAACATTTTTTAAAACTCCGCTAAGCTAACCGCCTTTACCACATTCTCTGGCAACGAATTCCAGAGTTTAATTACATGTTGAGTGAAGAAAAATTTTCTCTGATTCATTTTAAATTTATTACTTTGTAGCTTCATCGCATGCCCCCTAGTCCTAGTATTTTTGGAAAGCGTAAACAGACGCTTCGCATCTACCCGTTCAACTCCACTCATTATTTTATAGACCTCTATCAGATCTCCCCTGAGCCACCTTTTCTCCAAGCTGAAGAGCCCTAGCCGTTTTAGCCTTTCCTCATAGGGAAGTCGTCCCATCCCCTTTATCATTTTCGTCGCCCTTCTCTGCACCTTTTCTAATTCCACTATATCTTTTTTGAGATGCGGCGTCCAGAATTGAACACAATATTCGAGGTGCGGTCGCACCATGGAGCGATACAAAGGCATTATAACATCCTCATTTTTGCTTCCCATTCCTTTCCTAATAATACCTAACATTTTATTTGCTTTCTTAGCCGCAGCAGCACACTGAGCAGAAGGTTTCAACGTATCATCAACGACGACACCTAGATCCCTTTCTTGGTCTGTGACTCCTAACGTGGAACCTTGCATGACGTAGCTATAATTCGGGTTCCTCTTTCCCACATGCAGCACTTTGCACTCGCTCACATTAAACGTCATCTGCCATTTTAGACGCATGTTTAGGTCGGGGAAGGAAAACTATGTGGGGGCACTTAGATGAAAAAGGTATCTATTTTAAGCCTATTTTATAAAGGTACTTAGAGCTTTTGTCTCTCAGGAATGACAAAAAAAAGACAAAATCAAAAAAGCATTCCACTGCCTGTAAGTTAATCAATAAACAAATCCAAATGGCATTTACTGAATAAAACAAGTATTATATTTGGACCATCATACACTGTTATGTGGAGATATGGACAACTCCAACCTCCACTATTGCCAGAAATTTCTAATCATAAATCCGCTTTAGTTATAAGTGTTTATTGTGTAAGTAATACTGTAATTCTTATAACAGGAAAAGATGCACTGTTCAAGTGTTCCCTAGAACACGAGCCACCAACACGGCTGTGTTTTGCAGCATGGGGTATTAATCAAAGAGTATGTCAGCCTTCCTTAACAGCCCCCGACTGGTCAGCTGGGGAACATGATCTGAATAGAAGCTAAGTAGAGCTTCTTTTCCATGCAATTTCATAAAATGCCTTTTCTACATGGGCAAAAAGCTTTATAAAATGACCCCATGTTTGTACTTAATTTTCAAATGTACACATGCTTGCTTATTTGTTTGAATTTTGCTCACTCCTTTTTCAGTAGTAGCTCAAGTTGTCTTACAGTCAGGTACTATTTTGTCCCCTCCCTTCCCTCCATCCACCTTCCAAATTGGCCAACTGCTTAAAGTGCACAGGGGTTTTAAATTAGCACACTTACGGGAGAATATGATTGAAAGGTTTATAAAATAATGAGTGGAGTGGAATGGGTAGACATGAATCACTTGTTTACTCTTTCCAAAAATGCTAGGACTAAGGGACACGCAATGAAGCTACAAAGTAGTAATTTTAAAACAAATCAGAGAAAATATTTCTTCACACAATGTGTAATTAAACTCTGGAATTTGTTGCCAGAGAATGTTGTAAAAGCAGTTAGCTTTGCGGGGTTTAAAAAAAAGGTTTGGCTAACTTCCTAAAAAGAAAAGTCCATAAGGCATTAGTAACATGGACCTAGGAAAAGCACCATAAATGTATTCTACTGTTTTGGGATCTTGCCAGGTACTTGTGACCTGGGTTGGCCACTGTTGGAAACAGGATACTGGGCTTGATGGGCCTTCGGTCTGTCCCAGTATGCAAACGCTTTTGTTCTTATGTTTATGCTAATTTTCACTAAAAGCAAATATGCACACGATGAGAGGGAAGTAGGGTAGGCAACGAAAGGAGAGCAGCGCTGGAGAAATGCTTCAGCTGGAGGGGGTTGGGGACCCCCCGCCAGCCAAACCAGAGGCCCTGGATTCATTTTGGGAGGCCCAGGCCCTCATGGCTAGGTTTACCATATTTGCGGAGACAAAAAAAGAGGACAGAAAAAATTTAAATGGTTGCTACCTTTGCTAAAGAAATATTTAATTGTAGTTAATGAATACACATCAAAGTGACTTGCTTACAGTACAGCAGTAGACATTCTACTTTTCAAGAACTTCTGGATTTCGGTTTGACTGAGTCCAGGGTTACCATATGGCTCCAGAAAAAGGAGGACACATTGATCCAGTCCGGGTTTTGCTTCCATTGAAAGCAATGGAAGTAAAACCCAGACTGGCTCAATCTGTCCTTTTTTCTGGAGCCATATGGTAACCCTGAGTCTGAGCCTAAGCGTACTTATCACAAGAGCGTGCATCCCTTTGGCTGGCTTCTGAGATACATGTGAAAGTCTTTGCATGACATATGCTTAAAATCGTGTTGCATGAATGAACAAAATTCCTTTGACAGATTCAACCAGCAGGAGAGCAGAGAGGGGATCAGCAATGCCTTTTTCTCTCTTTAGCACCCCCATGTGTCCAGATTAACTAATAAACCAGAGATGGTTTCTCTCATTATGTGGATAGGTGTGTTGGTCATAGGCACATAAAAGAAAAAGAGGACATTTCCCTAAAAATTAAAAATGGCATCGTTGGTAGGTGGGGGAATAGCGGCAGTGTAGCAAGCAGGAATGAACATGCCCCCCCCCCCCCCTGCAGAGACCACCAGACTACCAGGACCCCTCATGTAGGACCGGGACAGCGGAAGCGGCGGCTGCAGTGGCAGAGACAGCAGGAGGGGTGTCGGGCAGCAGCCGGGAAGGGAGCCCAGATCACCCTCAGTCCACCCCTGATATTCAGATTAGCTGGTTATCTTCTAACCGGTCAAAGGTTAAGTGCCTTTGAATATTGGGGGGCTAGTGTACAAGTACAGTATCTGCCAGATTCTGTATAGGGTACCTAAAATTGGGTGTGCAAGTTTGGGCACAGATCTATGCATAAACAAATTAGCTAATTAAGTGCGAACAATGAATAAAAAGTGTTAACCAGCACGTAATTGACAGTAATTAGGAGTTATTTGCAGATCTGCTCTATGTGCACCTAAATTTCATAGCATGCAACTCCAAAAATGGGTGTGGCAATGGGAGGGGCATGGGCGGGTCAGGGGGATTCCCAGAATTAAGGCGCGGCGCCACAGAATATCTGCATTTGCGTGCCTAACTGCCATTACTTAGACACGAGCATTTATCTCGCGCCCAAAGTTAGGCATGAACTGTCAGATATTCAGCCCACGGGAAGTAAGCCGGCTAATTCCCACGATTGGCGCTGAGCCAGGGTATTCAATGCCAGGCCATTTCTGGTGACCAGCATTGAATATCCTTTTTTGGGGGGGGGGGAGGGGGCAGCTTAAACTTAACCGGCCAAATTAAGCCATGGTACAAATCAGTTGGCTATGGGCGTCTCAGCGGTTACCGCCAGCTGATTTTTATTGTGCGCTAAAAATGCTAATATGGCTTTGTATAAGTCAGTTATCAGCTATCTCGCGCTGAAAATCAGCGGTTAGCCAGTTAAGTGCTATTTAACCAACCAGGACTAGCCGGTTAAATAGCACTGGGAAATACACACTGAGCTAGTTTTTTGTACACAGCTTCCGCACAGAGTACCCTTTACAGAATACTAGCTTAGCGCAAATCATCCCTGGTGCCTATCTTTGGGCGGCATTTATTGAATTCCCCATATGTGCCAGCTTGCACCACATGTACCCTTTGGTGTGACCTAATTTTATCAGAATCTATTTACACACATAAATCAGCTTTTTGCGCATGAAAATGGCTTATAGAGTTGCCCTCATGTAGCATATACAAGAGAATAAATGATATAACTAGGAATTTACATAATTCAGGTGAAAACATGTGAGGAAGGTTACAAAAAGGAGAGGCTCCTTCAGGAAGAGAAATTTCTTCCCTTCGGTTGGCGATGTTCATCATTGTCTGGAGATTCTGTCTCTCTTGCTCCAGGGGAATGAAAGACTGGCACTGAGCCCTTACTATTCGCCCTCTTTAATAGGGATACCAGGCAGCCTCACACTAAAAGAACCATTGTCCGGCAATCAGTTAAGCCAGTTTCCCTTGGCTTTCCCACGCATGGCATTCATTGAACTTTTCATTGTCCAGACCCCCCAGCTAGATGGACGACAAGAGACTTTTCTATGCAAAGAAACTGGGATGCAACTAACCTAGGCAGCCCTTGCAAGACTCCCTCTCCATAGAAAGAAATCTTGTCAAGCAGCCAAAGAAAGACTGAACTGTCCAAATCCCCCGTACTCACATACATTGCTCCTCCAATGAATGGAGTTCAGAACCTTTGGATTCAGTAATTACCATTTCAATCAGTGTTTTGCCCTTTTCTTCTTTTTTCTCAGCCTTGTCCACAGTCCAGACCCTTAGGGGACACAGCATTATGGTGGCAATAGAAGAAATGTGCATTGCAATGCTGAATAAGAGTGACCTTCATTTAACTGTATTCTGCATTTGGAGGGTAAAGCAATAAATGTGCGATGACTGTAAATGGTCTTCATTAACAAAATGAAAAATCAAGATACATTTATATTGTGGATGTTGCCAGTTAGGGGTAATTGGATGCCTATATATACAGGCATCTCGAAGGGTCCTGACTGCTGCACATTCTGTAAGGGAAGTAGGCACCTAACTCATTTTATAAAGAAACCTGACCTTAGCACTAGTACTGCAAGATTACCACTAGGGGTCACCAGTGCCATTTTGATCCCGGTGTCAGTCAGGGCAGGAGTGACTGGGGATTGCTCCTGCCCAGATCCCACTAGACCTCAGGGAATCATGAAGGTAGGCTGGGGTGGGGAGGGGGAGGCTTCCAGGGGGGCCATTATCATTTTAAGGTATTTCCAGGTGGGGGGGGGGGGGAGTTACTTCTGAGGGAGCTTCCAGGGGGGCGGGGGACATCCAGGGAGTGGGTTCTGCTTGGGGGACTTCTCAACGAGGGCCCAAGAGGGTACACCTTTTGAAGGGCCATTCGAGGGTAGGGTTCGAGGGCACCTTGGTTGAACTGTGGCCAACCCTTTAAGCCATGCTTAGTGCTCCAGGGATGGTCAAATAATATTGCTTGTGAATTGGCTTACAAGCAGTATTACTCATGTGCTATGGGAGCCCGTAACCTGAGGTACTGAGCTAGTGCTGGTTGCTGATTCCCATGGTAAATCAAGGTGTGATAAAAGCCCAACTAAAAGGGTTAGTTATAAAGGTGCTTTACAACAATAACACGTTATTTCACCCATACTGCATGTTAAAGGGCTCTAACACAGCTTATATTGTTGTAATGCATGTTAGTTTAAGTTACCATGGGTTACATAGTAATAAGGTGGACAATTTGCAAATGCATGCAAAATAAATCATTACTATGTAAATTCAATAATATGGCTTATTCCTGGTAAAATGTCTCCATCCTGGGAGCACTGTGACTCCTAGTGGTAGTACTGTGAAACTACTGCTAGGGGTCACCAGTGTCATTTTGAACCTTGCTCCAGAAGGGGCAGGAGTGAGTGAGGATTACTTCTGCCCCAACCCAATAGATCCCAGGGATTAAGAAGTTAGACCGGGGGGGGGGGTGTGCTAAGGCAGGGTGGGGGTGCTTTGGCTATACTTGGGGGTCGTTGGGATGGGGGATGTTATTGAGGGAGGGTTCTTTACATGGGAGAAAGTACTTGGCGGGGTCTTCACAGCTCCTCATTGCAAGCACCATCCCCTTTAAGAGATGGCCCAGGAGCAATCGGGCCATGGCTTTGCTGCCCTCTACTCACGAGATGGAACAATAACACTGCTTCCAAGATTTATTGGACGTCGCTTTATTGTTGTATTATGGTGACTCCAGTTGGTGACTCCCTCAGTAAAGTGCAGTAAAAGTCCAAATTTTACCACACCTTGATAAGTTCTTCTCTAATGGGTTGGCAGCCCTCAAGGGCAATGAACACCAACGCATTCTTCGCAAAAAGGACTCCTTCAGTTACCTGGTTTGGACACTGTTAGGTTATCATTGGTTTGGAAGCAAGTCTTCTCATACGTCAGACCCTCCTTATGGAAGTTTTGGTTGAATTGTTTCTCTGACCTTTCTTCCTATTATGCTTTTCGTAAACTTTTAAAGATTTTATCGTTTCAGTATGATTATGGTTGATTTACGGAATGTAAGAAAAATGTGTGTGTGTGTGGGGGGGGGGGTTCTTACTTGGTTAATGGTGGGCTGTATTTGAAAAAGTATTTTTTTAATTAGAATTTGTACTGTATTATATTTTGTATGATGTATACGTACTTTTTTTTATTGTAAACTGCTTAGACACAAAAGTATATTGCGGTATATCAAATTAATAAATCCAATCCTATCCAAAATGGGCTGCTAAATTTAAGTGCATATTAGTCAGTTTTCAAAGGGGCTGATTTACATTCCCAATGCCTAAAGTTAGGCATCTAAATCCTTTGAAAGCTGAGTTACAGTGTGAGCCTCTTTCAGGAAGTAGCTCAGACTGTGACCAGCCAACACTTGACTTACAACCTTCTAAGTATTCATACACAATGCTCTGTGTAATCTTTTCAGACCTATTAGGATATTATATCTAATTTGAGACACTGTCAGCTTGCAGAGCACGGTTTAACAGCTCATGTGGCAGGCTTATTGCATTTTTCTTTGCAGTTTTTACTATAATTGCCCTTATTATCTAGCTTTCCTGTTGATGAGGTGGATACGGTGCTCCTCTGTACTATATACACACTACAGTTTGCGCTGTTTCAGCAAATACCAGAAAAATCATAATAAACAGATTCTAATTTTAATATATCTGCACTACTTCAAACTCTGTCTTCCTTTGTATTATTTTATTTATTATTATTTATTGTATTTGTATCCCACATTTTCCCACCTATTTGCAGGCTCAGTGTGGCTTACAGAGTCCTGTTATGACATTGTCATTCCAGGATATCAGATACAATTAGTGATGTACAAAGATTAAGTAAGGGGAAAAAGAAAGAGTTAGGTGTGTAAGTATAGAAGGTAGACTTTCTTAACTGGGTTGGGTTGGTGAAGTAATTTAGTAAGGCTATGGGTTTTCTTTGTAGGCCTTGTTGAAGAGGTATCTCTTCAGAGATTTACGAAAGTTGGTTATTTCGTCAATAGTTTTCAAGTCAGTAGGTAATGCATTCCACAGCTGCGTGCTCATGTAGGAGAAGGTGGTGGCATGTATCAGTTTGTATTTTAGTCCTTTACAGCTGGGGAAATGCAGATTGAGAAATTTGTGGGATGATCTTTTGGCGTTTCTTGGAGGCAGGTCCACGAGGTTTAGCATGTAGGTTGGGGCATCTGCGTGAATGATTTTGTGTACAATCGTGTATATCTTGAACGCGATACGTTCCTTAAGTGGGAGCCAGTGAAGTTTCTCTCTTAGGGGTTTTGCACTTTCATATTTAGTTTTTCCAAATATGAGTCTGGCGGCGGTATTCTGGGCTGTTTGGAGTTTTTTGATAGTCTGTTCTTTGCAGCCAGCGTATGTTGCTGTACCCTGCATTGTGCTACAGAAAGAGCCAGTGACCCACATCTGGGTCATGGCAGATAAAAAAAAATAACATTAACAGATATTTAAGGCAAACAAAAATATATATATAAATAGGGTTTCCCTTTTGCTTTCTGCTTCTCTCTATCTCTTTCCTGATACAAGACTATGATTGCATTACGAGACATGCTTAGTGACCAGAACTCTTCATGTTTCCACTTTACTGAGCAGAGAAATAGGAAGAGAATTCATGCGATGTGTTTTTGTCTTAAATTTAATCAGAGCTAAATTAGTTATTGGGAGATTGTAAACAAAATCACTACGCCTGAAGGTCACTGGCATGCTATGTTATGTTGGGGGGGGGGGGGGGGGGGGGGATTTTAGAAGCATCTCCACCTATAAATATTGGCTTTTACAGATGTACTGTGGATTGCAGTGCTGTAGCCAGGAATTTTTAGCAGGGGGTGCGTCTCCCATGACTCTCATCCTCCCACCCCCCTCATCCCCCCCAAAATCACCTCCTCTCAAGTCTTCACCCAGGCAGCAGCAGTGGCACTCATAGGCTGCCTGCGGCCTACATCGGGACTTTGTCTCTGAACTGTCCCGCCCTTCAAATAACAGGAAGCTGCATCAGAAGGGGTGGGATTGGTTCAGAAAGAAAGTCCCGGTGCAGGCCACAGGGTGCCTATCAATGCTACTGCACTGCCCAGATGGAAGTGATTTTAAGGCATGGGTGGGGGGGGGGGGGGGGGGGCTGACAGGTGGTGATAAATACATCACTAGTGGATTGTCAATCCATGTAAATGTTGACTTCAGAATACTGTTTTTTATTCGTTGAGATCCACATCATGCAGAGATTTCAACGGGGCATGATTTAGACGTGCCTCAGGCAGGAAAGAAATCTGCATGTATGTTCCCCATTTTACAAAAGTGAATCATGTGGAGAGAGGGAATATCCTCAAGTATCACGAAAAACACTCCGAGACCAAGAAAAATGTGGCAGAAAGATACAGATATATTTCCCATTGTTTTGGCTGCTCAGGCTTGATCAATAAGAACTTCTAAGCATACTAAGATAAGTTGTCTATCCATGTTACATCTTATGACCTCCAAAGGGAAGCTGTCTTTAGTACAACGCAAATACTCCGGCGAGCGTCAGCAGTAAATTTAAGAGACTGAGATCATACTGCACATGCCCCGGCTTAGGAGTGAGGTTCATTTCTGTCACGGTATGCGCAAAACTATTTATTTATTTATTGGGATTTATTAACTACCTTTATAGATTCATCCAAGACGGTGCACAATTTTGTTAACAGCATAACAATAGTAAAACGACCAAGTATAAACATAAATACAATACATGAGACAAACTTGAAAACAGCAAATTGAAACCTAATAATAGGACTACCATGAAACAGTATAAAAAAAAATACACATTTAACAACACTGAAATTCAATTACCAGAGATACAATACAATGTTAGCATAATGCTAATGATATACCTAATAAGCATCATTAGAACTTTCAACTAACATAGATATGATGCTAATGCTTTTCTACAATACAACTTCCCATATAGCTGAGGGACCAAGTGCAGATATACAATGGGAACAATATGCATGGTACAGAGTCAGTTGGGATAAATAGATGATTGGCTAAACTCAAGGCAAGTTCTTTATACAGTTAAGCAAGAAATAGGGAACTGATCTTAGTTACAGTGTGTATAGCAGGCTAATCCAAGTGCGGAATGAGTGTATAGTCAGTCACCCTATGTAATAAAGGCTTGGAAGAAAAGCCAGGCTTTCACTGCTTCCTGAAGTACAGGTAGTCTCAAGTTATACATAGCCCTAGAGAATGACACGGGGACAAAGTTTGTCCCCATCCCTGCGGACTCTGTCCCCATCCCCATGGGGCCTGTTTGCATTCCTGCCCCATCCCTGCAGGCCCTTGTCTCTGTCCCCGCCCCATCCCTCCAGGCTCTGTCCCCACCCTATCCCCTCGGGCTCTGTCCTCATCTGCAGAAGCCTCGAGCACTTATTTATTTATTTATTTATTTATTTGCATTTGTATCCCACATTTTCCCACCTATTTGCGGGCTCAGTGTGGCTTACAATACATTGTAAAAATGGAAGTGCAGTTGGTTGCAGTACAATTATGGGTTACATTGTGAAGAATTATATAAGACAGAGTAAGTTCAAGATATTCTTAGGGGATCGAACACTACTACTACTACTATTTAGCATTTCTATAGCGCTACAAGGCATACGCAGCACTGCACAAACATAGAAGAAAGACAGTCCCTGCTCAAAGAGCTATGTAATAAAAGTGAGCCAAGTATAGGACAATCAAGCCATTGTGACATCACTGATGAGGTTGGCTCTTATTGGTGGACTGAGGCATTATGACATCACAATATTAGCTCTGGTTACAAGAGACTACTACTACTACTATTTAGCATTTCTATAGCGCTACAAGGCATACGCAGCACTGCACAAACATAGAAGAAAGACAGTCCCTGCTCAAAGAGCTTACAATCTAATAGAGAAAAAATAAAGTAAGCAAATCAAATCAATTAATGTGAACGGGAAGGAAGAGAGGAGGGTAGGTGGAGGCGAGTGGTTACAAGTGGTTACGAGTCAAAAGCAATGTTAAAGAGGTGGGCTTTCAGTCTAGATTTAAAGGTGGCCAAGGATGGGGCAAGACGTAGGGGCTCAGGAAGTTTATTCCAGGCGTAGGGTGCAGTGAGACAGAAGGCGCGAAGTCTGGAGTTGGCAGTAGTGGAGAAGGGAACAGATAAGAAGGATTTATCCATGGAGCGGAGTGCACGGGAAGGACGAGTGTGGAGAGATACTGGGGAGCAGCAGAATGAGTACATTTATAGGTTAGTAGAAGAAGTTTGAACAGGATGCGAAAACGGATAGGGAGCCAGTGAAGGGTCTTGAGGAGAGGGGTAGTATGAGTAAAGCGACCCTGGCGGAAGATGAGACGGGCAGCAGAGTTTTGAACCGACTGGAGAGGGGAGAGGTGACTAAGTGGGAGGCCAGCAAAAAGCAGATTGCAGTAGTCTAAACGAGAGGTGACAAGGGTGTGGATGAGGGTATGCGCGTATCGGAACAGTGGAATATAACAGGGGTGAGTTAAGGGGGGGGGGGAAACATAGTCGAGGGAATAGGGAGGTCTGACAAATTTGGTCAGTAGGTAGGGTTTAAGAGTGGTGAGAGCGCGGGAGTAGAGGTTCAGAGAGTGTATTGGTGCGTGTCTATGAGATTGCATGGGCTTTATGTGTTTTGATCCTTGCCGTAGATTTTCTCGAAGAGATAAGTCTTTAGTAGTTTGCGGAAGTCGGTCAGTTCGTAGGTCATTTTCAGGCTGCGGGGTAGTGTATTCCAGTATTGTGTGCTCATGTATGTGAAAGTCGATCCGTGCAGTGCTTTGTATTTTATGCCTTTGCACTTAGGGAAAATGCACTTAGGGAAATGGAGATTGAGGAAGGTTTTTATTAAAATATAAAATATTTTTATTAAAATATAAAAAAGAACAATATTCTGTGCAACTGTTGTTTATAAATCACAAATAGAAACCAATAATAACAACTATAATAACCCCCCACCCTCTACTCTTCCAACTCCAACAATAGCTGACTTCTACTACTCAAAGGAACCATAATCCACCCTATGTCCCGGGGTACAAAATACAACCCGCCTCTGTATGCCCTAGCGGGGGACAAATATGCCCTACGAAGCACTGATATGATTTTTTAAGTCATCAACAATCTCAGGATTCAGTCTAGCTCTCTCGTCTACCACAGGCCTTCCTGCAATAGAAAATGTCTTCTCGGAAGAATGCACAGGATTCCTTGTGCAAATTTTGCCAGTTGTGGCCAGCACTTTTGCTTGTTTTTTCAAAAAATGAAAACATTGTTGTCTGCATCATTTGAATATAAATAACTCTCCAATTCATTAACAGACCTAATACGTGACAGACCTAATAGATCTACCAACCAGAAACAGAATCAGATCATCACGATCATACCTAAACCTACATTATCCAAATTGTAAAGGACTAAGGTACAAAACAACTTACGCATCCAGCTTCTCCTACATAAGCGCACACCTATGGAACGGACTCCCAAATGCTGTGAGAACAATCCGTGACCACTTACAACTTCAGGAAATCACTCAAAACTCACCTCTTCAAAAAGGCCTATCCCACCGATCCAACATAAACCCCAGCACCCAGCACAACTAAGTACTGGACAATTTATAATCTTCACTTCCTTCGACCCTTGATGCCTGATCCACACTTACCTCATCTGACCACAATATAACTTTGTATCTGTTATCAACCAAATTGGCAAACGCCTCTACGGTACTATGTAAGCCACATTGAGCCTGCAAATAGGTGGGAAAATGTGGGGTACAAATGTAACAAATAAATAAAACAGCCTTCAAGGTAGAGAATGACACAAAGACAAAGTTTTTCCCCAACCTCGCAGGCTCTGTCACCGTCCCTGTGGGCTCTGTCTCCATCCTCGCCTCATCCCCACTGGCTCTGTCCCTGCCTCATACTACTACTACTTAACACTTCTAAAGCGCTACTAGGGTTACGCAGCGCTGTACAGTTTAACAAAGAAGGACAGTCCCTGCTCAAAGGAGCTTACAATCTAATGGACAAAATGTGCAGTCAATCAAATTGGGCAGTCTAGATTTCCTGGATAGAGGTACAATGGTTAGGTGCCGAAGGCGACATTGAAGAGGTGGGCTTTGAGCAAGGATTTGAAGATGGGCAGGGAGGGGCTTGGCGTATGGGCTCAGGAAGTTTATTCCAAGCATAGGGAGAGGCGAGGCAGAAAGGGCGGAGCCTGGAATTGGCGGTGGTGGAGAAAGGTACAGAGAGGAGGGATTTGTCCTGTGAGCGGAGGTTTCAGGTAGGAGCGTAAGGGGAGATAAGGGTAGAGAGGTAATGAGGGGCTGCAGATTGAGTTCGTTTGTAGGTTAGTAGGAGAAGCTTGAACTGCATGCGGTACCTGATCGGAAGCTAGTGAAGTGACTTGAGGAGAGGGGTGATATGAGCATATCGGTCCAGGCGGAAGATAAGACGGGCAGCAGAGTTCTGAACGGATTGAAGGGGGGATAGATGGCTAAGTAGGAGGCCAGTGAGGAGTAGGTTGCAGTAGTCCCAGTCCCCATCTTTGCAGTTACCACGGGTCCCTGTCCCTGTCCCCGTCCCCATATCATTCTCTACATACCCCCCTGGGAGAAAATTCCAGGGCATAGGGGCTATTCCTGAGAATGCTCCCTGGCAGATATCATCTCGTAGGATTTCTTTTGAAGAGGGTACAGATAGTGATGACCCTCAAGAGGACCACAGAAGTCTCAAAGGTGTGAAAAGGGCTAATTTGTTCTTGAAGTACTCTGGCTCATTTTGTCTGATGACCTTGAAAATCAAACAACCCATTTGCAAACATTGCCCTCAAGGGAATACACATTGATTGGAAAAAAAAATGTTCTCATCCTGTTTTACGCTAACCCAGAGGCATGCCCAGATTTTTAAAAAGTGCTCAGTTTGGCCAGGGCTTTACAGGAGGGACTGAGGGCAAAAATAAACAGAGCAAACCTGCTTTCACATGGAAGTGGCAACTTCACAACTTCCACGTGCAGATGCTGCTGATTCCACATGCATCTGTCCAGTTTTACAACCCTAAACGCTGTAAGTGCAGCCAATTAAGTTGGGAGGCTGCAATTTTTATTTTTCTTCATTTTGGCTGTGGAACTAAACAGTGCAAGATTAAAGAGAATGACTCCATTAATCCTTCATATAAAACCCTGGGCAAAGTTAGCACTTAAAAAAAATCTGTTCATGCCTTTGGGCTGGCATAAAACATAACGGGAAAAGGAGGAGAAGTTATGGATACAATATATTATGAGTGGAAAGAGCGGGGGAGGAAAATTACAAGAGGAAAATCAGTGTCCCTCATTCACTGTTCATATCATCCACTTCCCCTCCATTAACTTTTATGCCTTTCCCCTGCAGCCCCCCCCCCCCCCCAGTAGCCACTGGCCACAACCTTGCCAAACTTACGGTGTTTTAAGTGTAGGCATGTACTTGTAACTGCATTACAATTCAAGATTCAAGCAGAGTAAAGGCAGCTACATTGTGTTTGAATCTGACTTCTTTCATGTGAGTTTAGCAGCTATGCACCTCACTGAAAATTTATCACAGGGGATAATAAAGGGCAAAATTTAAGGTCAGATGTCTAAAACCTGCACTCAGCTAAATGGAGGTATATTCACATAATACCAACTTTCCCTAGAAGTTCTGTGGACGTCTACTGCTCATGTTTTAATCATCAGGCATGTTGCAGCTGTCTTATGGCTTGAATTGGGGTAGATCCTGCAGGAATCTTACTGGACCCCTTTACTGCTGTAAATTTCAGACAGTGAGACAGCTGCAGCACACCTGGCAACAGACTCCCACGTGGCTTTGAGGGATCATTGCACCTAGCTTGTAGATGCATTATTCTGTATTTGCAATTGTAATCAGACCAATGAATAATGAGGACTTTAAAAGGTTCTTGGTCAAATTAGACAGATTAATAGCCTAGGCAAAGGAGATTTAACAGAGACAAATTATTATTAGTGGAAGTACATTATTTTCATATAGTGTTGATAATCCACAACAAGTGTTCTCTTGTTACAAGCAAATTTGCTAAATGACAGAAACTGGAATAAATCAAAGAGTATAGGTGTTTAGTTAGGAGAGTCACAAGGGATGGAAAATGCTTAACAGAATTCAAAAGAATGAGGAATGGAAATGACTTCAAAGGGTTTGTAAAGAGAAGTAAAGGCTGCCCAGAGCAGACATACTCTCAGGGGAAGGATGCGGAAGGGACTTGAAAGGTGATTCTATAACCAGGGACTGCATCAGTGGAATAGGAAGGACGGGGCGGTGGGGGCGGTACGCCCCGGGTGCACGCTGCTGGAGGGTGCAGAGAGCAGCCGCGTGCCTGTCGGCTCCGCTGGTTCCTTGCTCCCTCTGCCCCGGAAGAGGTTACTTCCTGTTCCAGGGCAGAGGGAGCAAGGAGCTAGTGGAGCCGACAGGCGTGCGGCTACTCTCTGCACCCTCCAGCAGCCAAGGGGGGGGGGGGGGTGTCGTGCTGCACCCTGGGGGGGGGGGGGGACAGACGCCGTTGTACCCACGGGGGGTGTGTAGCGGCGATCCACCCCGGGTGGCAGCCGACCTAGGATCGCCACTGGACTGCATTAACACATCACTTGTGCGTGTAGGTGAACAGAATAAATACCACCACTTTCACGATAAGTGTAAACCTACATGCACTGATTTATTAACCACCTTTATGAAGAGATTCCCACAAGGCAGTGCATGTACAGCAGGTAGAGTTTAACATAAAACTTACAATTTTGTTAACAGCATAACAATAGTAAAATGACTAAATATAAATACTAATGATGGAAATGGTGAATTGAAACTTAGTAATATGATTAACATGATACAATATCAGAAATATACACATCTAACAGCATTGTAAATCAATCACATAACAGAAATATGATAAATGTCAGTACAATACAAACAGTACCATAATAGACGGCATGGAAGAACATTCAAATAACACAGATATAATATGACGTCAGATAAGATTAATGAAACACCTAATAAACACATATTAGAACATTTGAATAACATGGATATGATGCAAATGTTGTTCCTACAACACAATGAAACATCTTACTATATAGCCAGGGTCGAAGTGCAGATATATAGATGGTGACAAGATGGGTAGTATGTAGTCGATTGCGATAAATAGATGGATGGCTAAACTGAAGGCAAAGTTCTATATACACCTAAACTAGATATGAGGAACTGGTCTAAGGTACAGGGTGTGCAGGAAGCATGCATACGTGGTAGGAAAGCGACCACATACTATACTGTAAAAATGCATGTAAGTGACACAGCACTTAAATGCGGGGGGAGGGGGGGTGTTTCACACGGGCTGAATATGGGAGGGGCATGGGCCACGTTACTATTAGTTATACGCATCATTTCTACATTTTTTTTAATTTATAGTTTACAATATTATTTTCAAGCTTACATTCTTGAAAGAAAGTGATAGACATGAAGAATTTTTTTTAAATTAAATTACTTTCTTTAACTATTACAAATATTTATTTATTACATTTCTACCCCGCGCTTTCCCGCTCATCTCAGGCTCAATGCGGCTTACATAGTAACACGAGAATACAATCTGTAGTATCAGAATCAACAAAGGAGGTATGTGGTAGGACAAACGAACAAGGAGTAAATGGGATAGAAGAGGTGTGAGAGAAAGGATAGGGAATAGGTAAGGAGGTGGGGCGATAAAGGAGAAGTCGGGAGTTTCCAATTTCACTCAAGTCCTCAATTATGGATTCCAAAATCAAAACAGAGGAATTAAATGAAAGAAAAAATCAGAGGAAACAGCATTTGAGAAAAGACTGGTGTTACATTTTTCTTTTATAAAGCTCCAGAAGTTGTCTTGGAGGCGATGAGTTGTTGAGAGCTGAGAAGGGTCCATAAAAGTACGTTTAGTGGTACCAAACCTTATTATGCACTTGCAGGGGTATCTCAAGAAAAAGGTACCACCTGCTTGTATTACTGCTGGTTTCATTATGAGAAATTGTTTCCTTCTTCTTTGGGTTTCTCTTGAGAAATCCGGAAATAAGGAAATACGTAAACCCCAAAATGGCTTTTCCTTACGTTTAAAAAACATCTGGAATATCCATTGTTTGTCTGGAGGTAAAGCCACGGTTGCAACCAACGTCGCAGCCTTGGCCAATTCAGTATCGGATGTCTCTAAGAAAGCAGAAATATCTAAGTTCTCCCCTTCCTGTTGTTGTTCCGTTAATTTTTGAGGCAAGTAGAAACCCCTTGTAAAGGGTGGTAAATTTGTCTCAGGTATATTTAAATTTTCTAATAGATATCTTTTTAGCATCAGCAGGTTTTACCATTGAAATAAAAGGAAAATTAATAAAACGTACATTTTGACTCCTTATATAATTCTCAAAGTTTTCAGATTTTAATCTCAGGTTGGAAACATCTTTCAAAATTGAAAATTGTACATTTTCCATTTTCTTTAGTCCTTGTTCCATTTTGTCAATTCTAGGAGTCATTTTATCATATTCTGTTTTTTGCTTTTCAATCTTTTGTTCTATCATATTTATACGTTGAGTCTAATTAGCTGTTTGAGAAAGGAACATTTGCCCCAGCTGGGACATAAGATCTTGTATAGTGAATCTAATGTTACCTCTTTCGGTTTGGTGGTAAGACCTCTAGGAAACACGATCTCCTGCTCATCTTTCTTCTCTCGAGTGGCCTCTAAATCCTCCTCAGCTACTGCAATCGGACAAGTTTCATCCGGAGGTATTAATAACCTCCTTCCTCCCGATTCAAAACGCTGTATCTAGGTCCCCGGCGAAATCGGCACCAATTCACCCAGCTGGGAAGGCATCATCACTCCTAGAAGCGGGGAACTTGTTACCGTTGGCTGTGGGGGCGGAGCTTTTTCTTCGGGACTTAGCGTGGTATCAGGCCCGAAAGACGCTGAAAGTTCCTCTAAATCGCCAGCGCTTTGCCTCGAGCCGCTCCCGATCTCTTCTCCAGTCCTCTGCAGCTGCACAAACCGATCCATCGGTCCAGGAATTGTGGAAGGGAGTTGGGGGGCTTAGGCATCACAAGGTAAGGCTATGCTGCAGCTAAACGCAAATGCGTGCGGCCATCTTGGAATCCCCTCATTTCTACTACTACTACTATTTAACATTTCTAAAGCGCTACTAGGGTTACGCAGCGCTGCACAATTTACATAGAAAGACAGTCCCTGCTCAAAGAGCTTACAATCTAAAGGACAAACGTACAGTTAGTCAAGTAGGGGTCATCAAATTGGGGCATTCTAGATTTCCTGAAAGGTATAAAGGTTAGGTGTCGAAAGCAACATTGAAGAGGTGGGCTTTGAGTAAGGATTTGAAGATGGGTAGGGAGGGGGCTTGGCGTAAGGGCTCAGGAAGTTTATTTCTACATTTACATGATGATGATTAAGCCAGGTCAATGACTGGAGTAACTGCAGGTTGCCTAGATTTTAGGTGTGTCAATGCTGAGCTACACTAATATCGTATAGCAGGCTCTTAAATGGAGGTGCCCACTAATAGAACTGCCCCGTTGATGCATAATACTACAGATAGAAGAATTCTGAATACAATTCTGAATAATAACTGGAAGGATGTCTAGGATGATAAGAGGTGGCCCAACCCAGATAGAAGATTAGCAGATGGTGCAAATGTTTTCTCTAAGCTGTGCGGGAGTTGCCATTTTGCTGCCAGTAGGGGGTGGTACTGAGCTGCGGGAACATCCATTATAAGACCTCTCTGTGTGAGCAAGTCAGCCGCTTCTCCCTGGGACATCGTGACTCCACCCCAGGTGACATCATCAGGGGGTGTTCAGAGTACACAGGGAGGAGCAGTGCGCCAGAGGCATGCACACCAGAGGAGGCGCGCCGACTCTGTCACACCAGTGAAGGAGCGAGACAAAGGAGCTCCTTTGTATGCTCTTTCATGCAGACTTTGGGCAGTTTTGAACCAGGGCTTTTTTTGAGGGGGTACTTGGGGGTACTGAGTACCGGCACCTTTTCCATTGTCTGCTAAAATTGACCCATGGACCCCAAGTTTTAATGAAAGAGCTCAGGCTCTACACATCAATTCTGCCTTGTCATAGAGTCTATGACTGGTTGCAGGGGGCCTGGCTATTGTGGGGTGGGTCCCTCAGTGATCATCCCACCCTTGAAGGGTGGCCTGGCATTTGAGTACCAGCACCTTTTTTGCTAGAAAATATGCACTGTTTTGGACACACTGTAGATTCTTGTGAAGAAGTCAAAATATTGTGAACATGTGTCTGACTTGTAATCCAGAATTAGTTGGAAGGGGAAGATATGGAGATTTAAATTTTCAATCACGTAGGAGAAGAATAAAGCACAGAGAGCTGATCACTGTAGGTACTTGTATTGATGTTAAGCATGTTGGAATGTAATTGTATTTTACATGCATTGCCTGTCACCTATTATTTCTCTGTGATTACTCTGTGACCTCTGATGTGAATTACTTAGAGAGGTCACACTGCTATGCAACTTCCTGTGGGGGTTAGACACAGCAGATGCAGCAGATGCAGCACATGGAGCACATGGAGCTCATGATCTCTCCTAACCTGAGAGGATCTATGGTGGTGTGAGCATCCATTACCATCTAAGCACATGGAAGGAGCTGATAATACAAATGTATAGTAATATGTATATATAAGCCTGTCTGATTATAATCTAACTACAAACTGTGAGTAAACAGATGTTTTGTTACTTCAACTTTAAAGTGACTCAGCAGTGAATTATTCAGGGGTGAATGAGAGAGAGATGAAGAAAGAAATTAACATTTCTAAAGCTGAAGCTGTGTGTACTAAAATCTGCTAATTATTTACTACAAATAATCCAACAAAAGGGTTATGGGCCCAGGGGCCAGGAATTGAAAAAGAAGAGAAATATTACCAGGCAGAAAAAAAGGCCACATTTTTCTCTTAAGTTTTAAAGGAAAGATTCAGTCTGTCTCTCTCTCCCCCCACACAGCAGACAGAAGGCTAAGAAAATGGCTGAGGGAAGAAATTCACCATTGTTCTATTCTCTAAAGGTGCCTAAATTAACTGAGTTTAATTATCGGCAGTGGGAACTAAGATTCATATGTCTCCTTCGAGCAAAAAGATTAAATATATGCTTAGACCAAGACAGAACAGATGAAAATATGGCTGAATGGGACAATGCAAACTATTATGTGAAGTGCATGCTTTTGGAAGCTCTCTCAGAGAAACAAGCCATATTAGTGGAGGGAAAAGATACACCAAAGGACATTTTATATAAACTGAGAACTATGTATGCAACTACATATGCAAAGCAGCAACCAATTTGGCTGGCAGAGTTGAATGAAACCAAATTAAGGGATAAAAGTAAATGTAATGATCACATTATGCATCTTATGTCTTCATTTCAAAAGTTAGAACTTTCTGGAATTCCCATGTGTGATGCATTGAAAAGAGCATTTCTTTTTACCTCACTATCAAAGAAGTTTGATGTTTTTAGGTCTGTAAATGAGGCCATTGAAGGGCAATCTTTTGAACAGACAACATCAAAACTAAGGCAGGAATGCATAATAAATGATTCTGAGGAGATGTGTTCTCAAAGCAAGTCAGAGAGAAATGAAACAAATTTCTTGGCAAAGAACAGAGGAAGGCGGAGCTATGGGAAAACTCCACCCAAGGGCAAGCTGATTTGCTACTCATGTGGAAAGGAGGGACATGTATCTAAATGGTGTAAGGAAACACAAAACACTCCCTCTAGCTCACCTAAGCCAATGGAACTAAAGAATTTTCAAACCAGGAAATGTATGAAGGACAAAGATAAACACAAGGGCTTTCTAATGGCAGAAAAATCTTTGACTATGGTAAATAATAATTCAAATGAAAGTACTTGGATTTTGGATTCGGGGAGCACATGCCATTTAACCAATTGTAAGAATTTCTTTCAGGAAATGTGTCCAGAGGAAGGTATTCTTAAAACTGCAAACGCAGGGACTGCTAAGATCCAAGCAAAAGGTATTGGATTCTTAAAATGCAAAGTGTCTAATGAAGTTAAAGAAATTCCTGTAAGTGATGTCTTGTATATTCCCCAAGCAGTTTGCAATATGCTTAGTGTATCTACATTAGATAAGAAGGGATTTGTGATTCATTTTGAAAACAGTAAGTGCACAATCTCTAAAAATGATGAAGTGTATGCTGAAGCTTTTATGCATAATGATGTTTATAAGCTGAACATTTCAGGTGAAGCCTCACATATGGCGCAAGTAAGGAAGAATGATGGTAAATGTAGTCCGGAAATCTGGCACCGCCGCCTGGGACATCGTGATTCTAAGGTGATCCAGGATCTTTACAGTAAGCAACTAGCCACTGGCATTCAGATAAGTGCAGATGCTGGTAAAATGGAGAAATGCATAGACTGTGTTACTCAAAAAGGTGTGAGACCCTCATTTCCTGCATACACAGGAAATAGGAGTAATAAAGTACTGGACTTAATACACAGTGACTTATGTGGACCGTTTAATATCCCATCATTGGGAAATAACAGATTTGTGCTAATATTCTTGGATGATTTCTCCAGATATTGTGTGGCCTATTTGCTGAAAGAAAAAAGTCAAGTCACAGACATGCTGAAGAAATATGTAGCCATGGTGAGCAATAAATTTGAAAGAAAACCAAAGGTTCTTCAGACCGACAATGGTGGTGAGTTCACTTCACAAAGCATGCGCACATTTCTAGAACAAGAAGGCATTCAGCATATCACAACAGTAGCTTATACACCAGAGCAAAATTCTGTTGCAGAGAGAAAATTTAGGTCACTTGTGGAAATGACCAGATGTATGCTGTCAGATAGCAATCTCCCTAAAAGACTATGGGGGGAAGCCATTCTCACAGCAGTGTACCTACAAAACAGAATGCCAACTAAAGGCGCTGAGCGCACACCACATGAGACATGGCATGGTAGGAAGCCAACCTGTCACACATAAGAACATTTGGAAGTACAGCATATGCTCATGTACCAAAGCAAAGAAGGCATAAGCTGGATTCCACAACAGAAAGGGGCATTTTAGTTGGCTATGCTCCAGGACACAAAGGATATAGAATTTTGAATCTGAAAACTGGCATTGTTGGCATAAGACATGTTACATATTTTGATGAAAACAAAAGGGTTGATAAAGGCTGGATTATCCCAGATGAGCCTTATCATCCAGAATATGAAACTAGAACCATAATAGACATGCCAGTGTATATAAATGCCATACCAAGGCAGATGTCTGAAAGCAACTCATCTGTATCTAACGAGGAACAGGCAGAGGAAACAGACACAGAAAGGATCATTGAAGAAGACAGTACAGTTGGAGAAGGGGAATCAATTGGAGAAGAACTCTCAGATTTTGAGGATGCGGAAAGGTCAGACCAACCTGTTGTCAGACGCTCATCCAGGGAAAAACAAAGGTGTTCCACCCCCAAGACTGTCTTACTTAACAAAGTCAGCAGAAGCTCAAGAGCCCTTAACATGGGATGAAATTGAGAAAATGTCAGCAGAAGAAGCTGCTGAATGGCATAAAGCTGCACAAGAAGAAATTGATGCATTGGATAAAAATAATACTTGGATTCTTACAAAATTACCTCCTGGCAAGAAAGCTATAGGATGCAAATGGGTATTCAAGTTAAAAAGGAATGCACAAGGAAAAGTGGAAAGGTATAAAGCCAGATTAGTGGCAAAGGGATATCTTCAAAAATATGGAGAAGATTTTGATGAAGTGTTTGCACCTGTAGTGAAACACACGACAATAAGAACACTTCTGAGCATTGCAGTCTCAAAAGGCATGCAAGTCAAACACATTGATGTGAAAACAGCATTTCTTCACGGAGATATAACTGAAGACTTGTACATGGAACAGCCAACAGGTTTCATAAATACAAAACAAAGACAGCTAGTGTGTAAATTAAACAAAGGTCTTTATGGATTAAAGCAAAGTGCAGAATGTTGGAATGATAAATTGCATGAAATATTGACAAATTTGGGATTTAAGCAAGGTGAAGCAGATAAATGCTTGTACACTAGGTGCACAAATGGACAATATGCATACATTTTAGCTTTTGTTGATGATCTGCTCATTGCAAGCAAAAGTGAGCAAGAGTACAAGGACATTGTAAAGTGTTTAAACCACAATGTTGAGATAAAAGAACTTGGTAATGTGTCATACTATCTTGGTATAGAAATTGAGAAACAAAATGATGGTTCTTATCTTCTAAGCCAGAAGCAGAAATAAATGAGCTTATTGAAAGTTTAGGTATGCAAGATGCCCAAGTTGTAAGCACTCCCATGATCACTGATTTTCTGAAGGATGAAACAGTAAGAGAACCTTTACCAGATAACATCCAATATAGATCAGCCATAGGTAAGCTTTTATATCTAGCTACCACATACAGGGCTGATATAGCAAATGCAGTAGGAATTTTGAGCAGAAGGGTCAGCTCACCTACCAAATCAGATTGGACTGCAGTTAAAAGGATGGTAAGGTATTTAAAGGGTACCATTGATTGTAAATTAAAGATTTCAGCCAATAGTAATCCAAAACTAATATGTTACTGTGATTCAGATTGGGCAGGGGATCATTCTGATTATAAATCCACAAGTGGATATGTGTTTATGTATGGAAATGTACAAATTTCATGGGCCAGTCATAAACAAGTATTGTGAGTCTGTCTTCTACAGAAGCTGAATATGTGGCCGTATCGGAAGCGTGCAGAGAACTGATGTGGATTGAAAAACTTTTGCTGGATTTCGGAATAGCTGAAAAGAGACCAATCCAGTTAATGGAAGATAATCAGAGCTGCATCCGACTGTCACAGAATGACAAGGTTCAGTCACGCACCAAGCACATCGCAACGAAATACCACAACGTGCGAGAGTTGGTGAAAGAAGGGGTCATCAGTCTACACTATTGTCACACCAGTGAGATGACAGCTGACATCATGACCAAACCGTTACCCAGAGAACATTTTGAGGATCTGCGTATAAAGCTTGGACTTTGTATGAATAAATAATTGCATGACAGTTATGCATGAGAAGGGGTTTGTTGGAATGTAATTGTATTTTACATGCATTGCCTGTCACCTATTATTTCTCTGTGATTACTCTGTGACCTCTGATGTGAATTACTTAGAGAGGTCACACTGCTATGCAACTTCCTGTGGGGGTTAGACACAGCAGATGCAGCAGATGCAGCACATGGAGCACATGGAGCTCATGATCTCTCCTAACCTGAGAGGATCTATGGTGGTGTGAGCATCCATTACCATCTAAGCACATGGAAGGAGCTGATAATACAAATGTATAGTAATATGTATATATAAGCCTGTCTGATTATAATCTAACTACAAACTGTGAGTAAACAGATGTTTTGTTACTTCAACTTTAAAGTGACTCAGCAGTGAATTATTCAGGGGTGAATGAGAGAGAGATGAAGAAAGAAATTAACATTTCTAAAGCTGAAGCTGTGTGTACTAAAATCTGCTAATTATTTACTACAAATAATCCAACAAAGCAAAGAAATAAAATGAGTTTAAATTTGGTATTAATTCATGCTCGGTCTGTCAGAAATAAGCTACCAGTCATTTCGGATTTAATTATTGATAGCAAGATTGATATTCTTTATGTTACAGAGTCATAGTTGACTAATGAGGACCTAGTATTGGTTAATCAAATTTGTCCAGCTGGTTGTACAGCTCAGTTTCAATCAAGATTAGGTAACCGAGGGGGAGGGGTTTTAATAGTACATAGAGAGAGTCTTAATTTACAAATTGAAAAAGGTATTGCAATGAGGGACTAGAATTTTTAGTTATGACATCAAAAGTTTTAAATGTAGTTTTAATGTATGAAGCCCCAGGTGTATTACAAAAGGATTACTCATATTTAATGGAGTTGTTAGTGACTCTTAACTTGGATTGGAAGAGATCTATACTGATAGGTGATTTTAATATGGAAGCTGATCTTAGTTGTGAGGACGATGTGATTATGAAGCTTATACCTTCTCTGGAGGGTTTAGGATGCTCTCAGTTAATAACGCAGCCAACACATGTAGCTGGACATATACTGGATTTAGTTTTTTTGTTCTGAAATATTTGCTGGGTGGGAATAATTATAATATAGATTCAATATGTTTTGTCCCATGGTCAGATCATGCAGCAGTATCTGTAAACATTGAGCATGATAAGGAATTATTGCATTGTAAATTACCAAAATGGGTTACTAGGAGGGAATCTATTGAGCTTAAAGAGTTGCAATTAGAGTTAGATAAGAGCTTACAGATGTTCCTGAGGACGATATTGCTGATTCATGTGTTGCTAAATGGAATAGTATTTTATCTTATTCTGTTAATGAGTTGCATCATTCAAGCAAAACAAAGTAGGGCAAAGTCATAAAGCACAATGGTTTAATGACGAATTATGTTTGTTGACGCAAGAGCAAAGGAAGAGTGAAAGAGAGTGACGTATGCTTCCTTCAGGAGGTTCACAAGAAAATTGTTTAAAGAAATTGGTGTAATATATAGAGAAAATGCAAAGCCTCTTCTAGTACTAAAGATTTGTTTGGTACAGTTTCAAGGTTAACTAAAGATATGGATAACAAAAGCAAATTTTCTTCCTCTATTTCATGTAACGATTTTGCAGAAGCATTTAAGAATAAGGTAGATAAGATCATAGGAGTCAACTTTTCAAAATGATTGGGGGTGCTAAACCCAATGGAAATGACCACTCCTTGGGCACAGTCAAGGAGTTTGCTCAATATCGGGGGTGCTCAAGCACCCACAACACCCACAAAGTTGGCTCCTATAAGATAACAGAACAATTTGATTATTCAGTATTGCCAGGGGTGTGCTGGTAAATTTTTAACAACAGGCTCTTTCTCTGGACGTAGCCAGCTGTGCAGTTGGAAGGGCCAGGGGTGGCCGGGTGGGGGGGGGAGCAACACTTGCCTCTCTCTCCTCCCTCCCTTCGTGCGGGCACGCTAGGCATACCTTTGCTGGCAACCAATAAATGGACTGCCACCACTCCCAACGTCTTGCTCTGAGCAGCATGCTGGAACTTCTCACACATGCTCAAGAAGTCCAAGCCTGCTGCTCAGAGCTGGAAACAAGGAGCTGGGAGCAGCAGCAGTCTATTTACTTGGCTGGCAGGGCTCAGCATCCCCACCAGCAAAGTAAAAGAGAATTCAGCAGGGGGCCCAAGCCCACATTTTGGGAGCCAGTTGTTAAAGTAGCCATGGAGGGCCCTACTTTAACAACCGGCTCCCAAAATTCTTAAAAACTTAACAACCGGCTCTTCTCTCTCGAAAAGTTTGAAAGATTTGGTTGCTCCAGTTTTAGTCCAAGTATTGAACAAGAGTTTTGATTCCTGCAAGTTGAAGAAAGCTGTGGTTAGGCCATTATTGAATGATAAAAAAAAAAAAGGAGTAGAGAATCAGTGGAAACTTTTAGACCTATTTCTTCATTACCCTTTTTAACAAAGGTTATGGAAAGAATTGTATACTCTAGAATTTTAGATTTTTTTGGAAACAAATAATATTTTGGATATCAATCCATTTGGTTTTCATTTTAACCATGATACAGAAACTTTGCTCTTGTCTTTATTTGATGTGTTTCGAACTGGATTTAATGAAGGTTGGAGTTTCTTACTTGTGACATTAGACATTTATGCAGCTTTTGATACTATAAATCATGAAATTTTGATAAATAGAGCTTGATTGGTATTACTAGTAAGGTGTTGAGTTGGTTTACTTCCTTTTTTAGAGAATAGACAATTATGTGTAGCCATAGGTGAAGACTTATCAGAGTTGAAAGAGATAAAAACTGGGGTACCTCAGGGATCTTTCTTGTCTGCAGTGCTTTTTAACATATTTTTGCTGCTACTGAGCGTCTAAATTTGAATTTTAGGCTCTGTGCCGATGATATCCAGTTTCTGCTTCCAACTGATGATACAATTTATTCTTTTATTTTTTTTAGATTTTTCTCACACCTTTTTCAGTGGTAGCTCAAGGTGAGTTACATTCAGGTACACTAGGTGTTTCCCTGTCCCAGGAGGGCTCACAATCTAAGTTTGTACCTGAGGCAATGGAGGGTTAAGTGACTTGCCCAAGGTCACAAGGAGCAGCAGTGGGATTCGAACCGGCCACCTCTGGATTATCTTTAATAAACTGAGTATGATCATGTCTGTGGTGATTAGCTGGATGCAGGGCCGCCGAGAGACTGAGCCGGGCACGGGGCAAGGCCACCCCTGGGGCCCCCGCCGCCCCCCCCCCCCATCCCTACCACTGTCGTCTCACCCTCCTGCTCCCAGGCCGCCGGCACTGCAGTCCCCGGTCTCACCTGCCCACCCTTGGCTCCATCGATGGCCCCCCTCCATCTGCTACCATGACGGGACCCCCTGCATTCAAATTGACAGCGTCTCACCTCAGTGAGAAGGCGGCAGATCGCCTCCCTTCGGGCCCTCCCTCACTGTGCCCCGCCCTCGAGGAAACAGGAAGTGACGAGGGCGGGACACAGTGAGGGAGGGCCCTAAGGGAGGCGAACTGCGGACTTCACAAGGAGGTGAGGCGCTGCCGATTTGAATGCAGGGGGCCTCGTCACGGTGGCAGATGGAGGGGGGCTATCGACGGAGCTGAGGGCAGGCAGGTGAGATTGGGGACTGCAGCGCCGGCAGCCTGGGAGCAGGAGGAGAGAGACCCCGACACCAGGCTCCCCTTGGAGGCCCGGGGAATTTTGTCCCCCCTGCCCCCCCTCTCGGCGGCCCTGGCTGGATGAAGGCAAACTGTTTGAAGTTAAATGTGAGTAAAACAAAGATGATGTCACCATATGCCTCTTCAGATATACCTGAATTGTTTCAATTTGAAAGAGAAGTAATATCTCTTGTGGATAATTTGAGGGATTTGGGTGTGATTGTAGACTCTAGTTTAAGTATGAAGCTGCAATCTCAGAAAATTATGAAGAATGTGTTCTTTAAACTGCGATTGGTTAGACATTATAAAAAAAATTGTTAACTCCGCAATATTTTAGAGCAGTAGTCCAAAGTTTTGCAATGCCATGTACTGACTATTGTAACGGTTTGTTGCTTAGAATATCAAGATCTCAGTTGAAAACTCTACAAATCACATAAAACTCAATTGCTAGAGTATTAGTAGGTGCCAATAGATACGAGCAAATTTCACCAGTCCTGGAAGCCTTGCATTGGCTACCTACTGAATATCACATTACATTGTGGAAAATGAGCAAGCAGATCAGTATATTGTCCAAAATACTTTATTGAAGATACCATATTTAAGACAGTTGCCCGACACAGGCCGTGTTTCGCCCACAAAAGGGCTGCGTCAGGGGCTAGTCTGTATCTCTACGAATAACAACAATTGCAAATTGCATATCAGGACAAGGAAAAAGGAAATGCAAAAAAACCCAGCACAAACAGCGTGTCCTGTTGTGTTTCCAAATCACCAGCAAGTAGTCTGCTATCAAAGCTGGAAAAAAAAGACTGACGCAGCCCTTTTGTGGGCGAAACGCGGCCTGTGTCGGGCAACTGTCTTATATACGGTATGTTCAATAAAATATTTTGGACAATATACTGATTTTCTTGCTCATTTTCCATGTTGGATTTCGCAGATCGTTTGCCTTGCTGTTTTCTGTATCACATTACATTTACAATCATGTATTTAATATATATTTTTTAATTTTTTATTTATAACCATTTAAATTTTTACAAGCGATAAAACAACTTGCTGGAAATACAGAGACAGTAATATGTAGGAATTATTTCAATCAGGTAATTCTATTCTCTTCCTTAGACCACAAAATAGGGAGAGTGAAACAAGATAAGGAGATCAATTAAACAGTAAACAGGGAAAAAAAACCCCGTGGTATTAACCTGATTATCCCCAGATATTGCTCGTCTAATTCATTATTCCACATTGATCATCTGGTTGGCTTCTTCAAGGTCAATACGGTGTATAGTCAAATCATTTCATTGAAAAACATACTTATTGTCCAATATTAGTTAGAAATAATACATCTGATTACGTTCTTTCTCTTTTAAAAACCAGAAATCATTTAACAATACATATACTTAAGTCTCTAATTCAAATCCCACTGATTAAAGTAATCCCAGTTTTCACAGGCTTCACTCCTTTTAAAGTAATAATTTGAGGAAACATGTATTTAAGATTTAAGATTTTAACTGGTCAGGTATCGGAAGTACTGGCAGCAAAATTGCATGTGTATCAACCCGAGGTCTTTGAGATCTACACAACAGTTGTACTTAGATGTACCATCACATCGGGTTGTAAAACTGAATGAGTACAGAGCAGTTACTTTTTATGTAACAGGCCCCATTATGTGGAGCAGCCTACCATTAAGGCTTAAGTACATAAGCATCGCCATGGTGGGACAGACCAAGGGTCCATCGAGCCCAGCACCCTGACACGGACAGCAGCCAAAAGAACATGCAATTTGTCCCGCCCATCCTCGTCCTTTCGGAAATAAAACAGTTTCAATGAGAGTTTAAAAACTTATCTCTTCATACAAGCCTATGGGGTGGCAGAAGATCAAGATTAAACTGGTAGAAATAATCCGATTGGAGTGATTAGATCGAAGCCCGGGCTTACATAGTAACATAGTAACATAGTAGATGACGGCAGATAAAGACCTGCATGGTCCATCCAGTCTGCCCATGACAAACTCATATGTGTATACCTTACCTTGAATTTGTACCTGTCCTTTTCAGGGCACAGACCATATAAATCTGCCCAGCAGTATTTCCCGCCTCCCAACCACCAGTCCCGCCTCCCATCACCGGCTCTGGTACAGACCGTATAAGTCTGCCCTCCCCTATCCTCACCTCCCAACCACCACCCCCTCTTTCCCCCAACTGCTCCGCCACCCAATTTCAGCTAAGCTTCTGAGGATCCATTCCTTCTGCACAGGATTCCTCTATGCATATCCCACGCATGTTTGAACTCCGTTACCGTTTTCATCTCCACCACCTCCCGCGGGAGGGCATTCCAAGCGTCCACCACCCTCTCCATGAAAAAATACTTCCTGACATCTTTCCTGAGTCTGCCCCCCTTCAATCTCATTTCATGTCCTCTCGTTCTACCGCCTTCCCATCTCCGGAAAAGGTGCGTTTGCGGATTAATACCTTTCAAATATTTGAACGTCTGTATCATATCACCCCTGTTCCTCCTTTCCTCCAGGGTGTACATGTTCAGGTCAGCAAGCCTTTCTTTATACGTCTTGGAACGTAAATCCCATACCATCCTCGTAGCTTTTCTAATTATTATATGTTTTAATTATTATATGTTTTACTTTGTTTGAAGTTTTATGTTGTAAGAACAAATGTCTGTTTTATGTATGTACACCTTGTTAACTGCTGAGAACCTTTGGATTGTGCAGTATAGAAATCTTTTAAATAAAATAAATAGAAAAAGTACAAAGAAGGGAGACCAAATGATGAAGGGGATGGAACTCCTCTCATATTTATTTATTTATTTATTTTATTGCATTTGTATCCCACATTTTCCCACCTCTTTGCGGGCTCAGTGTGGCTTACAATATATTGTGAATGATGGAAATACAATTTGTTACAATTTGTTACAGTACTGTTATGGTTACAATACATTGTTAATGATGGAAATACAATTTGTTACAGTACTGTTATGGTTACATAGTGAGGAGTTATGTGAAGGCAAAGTGAAAATCAAAATATCATTTGGGAAAATAGAACAGTGGAATGTATCAATGGGGAAATGATAGGGTGATAGAATGTAATTTTGGAAGTAGAACAGTGGAATGTATCAATGGACAAAATATCATTTGTGGATAGAACAATGCAGTGTATCGATGGGGAAATGATAGGGCGATAGAACAATAGCAAGAGAGCATTAGGGTATAGCAATTTTATCTGAGGGTAGAGTTTTAGGTGTGGTGAAAGTACGGGGAAAAGAATTCAGAAGAGAGTGTATTGATGCATTTCTATTAGTGTATATGGAATTCATGTGTTCTGATCCTTGCAATAGATTTTTTCAAAGAGATGAGTCTTCAGTAGTTTGCGGAAGTCGGTTAGTTCGTAGGTCATTTTCAGGTTGCGTGGTAGTGTATTCCAGTAGTGCGTGCTCATATAAGGGAAGGTTGATGCATGCAGTACTTTGTATTTTATACCTTTGCACTTCGGGAAGTGGAGATTGAGGAAAGTTCGGGATGATCTTTTAGCGTTTCTGGGTGGTAGGTCTATTAAGTCAGACATGTATGCAGGGGCTTCACCGTGAATGATTTTGTGAACCAAGGTGCATACTTTAAAGGTGATGCGTTCCTTGAGTGGGAGCCAGTGTAGTTTCTCACGTAAGGGTTTTGCACTTTCGTAGTTTGGCTTTCCGAAGATGAGTCTGGCTCCTGTGTTCTGGGCAGTCTGAAGTTTCCTCAGTATTTGCTCTTTGCAGCCTGCGTATAGTGAGTTGCAGTAGTCCAGGTGGCTGAGTACGAGTGATTGCACTAGGCTGCGGAAGACAGATCTTGGGAAGAATGGTCTTAGTCTTTTCAGTTTCCACATGGAGTAGAACATCTTTTTGGTTGTGTTGTTCGCATGAGTCTCAAGTGTTAGGTGGCGGTCAATAGTGACTCCAAGGATTTTTAAAGTTTCTGAGATTGGTAGATTTAGTTTAGGTGTGTTAATAGTGGTGAATTTATTTGTGTTGTATTGGGAGGTAAGTATGAGGCATTGAGTTTTTTCTGCATTCAGTTTCATTCGGAATGCATCTGCCCAGGTGTTCATGATGTGTAGACTTTGGTTGATTTCGTTGGAGATTTCATTAATGTCTTGCTTGAATGGAATATATATTGTTACATCATCGGCATATATGTATGGGTTAAGGTTATGATTCGATAGAAGTTTTGCCAAGGGAATCATCATTAGGTTGAAAATGGTTGGTGAGAGGGGGGATCCGTGCGGAACTCCACATTCAGGTGTCCATGCAGCAGATGTAGTTGAGTTTGATGTGACCTGATATGAGCGCTGGGTTAGGAACCCCTTGAACCAGTTTAGGACATTGCCTCCGATGCCAAAATAATCAAGTATGTGTAGTAGGATTCCATGATCAACCATATCAAAGGCACTTGACATGTCAAATTGTAAGAGGAGTATGTTGGAGCCGGTTGCAATCATTTGCTTAAATTTGGTCATTAGGGTAATTAGTACTGTTTCTGTGCTGTGGTTTGACCGGAATCCTGATTGGGCATCATGCAGTATTGAGAACTTGTTGAGATAGTTTGTGAGTTGTTTGGTTACTATCCCTTCGGTTATTTTGGTTATTAATGGTATGGATGCAACTGGTCTGTAGTTAGTTATTTCGCTTATACTACTACTACTTAACATTTCTAAAGCGCTACTAGGGTTACGCAGCGCTGTACAGCTTAACAAAGAAGGACAGTCCCTACTCAAAGGAGCTTACAATCTAAAGGACGAAAAGTCAAGCTGGGTAGTCTAGATTTCCTGAGTACAGGTAAAAGGTTAGGTGCCGAAGGCGACATTGAAGAGGTGGGCTTTGAGCAAGGATTTGAAGACGGGCAGGGAGGGGGCTTGGTGTATGGGCTGAGGAAGCTTATTACAAGCATAGGGTGAGGCGAGGCAGAAAGGGTGGAGCCTGGAGTTGGCGGTGGTGGAGAAGGGTGCCGAGAGGAGGGATTTGTCCTGTGAGCGGAGGTTTCGGGTAGGAACGTAAGGGGAGATGAGGGTAGAGAGGTAATGAGGGGCTGCAGATCGAGTGCATTTGTAGGTTAGTAGGAGAAGCTTGAACTGTATGCAGTACCTGATTGGAAGCCAGTGAAGTGACTTGAGGAGAGGGGTGATATGAGCATATCGGTCCAGACGGAAGATAACACGGGCAGCAGAGTTCTGAACGGATTGAAGGGGGGATAGATGGCTAAGTGGGAGGCCAGTGAGGAGTAGGTTGCAGTAGTCAAGGCGAGAGGTAATGAGAGAGTGGATGAGAGTTCGGGTGGTGTGCTCAGAGAGGAAAGGGCAAATTTTGCTGATGTTATAGAGAAAGAAGCGACAGGTCTTGACTATCTGCTGGATATGTGCAGAGAAGGAGAGGGAGGAGTCGAAGATGACTCCAAGGTTGCGGGCTTATGATGTTAGGGCTCTTCAGCTTGGAGAAGAAGACACACCTGAGGGGGGATACGATAGAGGTCTACAAAATCCTATAAATGTATTCACTCTGCTGCTCCCCAGTATCTCTCCACACTCGTCCTTCCCTACACCCCTTCCCGTGCACTCCACTCAATGGATAAATCCTTCTTATCTGTTCCCTTCTCCACTACTGCCAACTCCAGACTTCGCGCCTTCTGTCTCACTGCACCCTACGCCTGGAATAAACTTCCTGAGCCCCTACGTCTTGCCCCATCCTTGGCCACCTTTAAATCTAGACTGAAAGCCCACCTCTTTAACATTGCTTTTGACTCGTAACCACTTGTAACCACTCGCCTCCACCTACCCTATTTTGTCTATTAGATTGTAAGCTCTTTGAGCAGGGACTGTCTTTCTTCTATGTTTGTGCAGCGCTGCGTATGCCTTGTAGCGCTATAGAAATGCTAAATAGTAGTAGTAGTAGTAGTACCCTCCTCTCTTCCTTCCCGTTCACATTAATTGATTTGATTTGCTTACTTTATTTATTTTTGTCTATTAGATTGTAAGCTCTTTGAGCAGGGACTGTCTTTCTTCTATGTTTGTGCAGCGCTGCGTTTGCCTTGTAGCGCTATAGAAATGCTAAATAGTAGTAGTAGTAGTAGGTAAATGCAAATCAATTGTTTACTCCAGTGGTTCCCAAACTTATCCTGGGGGAACCTCTAGCCAGTCAGATTTTCAGGATATCTACAATGAATATTCATAAGACATTTACTCGCACCTCCTCAACTGAATGGAAATCTCTCTCATGAATATTCATTGTGGATATCCTGAAAATCTGACTGGCTGAGGGTTCCCCCAAGACAGGTTTGGGTAAGTGATCATACTTTTACAACACATAGGACAAAATATTTTTCACTCAAAGCATAGTTAAGCTCTGGTACTCATTGCCAGAGGGTGTGGTAAAAGCAGTTAGAATAGCTGGTTTAAAAAAAACGTTGGACATGCTTTGGAGGAAAAGTCCATAAACTGTTATTAAGGTAGACCTGAGGGAAGTCACTGCTTATTCCTGGGGTTATGTATTATGGGATTCTGCCAGGTACTTGTGACCCAGATGGGTCACTGTTAGAAACAGGACACTGGGTTAGATGAACCTTTGATCAGACCAGGGGCGTAGCCAGATGGCCAATTTTGGGTGGGCCTGAGCCCAAGGTGGGTGGGCATGGAATTTGGCCCTCCTCCGGTTTGCTCCTCTCTCCACCCCTCCCTTCCCACAAACCCCAAATATTCAATGTTTGAGCTGGCGGAGATCCCCAAACCCTGCCAGCTGAAGATTTCCTCCTCCTCGAGCAGCCGACACTCTTCCAAACGGCAGCCGGCAGCACTTGCCTCAGACTGATGCAGCTGCCGGCAGGCCTTGCATGCTCAGTGCTTTTGCATGTGCGAAAACTGAGCATGTGTAGAAGGGCTGGTCTCAGCGTCAGCTCAAAAGAGCTGCTGGAGGCCCAAGGAAAGAAAATCTTCAGCTGGCAAGATTTGGAGATCCCCACCAGCCTCAGCAAGAGTGTCACAATTCTTGGTGGGCCTGAGTCCAAAGTGGGTGGGCCCTGGCTACACCACTGGATCAGACCCAGTATGGCAAATTATGCCATTTTAAACTGTTAGGCACACGTTAGAACCTTAATTACCTAGGAATATTCATCAAACAAAGGAGAAGAATAAGAGGCAATCACTGTTTATAAATATCTGAAATATGAACGTGCAGGCTAAAGAGACTATTCTGAGCCTTATATATAACACCAAGAAAATACATCTCAGTTTCTGAGCTGAAAATCATCTGCTAAGTTACAGCTAAGAAAACTTGTGGAAAAAGCTGAAACGGATCAGCGTTTCACTATGATGGTTTAGCATTTTCAATGGGTTCCCCCTCCCCCCAACTGGGCTGAAGAAGGAGGGGGAGAAGCAGGCATGGGGACCTTGAGAGGTCAGGAAAGAGGCCTAGGAAACTAAATCCAGGACAACAACCTCATTAAGATGGACAGAAATTATGCAAAACTTGGATTCAAGAAGGATGACAGGGGGCTGACTGATTTAGCTGGAACTCAACTGTGTCTTGTTTTTAATTAACAATACCCTGTATTTCATCCTTGTGAAGGAGTCCTACTAACACAGCTGTAAAATGTCATCTTGCAGCAGTAAAACATGATTCATGGAGTCATCTTTCTTGAATGCAGATAGCCATAAAGAGGCACTGCCGGCCTCTCCCTGGCATTTCCTCTCCAAACAGCAGTCATAAATCAATTATTTGATTAATAAAACTGCTGAGCTTTAGAGAAGAATCCTAGCTGGGTATATGTAGGATCACACTGGGCTGGATCAAGGCCATTAGATAGCAAAGGCCCTTGGTCTTCAATCCCAGTCCTCGAGGGCTGCCATTTTGGTCAGGTTTACAGGATATCCCTAATGAATATGCATGATGGAGATTTGAATACCTACTACTTCCATTATATGCAAATCTATCTCATGCATATTCATTAATATCTTACCCACATGAGAAATTTCTTCAAATTGTTACAAGGAACATTCACTTTCCCCAGTAACTTATCCTTTACTCTTTCAACGTTTTAACAAATCTTTATTCATTCAAGGGAGTTTTTTTTTATAGTTATTGTGAATTTATGTTTATCAAGGTAATAAATGAATAAAGATTTGTTAAAAAGTTGAAAGAGTAAAGAATAAGTTACTGGGGAAAGTGAATGTTCCTTGTAACTATTTGAAGAAATTTCTCATGTGGGTAAGATATTAATGAATATGCATGAGATAGATTTGCATATAATGGAAGTAGTAGGTATTCAAATCTCCATCATGCATATTCATTAGGGACATCTTGAAAATCTGGCTTCTCAGCAGCCCCTCTAGGTCAGTGTTTCCCAAGTTGGTCCTGGAGTACCCCCTTGCCAGTCAGGTTTTTAGGATATCCACAATGAATATGCATGAACTTGATTTGCATACACTGCTTCCATTATATGCAAATCTCATTCATGCATATTCATTCTGGATATCTTGAAAAACTAAGGGGGTACTCCAGGACTGAGTTGGGAAACACTGCTCTAGGTGTAGAAGTGAAGAACAAGGCTCTAGTCCAGGGTTTCTCAGTCCAGTGCTTGGTGAACTCCAAGCCAGCCTGGTTTTCAAGTTATACACAATAAATATGCATAAGATAAATTTACATGCACTGCCTTCATTGTATCCAAATACATCTTTTGCATATTCATTGTGGATATTTTTAAAACCCGACAGACTGGGTTGAGAAATTCTGCTCTAGAGTCCTGACAAACTTTTATCCTTGCTCACCCCTTTCAACTGTCTTTCATGCCCCTAGGCTAGTGGTTCTCAAACGTGTCCTGGGGGCTCCGCAGCCAGTCAGGTTTTCAGGATATCCACAATGAATATTCAAGAGAGAAATCTGCATGCACTCCACTGTATGAAAATCTCTCTCTCATGAATAATCATTGTGAATATCTTGAAAACCTGACTGGGAGCCCCCAGGACAGTTTTGGAAACCACTGCCCTTGGCCCTTTCTGAGATTTTCATAATTAAACTTGACAATCATGATTATTCCAACATTGCCTATCACAGAACAATCCTGTAAGAATGCTTAGATAGATATCACACTTTTAAACATTTAACTTTGTTTTAAATGTAATATATGGTGGAAATGAAAACGGTAACAGAATTCAAACACGCGTGGGATAAACATAAAGGAATCCTGTTCAGAAGGAATGGATCCTAAGGAGCTTAGCCGAGATTGGGTGGCAGAGCCGGTGGCGGGAGGCGGGGATAGTGCTGGGCAGACTTACACGGTCTGTGCCCTGAAAAGGACAGGTATAAATCAAGGTAAGGTATACACAAAAAGTAGCACATATGAGTTTATCTTGTTGGGCAGACTGGATGGACCATGCAGGTCTTTTTCTGCCGTCATTTACTATGTTACTATGACAATTTCCAAAAGCCACTTGTCCAGGTAAATTATTATATATCCAGAGAAATGGTCTATTTGAAAATGACTTGCCCTCCCTGCAGGTAAAAGTATGGTTGGTGGTTCTTTGAGATTGTTTAACTGTCAAGATCTATTGTTTTGTTTTCTTTGCACCCTCTAGAAGCTGTCATCCTAGGTGATCACCTAATTTGTTCAGGGGTCCTTTTACTAAACTGTGTAAGCACCTATGGGCGCCCAACACGTGCCAATTACGAGTTACTGCTCAGCTACTGTGTGGCCCTTGCAGTAATTTCACTTTTGGTGTGCGTCTGCTAAGCGCGTCCGAAAAATATTTTTTATTTTCTGGCACGTAGGCCATTACTGCCCGGTTACCGCGTGAGTCTTTACCGCTAGGTCAATGGCTGGCGGTAAGGTCTCAGACCCAAAATGGATGTGCGGCAATTTTCATTTTGCCGCATGTCCATTTTCGGCAAAAATGTTAAAAAGGCCTTTTTTACAGGTGCACTGAAAAATGATTCTGCGCACGCCCAAAACCCGTGCCTACACTACTGCAGGACATTCTTCAACGCACCTTAGTAAAAGGACCCCTTAATGTTTAAACCAGCCCTGAATAGATCTACTCTTTGGGATCCTGCTGCCAGGCCTTGTGAGCTGGATTATCAACTGTCAGAGACAGGGTGGATTCTGGGCTCAATGAACCAGCATGACACTTCTTATGTTTGAGAGTCCTCACCCTCTGTGCATTTGCAGTGGGGGAAACAATGTGAGGGGAAGAGTGCACAGGGAAATAACAGACACCCTAGGAAGTGTGCTGCTGTTATTCCACCTCACCCTCATGTGCACTCTACAGGAGCTAATGGAAGGTGTGGCAGAGCTGAATTCAATTTGTTAGTGCACCTTAAAAGACTTAGAGGCTCACTTTCGAAACAGAAAAATGTCCAAAAAATTGCACAGAGTGGCATTTGGACAATTCTTTCCCCAAAACATCCAAATCGCTATTTTTAAAACCCATTTTTAAGACACTTTCATATGCAGTTCATCCAGTGCACCCAAATCACAAGGCGGCACATAAGGGGTTTGCCGGGGGCATGTTAGGAACATTCAAATCCTACCTCTAACACTTGGAAGTTTTCCTGACATAGTGGAACAAAGCAAAAACGTCCAGGGCTAAAACTTAGACGTTTTCGGTTAAACCTGTTTAGGAAAGGTTGGTTGGATGGGAACAGCTAAAGGAAGTAGAACAGCAGTGGGCGAAACTGAAAGGAGCTATTTTAAAGGCGACAAACCTTTATGTTAGAAAATGACATAAGAGTAAGGCCGCTCTGGTTCTCAAACGTAGTAGCTGAACAGGTAAGGGAAAGAAAATTAGCTTTCACAAGTTACAAGAGGACTCAGAATGAGGAAGACAAGCAAAAATACCTGAAAAAGCTAAAAGCTGTCAGGAAAATGAAAAGACAAATGGAAGAAAAGATAGCTGATACAGTAAAATTGGGGGGGGGGGGGGGGGGGGGAATGTTTTTCAGATATATAAGTGACAGAAGGAAGTGCCAAAATAGTATTGTGAGGCTCAGGGCCGTGCCAACACGGTAAGCGAGGTAAGCATGGCAGGAGGGCGCCATCCTCTGGGGGGGCGCCCCGCCGCACCATGCTTACCTCGCCCTCTTTTCCCCAGATCCGTTTCCTTTTTTTTTTGTTTAAATTTACCTCTGTCCGGCGGCAGCGTAGCGTTAGTGAGAAGGAGGCGGCGCTCCCCCGCCCCGACGTGTCAGTCTTCCCTTCGCTCAGTTCCGCCTTCTTCTGACATCAGAAATGACATCAGAAGAAGGCGGGACACTGAGCGAAGGGAAGACTGTCTGACACGTCGGGGCGGGGGAGCGCCGCCTCCTTCTCACTAACGCTACGCTGCCGCCGGACAGAGGTAAATTTAAACAACAAAAAAAAGGAAACGGATCTGGGGAGAAGAGGGCGGGTAGTGTAGCGATCGTTTTCAGGGGGGGGGGGCAACTGCAGGGGGGGCGCCGGAGAGGGGGGGCCTAATGGGATACATCCGAGGGTATTCAAGGAACTTGGAGATGTTCTGGTTGCTCCGCTGTCTGACTTCTTTAATGCTTCCTTGCAGTCTGAAGCGGTACCGGAGGACCGGAGAAGGGCAGATGTGGTCCATCTGCAAAAGAGCAGAAGTAAGGAGGAGGTTGGGAATTATAGACCTGTCAGTCTGACCTCTGTGGTGAGTAAACTAATGGAAACTTTACTAAAGCGGAGGATTGTGAGGACTTGTGAATCGAACGGACTGCAGGACCCGAAGCAGCATGGTTTCATTGGAGGCCGGTTGTGTCAGATCATCTGATTTCTTTGACTGGGTGACCAAACTGTTGGACGTCAGAGAGGTGCTAGATGTGGTGGCCGGCCTCCCACTTTGCCATCTCTCTGCTCTTCAATCAATCCAAAACTCTGCTGCGCAACTCATTTTCCGCCAAAGTCACTATGCTCACATTAGCCCTCTCCTCAAATCACTTCACTGGCTCCCTATCCGTCTCCGCATTCAATTCAAACTTCTCTTACTGACCTATAAGTGCATTCACTCTGCCGCTCTCCAGTACCTCTCCACTCTTGTCTCTCCCTACGCCCCCCCCCCCCTCCTCGGTTACTCCGCTCTGCAGATAGATCTCTCCTGTCTGTCCCCTTCTCCTATATTGCTAATTCCAGACCCCGTTCCTTTTATCTCGCTGCACCTCATGCCTGGAATAGACTTCCTGAGTCTGTGCGTCTAGCCCCATCCTTGGCCTTTTTCAAGTCCAGGCTAAAAGCCCACCTCTTTGACACTGCTTTTGACTCCTAACCACTTCTTACTTGCCCTGTACCCCTCCTCTTTAATTCCCTTACCCCTTAGTTGTTCTGTCTGTCTACCAGGGGCGTAGCCACAAGCGGGCCCGGGTGGGCCTGGGCCCACCCAATTTTGGGTCAGGCCCGCCCAGCAGCAAAGTTCCTGACGGCAATTCCAGTCGCAGCGATTCCCACATGCTGCCTGCCAGTGCCGGCTGCCGCTCAATCTCCTTGCGCTACTAAGCGCTAACCCGGAAGTCTCTCCTCTGCAGGAGAGACTTCCGGGTTAGCGCTTAGTAGCGCGAGGAGATTGTTGAGCGGTAGCCGGCAGGCAGCGTGTGAGAATCGCTGCGACTGGAATCGCCATCAGGAATTTTGCTCCTGGGCGAGCCTGCAAGGAGGGTGAGATGCTGCAGCTGCATGGGGGGGGGGGAGGGGGGAAGATGTTACATGGGGGAGGGAAGACAGGGGGACACAGCAGCTGCACAGGGGGGAGGGAAGATGGAAAGATGAGGCTTGGTTGGTGGGTGAGGGAGATGCAGCAAAGGGGTGGAGGGGTGAGGAAGGGAGAAGTCTTGGCTGTGTATGAGGTGGAGGGGAGGGACACATGTTGCATACAGAGGGGATAGGTGGGGAGGGGGAGAAATGGTAGGCATAGGGGTGGAGAGGAGGGCGGAGCAGAGAAAGTTTTGTGCCCACCCACTTTGGGCTCAGGCCCACCCAAAACTGGCTGTCTGGCTACGCCACTGCTGTCTACCTGTCTTATTTAGATTGTGAGCTCTTTGAGCAGGGATTGTCTTTTTGTGTATGGTGTACAGCGCTGCGTATGCCTTGCAGCGCTATAGAAATGATAAGTAGTAGTAGTAGTGTACTTGGATTTTAGCAAAGCCTTAGACACTGTTTAGCCCAGGCAACTGACTTGGTTAAAAACTGATTAAATTTTATTCTCACCTTTTCAGTAGTAGCTCAAGGTGAGTTATGTTCAGGTACACTGGATATTTCTCTGTCCCAGGAAGGCTCACAATCTAAGTTTGTACCTGAGGCAATAGAGGGTTGAGTGACTTGGCCAAGGTCACAAGGAGCAGCAGTGGGATTTGAACCAGCCACCTCTGGATGTCAAGACTGCTGTACTAACCACTAGGCCACCCCTCTGCCCCATGGGTGGTGATAGGGGGTAGTAGTAAATAGAGTTTGCTCTAAGGAACGGGATGTTATCAGTGGTGTACCACAGGGATTGGTCCTTGGGCAGGCTCTTTTTAACATCTTCGTGAGTGATGTTGCGGAAGGGCTGTCTGGTAAAGTTTGTCTCTTTGCAGATGATGCCAAACTCTGTAATAGGGTGGGTACTCCTGAGGGTGTGGATGGCATGAGGAAGGATCTGGCGAAGCTTGAAGAATGGTCTGAAAATTGGCAACTAAGATTTAATGCTAAGAAATGTAGGGTCATGCACACAAGGGAACGATTCAGTATAGGGGGTAAAGTGCTTCTGTGTACGAAAGAAGAGCAGGACTTGGGGATGATTGTGTCGGAAGACTTTAAGGTGGCCAAGCAGGTAGAAAAGTGACGGTCAAAGCCAGAAGGATGATTGGGTGCATAAGGAGAAAGATGACCAGCTGGAAAAAAGAGGTGATAGTGCCCTTGTATAAGTCTCTGGTGAGGCCTCATTTGGAGTACTTTGTGCAATTCTGGAGATCGCACCTACGGAAAGATATAAACAGGATGGAGTCGGTCCAGAGGGTGGCTACCAAATTGGTAAATAGTCTCTGTCATAGAACATAGGGACAAGCATATAAATCTCAACATGTATATGCTGGAAGAGAGGCGGGAGAGAAGGGGATATGATAGAGGCGTTTAAATACCTCAGTGGCGTTAATGTACAGGAGGTGAGCCTTTTACAAATGAATGAAAACTCTGGAATGAGGGGGTATACGATGAAGTTAAGAGGAAACAGGCATAGGAGGAATCTAAGAAAATACTCTTTCATGGAAAGAGTGGTGAATGCGTGGAATGGACTCTTGGTAGAGGTCGTGGAGACGAGGACTGTGTCGGAATTTAAGAAAGTGTTGGACAGGCATGTAGGATCCCTTAGGAAAAGGAGGAGCTAGTGGTTACTGAGGAAGGGCAGACTGGATGGGCCATTTGGCCCTTATCTGCCATCATGGTTCTATGTTTCTAAGTCACAAAAAGGTGCCCCAAATGATCAAATGACCACTGGAGGGATTAAGACATGACCCCCTTACTCCCCCAGTGGTCACTGATCCCCTCCCCCCCCCTAAGATGTGAAAGAAACAGTACATACCAGCCTCTATGACAGCTTCAGATATTATGGCCAATCCTATTAGAGTAGCAAGCAGGTTCCTGGAATAGCCAAGTGGTTGGTGCAGTGCACAGTAGAGAGGGGTACCCAGGCCCATGACCCACTCTGTTACACTTGTGGTGGAAAGTGTGAGCCCACCAAAAACCTGTATGAGATGCACTAGTGTTTAGCACTCATATCCACAGTTAAAACATTTTGGTTTGTTTTCATATATATATATATATATATATATATATATATATATATATATATATATATATATATATATATATATTTCTTCATGATTTGTGGGCATTTTGGGGTTTAGTTCAGACATTCATTTTAGCAATAATGAGTAGCCTAATGGTTAGAGCACTAGGCAGTCAACCAGGGAAGCTGGGGTTCCAATCCTGCGAGCACTCCTTATGATGGGGGGCAAGTCACTTAACTCTCCCATTGCCTCAGGTTTAAAGTTTGAAGTATGAGCCCTTCCAGGAACAGAAAAATGCCTAGTATACCTGAATGTACACTGCTTCAATAGCTTTCTAGCCTGCAGTTCTGGAAGTATCCTGGTGGTTTGACAGGACTGTTCCTGCAGCATTGTCTTACAAAACCTTTAGGGTATGCATGGCATACAGTGGAGAGCATGTCTCCAAAGAGATCAATGTGGCTGGCCTTCACTAGGCTACAAAGGAAAAAAGGAAGGTTTCAGCCAATAACTTCTCCAGGTTTCCCTACTTCAAATGGTGGTACAGAAAGGTCATTCTCAAGGCCGGTCAAACCCAGTAAGCGGGGTAAGCACCGCAGGGGGGCGCCTGCCTTCAAGGGCGCCGCTGCACCGCCATACCACGCCACCCTTGGGGGTTTAAATCTTTTATTTACCTCCGTCCCAGCATCCGTGTTATTTCAAAGCCCTGCCCGTCCCTAGCCTTCCCTCCCTTCGTGAGTTTGTTCCCGCAGAGTCCCGCCTTCTGACGTCATTTCCTCGAGGGCGGGACTCTGCAGGAATGAACTCACGAAGGGAGGGAAGGCTAGAGACGGGCAGGGCTTTGAAATGACGTGGCCGCTGGGACGGAGGTAAATTAAAAAAGACTTAAACCACGCAGGGTGGCAAGAAGAAAAAGGGGGATGTTGGGGGGAGAAGAGGGCGGGCAGGTGGCCATAAATGGGAGGGGGATGGGGGCGAAGGAGAATCGTTGGATAGGGGCAGGGTGGGAGAAGAGAGAAAGGAGATGGGGGGGGGCGCCAACTGATAGTCTGCAGGGGGGGTGCCAGAGACCCTAGGACCGGCCCTGGTCATTCTACACAGCAAATCACATGGTTAAAAAGCCCCTTCCACAAAGATCAGAAACATAAAGCTATGCGCAGCATCAGATCCCCTGTCCCAAGTGCCTTACCCCCTACTGACAATGAGCCGCAGTGCTTCCAGGTTGCCATGGTAAGCGGCCCATAACGTTGGGGTCATTCCATCTTCATCAGGTGAGTTAAGGTCCTTCTTAGTGGCTTCCTTCAGCAGGTCCAAGTATCCATCCCGGGCTGCTCGGTGGTACTGGTCATTCATGCTGTGAAAGCTTCTGCACCACTTGCCTCATCTGGGATCAGGAAGGATTCTACGCTTCGCTTCACCAGATAAGCATGGAGAAAGTCCCGAGAAGAAACAGAACAAGTGATGCCTGAGATGGTTCTAGGATAGGAGTTCAACTGTTTTTAAGATAGTAAAAAATTAAAAAAAAAATTAAAAAAATCAGACGACAACTGCAAAGTCCTGGACAAAAAGCAAAGAAGAGGGGCCAATGACTGCAGCTAGCTTTCTGGAAAATAAACAGCAGGAAAACAGACAATGCTGGTATATAACTCCAGGGATGCAGAGATCAGGGACAGATGATACTTCCAGAGGGTGCCAGAGGTAGAGAACAGGACAGTTGATGCCTGCAGCCAAGTTTTTGATAAAAGGGAGCAGTGGACAAACAAACTGCAGAGAGCCTTAGAGCTGGAGAGAGGGGGACAGCTGATGCCTAAGCTCCGGGGTGGTGGAGGGAGAAGAGGCTAGGGGATGTCTGCAGTGTGCTCCCTGGACACCTGACACTGCAGCCAGGCAGAGGCGAGGAGGATCCTGTGGAAATGAATACACACAGACAACCTCTAGGTCCTAGTGTCCCTTTATTTCCAGGACACCTGAGACCATCAGGTCAGAAAAGAATGCCACACAGGTCACAACCTGCTCTGAGTGATCCTGAGGCTTGTGGGAGAGGATAGGAAAATATACTCCACCTCCTTTACCCTCTTAACTTTCAATCTGCTACTGAACCCTATGATTCTTTAAATCAAACACCTCTTTTTTCAGTATTAATATTTACATAGTAACATGGAGGGGAATAATCGAACGGCCCCGGCTATCTCTGTGGCCGGCTCCGCAAGCAGGCGGTGCCAACCGTATTTTCGAAAAAGATGGCCGGCCATCTTTTTCTTCGCTAATACGGTTGGGCCCGGCCAAATGTCAAAGATGGCCGGGTTTGAGATGGCCAGCATCGATTTTTGGTGATAATGGAAACTAATGCCGGCGATCTCAAACCCGGCCAAATCCAAGGCATTTGGTCGTGGGAGGAGCCAGCATTTGTAGTGCACTGGCCCCCCTCACATGCCAGGACACCAACCGGACACCCTAGGGCGTACTTCTAAAAATTAAAAAATGAAATAAAAATAGCTCCCAGGTACATAGCTCCCTTACCTTGTGTGCTGAGCCCCCCAAATCCCCCCCAAAACCCACTACCCACAACTGTACACCATTACCATAGTCCTTAGGGATGAAGGGGGGCACCTACATGTGAGTACAGTGGGTTTTGGGTGGGTTTTGGAGGGCTCCCATTTACCACCACAAGTGTAACAGGTAGGGGGTGTATGGGCCTGGGTCCACCTGCCTGAAGTGCACAGCACTCACTAAAAACTGCTCCAGGGACTTGCATACTGCTGTCAGGGAGCTGGGTATGACATTTCAGGCTGGCATAGAGGCTGGCAAAAAAGATTTTTTTTTTTTGGGTGGGAGGGGGTTGGTGACCACTGGGGGAGTAAGGGGAGGTGATCCCCGATTCCCTCCGGTGGTCATTTGGTCAGTTGAGGCTCCTTTTTGAAATTTGGTCGTGAAAAAAAGGGACCAAGTAAAGCCGGCGAAATGCTCGTCAAGCCTGGCTTTTTTTTTCCATTATCGGGCGAAGCCGGCCATCTCGTGAGCACCGATTTGGCCGGTTTCAGGAGATCGCTGGCCATCTCCCAATTTGTGTCGGAAGATGGCCGGGGATCTCTTTCGAAAATGAGCTGGTGTATCATGTTAGTCCTACTACTACTACTACTTAACATTTCTAGAGCGCTACTAGGGTTGCGCAGCGCTGTACAGTTTAACATAGAAGGACAGTCCCTGCTCGAAGGAGCTTACAATCTAAAGTCCTATTGCTAGGTTTCAATTTGCCAGTTCCAAGTTTACTTAATTGATTGTATTTATGTTTATATTTAGTCATTTTACTATTGTTATAATGTTAACAAAATTGTAAGTTTTATATTAAACTGTACCTGCAGCACTTGACCTTGGGTGAACCTCTTCATAAAGGCAGTTAATAAATCCCAATAAATAAAGACATGAAGCTGGAAGCATAAATTATTTGACTACTAGTAAAAAAGGCCCGTTTCTGTTATAAATGAAATGGGCCCTAGCAAGGTTATATTGATTAGTTGTTTTTTTGTTAACCAAATAGTTAATATTAAAGTATTGTAATGAGATGGAGTAATAGTGAAGGGTGTATAATGAGGAAGGAGGAGGCCCTGTGTAGGGCCACAGGTGCGGTCATCGTGAGAGAGTGTTTGTGAGACAGACTGTGTGACTTTGATAGTGAGTGTATGTGAAGACTGTGTGAGTCTGATAGTGAGTGTGTGACAGAGGAGTTCCATGACCCCCTCCTTCCCTTGCTGTCCATCCGTCTGATGTCAGAGAGTGTGTGTGCAGGACCACAGGGGCGGTCATTGTGACAGAGTGTTTGTGTAAGAGTGTGTGTAAGACAGAGAGACAGACTGTGTGTGTCCGATAGTGAGTGTGTGTGAAGACTGTGTGAGTCCGATAGTGAGTGTGTGTGAGAGAGAGACGGATTGAAAGAGTGTGTCTGTGTCTGTGTGATAGAGACTGTGTGTTTGTGTGACAGAGAGATTTGACTATCAGGCCCAATGTTTATAACATTCTAGGCAGTCCTGAGGGAGTAAACAGAATGGTAAGTGCTCCAAAAAAGCTGGAGGAATGGTCAAGCACTTGGCAGCCATGTTTTTAAAAAAGAGCTAAATCATGCATTTGGGAAGCAATACATGATATGAGGGGGGGGGGGGGAGGGGGCACAGAGACAATGGGTGAGATATTCATGTGTCCCAATCAGGAGAGAGACCTTGGGGGTGATCATAGTTGATGATCTCAAGGTATCAAAAAACCGTAACAGGGTATTAGCTAGAGCCAGAAGGATGTGAAGGTGCATAGGAAGAGATACAACGGGTAGAAAAAGCAGGAGGAGGTGATAACACCTTTAGAGAATGACACGGGGACAGGGACGCACAGTAACCATGGCAATGGGAACTGGGTTAGAGCTTACGGGGATGGGGACAGATCCCACGGGGACGGGGCAGGGAGAAGACAGAACCCACGGGGATGGGGACAAACTTTTCACCGTGTCATTTTCTACTTTGAAGCCTGTTAATGAACCGGACTGTTATTTATGTTTGAGTGATGTAGACAACGATATATTGATTTTTTTTTGGAAAAACAAGCAAACATGCTGGCCACAACTAGCAAAATTTGCATGAGGGGATCCTGTACATCCTGCTACCAGCACATCTTCTAACAAGACATCTTCTATTGCAGGAAGGACTGTGGAAGACAGGAGAGCTAGACTGAATCCTGAAATTGTTGATGACTTCTCTTATTCATCCACAGATTAAAAATTCATAACAGTGCTTCATAGGGCATATTTCTCCCCTCTAGGGCTTACAGAACGGGTTGAATTTTGTACCCCTGGATATTTTAACAGGGTGAATTAGGATTCCTTGGGGTAGTAGAAATCAGCTATTGTTGAGGTTGGAAGGTTAGAGGGTGGTGGTGAGGAGGGCTATTTTAGCTGCTCATTGTTATTGTTTTCTGTTTGTAATTTATACACAATAGTTGCACAGCATATTGTTCCTTTTTATACTTTAATAAAAAGATTTAAATATAAAATCATAATTGTTCGAGGCTTCTGTAGCTGAGGACAGAGCTCATGGGGACAGGGCGAGGACGGGGACAGAACCTGTGGGGTCAGGGCGAGGATGGAGACAGGGCCTGCAGGGATGGGGCAGGGACGGAGACAGAACCTGAGGGGAAGGTTTGGGGACAGAGACAGGACCCACAGGGATGGGGCGTGGACGAGGACCAACTTTGTTCCCGTGTCATTCTCTAACCCTGTACTAATACCCATTAGTGCCTCTGCTTGAATATGATGGTGTCCAGCTCTGGAGGCCATATTGCCAATATAAACAGTGCTGAAGTGGTCCAGAAGTGGAGAATCCAAATAATGCACAATAAACAAGCATTTTTAAATGGAAAGGAAGCTTTAGGAAGGAGAGGCTAGGGTAGGAGGCTCCATGCGTGTCATCTCTGAAGCAACTTCAGAAAACATTTCATGCACAGAGGGTGGTAATGTGGAAGCAAAACAGAGCAGATCAGACAAGCAAACTTAATTGATAAGGTAAACACTTCAATAAAAAGTGCCCCACACAGGCTGTGTTTTGCTCTATGAAAATATGGTGATACACAGCAATAGAGAAATTATGTCTTAGTTGCCAAATATGATAAATGGTCAAAAAACTAAGGCACAATTGTAAATTAAAAAAAAACTCCGCATACAAGCAACTTCAAAGACAAAACCTCACTCTAGTAGATGACAGCGTGTAGAAGCACCATTCAATATTGTTGTGTATCAACACATTTTCATAGAGCCCCTGATGCAGCCCTTTTGGGGATGAAACACAGCCTGTGTCGGGCACTTTTTATTGAAGTGTTTATCTTATCAATAAAGTTTGCTTGTCTGATCTGCTCTGTTTTGTTTCCACGTTGGGTTTTGTGTATCGTCTGCCTTTTTGTTTTCTGGGATCAGAGAGTGGTAATGTCATGGAACAGCCGTCAAGGGAAATGGCTGAGGTAAAAGCAATGGCTTTCATAAGTACATAAGTAATGCCACACTGGGAAAAGACCAAGGGTCCATCGAGCCCAGCATCCTGTCCACGACAGCAGCCAATCCAGGCCAAGGGCACCTGACAAGCTTCCCAAACGTACAAACATTCTATACATGTTATTCCTGGAATTGTGGATTTTTCCCCAAATCCATTTAGTAGTGGTTTATGGAATTGTCCTTTAGGAAACCGTCTAACCCCTTTTTTAACTCTGCCAAGCTAACTGCCTTCACCACGTTCTCCGGCAACGACTTCCAGAGTTTAATTACGCGTTGGGTGAAGAAATATTTTCTCTGATTTGTTTTAAAATTACTACCCTGTAGTTTCATCGCATGCCCCCTAGTCCTAGTATTTTTGGAAAGCGTGAACAGATTCTTCACATCCACCTGTTCCATTCCACTCATTATTTTATATACCTCTATCATGTCTCCCCTCAGCCGTCTCTTCTCCAAGCTGAAAAGCCCTAGCCTCCTTAGTCTTTCTTCATAGGGAAGTCGTCCCATCCCCGCTATCATTTTAGTTGCCTAGGATAAGCACAGAGGATCCCTCGCTAGTAAAGATTGATAGTTCTATGGCTTTTATTTACCATCAGATTCTATGTTTATATGTAAGACTTCACTCTACAATCTGAGATTTGTGACAAGGGCAAAAAAAATTCTAATTTGATGTAGGCAATCAGAAGTGTCAAATAAATACATCAATAACTATGAACAGAGCCGGCTCGTGAGGTTTGGGAACTCTTTCCCAATTTCTGCCCTGAGCCTCAACATGTCTAACACCAACCCTGACATATATTAGCTGCTACAGGAGAATCAAAGCTTCTGAAAGTTAATGTTGAAACGTCCAGTGGCCATAACTGAACAATACAATACTTGCTTGATTTGTCTTTTATACGAATTGATAGCACTTATCTGAAATGACAATTTGCCTCAATTCCCTGATACCCAACTCTGTGCCAAGTTTCGTTTCTCAAAAAACTGTATCAGGGACCAGAGACTCATCACACTCCACCCAAGAATATTTTGTGTATCTGCCACTTTCTTGCAAACTGCAGACTAGTGTACCTGAAAACAGTCTTATCTGTATACATCACAAGACCAGGCAAATATTTATGAAACCTCTTCCAAGGCTATTTGATAGATTTCAAACCTTTAAGACAGCCGGAGGGCAGCCTTAGTGCGGAATATTTTAAAACAAAGCAAAGGGTGCTTTCACTTCTTGCTTCCTGGTACCTTTAAATTGTGGATCCCTGCTGTGAAAAGGGTTTCAAGGGCTTTATCCTGATGCTGCTGTTCAGGGTCTACAGGTGGATGGCAGGATCCTTCTTTGTCATCGTCACAACCTTGTGAGCAGTTGTGCAGCTGAATTCTCAGGTGCACAGGATTCTGAGGAGGGCTGTAACGTGAATGCTGCTGCTATTGCCCTTGGACCTGGGATGAGACCACTGTCTCATTTCACCTGGACCATCTGAGGTAGGATTTGAACTGTGAGGAGAGATACAGCATTCTTCTGAGTCATCCAGCTCCCTGGGACTCTGTCAGCACATACGCAACGTGGAAGATAAGAAGCTGAATAGAACAGATCATCTGCAAAAAAACAAAAAAATCATGACGAACTGAGTGAAGAATCAGCAGTAGTATGGAAATTAAGACCAGTCCTGGATTTCTCATAACCCCCATCTGGATGTATTATGGGACTGGAACATTGATTTCAATGGCTAGGATCAGGGACTATACATTCCACATTGCTTTGGGGTATAAGCAGCGGCATACCTAGCTTGGTTGCCACCCAGAGCGGAGCACCCCCTCTTCCAGTTGCATCACTTCCCCCCCCCCCCCCCCCCACACCCCCAGGCAGTGAGAGGTGCATTAAGCAATCGTAGAGACACAGCCTACGTACATGTGGCTGTCAGCTCTACCGGAGCCCTACCCCAGAATAGGACGTTGGCATCAGAGGAGGGAGAAGACCAGAGCTGACAGCCATGGGCAGATAGACTATGGCTCCATAACTGCTTCATGCACCCCCTCACTGCTTGCACCCAGGGCAGACCGCACTCACTGCCCTGCCCTTGGTATGCCATTGGATGTAAATTTAAAACCACGATAGGATGAAAAGACTTCCTCCTGGAACTAGGCAAATTAGTATCGCTATTTGTGTGTTTATATATATATATATAATATATATAATACTACCTGCAAGCCCCAAAGCTATTGAAGAAGTGTACATTCAAGTATAGTAGGTATTTTTCTTAAAGAGCTCACAATCTGAGTTTGTACCTGAGGCAATGGAGGGTTAATTGACTTATCCATGATGATGATCCACAGGAGAATCAGATCTGGGTTCCCCTAGTTCTCAGCTCTCTGCTCTAATCATTAGGCTACTTCTACACCTATCTATTTGTGTGTGCAATACTGAGTGGGAGGGAGCAAGTTACAGGTCAGCGGTACACGCCTTTCTACGTCAACGGGAACTTACACCCTGGCAGGTTGACAGCTGGCATTGTGCACCCAGCTCCTGACACACCAAAAGCATAAACGTGTGAATGAGGACAACTGTACACCCTGCCATGTGTAACTCTTCCCATAAAACAAATCCAGTTCTTGCAGACTGATCACAGGGGATACAGTGAAGTTATAAGGCCACTTATCAAGCTGTTTTATTCTCTTTCCAGAAATACAGCATGGGGGGGGGGGGGGGGGAATGTTAATAAATCTGGCTTCAAAGTGCTCTTGTTGATATGGCAAATTTCATCTGAAGGGGATTTTATGACCGGAGAGTAGACAGACTGATGTAGTTTGGTCATAATTAAATCTACGGTTGAGCGCCAACTTGCTATTGAGAAAACTCTAAATCGCTATAACAAGCAAGTAAATCAATCCCCTACACAAGTAGGGTTAAATGGTCAGTATTCTCAATGGAGAAGGGTAGTTAGTGGGGTTCCCCAGGGCTCTGTGCTGGGACCGCTGCTTTTTAACATATTTATAAATGACCTAGAGATGGGAGTAACTAGCGAGGTAATTAAATTTGCTGATGACACAAAGTTATTCAAAGTCGTTAAATCGTGGGAGGATTGTGAAAAATTACAAGAGGACCTTATGAGACTGGGAGACTGGGCGTCTAAATGGCAGATGACGTTTAATGTGAGGAAGTGCAAAGTGATGCATGTGGGAAAGAGGAACCCAAATTATAGCTACGTCATGCAAGGTTCCACGTTAGGAGTCACGGACCAAGAAAGGGATCTAGGTGTCGTTGTTGATGATACGTTGAAACCTTCTGCTCAGTGTGCTGCTGCGGCTAAGAAAGCAAATAGAATGTTAGGTATTATTAGGAAAGGAATGGAAAACAAAAATGAGGATGTTATAATGCCTTTGTATCGCTCCATGGTGTGACCGCAGCTCGAATATTGTGTTCAATTCTGGTCACCGCATCTCAAAAAAGATATAGTGGAATTAGAAAAGGTGCAGAGAAGGGTGACAAAAATGGTAAAGGGGATGGGATGACTTCCCTATGAGGAAAGCAGGGCCGTGCCAACACAGTAAGCGGGGTAAGCAACACAGGGGGCGCCGACCTCTGGAGGGCGCCGCTGCGGTGCTTACCCTCGCCGCTTACCTCAGCTCCGCCCTGCTACATTCCACAAGCAGTGCTCACTTTTCCTCCAGGCCCACCCAGCGCGCCAGCGGCAGCCCCAGCAACAGCTCCCGTTACCGGCCACTGCTGCTTTTCCTGTTGAGCAGCAGGACCGGCGCTACAAAAAGAAGAAGCGCTCAGCTGACTGAGCTGAGCACTAATGACAAAAAATGTTTTTAAAAAAAGCACGGCACCGCAGGCAGCCTTGAGGCATTGGCTGCTGGCTCTGCAGGCTCCTCCCGTCTCTTACGTCACTGCCCCTGCTTCACTCCAGATGGAAGGATGGGGAGAGAAAGAGGGAAAACAGATGGAAGGATGGCAGAGAAAGAGGGAAAACAGATGGAAGGATGGGGAGAGAAAGAGGAAAAACAGATGGAAGGATGGGGAACGAAAGAGGGAAAACAGATGGAAGGATGGCAGAGAAAGAGGGAAAACAGATGGAAGGATGGGGAGAGAAAGAGGGAAAACAGATGGAAAGATGGGGAGAGAAAGAGGGAAAACAGATGGAAGGATGACAGAGAAAGAGGGAAAACAGATGGAAGGATGGGGAGAAAGAGGGAAAATGGAAGGATGGGGAGAGAAAGAGGGAAAACAGATGAAAGGATGGGAGAGAAAGAGGGAAAACGGATGGATGGGGAGAGAGACACTGGATGGAAGGATGGGAAGAGAAAGAGGGGAGATGGATGAAAGGATGCAGAGAGAAAGTGGAGAGACTGGAAGGATGTGGAGAGAGAAGGGACACTAAACAGAAAAGGGTAGAGAGATAGAGAGACACTGGTTAGAAGGAGGGAGAGAGAGAGACATTAGATGGAAGGATCAGGAGAGAGGGTAGGTGGGTGGAAGGATGGGGAGAGAAAGAGGGAAGACGCTGGATGGAAGGGTAGGAAGAAAGAGGTGGCATTGGATGGAAGGATGCAGAAAGAAAGAGGGGAGACTACTGGAAGGATGGGGAGAGAGAGGGGAGACACTGGAAGGATGGGCAGAGAAAGAGGAGAGCTGCTGGATGGAAAAGGGTAAGGCTGGAGAATAAGAGGAAGGGGCATGGGGAGAACAAGGGTGAGAAAAAGATGAAAAGCCATAAGTAGATGAAGGAAATTAAAGAATGGATAGTAAGAATGAATTAAATATGGACAGAGAGAGAGAGAGAGGCAGAAAAATATTGAAGAAAGCAAAGAAAAAGGAGAGAAAAATGACAAATGGCCAGGAAACCCTGGCAGAAGAGTTAAGCGAAAACGAAGGAAAGCAGAATCTAGAGACTGGGAGCAACACAATGAGAAAAAGTAAATGGCCATACAACAAAGGTAAAGAAAATAATTTTATTTTTAATTTAGGATAAAGTAATATGGTACCTGTGTTAATGAAGTTTCAGAGACCAATACTTCCTTCCTTAGGTCAGGCGAGGATACCGTAACAGCATTATACTGACCTGAGGCAGGAGGTTTTGGCCTCTGAAAGCTCATTGAAAAGGGTGTTAGGCTATTAAATAAATTTTCTGAAATCTGATGCACTGAAAAGCAGCACTTTACCCTGTGTGACAAATGCATCTGATTAGCGTGACTAAATTTTGCTGGGGGAGGGGGGTAGAGAGAAAATTTTGGGCTCACCCACTTTGGGTTCAGGCCCATCCAAAACTGGCAGTCTGGCTATGCCACTGGCATGGCTATGACAAAAGCAGTATAATGTACACTGTTCACACTCTTCCATGCGCCTTGGAGCCAGGCAGATCCGGGGGGGGGGGCACGCCAACTGATAGTCAACAGGGGGGCACCAGAGAGCCTTGGTACGGCCCTGTTCACACTCTTCCATGCGCCTTGGAGCCAGGCAGGTCCCGGGGGGGGGGGGGGGGAGGGGGCGCCAACTGATAGTCTGCAGGGGGGCACCAGAGACCCTTGGCTCTCCAGCTTGAAGAAAAGGTGGCTGAGGGGAGATATGATAGAGGTGTATAAAATAATGAGTGGAGTAGAACGGGTAGATGTGAAGCATCTGTTTACACTTTCCAAAAATACTAAGACTAGGGGGCATGCGATGAAGCTACAATGTAGTAAATTTAAAACGAATCGGAGAAAAGTTTTCTTTACTCAATGTGTAATTAAACTCTGGAATTCGTTGCCAGAGAATGTGGTAAAGGCGGATAATTAAGCGGAGTTTTAAAAAGGTTTGGACGGCTTCCTAAAGGAACAGTCCATAGACCGTTATTAAATGGACTTGGGGAAAATCCACTATTTCTGGGATAAGCAGCATGAAATGTTTTGTACATTTTTGGGATCTTGCCGGGTATTTGTGACCTGGATTGGCCACTGTTGGAAAAAGGATGCTGGGCTCGATGGACCTTTGGTCTTTCCCAGTATGGCAATACTTTACTGATGTACTTATGTACTAATCTTGCTGATGGAGGAAAAACCTTCCGATGTTTGGCTCTCAATGGTATAATTGCCAATATGGACACCGAGCGAACTTCCTCATTAGTCTATAAAACCTTCTCATTATTATGTGAAAATATATAATTATTTTGAATTTTACTTTCTTTTTTCTTGTACTTTTCTTTCTAAATGAACTTTTATCAATAATCAGGAACATAACTGCTCGAGGACACTTATCTTAATGAGGTATGGTTTGCTGCGGTTTGCTCTACAGAGCGCCTCCGTTTCACTTATCACTTCATCAGGAGACAAACCTCCAGTCCTCTCAGTGACGTCCTCTTAGCTCTGATCTGTCTCTTCTGAAGTTTTTTCCTCCATCAGCAAGACTGATTATTTATATAGGGGATTGATTAACTTGCTTGTTACAGCGATTTGTAATTTGGTCATATCAATTTTGCCCAAGGCATTTCCCCCAGATCCTTTTCCCACATCCTAGAGACTCTTATTAGGGCTTCATCCTTTTGCATTAGTTGGGCTGTTGCTTGTTGTTTATTTAATGTTTCTATTTTCTATTTATTAGGCTTGATATATCGCTAAATGCCCGGAAGGCCTCTGTGCAGTTTACAAAACTAAAAGAGAGAGAAGCAGAGATGAGGCCTGTTTTTTTTTAATTGTTTTGATTATATGTTATTGTTGTTTGCAAACCACTCAGAAATCTTTGTGTTGGGCAGTATGTCAAGTATGATGGTAAATAAATAAAATTAATCATCCACCCTGTCCCAGACTGAACCAGGCAGTAGCTTGGCACAAGAGACTTTGGAAAGTGGATGAGATTCATGGTACAAACATTAGCATGGACTTATTTCAGTGTTGTTATAATGGTCTGTAGTACAGTAATACTAGCAAGGCCAGCCCACCACTAGGCAAGACCAGGTAGTCGCCTAGAGCAGCAGCTTCTTGGGGATAGCGAAGGGCAGCTGCAATCAAATAAAAAAACGTAAGGATCTGACAGCTACACAAACTCAAAGAACAACCAGCTTGGGTGGAGGAGTAGCCTAGTGGTTAGTGCAGTGGACCTTGATCCTGGGGTAACTGAGTTTGATTCCCACTGCAGCTCCTTGTGACTCTGGGCAAGTCACTTAACCCTCCATTGCCCCTGGTACAAAATAAGTACCTGAATATATGTAAACCGCTTTGAATGTAGTTGCAAAACACCTCAGAAAGGCGGTATATCAAGTCCCATTTCCCTTTCCCTATTGGAGATTCTAGATGGAATGTTGCTACTATTGGAGATTCTGTTCCTACTATTTGAGATTCTACATGGAATGGTGCTATTATTGGAGATTCTAGATGGAATGTTGCTATTCCACTAGCAACATTCCATGTAGAAGCCTGCCCTTGCAGATGAGCAACACAGCCGCACAGGCTTCTGTTTCTGTGAGTCTGACGCCCTGCACGTATGTGCAGGACGTCAGACTCACAGAAACAGAAGCCTGCACGGCCGCATTGCTCATCTGCAAGGGCAGGCTTCTACATGGAGTGTTGCTAGTGGAAGAGTAGCCTAGTGGTTAGTGCAGTGGACTTTGATCCTGGGGAAGTGAGTTAAATTCCCACTGCAGCTCCTTGTGACTCTGGGCAAGTCACTTAACCCTCCATTGCCCCTGGTACAAAATAAGTACCTGAATATATGTAAACCGCTTTGAATGTAGTTGCAAAAAACCTCAGAAAGGCGGTATATCAAGTCCCATTTCCCTTTCCCTATTGGAGATTCTAGATGGAATGTTGCTACTATTGGAGATTCTGTTGCTACTATTTGAGATTCTACATGGAATGTTGCTATTATTGGAGATTCTAGATGGAATGTTGCTATTCCACTAGCAACATTCCATGTAGAAGCCTACCCTTGCAGATGAGCAACACAGCCGCGCAGGCTTCTGTTTCTGTGAGTCTGACGTCCTGCACGTACGTGCAGGACGTCAGACTCACAGAAACAGAAGCCTGCGCGGCCGCGTTGCTGATCTGCAAGCTTCTACATGGAATGTTGCTAGTGGAGGAGTGGCCTAGTGGTTAGTGCAGTGGACTTTGATCCTGGGGTAACTGAGTTTGATTCCCACTGCAGCTCCTTGTGACTCTGGGCAAGTCACCTAACCCTCCATTGCCCCAGGTACAAAATAAGTACCTGTATATATGTAAACCGCTTTGAATGTAGTTGCAAAATACCACAGAAAGGTGGTAATCAAGTCCCATTTCCCCTTTCCCCTATGACATCACAATATCAGAAGTGAGCCAAGTATCGGGCAATCAAGCCATTGTTGACATCACTGATGAGGTTGGCTCTTATTGGTGGAATGAGTTGAGGAGTAGCCTAGTGGTTAGTGCAGTGGACCTTGATCCTGGGGTAACTGAGTTTGATTCCCACTGCAGCTCCTTGTGACTCTGGGCAAGTCACTTAACCCTCCATTGCCCCTGGTACAAAATAAGTACCTGAATATATGTAAACCACTTTGAATGTAGTTGCAAAACCTCCAAAAGGCAGTATATCAAGTCCCATTTCCCTTTAACTTGCATTTTATATAGTCTATTTGTGTAACGATCATGATTGTTGAGTTTAATAATCAAAATCTTGGGGCAGGTGCAGGCTAGGGACCTGAAAGTTAATTGAGGGGGAATACATTTATTTATTATTATTACTAGCCTTTGAGCCCGTAAAACGGGCTATTATAGGAAGGGGGGGTTGAAAGGCCCGCCCCCGCTGCCGAGTTCGGCGCTGCCCCTCCCCCTCCGAATTTGCCCCCCCCCCCCCCCCCGAGCCGTCACCACCCACCTTCCACCCGGCTGGGCCCTCGCTCCGCTATTGAAACAGCGAGGGTCCGGGAACGCAGCACTGAGCTCTGCTGAGCTGCCGACGTCGGCCTTCGTTCTTCTCCTCTGCCTGTACCGCCCTCGTGTGACGTAACGTCGTCGAGGGCGGGACAGAGGCAGAGAAGAAGAAGGAAGGGCGATGTCGGCAGCTCAGCAGAGCTCAGTGCTGCGTTCCCGGACCCTCGCTATTTCAATAGTGGAGCGAGGGCCCGACCGGGTAGAAGGTGGGTGGCGGTGGCGGCGGCGACTCGGGTGGGGGGGAGCGTTAGACGGCGGTGTCCCTCCCTCAGAAATAAGCAGTACAGACCCTCTCTGTTCCGTCCCCGTCATCACGTATTGATGCGGGGGCGGGGCAGAGAAGGTCTCTACTGCGCATTTGCGAGTGAGTACGACACTCGCCTTTTATATATATTGATTATTATTGCAAATATTTCTCGCTTGTACTTTACACAGTTCAAGGCGGGATATAGTACACATACATAATACTGATATATATTAAAGACAGAAAACAAAATCTCCTTCCAGCAAAACAAATTCCTATTACCTTCATAGCTACAAAAATACACAGTAACAGCTATTTTCCTGTCAATCATACACTAAAAGCCTGAAAAAATAAAAATGTCTTCAATCACTTCCTAAAAACATTAATGTTGAATGCCACCCACAAGTCAACAGGCAAAATTATGCCACTGAATGGGACAGATAATCCACCAAGGTTGATGAACAACAAATCCCACAGAGCTAACAAACAGTATAAGACAGTGGGAAGTGGACCAATGACTCCAGAGACTGGGACAGCGAGGTCAAAATAAGAGATTTTATTACAGACTCAACACAGATCTATGTTTTGGCCAATGGGACCACACAAGGTAAATAACCTTTCAGGTTTCAAACAATCCTGTTGAAAAGCAAGCAATTGCAATTTCTGTGTATCATCATCGTGCAATGATCTTGGAAAAGTATATAATGGCATTGATGACAGAAAATATGATTTCTTTATGTCAGGAAGTATTTTTTCACGGAGAGGGTGGTGGATGCTTGGAATGCCCTCCCGCGGGAGGTGGTGGAGATGAAAACGGTAACGGAATTCAAACATGCGTGGGATAAACATAAAGGAATCCTGTGCAGAAGAAAGGGATCCTCAGGAGCTTAGCCTAGAATGGGTGGCAGAGCTGGTGGTTGGGAGGCGGGGCTAGTGTGGGCAGACATATACGGTCTGTGCTGGGGCTGGTGGTTGGGAGGCGGGACTAGTGCTGGGCAGACTTATACGGTCTGTGCCGGGGCTGGTGGTTGTGCGGCGGGGATAGTGCTGGGCAGACTTATACGGTCTGTGCCAGAGCCGGTGGTGGGTGGCAGGGATAGTGCTGGGCAGACTTATACGGTCTGTGCCAGAGCTGGTGGTTGGGAGGCGGGGTTGGTGGTTGGGAGGCGGGGATAGTGCTGGGCAGACTTATATGGTCTGTGCCAGAGCCGGTGGTGGGTGGCAGGAATAGTGCTGGGCAGACTTATACGGTCTGTGCCAGAGCTGGTGGTTGGGAGGCGGGGTTGGTGGTTGGGAGGCGGGGATAGGGCTGGCCAGACTTATACGGACAGTACAAATAAAAAAAGTAGCACATATGAATTTTATCTTCTTGGGTAGACTGGATGGACCGTGCAGGTCTTTTTCTGCCGTCATCTACTATGATCTATGATCTACTATGATTTATTTATTACATTTATATCCCACATTTTCCCACCTGTTTGCAGGCTCAATGTGGCTTACAAAGTACCATAACGGTGTTTGCCGTTTCGGTTGATAATAAATACAAGATTATGTTGCGGTCAAGAGAGATAGAAGTGAATCAGAGGTTAGGGGTCGAGGGGAAGGAGGATAGTAAATTGTTCAGTATGATCATTGATTATGTTGTTTTGCTGGGTGTGGGGGTTTATGTTGGATCGGTGGGATATGCTTTTTTGAAGAGGTGGGTTTTTAATAATTTCCTGAAGTTTTAGGTGGTCATGTATTGTTTTCACTGCATACAGGAGTCCATTCCATGGCACATCTCCTGACAAAAATCCTATAAACCAGACATGGAGGGGCATTAAAAAAAAAAAAGTCTAAGTTCAAAAAAACCCCATCCTCATAACTTCAAAAAATAAAAAAGTTTTAATTTCTTATTCTGTTATGGCTATGAAATGGATGTTTTTTTGCACTGAAAACATCCAAAATGAAGAGCTATTTTCCAAAGTGAAACATCCAAAGACAAAAAAGCACGGACAAGAGCATCTGCCTGACATCATTTTTAAAAATATGGCCACAGAGACATCCCTACAGAGCAGGGGCGTAGCCAGTCTTCGGTGGGAGGGGGGTGCAGAGCCCGAGGTGAGGGGGCACATTTTAGCCCCCTCCGCCTGGCACTGCCACAGACACCCCTGCCACTTTTGACCCCTCCCCCCGGTGCTGCCAACTCCACCACTTTTTTGACCTTCCCCCAGCGTCCCTCCCCTTTCGACCTCCCCTTCCTGCCGCCGTTTCTACGTGCAGGACGTCTCACGCAGAAACAGAATCCTTCCACATCAGCTGCAGCAATGCGCCAGCCCGGAGACCGGCGCTGAAGAGGACTTCGGATGGCGGGGGTTGGGGACCCCCGCCAGCACAGGTACCTGACGGTGACGGCGGGGGAGGGTTGGCGCCGGCAGAAAGGGGGGGTCGAAAGGGTCGGCGGTGGGGGGGGGGGGGGGGGCAGGGCCAAACCCATGGCCCCAAGTAGCTATGCCTCTGCTTCAGAGCAGATCAGAAGCCTAGTGGTTGGTGTAGTGAACTGTAAACCAAAGGGCATGGATTCAAACTCCACCATAACTCTTTTTTTTCTTTTGTAAATGTGATCCCTCCAGGATCTGAAATATAAGAAATGTACCTGAATTTACATCACTTCAATAGCCTTCAGGCTTGTGTATATATATATATATATATATATATATATATATATATATATATATATATATATATATATATATATATATATATATATATATATATATATATTAGGTACAGACGGTAGATATTTTTCTGTTTCTGGAAGGCTCAGAATTATGAAAGGAAAAAAAAAGGTGAAGTGGGACTCGAACCTGGATCTCTTGGCACACAGTCTACTGCACCAACCACCAGGCTACTCCTCTGACCTACCTGCTACTTTGTTCAGAATTACCATAATACCTGCAGCTGACATAGATCCTGTTAGATGCTGCTTTCGACTCCTGACTTGTAACTTTTATCTTATCCTTATGTGTCCTTCTGTCTGTTCTTCCCTTATCCTTTTTGGTCCTGTCTGTTTGTCCTGATTTAGATTGTAAGCTCTTTTGAGCAGGGACTGTCTTTCTTCTTCATGTTCAATTGTAAAGAGCTGCGTACGACTGGTAGCGCTATAGAAGTGATTTATAGTAGTAGTAGTAGTTTTCCTTTCCAGTTGCATTTTCAGGGGAGAGGGAAGAGGACAGGAAGCACTGGGGGATTAAGGAGGGGGTCATTTCTTAATCCCTCTAGCGGTCAGTTGCTCAATTAGAGCAACTTTTTTGTAACTTGGATGTGACTGAAACAGATCTAGATAAAATGTTCTTTTTAGACATGGACGTTTCTTCCCATTTGAAAATCCCTGTTGGATGTCCCAGTTTTTGGCCATCTCTAGTTCACTCAAAGCACGCCCACAACACACCCCCTTGCTACTTGAACAAACTGCAGTGTGAAACGTCCAAATTCTGACTGTCTAAAAATCAGGAGTTGGACTTTTTTACCAGATGGACATTGTTAGGCATTTTTAAGATGTCCATCTGCTTTGAAAATGAGCACCAAAATCTCTTAAACCTAATTCTCCATAATACAGGAAGCCAATGCAAAATACCAAAGTAATATTCTTATAACATGATATTCCTTTAAATAATCTAGCTGCTGAAATTTGAATTGCTGGACATGCCTTAATCATAGTTTGTGGCATTCCCAAAAATAGGGAAGCACAATAATCTAGTTAAACTAAGATTAAAGCTTGCAACACTGTTCAGAAATCAGAAGATGTCAATTTCATTTGCAATCGCCTACAGAATCTTAATCAAAAATATGATGTTATAAAATAAGACCTCATTGAAAGAGTGGTATCTAATATGTCTTTTTTGTACCCCACATAGGTATAGGTGGGTTATAAATGTAATAAATAAGCTCTTGATTTCAGAATATTTTGGAACGACTACATTGTGTGACATCCAATGTTGAAAAAAAGTCTCAATAGGTGTTCTACTGCAGAGAAGAATTTCAGGGGTTTTTTTTTTTGTTACATTTGCACCCTGTGCTTTCCCACTCATGGCAGGCTCAATGCGGCTTACATATTGTATACAGGTACTTATTTGTACCTGGGGCAATGGAGGGTTACGTGATTTGCCCAGAGTCACAATGAGCTGCCTGTGCCTGAAGTGGGAATTGAACTCAGTTCCCCAGGACCAAAGTCCACCACCCTAACCACTAGGCCACTCCTCCACTGTTGCTACTATTTGAGATTCTACATGGAATGTTGCTATTCCACTAGCAACATTCCATGTCAAAGTCGGCCCTTGCAGATCACCAATGTGGCCGCGCAGGCTTCTGCGAGTCTGACGTCCTGCACGTACGTGCAGGACGTCAGACTCACAGAAACAGAAGCCTGCGCAGCCTTCTACATGGAATGTTGCTAGTGGAATAGCAACATTCCATGTAGAATCTCCAATAGCAGCAACATTCCATGTAGAATCTCCAATAGTATCTATTTTATTTTTGTTACATTTGTACCCTGCACTTTCTCACTCATGGCAGACTCAATGAGGCTTACATGGAGCAATGGAGGGTTACGTGACTTGCCCAGAGTCACAATGAGCTGCCTGTGCCTGAAGTGGGAATTGAACTCAGTTCCCCAGGACCAAAGTCCACCACCCTAACCACTAGGCCACTCCTCTTGCAAAGATCGCTTGCAAACACATATTTGCCCTAGAAAAAGCAAAGGGAAAAATAAAAGGCCATCATCAACTTACAATGTGTAAAAAAAAAACACTTAAATTATGCAAAATAATATAAAGCAGCTGTACATATATGTTGAGTAGAAACGCTGAAAGAGTAGAGCCCTGTGGTACACCTGTATTTACAGGACATTGTTCTGATGTAGAAACTTTCAAAAACACAGTTTGCGTTCTATTAGAAAAATGGACATACAAGGGTCATTCCAGATAAGGAAGAATGACTCCCTACCGATAGTAGCACAAGACTATCGCTAGATGCGCCATTTTGGAGATGGTGCTGGTAGGACAGGTGTGAATGGGAACTGCTTCTGCCCTGGGACCACTGGACCACTAGGTACAGGGCCGGTAGGCCCATGATGATAGAGAGATGTCCTTTAAGGGGTGGTGAGTGTGATTGTGAGGGTTGGGTGGGTGGGGAAGAGTGATCGCGGTGGATGCTCCATGGCCCCTTTAAGTTCCTGTCCAGAAGAATTGAGCCATGGCTTTGATGCCCAATGCTCCTGGGCCACTAGAATAACACTGCTTAAAAGGTGGCTCCCAAGCAATGCTACTCATTTACTATGTAAGTCAGCAGCCTGCAGCACTAAGATACCATAGGTTTATTTATTTATTTATTTATTTATTTATTTATTTATTTATTTATTTATTTATACCATTTGTATCCCACAATTTCCCACCCACGGGCAGGTTCAATGTGGCTTACAACAGTCTGTAAAAGCATACATCAAGTCAGCAAACAAACAATCAATTTCTTAGAAGTATAAAAGAGAAAGGGTAAAAGCAAAGAAGGGAAAAAGATTTAGAGTTGTGGTGATCAATATGACGCCGTGACAGAGACAGGTCAGAAGTTAGAGATGCTAGGCAGGATTTGAGCGTAAGTGTTTCCAAATAAAAAGGTATTTTCTTAGGCTGCAAGAACCATATTCTGAAAAAACTTCAGACTGCCCAAAATACAGCAGCCAGACTCATTTTTGGCAAACCACGATTTGAAAGTGCAACACCTCTTCGAAAAAAACTTCACTGGCTCCCTATCAAAGAACGAATCAGTTTCAAAGTCCACACACTAATCCACAAGATTATCCACGGTGAATCTCCAAGCTATATGCTCAACCTGATTGACCTCCCCACCAGGAACATGTCTACAACATCACGAACTTACCTCAACCTACATTACCCCAATTGCAAAGGACTCAAGTATAAAACCTATTATGGATCCAACTTCTCCTTCCTAGGCAGCCTCAATGACCATCTGCCCTTTCCGGAAATCACTAAAAACCCATCTGTTCAGGCAAGCCTACCCAAATGACCCAGATTAATTCCTATGTACCTATCTATCTATCACATATCCAGGAGACAACGATAATGACCTTGACTACATCTCCCGCCACATCTCCCCTGCCTATCCCTTGCTCTATCCCCTTTCGCCTCACCGACCCCTCCTCTAATGCTCACCTACCCTTGCTCTCACCTCTCCTACTCCCTTCACTCTTGCCCATCCCCTTCCGCCTCATCTACCCCTCCAATTGCTCACTTACCCGTGCTCATCCTTCTACTACTCCCCTCATCCTTGCATCTCTACATTCTTATCTCTTTTATTACTCCGATAACGCCCAACTTATTTCTCTTCATCAATACTTTGTAATCCCAATTACTATGTAAGCCGCATTGAACCTGCTTTGAGTGGAAAAGCGCGGGGTACAAATGTAATAAATAAATAAATTGAGGCATTTTTTGAAGGTCGGGTGATCAGGAGTAAGTTTCACCAATTTAGGTAGACCATTCCACAAATGAGCGCTAATATAGGAGAAGGTGGATGCGTAGGTGGTCTTGTACTTGAGGCCACTATACACTGGGTAATGGAGATTTAGGTACGAATGAGCTGATCTGTGAGAGTTCCTAGGTGGCAAGTTGATTAGGGTGTCCATATATGCTGAGGCTTCACCGTAGATGATTTTATGCACCAGAGAGCAAATTTGAAAAAAGTGATTCGGTCCTTGACAGGAAGCCAGTGCAGTTTCTCACGCAGTGATCTTGAACTTTCGAATCTCGAGTTACCATTAATTAGCCTGGCAGCTGTATTCTGGGCAGTTTGTAGTTTTTGTAGAAGCAAATCTTTGCACCCTGCATATATTCCATTGCAGTAATCAAGGCGGCTTATGACTAGTGATTGAACTAAATTGCGAAAGACTTCTCTAGGAAAATAAGATTTTAGACGTGGTAAATCAAGGTGCTGTAAAAGCACAAATTTTACCTAATCTTGATAAGTTTCTCCCTAGGGTTGTACCTGTTGCTCCATGCAGATTAACCCCTCTATGCCCTTATTTAGCATTGTACCTGTCGTTCCATGCAGGTAAGTCCTCTGTGCCATTATTGCGCCTACTGCTCCATGCAGGTTCTTTCCTCTGTGTCTTCATTTAGGGTTCTACCTGTTTCCCTGTACAGGTTACACCTCTCAATGCCTTTTTTGAACGTCATTTAAGGGTTGCTTTTATTCTATCCCCTTGCTATAAATGGATCCTCTGTGCTTACCCCACACCTTTATGAAATCCATCACTGCTTTTGTCCCAATCATCCACCACCCTTTCCTTGAAAAAGGTATTTCCTATTGTTACTCTTAAGTTTATGCCTTAACACCTTCATTTCATGATTTCAGCTTCCCCATCTTTAGAAAACGTCTTTTTGTTCATTAATATCTTTCAAGTATTCAAACATCGGTATCACGTCTCCCTTGTCTCTCCCCTCCTCTAGGGTATTAATATTCAGGTCTTCTTCTCATACATCTTCTCCTGCAATTTTTAGGCTGTAGGAAAATGAAAGTTGTCCCTCCAAATTTTTATAGCCTTTATCTCTGTTATTTGTAACCTTACTTTTGGTACCTTCTTGCTCGGCAGGTCACAAATGTATGCTTCATTTTTAAAGCCACCCAGCTGGAATGGTTTCTGGAAGAACAAGCAGCCCAAGTAGTTAGTGAATCATACATCATGGCCTTAATTGCATTAGGGATCTTTATAATTATACGACTGACAACACAGACTCGTGTCCTCGAAAACTCGAACCTCCATACATTGTTTTGTCTACAAGGTGTCACCTGCCTCTGTCATTTCTTCTGTATAATTACAAAACACCCAGCTTTATTTAGACCCTGGGAGTTAGGGTGTCGCCTATGATTATTTACATTTATTTCTAGGTAATGAATTTTTTTTCCTTTTGTGCTACCAGTTCCCTCCCTTTTAGGAGACTTGATAAATGATCATGGACAATATTGCTGTTTTCCTTTATTCCTTGTTAATTATTTCGTGATGCATGTTATACATTTATTATTTCTAGTGTAGAGGATTCTTAGCTTTACTGTAAACAAGTTTATTGTCTTTTAAATTATATATACAATGAAATGAAACCTTTCATTAACCTTTAATGGAAGAAGTAGCCAACTAGCTGACCTCACACACACGCAAGGACTAACACCAGCTGCACTTACTGTAACAGGACTGGCTTATGCTCTTCTACTGTAGCTGAGATCATATTAATGCAGGGCCGCTGAGGGGGGGGGGGGAACAGGAGGGGCAACATTCCCCCGGTCCCAGGCTCCAAGGGGGCCCAGCGCTGCTGCACCAGCAGTGCTTCCAGAAGCAGGCAGGCAGGCACACAGACAGAAGCCTGCATTGGTCTTCTGCTCATGTGTGCCTGGATCCGGGGGTTTACGTGTTAACACGTTAACTCTGCCCTGCCACCGCAGGTCCTTCTTCCCGCCTTGTCCCACCTCTTCCTGTGTAGGCAGGATGACGAGGCAGGAAGAAGGATCTGTGACGGCAGAGTTAATGCGTTAGCGCGTTAACTCGGGTCCTGGTCACTGTGTTTTTTCTAGCAAAAAAGTTGCTGGTACTCAAATGCCAGGCCACCCTTCAGGGGTGGGGTGATCACTGAGGGACCCACCCCACAATAGCCAGGCCCCCCGCAACCAGTCACAGAATCTATGACAAAGCCGAACTGGTGTGTAGAGCCTGAGCTCTTTCGCTAAAATTTGGGGACCATGGGTCAATTTTAGCAAGACAATGGAAAAGGTGCCGGTACTCAGTACCCCCAAGTACCCCCTCCAAAAAAAAGCCCTGCTCCTGGTACACATGAGCAGGAGAGAGAGGACAGAGTGAGGGAGCAGAGATGCTACTTTAACACAGAGTAGAGCAGAGCTTGTGCTGGTGCTGTCTGCTGGCAGGCTCATTTTAGGTCAGTTGTCGATGGCGCGGTGGTGAACTTAAGTCTTCGGTGGCACATCTTCCTAACATCTCTGATTTCAAGAACTTCATTTGCACTTGTACCACTACCACTGCTTCAGTAAGTAAGCAGCAGGTCTCTGAGTTTAAGAAACAAATATTTATTTATTTATTTATACATTCTTGAATCCCACTATTATCCAACTCCAAGTTTCGGTTCAAAGTGGCTAACAATTTACATTTAGGTGAAATTACAGTAATGCTTTAACAGTTAGAAAGTAGGAGTGGAACATCAATAGCGTATGTATGTAGTTAACTATAGAATTTTTTGAAAAGGTAGGTTTTCAGTTCTTTTCTGAACTGAAGATAGTAATGTTCCTTGTTGCCTTGGGTATTGGGTTCCACTATTTGGAACCCAGATAACTAAATCCAGCCATGTAGATGATTTTGTAAGTTGTGTTTCTGTAGTTAGGTAGGTGAAGAAATAGGTAACCTCTGGTTTCTGGGCTTGCATTTCTTGGGGATAAATCAAACACATCTAGCATATATTCAGGAGACATTCCAAAAGGTATCTTTGAAAATGAGGGTGCTATCTTTGAAGAGTCGTCTTGCCTTGATTGGCAGCCAGTGTAGCATTTCAACCAGTGAAGTAGCTCTTTCATATTTCGACTTCTTGAACATGTCTCCTCCCCTCCCCTGGCTCACTCACTTACTACTCATAGAAGGAGCAAGTGTCCCGTATTTCCCAACTAAAAATCTGGTAATTTAACGGCTATTGCTTAACAATTCTATAGTGCTATGAGGTTTATACAGCACTATTCACAAGCTCTAAACCAGTGTAAGAAGCTGACAGGATTCTGACATTCTTTCTAAACTCTATTGGTTAATGTGCTATGTTTTCTTCTTGCCTTTTTTCTGGTAAAAGCAGTTTTGCTCTATGTGTGTCTGCTGGTTTATCTGTTTTTGCCGATGATGCCTCATACTTAATTACTGTAGATAGGAGATAGTGTTATAATATCTGAGCAAAAAATAATCATATGATAGCACATAAAAGCATTCCCCTTGAGACTGTCACTGGAATGCTGTTATCTTTCACTTATGTATTCTGATATTTTGTCATCTTTTGCTCATATTGTCCTGACCTAAGGAAGAATGTTCCGGCGTTTGAAAGCTAGTCATGTGGACTGGCATTTTAGAAAGACACACAAATCAGAATTGAGACAGTCGGGAAAGGACATCTCTAGTTCCACTACAATTTTAGGACAGGTCCAGCCGACATTTGAAAATGCATGGTGAAATGGATGTTTATGTGCAGCAGGAACATCCATTCTACAAACATAAAAGCCTAAAATATGTAGCATTTATGTAAGCTGTGTTAGAATCAAACAGTAACTATTTATTTCACCCAAAGCTGCCACAGTATCCCATCAAGGAGGTTTGAGTAACAGGAGATGGTGTGACATCACATGGCTGAAGTCACTCTATCCAAAGAGGTTTTAATTCTTCCCAATGCAGCTGCCACCATCTTGGTACACCCAAAACAATGTAACAAGTTCTGCCTACTGGCTTCAGGCCAGAGAATGGGTCAAGCACATTCCTGCCATCCTCTGTTAATCAAACCTCCGTGTATATCATGACAGTTTCACTTATGGAGAGAATATCAACCACTGGGAGATTCATAGGGCAATCACCCCTAGTCTCTCCAGTGGAGCATTGCTCATATTGAGCACTATTCTAAAAAGCAGACCTACTGAGTACCAGGTATAAATCCCAATGTCAATCTTTGAGAACATAGATATGCAGTTCCTTTCTGAAATGAGGAATATACATTTTTTTATTAGGCCCTGCCTAGTCTCACCCAAAACATGCCCAGACCACACCCTCTTGCCAGATGCATGTCTTTTAGTTTTACTACAGGTCCCATTTTATACAATGACACCTAATTACTATTAACCCAGGTTAACAGTAGAAGTACACAACTTAATGGAAGCACATGATGAATTTCTCCCTTAATTAAAGAAAAGGAAATGCCTCTAGAAATCGCAACCATTTTCATATGTAATAAAAGTGAGCTAAGCATAGGACAATCAAGCCATTGTGACATCACTGATGAGGTTGGCTCTTAGGCATTGGTGGAATGAGGCATTATGACATCACAATATCAGCTCTGGTTAAATCACTGCTATATGTAATTGAGCCAAGTATAGGACAATCAAGCCATTGTGATATCACTGATGAGGTTGGCTCTTAGGCATTGGTGGAATGAGGCATTATGACATCACAATATCAGCTCTGGTTACCAGAGACTGAAACTCTTCACACTGTTATCAATGTAAGCAACTGTTAAGACATGTTATTTTAGCATAACTCATGCTATTTTAGGACAAGTTCCATTTTATGCAATGAGACTAGCTACTACTAATCCAGGTTAACAGTAAAATAACATACCATAATGGTAGCCCATGTTTATTTATTTTATTTAAACATTGTATATACTGCGTAATCCAAATGCTATCAGCGGTTCACAGATTTGCATACATAAAATTCAAATGCATTTATCATATTATCATGATATTAAAACTAACTAAAACACAATTACAATAAGCATAAAATCTTGGCTTCAATCACTTTACTCAACCTGGTCTCTTCCAACTTTTCAAATCATATTGTCATCTGGCCCATATGCTTGTTTAAAGAGATGGGTCTTCAACACTCTTTTGAACTGTTTGATCTCTTGTATGTTTTTCAATCTTAATGGTAAACTGTTCCTCAGTGTAGGACCTGCTACATAAAAAATAGCTGCACCCCTCCAAAGGGACACCACCTTGTAGTGGTGGAGGGGTTTCCATGTTTCAATGACTCAGAGGGCTATGCTGAAGGGTTACCCATATCAGACAGGCCTCTGAGGAGAAACCAGACAGAGTGTCCCAAACTGGGAGAGTGGTGAGATGGTGACCCGGAGTTCGTATGCCCAACGGCCCAGCTGCCCTCTGAGGTTCTGTCTTCTTTATGTAAATTTCCTCTCTGCAATTGCATTTTCCTTAACTGAGAGGAAGGGAACAACCGGCGGTCAGCCGCTGATGGCCAGCGTTTTGTCCCCTGAGCAGCAAGTGCGGGACCGCTGCGCATCGAACTGCCCACAGATGAAAGGGTTGGCGAATCCTTTGATTAGCGCTGGCAAAGGAGCGTCGACGCTCTTGGACCTGGAAAAACAACTCCATCACTCCCGAATTATTCAACCACCATGTCCAAAGGAGTGGAGGAGTGAGTTAGAGGCATATGCTGAAACGGAGGACGTTTACAGCAGAACCCGAATCGGTGGAAACACTCCTAAACACCTCAAGAGAAATCATCTTGGAGTTTTTGGCTTCCGTGGAGGTTACATTGAATACCATCTGGAAGGCGCTTCAGGACCTAACGGCGGTAGTAAATAACTTTGTTTCAGATATGATCTTATTGGAGAGTTGCATGGACAATTTGACTGAACCCTCTGAGAGTGAAAAAATTGATATGACAGATGAAGGTCTGTTCAAGCAAGAAGTGGTTATGATCTTGAAAATGATAATGGACCAGAAACTTTGAATAATAAGGTGGATGTTTTTGTGGATGATTAATGTTGAGATTATTGTTTTTCCCAGAGTTCCAGGTATGACTCCTAAAGTTTTCCTCAGAAATATTTCCTTAATTATAACTTTGAAAGGAGTGAAGCCTGTGAAAACTGGGTTTGCTTTAATCAGTGGGATTTATTTATTTATTTGTTTGTTTGTTGCACTTGTAACCCACGTTTTCCCACCTCTTTGCAGGCTCAATGTGGCTTACAATACATCATGAATAGTGGAAATGAGAAGAGAATAAACAATTGGTATTACAGAAGGATTTTGGGTTACATGATAATGATAAAGCATAATAGTGAAATAACAAGAAAGCATTATAAGACAGTTCTGGATACATATGGGGTTTCACATGTTTTGATCTTTGTGATATGTCTTGTCGAAAAGATAGGTCTTCAGTAGTTTGCGGAAAGCTGGCTAGTTCATCGATCGTTTTCAGGTTGCGCAGTAATGCGTTCCAGAACTGTGTGCTCATATAGGAAAAGGTTGATGCATGCATTAGTTTATATTTTAGGCCTTTGCAGTTGGGAAAGTGAAGATTAAGGAATGTGCGGGATGATTTTTTGGCGTTCCTGGGTGGTAGGTCTATCAGGTCTGACACTAGGCTGGGGTGGATGATTTTGTGAACCAGGGTTTTAAAAGAGAGAGAATGTAATCAGATGTATTATTTCTAACTAAAATTTGGACAATAAGTATGCTCTTAATGAAATGAATTGACTATACACCGTATTTGGACTTGAAGAATCCAACCAGATGATCAATGTGGAATAATGAATTAGATGAGTAATATCTGGGGATAATCAGGTTAATACCATGTTTTCTTTTTTCTGTTTACTGTTTAATTGATCTCCTTGTCTTATTTCACGCTCCCTATTTTTCTTCACTTTGTGGTCTAAGAAAGAGAAAGATTGTATATAATCCACATATCTAGTTGGGATTGTTTTCTTCTTATATTGTATTAATGTGCAATCATCTCTGTATTACTGTTTGCAAGTGACCCTTGAAAAATGAAAAATTATAAATAAATGATTTTAAAAAAATAGCTGCTCTATATTCATTCAATCTTATAATCCAGAATGAAGGATTATCTAAATACAATTATTGTGTAGATGTCAAAGTTCTAGAAGGCTGATACACATGTAATTTTGATGCTAATATTTCTGAGTCTGTGTCTGTTAAAATCTTAAAAAACTAAAAGCAAGATTTTAAAACTGCTACGATATTCGACAGGTAACCAACGCAAGGATTTCAAAACTGGTGAACTTTGTTCATATCTACTAACTTTCCCTAAAATTCTAGCCACAGCATTTTTTGCAACTTGTAATGCCTTCAACTGAGATTTGGAAATACCAAGTAACTTTGAAAGGTATTAATCCGCAAACAAATCTTTTCCGGAGATGGGAAGGCAGTAGAACGAGAGGACATGAAATGAGGTTGAAGGGGGGCAGCTTCAGGAAAGATGTCAGGAAGTATTTTTTCACGGAGAGGGTGGTGGATGCTTGGAATGCCCTCCCGCGGGAGGTGGTGGAGATGAAAACGGTAACGGAATTCAAACATGCGTGGGATATGCATAAAGGAATCCTGTGCAGAAGGAATGGATCCTCAGAAGCTTAGCCGAAATTGGGTGGCGGAGCAGGTGGGGGGAAGAGGGGTTGGTGGTTGGGAGGCGAGGATAGTGGAGAGCAGACTTATACGGTCTGTGCCAAAGCCGGTGATGGGAGGTGGGACTGCTGGTTGGGAGGCGGGAAGTACTGCTGCGCAGACTTGTACGGTCTGTGCCCTGAAAAAGGCAGGTACAAATCGAGGTAAGGTTTACACATATGTTTGTCTTGTTGGGCAGACTGGATGGACCGTGCAGGTCTTTTTCTGCCGTCATCTACTATGTTACTATGTTACTATGTTAGAGTAATCAAAACATGGTGTTATGAAGCTTTGAACTACTGTTCTGAAATTTTTTGGAATTAGTAGTTTTCTTTCAATGTCTAATTAAACAAAATTTGAAAGACACATCTTTCACAATCTTTTGTGTATGTATTTTCATACTCAGACTGGAATCTACCATCACACCTAAGTCTTGCAAAGTATTATCAATAGCTATATCTACTCCTTCGACTCGAAAGAATTCTGGCACATCAATCGAAGTATATGGAGATAACAATAAAATCTTTGTTTTCTTGACATTTCATTTCAAACAGTTTGCTTTCATCCAACTAACTACAAGGTTGAATATGTTCAGCTTGGAGAAAAGGCAGCTGAGGGGAGATATGATAGAGGTCTATAAAATAATGAATGGAGTGGAACGGGTAGATGTGAAGCGTCTGTTTACGCTTTCCAAAAATACTAGGACTAGGGGGCATGCGATGAAGCTACAATGTAGTAAATTTAAAACGAATCAGAGAAAATTTTTCTTCACTCCACGTGTAATTAAACTCTGGAATTCGTTGCCAGAGAATGTGGTAAAGGCAGTTAGCTTAGCGGAGTTTAAAAAAGGTTTGGGCGGCTTCCTAAAGAAAAAGTCCATAGACCATTATTAAATGGACTTGGGGAAAATCCACTATTTCTGGGATAAGCAGAGAGGAGTGGCCTAGTGGTTAGGGTGGTGGACTTTGGTCCTGAGGAACTGAGTTCAATTCTCGACACAGGCAGCTCCTTGTGATGCTGGGCAAATCACTTAACCCTCCATAGCCTGCCATGAGTGGGAAAGCACAGGGTACAAATGTAACTAAAATAAATAGAATGTGTTGTACTTTTTTGGGATCTTGCCAGGTATTTGTGACCTGTTGGAGACAGGATGCTGGGCTTGATGGGTCTTTGGTCTTTCCCAGTATGGCAATACTTATGTACTTATGTAACCTTTCACAAAGTCTGGCATTTAAATTTAAACACAATGGTAGCAGAAAGATATTAAAAAGTATTTAAACACCAACCCTGAGGTACTCCTGTATCAATCTCTTTCAAGTTTATTGATAACACCCCCCCCCCCCTCCCTTAGATGTTTATGCAATATAAATGTCTACATGCTTGGTTTATGCATATCTAAAATGTGACTAGTGTTTCTAAAATAAGCACCAAAGATAGTCCTACAAAAAGTATCACTTTCATTGCTTTTGCAAAAGGGACAGTGGATTAGCCTAATGGTTAGAGCATCAGGCTAGGAACCAGAAGACTAAGGTTCAAATCCCACAGCAGTTCCTTGTGACCTTGAAAAAGCCCACTACCTCCTTGAGATGGTTGGGGGGGGGACGCCAGGGGAGGCCACCCTGCTTGAGGCCTGTCACAAAAACCATTACACTCTTCTCAGCCCCCATAAATTGTTCACAGCCATCATACCATGCCTTCCTTACTGAACTGCTATTCCAGTTCAATGCATAGCATTCCCTTTGACCTGAAACAAGCTCATTAGGTCTCTCAATGCAATGCAGTGGTGACCAAAATCCACATGAGAATTGGCTTATGTAAGACCCTCTGTTGTTGATTAGCTCATAGACTTATTTAAATCTCTGACATAATAAACGGAGCCAAGAGAAACACAATAACTTTTTTTAATTGAAGTTTTGCTGATAATTGCAAGGAAAAATAAGGAAACAGACATAAAGATTAGAAAAAAAAAAGAATCAAAACTTGCTAAACAATTTTCTGCTAGTCCACATCAAGGAGAGCAACCCATGCATACAAAGAAAGGAGAACAAAACCATCGTAAAGATTAAAAAAAAAAAAATACACTGCTGAAAAATGCAAGCCTATCAATCTAACTAGAACCTATATTTCAATCCCCAGTAGCAAACATATCATTTTTCACCCTATCCTTAACAATTGGTTTATTAACTAAAAAACTTTCCTATTGGGTGGGATCTATAAAAACATAATGATTACTCTCAGAGTGGTTAGGGTGGTGGACTTTGATCTGAGGAACTGAGTGTGATTCCCGGCACAGGCAGCTCCTTGTGACTCTGGGCAAGTCACTTAACCCTCCATTGCCTGCCATCAGTGGGAAACCACAGGGTACAAATGTAACAAAAAATAAATATTTAGGAAATATTGTCACTGCTTGCCCACAGAACAATAAGTTCTTAGGAAAATATGCTTTAAGAATTGCCAATTCTGATTGTAATGTGAGCAACAAAGTAGCCTTCCTATTAAAAGTATCTTGAGAAGATTCTCAGACAGGTCCAAGTTATCAGGAGAGTTAATAACATCAATAGCTCTTTCATCCTTAACTTCTTTAACCCCTCTTGGTATTATAATATAAACTAGATACCACAAACTTTTCTAACAGGGACAAATAGTGTGTAACAGGGAAATTCAATAGTCTCAAATTACGAGCTCCAGCTGAATTTTTTAATGTACATAAGTACATAAGTAGTGCCATACTGGGAAAGACCAAAGGTCCATCTAGCCCAGCATCCTGTCACCGACAGTGGCCAATCCAGGTCAAGGGCACCTGGCACGCTCCCCAAACGTAAAAACATTCCAGACAAGTTATACCTAAAAATGCGGAATTTTTCCAAGTCCATTTAATATGGACTTGTCCTTTAGGAATCTATCTAACCCCTTTTTAAACTCCGTCAAGCTAACCGCCCGTACCACGTTCTCCGGCAACGAATTCCAGAGTCTAATTACACGTTGGGTGAAGAAAAATTTTCTCCGATTCGTTTTAAATTTACCACACTGTAGCTTCAACTCATGCCCTCTAGTCCTAGTATTTTTGGATAGCGTGAATAGTCGCTTCACATTCACCCGATCCATTCCACTCATTATTTTATACACTTCTATCATATCTCCCCTCAGCCGTCTCTTCTCCAAGCTGAAAAGCCCTAGCCTTCTCAGCCTCTCTTCATAGGAAAGTCGTCCCATCCCCACTATCATTTTCGTCGCCCTTCGCTGTACCTTTTCCAATTCTACTATATCTTTTTTGAGATACGGAGACCAGTACTGAACACAATACTCCAGGTGCGGTCGCACCATGGAGCGATACAACGGCATTATAACATCCGCACACCTGGACTCCATACCCTTCCTAATAACACCCAACATTCTATTCGCTTTCCTAGCCAATAGAATGATTCCATTTGAAAATGAATTACCAAATTGGCCTTAGTAGCTGCCATCACAGCTGCTTGCACTGAGTTTAATTGAGACTCAGTCTTAGAAACAACTTGCTCAAGAGTCAAAATCCAATTTTCCTGTTCAATCAATTTAAGAGAAGTACCTTCAGAGAATTTAGACAGTGATAATAAATTCTCTTGTAAAACTTGCTCCATTCTTAATACATCCCTTGCAATAGTATTAAGAATGGAGAACGTTTTGCAATAACTCTTTCAGGATGGAAAACTTTTCCTCTCCTTCTAGGGATCCAGAGTGTCCCATGGCAGGAGCTGGGAGCCTGGAAATTCATTATAGTAACATAGTAACATAGTAGATGATGGCAGAAAAAGACCTGCACGGTCCATCCAGTCTGCCCAACAAGATAAATTCATATGTGCTACTTTTTATTTGTACCTGTCCTCTTCAGGGCACAGACCGTATAAGTCTGGCCAGCACTATCCCCGCCTCCCAACCATCAGCCCCGCCTCCCACCACCAGCTCTGGCACAGACCGTATAAGTCTGCCCAGTACTATCCCCTCTCTCAACTACCAGTCCCGCCTCCCACCACCGGCTCTGGCACAGACTGTATAAGTCTGCCCAGCACTATCCCCGCCTCCCAACCACTAGCCCCGCCTCCCACCACCGGCTCTGCCACCTAAACTCGGCTAAGCTCCCAAGGATACATACATAATACATACATACATAAGCACACAACTGTGGAATGCATTACCAAAAGCCTTGAAAACGACATACGACCACCTAAACTTCCGGAAATCACTAAAAACCAACCTGTTTAAAAAGGCATACCCTACCGATCCAACTTAAATGCCTAATCTCTGTAACACAACCAAACTAAAGCACGTAATGGACATAACACAACTCTTCCGTTCTCCGATTCCCTAATGTGGCTGTGCCACATGAACTTGATCTTACCACAACATCACCCTGTATTTGTTCACACTGGAGCCTGCAAAGGCCTCTCTGGTACTATGTAAGCCACATTGAGCCTACAAATAGGTGGGAAAATGTGAGATACAAATGTAACAAATAAATAAATACAACCACCCATACCACAATCCCATCAAGAAAATGCCCTACGATACAAATATGCCTTCAGACGTCTTTTAAACAGAGACAAAGAAGAAAGCTGGTGTAAATCAGAAGGAGGAGACTTCCACAATTTGCCCTACAGCCTTGTTTCAGTACATTGCGGGTGGGAAGGGAGATCCACTTCTTGTCCACGCAGGAGATGTGGGTGGGCAAGAAGAATCCTTATGGGTGAATCATGCTGGTACATGAAGCTGGCATAAGTACATAAGTACATAAGTATTGCCATACTGTGAAAGACCAAAGGTCCATTGAGCCCAACATCCTGTTTCCAACAGTGGCCAATCCAGGTCACAAGTACCCAATAGTACCAACATTCCATGTAGAACCCCAAAGAGTAGCAAGATTCTAGAATTCTAAAAAATAACAAGATTCCATGCAGAATTTCAAAGTGTAGCAACATTCCATGTGGAACTCCAAGGAGTAGCAAGATTCCATTCAGAATCCCAAGCACATAAGTACATAAGTATTGCCACACTGGGACAGACCAAAGGTCCATCAAGTCCAGCATCCTGTTTCCAACAGTGGCCAATCCAGGTCACAGAGAGTGAAAAGCCACGTGCTGTGGAGGTGAAAATAGTCAGAAAAAGGAGAAGAGGGTAGGGCAGGGTGGATCTATCCAAAACCAAGGGAGACTCGTCGATTTCAAAAGCTTTATTGAAGAACATTCAAATGACTTGACACAGCTGCCGTGTTTCGGAGCAAAATGCGCCTGCATCAGCAGTCTTATGAATGAAGCAACCTGGTATTTTCTTATTACTCGATATAATTGCCAGAAGTAAGGCTCAGTAAAAATACCCAAAGGTTGGCGATAATCTTGAAGTCCAGCACAGAGTTCCCTTTGGTTTTTGATAGAGCTACCCTGCCCTATCCTCTTCTCCTTTACATGAAGCTGGAACTCAGGGGCGGCCTGACCATTAGGCCACCTAAGGCGGGGGCCTCGGGTAGCACTCTTTAGGAGCGGCATCTTGGGTGGCAGCTTCATGGCGTTTTACCTGGTCACAGTGACCTGCCAAACCCGGCAGCGATAGCACCCGCCTCTTCCCTTTACTTGGGCTGCCTGAACTACTACTACTTAACATTTCTAGAGCACTACTAGGGTTATGCAGCGCAGTACAGTTTAACAGAAAGGACAGTCCCTGCTCAAAGGAGCTTACAATCTAAAGGACGAAATGTCAAGTTGGGGCAGTCTAGATTTCTTGAATAGCAGTATAGTGGTTAGGTGCCAAAGGCGACATTGAAGAGGTGAACTTTGAACAAGGATTTGAAGATGGGCAGGAAGGGGACCTGGCGAATGGGCTCAGGGAGTTTATTCCAAGCATGGGGTGAGGCGAGGCAGAAAGGGAGGAGCCTGGAGTTGGCGGTGGTGGAGAAGGGTACTGAAAGGAGGGTTTTGTCTTGAGAGCAGAGGTTACGGGTAGGAACGTAAGGGGAGATGAGGGTAGAGAGGTAGGGAGGGGCTGCAGATTGAGTGCATTTGTAGGTTAGTAGGAGAAGCTTGAACTGTATGCGATACCTGATCGGAAGCCAGTGAAGTGATTTGAGGAGAGGGGTGGTGTGAGTATATCGGTCCAGGCGGAAGATAAGACGTGCAGCAGAGTTCTGAACGGACTGAAGGGGGGGATAGATGGCAAAGTGGGAGGCCACTGAGGAGTAGGTTGCAGTAGTTGAGATGAGAGGTAATGAGAGAGTGGATGAGAGTTCGGGTGGTGTGCTCAGAGAGGAAAGGGTGAATTTTGCTAATGTTATAGAGGAAGAAGCGACAGGTCTTGGCTATCTGCTGGATATGCGCAGAGAAGGAGAGGGAGGAGTCGAAGATGACTCCGAGGTTGCGGGCAGATGAGACAGGGATGATGAGGGTGTTATCTACTGAGATAGAAAGTGGAGGGAGAGGAGAAGTGGGTTTGGGTGGGAAGACGATAAGCTTGGTCTTGGCCATGTTCAATTTCAGGTGGCGGTTGGACATCCAGGCAGCAATGTCGGATAAGCAGGCCGATACTTTGGCCTGGGTTTCCGCAGTGATGTCTGGTGTAGAGAGATAAAGCTGGGTAATTTCCTGTTTCGCTCAGGCAGCCACTGTAAAGGGAAGAGGTGGGTGCTGGCAGGGCAGCGTATGGGAATCGCTGCCACTGCCCTGCCGGGTTTGGAAAGTCACCATGACCAGGTACAACGCCCGGGGGGGGGGGGGGCATCTCAGCCCAGAGGGAACGGCATGAAAGCTCCGCCTCAGGTGGCATCTTGCCTTGGGCCAGCCCTGCTGGCACTTGATCCACTTCAGGCCAGGAGTTACATTCTCAGCATTAAAAATATATATATATTATGAGGGGTGGGGGGGGGGGGCTTGTGTGCTTTCTCTGCATGGAGGGGGCAATAGCTAATGCCTTGATTAACACAGGAATTACATTCCCTGTTAATCTGCATTTCATACAGAGTTGGTTTGTCAGAGATCTTCTATAACCTCTACAAGGGTGTCGGGAAGCGAATCAGTTTTGTAAACCACTTTCCAACCTGTTTTGGGAAAAGCGGTATACACCTCTTCTTCACTCCCATCTACCACCAACCAGAGGAGTAGCTAGGTGGATCGCCAGGGGAGTGGCCACGCCCCCAAACGGACCTCCAATGGCGTCAGCGCCTATTTGTGACATGATCTGTTGCATTTAAAATACGCACCGGTGGCGTCGGCAGTCCATTTCCAGATTCCCCTGTGCCCTCAACCTGGCTTCGCTTCTGTCACCAACCACATGTAGCCCACTTCCCTCTACATCTACAAACTCCCTTTTCTGTTTTTTCTTTTGTTTGTTTTTTTAAATTTAAATGTTATTGGTTTATCGATTAGTTTATTTATTTTGCGTATACTTGTGGAAGAGTGTGTCGAAAGTAAGGGACAAAAAGGCAGATACATGTGTGGTCTCACTGTCCGACCTTCCCCCAGCCCAGGAATCCACTAGTTGTCAAGGTCATTTCACTGATTGCGCTGCTGTACGATTCATTACAATAGGTAGGACACAGAGAGTAAAACAGAGAAGGTTTCCAAATACACCAAAAGACAAAACCAAATCAGGAAGCACAAACGGACCTTCAGGAACAGGACAAAAGTGGACTTTATTGTGAATACCCAACGCGGGACGTGTTTCAGCATCCAAGCTCCTGCCTCAGGGGTCGCAGAAAAGTCCTATGATGATAATTTTTGCACTAGAACCACTGTTGATAATTCAAATCGTGTCCTAAATACTCCTTTTAGTATTCACAGTCTAATAAAATGAGGTAAAATCCAGCCAAAAAAGTTGAGATTAAAAAATGCTTCTTCTTTCTAATGCAAAGACCTTGGCTTTGACGGTTTTTTTTTAGAATACACTCTTGGCATGCAAGATGAAGGTCTTTGCATTAGAGAGAAGAAGCGTTTTTAATCTTGGCTTTTTGGGCTGGATTTTACTGCATATTATTAGGAATATCATATCAACAATGGTTCTGTTGCAAAAATTAGCATCAAGTACTGAGGCTGGGAGCGGTTTAGACCTACACAGCTTGTCTTCTGGCTCACAATTACACATGATATTCTGTTCTCATTGGATCAACGATACAGTGTGGTCCGGGAGGGGGGGCACCGTTGGCCAAGCTAGTCTTACGCAGGGGGCCGGTCCAGCAACTGGTCTGTACTGCAGTACGCTATGGTTTATGGGCCACCAACCCCCTTCCCCTCGGTATTGGCTTGTGCATGGGTATGGCGTGCTGCTTTGCGGATGCCTGTGAGTGGCAGGATTCCAGGGTACCATTGACCTTTGGGCTTTATTCCCTGTCTTTTATTCCCTCTTCTGCCAAAAGAAGGGTTCCCCAATGCTGAGGTTGGAGATAGGGAGGGGAGGTTGTCAGAAGAGTCAACGTTTGGAAGTTTGTTGCTTTACATGGGTTTGGTTTTGGGATAATTGGTGTGTGCTGAGTTTCTTCTTTCTATGGGGGGGATCAGTGTGCCTTGGCTGTTTGCTTCCTGTGTTTTCCTTCCCTGTTCTTTCTGCCTTGTTACAGGTACAGTGAGCGGCCAGACTATCCTGGGAGCCTAGTGCACTCATTCAATTCTTCGGCAACTTGCAGAGCTGCAGACGATCCTGTCGGCCTGCACATGAGACTGGTGGACCATGAGCCTCGTTCTTCTGTTGGTGTGCCTGGTGTGCGTATTAGCAGGGCGTGGTCTTCTTGAGGCTACTTCAGATGAGATGACAAGCTCCACTGCGTCAGTGTTTCCTGCAAGTATCTATGCAATTTGGTTGTGGAAGATTTATTGGACTGGGTTCGATAAACAGTGTCTTTGTGATTAGATTTCCGCCCTCGCCCCACTGTGTCTGGGACTGATTGGTCTGGGGTGAGGGTCAGGTGCCTTGGCTGCTTTGATGGCTTACTGAATATGGTGGCCATCGGTGTTGGACTTGTGGGTTCTTGTCTCGTGCCCTGATTCGCATGGGCGTGATGGTGTCCATTTCTCTGTTGGAGGTTTGGCACTGCTGTAAGACTCTTCTAGTGCTACTGACCTAGTGCCTTTGGCCGGCAGCTTTGCTTTCTGGTCGGGGGGGGGGGGGGAACTGCTCGTCAGGCTTTCCCCTGGTGGAACGTACCCGAGGAGGTCCTTCTTGATAGGGCCTTAAAGTTCACCTGGTGGTGTACATTGGGCCACAGCGCAATTACAGATGTGGAGGTCCACGACTTGATGGTTTAACTTTGCTGGCATGGTTGGTTAAGGCATTGCTCTTAAGGCAGAGCCTCAAGGTTCACCCGACGGTGTACATTGGGCCCCAATTCAATACAGACGTGGAGGTCCATGTCTTGAGGGTTAAGCCTTGCTGATATGGTGGTTAAGGAATCGAGGGTTTTAATGCTTTGGCTATGACTCCTAGCTGTTAATTGGCAGGTAGTCAAGTGTTGCTACTGAATAAATAATGCTATCTGTTCTTTATTAGCTCGGGTTGTTTTTTTTAATTTTATTTTTAAAATTTTACAATGAATTTCAAGATTACACTCTTGATACAGCAAAGTGTTTGTACAAGTCTAAATTCCTATATGGAACTAGTATAAGGAAACTAATAAAGGTATTTTAACACTGACGTCCACTATAAAAACATTGACTTGTAAAAGTAAATATTTTTACTAAACTAAACCCATTTATAGATCATGCCTTGTTCAACCACTTCCTCATCAGTGTGGCACCGTGCAGCTATCTGCACGATCTCTGGCTATTTTCTATTTGTTGGCATGGTTCTCCTTCTCAAGACAGTTCATATTACTGCTTTGGTGATGATTCCTGAGTTGATGCCTCCTATTCATTTCTAATCCCCTCTCTACCCTGCTGTGTCTCAGCTTCATTGTCCTCTCCTCTGTTGATTTTTGGATGCATTCACACTTGCTTTAATGGAACACATCAATGCTGACATTTGTATGTTTATTTATTAGGATTTATGAAAAGACTAGTAAAAAAGGCCCGTTTCTGACACAAATGAAACGGGCGCTAGCAAGGTTTTCCTCGGAGTGTGTATGTGAGAGTGACTGTGTGTGAGAGAGAGAGTGAATGCGCGAGTGTGTGTGTGTGAGAGAGAGAGAGTGATTCTGGGTGCGAGTGTGTCTGTGAGAGAGTGTGTGTGTGTGAGAATGAGAGTGTGTGCAAGTGCGTATGTGAGACACAGTGTGAGAGAGAGTGTGTTTCACACAGATACAGTGTGTGCGAGCGAGAGAGTGTGTGTGAAGACTGAGTGTATGAGACCAAGAGAGTGTGTGAGTGACTGTGAGACACATAGAGAGTGAATGTGATACAGTGTGAGACATAGAGTGTGTGAGAGACAGTGTATGAGAGTGGGAGAGAGAAAGACATTGACTGTGTGAGAGAGAGTGTGTGTGTGTGTGTGACAGAGATACCTCCCCCTCCCCTCTCTCTCTCTCTCTGGTGTCTGAGCGTTACTGTGCAGGACACTGAGCTCTGGCTGTGCTTCAAGGAACTGACCAATCCTATTTAATAGAATGCACCTCCAACATTCTGAAGCTGAGAAACCTTGTGTGGTTGGTCACTTCTGCTTGTGAGGAACCCGGAAGTACATGATGTGAATTCAGGAGATGGATACAGAGAGCAGGAATGCCTCAGCCATGCAGTCAGCTTCAGAATGTTGGAGGTGAGTTTTATTATATAGGATTCACACCCAGGGCTGTCCAGAGATTCAGCTGGGCCCCAGGGCAGGGCCTCCGCCCCCCCTAGGATCGCTGCTGCCCCCCCCAGTATCGCTGCCTCCAAGGATCACCATTGCCGCGCCACCTCCCTCCCCCCAGGATCGCAAGTACCTTGGCTGGCGGGGATCCCAAGGCCCCACCAGCAGATGAGTTCTTCCTCCAGCACAGGACTTTCCTCTGCCCTTGCGGCTGCTTTTCTCTCACATCGCGCATGCTCAGTTTCAAAACCGAGCTTGCGCGGCCTGAGGGCCCAGCAGCCACTTGGCAGGCAATGCAAGGGGGGGCAGGCGTTGGAGTTTTCTCTCTCCTGCTCCTGTCGGGACGCGATCACCCAGGTCCTGTTAGGAGAAGGAGAGAGAGAGAGACCCCGGTGCCAGGCCCCCCCTTGGAGGCCCAGGAAATTTTGCCCCCCTGGCCCCCCCTTCTCAGTGTCCCTGAGTCACCCAAGACATTGTACAGTAGGTACAGTTTCACATACAATTTATCATTTTAACCACACAACAATAGTAAAATGGTCAAATATAAGCATACTAGTAAAAAAGGCCCGTTTCTGACACAAATGAAACGGGCGCTAGCAAGGTTTTCTTCGGCTCCCCTGCAGCCACCAATTTCCAGCGAACCTCCTCTCTCCCCTGCCCCCCCTTCAGCCACCCATGTCCAGCAACCCTCCTCTGCCCCCCTCCAGCCACCCATGTCCAGCGACCCTCCTCTCTCCCCTGCCCCCCCTTCAGCTACCTATGTCCAGCGACCCTCCTCTCTCCCCTGCCCCCCCTTCAGCCACCCATGTCCAGCAACCCTTCTCTGCCCCCCTCCAGCCACCCATGTCCAGCGACCCTCCTCTCTCCCCTGCCCCCCCTTCAGCCACCCATGTCCAGCAACCCTCCTCTGCCCCCCCTCCAGCCACCCATGTCCAGCGACCCTCCTCTCTCCCCTGCCCCCCCTTCAGCCACCTATGTCCAGCGACCCTCCTCTCTCCCCTGCCCCCCCCTCCAGCCACCCATGTCCAGCGACCCTCCTCTGGACATGGATCAGCTGTGAGGCATGTTTTTTTCCCCGGGTTCTGAAGTTGACATCATAATGGCTACGGTGATGTCAGCCTGATCTACGGAGCCTAGCAGACCAACTCGGAAGGAGCCACGGTCCCAGGCAGCAAGACAGAACTTTGGAGGTGAGAATTATTATAAAGGATATACAATCAATGAGGTAAACTTGGAGATGGCAAATTGAACCCTAATAATAGGAACAACACGATACAGTGTCAGAAATGCACAATTAAACAGCACAGTAAAACAATCAGATAATAAAAAATATGATAAATGTTAGGGTACAAATAATACATGGAAAAACATTTATATAACACAGATATGGTAGTTATGATATCAACACAATACAAATGAAACCCCTTAACAGGCAATGCGTTAGAACATTCAAATAACATAGATATGATAAACCCCATCTGATCAATATTCAGCGCTATTTAACCTGGCCAATTCAATAGCACTTAGCTGGCTTTGTGCTAATATTCAGTACGAGATAACGGGTTATATCCGCTGAATATTAGTACTTTTCAACTAACCGGCTATATCTTGCGATATAGGAGCGTCATCAGGGGGTCTCTATTCGCTACTATTCGCGTCATCGGGAATCTGTGTGATTGGAATACAATAGTTGTAAAACCTCCTTTTGTCATAAACATCCCTTTCATGCTGGCTTTTTACTTGCCAGCCTGAACATTTCACTCACAAATTATACCCAAAATTTTTTTCCTCATAAATCTAATCAAATTCACTGACCTTCACGGACGACTGGGACAATCGGGCGACTGCGGAGCAGGACACACAAAAAACGCCCACAAATGCGCATAACTGCACGGCGGGAAACTCCCTTTAAATACCCTTATCCATCACAAGCCTACCCATTCTATTTCATTATTCAACCCGTAGGGGGCCACAGTGTTCCACTGAAAGATCATACGTTGCTCTTTTCTCATCAAAATCAGTGGAATGTTGCCCCCCCCCCCCCCCTCGGTGCAGACACCGTCTGCAATACCACAAACTGTAAATCCTGTATACGGTGGCTTAAACGTTGCCAATGAAAGACCAGAGGAGCCTCAACACGGAGCAATCGAATGTTGCTTAAATGCTCCGCTATCCGAACTTTGACTTTGCGTGTGGTCTGGCCGATGTACCACAAACCACAGGGGCAGATGATCCCATGGACACATTTCGCCGTATTGCAATCTGTGTCTTCGTGTACTATTTTTACTTTATTTTCCTGCTTTTTCTGACCTATGGTGAGTGAGGTGCCCCAGATAAGAGCAAGGACAGAACAAATGCACAATACGCTGGTCTATGTTTTTGAAAATCAAGCAGGTTCAGATGTTTAAGAGCTGCTTTTTTAAAAATCAGTTTGCACTGTGCCTAATCAGGGTACTTAGTAACATACTGTATGTTTAAAACCTATGTTGACCCAATAAAAGCATGGAAGGAAAATCCCACAGCAATTGTAGTTTTTGAGGTTAATAAGAACACCACTCGCGTGTTTTTTGACTGAGAACAGATGCTTTTAAAATAATTTCTGCACCATGAACTTTCTGCACTCTCTGCCTGAAGAACAAGAAACAGATTGAATGTTGACTTGCTGGATTTTTTATAATAAGTTTATTAAATCATAACAATACACCACAGAAAATGCAACAGAATAAAACATACAATATGGTACAGAGTGCTGAGTTCTAACCCTAAAATTAGTCCTTATTGGATAGAAAAAGGTCTAAAGACTTCCATTTGCGGATAGCTGAGTTGTGTCCAGACAGGGAGAGTACTGCAGATTGCTCATATCTCTCTATATAAAAGGCAACACCAACATTCTATGAAGCCTCCAGCCGGAAGTGTGAAGGGGGCGAGATATCCGGTTTCCCTATGAGTGTCTGCCCCGCCCTCTCTGTAACACAGTCAGTGAAGGAAAACAGCAGAGCACGAAATCAAATCGCTGGCTCTGTAACAGTGAAGGACTCAGAGGGGGAGGGGAGAGAGGGCAGAGGGCAGGGACACACACACTCCCACATGCACACAGAAGAAAAGAAAACATTGCTAGCCCCCGTTTCATTTGCATCAGAAATGGGGCTTTTTTACTAGTTTTTTATAAAGCAGAATCCAATTCCACCACACCACCACATTCACATGGGAATTATCCTTCCAGTGCGAAATGACCAGTTTCAGCGCAACTGAAACCAAAAAGTCATTTCTCTACACGGACAATGTTATATTGTATTTATTTGTAACACGTTCTTGCTATACCACTGAAGATGCAAATAGCATTTTGGTGCATCTACTGAGCAATTTGCATGGGCTTACCATGAAAGGGACACCGAGGGGCAGGGAAAGAGAAGGGGAGAGGCTGGACTATAGAGGGGTAGTGGAGAGATACTAGAATCTAGGAGGTAAGGGAAGGGGAAAGATACTGAACTATGGCGATGGTATATGGCTGAAGGTTCATCTACAGCATCAGATACCCTTGGGCTGGCCCTGTCAATGTATGTTAAAAAAAATAATGAGCTGCGTCATATGCAAATGCATGCAAAGCACCTCTTTATCATGCCAAATGAATAATGCAGCTTACATTAAACTTTGCAAGCTGCGTTATTAATGGAAAGTTAATAACACCTCTTGAGGTGCCAAGCATCAAGTCTCTAACATGCAGGCTGATGCTCCTGGGAATGAAGATAAAGGAGCTGGTGATTTGCTAAACCTATGCGCCCCACCCCCACCCCCACCCCTTCAATTCTGATACCTCTTCCAAAACAGTGACATCCCTCTGCACCCCACCACCTGTGATCTTTCCTCCCACAATCCCCATCCCTCATATATTTCAAAACAATAGGACCTCCCCAAACACTGCTTTCTTTTCCAGCACAGCAGGACCCTCCTCAACCCCCCACCCTGGTCTCTTTTTCAAAATAGTGGAACTTCCCACACCTCAACTCTGGTCCTTTTCCAAAATAACAGGACCTCCCCCCCCCCCCCCCCCCCCCCATGGATTGCCCAACCCCTCTGCCATCTACCAAAGCATCCCTGAGGTTTACTTGGGGGAGGGGGTGGAGGCGGGATCAACCACAGTTGCTACTGGCCCAGCAGATCCATATTCAAAAATAGTGCTGTTAGGAACCCAGTGGTATTTTTGTGGTCCTGCTACTAGGGTTTGCGCTGCCAAATAAGGGAGTGTTAGTAAATTAGTGCCTAAGGTAAAACCTGACACAATGGTGGGTGACCTGATTTGCTCAAGGTTGTAAGGGGTACTAGCAGGATTTGGATCCTGACTTGTATGTTTCACAACTACGCAGGTCTTTATACATAGTAACATAGTAGATGACATCAGAAAAAGACCTGCACGGTCCATCCAGTCTGCCCAACAAGATAAACTCATATGTGCTACTTTTTGTGTATACCTTACCTTGATTTGTATCTGCCATTTTCAGGGCACAGACCGTAGAAGTCTTGCCTAGCACTAGCCCCACCTCCCAACCATCAGCCCCGCCTCCCCCCACTGGCTCTGCCACCCAATCTCTGCTAAGCTTCTGAGGATCCATTCCTTCTGAACAGGATTCCTTTATGTTTATCCCACGCATGTTTGAATTCCGTTACCATTTTCATCTCCACCACCTCCCGCGGGAGGGCATTCCAAGCATCCACCACTCTCTCCGTGAAAAAATACTTCCTGACATTTTTCTTGAGTCTGCTCCCCTTCAATCTTATTTCATGTCCTCTAGTTCTACCGTCTTCCCATCTCCGGAAAAGGTTCGTTTTCGGATTAATACCTTTGAAATATTTGAACATCTGTATCATGTCACCCCTGTTTCTCCTTTCCTCCAGGGTATACATGTTCAGGTCTGCAAGTCTCTCCTCATACGGTTTCCAACACAAATCTCATACATTTTTGTAGTGCTGGAAATGATGGTGCGCTAGGGGTCGGAAGTACCTCCGGGCTGCTGCGGTAGCCCAGCGGTACTTTCTGTATAGCGAGCGATAAAAGGAGCCCTAAGTGCTGAATATTGGCACTTAACTGGCCAAGTGCCAACTTGGCAGCTGGAATACCCCCAAAATAGCCGGTTTGCAATTATTTATTTATTTATTTGTAACATTTATACCCCGCACTTTCCCACTCAATAGCAGGTTCAATGCGGCTTACATAGAAATCATGTTAACAAAGAGATGTAAAATGGATGCAGCTATGATATTGTAAGTAAAGAGGTACTCGTTTATGTGTGGATAGGTAAGATGGGCAAGAAGGAGGATGGAAGAGTTAGGGGAATGGTAGGCGGGAGTGTATAGGGATTAACATGTAGTTTAGTATGGGAAAATGTTAGGTAGGGATAGGAAGGGGGATGTATTAGATAGTGTAGGGAGGGGTAGGAAGAGGGATATAATAAAGGAAAAAATGGGGAGGATATTCCAGATTCAGTTTTATTGTCTGGTCTGGTAGTAAATAAGGTCTTGTAAATTTAAGTTAGGTTATTTGTGTAGGCTTGCTTGAAGAGGTAAGTTTTTAGTAGTTTTCAGAAAGGTAGAAGAACATTGACTAATTGAATGGATCTTGGTAATGCATTCCAGAGTTGACTGCCTATGACGGAAAAGTTGGATGTGTAATATGTCTTGTACTTAAGTCCTTTGCGATTAGGAAGATGCAAATTGAGATACGTTCGAGAAGATTTTGATCTGTTTCTGGCTGGGAGGTCAATCAGATTATACATGTAACCCGGGGCTTCCCCGTAGATAATTTTGTGAATTAGCGTATAAACCTTAAAGGATATACGTTCATTAATAGGTCTCCAATGGAGTTTTTCACGGAGAGGAGTTGCGCTCTCAAATCGTGTCTTACCAAAAATAAGTCTGGCAACCGTATTTTGGGCGGTCTGAAGTTTTTTCAGGATTTGAACCTTGGATCCAATGAGAATGCTGTTACAATAGTCAACATGGGTTGATAAGAAGGGCCAGATTCTATAAATGGTGCCTAAAAAATCTGCATAGTAAACATTTCTGCCTAAGCATATTCTATAGGCGGTGCCTAGATGTAGACACAGTTTATAGAATACGCTTAGTTGATCTCACAGTGCCTAAAAGTAGGCGCATCCGTTTACACCAACAAAAACGTGGCATAATTCCCTGCGCATAGATTTACGCGCACTGGGCCATATTCTGTAACTACGCGTGTAAATTTTGGAACACCCATTCCCCACCAATAGCCATGCCCCTTTTGTCCTCCGCGCATTAGAATTTAGGTGCAATATGCTACTGAATATGCGAGGAGTTGTGCACGTAAATCCTAATGTGTGTTCATATTTGGGGGTGTAGATAGGGGTGTTTCTGGGGGCATTCCCAAATCTTATATGTGTTGATATAGAACATAGTCAAACTGCACCTAACTGTAGGCACCGGCTTTTAAGCCTACTCGTAGCACGTCGAATTGCAGGTTAGACCTGCTACGAGCATATGCTTTATAGAATCGCACTAAGCGCGTTAAATTTTCAATGTTGATTTTTAGATGCTACTTATAAAATACTAGTAAAACAGGCCTGTTTCTGACACAAATGAAACGGGCGCTAGCAAGGTTTTCCTCGGAGTGTGTATGTTTGAGACAGTATGTGTGAGATTGATTGTGTATGAGAGAGAGTGAATGTGCGAGTGTGTGTGTGTGACAGAGACAGTGAGACTGGTGGGTGCGAGTATGTCTCCTCTGTCCCTCCTCCAGCCACCCAGCGATTCTTCTCTCTCCCCTGCTCCCCCTTCCAGCCACCCAGCGATCTACTTTTTCCCTTGCCCCCCCTCCAGCCACCCACCGATGCTCTTCTCTCCTCTGTCCCCCCTCCAGCCACCCAGCAAGTCTCCTCTGTCCCCTGCCCCCCTCCAGCCACCCAGCAATTCTCCTTTTTCCCTTGCCCCCCCTCCAGCCACCCAGCGATTCTCCTCTCTCCTCTGCCCCCCTCCAGCCACTCAGTGATTCTCCTGTCTCCCCTGCTCCCCCTCCAGCCAGCCTGTGATTGTCCTATCTCCCCTGCCCCCCTCCAGCCACCCAGCGATTCTCCTCTGTCCCCTGCCCCCCCTTCAGCCACCCAGCGATTGTCCTATCTCCCCTGGCCCCCCTCCAGCCACTCCTCCACTTCCTATATCATAAAACGCACCTCCAAAGTTCTGAAGCTGAGAAAGTGAAGCCTTGATGCATTCTTGCGCTCTGACCTGGGGGGGCGTGGTGTTGCGGCAAGGGCGGGAAGCCAAGAAAGTGAAGCCTTGAAGCATTCGTGTGCTCCGACCTGGGGGGGTGTGGCATTGTGGCGAGGGCAGCAAGCCGAGAAAGTGAAGCCTTGAAGCATTCATGTGCTCCGACCTAGGGGGGCGCGTGACGTTCCGGCGAGGGCGGCAGGGGCGGGGCCTTATCCTGCTGTCATGCAGTTGGTCAGTGCTGTGGGTGGCGTACCCGGAACTACGTGTCGTCCATTCAGGAGATGGAGCCTTACAGAGCGCACGAATGCTTCAAGGCTTCACTTTCTCGGCTTCAGAACGTTGGAGGTGCGTTTTATTATATAGAATACCTATATTTAGGCTCCGTTTATGCCTAAGCATGATTCTATAAAGGATGCATATTCTTTATAGAATCACGCTAAGCGCGTTAAATTTTCAGTGCTGATTTTTAGGTGCTACTTATAGAATATACCCCTAAGATTATAAAGTACCACTTAGCACCTTGTGTGTACATAAATCGCTATGCACAACCTGATTAGCGTGGGGTTAGTGGGAGCCCTTACTGCCTAGTAAATAGATGACGGTAAAGGCTGGCGTGCTAAAGGCCATGACCTAAGTGGAAATGTAAGGGGAAAATAGAAATTGCAGCCATTTTACTGCCACGACAAAAGTGGCCTCAGCGTGCGGGCAACTCACTCACTAAAAAGAGTGCAGGCCACTTTTTGCATGGCTTAGTAGAAGAGCCAGGAACACAAAAAGTGAGGATGACTTAAAGAGGAAATCCCAAAAAACTTTATTAGTGATAAAATGACGACCCGACATGGCCGTGTTTCGGCATCAAAGCCTGCATCAGGGGTCAAACAAATCTATGCAGAAATAAAATTAAAGTAAATATGTCATTGACAAAATTAAAACAAACGATTGATTAAAAGGGAGGCGAGGATAGTGGAGGGCAGACTTGTACGGTCTGTGCCCTGAAAAAGGCAGGTACAAATCAAGGTAAGGTATACACATATGAGTTTATCTTGTTGGGCAGACTGGATGGACCATGCAGGTCTTTTTCTGCCGTCATCTACTATGTTACTATCCAGCTTATAATTGAAAAAGAAAAACGCCTATATTGCGACCCAAATTGGGAGATAGACGTTTATCTCACAAAAACGAATAAAGCGGTATAATCGAAAGCCGAATTTGGACGTTTTCAACTGCACTCCGTTGCGGGTACGGACAAAGTTGATGGGGGCGTGTCGAAGGCGTGGTGAAGGCGGAACTGGGGCGTGGTTATCGGGCGATCAGAGATGGGTGCCTTTCGCCGATAATGGAAGAAAAATATGCATTTTTAGCGAGAATTTAGGGCACTTTTCCTGGACCCTGTTTTTCCACGAATAAGGCCCCAAAAAGTGCCCTAAATGACCAGATGACCACTGGAGGGAATCGGGGATGACCTCCCCTGACTCCCCCAGTGGTCACAAACCCCCTCCCACCACAAAATATGCCGTTTCACAACTGTTTATTTTCACCCTCAAATGTCATACCCACCTCCCTGGCAGCAGTATGCAGATCACTGGAGCAGTTATTAGGGGGTGCAGTGGACTTCAGGCAGGTGGACCCAGGCCCATCCCTCCCCTACCTGTTACAATTGTGCTGCTTAATGCTTAGTCGTCCAACCCCCCAAACCCACTGTACCCACATGTAAGTGACCCCCTTCACCCCTTAGGGCTATAGTAATGGTGTAGACTTGTGGGCAGTGGGTTTTGAGGGGGATTTGGGGGGCTCAACACCCAAGGGAAGGGTGCTATGCACCTGGGAGCTCTTTTACCTTTTTTTTTGTTTTTGTAAAAGTGCCCCCTAGGGTGCCCGGTTGGTGTCCTGGCATGTGAGGGGGACCAGTGCACTACGACTCTTGGCCCCTCCCACGAACAAATGCCTTGGATTTATTCGTTTTTGAGCTGGGCGCTTTCATTTTCCATTATCGCTGAAAAACAAAAACGCCCAGCTCACACATTGTCGAATAAAACATGGACGTCTATTTTTTTCGAAAATACGGTTCGGTCCGCCCCTTCACGGACCCGTTCTCGGAGATAAACGCCCATGGAGATAGACGTTTCCGTTCGATTATGCCCCTCCACGTTTTCATTTATTAAGTTTCTATTATTACTGCTCTCCAGCTCTTTAGGTTTATATTAGTAAAACAGCCCCATAATGTTTAAGACGCTGCCAAGAAGAAATCATAGGTAATCAGAGAAAGAACATGACAAAGATTATTTAAGGGAGGGCAAGAAACCTGTCATTTTAACTAATCCCCAGGGCTGTCCCGACCATTGGGCATGACTAGGTGGTCACCTGAGGCAGATGTTTATTGGGGGCAGCAAAAAAACAGCTGCAGTCAAAGCAAAATAAAAGTCCTGACAGCCACACAAAGAACGGTCAGAACATACATTAACCTGCATTTATATGGGACGGTTGTGTGATGACCATGATTGTTGAATTTAATTATCAAAATCTTGGGGAGCTGCAGATTAGGGGGCCTGAAAGTTAATTGTGTGTGGGGGGGGGGGGGGGGAGTTACGTAAGGTTGAAGATTCGTCTAGAGTAGCTACCACTCGTGCACATGCTCTGCTGATCCCCAGGGCCGCCGAAAGGGGGGGACAGGGGGGACAAAAGTCCTGGGGCCCGGGCCTCCAGGGGGGCCCGGCACCGCCGCCTGGCCCGCCCTCTGTCGCCGCCTGGCCCGCCCTCCGTCACTCCCAGAACTAACCTTAAGTCTCCTTTCACCTCGCAGCAAGCAGCAGCAGGTCAGGCCACTCCTTCCTTCCATGTCCCGCCCTCGCCTGACGTAACGTCCGTGAGGGCGGGGCACGGAAGGACGGAGGAGAGGTCTGCCCTGCCGCTGCTTGCTGCGAAGTGAAAGGAGGCTTAAGGTTAGTTCCGAGGGCCTGACCTGATAGCAGGTGGAGGGGGGCCCGGCGACCACGGGTGGGTGGCGACCTCGGGTGGGCGGGGCCCGGCGATCTCGGGTGGGCGGCGACCTCGGTGGGGGGGCCCGGGGGAGGCCTTGTCCCGGGCCCTGCTCCAGCTCTCGGCGGCCCTGCTGATCCCAAATGCTGTCTCCCACATGGTAAGGGAGTTAGGTTACGGCCAGATCAGATAACAGAAAGTAATGAAGTATTATTCTTTCAATCCCCAGCATTGATCGGATTCAAGATATGTGCCCTATGTTCTTGTTAGACCACTGTTCCCGTATCTTGACAATCTTGTGACTCACCTCCATGCCAAAAAGTGATGCTGAAACAGTGTTATGTAAGGTATGTGACTTGCCAGGGGCATAGATCATCTCCTTGCAATCCTGTCTCCTGTTTGTTCCTTTTGAGAGAAACAGCATTAGTCAGTCTTTGCATGAGCATTATGACAAGAGGAATTACATTTTCTAATAATCAGTTACTATTTTAAAAATAACTAGTATTGTTTGCTATTGGGTGTGTTTTAGGATTTTGAAAGAAGCAATGTGATGGCTGGATGAAGCAGCTTCAATTAAGTGAAAGAAATGCCATCCTATGAGTTGCCTTTTACATAGTAACATAGTAGATGACGGCAGAAAAAGACCTGCACGGTCCATCCAGTCTGCCCAACAAGACAACTCATGTGTGCTACTTTTGTGTATATAAGTCTGCCCAGCACTAGCCCCGCCTCCCAACCACCGGCTCTGGCATAGACCGTATAAGTCTGCCCAGCACTATCCCCACCTCCCACCAGCGGCTCTGGCACAGACCGTATAAGTCTGCCCAGCGCTATCCCTGCCTCCCAACCTCCAGTCCTGCCTCCCACCACTGGCTCTGGCACAGACCGTATAAGTCTGCCCCGCACTATCCCCGCCTCCCAACCTCCAGCCCCGCCTTCCACTACCGGCTCTGCTATCCAATCTCGGTTAAGCTCCTGAGGATCCTTTCCTTCTGAACAGGATTCCTTTATGTTTATCCCACGCATGTTTGAATTCCGTTACCGTTTTCCTCTCCACCACCTCCCGCGGGAGGGCATTCCAAGCATCCACCACTCTCTCTGTGAAGAAATACTTCCTGACATTTTTCTTGAGTCTGCCCCCCTTCAATCTCATTTCATGTCCTTTTCTTTAGTTTAACTGTATTTTGGGGTCACCAGTTTGCTTTTGCTCCTTCAGATTTTCAGCTCGATTGGAAACTGCTTCTACCAGGCTATGGTGCCATGAGCCTTTCTCTTCACAGAGATGTCGGAAAATTGTTACCTATTGTCACAACTTTATCTAACCCAACGATCGCAGAAACAGTCTTTGGCAGAGAGCCACAGACTACAATTCCTTCCATACTTCAGGGAATGCTGGTTCAAGAGCGTGCTCTCAAAAGTTAATCAAAAATGTACTTGTTCCAATTTCATAGGACTGCCCTACAGCTTGTTAACTGAATTGTCTGTTGCACATTGAAAGATCTTTCCGAAGCAGAGTTCAAGTCTGGAATACACCTCTTTTTGATTGTCTGACAGAGGTTTCTACTCTCGGGTTTCCCAAAACCTGTGTTGGTGACCCCCACAGTTACTTTCACAGAGATGCCAAAGGCGAATTCCTCTGTCCCAAGGAGTAAGATCTAACACCCAAAGATTGAAATTGAAGGCCAAGAGTGAGATTTAGAAAGATTTAAGTGAGCAATTGCTTTGCAAATGAAAAAAAAACCCAGCATAAAAATACAGTGCCTCTGAAAGGATACAGCGTGTTTCTTGCTATTACTACAAATGTCTAACTGGTTGGGTATAGACGGGCTGATTCTCTCTCTCTCTCTCTCTCTCATCAGGGCCAGCTGCAGGCATTGGCAGAAACGGGTCTCTCCTTTGACAAGTATAGTCAGTATTGGGAGAGGTTCCAAAGGTAGAGCAGAGAAGGAGTCTGTTCACGCTTTCCAAAAATACTAGGACTTGGGGGCATGCGATGAAGCTACAATGTAGTGAATTTAAAACGAATCGGAGAAAATTTTTCTTTATCAACGTGTAATTAAACTCTGGAATTCGTTGCCAGAGAATGTGGTAAAGGCAGTTAGCTTAGCGGAGTTTTTAAAAGGTTTAGACGGCTTCCTAAAGGAAAAGTCCATAGACCGTTAATAAATGGACTTGGGGAAAATCCACTATGTCTGGGATAAGCAGTATAAAATGTTTTGTACTTTTTTGGGACCTTGCCAGGTATTTGTGACCTGGATTGGCCATTGTTGGAAACAGGATGCTGGGCTTGATGGACCTTTGGTCTTTCCCAGTATGGCAATACTTATGTACTTATGTACTTATGTGTAGGGAGAATAGGCTCTTTCCAAACAGTGAAGGAGACGTATGGATGATTGAAGTCTTTTATTGGATAACATCAAAGGTGACTCGACACAGCTGCTGAGTTTCGGCACCAAAGCACCTGCCTCAGGAGTCTTATGATGCGATGTTAGATTGCAATGTTGAATCCGAGAAAAAATACAAGGCTGTATTTTACACAATGGGACTACAGCCCACAATCAGAAGCGAACAATTTTCACGAACTGTCAAAGCGGTCTCTGTGAATGTTTTCTTGTCAGTTGTTGCTCACATTTCTAAAGTAAAGCAATCAGGTGGAGGCTGTAGATTACATTTTTCAGACTAAAATATTAATCCTAAATTTTCCAGATCCACAAGATATAGCCTCATGGTTAGTGCAGTGGCCTGAGAACCAGGAGAACTGGGTTCGGTTCACACTGCAGCTTCTTCTGAGTAAGTCACTTAACTCTCCGTTGCCCCAGGTAGAAAATAAGTACCTGTATATAATATGTAAACCGCTTTGATTGTAACCACAGAAAGGTGGTATATCAAATCCCTTTCCCTTACAATGAAAATCAATTCAGAAATGGTGAAAGACAGTATAAACCATCACATAGGAAAGAGAAGAAGGAAGGGAAAAAATGTATCTAATATCACTATTTACCGCATGCTGGATAACACACAGTTAGCCAGGTACAATGTGCTAATTGCCACTAACATAGGACAAGCATTAGAAAATGCTGGCTCCGCCCCCATTGGGTGTCCTGTAAAATTGGCAGCTACCTCTCAGTATATTCCCGCATTAAGCTGCAGTAACTACAAATTTGACTGCACTTTAGTAAAAGGGGCCTTAAGTAATTACCTGGTAATTATTCATAGCTGATCATTTCTCTCCACCAACTGGCTTAAAAGTATCCAGTCGATATTTAAAACTATTTAACCTGCCAGGAAGAGCTCCTGGCCGGTTAAATAGACTAAAGCCAGTTAAGTGCTAATATTCAGCATGAGACAGCTGGTTAGCACCAAAATTCATTGGCTGACCAGCTAAGTTTGGCAGCCAGATAGACCCGCGTAAATAGCAGGTCTAACTTTGGCCGCTACAACTTAGCTGGTCAGCTGATGACTATCAGCTTAACTGACTATTTTTAGCAGCCAAACTAACCCCGGAAATTCAATGTCGGTCACTGGATACGGTCTCAACATTGAATTTCTGGGTTTACCAATGACTGTGGGAGTTAGCCGGGCTCCCTCTCGCAGTCTAGATATCGGCCCCTATTTGCATAGTTTTCAGAGCACAGTGTACTTGTAGGTGCAGGAAAAAGGGATCGAGCAGGGAGAGGTAGTAGGCAGTGCAACTTTAATGATTGAGAGAAGGTGCTCAAAGAGTGAGAAAGCCTTCAAGTGAGTTGACAAACAATGATTGAGACTCGGTGTCTATGGTCTCAGGATATCCATAAGGATGTATTGAGTGAGAGAAGGTGCTCAAAGAGTGAGAGAGCCTTCAAGTGAGTTGACAAACTCTTAATGAGTGAGACTCGGTGTCTACGGTGTCAAGATATCCATAAGGATGTTAATGAGTGAGAGAAGGTGCTCAAAGAGTGAGAGAGCCTTCAAGTGAGTTGACAAACTCTTAATGAGTGAAACTCGGAGTCTATGGTCTCAGGATATCCATAAGGATGTATTGAGTGAGAGAAGGTGCTCAAAGAGTGAGAGAGCCTTCAAGTGAGTTGACAAACTCTTAATGAGTGAAACTCGGAGTCTATGGTCTCAGGATATCCATAAGGATGTTAATGATTGAGAGAAGGTGCTCAAAGAGTGAGAAAGCCTTCAAGTGAGTTGACAAACAATGATTGAGACTCGGTATCTATGGTCTCAGGATATCCATAAGGATGTATTGAGTGAGAGAAGGTGCTCAAAGAGTGAGAGAGCCTTCAAGTGAGTTGACAAACTCTTAATGAGTGAGACTCGGTGTCTACGGTGTCAAGATATCCATAAGGATGTTAATGAGTGAGAGAAGGTGCTCAAAGAGTGAGAGAGCCTTCAAGTGAGTTGACAAACTCTTAATGAGTGAAACTCGGAGTCTATGGTCTCAGGATATCCATAAGGATGTATTGAGTGAGAGAAGGTGCTCAAAGAGTGAGAGAGCCTTCAAGTGAGTTGACAAACTCTTAATGAGTGAAACTCGGAGTCTATGGTCTCAGGATATCCATAAGGATGTATTGAGTGAGAGAAGGTGCTCAAAGAGTGAGAGAGCCTTCAAGTGAGTTGACAAACTCTTAATGAGTGAGACTCGGTGTCTACGGTGTCAAGATATCCATAAGGATATAATGAGTGAGAAAAGGTGCTCAAAGAGTGAGAGAGCCTTCAAGTGAGTGTGACAAACTCTTAATGAGTGAGACTCGGTGTCTACGGTGTCAAGATATCCATAAGGATGTAATGAGTGAGAGAAGGTGCTCAAAGAGTGAGAGAGCCTTCAAGTAAGTGTGACAAATTCTTAAGCCCCGATGCTCAAAACTCTGGTGCTGTTCAGAACAGAGCCAGAAAATGCCACCACAACAGCACCGAGGAATTACTTCCTAACACTTGATGCTAATAGTATGCAAATGATATGCACGCTATTAGCTTTGAGCTGTTGTGGCAGCGGGAGGATGGTGTCTGGCACATGTGCTCAAGAGTTGTGCATCAAGCACATCTGTTAATCACACATACAGAATCCCAGAGGGGGAGGAGGAAGAGCTTCATGGCAGCGCCGGCGCCACCGTGTTTTAAAAATGGCTGCCGAGACCCACGAGGCTACTATGGTAAATCTCAGCAACCATTTTGAAAAACACGGGGGCATGCAGGATGTCAGACTCACAGAAACAGAAGCCTGCGCGGCCACATTGCTGATCTGCAAGGGCAGGCTTCTACATGGAATGTTGCTAGTGGAATAGCAACATTAACATTCCATGTAGAATCTCAAATAGTAGCAACATTCCATGTAGAATCTCAAATAGTAGCAACATTCCATATTCCACTGCACTAACCACTAGGCTACTCCTCCACTAACAACATTCCATGTAGATTCTCACATATTGGTTTATTTAGATTTTGCTCACACCTTTTTCAGTAGTAGCTCAAGGTGAGTTACATTCAGGTACTCTGGATGTTTCTCTGTCCCAGGAGGGCTCACAATCTAAGCTTGTACCTGAGACATTGGAGGGTTAAGTGACTTTGCCAAGATCACAAGAAGCAGCAGTGGGATTTGAACCAGCCGCCTCTGGATTGCAAGACCAGTGCTCTAACCACTAGGCCACTCCTCCACGGTTAACTTGTCTGTTTATGTGCTGAATATCAGCACTTCACTGGCCAACTGCTGATTACAACCTCAGAACCCCCCCCCCCCCCCCCCCATAGCAGGTTTTGACTTGTTATTTTCAGCGGCACTAAGGGGGGCTTTTACTAAGGCACGCTCACGTTTTTAGTGTGCTCTAAAATTGGGCACGGTCTAAACGTTAGAGATGCCCATAGGAATGCATTGGCATCTTTAATGTTTAGCTCGCACCCAGTTTTAGCGCACTCTAAAAACGTGAGCGTGCCTTAGTAAAAGGGGGTCTAACTGATTAAGTCCACTGCAAATTAGCATTTAGCACCTAACAGCTGGTTTCTGGCTGATAAGTTGCTCTGAATTTCAACTCAAATATTTTAAAAAGTACGTAAGCACCAATGTTCACAATCGTATGCACTCTCGCAGCTGATTTGACCTCATGATTGCCTGGAATGAATCCTTACCCTAGGAATGGATTTGAAAGTTAACACATAGGTATGGAGAAAGTGGCATAATTATATGTTACAGTAACTGAAATTTCCAGGGCTGAATGCAAATATCGTCTCCTGTCGAAAGTAACATCACCATTGTCTTTAGGAATTGCACATCCTATATAATAATTCTCACTTCCAACATTCTATGCGCCTGCCTGCCTGTGTCTGTAACTTTCTTCACAGATGGGCTCCGAAGCCCTAGCTGATGTCACTAGACCCATTATGATGCATCCTATATAATAATTCTCACCTCCAACGTTCTGACTTGCCTGGGTCCGTGGCTCATTCCGAGTTGGTCTGCTAGGCTCCGTAGATCAGGCTGACATCACCGTAGCCTTTGTGATGTCAACTTCAGAACCCGGGGGAAAAAAACATGCCTCACAGCTGATCCATGTCCAGAGAAGGGTCGCTGGACATGGGTAGCTGGAGGGGGGAAAGGAGAGAGAGGAGGGTCGCTGGACATGGGTGGCTGCAGGGGGGGCAGGGGTTCACTGGAAATGGGTGGCAGGAGGGGGGCAGGGGAGAGAGGAGGGTCGCTGGACATGGGTGGCTGCAGGGGGGGCAGGGGGTCACTGGACATGGGTGGCTGCAGTGGGCGCAGGGGGAGAGGAGGGTTGCTGGACATGGGTGGCTGCAGGGGAGCCGAAGAAAACCTTGCTAGCGCCCATTTCATTTGTGTCAGAAACAGGCCTTTTTTACTAGTTCAAATCATATTACTCCTACTGTTAATTTAAGGAAGCAATATTCAGATATATGCAATTTGATATGATACATTTATTTGTTGTCAATCCCATTGTTCTTATATTTGTTTCATTCAGCACCTCATTCATCGACCCGCTGCATTGGCTGTTACTCCGCATATTAGCTGTTGGATTGGTTGCTACACAGCCTATCAGCTGATTGCATCCATTTCTCCTCTATTTGAGATAAGTGCATTTGGTTCATTTTGATATATTTTGGAGCCTTATAGTGCCAGTTATAAACTTTTTTATATGCAAAGAAAAAAATATAAAAAATGTAAATGTTGGGTGATGATGAAATACTTAATACATGAATTGAATTGTAGTGGTACAATAATATTTTCAAAGCTGAGTGGTAATGCATATAAGAAAGTCACTGTCTATTACAAATTACAAAACTGTTTTTGTATTTTTAAAAAGATGTTAAAGAAAATTTATTGCCCACCATATTAGATTATGAGCCTACTAGGAACTGAGAAAGTAGCTGCATATAATAAATGTATACCGCCTTGGTTGTTCCACGGAAAGGAGATATATCAAATCCAAAACCATGACCCATGACTATTGATATTGGTTGTGTATTTTATTGATGTGAACATAATTGGAGAAAATATTTCCTCACTCAACATGTAATTAAACTCTGGAATTCGTTGCCAGAGAACATGGTAAAAGCATTTAGCTTAGCAGGGTTTAAAAAAAAAGGTTTGGACCAATTCCTAAAAGAAAAGTCCATAAGCCATTATTAAGATGGACTTGGGAAAATCCGCTGCTTTTTTCTAGAATAAGCAGTAGTGGTGGCCCTACCATTAGGCCAACTGAGGCAGGGGTCTCAGGCGGCACTCTTCAGAGAACGGCACTCTCCCTTTCCCTCCTCAACCCTCTTCCCCATGTTTACCTTATTGTTTTCTTCTCCTAAAGGTGGCAGTAGTAGCGGCAGTGATTCCCCTAGGCTGCCCTGCCGCCGGCATGGCCTCATCTCCCTACTGCGGCCCGCCTCTTGACATAACTCCTGTTTCCTCTGAATACCCACCTATCTCTCCCTGTTTCTCACCCCCTCCCCACCACTACTATTCCCTGGAATGCTTATATTTCACTTATAGATTCTGATATTTGTCATCATGTGCTCATTTCTGATCTGAAGAAGGTATTGCCTTCAAAAGCTAATCAAAAATATATTAAGTTAGTCCAATAAGTAAGGTATCATCTTTTTGTTGTTGTTGTTCTCTTTTATTCAGTCCTGGATTAACCATTAAGCAACATAAGCACAGGCTTAGGGCCCCAAGGGAAGGAGGGGCACTACAGAATTTTCTACCTCATCATGCCCTTAACTCTTTCTCTGCTGTCTGCCCCACCTATTATCCAACATGAATTTCAGTGTTTATCTAATCATTATAAATATATATCATGTTTAGTTTCCAGTAGCATAGCAAGCAGGGGGTGAGGGTGTGTGTGTGTGTGTGTGTGGGGGGGGGGGGGGGTTCAGGCCCCCTTGTGGCACCAGATGCATAGGTAGCACGGATGCTCAAGCCCCACCAGCCAAAGTGATTCACCACTGGACTCCCCCGCCCACGCTGCCCGAGCAGCAAGAAATTGGCGGGGTGCTCCAGCCACCAGCGCTGGCACTTTCACGCATGCTCAGTTCATGCATTAAACAGAGCATGCTCAGAAGTATCAGCGTTGGAGGCTAGAGCACTTGCTGGCCTTCCTCGCTGGGGGGGGCTCCAGAGGCGAATCTCTTCAGCTGATAGGGCTTGAGCATCCCCACCAGAAAAGGTATGATTCGGTGGCAGCAGTGACTGGGGGGACAGAAAATGCTCCCCCCCACACCAGTCCACCCCTGGGCTCCCTCCAAAATTAAGTTTTGGCTACACCCCTGCTTGTTTCATATAATACCGATATTTCTCAGCACTTATTGAGTCTTAATGTCTTTTCAGTTAAGCAATGGAAGGACCAGTGGCATAGCCCACTTTGGGCTCAGGCCCACCCAGTAACAGCACACCTATGATGTGGTTGGCAGAGATCTCCAAGCCTCACCAGCCAAAAACTCCCAACAACTGTCCCTCCTGCATACCTTGTAAATAGCAGGTCTTCGCCTGCAGTGAGCGGTGACTGATATATACTGCTCGCACCGGCCCCACAGCCTTCCCTCTGATGTATTCCCACCTATGCGAAAATAGGAAGTTTCATCAGAGGGAAGGCTGTGGGGCCAGCATGAGCAGTGTGTATTAGTTACTGCTTGCTGTCGATGAAAATCTGCTATTTAAAAGGTATGCACGGGAGGGGAGGATGTTTGAGAGACCATATGGCATGCATGCAAGAGAGAGAGATCAAATCACTTGTGGTACAAGGCAGAGTTCTTCTGCCCACCCATCTTGGACCCAGGCCCACCCAAAATTGGGTATCTGGCTACGCCCCTGGGAAGGACTGAGGGGCACCATTGTTGAGTTGTGCCTAGTGCATCAGTTGGTCTTAATCTGGCCCTGGTTTTATTTCTAGTTTATTACTTTTAAAAGTGGACTAACATGGCTACCACACCATTTTACCATCTACACAGATGATGTTACAATCTACATTCCCTTCAGACATGATCTAACAGAAATCAATAACGAAATTAAACTCGGCTTGAATACCATGGATTCAAGGGCAAACTCCTTCCAATTGAAACTGAATACTGAAAAAACACATTGTCTCATCCTCTCATCTCAACACAATACATACAAACCAACAACCTTAATCACCCCAGAACACACCCTCCCTATTTCAAACAGCCTGAAAATACTCGGTGTGACAATCGACCGCAACCTCACCCTCGAGAGCCATGTGAACTCTACAATAAAGAAAATGTTCCACTCGATGTGGAAACTTAAACGCCTAAAACCTTTCTTCCCGAGGGAAATATTTCGTAACCTAATACAATCAGTGGTGCTAAGTCACGTTGACTACTGCAACGGAATTTACGCTGGATGCAAAGAACAACTTACAAAGAAACTCCAGACCGCTCAGAATACAGCCGTCAGACTAATATTTGGCAAATCGCAATTCGACAGTGCCAAGCCCCTCCGTGAAAGACTGCATTGGCTGCCAATCAAAGAACGTATTACTTTCAAAATCTGCACCCTTGTCCACAAAATTATCTATGGCCAAGTCCCGGGATATATGACAAAACTTATAGACCTACCACTCAGAAACATAACCAGATCATCTCGAACATATCTAAACCTCCACTACCTAAACTTCCACTACCCAAACTGCAAAGGACTTAAATACAAAGTAACCTATGCATCCAGCTTCTCTTATATAAGCACACAATTATGGAATGCACTGCCAAAAGTTGTGAAGGCAACTTATGATTGCCTAAACTTCAGGAAATCATTAAAGACCTACCTGTTCAAAAAGGCATACCCTGCCAACCCAACATAAATGTCTGCACTCTGCAACACAACATAACCAAAGCTTGTACTGGACACTAAATAATCTTTCCTCTCCTTTATTCCGATTGTAACTGAATCATATGTTCCTTACTCAACCATAATACCACCTGTATTTGTTTCTTTACCGGACTGGCGAATGCCACTACGGTACTATGTAAGCCACATTGAGCCTGCAAATAGGTGGGAAAATGTGGGATACAAATGTAACAAATAAATACATTTTATGCAATTGATTTTAAAATGCTGTACACAGCTGTCTAATGCAAGGGTTAGCCTGTGTGCAAGACCCCTTTCTGCACTCTGGAGGAGATTCTATATTTGGTGCCTAAAAATCCAGTGCAGAAATCCATGCCAACTAAGCGTATTCTAGAAGCAGCACCTAGATTTCGACACAGAATATATAGAATATACTTAGTTGATATCTCAGCGCCTGAAACTATGCGCATTCATTTATACCAATGAAAACATGGCGTAAATCCCTGCACATAGATTTACGCGCAGTGGGCCATATTCTATAACTACGCACGTAAATTTTGGAATGCCCACGAAACGCCCATGTCCCCACCCGTAACCATGCCCCTCTTTGCCTGCGCGCATTACAAGTTTTGACGCGCTTCATTAGAGAATACGCTTAACGAGTTGTGCGCATAAATTCTAATTAGTACCAATTAGTGCTCATTATTGCTTGTTAGGTGCTGTTATCAGCACTCGTTAGCTTGTTCAGTTCCGCGCGTTGTTATACAATCCGCTTGGATTTGGGCACGGATCTCCGGGCGAGCTATATAGAATCTGGAGGGTATGTGCCCACAAAATTGTGCACGAAAGCCACGCGAGTTCTGCACAAAGCCTGAGCATGTTTAATTGCATTGGCCCCTGAATTCCCTTCCTCTTGCCCTATTGTTCAAGCAGGATCTCTCTGTTCCCTAACACCGTGCTGCAGAAACGAGCCAATCCATAAATCTGCCTTGCTTTTAGGAAATGTAGTTATTTGATGACAATCTGGGTTCAATTCAGTGCTACTAATGACCACAGTAGGACGTTTTTAAAAATTTACTGGCAGTCACAAACAGTTCCTTGAAACTATTTTGACTTGTCATCATCAATTTTGCATAACTGGCTTTTTCTTTTTTTCAGAAGATGCACTTATTAAAAGAAGAAATGGGGCATCATGAACTCATTGAACCACATATCCTGAAAGGTGCAGTCGCTGAATCATGAGGTAAAACTCCTGTCCCCAGCCTGTCAAGAGGAGCTGAAGCAATCCAGTGGACTGAGTGCAATAAGATAGCGATAAAAGCTTGACTCATAACTTCAGGGAAACTACACCTTTTCTGCCCTTCTTTGCTAAAGACATATGAAAGGAGACATGGCATATTTTCAAAGCACTTAGCCTTCCAAAGTTCCATAGTAGTTGTTGTTTTTTTTCTAAAATTGAATGCAGTTAGCACGGACATTTTCACTGTAGACTCACAGAACTGACCTGTCTGGAATAGAGATTTCTGGGTTCTTGCAAAACAAAAAATGGTACAAAACTGGGATCATTTAAAACTTTGGTTAACCCAATAAATTACAGATTAGCTCGCTGTTCAAATAGACCCTTGTTTTAACCACTTGTTGTCCAGTGGTTGGAGCAATAGGCTAAGAACTGAGGACACTCCATGGGCAAATCATTTTGGGGGGTAATTTATCAATCATTTGAACACAGAACAGCCTTTTACACACCCAGGTAAAATTGCCCAGGGGTATATGCACACAAAAGTAAGCATTTAGAAAACATAGGGCCCTTATTTAAAGCAATTTAAGCAGGGGTGGTGTTTGGGGGGTGGGGCAACCAGGGCGATTGCCCTGGGCCTCCATTTCACAGGGGGGTCTCATGACTGCCTCAAATTTAAGGATATATTTATTTATTTATTTATTTGTTGCATTTGTATCCCACATTTTCCCACCTTTTTGCAGGCTCAATGTGGCTTACATTATGCCGTAATGGCAATCGCCATTTCCGGAATGAGAAATACAAAATAGTATTATAAATTATAATTATAAATTATAAAGTAATTTAGACAAACAGTTCATTTCAGGCATAAGAGATAAGGGGGTGATGTGTTAATGTTCATTAGTAACAAACTGATTGAAGTAGTCAGGTGTGGAGAGTAAATTATAAAGTAATTTGGGTAAACAGTCACATTTCAGGCATAAGAGATCAGATGAAAGAGAAAGTAGGGATGGGGAGGAGTAAGATGGGGAATGGGAGAGCTAGTGGGTGAAAGAAGAAGATGGAAATTTGATAGGTAGTTGAAAAGTAAAAAAAGAGGCAAAGAAGGGTGAGAGAGAGGCAGAAAAGAGCTAAAAAGGAATGATCAATATGTCAGAGGCAGGAATAGTTATATCCTCCCCCCTCCCCCCCCCCCTGCAACCATCTCTTTTCCAAGCTGAAAAGTCCCAACCTCTTTAGCTTTTCCTCATAGGGGAGGAGTTCCATCCCCTCTATCATTTTGGTCGCTCTTCTTTGAACCTTTTCTAATTTCTCTCTATCTTTTTTGAGATACAGCAAGCAAAATTGAACGCAATACTCAAGGTGGGGTCACACCATGGAGCGATACAGAGGCATTATGATATTCTTGGTCTTATTTTGCATCCCTCTAGCACCCCTTCTCTGTCCACTGCACCACAAGAAAGACAATAGACAGGAAGTGATTTTTGCAGCGCCGCCTCCCTTGTGCCCTATGTGGGCACAATGCCCACACAACCCTTAGGATGACCCTGCACAGTTCAAACCCATCTCTTTCCACATCGGGGACAATTATTACGTACATGTGTTCAAAGTAGGGTATGCATCTTTCTGGGTGTGACAGTAAATTTTGCAATCTGTGAAATTACAACCATAGATTTGTATTAATCTGTTTTCAACATGCCCCATATACCACGATGGCTCCATGAAATCTATTTAGGGCAGGTATTATAGGGTAAGCATTCCTGAATCAGATGGAAGAATGCTTTTTCAAAGTAGTAGACACTAGAGATGGACTGTCTTCGAAACAGATGTCACCCGCCGATAATAGTTCAGACTATCAGGAAAGAGTGTGTACTATGGTGCACAGAGTGTGAGCTTTTCTTAAAGTGTGCACTATGGGGTAAATTCAAGTAAGGTCACCCATTGCCGCCGAGAGGGGGGGGGGGGCAGGGGGCACAAGATTCCCCTGGGCCCAACTTCCAAAGGTGGGGGCTAAGTGCCAGCAATAGAAAAACCACTTTCTTCAGGCTTCCAGTGGCCGGCACAGGCAGAAGGCTGGATTGGTCTCTTGCACCTGGGGCCAGGTTATCACATTAACTCTGCTCTGCCGGCTACGTCCCACCTCCTATGTGAAGTACTTCCTATTTCTGCATAGACGGGAGGGGAAGCGGCAGGAAGAAGGACCAGTGACAGACAGAGCAGAGTTAATGCAGGAGCAGGAGACAGACCGTGCGAGCAGTAAGCAACTGTCAGGTGGGGGCCCTGAGGAGGGGGCCACCCTCAAGATTGTTTGCCCCAGATCTGGCTTGGTTTTTCAGCGGCCCTGAGGTCACCTAAAGTTTGGTTCCAAATATTTGGGAGCTAGGCATCAATTCTATAATGGCAGTTCCGCGTGGAGCTACCGTTGTACAATACTAACGTAAGTCTGTATTGATAAGCCTAACTTTAGGTGCGAGCAATTGACATCAGCTCAAAGGCTGGCAAAGTGCTCATGCGTAATTTTTGCACTTAGGTGCATAACTACATGTGCTCTATAACATGTGTGCACAAGTTCTGGGCACGCCCCCTCCCCCACCCATGCCCCCTTAAAGTTACATGCTATGGATTCTATGTGCACAGTTCATAGAATACCGCCTAAGGTCAGTTGTAAGAGTAACTGCTAATTGATGTCAATGAGCTCCAATTAACACTACATAGTGCCAATTGCTGCTAGTTAACATCAGTTATCAGCTCATTATTATATTAGGTTACACACTCAACCAATCCTATTCTATAACTTCCGCGTGCAACTTTGTGAACTAACCCCCAGATTCTATAAACGGCACCCGCTTTGTTGTCCCAGCGTTGGTGGGAAACCTTTTACGACTCTCACTGAATGAGTTTGACTCACATTTGTAGGTTATCTATACAACCTTGATCGACGGGTTTTGGTCTTTAGGTTGAGAAGCCATACTGCACTCGTGCCCCACGGAATTTTATGTCTGTGGTGAAATAATAACACTCCTGATGCAGGCCATCCAAGCCGAAACACGGCCATGTCAAGTCATATGAAGCTCATTAAAATATTATTTCTTTTTATCGTCATCTCCGTTGTGTTGTTTGTTTTCTGCCCAATTTGCCTGTGCAATTAAATTGAGTAATGAACCAATTAGCACCAATAGTTGGCTCCTAGCAATCAATTATTGGCACTAATTGGCAACAAATTGGATTTGCGCATGCATCTAGCTAAGCGCTATTCTATAAAGATGTGTACGTAAATCTTTTAGAACATAACTGAAAAGGGGGTGTGGCCATGGGAGGGGCATGGGCGGATCAAGGGCATTCACTAAAGATGTATTGTAGAATCCAGGCAATCCATTTCAGTAGGTGCAAATCCTTACACACAAAAGTTGTGTCACGTTCCCTGTCTATGCAGAGTATGGGCACCGGAGGATTGGATGGCTATCTTGGTTTTGGGCTTGTTCCAGGTTTGGGCGGCCATCTTAGTAGGGGGCAGCTTAAGTTATAGCAGCCATCTTGAAGTAGGGCAGCTTCAGGAAGGAAGCCCATATTTGGGCTTAGGGTGTCACCGATGGGGGCAGCCATCTTGATTTCCGCTGTGCTAGTTTGGGCCTAATTTCTATACTATTTAAGACTCTGCCCTCAGTCCTTCCGTGCTTAGGCGTCTACTCAGTTCGCTGATTAGTTGCAGTGCTTTTGGATCTACTACTGACTGCTGCCTGGTATCAACCTCTGCCTGTCCCTGGACCTGCTACTGACCGCTGCCTGGTATCGACCTCTGCCTGTCCCTGGATCTGCTATTGACCGCTGCCTGGTATTGACCTCTGTCTGTCCCTGGACCTGCTACTGACTGCTGCCTGGTCTAATCCTGTGGACTTTGTGCTGGACTTTGTTCTCTCTGCTGTTGGCTACCCGCACTCAGGGGCTCAACCCCTGGGGAACGGTGGGAGACACAGGGGGAACTCGGGGTTTTGACCGACAGCCCGGTGAGGGGTTTCCCTCATCGAGTACAAGGGCTCACCTCTCCTTGTGGAAAGCATTACAAGTTGGGCATGGATCCCAACTCCACATGCTAGTCTATAAATGGCACCCAACTCGGAGTGCAATTTATAGAATAGAGCTTAGCGTGGGCAGCAAATACTGAATGTAGTCCTAAGTGTGAATTTGGATTTGGGGGTATTTGTACATGAGCACACATACATGATGATTCGCTCATGCACACACTATCATGCACACATATGGTATTTTGTTGGGCAGGCTGGATGGACCGTACAGGTCTTTATGTGCCGTCATCTACTATGTTACTGTGAAAGAGTGAGAACTATTAATGACATATATTTTGAAACAAAGAAAAAAAACAAAACGACAATTTTCTGGCTGCCATCCTTAGCAGACACTGACAGTCACCTATGAGTTGTGATTCAAGGAGAAAGCTGCAGAGTGGATTCCATAATTTTGATCACTGATTTGCAAAACAAGTGAATCTGGTTTTAAGTAGCAGGTAACACAGATTGCACATGTAGTTCAAATTCTCCCTATCCACCCCATTAAAATTTGAGTCAGTGCCCCGGGGAGGCACCAGAAGCTTAAAGCTTCCTGTTGGGCACAGACCAAAGCTGGCTGGAAGGACAGAAACTCATAGGATCTGGGTCTCAGCTCAAGTACAGCAGCAGGGTTTTTTTTTATATTTTACTGCTTCATCCCAGCAAGGCAAAAATATTCATCACAGATAACAGTGAAGAAGTGTTAATGAAGCATGTGATGAGAAAGTGAAGAAGGAAATACGAAGGAATTATTTTCAGAGTCAACTCAGACCTGTTCTGTGGTGTATTACATCAACTTCACACTCCACCTCTGTGCCAGAGCTCAGTTCCCTACGGTGATATGAATGAAGCGCTATGATTTTTTTCTTCTCTCTCCCTCTTTATGGTGTAATAAAACATCTTCGGCATTCCACGTGCTATAGGTTAAGGGAGTGCCTGGTCACAGAGAGAACAGGTTTGCTCAGAATAATTAATAGTTATGCCACCCGTGTCCCAGCCTATAGAGGTTGACTGCAACCCACGGGCTAGGCACTTTGATGAGAATTTTTACAGCATCGTCAAGGGAGAGAAGTCGGACAGTGTGGCCTGTTCTGCATTCAGCTTCCTCTGGAAAAGTGAAAAGCAGATGTGAACGAGAAAACCTGAATACCCCAGCAGCAGAGGAAACCGGCTCCACACGTCAACCTGGTAAGAAGCTCTGAACTAGTTATTTGTTAAAAATACGTTGGCCAAGGAAACCAAGTAGAAGCAAAATTCTTATTTCTGACTGGGTAGATAGGGTCCGGGTGGTAGATTTCAAAGCAATACAATGGATCACATACATTACCTGGCCCATCCACCCTCAGTCTGTGGATCTTGATCCAAAATGCCGCCCCATTCTATTCATACATAGAAGTGTTTGATGATTTATGATTTATGGCTTGTTTGTTTATTTACAACCCACCTTTTCCAAGGCAGAATACAAAAAATATACATCATTAATATAAAATACGCAATGTTGAACAGAAAAGCAAACAAATTATATCGAGGTAGAAAAATGTTCTCAAGTGCCCAAGGGGAAAAAAACCTGTCAATTAAGTCGAAATTCGGGTCAGTCCTTTCAATGAAAGGCATTAGAAGAGCCTGCAGTGCTGTGTGTAAGGGATCTCTGCTTTCTCCAAATGAGCAGATTTGACAAGACAGGTTCAGTCTACTTGTGTTTCTAGGATGACCCGAAGGCTTGGCAGGTCAAATCATTCTGGATTTGTATTTGCTGTTTGCAGTGAGGGTTACTAAAGGAAAGCTTGTCAATTTCTATTTCTTTTGCAAAACTCATTTATTGGGAAAGCTCACCCAATAGTCTCCTTCTGTTCCTCTGAGCTTTGAGCACAGTCAGGACCAGACCTATTGGACTTCAGTGCTATAAGTTTTCATTTGCAGCAACTTAAGGTCTATCCTTATTTTACTCTATACCCCCTCAGCCTAGTTGTTACAGAATAGCCCTCGGGATGATGCACATAATGCAGCCCCCTCTGGGGTGGGGTACACATGCAGCGTCTAGTTGGTTGGTGTCACCTTTGAGTCGTGACTGAAAATCCTTCCCCTCCAGGGGCTGCCGACACTGTTTCTGCAGCATCTCCAACACCAGCTGGCTTAAGGAGCTGAAACCTTACTCAAAGCCCACCTCTTTGATGTCGCCTTCGGCACATAACCATTATACCTCCATTGAGGAAATCTAGACTACCCCAACTTGACATTTCGTCCTTTAGATTGTAAGCTCCTTTGAGCAGGGACTGTCCTTCTTTGTTAAACTGTACAGCGCTGCGTAACCCTAGTAGCGCTCTAGAAATGTTAAGTAGTAAGTAGTAAACCAGGCCTGGGAATTGTCCATCTGCAGTGCCACCAGGCTGACCCCAGTCAGACAATGCTCCAGCAAGGCAGTCAAGGCCATTTTCAAACTGTGAGTTCTGAGGCAAGTCTGTGGGGGAACTTTTACCCACTGGCTTACTACCAATTTCCAAAACTGAAAATAGCCTCAGCATTAAGTACTTACAGAGATCTGTTGCCTGTTTTCCCTGTGGACTTTTTCTCTCTGGAAAATGCATCTGCAATGTTCAAAAAGCAAAATTGAAGGGTTTACAATCTAAGCTGGTATCTGAGGCAACGAAGGGTGACATGACTTACATACAGGCAGAAGGAGCTGCAGTGGGATTTGAACCTGGCTTCCCTGATTGATTCTCTAGCCATTAGGCTGTTCCTCCTGATCCCTGAATGTGCTTCTATACATATTCAGAGTGGGCAATTTTCATACCCCCTATTTACCTTGGCAAATGGGTTTTTAAAATTGACCTCCCCATAATTTTGCCATATTGTATATCAGCAACTAAAATAGCTACAAGACAGCAAAACAAGATAAAAGCAATCAATCAATCAATCAATCAATCAATCTGTTTTTCATTATGAAAGCACAAAAAGAACATAAATCTTAGAATAAGTCAAATTGCATATGTCATAAAATGCAATACCTCTTTGCTCCCCTTACTAGGCCCTGAAAAGGGTGGGGGGGGGGGGGGGAGAGACATACTTCTCGGGAGGCTATTGGAGTCTTTGCAAGGTCTGACATCTTTTGTTAGAGCAGTATAAGAGCCATCCAATGACGATGACGGGCCTGAGTTTTTGAAACCATAGAAGCCCCTTCTTCAGGTGAGAATTACTTTGCATTACCTGTGGATGTCTCAAATAGGTCAGGCTCATCAGCATTTCTGGACAATGAATTATATGAAGGAAATCGATGAAGAGGGAAAAGTTGATTTTGTCTTTCAGAGTCAATTCAGCCTTCTTTTATGGTGTTTCCTGTCAACCTTCCTTTCAAGTCCATTCTCCACCTCAGAGCTTTGTCCTGTACTGTGTCATAATTTGGAGTCCGATGCTTGGTTCATCTTTCCAAACAATGTTCATAAGAATAGCCATACTGGGCCAGACCAAAAGGTCCATCTGGCCCAGTATCCTGCTTCTAACAGTGGTCAATCCAGATCACAAGTACCTGGCAAAATCCCAGAAATCAGCAATATTCTGTGCTACTTACCACCAGGGATAAGCAGTGGCTTTCCCTAGGTTTACCTTAATAATGGTAATGAACTTTTCCTCCAGAAATGTGTCCAAACCTTTTTTTAAACCCAGCTATGCTAACTGCTTTTACCATATCCTCAGGTAACAAGTTAGAGAACTTAACTCCAATTTGTTTTAAATGTACTTCTTAGTATCCTCATGGTGAGTGTCCCCTAGTCTTTACAATCGATTTGCATTTACAGCATTTTTATAATTCAGGTATGATAAATCCCTGCCCAATAGAGCTCGTAATGGAAAGGGGTACCTCAGGCAAGAGGAAACAAGAGGACTTGCCCAAGCTCATAAAAACAGTTAGGGGTAGCAGTGGGATCTGAACCCTGTTTTCCCTGATTCTCAGACAACAGTTGTAACTAGACGGCCACACTGATTTTTCATTGCTTTTTTTTTTCCCTTGCCTTTAGTCTCATTCTATTCTATTCTGCAATTTCTATTCCACTTTTAACTTGCAATTCAAAGCAGATCATAGAGTGAAGAGGTATCCCAACTGTATAGAATTACATTAAATCAATAATCTAATCTTAATTTTAAAAAATATCCATCAAAGTCATTTTTATAAAACATAACATTAAGAAGCGAACAAATACGTTTTTAAAACCTTTTAAAAATAACTGTAAGGAGTAGTTAAGCAAACTGCTATAGGTAGACAATTCCATATTTTTGTGCCTTGTAGGGCAAAAGAATGTTCCCAAATAGACTTCAATCACGTGTTTTTTTTTTTACAGAAGGGACATCAAGAGACAGATATTTAGAAGTCCTTAGATGCTCTCTATGACTTGGGAATATAAGCAGGTTTCCTACCATATCTGAATTAGCACCATAAACACATTTATAGACCACAAAGGCTATTTTAAATTGAATTTTGAGGTTCTAATCTTAGCCAATGTAAGTTATTCAGGAGCTAACTTCACAAAAGCTGCCTGATCCAAAGATGAATCTAGCAACATGAAACGTATTAAGCCTTATGTTAAGAGAATTAATTCCTAGGATGGAGCAGCAAAAGGTAACAGTACACCCACATGTAAACTCAATTTTTTTAACAATGATATCATATCTTAATTTGAAACAGTAGATTTCTTTCCCCACCCATTCAGCTGGACATACTCTGGATTTGATTCTTTCCTCTGATAATTCATTGTTTGCTTCCACTGATTTCTCAACTTCTTTGCTTTCTTGGTCAGAACATTTAGCTAATCACTTTCATCGTTCATTATCTTTATCTTTTCCTTCCGTTAATGTTGCGAGTTCAGGATAATGGTCTAGAAAACCTTCTTAAGTTGACTCAACGACTGCATCTCTACCATCGTTCTCTGTGCCTCCTGACTTTGAGATGCAGTCCTTGGATTCACAGGCTCAGTTTTATCATTCTGTGCTTTCTGATTCAACTGAAAAGTTGGACCCACTCCAACTTCATAGGGGTGGTACGACACGTATGAATCGTTGGTTTCATCCTGGCTTACGGTTGTTAAAGAGACAATATCGTAGTGCAGAGAGAAGGTGGAGAAAATCTAGAAATTCACAGGACAGAGTCTTGTAAACAACTGCATAGGGACTGTAATTTTCAATTTAAGAAAGCTCATGTGATTCTATTTTTGAAAAAAGTTAAAGAAATCTACCAATATTTCTAAAGATATCTATGTTATTTTTCAGCAACTGTTGAGTTCCCGTAGGGATATTAATCCTATTATGCCCTTCACCTCAAGTTTTATCTCAATTATTTTTTGTCCAAGATTTCGGAATTGCCGAAATCTTTCCCACCATTGCACATTCCAGATCCTAAATCTCATTAATTTAAATAATACTGTTCCTCTCACTCCTTGTGAAACTGGAACCCTTTCTCTTTTCTTTTTTTTTTTAATTGTTTTTTATTAGAAAGTTTGTAGCAAACCATATTACCCAGTTATTTGTTGATCAGGACATGAAAGTAAGATCGCTAGAAAAGAGGACTTACAGGGAATCTTTTTGTAACCACAGAAACTTAGGGGTCCTTTTACTAAGGTGCACTGAAAAATGGCCTGCGGTAGTGTGGGCGCAGGTCTTGGGCGCGCAGAATCATTTTTCAGCGCATCTGTAAAAAAGGTCTTTTTAAAAAATGTTGCCAAAAATCGATGTGCAGCAAAATGAAAATTGCTGTGCTGCACACCCATTTTGGGCCTCAGACCTTACCGCCAGTCATTGACCTAACAGTAAAGTCTCACACGGTAACCGGGCGGTAATGACCTACATAAGTACATAAGCACTGCCACGCTGGGAAAAGACCAAAGGTCCATCAAGCCCAGCACTCCGTTTCCGACAGCGGCCAATCCAGGCCCCAAGAACCTGGCAAAACCCCAAAATTTAATAACGATCAATGGACTTTTCCTTCAGGAATCTGTCCAGACCCCCTTTAAACTCAGCAAGGCCAGCTACCGTCACTACCTTCTCCGGCAATGAGTTCCAGAGTCTAACCATGCGCTGAGTAAAGAAAAACTTTCTCCAATTTGTTTTAAACCTACCACATTCTAATTTCATCTTGTGTCCCCTGGTTCTATTATTGTTAGAAAGCGTAAACAAACGCTTCACATCTGTCCGCTCTACCCCACTCAAAATTTTGTAGACCTCTATCATATCACCCCTCAGCCACCTTTTCTCCAGGCTAAAGAGTCCTAGCCTTCTTAACCTTTCCTCATAAGGTAGTTGTCCCATCCCTTTTATCATTTTCGTCGCCCTTCTGTGCACCTTCTCCAATTCCTTTATATCTTTTTTGAGATGATGTGACCTACACGCAACAAATGCCACTTGGCGCGTGTCCGGCAAGCGCAGCAGAAAATAAAAATGATTTTTCGGCCATGCGTATTGGACGTGTGCCAAAAATGAAATTACCACAAGAGCCACACAGTAGCTGTGCAGTAACTCCATTTTGGCACACATTGAGCGCACGTAGACGCTTAAGCAGCTTAGTAAAAGGGCTCCTTACTGACTTTAAGACTGTAACCTGCACAAGCTGTCATGATCAACAAATAAGTGAAACTCTTTCTGTGCATATTGGTTCATCAGTTTGGTCTTCTTTTCAGTTGCAATCTTTAATATCACTTCAAAAAAAACTCTTGGTACATTAAGACCTACCTATTGCTCTCTTGATACCTTCCCTGGAGTGGAGGAGTAGCCTAGTGGTTAGTGCAGCGGACTTTGATCCTGGGGAACTGGCTTTGATTCCCACTGCAGCTCCTTGTGACTGTGGGCAAGTCACTTAACCCTCCATTGCCCCTGGTACAAAATAAGTACCTGAATCTATGTAAACTGCTTTGAATGTAGTTGCAAAAACCTCAGAAAGGCGGTATATCAAGTCCCATTTCCATTTCCCTATTTGAGATTCTACATGGAATGTTGTTGTTGTTGCTACTATTTGAGATTCTGGAATGTTGCTACTGTTTGAAGATTCTACATGGAATGTTGCTGCTGCTACTATTTGAGATTCTAGAATGTTGCTACTATTTGAGATTCTACATGGAATGTTGCTAGTGGAGGAGGTGCCTAGTGGTTAGTGCAGTGGACTTTGATCCTGGGGAACTGGGTTCAATTCCCACTGCAGCTCCTTGTGACTTTGGGCAAGTCACTTAACCCTCTGTTGCCCCAGGTACAAAATAAGTACCTGTATATATGTAAACTGCTTTGAATATAGTTGCAAAATACCACAGAAAGGCGGTATATCAAGTCCCATTTCCCTTTCCCTTCTTCATGGCTGAATATGCCAGATCCTAATCTTCTCCCTCCACTGTTGTTGTCAATAGTAAATCACAGTCTAACCATTGGGCAAGTCCCAACCACTTGGAAAACTGCTGTTGTATGTCCAATTCTGAAGAAAGCTTCACTTGATCCTGCAATACCTGCTCATTACCACCAGGTGTCCAACTTATGTTTTTGTCTAAGATTTTAGAAAAGATTGTATTTTGTCTTTTGTTGATAAATCATTAGCATTGCATCCAAGGCAATCAGGTTTCAGACCACATTTCAGTAGCGAGTCAGTTCACACTGCATTATTAAGTGAAATTCATTCTCATTTAGACAGGGATTACGTAGTTCTTGTAGTATCGTCGATTTATCGGTTGCTTTTGATTTGGTTCACCCCAACTCTGCTTCTTTCTTACATATCATCATTAGGGATCTCAGGGGTTGTTTTATGTTGGTTTTCGTCTTTCTTAACAAATAGAACTTTTAAAGTTACTTCTGCTAAGACCTTTTCTGATACCCAGTCTTTATACTGTGGAGTCCCTCAGGGCTCCATTCTTTCTCATCTTTTATTTTACCTGCTCTTGAGTTCCTTAGCTGCTCTTATCAAATTATTATTATTATTATTTGCATTTGTATAGCGCTACCAGACGCATGCAGCGCTGAACACCTGACACAAAGAGACAGTCCCTGCTCAAAAGAGCTTACAATCTAAGTAATACAGACAAACAAGACAGTTACGGGTGAGGGAAGTAATGGCTGAGAAGGGAGGAAGGGACAAGGGGAGGGCAATTCTGGCTAGGAGCTAAAAGCAGCAGTGAAAAGGTGGGTTTTCAGCATAGATTTGAAAACAGGTAGAGATGGAGCTAGACGTATAGGTCCAGGAAGTCTATTCCAGGCATAAGGTGCCGCGAGAGAAAAGGAGCGAAGCCTGGAGTTAGCAGTGGAGGAGAAGGAGGATGACAAGAGAGATTTGTCAAGCGAGCGGAGTTCACGGGGAGGAATGTAGGGAGAGATGAGAGCGGAGAGGTAATGGGGTGGCTGCAGAGTGGATGCATTTAAAGGTCAGTATGAGAAGTTTAAACTGAATGCGGAAGCGGACAGGGAGCCAGTGAAGTGACTTGAGGAGCGGGCTAGTGTGGGTATAACGATTCTGACGGAAAACAAGTCGTGCCGCAGAATTTTGGACAGATTGGAGAGGAGACAGATGGCTGAGCGGAAGACCAGTGAGAAGTAAATTGCAATAGTCCAAGCGAGAGGCGACAAGGGTGTGGATAAGGGTTCTGGCAGCGTATTCAGAAAGGAAGGGACGAATTTTGCTAATATTGTAGATAAAGAAGCGACAGGTTTTGGCGATCTGTTGAATCCAATCAAATGTTAATATCTACACATTTCTATGCAGATGATATTTTACTAGTATATCCAACAAATTCTTTCTCACCGTCTTTAGGTTGTCCTCAGAAGTGTCTTGATGCTGTGTTAGACCACAGACTGGTTTAAATAAGTAAACAACTGTTGCACATTGGATCATCGGCCATCTACCTCAACCGTCTTACACACTTTCTTTATCTGGAACTACTATTATGCCAGTTGATTCTTTCAAATATTAAGTGTCTTTCTTGATTCAAAACTTTCATTTGGGTCACAGATGTCACCTTCATATAAGGCTCGTTTCTCTGTTCTTCGTCAATTATGTTCTGTCAGACATCTTTTTGATCCTCATATTATTCATCAATTTATTCTTTCTCACCTCATTACAAAATTGGACTACTGTAACATAATTTATTCTGGTCTTCCACATTCAACATTAAAAAAAAACCCGCAATCAATTCAAAGTATAGCAATTAGGTTATTATTTCATGCAAAGAAGTTTGATCATGTTACTCCTTTGCTTAAGGGGAAGCACTGGCTTCCTATCGAACAAAGGATCATTTATAAGGTTTTAGTTATTACTTTCAAGGCATTTAAGATGGGTTTCCTGGATTATCTGACTCTTTTTATGATTCTACACATACCTTCCCGCGTGCTACATTCCATAAATGATTTTCCCTTGGTTCTTCCAGGTCCTAAACAAATGTGACTAGAAACTATGAGACATGGAGGGGCATAATCGAATGGCGCCGGCCAAATAGCTGGCCGGCCATCTTTGGGGCCGGCGCCACAAGGGGGCGGAGCCAAACGTATTTTCGAAATGCGGATGGAGCCGGCTAAATCGATCGCCGGGTGTAGAGGAGATGGCCGGCTTCGTTTTTCAGCCATAATGGAAACCGGGCCCGGCCATCTCAAACCCAGCGAATGCAAGGCATTTGGCCATGGGAGGAGTCAGCATTTGCCCCCCTCACATGCCAGGACACCAACCGGGAACCCTAGGGAGCACTTCTAAAAATTAAAAAAAAAACAAAAACAGTAGCTCCCAGGTACATAGCTCCCTTACCTTGCGTGCTGAGCCCCCCAAATCCCCCCCAAAACCCACTACCCACAACTTTACAACACTACCATAGCCCTAAGGGGTGAAGGGGGGCACCTACATGTGGGTACAGTGGGTTTTGGGGGGGTTGGAGAGCTTCCATTTACCACCACAAGTGGAACAGGTAGGGGGGGATGGGCCTGGGTCCACCTGCCTGAAGTGCACAGCACCCACTAAAACTGCTCCAGGGACTTGCATACTGCTGTCAGGGAGCTGGGTATGACATTTCAGGCTGGCAAAATAGTTTTTGTTTTTTCTTTGGGTGGGAGGGGGTCGGTGACCACTGGAGGAGTAAGGAGAGGTGATCCCCAATTTCCTCCGGTGGTCATTTGGTCAGTTGGGGCTCCTTTGTGAAGCTTGGTCGTGAAAAAAGGGACCAAGTAAAGCCGGCGAAATGCTCATCAAGCCTGGCTTTTTTTTTCGATTATCGGGTGAAGCCGGCCATCTCGTGAGCATGCCCCTGTCCCGCCCCCGTCCTGCCTTCACTACCCTACCGACACGCCCCCTTGAAGTTTCACCAGCTCCGCGACGGAAAGCAGTTGGCGCCAGCCAAAATCGGCTTTCGATTATACCGATTTGGCCGGGTTCAGGAGATCGCCTGCCATCTCCTGATTTGTGTTGGAAGATGGCCGGGGATCTCTTTCGAAAATGAGCTGGATAGTGCCTTTTACTTTTTAGCTTCTGGTATTTGGAATAAACTACCATTAAATATCTGTAGGACCTCCTCATTGAAAGAGTTCAAAATAGTCATTAAAACCTGGCTTTTTTTTTTTTGTCAAGCACATGGTAACTGAGCAGTTGTTCTCTCTCCTAGGAGTTGTATTCTTGGTTTAAGTTTTATCTATTTGAGATTCCTGAATGACTATTCCTTTAAAGTATGAAATGTAAAGTCTACACAGGAGTACAAATAGCACTGTTCAAGTTACTGTATAGCAGTCTGCACCACTGTGTATAATTAAGATCAAACTTAGAAAATGGGAAGATATTAAGTAGTACATTAAATACAGGCTGGCCTGGTGGCTCAGTGACAGTGCTGGAGGACTTGATTTCAGTTTTCAAGCCTGGTTTGGGGCCTTGAGCTGGCCATGGCTGGAGGTGTTGCAGTCATCACGTAGTGGCCAGGCTCAGGACACCCGTATACTGGGTTCTGGAGGGGCCAAGGATTGTCACTATAGTGACTGGGCTAAGCAGAAGGGGCCAAGGAGGGATAAAAAAAAATTGGAAACTCCTTTGGTTAAGTGTGAAAAGGCTCCTGGTGCTGTTTCTCAGTACAGGTCAGTTCCAATTGAGCTGGAAGCCCAAAGGAGCAAGAGAAAATTGCCAGATCAGACTTGAAAAGATAATTAAATGATTTCTCGATTGTTGATCCAAAGTTTGCTTATATTGTTGAGTGTAGCACCTTCAATGCCTGTGTCCTTGATAACATTATGTGAACATGGATGGATCCCGGTATTTAATTGGGTTTAATTCTACCAATTGGCCAAGCTCCAAACAATTTTGCATCCCCAGTGGGGTAGAGTGGCATAACAGGATCGTTCCCGAACTCTGTGTTACTGCTTCTTGTTCACAACCAAAAGACTCGAAGGATACAGGACACACCTGTTACTATTAAGCAAAGGTTTTCTAGATTATTTTACATAGATGCACACATATTTTGTAATGCATGCACACATACGCTAACCCCTCCCCAAACTTACTCGTAGGAATGTCTCTATTTAGATCTGTTAAACCTTTGACTATACAGGCTGTACGTGCATAACTTAATGCATGACAAAATAAAAACTGGTGAGCCAGACGGCAACAATAGACTTTGACTGTTTGGTATAAGATCTGGTGGGTTCCCTTTTTCAGATCTTTTCAGTGGATAATATGTGTGACATTGTCGGAACCTATTTCTTCAGCTTTTGTCATTTCTTTTATGATATATTCTTCTATTTGATGTGATGGTTTACTGCCAATAAAAATATTTTTTTTTAAAAATGCATATAGGCCAGGACATTTTATGGAAGGCTGTGCCTCTATATAAAATACTAAGGGGGAAATGATAGAAAGAGGCACCTAATGTAGGCATGACAAAGAAGCATGCTTACAGCCAGATTCTATATAAGGTGCCTGCAAAGCAGGGGCGTAGCCAGACTTCAGCGGGAGGGAGGTCCAGAGCCTGAGGTGAGGGGGCACATTTTAGCCCCCCCAGCACTGCCGACACCCCCTGCCACTTTTGACCCCCCCCTCCCACCGCCGCCAACTCTCCCCTGCCACCACCAGGTACCTTTGCTGGGGGGGGGTACCCCAAACCCTGCCAGCCAAAGTCCTCCTCTTCAGCGCCAATCTCCGAGTCCAGCGCGTTGCTGATCTGGATTCTGTTTCTGACGTGAGTCCTGACGTCAGGACTCACGTCAGAAACAGAATCCAGATCAGCAATGTGCCAGTCCGCCGGAGATCGGCGCTAAAGAGGAGGACTTCGGCTGGCGGGGGTTGGGGACCCCCGCTAGCAAAGGTACCTGACGGTGGCGGCGGGGGAGGGTTGGCGGCGGAAGGGGGGGTCGAATGTGGCGGGGAGGGTCGGCGGCAGTGGGGGGGTGAAAGCAGGGGGGGCCAGGGCTAAATCTGTGGTGGCCCATGCCCCCGTGGCCCCACTTAGCTATGCCCCTGCTACAAAGTCGGTAAGGTAAACATTTCCACCTAAGTGTATTCTATAATCAGTATCTTGATTTAGGCACGATATATAGAATGCGCTTAAGGACATAGCATAAGAACATAAGCGTTGCCATAGTGGCCCAGACCGAAGGTCCATCAAGCACAGCATCATGTTTCCTACAGTGGCCAATCCAGGACACAAGTACCTGGCAAGATCCCAAAACAGTACAATACATTTTATGCTGCTTATCCTAGAAATAAGCAGTGGATTTTTCCCAAGTCATTTTAATAATGGCATATGGACTTTTCTTTTAGGCAGCTATTCAAACCTTTTTTAAACCCCACTAAACCAACAGCTTTTACTACATGCTCTGGCAATGAATTCCAGAGCTTAATTACTCATTCAGTGAAGAAATATTTTCTCTGATTCATTATAAATTTACTACTATGTAGCTTCATTGCATGCCCCCTAGTCTTAGTATTTTTGGAAAGAGTAAATAAGCGATTCACATTTACCCATTCCACTCCACTCATTATTTTACATATCTCTATCATCTCTTCTCTACTGTCTCTTCCTCAAGCTGAAGGGCCCTAGCCGCTTTAGCCTTTCCTCATAGGGAAGTCATCCCATCCCCTTTATCACCTTCTATAACTACCCTAATCACTCCCTTCCTCTTCTCTCTTCCCTACTTAATCTCAGCACAATACTAACTGTATCTGATACCCTAGAATGACAATGTTAATAAAACTATGTAAGCCACATTGAGCCTGCAAATAGGTGGGAAAATGTGGGATACAAATGCAATAAATAAAATAAATCATTTTTGTTGCCCTTCTCTGTACCTTTACTAATTCCACTATATCTTTTTTGAGATGCGGTGACCAGAATTGCACACAGTATTCAAGGTGCGGTCGCACCATGGAGCAATATAAAGGCATTATATCATCCTCAGTTTTGTTTTCCATTCCTTTCCTAATAATACCTAACATTCTATTTGCTTTCTTAGCCACCACCGCACACTGAGCAGAGGGTTTCAACATATCATCAATGACGACACCTAGATTCCTTTCCTGGTCGGTGACTCCTAATGTGGAACCTTGCATTATGTAACTATAGTTTGGGTTCCTCTTTCCCACATACATCACTTTGCACTTGCTCACTTTAAACGTCATCTGCCATTTGGATGCCAAGTCTCCCAGTCTCGTAAGGTCCTCTTGTAATTTTTCACAATCCTCTTGTGATTTCACAACTCTGAATAACTTTGTGTTGTCAGCAAATTTAATTAGCTCACTAGTTACGCCCATCTATAGATCATTTATAAATATGTTAAAAAGCAGCGGTCCCAGCACAGACCCCTGTGGAACCTGAGTATCTAATTGATATCCTAGCACCTAAAACTACATGTCTCCATTTACACCTATGAAAACATGCGTATATCCCCGCGTGTAGATTTACGTGCACTGGGCCATATTCTATAACTGTGCATGTAAATTTTGGAATGCCCATGAAATGCACATTTACCCACCCAAAGCCATGCTCCTTTTTGCCTGCGTGAATTAAAATGTAGGTGCAGTGTGTTACAGAATACACATAGCAAGTTATGTGCGTGAATTCGGATTATTGCCAATTAGTGCTCATTATTGCTTGTTAAGTGCTGTTAACAATGCTGATTGGCTTGTTAAGCCAATTAAGTTACACGTATTGTTATAGAATATGCGATTTTGATGCAGAGCACTAGGTGCGCTATATAGAATCTGGGAGATAGCGTCAATTCTACAATGGCGTCAAGGTGCACCTAACCCGTTATAGAATAGCAATGTAAAGCAGTTTTGGCATGCTGAAACTTAGGAGTGACTGTTTACGCCAAGTCAATGGCAGGGCACATGCTGGGGTGGCTAAGTGTGCCCCATCTGCTACTATTCTATAGGGTGTGCCCATTGCAGTACTGCTTGATTGGTCCTAAAGACTGTCCTCATTTCATCTGCTTTGCTATCCGGAGCACTGGTCTGAATATATAAAACTGTGTAGAAACTTTTTATAAAACGTCCCCCAACTAATTACAGAATTGTGAAAAGCAGAAAATTATTACTGCTCGGAGACTCCATTATCAGAGGCATTAACTTAGGAACACAGTTCAGGGGTTCCAACGTAGTGAAATGTCTTCCAGGATCTTCAGCTACAAGATTTACAAACCAAATTCTGAAAAATAACAGGCTGTACTGTAATGATGGGCTACATCTTTCTGTGATGGGAAAAAGGATCCTTGGGGAGAAATTCAGACAATATGTTTCTAGACATTTAAACTAGAGGGTGGGGGTGACATAAGGAAACAGGGGATTTCGAAAAGTCACCCCCAGAATAAACATGATGGCAGAGGGAAAGGTCATGTAAATACAAGTAGTAGTAGAAGTAGTAGTAAATATAAAAAACCACCCAAACTCACTAAGCACATGGAAAGCTATGTGTACAAATGCTCGTAGTCTAAGTAAAAAGGTTCAAGACTTCCAAGCCCTGATGTTTGAAGAAAACTTGGATATTGTTGCTATTACAGAGACGTGGTTCAAGAATTCTCATGAATGGGATGTGACCGTACCAGGCTATAATCTTTTTAGGAAGGATAGAGAGGGCCGAAGAGGTGGAGGAGTGGCTCTGTATGTGAGAGAAAATCAGAGCAGCTGAAATGCGGGGAACCTGGGGAAAAGAAGAAGCGTTATGGATCGTCCTGGAAAGAGAAGACGGAACCTGTATCCACACGGGGGTTATCTACAGATCTCCTGCGCAAACAGAGAAGTTAGACAAGGATCTGATAGAAGACATTCAAAAGATTGGTATGAAAGGGGAGGTGCTAATGTTGGGAGATTTCAATTTGTCTGACGTGGATTGGAACGTTCCGTCTGCGGAATCAGAAAGAAGTAGGGAGATTGTGGATGCCTGTCAAAGTGCCTTGCTCAGACAAATTGTGACGGAACCGATGAGGGAAGGGTCGATGCTGGATCTAGTGCTCACAAATGGAGGTAGTGTTTCCAATATCCAGGTGGGTGCCCAACTATGTAATAGTGATCATCACACCGTATGGTTTGATATAAGGGCGAAGGCGGAGTGCGGACACACAAAACTCAAAGTACTGGATTTCAGATGTACTGATTTTGATAAAATGGGGGAATACCTGAAGAAGGAGCTGTTGGCGTGGGAAGGCATAGAAGAAGTGGAAAAACAGTGGTCCAAGCTAAAGGCTGCTATAAATATGGTGACTGATCTTTTTGTGAGGAAAGTAAACAAAAACAAGAGAAGCAGGAAGCCTATATGGTTCTCCAAACAAGTAGCTGAAAAAATAAGAGCAAAAGAGGCTTTGTTCAAGAAATACAAAAGAATGCAATGAGAGGATCATGGAAAAGATTGTCGGATTAAACACCAACCTTCTTCAACCTAATGATGATACCCCTAGCCAAGTTACTAGCCAATCAAAACCTCAACCCATACATATATGCAGATGATGTCACGATCTACATCCCGTTCAAAAATGATTTAACGGAAATCACCAACGACATCAACCAAAGCTTCCAAATCATGCACTCCTGTGCGGATGCATTTCAGCTAAAACTTAACGCAGAAAAAACACAATGCCTTATACTCACCTCACAACATAACACAAGTAAATTCACCACCATAACCACACCAAACTTTTCCCTACCCATCTCAAACACCCTGAAAATTCTTGGAGTCACCATTGATCGAAATCTCACACTCGAAAACCACGTGAAGAATACAACTAAGAAGATCTTCAACTCCATGTGGAAACTCAAAAGAGTAAAACCTTTCTTCCCAAGGACCATTTTTCACCACCTGGTACAGTCAATAGTACTAACGTCACCTGGACTATTGCAACGCACTCTACGTTGGCTGTAAAGAACAAACCATCAAGAAACTCCAAACAGCCCAGAATATCGCAGTCAGACTTATTTTTGGAAAAACAAAATATGAAAGTGCAAAACCCCTAAGAAAGAAATTACACTGGCTCCCACTTAAAGAACATATCGCGTTCAAGATCTGCAAGATTGTTCATAAAATCATCTATGGAGATGCCCCAACGTACATGATGGACCTCGTGGGCCTGCCACCCAGAAATGCTAAAAGGTCTGCCAGAACATTTCTTAATCTACACTTCCCCAGCTGTAAAGGATTAAAATAGAGACTAACACATGCGGCCAGCTTCTCCTACATGAGCACGCAGCTGTGGAATGCACTACCAACTAACTTGAAAACAATTAACGAAATAGCCAACTTTCATAAATCTCTGAAAACCTATCTCTTCAACAAGGCCTACCACGTGAATACATAACCTAACTACACCCCCACTACACCCTTACTCTGAATGTCTTCTTTCTATAACTGCTAATTTAGTTCTTTTTTGTCATTCTTGATCTCATTGTAACACCAACGGTATTGTTTACCCTGTATGGCGATGCCTTAACAGATCTCTGTAAGCCTGCAAAGAGGTGGGAAAATGTGGGATACAAGTGCAATAAATAAATACAGCTAGCAAAAGTGTGAGCGGAAGAAAAAATGGCTAAAGATGTAAAGAGAGGTGACAACAAGACTTTTTTCAGATATATTGGAGAAAGGAGAAGAGATAGGAATAGAATTGCGAGACTGAAAGATAATGAGAATGGCTATGCGGAGAGTGATGAAGATAAAACGAATGTGCTAAACAATTATTTCTCTTTGGTGTTCACAGAGGAAAATCCTTGAGAAGGACCACGGTTGGCTGCTGAGGGAACGTCTGGGAATGGAGAAGCTGCTGCACCGTTTACGGAAGAAAGAGTTTATAAACAGTTGGAGAATCTGAAGGTGGACAAAGCTATGGGGCCGGATAGGATACATCCCAGGATACTGAAGGAGCTCAGGGAGGTCCTGGCGGGACCTCTTAAAGATTTATTTAATAGATCTTTAGAGACGGGAGAGATTCCGCGAGATTGGAGACGAGCAGATGTGGTCTCTCTTCACAAAAGTGAAGACAAGGAAGAAGTGGGAAACTACAGACCGGTAAGTCTCACGTCGGTGGTAGGAAAAATAATGGAGTTGCTGCTGAAAGAAAGGATAGTTAACTTTCTAGAAGCTGACGGGTTACAGGACCCGAGGCAGCATGGCTTTACCAAAGGAAAATCCTGCCAAATGAATCTTATTGACTTTTTTGACTGGGTGACCAAAGAACTGGATGAGGGACGTGCGCTAGATGTAATCTACTTGGACTTCAGTAAAGCCTTTGATACGGTCCTCCACAGAAGACTCGTGAATAAGCTGAAAGGGGTGAACTTAGGACCGAAAGTGGTGAACTGGATAAGAAACTGGTTGACCGACAGGTGGCAGAGGGTGGTGGTAAATGGAATCTGCTCAGAGGAGAGGAAGGTGAGCAGTGGAGTTCCTCAGGGGTCGGTGCTGGGGCCTATTCTGTTTAATATATTTGTGGGAGATATTGCTGAAGGGTTGGAAGGAAAGGTCATCTTTTTGCGGATGACACGAAAATAGCCAATAGAGTGGCTACCCTGGAGGGAGTAGAAACGATGAGAAGGGATCTCCGAATGTTAGAAGAATGGTCGAGGGTCTGGCAGTTAAAGATTTAGTGCCAAGAAGTGTAGAGTGATGCACTTGGGGTGCGAAAACCCAAAAGAGAGATACCGGATAGGAGGGGAGAGATTAGTAAGCTCGACTCAGGACAGAGGCCTTGGAGTGTTGGTGTTGGAGGATCTGAAGGTGAAGAAACAATGCGACAAGGCAACGCTGTGGTCAGAAAGATGCTAGGCTGTGTAGAGAGGGGCATAACCAGCAGAAGAAAGGAGATGTTGATGCCCCTCTACAAGTCATTGGTGAGGCCCCACTTGGAGTATTGTGTTCAGTTTTGGAGGCTGTATCTTGCTAAAGATGTAAAAAGACTGGAAGTGGTGCAAAGAAAAGCTACAAAAATGGTATGGGATTTGCATTGCAAACCGTACAAGGAGAGACTTGCTGACCTGAACATGTATACCTTGGAGGAAAGGAGAAACAGGTGTGATATGATACAGATGTTCAAATATTTGAAAGGTATTAATCCGCAAATGAACCTTTTCCGGAGACGGGAAGGCAGTAGAACTAGAGGACATGAATTGAGGTTGAAGGGGGCAGACTCAGGACTAATGTCAGAAAGTATTTTTTCACGGAGAAGGTGGTGGATATGTGGAATGCCCTTCTGCGGGAGGTGGTGGAGATGAAAACGGTAATGGAATTCAAACATGCATGGGAAAAACACAAAGAAATCCAGTTTAGAAGGAATGGTTCCGTGGAATCTTAGCGGAGATTGGGTAGTGACGCCAGTAATTGGGAAACAAAACGGGAGCTGGACAGACTTCTACAGTCTACGCCCTGATCGTGACTGAATAGATAGGGATAGGCATGGGCTGGAGTGTAAATTTAACAGGCTTCGATGTTAGCTTCAGAACTTAGTACAAGAACAGTGCTGGTCAGACTTCTACGGTCTGTGCCTTGGAAAGGCAAGGACAAATCAAACTCAAGTATACATATAAAGCATCACATACCATGTAAAATGAGTTTATCTTGTTGTGCAAACTGGATGGACCGTACAGGTCTTTTCTGCCATCATTTACTATGTTACTATGTTAAATGATGTGGACTAAGAAATACTATAAGAAATCATATAAAAACATATAAAACAAATAGCATAAAAAGTACAATAAAACAATCATTAAAAAATATGATAAAAAACATAAAATGCATGTCAATAAAAGTGTTAAATTTAAATATAGTGATAAATAGCAATCATATTAGGAAAAAGAAAAGATGACCATCATGGACTGCTAATACATCATCATGGACTGCTATTATGACAGAAAAGTGGAAGCAATTACTTGACCTGGGATTTCTAGAATGGAATGTTGCTACTATTTGGGTTTCTGTCAGGTACTTGTGTCCTGGATTGGCCACTGTTGGAAACAGGATACTTGGCTAGATGAACCATTGGTCTGACCTAGTATGGCTACTCTTATGTTCTTATGTAATATCAACCAACACCCAAATAACTGCCGATGGCCATGCAAGTCCTGGATAGTCAATGCCGGTGCCAGGATTAGGCCTGGCATTGGATATCAGGGTCAAGTTTTGCCCATGGCGGTCAGTGGTATGACAAGCACTGACCACCACAGGCTGAATACCAGCCTTTATTTATACATCGCAACTCCTCTCTCCACCCCCCAAGAACATCTACATGCAATCCTTACTTGTGGAAAAAGCTGCATAAAATTACCCCCAAAGGTGTATGCCTACTTTACAGCAACTTAGATGCCCCATGTCTTTATTAAATAAGCTCTCAGAACTACTCCTAACAGTGCATAAATTCTCTCGCTCCAATTTACACCTGCTATGAAGAAAGTATATTTTATAAAGTCCATGAATACATTGCAGTTTCACTGGAGCTCTACCTAAACTGCACCTCCAGGAATGCCTGCACACAGTGGGGTGAATTCTATATATGGTGCCGGGAGGAAAAAAACACTATTCTATAAAGCCATGCTTAAAGTTAGGTGCTGTGTATAAAATAGAACTTACTCCGGGGAATTGCGCCTAACTTTAGGCATGGCCGTTTGCACCAACTGAGACACGGTGCAAACGTACGTGCCTAAACTGGGTGCATATCCCCCATATTCTACAACATGTGTAAATGCTAGGAATATAAGTACATAAGCATAAGTACAAGGGTCCATCAAGCCCAGCATCCTGTCTCCGACAGCCAGGGCCGCCCCCGGGGCCCCCCCACCCGAGGTTGCCGAGCCCCCCCTCCACCCGCCACCGGGCCCTCTCTCCACCCCCGGGTCCTCTGTACTGACCTTAAGCGCCTCACCTTTGAAGGTGCAGCAAGCAGCGGCAGACCACTCCTTCCTTCTGTGTCCCGCCCTCGCGGAAGTTACATCAGGCGAGGGCGGGACATGGAAGGAAGGAGTGGTCTGCCGCTGCTTGCTGCACCTTTGAAGGTGAGACGCTTAAATTCAATGCCAGGGAGCGATGGAGGGTGGACGGGCCGGACTGCGGCAGCGGCGGTGCCGCCCCCCCCCCCCCCCCCCCCCCCCCGGAGGCCCAGGCCCGGGGAATTTTGTCCCCCCTGTCCCCCCCTCTCGGCAGCCCTGCTGATAGCGGCCAATCCAGGCTTCAACAACCCGGTAATACCCACAAAAAAAAAAATTTAATAATGTTCAATGGACTTTTCCCTCAGGAATCTGTCCAAACCCCCTTTAAATTCCGTAAGGCCAGCTGCTGTCACTACGTTCTCCGGCAACGAGTTCCAGAGTCTAACTACACGCTGAGTAAAAAATACCTTTCTCCTGTTTGTTTTAAATCTACCATATTCTAGCTTCATCTTGTGTCCCCTGGTTTTGTTGTTGTTTGAAAGTGTAAACAAACGCTTCACATCTGTCTGCTCTAATCCGCTCATTATCTTGTAGACTTCTATCATATCACCCCTCAACCGCTTTTTCTCCAAGCTGAAGAGCCCTAACCTTCTCAGCCTTTCCTCACAGGGAACTCGTTCCATTCCCTTTATCATTTTTGTCGCCCTTCTCTGCACCTTCTCTAATTCCTTTATATCTTTTTTGAGATGCGGCGAGCAGAATTGGACACAATACTCGAGGTGCGGTCGCACCATGGAGCGATACACAGCATTATAACATCCTCGTGTTTGTTTTCTATCCCTTTCCTAATAATACTCAACATTCTGTGCGCTTTCTTAGCCGCCGCAGCACACTGAGCAGAAGTTTTTGACGTCTTATCAACGATGACTCCCAGATCCCTTTCTAGGTCCGTGACTCCTAATGCGGAAGCTTGCATGACATAGCTGTAATTCGGGTTCCTCTTACCCACATGCATCACTTTGCACTTGTCAACATTGAACTTCATCTGCCACTTGCATGCCCAATCCCCCAGTCTCGCGAGGTCCTCCTGTAATCTTGGGTCCTGCCCTCATTCTGCCCATAAGTAAGAAAACAAGAAGACAACTGGTACATAATATCCACAGTGGAGCGAAAGACAAGAAGTAGACCTTGATCAACAAAATGCAGGCTTTAATAAATCGTATTGATGCTCCTAAGGTTCACACTCAATCGCCCAACATGGCCATGTTTCGCCAAGGATTCAGGCTGCGTCAGGGGCATAAAGTACTAGTTTGTGTAAACCTAAACATTCCACCAACATAGGTCAATGTGTATCTTCCTGGGATCCTGTGCCTAAATTTACGCACATAAATTTCAATTAAATCTGATTAGTGCTAATAATTGCTTGTTAAAAAGCCAATTATTGGCACTAATTAGCTCATTATTCTGTGCACTCAAATTGGGTAGGCACCCAAATTTGCATATGCAATTTTTGGCAACTTTTATAGAATTAGGGGGAGCGTGCATAAAAGTACAGATGATCTTGTCAGCATGTTTGCCTGTACACACATATTCAGCCATGTCATTTTATAACTTCCACATGTAAAATATTCTTTACATACGGAAAATTCTTTCTAAAATTATCCTCTAATTGGATTGAACATAAGGGCATGAACAATCTACTGCATTCAGATTTTTATAATTTCTATTTATTTATTATATAAGGACTTTCTGATGGGGGGGGGGTCACCATTTGTTTTGGAGCCTGTGATAGTTTTTCAAATGGTTTCTGTTACAAATCTTGTGAAGGGAATTCTGATTGTCACTTTTGTTTCTTGGCAGTGATTCCATCTTCCGATATTGATCAAACTATGTCTGACCAGCATCCCCAAAATGAGACCACAAACAGCCTCAAAGACCAAACCACAGATTCTGCTTTCAAGGAACAGACAATGAACACATCGGTTTCCACCTACCCAACATCCCACTTCAGTGTAAACCCTCAGCCATCATCAAACACCTCTGAAGTCTGGAAGAAAGGAGGGCGCCTATTATCTGCCTTATTGGCCGTCAACGTGCTATTAATTGGTTGTGCGTTTGTTAGCAGTGGGGCTGCAGATGAAGTACCCATTCGGGAAAAAGAGGTGCTCAGTTTTCTCACTGCGATGATGCTACTGGCAATAGTCTGGATGCTGTTCCAGCTAAGCTTCACCTTTAAGCACAAAGATGCCGTCCTCTACAAGGATTCCCACGCAGGACCTATCTGGTTGCGAGGTATGAGTGTCCTAATCAAAGAAGAAAATCCAAAATCTATGTACAACTAATATCTCTGCAAGTCTGTCCCATAGAGAAATTTTAAGGGGTAAGGAAACGATAAGGCAATCGGTCTACAATATCCACTGTGGAACAAAAGAAAGAAGTAGACCTTAATGAATAAAACACAGTCTTTAATGAGTTGTTTTGAAGCTGCAAGGACTTACAAACAGGCGCCCAACATGGCCATGTTTTACCAAAGTAGAGGCTGCATCAGGGCAATAAGAACCAGCTGACGCTAACCTAAAAACTCCACCAAAACTGATCAACGGACCCAAGAAGAGAAACATTGATCAATGTTGGTGGAGTTTTTAGGTTAGTGCCAGTTGGTTCTTATTGCTCTCAATGCAGCCTATACTTTTGGCACAACGTGGCCATGTTGGGCTCCTGTTTGTAAGTCCTGGGAGCTTCGAAACAAGACTCTGTTTTCTTCAATAGTCTACCATACAAAAGTTTTACATTCTGGTGGTCAGACCTAAGTTGACAACCTGGGTTAGAAACTGGTTAATGACAGGTGGTAGAGAGAGGTGGCAAGTGGAGTTAATGCTGGAGAGAGAGAAAATGGTCAGGAAACAGTTTTGGAGCTGTCACTACATCGCATTTTCATAATCAGGACGGGTGTATGGGAAGATCAAAATACAGAAGCACTTCTTCACAGAAAGACTGGTGGATATATGGTGCAGTCTCCCACTATAGTTCAAACTGGCTTGGAACAATTGCAGGGAAAGCCAAAGGAAAGTCAGAGACCAAATAACGTCGGCCATATTGTGATAGGTAGGGAAAATGGGCCAGGTAGGTGGGTCTAAAGGTCTTTGTCTGCTCAGGTTTTTCTGCTTTTCATTGATGCCTTCTACTGCATTTTATCCAGGTCTATAAGGATACTTTGACTCTTACCTTCTGAGAAATTCCGTTATCTTTGGACGTTTCATGTCTCTGCATATTATCAACAGAATAATGTACAAAAAGATCTGTCCCAGTGAACAGTAGACAGGTAAGTTGGACAATGAGTAGGATGAGCTGTTAGAAGCTGCTGTAAGGCAATGCATTGTGCTACTAATTTGAGTTCATCCCTAAGGAACTTTGGAAGCATTTATCATCGATTGGTATATGATCAACCTTGTGCATGAGATAGTGGGAAAGATATGAACGTTTACCCTTGATGCAGATGCTCACAGAAACGCATCTGCACTAAGAGGTTTTTTTTACTAAGCTGCAGGGAAAAGGGCACTGCGGTAGCGGTGGGGGATGTTTTTCCCATGCACCAAGGCCCTTTTTACCGTAGCCAGTAAAATGCCCCCCCCCCCCCAAAATATGGCCACGCGGTAAGATAACTCTTATCACGTGGCCATGCGGTGGGGAGTACTTACCGTCACCCATTGAGGTGACGATAAGGGCTCGTGCTGTAACTCAAGGGTAACCAGACTTCGCATGCTGATGCCCGGTTATCGCCAGGTTAGCGCCGTGCTAGGGAAAAAAAATTACCCAGAGCTCTGGAAATGGTACACGCTCCAGACAAAACTACCGCCGGTGGCCACATTGTATAAAACCCCCTCAGTATCTAATCAATAAAGGTTTCTGCGTACCATTCTGCCTACGGTTCATCCTACTCATTGCCCATCTTTCTGTCTATATATTAGTAGCACTTGGAAAGCAGTTGGAGGATATTTTTCAAAGGCATTTTCCAGGGTAGACTGGCCTCTTTGAAAACTGTTCTCCTCAAAGCTTCCACTTCGTGTGGGGGGGGGGGGGGAGGGAGTTGGGGGGGGGCACATATTCAGATCATGTGAGGAAAATGGCTTGTATACTATTTAAAATAAGGAGACAAAAAGTCAGGTACAAACAAGGAGAAGATGAGAACACCAGCGTGGCAAAGAAGGCATTATTGCTGAAATGGTTCATATATAAAAACCGATGTGGCCACGTTTCGACATATGCCTGCATCAGGGGTATAGTTTCTAAAAACAAAACACACATGACTTAAATGAACATCAAAACTGAATAGGAATTAAATTAAATAAAACCATACTAGTAGGCAATAATATCTTTATATTGCTGTCCACTAATATGGATTTTATTTAATTAATTTTGTCTCCTTATTTTGACCACTGTGGGTGATCCCAGCCTCCTTGTTTTTTGTTCAGTCTCCCATCTGGTCACCTGGACAAACAGCAAATGTAAAATGTATGAGCACTTTTTACATGCATCCCTCATAGACAGTTTCCAAAGGGAAAGTAACTGGTTGATTTATGTTTGGAAATAGCTACAAGAAGCCTACCTCTCCCTCCGCACCTTTAGTGTTCACTCTGGTGGATCCTCTTCTACTTCTATCCCTCTGCCTATCGGTGTACCTCAGGGTTCTGTTCTTGGTCCCCTCCTCTTTTCTATCTACACTTCTTCCCTTGGTTCATTAATCTCATCCCATGGCTTTTCCTACCATCTCTATGCTGATGACTCCCAAATCTACCTTTCTACCCCTGATATTTCACCTTGCATCCAAACCAAAGTTTCAGTGTGCTTGTCTGACATTGCTGTCTGGATGTCTCAACGCCACCTGAAATTAAACACAACCAAAACCGAGCTTCTCATTTTTCCCCCCAAACCCACCTCCCCACTCCCCCCATTTTCTATTTCTGTTGATGGCTCTCTCATTCTCCCTGTCTCCTCAGCTCGAAACCTTGGGATCATCTTTGACTCTTCTCTCTCCTTCTCTGCTCATATCCAGCAGATCGCCAAGACCTGTCGTTTCTTTCTTTACAACATCTGTAAAATCCGCCCCTTTCTTTCCGAGCACTATACCAAAACCCTCATCCACACCCTTGTCACCTCTCGTTTAGACTACTGCAATCTGCTTCTTGCTGGCCTCCCACTTAGTCACCTCTCCCCTCTCCAATTGGTTCAAAACTCTGCTGCCCGTCTCATCTTCCGCCAGGGTCGCTTTACTCATACTACCCCTCTCCTCAAGTCGCTTCACTGGCTCCCTATCCATTTTCGCATCCTGTTCAAACTTCTTCTACTAACCTATAAATGTACTCACTCTGCTGCTCCCCAGTATCTCTCCACACTCGTCCTTCCCTACACCCCTTCCTGTGCACTCCGCTCCATGGATAAATCCTTCTTATCTGTTCCCTTCTCCACTACTGCCAACTCCAGACTTCGCGCCTTCTGTCTTGCTGCACGCTACGCCTGGAATAAACTTCCTGAGCCCCTACGTCTTGCCCCATCCTTGGCCACCTTTAAATCTAGACTGAAAGCCTACCTCTTTAACATTGCTTTTGACGCGTAACCACTTGTAACCACTCGCCTCCACCTACCCTTCTCTCCTCCTTCCTGTACACATTCATTGATTTGATTTGCTTACTTTATTTTTTTGTCTATTAGATTGTAAGCTCTTTGAGCAGGGACTGTCTTTCTTCTATGTTTGTGCAGCGCTGCGTACGTCTTGTAGCGCTATAGAAATGCTAAATAGTAGTAGTAGTACTATAGAGCGTGTAATCTTGCAATGACTTGGACTATTCAAAATCATCCTCTCAGTAACCATTATCATATGAATATTCTTTCGGTAGAAAATCAAACTCCCCTGCCTGATAGACAATCAGGCTCATTTTCGAAAGAGATGGATGTCCATCTTCCGACATAATTCGGCACTTGGACGTCCATCTCTCAGAGACATCCAAATTGGTATAATCGAAACTCGATTTTGGACATCTCTAGCGAGAGTCCGTCGCAAGGATGTCCAAATCTGAGAGGGGCCGTATCGGAGGCGTGGTGAAGGTGGAACTTGGGCATTCCTAAGACTTGGACGTCTTTGAGCCATAATGGAAAAAAGCAGAGACGTCCAAGACTAAAACTTGGACACTTTCACCTGGACCTGTTTTTATTGCAAATAAGGCACAAAAAGGTGCCCGAAATGACCAGATGACCACCAGAGGGAATCAGGGATGACCTCCCCTTACTCCCCCAGTGGTCACTAACCCCCTCCCATCCTCAAAAAGCATCATTAAAAATATTGATTGCCAGCCTCTATGCCAGCCTCAGATGTCATACTCAGGTCTATGACAGCGTATGCAGGCCCCTGGAGCAGTTTTAGTGGGTGCAGTGCACTTCAGACAGGTGGACCCAGGCCCACACCCCCCTACCTGTTACATTTGTGGAGGAAACAGCGAGTCCTCCAAAACCCACCAGAAACCCTCTGAACCCACATATAGGTGCCGCCCTTCACCCATAAGGGCTATGGTAGTGGTGTACAGTTGTGGAGAGTGGGTTTTGGGGGGCTCAGCACACAGGGTAAGGGAGCTATATACCTGGGAGCATTTTATGAAGTCCACTGCAGTGCCCCCTAGGGTGCCCCATTTCTGTCCTGGCATGTCAGGGGGACTAGTGTACTACAAATGCTGGCTCCTCCCATGTCTAAATGGCTTGCATTTGGACGTTTTAGACTCAGACGTCTTTGGTTTCAAAAATCGCCGAAAATCAAAGACATCCAAATCTAAGGACATCCAAATCCAAGGACGCCATTGGTATTTTCAAAACGAAAGATGGACGTCCATCTTTTTTTGAAAATGACCTTCTCCCCGCCTCTGAATTTGGACGTCTTTGTAAAACGTCCAAATTCCGACTTAGACGTTTCTTTTGAAAATGCTCCTCTATATGTGTTTCCCTTACTCATAAGGTTCCTTTCACTCTTTGTTGGAATTCTTCTCACTCTAGTTTTATGTATCTGACGAGCTTTGTTTTCAAAACAGGTGGTCTTGTCTTATTTGGGATTTGTTCATTAGTACTGGATATATTAAAAATTGGATATTACGTTGGCTATATCAGGTGCGAGTCTCCAATCAAAATCATTTACCCCGTGGTGCAAGCTATGTTTGTGGTTATCCAGGTGAGCTCTGCAGAATGCATTAATCTCTTGTCTAGTTTTGGGGAGGTTAAGAAAGCTTTGGTACATTCATTCTGCTTTCTCAGTTTGCCTTGGATGAAAACAACTTGGGAGAGCTCAGATACACTCTTTAGCTTTTTTTCACATCGTCATGGGAACAGCACTTTTGAAAATAAGGTTGTTCAGTTTTTCTTTACTTATACTGGGGAAACTAGACTACGTCTACCGCTTGCACTGACTTTTCAACAAGCATTGGAGAAAGCAGATCGAAACTGCAAGTTGCATGATGAAATGGGTCAGGTTAATGGCTAAAGGGAAGATTCATGACTAACACCCAAATGATCTTTTATACTTTGGGCTAGTAAGATGCAATACACAAGCTTGATGCATAGAGCATGGTTTTTTGGTCACTCATCCTATTCATCTCTAATGCTTCAAACTCGTGTTTGGGGGGGCTGAGGAGAGAGGGGTTTTGGAGTGAAGATTCACAGCTCATGGCCAAGTGAGGGGGGAGGAGGAGGAACTACAGAAGAGGAAATTTCCTGATGCTGTAAATGAAGATCCTTTGGTACCTTTAAACAATATGACAGCAGATCATGAACATTAGGGATGGGCAGCCCAACATTTTTTTGTTTCGTTCATTTCCCGTGTCATGTGCCGAATTGTTCAATTTGTTTTGTTTCGGTTTGACTTCATTTTCATTTCAGGGGCAAAGAGTGTGCATATTTTCCTTATAGTGCAATGCATGCACAATGGTTTGCATATGTGTTCACTTCAGGAATGAATACACACTCTTTCTAAATAGTGTGCATTGTTATCAGCAAATGAAAAAAAAATACAAATGTCATGCTTTTCCTGCTCATTTTTGTCTGTTAATGAATGCAATAACATAGGATTTGTCACAGACATTTCCTATGTAGTTGCAAAGAGCAGCCTATCCCTAATTAACATAACTGTTTTGTCACAGCTTATATTTTTACACTTATATAAGTTGCTCCATTTAACTCCTGTGTATTAGATCAGCGTTTCCTAAGTCGGTCCTGGAGTACCCCTTTGCCAGTTAGGTTTTCAGGAGATCCACAATGAATATGCATGAACTTGATTTGCATACACTGCCTCTATTATATGTAAATTTCTTGCATATTCATTGTGGATCTCCTGAAAACCTAACTGGTAAGGCGATGCTCCCAGGACTGGCTTGGGAGACACTGTATTAGGCCACAGTTGATCTCTAGCTTTCCTTTTTATCTTACTTTTGAACCTGGTATGCGAGAATAAAGCACGTCTTAATTAGGGATGTATGTGAAAAAGAGAGAAAACAGGCTTTGAAGAACCAATAGATAGATATAAAAAAAAAAACCTCAATACATACAGCATCTCATTTAGCATTTCAAAGCATGTATTTCTAATTTCATTTTTGAGACAGTGGTTCCCAAACCTGATCCTGGACGCACCCCAGTCAGTCAGGTCTTCAGGATATCCACAATGAATATTCATGAGAGAGATTTGCATGCAGTGGAGGCAGTGAATGCAAACCCCTCTCATGAATTATTCATTGTGGATATCCTGAAAACCTGACTATCTGGGGTGCCTCCAGGACCAGGTGTAGGAACCACTGTTTTAAGAGATTTATGCCACACAGTCTATACAGGAAGTTTTACTGTTTGTTTCTTAATGTTTTTTTTTCTAGACCTACTTTCTTTGGGTTTCCTCTAAGCACTGTGTTCAGATGCACACTCAGATAACCAGGTGAGCTCCCACTGCAATAAACACCCTCAGCCGCTGGTACAGGTGTACATGGAAAAAAAATGTTTCTTTCATTTTGGAGCTTTTTTACGTTTCTTTCCTTTTCTTTTGTTTTGGTTCGTTTCATTTTCAGTACATGCCATTTTCTTTAACTTTGGGGCCCCTTTTACTAAACTGTGATAAAATCTGGGCATCTTAATGCATCTTAATATGGGCCCTAAGCCCAGATTTAGCAGGGCAGTGTTTAGGACATTTTGCTTTTAATTTGCAGGTTGTGCACTAATATTCCCAGTAACCTGCAGTACCTGCAGGAAGTTAATGCAGGACCCACTTACTACCTACTACTACTACTACTACTACTTATCATTTCTATAGCGCTACTAGACGTACGCAGCGCTGTACACTTGAACATGAAGAGACAGTCCCTGCTCGACAGAGCTTACACTCCTATTTAGAAGGCGCTAAGTGCTCCCGAGTTAACTCTGCGTTGTCCAGTTTTCACACGCTAATCATAAGATACTAGCTGGATAATGCAGAAGTGCCCGCTCTCCGCACATAACATGCCAACTCCAACAATTCATAAGTTGCAGGTTAGTGTGTGCAAACCAGGGGCGTAGCCAGACTTCGGCGGGAGGGGGGTCCAGAGCTCGAGGTGAGGGGGCACATTTTAGCCCACCTCCGGTGCCGCCAACCCCCCCCCCCCCCCCGCCACCATTGCCGACACCCCCCACCACCACCATTGCCGACACCCCCCACCACCACCAGCATTTTGACACCCCCCCTGCCAATGACCCTCTCGACCCCCCCCTGCCCGCCGTCACCTACCTTTGCTGGCGGGGGACCCCAACCCCCGGCAGCCGAAGTCTTCTTCCTTTGTTTGGTTTCTGACTCAGGAACCAAACGAAGGAAGAAGACTTCGGCTGGCGGGGTTTAAGGTCCCCCGCCAGCAAAGGTAGCAGACGGCGACGGCGGGTTGGCAGTGGGAGGGGGGTTGAGAGGGTTGTCAGCAGGGGCAGGGCCGTGCCAACACGGTAAGCGAGGTAAGCACGGCAGGAGGGCGCCATCCTCTAGGGGGCTACCTGCCGCACCATGCTTACCTCACCCTCCCGCTCCCATGTCCCAACTGCCCGCCCTCTTTTCCCCCCCAACAAGATCCCTTTTAAATTTACCTCCGTCCGGCAGCGAAGGCGCAGTGTCAGTGAAGGAGGCGGCGCTCCCGACGTCTCTACTAGTCTTCCCTTCGCTCAGTGTTCCGCCTTCTTCTGACATCATTTCTTTTCTCATCAGAAGAAAGCGGGACATTGAGCGAAGGGAAGACTAGTAGAGACGTCGGGAGCGCCACCTGCCCGCCTCCTTCACTGACACTGCGCCTTCGCTGCCGGACCGAGGTAAATTTAAAAGGGATCTTGGGGGGGAAGAAGAGGGCTGGCAGTTGGGACATGGGAGCGGGAGGGCAGGGGAGAGAGGAGCGTGGATGGGAGGGCAGCGATCATTTTCACGGGGGGGAGGGGGCGTGCGCGCCAACTGTTCGTCTGCGCGGGGGCGCTGGGGACGCCAACTGATCTTCTGCAGGGGGGCGCCACAGACCCTTGGCATGGCCCTGAGCAGGGGGGTCCAGGGCCAAATCTATGGGGGCCCAGGCCCCCATGGCCCCATAGTAGCTACGCCCCTGGTGTAAACAGGTCAAATACCACAAAATGCTTTAACACATTTCTGCCACTAAAAGGGGCCCTGCAGTAGTGTTGGCGTGTGGAGATGCTGCACACCAAGGCCTCCTTTTACCGTAGCAGGTAAAAGGCTTTTAAGGAAAAAAAAAGAAGAAGGAAATGGCCGTATGGTAAGTGAACCACTTGCTGCGCAGCCATTTCCCAGGGGAAGGAGGCGGTAAGGGCTCCCGCGCTACCCCAGTGGTAACTGGGCAGCATGTGGTGTTGCTCAATTACTGTCCGGTAAATCCCCGGTGCAAAAAATAAAACAAAAAAACCTGGCGCACCGGAAATGGCAGATGTTGGGGGCAGGTACTATCATCTGGGTCCTGGCATGCAGCAGCAGGAGATGACAGACCAAAGCTGGAGGAGCAGTCAGACACAAGCAAGGAGGTACCTACTTGGACACAGTGACAGGAAGGTGCGGGGGCAGCGCAAATATGGGAGGGGGGGCAGCATTGCAGTGGGAGGGAGGTGGTCCTGCCCCAGGCCCTGCTGTGTCTCTGGTGAACTGGTTCCATCGATAGTGCTACTGAATTCAGAAATAGGTCTATAAAATAATAAGTACAGTGGAAGGGGTAGACGTGAATCACCTGTTTACTCTTTCCAAAAATACTAGGACTAGAGGGCACGCAATGAAGCCACAAAGTAGTAAATTAAAAAAAAATTGGAGAAAATATTTCTTCACTCAACTTGCAATTGAACTCTGGAATTAATTGCCAGAGAATGTGGTAAAAGCAGTTAGTTTAGCAGGGTTTAAAAAAGGTTTGGATACCTTCCTAAAAGAAAAGTCCATATGCCATTATTAAGATGGACTTGGAGAAAATCCACTGCTTATTTCTAGGATAAGCATTTTATGGTGGGTTGGGCAGACTGGATGGGCCATTCGGCCCTTATCTGCAATCATGTTTCTATGTTTCTAAGCAGCATAAAATGCATTGTACTGTTTTGGGATCTTGCCAGGTACTTGTAACCTGGATTGGCCACTGTTGGAAACAGGATGCTGGGCTTGATGGATCTTTGGTCTGACCCAGTATGACAATGCTTATGTTCTTATCCTTAGGTCCTTATTTCTAACCTGGTGGTTGTCCTGTCCTTCTTTCCTTAGGTACGGTCTAATGCTCGTCTTGAGTACTAACATGGCTGTGTGGATGGCAGCAGTAACAGATGAATCAGTGCATCAGTCAAAGGAGATAGAGGAAAAATACATGGCGTACATGAAAGAGCAAAATTTTACAACACACAACTTCAGTGAAATGGAAAATATTACCAACAGAGGGGCTGCCGCAGGTATTGTTCACTTCCATAGAACTTCATTTCGCAAAGAGTGTGAATAAAATGAAAACTGTTCTTGTCTGAGGTATCAAATTGCTGAATCCAGGTAGAAACAAACTTAGGGGCCCCTTTACAAAGCGGCGATAAGCCCAATGCGGGCTTACTGCACGCTAAAACGTAACTACCGCTGGCCCAACGCAGCTGCCGGCAGTAGTTCCGGCTTGAGCACACGCCATTTCTGGCACTCCGGAAAATGAGGGTTTTTTTCTAGCACAGCGCTAACCTGGCGGTAATCAGGCATCGTCTAACGACTATTAATTCACTTCAGCTCACAAATAATAAACTTGAAACTCAAAACCACAGCTTCGCACTTACTGTGTAACACAATGGATACAAGAAAAGCTCTCTTCCAATTCACATCAATGTTGATCTTAAGTGGAGAAAAAAAGCTTCAGTATCGCCACCCAGCCAGCCCGAGATTATCAGACTATAAGGCGTGGGCCCGGCGCAACATCATTTAGCCAAAAAAAAAAAAAAACCCCTCCACATTAATGAATGTCTTTGAAGGTCAATAACAGGCCACGTCTTTGGAGTGCAGCAAACGCGACACAGGATTATATACGTGTCCATGAACGGCAACAGACGAGAAACTGGAATTAAAACTTTACAAGAGTGTTGAACCCCTGAAGCAGCGATAGCAAAACGGGGACTCCCTGTTGGGTCACCATTGGTGCTACTGATTGAGAATGCAACGCCAGAGTTTTGGGAATTAAGATAAGTAATCGGCAGCATAATAACATCACTATATTTTAAAGAATTGTACACACAGAAAATCCTGTAATCTATGGATATAGGAATCTGTTCATTATTGACCTTTAAAGACATTCATTAATGTGGAGGGTTTTTTTTTTTTTGGCTAAATGATGTTGCGCCGTGCTCACGCCTTATAGTCTGATAATCTCGGGCTGGCTGGGTGGCGATACTGAAGCTTTTTTTTCTCCACTTAAGATCAACATTGATTGATGTGAATTGAAAGGGAGCTTTTTCTTGTATCCATTGTGTTACACAGTCAGTGTGAAGCTGTGGTTTTGAGTTTCAAGGTAATCAGGCATTGCCATGCTCTGCCCAGTTACTGCTGGGTTAACACAGGAGCCCTTACCATCACCTCAATGAGTGGCAGCGCTCCCTGCCGCGTGGCCATGCAGTAAGGGTTATCTAACCATGTGGCTATGTAGGGGGCTTTTTACCTGCTGCGGTAAAAAGGGTCCTGGCATGTGGGGGAAATGGCCCTGCCACTTCCGCAGGGCCCTTTTCCCCACAGCTTAGTAAAAGGACCCCCTTAGAAAAGATAGAGGAGAGAGAACGCTGCTGCTGAATTTCTAGATTCAATATCAGGGAAATGGGAAGAGGGTGCTTTTTGTTTCTTTTGTTTTTTTTTTATTTCTTCTTCTTCATTTTTTTGGTTTTGTTTGCTGTTTGTTTTGTTTAGTTAAAATGAAAAACAAAAACCAATGGAATATGTGCCCAGGCAAAAGAAACCAAAAACTCCCCTGATTTAGCCCCCTTGATCTAACCCCCTCCCCCCCCCCAAACAGTATCACCTCCCTGATCAAGACTCCCCGATCAGACACCCTACCCCAATATTTATAAATGATTTAGAGATGGGAGTAACTAGCGAGGTAATTAAATTTGCTAATGACACAAAGTTATTCAAAGTCGTTAACTCGCGACAGGATTGTGAAAAATTACAGAAGGACCTTAAGAAACTGGGAGACTGGGCGGCTAAATGGCAGATGACGTTTAATGTGAGCAAGTGCAAGGTGATGCATGTGGGGAAAAAAGAGCCCGAATTGTAGCTACGTCATGCAAGGTTCCACGTTAGGAGTTACGGACCAAGAAAGGGATCTGGGTGTCGTCGTCGATAATACATGAAACCTTCTGCTCAGTGTGCTGCTGTGGCTCGGAAAGCGAATAGAATGTTGGGTATTATTAGGAAAGGTATGGAAAACAGGTGTGAGGATGTTATAATGCCGTTATATCACTCCATGGTGCGACCGCACCTTGAGTATTGTGTTCAATTCTGGTCACCGCATCTCAAGAAAGATATAGTGGAATTGGAAAAGGTGCAGTGAAGGGCGACTAAAATGATAATGGGGATGGGACGACTTCCCTTCGAAGAAAGACTAAGCAGGCTAGGGCTTTTCAGCTTGGAGAAGAGACAGCTGAGGGGAGACATGAGAGAGGTATATAAAATAATGAGTGGAGTGGAACAGGTGGATGTGAAGCGTCTGTTCACGCTTTCCAAAAATACTAGGACTAGGGGGCATGCGATGAAACTACAGTGTAGTAAATTTAAAACAAATCGGAGAAAAGATTTCTTCACCCAACACGTAATTAAACTCTGGAATTCGTTGCCGGAGAACGTGGTGAAGGCGGTTAGCTTGGCAGAGTTTTAAAAGGGGTTAGACGGTTTCCTAAAGGACAAGTCCATAAACCGCTACTAATGGACTTGGGAAAAATCCACAATTCCAGGAATAACATGTATAGAATGTTTGTACGTTTGGGAAGCTTGCCAGGTGCCCTTGACCTGGATTGGCCACTGTCGTGGACAGGATGCTGGGCTTGATGGACCCTTGGTCTTTTCCCAGTGTGGCATTACTTATGTACCTATGTACTAATCAGCATCCACCCACAGTGAAGCCCCACCCAAATATAAATGAGTTTTGACACAATTGCCTACACCAGTGGTTCCCAAACATGGTCTTGGAGGCACTCCAGCCAGTCAGGTTTTCAGGATACCCACAATGAATATTCATGAGAGAGTTTTGCCTGCTGTTGAGGCAGAGCATGCAAATATCTCTCATGAATATTCATTGTGGGTATCCTGAAAGCCTGACTGGATGGGGTGCCTCCAGGACCAGCTTTGGGAATCAGTGGCCTACCCACTATTGGGCAAAAAAGCATTTGCACAGAGCCCAAATTCACCTATGTTTATGTGACACACATATGTTTACTAGGAGGCAGGATTGGAGAGAGGTTTGTATTTATTCATGCATGCTTTTGAAAAATGAACCATGTGCAAATTGTGTAAATTAATCCTGAAAATTTGTGCGTGCCAAAAAGCTGGTGTAAATCTGTGGCATTCCGAGCATACTGTGAGATACTTTTACCAAGCTGAGGCAAGAACTAACACATGCATAACACAGCAAAAACTGGCTTACCGCTGGTCACACTCAGGCATCCCGTGGTAATTTTTAGACTGGCGAACACTACCAAGCGCCAAAAATTACAATTCATATTTTAGCTCTGGGGGCGGGTCTGGAGTGGAGAATAGGCATGTTCTATGCTAATGAATTAGTGCAGCGTGCACAGGAGGAGCAAGAAGAAAGGAGAGCAGGGGGCAGGCAGCGAACGCGGCTGCGCCGGAGACCGCACTGAAGAAGGCTTCGGCTGGCGGGGGTTGGGGACCCCCGCCAGCAAAGGTATTTGTTTGTGAGGGGGTGGGCGGGGCGAGGAGGCGAGGCATGGCGGTGGGGGGGGGGGCGGCAGGGCGGAACTCAAAATGTGCCCCCAACCTCGGGCTCTGGCCCACTCCCACTGTGAGGTCTGGCTACGACCCTGGTATTGTGTCCCTTTTGCACTCGTGCACAGTTAGAAAATTGCTGCCCACATTATCACCATTTCATGGTTTGACAAAAGTCTCAAAAGACTACAGTTAATTCAGAATACGGCCGCACAATTGATAGACAATAGAAAGAAATTTGACCACATTACTTCTATACTGAAGAATTGCACTGACTTCTGCTCTCTGCTAGGATATCTTGCAAACTTTTATGCCTGGTTTTTAAGGCTTTTTGTATGGGTAAACTACAATATCTCTCTGAAAAATTGGCTCCTCAAGAATGTTCAAGATCTTTAAAATCTTCACAGTATTCTTTGTTGCAACTTCTATCTTTAAAGCCAAGGGTGGGGCCTGGATGGGCCCAGGCTCACCCACTTTGGGCTCAGGCCCACCCAGTAGCAGCACACAGGGATGGCTGGCAGGGATCCCTAAGCCTCACCAGCCAAAAACTCCCAACAACTGTCCCTCCTGCATACCTTGTAAATAGCAGATCTTCGCCTGCAGCGAGCAGCGACTGAAACATACTATTCGCACCAGCCCCACAGCCTTCCCTCTGATGTATTCCCACCTATGCGAAAACAGGAAGTTGCATCAGAGGGAAGGCTGTGGGGCCAACATGAGCAGTGTGCATTAGTTGCTGCATGCGAGGGATGGAGGATGTTTGAGAGACCAAATGGCATGCAGGCTAGGGTTACCATACGTCCGGATTTACCCGGACATGTCCTCTTTTTGAGGACATGCCCGGGTGTCCAGACAGGTTTTGCCAGTCTGCCCATTTGTCCGGATTTCTCGACAAATGGGCGGGCGGGCGGCAGGCCTATCCTAGCCTCCCCTCCCCTTACTTATTATCTACTGCCCTGGTGGTCTAGTGACCTCATCAGGGCAGGAAAGAGCCCCCTCTTTCCTGCCTGGAGCACTGCCTTGCCCTGCATTCTGTTGCTGTGATGGTCTCGGGATTCAAAATAGCCGCCGAGAGTTGAAGCGGCCTCGCGAGACTTCAACTCTCGGCGGCCATTTTGAATCCCGAGATCGTCACAGCAACAGGATACAGGGCAAGGACAGAGCTCTGGGCAGGAAAGAGGGGGCTCTTTCCTGCCCCGAAGAGGTCACTAGACCACCAGGGCAGTAGATAGTAAGTAAGGGGTGGGGAGGTGACCCGGGGGAGGGGAGGTGACAGGGGGAGGGGAGGGGAGGTGACGGGGGCAGGGGAGGGGAATATGTGACAGGGGCGGGGCATGGGCAGGGTGTGGGTGGGGCAGGGGCGGGACATGTGTTCTCTTTTTCAGAGGACAAAATATGGTAACCCTAATGCAGGCGAGAGAGGGAGAGACCAAATCACTTGTGGGACAGGGCAAGTTATTCTGCCCACCCATCCTGGGCTCAGGCCCACCCAAAATTGGGTGTCTGGCTACGCCCCTGCTTTAAAGGCAGTCATATTGTCATTAACTAGGAACCAGGCCTTTAGTTCTGTGGGTCCACCCTTATGGAATTCTCTTTCTAATGTGGTTAGTAGTTTAAGTGGCTACTTCAGTTTTTGAAAAGCCTTGAAAACTTGGATGTTTCAAAATACCTTTGGTGATTTTTAATTACGCTCTCTTCTGAGGTTTTATTACGAATATTGATGGGTGGAATTTAATTTCAGTTGTCTTATCTGTTTTTGTATTATGCTCTTTTTCATTTGTTATTGTAAACCACTTTTAAACTTGTGTGTAAGGTGGTATATCAAATTATTAAATCAAATCAAATGACAGTCAAATACATCAACCTTATAAAAAAAAGTGAGGTGATTTTCTGATTATACATACACATAGAAAGCACACCCTTACAGGTAAATTTTCGAAAGAGAAGGGCGCCCATCTTCCGACACAAATCGGGAGATGAGCGTCCTTCTCGTAAGGTCGGCCAAATCGGCATAATCGAAAACCAATTTTGGGCGCTCTCAACTTCTTTCCATCTCGGGGACCACCAAAGTTCACGGGGGCGTGTCTGCAGTTTAGCGAAGGCGGGACAGGGGAGTGCTTAGGAGATGGGCGACCTCGGCCAATAATGGAAAAAAAAGGGTGTCCCTGACGAACACTTGGTCCATTTTTTTTCACGACCAAGCATCAAAAAGGTGCCCAAACTGACCAGATGACCACCGGACGGAATCGGGGATCACCTCCCCTTACTCCCCCAGTGGTCCCACCTCCCACCATAAAAAAAAAAGTTTACAAATACTTTTTTGCCAGTCTCAAATGCCATACTCAGGTCCATCGCACCAGTATGCAGGTACCTGGAGCAGTTGTAGTGGGCGCAGTATACTTCAGCCAGGCGGACCCAGGCCCATCCCCCCCCCTACCTGTTACACTTGTGGTGGTAAATGTGAGCCCTCCAAAACCCACCAGAAACCCACTGTACCCACATGTAGGTGCACCCCTTCATCCCTAAGGGCTATGGTAGTGGTGTACAGTTGTGGGTTTTGAGGTTTGGGGGGCTCAGCACCCAAGGTAAGGGAGCTATGCACCTGGGACCTTTTTCTGAAGTCCACTGCAGTGCCCCCTGCACTGGTTGGTGTCCTGGCATGTGAGGGGGACCAGTGCACTACGAATGCTGGCTCCTCCCATGACCAAACGGCCTGGATTTGGTCGCTTTTGAGATGGGCGTCCTCGGTTTCCATTATCACTGAAAACTGAGGACCATCTCAAAAACGACCTAAGGACGACCATCTCTAAGGTCAACCTAAATTTTATGATTTGGGCGTCCCCAACCGTATTATCGAAACGGAAGATGGATGCCCATCTTGTTTCAATAATACGGGTTGCCCCGCCCCTTTACGGGGCTGTCCTGCGAGGACGCCCTCATGAAAACTTGGGCGCCCCGTTCGATTATGCCCCTCCATGTATCCTCTATGCAACTTACGCATAGTTTCATAGTGAAAGTTCCCATGTAATTCTTCTTTGAAAATACACATGAATTTACACTTGATCTTTGGCATGTGCAGATCCTCAGAGTAATTAATGCACACATGCTCGAAATTTGAAATGTTAGTGGTTAAATTCAAATCCCTACCCAACCCTTGCCCTAGGAGCTCTTTGTTCAGTCCGGTAAAGTTGCACATGTACAGGACTGTTGTACCTGCACAAATGTTTTGAAAAATACCCTCATTGAGTGTCCAAAGTGCCATAACCTTTGCTGAAATATGGTGTTAACAAAAGGAGAGTTGTATTTCAATTTAAGTGTATCCATTTGTCCTTTCCAGTTGAAGGTGGATCATCTAATAAGTGCAGCTGCATCACAAATATCTGTCATATCTTTGAGAAAGGGTTTCACTACATGTATCCCTTCAACATTGAATACAGCCTTTTTGCCTCTGCAATAACGTACGTCATGTGGAAGAATGTTGGACGCCTCATAGATGATGACATCCACCACCTGCATCGGCTAAAATTCTGCTTTTGTAAGCAAACCCTCTTTATAGGGTTGCTTGCAGGAATAAGTATGATTGTTGTTGGCCTTGTGGCTTTCATAAGCTATAAAATAAAGGTGAGAACCAACGACGGAAAGGACCCAGCCCTTATCATATTTTACATTTTCAACATAGTGTGTTTGACTCTCATGTCCCTTGCGGCTGTTGCAGGATCCATCATTTACAGGTTTGATAAGAGGGATATAGACAAAGAGAAGAATCCCAGCAGAAAATTGGATGTAGCCCTACTGTTGGGAGCTACATTAGGACAGTACTGTATTTCCTACTACTCCATTTTGGCCATGGTGACCATCAGTCCTAAAGAACTCCTGAATTGCCTGAATCTAGTTTATGCATTGATGATGGTGATCCAGCACACGGTGCAGAACATGTTTATCATTGAAGGTCTTCATCGGCCATCTTTCAAGCATGCTCAACACGAGCAAAACAATGACCCTTTTGGACTCATTTATATCAATAAAAGCATCTTCACCCCCTTCCCCAATGACAGCAGCTCATCATCGCCCTCCACCCTGAATCACAGTGAAGAACCAGCAAGGATCCAGACAGGTAGATCAACAGATGCAATGCATCTCACGATCCAATACAAGAAGAACACCTGGAAGAGTCGGATATTGAAGGAGCTTTCCTTATTTCTGCTTCTGTGTAATGTCATTGTAAGTATAATCTGGCAACTTTACATGTGTGCAACAGAGTTGGTTCATAGTCTAGAAACATTAATGCTGTGATCCTAGTCCCACTAGGTGGTCACTGATAACCTTATAGGTGTATTGAATCAACATCCTTTAGCTTCACAACAAGACGGCTTGAAATAAAGCTCAGGTTCTAGAAGAAAGACTACTGTAAATATCATTGTATTCTTAAACAGCTACAGGTCAATATTGAAAAATCAGCTATATGTTTGGTGCAGAGTTGAATGAATAACTACTTTTAAAAAATTGGGGGCATTCTACAGATAGCATTACAGGTATTTTCAGCTATATGTATAACACACATAGAGCAGAGGGAGAGCAGAGCAGGGGCATTCTGAGGGCAGGGCCTCAAATCTATATGAATTTATACATATAGGCACCAGTATTCAGCCCCCATTCCTCTAATTCTATAATCATAGCACCTGGATGTAAATGATATCATGCGTGTAAGTGATAGGTGCATACTCAACAATATTGTCTAATGTGAGCACTCAGGTTCCATAATGCATAAATGCGAGGGGGTGTGCACAGGGGAGGCACATGGGGGGAGCATGAATATGTCACAAAGGAGACAACGAAGGTGACTCAATAAAATGATGATGCTGTATATGGTCTAGAAGATTTATTGGTCAACAATAATGACTCTTGGTCAGCAACAACCACTTAATGCGGCCGTGTTTCGGCCCACTGACCTGACTCTGAATAGACTCAAGATTCTTAACAACTGGTTCAAATCAGGAGTCTATTCAGAGTGTCTCCTGACTGAGGCAGGCCAGTGGGCCGAAATACGGCCGTATCGAGTCGTTGTTGCTGACCAAGAGTCGTTATTGTTGACCAATAAATCTTCTAGACCACATACAGCATCATCGTTTTATTGAGTCACCTTTGCTGTCTCCTTTGTGGTATTATCTCTGCAAGGTTCCTTGTTCTTCTGTTTCTTTGCATCAATATGTCAAACATTTACACACAGAGGTTACAGAATACTGTCATTTGTGTACCTAAGTGCTACATTTAGGTATGTGCACTTATGCCTGCTATTGACACAGCTTAAGTGGGTGTGCCTAAATGTTAGTATGTAAATGTTAATGTACTAACATTTAGGTATTCCCATCTATAGTGCCCAGATGCCTATATAGTAATACCTCGGCTTTCGTCGGTAATCCGTCCGAAAACAATCGGCGAAATCCGAAACCGACGAAAACCGAGGCAATGAGATTTGAGCACATGTGATTTTATCTTACATGTGTTACGTACATTTTGAAAATGAAAAACGCAAAATAAACACATTACACTGAATACTGTATACTGTAAAGTGGATCCTCTTTTCTCCCGGGGTTGCAGCTCTTCCAAAAAAAAAACCAAACAACACAAAAAAAACACACTCCTGTATGGCTCCCCTTTTCCTCAAAAAAAACAAAAATAAGGATCTCCCCCGGTCCCCTGGAGAGTAGCAGAAAAAAGAAAAACAAACCCAGGGCTCAATTTCACCCTGGTTTCCAAACACAGTTCAATTTTTTAGCCAAGCTTCAAAATACAGCTCAGTCCAGCTAGGCTTTCAAAACACCGTTCAATTTTAGCCCATCTTCAAAATACAGCTCAGTTTAGCCAGGCTTTCAAAACACAGTTCAGTTCTAGCCCAGCTTTCAAATACAGCTCAGTCCAGCTAGGCTTTCAAAACACAGTTCAATTTTAGCCAAGCTTTCAAAAACACAGTTCAGTTTTAGCCAAGCTTTCCAAAACACAGCTCAATTTAGCCAGGCTTTCAAAAACACAGTTCAGTTCTAGCCAAGCTTTCAAAAAAACACAGTTCAGTTCTAGCCAAGCTTTCAAAACACAGCTCAGTAATGGCTTTGCGCGGGCTCAAAGCCTAGGGTCCCACCCTCTTGGTCAGTCATACTCCTACCTGACCTCCTCCCGCTTGACCCGGCTTGGCCACGCTACTTCCTTGGCTTTCTCTGAGCCAGAGCCGAAAAGTCCATCGGCTCTTCCAGGGTGTTCTCCGGTTCAGTCAACTCCATAGGGCAAGGCTCACTCTCTGCCTCTCTCTCCTCAGGAGCCCAATCCATATTCTCCTCGCCCCGCCCTTCTCCCAGCTGCTCACCCTTTCTTTCATTAAAGCTCTTTGGGGGCTCTTCTTTCTCCACCCACCTGTTCCACCACTTCTTCCACCAGGTTGGAGAATCAGCCTTATTCCTTCCCCTGCAGCCCTCCTCTGGAGACTCCTGGGAATGCACATAGTTTCTCTTATCCCCGGTCTCCCTTGGGGCATGCTGGGAGTTGTAGTTCTTTATTTCTAGTTTTTTCCTGGGGAATGCCTGCCTACAACGGGAGTATTCTGGCCTATGCCAGGGTTCCTTTGGGGCCTGTCCTACATACTCTTTACATATCCCCCCCCTTAAATTTCCACCCCCGCATTCTTTCTACTCCTCCTCCTCCACCCGGGACAGGGCATCCACATTTCCCAAACATCGCCCGGGACGATGCTCCACAGCATATTGGAAAGGCTGCAATGCTAAGTACCATCGCATTAGTCTCCCATTATTATTCTTCATTACATTCAACCATTTCAGGGGAGCATGGTCCGTTACCAACTTAAATTTTCTCCCTTCTAAATAGACACTACACTCCTGCACTGCCCATCGTATGGCTAAACACTCCTTTTCTATGGTGGAGTAATGTTCCTCATGAGGCAGGAGCTTCCGGCTTAAATAAAGCACCGGGTGTTCCTCCCCTCCATGCTCTTGGGACAGCACTGCGCCTAACCCCCTCCCTGAAGCATCTGTTTGAAGGACAAAGGGCTTTTCAAAATCAACTGCTTTCAGCACAGGTTCCTGGCACAGGGACCTCTGCATCTGTTCAAATGCCCTCAACTCCTCCCCTCCCCACCTCAAGTGGTCCGGATTCTTCCCTCTCAGCATGTCAGTTAAGGGAGTGGCCATTGCGGAAAAATGAGGGATGAACCTGCGGTAATACCCTACCATCCCCAGGAATCTACGCAATTGTTTCTTGGTGTTTGGTCTGGGAAACTCTTGGATGCTTTTAACCTTATTCAATAAGGGCCGGACCTCTCCCCTTCCCACATTATACCCTAAATACTTCACCCTATACTGCGCAAAATAACATTTTTTTGGGTTCAGGGTGAGACCTGCCTCCCTAAAAGCCTGCAGCACTGCCTCTACCTGGTTTAAATGGGTGTTCCAGTCTCCACTATGTATTACCACATCATCCATATATGCGGCGGCATATGCCTGATGTGGTCGGAGAACGCTGTCCAGCAACCTCTGGCAACTTGCAGCAGCTGAATTAAGGCCAAAGGGCAATCTTTTGAACTGGTACAGGCCTATGGGCGTACTAAAGGCGGTCTTAGCTTGTGCCCCTGACGTAAGGGGAATCTGCCAGTACCCTTTTGTCAAGTCCAGGGTGGTGAGATATTGTGCAGATCCTAGCCTGTCCACCAGCTCCTCAATATAGGGCATAGGATAGGCATCTGCTTGAGAAATATTATTAAGCTGGCGGAAATCTATGCAGAATCTCCACTCCCCTTCGGGTTTTGGTACTAACAACACTGGGCTTGACCAGGGGCTATTTGACTCTTCGATCACCCCGAAGTCTAACATTTCCTGGACCTGTTTATCACCTCCCTCCTTTTCATGGGGGACAGCCTATATGGCTTTTGCCGAACTACTTTACCCCTTTCCGTTATGATGTCATGCTCCACTAGGTGAGTATTTCCAGGGCAGGCTGTCAACACATCATCAAACCCTTTCAAGAGCCTTCCTATCTCTTTCCTTTGTACTTGTGTCAACCGGGGATTAACCCCTGGTTCACCGGGCTTGAAAATATCTCTTATTTGCGGTCCCAACTCCTCTTCCTCCTTTTCATCTCCCCGGGTCTGAAAGCCTACCCTTGCTACCCAGGGTTTCATCAGGTTAACGTGGAAGGTTTGGACCCGCCCCTTTTCGTTCGCCACCTCATATGTAAGAGGCCCAAGTCTCCTCCTCACCACCCAGGGACCCTTCCACCTAGAGGCAAACTTATGAGGATCCTCCGAGATTAGGATAAGGACCCTATCTCCTATTACAAACTCCCTCTCCCGAGTACCCTTATCATAATATTCCTTTTGCCGATTTTGGCTCTGTTCAAGCCTATCCTGGGAATATTCCTGTAACTTCTCTAATCTGGTCTTCAGATCCTGTAGGTATTCGACCACTGACTGATCGGAGGTGTCCGGGGGTACCCAGTGTTCCTGTAAAATATCTAAAATTCCCCTGGGCCTCCGTCCAAACATCAATTCATAAGGCGCAACTCCTAATGAGTCCTGCACCTTCTCCCTGTAGGCATATAGCACGAAGGGTAACAGTTGGTCCCAACCCGTCCTATCCTCGCCTAACGCTTTTTTTAACATACCTTTTAAAGTTCTATTAAAACGTTCCACCATCCCATTAGTTTGAGGATGGTAGGCCGCTGTACGGATATGTTGTATCCCAAAAGCCTCCCACACTTGCCTTAAGGTACTTGACATAAAGTTGGACCCCCTGTCGGTCAAAACTTCTTGGGGGAATCCCACCTCACAAAAGATTTTTATCAGTTCCCTGGCAATGACCTTCGCTGATATGCCTCTCAAAGGAATGGCCCAGGGGTACCTAGTGGCCATATCCATAACCACTAAAACGTAGAGGAAGCCTCTCTGAGATTTTGTTACTGGGCCAATAATATCCATGGCTATTCTCCTCCCTGGTTGTTCCACTCTAGCAAGGGGTTTTAACGGTGCCTTAGGCGGTAGCCGGTCTGTCACCTTCTGACAGTTGGGGCAGGACTTGCAATACCTCTCCACCTCCCCATAAACTCCTGGCCAATAAAACCGGCCCAATATCTGAGTCAGGGTAGCTTGGGAGCCCTTATGCCCCCCCAAAGGGTGATCATGCGCGAGCCTTACTACTAGGGGACGGAAAGCTTGGGGGACTACTAGCTGTCTCCCCGCTTCAGAGTTCTCCCAATTGGGTACCCTGCGATATAGAATGTCCCCCTCTATCATGAACCCCGGGGCTTCCTGGCCCTCCCCCTGTCGGGCCCGTTCCCAGGCATATTCTAAAGTAGGGTCCGTGGCCTGCTCCCTATGAAACTGGGGAAACTGCTCGCTCAATTCTTTCGGGGCCACGGGCAGATAACTTTCTTTTCTTGCCTGCTCCAAGGCCTCCCGTCTGCCCCTCTGCTCCTTTTTTTTCAAAGCTTTCCCCTTTCTCTCTTTTCCCGGCTCCCCTAAAACCTCCCCTTGAAAAAGGAAAATACCTCCTATTCCCTCTTCCTCAGCCTCAGGGTCTCGCCGAGCCTGCGAGCGGGTAGTGACCACACTCTTTTTTCACTAATACACTCGGTAAAGGGGGGCCAGTCCCTTCCCAAAATCATCTCCTGTGGCAGTCTGGGCAGAACGGCCACGGCTATCTCTATCTCCCCTGTGGGCCCCTTCACGTGAACACTATGGAGGGTATAACGAGTACTGGCCCCATGTATACATTGAATTGCCTTTGCTCCCTCATAGGTATCCTTACCTCCTGTCCTCCTCTTTCTTATTTGTTCCCATAACCTCCTGGAGATCATGGACTGGTCTGCCCCGGAGTCTAACATGGCTACAATCGGTAAACCCTCAACCTCCACCTTAGCAGTATACCGAGGCCTAAACCCTTGGGAAACCTGCGAGGTCCATCCCTCTCGACCTGGGCAATCCCTCCGGAAGTGCCCCGTCTTCCCACACTTATAACAGATTTTTCCTTCATACGAGGGGGCCTTTCTTTCAGGGCCTGAGGGCACTATGGGCTTTTTACCCCCCCAGCCGTAATCGGGTTTCCCCCCCTGGGGATCTGTCTTAAAGAGGGAACTTTTGGAACCCCAGCCTCCCACAGGTCGGGGCTTACCCCCCTCCAGGTCGGGTTCTCCCCAATGTTGGGCTTCCAAATAACACTCCAACCCAGCTGTCACGGCCTCTACCGTCTTACAGCCCCTTTGGACCAATCCTGCCCTAATCTCCCTGGGAAGGCCCTGCAGGAACTGCTCCACTACTAATTCTTGAAGAATCTCTCCCGTGGTGTGGCGATCAGGTTCCAACCATTTTTTTACCAAGTCCGTCAGTCTAGTGGCCAGCGCTTTAGGGGTTTCCCCCTTGTCCCATTTAGTGGACCGAAACTTACGCCTATAAGCCTGGGTACTCAGTCCATACCGGTCTTTAATGGCCTCTCTCAACCTCCCATAGTTGGCAGCGTCCCCAGGAGCCAAGTCTCTAAAGGCTCCTAGAGCCTCCCCAGATAATGAAGGCACTAACCGCATGGCCCACTGCTCTTGTGGCCACCCTGCGGCCACTGCCACCCTCTCGAAGGCGGTCAGGAAATCATCTACATTATCCTGCTCAGACAACTTCCCCCATGTAAGTGAGTTCAGGGATAAAGGTCCTACCGCACCGCTTCCTCCTGGCCCCTGTCCAGTTGCTCCGGCTCCACCGCCCCTGGGAGCCTCGATCCCTCGCTGAAAAAAGTCCTGGAGCATATTCAGCACCGGTTGTTGCTGCTCTCGTGCCGCCGTCAAGGAGTCTTCCACCATCTTCCCCGTCAGTTCTTGCTGTTTCTGGAACTGCATCGTCATCCAAGCGAAGATCTCCTTGGGGTCCATCCTTGCTCCGGAACAGCGACTCCTGGTGGGGGGAAAAAAACAGAGGACACCTCCAAGTGCGGTATCTCTACTTATGTTTCCCCTTTTACTAGGATCCCTTTATTTCCCCCAATCTAGGCCCCGCTTACCGGAACCCCAGACGGGTCTGCGCCTTTCTCAGCGTTGGCCCCTCCGTCGGGCTTTTCCGTCCTGCTGGTCTTGGCCTCCTCGAGCGACAGGTTCGCGAAGCGATCCCACTCCTGACACCAATTGTAAAGTGGATCCTCTTTTCTCCCGGGGTTGCAGCTCTTCCAAAAAAAAAACCAAACAACACAAAAAAAACACACTCCTGTATGGCTCCCCTTTTCCTCAAAAAAAACAAAATAAGGATCTCCCCGGTCCCCTGGAGAGTAGCAGAAAAAAGAAAAACAAACCCAGGGCTCAATTTCACCCTGGTTTCCAAACACAGTTCAATTTTTTAGCCAAGCTTCAAAATACAGCTCAGTCCAGCTAGGCTTTCAAAACACAGTTCAGTTCTAGCCCAGCTTTCAAAATACAGCTCAGTCCAGCTAGGCTTTCAAAACACAGTTCAATTTTAGCCAAGCTTTCAAAAACACAGTTCAGTTTTAGCCAGGCTTTCAAAAACACAGTTCAGTTCTAGCCAAGCTTTCAAAAAAACACAGTTCAGTTCTAGCCAAGCTTTCAAAACACAGCTCAGTAATGGCTTTGCGCGGGCTCAAAGCCTAGGGTCCCACCCTCTTGGTCAGTCATACTCCTACCTGACCTCCTCCCGCTTGACCCGGCTTGGCCACGCTACTTCCTTGGCTTTCTCTCAGCCAGAGCCGAAAAGTCCATCGGCTCTTCCAGGGTGTTCTCCGGTTCAGTCAACTCCATAGGGCAAGGCTCACTCTCTGCCTCTCTCTCCTCAGGAGCCCAATCCATATTCCTCCTCGCCCCGCCCTTCTCCCAGCTGCTCACCCTTTCTTCATTAAAGCTCTTTGGGGGCTCTTCTTTCTCCACCCCACCTGTTCCACCACTTCTTCCACCAGGTTGGAGAATCAGCCTTATTCCTTCCCCCTGCGGCCCTCCTCTGGAGACTCCTGGGAATGCACATAGTTCTCTTATCCCCGGTCTCCCTTGGAGCATGCTGGGAGTTGTAGTTCTTTATTTCTAGTTTTTTCCTGGGGAATGCCTGCCTACAACGGGGGTATTCTGGCCTATCCCAGGGTTCCTTTGGGGCCTGTCCTACATACTCTTTACAATACGCAGTAATCACTTACATGTAATTGTAGTATTAGCACTCGCAATCAATAAAAAAAAGCACAAAAACACTGGTAAGCAATGGAATTGTTTGGCTAGACGTGCGGGGTGATGCCCACACAACAAGAAACAACGCCACACTGAGAAGAAGGGGTTGCCCTTTGTTTTCGCAAAATTAGCAGCGAGGTCACGTGGGCACGCCGACGAAATCCGAGACAAATTTTTCATGAAAAAAAAATCGACGAAAACCGAAACCGACGATAACCGAAGTCAACGAAAATCAGGTATTACTGTATAGAATTTGTACTCACCATCAGTGGCATAGCCAGTATGGGGCCACGGGGGCCTGGGCCCCCGTAGATTTGTCCCTGGACCCCCCTGCCGATGACCCTCTTGACCCCCTCTCGCCCGCCGTCGCCTACCTTTGCTGGCAGGGGACCCCAACCTCCGCCAGCTGAGCCGAGGTCCCCTTCTTCCCAATCCCGCGCAAGGCTGTACGTGCAGGACATCAGACTAGAACGAAGCCTTGTGCGGGATTGGGAAGAAGAGGACCTCGGCTCAGCTGGCGGGGGTTGGGGTCCCCTGCCAGCAAAGGTAGGCGACGGCGGTTGGGAGAGGGTCGGCGCGGAGGGGGGGTTAAAGTTTGGTGGCGGGGGGAGTCAGCAATGTGGGGGGGGGGGGGGTCAGTGGCACCGGGGGGGGGGGGGGGGCTAAAATGTGCCCTCTCACCTCGGGCTCTGGACCCCCCTCCTGCCAAAGTCTGGCTATGCCCCTGCTCACCATGCTGCATTTTGGTGCCTACATTTTGGCACACTAGAATTGACCCCATCCCCCTAATTCTATAAAAGTTTTTAAGGATAAGATCTTCTAATGACCCTAGATTTCATCATGGTTTGAAGGTAGGCTCTGATCAATTAAACTTACAGCCTGAAATAGTTGGTGCAGAACTTGACAACCAGCTATCTACCCTTAGGCTATTATAAAGAAATCTTTTTACTCTCTCAGGAAACTAAGAGCTGTAAGGAAATATTTTTCCCATTCTTTCTAGTATAAATTTCCTCCGGTTTGGCACAACAGCGATGCGTGCATACTCTGGTTAAGTGTAATGCCTCGATCAGCTCTTTTAACATCACTCTATTTAGGTGAATCCTCTTTCATTCACTCTGGCCCTGTGAAGTTCTAATGCTGCATGAGCCATGCAGCTGCACATCACAAGCTGTAAGACAATGAAGGAGAGGAGAAAGGCAGGACCACCTCTCCAACCTCATTGGCTCCTAGATTCATGATATACAATTGCTGTGCAGCACAGCAGTTGTATGTCATGAAGCTGGGAGCCATGAGGTCAGAGAGGCGGTCCTACTGTTGATTCCGATACCCTGTGCTTGTCCCTGACCTAACGCTAGCTTCTGTCTGAGCCCAGTCTTCCCTTGCCTTGCCTGTGGCCGTCCGACCCGCCGTATCCAAAGTCCTGCGGGCCCCTGTACCTGGGGCTCAACCCTCGGGGAATGGTGGTCCCTCAGGTGAAGCCTTGGGGTTTGCTCGGCTGCCCGACAGAGCGCAGGCTCAACTCTCCTTGCTGTGCTCCGTTTGGGCACAAGGGCTCACGAACGTGACACATAATACTTTCTTGCTATGGTTTGGAACACCACACCACCTGCTGCAAGACTTTATAGAAACTATTTGGGGTTCAGAAAAAGCTAAGAACCTATCTGTACTGTAAATTTGGTTTATCAAGCTATGTTTTAATACCTTGTTGATTCATAGAACTGGTATTCCTAGCAGATTGGTTCTATCGCTCTTAATTGCAATCCGCCTTGAGTGATAGGTATTGGCAGAATGTAGGACTGGAATGTATGTAATGTACTACAGAGTAGACTTAACGCCCTATGAGAGACACATGATTGTAGTATCCATGAGGGGCCTTAGTTTCAAGACTCTTTTTGTATTCTGGGGGAAAAAAAAAGTGAAGTCAAGAGTGGAACAATAAGACTTGATTGTGGAGAACTTTGAACTTTTATATGAAACATTGCCTGACCTTCAGATGAGATAGTGCTATTGCTTTGAACCAATGTCCGCTGCTATTTTTAAATATAGATGTGTTTAGTTAACTGCATGATGTGGAGAGGGACAAAGACTCTCAGCTGTTAGACTTAATTTGCATATGATTCAAGAGTTACCCAAAGTTGCATGATTTTGTTTCCCTACTTGGATAAAAGACATTCTGGGACCCCAAATCAAATAAGCATTGACTTTACAACAATATACTTGTTTGATTTGGATTACTACCAACTAGAAACCTAATATATGTTTCACCCCGACTAATAAAGTAAAGTGAAATAAAGTCCACTACAGACTGGAGATAGAACTCTGTGGATTTTTCAGTTTTGTTTTGGAGTATAGTTCTTATTCTTTGCAACCTGATTCTCTGTGCCTGGTGGCACATGGCAGTATCTATATAAACACTTGAGAAATGGTACATCCTATATAATAATTCTCACCTCCAACGTTCTAATGTGCCTGGTACAGTGGCTCCCTTGGAGGTGGTCTGCTAGGCAGTTTAGAATGCACTGACGTCAGTGATGTCACTGACAGCTGATTCCAAGGCAAGGGGAGGAGTAGGGAAGCACACGGAGCGTGTTTCCCTACTTCTCCCCCTGCCTGGGAAACAGCTGTCAGTGTCCCCCCCTCGGCGCAACACCCAAGCCCCTGCCCTGCAAAGCTGTGAGCCAGGCAGGAGGAGGAGTAGGGCAACATGCGGAGCGTGTTTCCCTACTCCTCCCCCTGCCTACCAATCAGCTCTCAGTGCCCCCCCTCGGCGCAACACCCAAGCCCCTCCACCCCGGCGCAGCACCCAAGCCCCTACCCCCCCTCGACACATCACCCAAGACCCTCCCCCCGGTGCATCACCAAAGCCCCTCCCCCCCCCCTCTCAGGCACATCAACTCCCTCGCCACCCGCAGCCGCCAATACTAACACTGTCCGGCCGCTGCTGCTTCTCCTGTGGAGCAGCAGCGGCCGGTACAAAAAGAAAAAAGCCAAAAAAGATTTTAACCTGAAACGCGGCTCCATAGACAGCCATCTGGCATTGGCTGTCGTCACTGCAGCCGTTTCTCTGCTCCCCTCCACGTCACTGCCCCTGCAGGAAGACCCCGGAGGAGCGCAGCGACGTCAGAGGGGAGAGGAGGAACGGCTGCAGAGATGACAGCCAATGCCAGATGGCTGTCTACGGAGCCGTGTTTCAGGTTTAAAATCTTTTTTTGGCTTTTTTCTTTTTGTACCGGCCGCTGCTGCTCAACAGGAGACGCAGAAGCAGCCGGACAGCGTTAGTATTGGCGGCTGCGGGTGGCGAGGGGGTTGATGTGCCCAGGGGGAGGGCTTGGGTGATGCGCTGGGGGGGTAGGGGTTTGGGTGATGCGCCGAGGGGGGAGGGGAGGGTTGCTGGACATGGGTGGCTGGAGGGGGGCAGGGGGAGGGGAGGGTCGCTGGACATGGGGGGCTGCAGGGGGAGAGGAGGGTCGGTGGACATGGATGGCTGCAGGGGGGTAGGGAAGAGGGAGGTGGGGAGGGGGTCCTGAGACCAGATGGGTGGCTGCAGGGGAGGGCAGGGGAGACAGAAGGGACGCTGCAGGGGGGGCGGGGGAGAGGAGGGTCACTGGACATGGGTGGCTGCAGGGGGGGCAGAGGAGAGAGGTGGGTCACTGGACATGGGTGGCTACAGGGGGGGCAAGGGGAAAGGAGAGGAGGGTCGTTGGACATGGGTGGCTGCAGGGGGACAGGGGAGAGGAGGGTTGCTGGACATGGGTGGCTGCAGGGGGGGGCAGGGGGAGAGGAGAGTCGCTGGACATGGGTGGCTGCAGGGGGAGCAGGGGAGAGAGGAGGGCCGCTGCACATGCGTGGCTGCAGGGGCAGAGGAGGGTTGGTGGGGAGGGGGTCCTAAGACCAGATGGGTGGCTGCGGGGGGGGGGGGGGCGGGGGAGACAGAAAGGAAGCTGCAGGGGGGGATTACCTTGCTAGCGCCCGTTTCATTGCCTACCGAAACGGGCCTTTTATACTAGTGGTACATAATACGGGAGAAGAGAAGGACACAAGGAAGGGGAAACTAGTAGCAGGAAATACTTAACTTCTCTGGTGGTATATTTTAAAAGTCTGTTTAGGGTTAATACAATCCAAAAGCGCAAGCTCGTAAGTGGGAAAAGTATCATGCTCTTTACAGCATCTGACCTGGCAGACCACCTAGGAGAACGAGAAGAGTGACACCAGACACCAGGATATGCAGTTCATGTTCTCTTCATCTGCGTTCAGTTCCCCTGGTCTCTTAACATGTTTTTGAAACTAAAACCATTGTTGTTGTTTTTTTTTTTTTTCACAGTGCTGGATTATGCCTGCATTTGGTGCCCGGCCACAGTTCACAACTGGATTGGAGCTGAAATTCTATGGACTTTCTAAATGGGTTATACTGACAAACATCTGCTTGCCCTTTGGAATTTTCTACCGCATGCATGCAGCTGCTAGCCTATTTGAAGTCTACCTCATGACCTAGCCAAGAATCAGCAGAGAGACAGTCCTGTGCAGTCTTCATCCAGACCATGAATCCATCCTGAGAGAACTGGTGGGGATCGTTTGTGCTACCTCATGTGATGGCAAAAAGAAAAAAAAAAATCCTAGAACCCAGCCTTGGCTGAGGCAATGGTACATGTGACATTATTTCGACATGCGCTTTTAAGAAAGCATGTTTGAGAACAATCTAGCCCCACTGGTAAAGAGTTAGCCAGCTCATTGAAAGGTTGTGAAAATTTGCTATCATTCAGATTCTGGGTGGTCCTAGAATAGGGTTGAGTTGAAGGGGATTTAGCAGGCTAGCACTGAAATCTCAGCATTACCCAGCTTAAATTCTTCAGCAGTCCTGGTGCTTGGAGAAAGCCGAGGTGATTTCTGACAACATCAAAGAAACAGAAATAAAATTCAATACGTTTCTTCCGTAGCTAAGCAGTATTAAAATATCCGTTGATTGCTTCCAAAAAGAACAATAGTTTTCCATAAGGAGCTAGAACTGAAAATTTGAATGCAATGTTATTATTTTTTTCTTTTAAAATTGTGATTTTATAGCTTAGAGAATGTTACAATTTTGCTTTATCAAGTGAGATAAAATTGACTGGAATCCCTAGAACTACACAGAGGGGCATAATCGAACAGAAACGCCTATCTCCATGGGCGTTTATCTCCGAGAACGGGTCCGTGAAGGGGCGGGGCGGATCGTATTTTTTAAAAGAAAAAGACGCCCATGTTTTATTCGTCAAGGTGTGAGCTGGGCGTTTTTGCTTTTCAGCGATAATGGAAAATGAAATCGCCCAGCTCAAAAACGAATAAATCCAAGACATTTATTCGTGGGAGGGGCCAGGATTCATAGTGCACTGGTCCCCCTCACATGCCAGGACACCAACCGGGCACCCTAGGGGGCACTTTTACAAAACCAAAAAAACAGGTAAAAGAGCTCCCAGGTGCATAGCACCCTTCCCTTGGGTGTTGAGCCCCCCAAATCCCCCTCAAAACCCACTGCCCACAAGTCTACACCATTACTATAGCCCTAAGAGGTGAAGGGGGGCACCTACATGTGGGTACAGTGGGTTTGGGGGGGTTGGACGACTAGTAGCATTAAGCAGCACAATTGTAACAGGTAGGGGGGGGATGGGCCTGGGTCCACCTGCCTGACGTCCACTGCACCCCCTAACAACTGCTCCAGGGACCTGCATACTGCTGCTTGGGAGGAGGGTATGACATTTGAGGGTGAAAGTAAAAAGTTGTGAAACATCATTTGTTGTGGTGGGAGGGGGTTAGTGACCACTGGGGGAGTCAGGGGAGGTCATCCCCGACTCCCTCTGGGGGTCATCTGGTCATTTAGGGCACTTTTGGGGGCCTTATTCGTGAAAAAACAGGGTCCAGGAAAAGTGTCCTAAATTCTAGCTCAAAACTGTTCCATTATCGGCGAAGGGCGCCCATCTCTGTTCGCCCGATAACCACGCCCCAGTTCCGCCTTCACCACGCCTCCGACACGCCCCCGTCAACTTTGTCCGCACCCGCGACGGAGTGCAGTTGAAAGCGTCCAAAGTTCGGCTTTCGATTATACCGCTTTATTTGTTTTTGTGAGAAGAACGCCCATCTCCCGATTTAGGTCGGAACTTGGGCGTTATTCTCGTTCGATTATAAGCTGGACAGTGTGCCAAATATTATCTCTACAATGTCCTGGTCGCACATTTTGCCATAAAAATCATGTATTTCCTCTTTGTTCAATAATTATTGTATGAATAACCACCATCCAAATATCTGACTAGTTAGTTAATTTGATCAGGGTTATGTATTTTTCCATAGTTGGCATTGCAGATGTTTTACCTTAGTCCATCTGGCCCTTAGAATTCAAATGGAATAAAGCTATTTTATTTAGCACTTTCTTTTTTTTATTTCAAACAAGATGGTTGTGATTTTGTAGTGAATATAGAGGAGTGTGGTAGCCGTGTTAGTCCACTCTTAAGGTTATCAACAGAAATCAAACAAAATAAAACATGAAAAAGAAAATAAGATGATACCTTTTTTAGTGGACATAACTTAATACATTTCTTGATTAGCTTTCGAAGGTTGCCCTTCTTCCTCAGATCGGAAATAAGCAAATGTGTTGGCTGACAGTGTATATAAGTGAAAACATTCAAGCATTACTATGACAGTAAAATAGATACCATTGGAGATTCTACATGGAATGTTGCTACTATTGGAGATTCTACATGGAATGTTGCTATTCCACTAGCAACATTCCATATAGAAGGCTGCGCAGGCTTCTGTTTCTGTGAGTCTGACGTCCTGCACGTACGTGCAGGACGTCAGACTCACAGAAGCAGAAGCCTGCGCGGCCACATTGGTGATCTACAAGGGCCGACTTCTACATGGAATGTTGCTAGTGGAATAGCTGAAACCACTAATATCTCCAATACCACGAATCTTTGGAAACTGCTATCTCGCTCTTCACTAGTCCAAAGATAAGAACTAAGCGTATGCACACAGCAATTATACAAATACCTCTATGAATATGTGTTAATATATGTGCAGGTTTCACGTGTTTTCTATATTTATTGGGAACCCTCGGACGATACCACTTAATGGCAATTTCATTAGTTTTTTGCCTAGTGGCTAGGTCTCTCTTCATAGGGCAATCCCTTTTATTAAACCATAAATAATTGCAGTTGCAAACACTTTCCACTAGTGCCCAAAAGTATACGTGCTCAAAATATAATAATTCAAAAAGAAAAAATAGAAAAAACTTATCTTGAACATTACTGCATGTCTCTCTGTTGAAGTCCACTTTGGCTTCCCCTAAATTACGCCCGACGCCGCGGGTTTCAATATTTTCATCAGGGACTCGGGTTAATCTTGCCCGCCTTGAATCCTCAACAGTCCGTTGTGCCAGGCACAGCGAGAGTCTGCGTGCACGGACTGTTGAGGATTCAAGGCGGGCAAGATTAACCCGAGTCCCTGATGAAATATTGAAACCCGCGGCGTCGGGCGTAATTTAGGGGAAGCCAAAGTGGACTTCAACAGAGAGACATGCAGTAATGTTCAAGATAAGTTTTTTCTATTTTTTCTTTTGAATTATTATATTTTGAGCACGTATACTTTTGGGCACTAGTGGAAAGTGTTTGCAACTGCAATTATTTATGGTTTAATAAAAGGGATTGCCCTATGAAGAGAGACCTAGCCAATAGGCAAAAAACTAATGAAATTGCCATTAAGTGGTATCGTCCGAGGGTTCCCAATAAATATAGAAAACACGTGAAACCTGCACATATATTAACACATATTCATAGAGGTATTTGTATAATTGCTGTGTGCATACGCTTAGTTCTTATCTTTGGACTAGTGAAGAGCTAGTGGAATAGCAACATTCCATGTAGAATCTATAGAAATCAAACAAAATAAAACATGGAAAAGAAAATAAGATGATACCTTTTTTAGTGGACATAACTTAATACATTTCTTGATTAGCTTCGAAGGTCGCCCTTCTTCCTCAGATCGGAAATAAGCAAATGTGCTAGCTGACAGTGTATATAAGTGAAAACATTCAAGCATTACTATGACAGTAAAATAGATCCCATTGGAGATTCTACATGGAATGTTGCTACTATTGGAGATTCTACATGGAATGTTGCTATTCCACTAGCAACATTCCATGTAGAAGGCTGCGCAGGCTTCTGTTTCTGTGAGTCTGACGTCCTGCACGTACGTGCAGGACGTCAGACTCACAGAAGCAGAAGCCCTGCGCGGCCACATTGGTGATCTACAAGGGCCGACTTCTACATGGAATGTTGCTATTCCACTAGCAACATTCTATGTAGAATCTATAGAAATCAAACAAAATAAAACATGGAAAAGAAAATAAGATGATACCTTTTTTAGTGGACATAACTTAATACATTTCTTGATTAGCTTTCGAAGGTCGCCCTTCTTCCTCAGATCGGAAATAAGCAAATGTGCTAGCTGACAGTGTATATAAGTGAAAACATTCAAGCATTACTATGACAGTAAAATAGATACCATTGGAGATTCTACATGGAATGTTGCTACTATTGGAGATTCTACATGGAATGTTGCTATTCCACTAGCAACATTCCATGTAGAAGGCTGCGCAGGCTTCTGTTTCTGTGAGTCTGACGTCCTGCACGTACGTGCAGGACGTCAGACTCACAGAAGCAGAAGCCTGCGCGGCCACATTGGTGATCTACAAGGGCCGACTTCTACATGGAATGTTGCTAGTGGAATAGCAACTTTCCATGTAGAATCTCAAACAGTAGCAACAGTGGAGGAGTGGCCTAGTAGTTAGGGTGGTGGACTTTGGTCCTGGGGGACTGAGGAACTAAGTTTGATTCCCACTTCAGGCACAGGCAGCTCCTTGTGACTCTGGGCAAGTCACTTAACCCTCCATTGCCCCATGTAAGCTGCATTGAGCCTGCCATGAGTGGGAAAGCGCAGGGTACAAATGTAACAAAAATAAAATAGATACTATTGGAGATTCTACATGGAATGTTGCTACTATTGGAGATTCTACATGGAATGTTGCTACTATTGGAGATTCTACATGGAATGTTGCTATTCCACTAGCAACATTCCATGTAGAAGGCTGCGCAGGCTTCTGTTTCTGTGAGTCTGACGTCCTGCACGTACGTGCAGGATGTCAGACTCACAGAAGCAGAAGCCTGCGCGGCCACATTGGTGATCTACAAGGGCCGACTTCTACATGGAATGTTGCTAGTGGAATAGCAACATTCCATGTAGAATCTATAGAAATCAAACAAATAAACATGGAAAAGAAAATAAGATGATACCTTTTTTATTGGACATAACTTAATACATTTCTTGATTAGCTTTCGAAGGTTGCCCGTCTTCGGACGAAGAAGGGCAACCTTCGAAGCTAATCAAGAAATGTATTAAGTTATGTCCAATAAAAAAGGTATCATCTTATTTTCTTTTCCATGTTTTATTTTGTTTGATTTGTAGTGAATATAGAAATCTTGAATGTTGCTAGATTGATATTTGTGTAGCACCTGGATATTTATTTATTTGTTACATTTGTATCCCACATTTTCCCACCTATTTGCAGGCTCAATGTGGCTTACATAGTACCGTGAAAGCGTTCGCCGACTCCGGTAGAGAAACAAATACAAAGTGATGTATGTTGTAGTCTAATAAGGTTCATATGTTACAGACACATTGGGAATAGCAGAGAAGGAGAGTTATAGAGTGTTCATTACGAGCTTTGGTTACGTTGGATTTGAATTTAATTTCTCACCTTAACCCATGCTGAAAGCTCGCCCAACCATTAGGTACGATCAGGCAGTCGCCTAGGGCAGCAGCTTCTTGGGGAGGAGGGAGGGAGGAAAGCAAAGACCGCCTGCAGTCAAAACAAAATAATGGATCCCCTTAATCAAATAACCCACAGGGCCATCAAAGCATGCTTTTATCTGCAAGACTGGTGGGCAATTTTCAAATTATCCATTTACATGGATAAATGGCTTCTGGAAATTGCCCTCATTATGTGTGTGTGTGTGTGTGTTGTGTGTGTGTGTGTGTGTGGTGTGTGGTGTGTGTGCGTGATATAAACAGCCCAAAACAAGTTTTATGTCGCGGCGGGGGGGGGGGGGGCGAGGGGGCAGCAGATTAGGGGTTGGAAAGTTAATTGAGTGAGGGGAAAATTAAAAGACAAAGAGGCTGATATCTAGACCACAGGAATTAGACTGGCTAATTCCCGCGGTCTACGCCTAAAACCGAATATTTAATGCCGGGCCTTTTTCCGGTGACCAGCGTTGAATATCTGGGCTATGTTTGGCCGGTTCAACAGCAAACTGACTTAAAACGAATGTTTAATTTTTATTTGGTTCTTTTTGTATAAATATATGTTCCGGTGTTTGGTTAAATTCTGCATTTGTTGTATCTTGCTTGTGTTGATGAGTGAATGGGTATGCACAGCCTCATCTAGTTGGTCCTTCACAGCCTCTTGCAGTCCCTTGTTCTATCTGTAAATGGCTTTATGAGGCCCACGCAGCATTGACCAGGCTGTCCGCTACTCAGTCACATGTTTTCCAGTAGGTTGCAGAGTTCTGGTTTTCGCCTCAGTACTGCTTTTCATCAGACAGAATGAGGAGGGATCAGGTGAGTGTTTCTTGCCAAAAAGGGGAAACCTTCTAGCTGGAAGGGACTTCAGATGTTGCATTCCCCACCTTCTCGCCACCCAGCACCCCCAGTCCCTACATGTGGACCCCTTGTGAGAAGCTTAAATACTAAATAATAAGACTTTACACGACATAGACATAACTGGAATCTTATCACTTGACTGATTAACCTCTTTGCCATTAATAAATAGCATTACCACTTCAAACTTTGTCGAATATGGTCACTCCACAGCTGATGACCCAAAGTATGATACAACCCAAATTTTTACTCAGGAACTTTCATGTATTACCATAATTTATTCTTCCTTACCATGTATATGCACATGATATATATCTATACCATGACTTGTTCCATGTATGTTACCATGTACTGTATGCATGCAACTTCACGCAATACCATTTGTAGGAAATGGCAACCGCCATTACGGCAAATGTAAGCCACATTGAGCCTGCAAATTGGTGGGAAAATGTGGGATACAAATGCTATCAAACATATAAAACGGCGAGTGACCGTACTCACTCGCAAATGCGCAGTAGAGACCTTCTCTGCCCCGCCCCCACGTCAATACGTGATGACGGGGGGCGGAACACAGAGGGTCTGTACTGCGCATTGCTGAGGGAGGGATACCACCGTCTAACGCTCCCCCCACCCGAGTCGCCGCCGCCACCCACCTTCTACCCGGTCGGGCCCTCGCTCCACTATTGAAACAGCGAGGGTCCGGGAACGCAGCACTGAGCTCTGCTGAGCTGCCGACATCGCCCTTCCTTCTTCTCTCTGCCTCTGTCCCGCCCTCGACGACGTTACGTCACACGAGGGCGGGACAGGCAGAGAAGAAGAACAAAGGCCGACGTCGGCAGCTCAGCAGAGCTCAGTGCTGTGTTCCGGACCTCGCTGTTTCAATAGTGGAGCGATGGGCCCAGCGGTGTGGAAGGTGGGTGGTGACGGCTCGGTGGGGTGGGGCGCGAACTCGGAGGGGGAGGGGCAGCGGCGAACTCGGCGGTGGGCGGCGGGCCTTTCAACCCCCCCTTCCTATAATAGCCCGTTTTTACGGGCTCAAAGGCTAGTAAATAAATAAATAACAGGCAGACTGCACTGCAGCTAGAAAAAAAACTACAACTATGGAGACTTTAGCCATGATTGAGGACACATTGCCATCTACTGGTAACAAAAAATAATGCATACATATATCAATGTGTTTGCAAGGTCTAAGGGCTCAGAGGCTACTTGTTTGAATTGGAAAAAAAAAGGTTTAAAGAGTGTAAAAAATTGCTGATGTGAAAACAGGAACTTCTGGGTCTCAGGGTTCCAGGAGGAGTATTACTAGGGAGAACACACAAGAAAGCAGAACGATGAGCAAACCAATAAAACACAAAGAGTCAGCCCCTTATGTTATTATAAAAGTTTAATATTTTTAATAAAATACTCTAACCCATTATTAAGGTAGGTTTGGGGAAATCCACTAATTATCCCTGGGGTAAGTACATCACCACTCTGTACCTTTTGGGTTCCTCTCAGGTACCTGCGACCTGGATCGGCCACTGCTAGAAAAGATACTGAGCTGGATGAACCTTGGTCTGACCCAGTATGGCAAAAACTGTGCATTCATGTAAATTACTAATCTCTCCTGGTATGTAATTAAAAAAAAAAATACATTTGCTACAGCTGCTCCCCAGATGTCAGGAACTGCCCTCCATGTCAGGGGCCTAGGCAAGAAGTGGGTGGGCACCAAATGTCTCTCTCCCCCACACCAAAAAATATCTCAGCTGGTGGGAAAATGCTTCTCTCCAGTCTCCAACTTGGTAGTCTGCAGCAGGAATTCACTGAAAACTGAGCATGTGAAGGTGCCAGTATTGTGGAGAGCAGCATTTTCATTACCATGTGCTACTATTGATGGGCCTGAGCCCTAAGTGGTGGGCCCTGGCCCACCCAGGCCCACCTGTGGCTACGCCACTGCTCCATGTACAAAGAAATGGCATCATTTGATGTGAATCCCACAAAAAAAAAAGTCGGCCAAGCTTGGAAACATCTGTGGAATCCCATGGAAGCAATTGAAAAAATGGATCTGCATGCAGGAAAAAGGCTCCAGAAAGCAACAGTATGGCTTCTACATCCAGCAAAGCTCAAGATACAAGTGTACCCTGCAAGTCACCGCTGCCCCAGTGTCAAACTCGCCTAATAAAAGTCAAACTGTTTCACAGCTCAGGAACTGTAAAAGCAAGAGCTGTAGCTGCCTTGTGGGGAGGACACTTTAGGAGGTTCCACTGCACTTGACCCGAGTGACGCTGCAAAATGGGTGCTTGCCACCTGATTTCATGATTATCAAGTGGTGAGCATGATTGCTTTTGGGAACCCTTTTACTAAACTGTGTAAAGTGCTAATGTGAGCTTAACACGAGAAAATGGCCTAACACAAGATGTGTTAAAGTGTTTTGCATTAGTTTGCAATTTGCACATCATAACTAAGCAGTATTTATTTTCTCTCATTTCTTTGAAGGGGCATATCAGGACAGAGAATAGGCGAGGTAGCGTGTGCCAATAATAATGCTGACTTAAGAAGGACCATTAGCCCCTCCTAAATAGGAGGCAGTCAGCGCTCCTAGTTTTCAGTGGCTGTCCGCTAATGCTATCAGTGCACGGACAGAAAAACAAATAATTGAAAAAGAGCACATTTATGGTCATGCTAGAAATGGGCTTAGGCATGGGGAGTCCTGTTAGAAAACACTCAGCCCACTCACTAGCCACTAAAGGGCCCCTTTAATAGACAAGCCTATCACGTAGAAATGTTTCTTGGTCTAAGAACATTTCTAGTGTTAGACTTCCAAGTCTTCCAGATACCTGGTCTCAGCCCATACCAGCAGCCTATGTTTAACTGACTTGATTATACAGAGCCTTAAATCACCTTGCTGCACTTGGAACCTGCATTTGGCAGAAATTAAGGATCTGCTCAATATCGCTATCAAAAATGGTCTTTGTAGGAGGGGGGCAGCACTGTTTCCTCTAAGCTGAGCGGGGAGTCCTCCACCTATAGCCTGCCAGTAGAGGGAGCTGTTTTACTATCACATTCTCAATAATGAGAGACAGGCAAGCTCTGCAGGACTCCAGGGAACCTGTCTGGCCCTAGTGATGGAAGATATGATATTGAGGCACTGCCCCCTACTGGCAGTAATGCAGTTAGAGGACTTCCACCCAGCTCAGACCCGCTTAGAGGGAACGGGGGGGGGGGGCAGTATTTGAAGGAAGACAAACTCCTATTCATTAGGATTTAGAAAAAGAAATTCTGGTTGTATCGGAAGAAACTACAGTGAAACAAAGGAGCAGAGGCAGCCACAGGTCAGTAAGATCAGAGGAAGTGTTATTCAACAATGGCTCAACATGACTGTGTCAGAGCCACCAAGAGAGGGGGTAGGGGGGAGCAAAATTCCCTGGGCCCCCAGAAAGCTTCTTCCTGCCTGCCAACATCTGGGTCTGTCCTCTCCTGCGTGCTTCACAGGACCCAGATGATTGCATTAGCGCGATATCACATAAATGCAATCATCTGGGTCCCGACTCCCAGCATGGACAGGAGCAGGAGAGGACAGACTGTGAGAGCAGGTAGACAGGAAGAGGCTTTCCGATGCTCACCTGCCCGCAACTTCGGAGTCATCTTCAACTCCTCCCTCTCCTTCTCTGCCCATATCCAGCAGACAGCCAAGACCTGTCACTTCTTTCTCTATAACATCAGGAAAATTGCCCTTCCTCTCTGAGCACACCACCCATACTCTCATCCACTCTCTCATTACCTCTCGCCTTGACTACTGCAACCTACTCCTCACTGGCCTCCCACTTAACCATCTATCCCCCCTTCAATCCGTTCAGAACTCTGCTGTGCGTCTTATCTTCCGCCTAGACCAATATGCTCATATCACCCCTCTCCTCAAGTCACTTTACTGGCTTCCGATCAGGTACCGCATACAATTCAAGCTTCTTTTATTAACCTTAAAATGCACTCAATTGGGGGGGGGGGCATTACCAAGATGGCGGAAGTGTGAGCGCGTTTGGCGAAACCGCTCCTTGCTGCTCGAGAGTGAAGCTATTCCCTTATTCCACAATGCCACATACAAAACGAAAAGGAGCCGTGAGGCTTCCACCGCCGCCCGCAGCTTCTTCTTCTCCACTTCGGTGGGTAGCATGGTCCGCTTCCTGACGCGCACCGTCACAGAGTGAAGAGACGGGGTCACCTGCTGCAGGGGCAACCGGTGGAGCGGAGCCCCTGATGGGCTTAGAAACATCTTTATCCCCGCCTCCCGATTCTAAATGACCTCCGTGTCCGGCTATAGATGTGGTGAGGGGAGCAGGCATCCGAGAGCCCAACAAGGGGAATAAGGAGCCAGCAGACGGAGGACCCATGCCACAGGAAAGTAGCCAGGAGAGAGAGGTCCTTGGGTTAAAGGACCCGTAACAACTCCAGAGGTAATCTAGAGAGGATCTGGCTAAAGCTGAGTAAAATGGATTCTACGCTTCAAAATGCTTCAGAAAAGGTAAATACTTTGTCTTTGAAAATTGAGGACATGGCAAAAAATTTAGAAACGGTTAAAGAAGACCTGACAATTCAAGTAAAAGACTTAAAAAAAGATATGGATCAGTTGCAAGACTTTAAAGTGACGGTGATAAAAGACAATTTGGCAATGCATAGAAAAATTGAACAGATTGAGAATTTCAATAAAAGACTAAACCTTCGTGTTCTGAATTTTCCCAAAATTCCTGATAAGATGCCTATAGAGTTATTTAAAAAATACTTGCAAGAAATTTGAAAATGCCTCAAGAACTTATTCCTCCTATAAATACAATTTATTATCTTCTGACAAGCTCAGGCGGAAAAGAAGGAAAGAAAGAAGGTTTGGATGGTATGGTTCCCGCGCAACCTCTACGTCTCAATCTGCACTGGCTCCCAGTTAGAGAGTGAATCGCTTTCAAGCTCTGCACCTTAACGCATAAAATTATCTACGGTCTAGCTCCGGAATACATGATTCCTCTAATAGACCTCCCACCTAGAAAATGCCATCAACACAGCCGCACCTATCTCCAACTTCATTATCCGTCTTGCCGGGGTGTCAAATACAAGCTTCTTTTTGCCTCTACTTTTCAACTACTCCAGCCCGAAGACTTGGAATGCTTACCTCTGAACCAAAAATCTCAATCTGATCATCACCTTTTCAAGAAGATGTTGAAACGTTCCTTTTTTGAAAAAACTTACTCCATTAGTAATTCTGCTTATTAGTCACCCTAATTGTTGTTAGTGTTCTCTCCTTATTCTGCTGTAAAATTCATGTGTTTGTACTTCTCTACTTTTGTAATTCATGTAAGCCACATTGTGCCTGCATTTGTGGGAAACTATGGGTATAAATGAACCATAAATAAATAGACTTTAACAATCTGTCTGAAATTCTAGAACAATCTATTGAAATAGTTCTGCAAAGAGCCACCCTTTTGGTTTCGCTGGTATTTGAAACAAGACCTCAATGCAATATTAAAGTTATATTTTAAATTTTCAAAGGTTCCTTTTTATGGAACAAAAATATGGATATTTCCAGTTGTTACTAAAGTAACCCAAGAACGTAGAAAATTATTTCTGCCATTGAAACAGGATGTTCTTAAATTGGGTGGCTCATTTTTGTTAGTCTATCCTTGCAAATGCCTGGTCAGGCTCAGTGGGATAAAGTATGTATTCTATGACTCAGAACAGCTAAAATCCTTTCTGGATATGAAACAGCTTAATGTAGAATTAGTTAAATGATATGTGACGAATTACACACTTAAACCGCATTTTCTATATTTGTGTTAATATACCTGTATATAACTCCACTAAATTGTAATTCTCCCCTTAATTTGAGGTCTAAGGAAGCATGTATAGTTTTCCTTCGTTTATTTTCTTTGTATTATGCTGTTTTTCTGTAACAAGTGATATGCTTGTAAGAAATCTGGAAATTTTATGAATAAAAAAAAAGCACTCAATCTGCAGCCCCTCATTACCTCTCTACCCTCATCTCCCCTTACGCTCCTACCCGTAACCTCCGCTCACAGGACAAATCCCTCCTCTCAGTACCCTTCTCCACCACCGCCAACTCCAGACTCCGCCCTTTCTGCCTCGCCTCACCCTATGCTTGAAATAAACTCCCTGAGCCCATACGCCAAGCCCCCTCCCTACCCATCTTCAAATCCTTGCTCAAAGCCCACCTCTTCAATGTCGCTTTCGGCACCTAACCATTGTACCTCTATCCAGGAAATCTAGACTGCCCCCAATTTGATTGACTGCACTTTTGTCCTTTAGATTGTAAGCTCCTTCGAGCAGGGACTGTCCTCTGTGTTAAATTGTACAGCGCTGCGTAACCCTGGTAGCGCTTTATAAATGTTAAGTAGTAGTAATAGTAGTGAAAGGGGGGGCAGGCAGGAAGAAGTGGCAGTGTGAGTGGAGGGGGAGCGGCACATGGCGATCCGGTCGTGCCTGGGCCGCTGTGTCTCTCAGCAGCCCTGGGCTGTGTTTCGGCCCTGAGACCCCTAATGCAGGCACATCCACCGAACCACAGCCATGTCAGGTCATTTTGATAGATGCTGACCTTGCTTGATAAGCAAGGTCGGTTTTTGGGGGGAGGGGGAAGGAGAAACTGCAAAAATGACTTTGGTATTGATATTCAAAGCAATTTAACCAGGCAGGAGATTATTTGAGCAGACCACCACAGCACTATTCATTTAGTGCCAGGGCAGTCCAGGGGCAGAGTCAGGGTAGAACTGAGAGTTACCTGGGTACTGTTGATATTCAGTGGCGCTACCTGGATAATTATCGAGTTAACTTAGGACAGTAAAAAAGCAGTACCCAGGTAACTCCTGGTAGGCCACCCAGTACCCGATATTGAGTGCTGGTATCTACGTCTAATTTAGCTGGCAACCAGCGTTTAAAGAAACGCTAACTGCCATCCACTATTCGCTCTAAGTTGAGTGGGGGGGTGCTGTTTCGCTATCACATTTTCAATAATGAAGGACGGGCAACCTCTGCAGGACTCCAGAGAACCTGCCTGTCCCTAGCAATGAGAACGCAAAGCACCACCACCCCCTACCCCCCACCCCCATTGGCAGCAATTCGGTTGGAGGACTCCTCCTTAGCTTAGAGGGGACAGTATTGCCATCAGCTGAATACTTCCCCCTTTGTGCCTTACTGCTCTTTTCTTTCCCCCATTATCTCTTATGGAACCAGGTTGAACACGTGTTTGGTGATTTCACACGTGGGCAAGTATTTCTGGCTTCTTATTTTTAGTTTTTGCTGATGTCATTTATGAAGCATGGTTTGTGTGCATCTTAAGTATTTTTTTTGGTACTGTACTGGTATCACTAGCATGACTTTGGTAATCCAAAAAGGGATAATGAGGCTTATGTATATTTTAATAATGCCAACAATGCTTAACACTGGGTTGTTCCCAACTGACTCATTATGTACACTCATTAAAAGCTTTACCAGGTTCCTGAGGTCAAAGTTTTGCTATTTTAAAAGTGTGCCTGACCCTTCGCTACAGCCTCCTTTCTGGCCTCAGACTGGATGAATCAACCCCAATCACTGGAGCTCAGATTCCAAACACCATGGGGACAATTTTCTACAGTGCTAGAAGTTAGGTACTTAAAATTCTGTGCATTAAAACAGTATTTTCTGTAACTGCTCCCACTATCTGGAATTCAGAACCACTTAGCCTTAGATCGGAGCTGGAGGTGGATGTGAAGCGTCTGTTCACGCTTTCCAAAAATACTAGGACTAGGGGCCATGCGATGAAACTACAGTGTAGTACATTTAAAACAAATCGGAGAAAATGTTTCTTCATCCAAAGCATAATTAAACTCTGGAATTCGTTGCCGGAAAACGTGGTGAAGGCGGTTACTTTGAGAGAGTTTAAAAAGGGGTTAGACGATTTCCTAAAGGACAAGTCCATAAACCACTACTAAATGGACTTGGGAAAAATCCACAATTCCAGGAATAACATGTATAGAATGTTTGTACGTTTGGGAAGCTTGCCAGGTGCCCTTGGCCTGGATTGGCCGCTGTCGTGGACAGGATGCTGGGCTCGATGGGACCCTTGGGCTTTTCCCAGTGTGGCATTACTTATGTACATTTGTATCCCACATTTTCTCAATGTGGCTTCAGTGGCGATCCTAGCCTGCATGACACCCGGGGCGGATCGCTGATGCGCCCCCCCCCCCCCCCCCCCGGCGAAAAGACACCACACACACACACAACCCCGGCAAAATGACACCCCCCCCGGGTGCACGCCGCTAGGGGAGATGCCGCGGCGCGCTCCTGTCAGCTGAGTTCGCTGACTTCACTAACTTCGCTGCAGCTCCCTCTACCCCGGCTGGAACAGGAAGTAACCTGTTCCGGGGCAGAGGGAGCTGCAGCGAAGTTAGCGAACTCAGCTGACAGGCGCGTGCCACGGCACCCCCCCAGCGGTGTGCACCCGAGGCGGACCGCCCCCACCGCCCCCCCCCCCTTGGTACGCCACTGTGTACATAGTACCGGAGAGGCGTTTGCAGACTCCGGTGTGAACAAATACAATGTGATGTTGTGGTAAGATAAAAGTTCATGTGGGAGGGGGGGGGGGGGGGGGATAGACTGAAAAGTAATCTAAGGAAATACTTCTTTACAGAAATGTGTGGAACAACCCTCTCAGTGGAGGTGGTGGAAATGAGGACTATATCTGAATTTAAGAAAGCATGGGACAGTCATGTGGGATCTCTTAGGGGCAGGAAGAGATAGTGGATAGTATAGATGAGTAGACTGGAAGGGACATATGGCCTTCATCTGCTGTCATTTTCTTTGTTTCTATATAACAGAAGAAGTTTAGTATTAATAACGATACCAGTTATGCAGTTTACAGGCTTGCTCTTGGAGGAGTGGTGTTGGGGTGATAACTGCTGAGTTTAATTATCAAAATCATTGGGGGGGTGCGTTAGGGGCAGAGGCATAGCCACAGGTGGGCCTGGGTGGGCCAGGGCCCACCCACTTAGGGCTCAGGCCCACCCAACAGTAGCACATGTTTAGCAGTAGCTGGTGGAGATCCCAATCTCTGTCAGCTGAAGACTTTCCCTGATAGTAACAAATTCTACTCTCCATAATACTGGCACCTGCGCATGCTCAGTTTTTTGGGGCATGCCTGCTGCAGACTGCCAAGGTGGAAAGAAGCATTTTCCTGCCAGCTGAGATATTTTTTTTGGTGGTAGTGGTGGTGGGAGAACATTTGGTGCCCACTCACTTCTTATCTAGGCCCACCCAAAATCTGTTGTCTGGCTACGCCCCTGGTTAGAGGCCTGAAAAAGATAAGCTGGAGGTTTGCCTAGGCCCTAGGATGCCTAAGATCTTTGTACTAGCCCTGCTCAGTGCATGAGGTGCAGATACTCCAGTAACCAGAAAGCATGAGAGCAGAGAGTCACTTAGCACCAATGCAGATGGCCCACCAGGAGTACAGGTAATGAGTAGCAAGCACCAAAAGCCACATTGAGCCTATTGAGATAGACATGGAGAAAGCCATTGCTTGTCCCTGGGATCAGTGGCATGAATCTTGCTACTATTTGAGATTCTGTAATTGCAGTGAAGGGAAACAAAAATTATAAACACACACCACAAGAATAATAATCAGAAAAAAGGAGTAATGCCAAAGTGGCTTTAAAAAAAAAAAAAAAAAGACATGGGCGCATCAGATATGCAACAAGAACTAGGGCATTGGATCTCTTATAGCACAAAGCTTTTTCAAATCCCCAGCGTACTATATGTAATCAATCACTTGCGACCATAATCCAACTTTTAGCTTTATTATTGTTTTTCAAAAAATGTCTTAAAACAGTGGTTCCCAAAGCTGGTCCTAGAGGCATCCCAGCCAGTCAGGTTTTCAGGATATCCACAATGAATATTCACGAGAGAGATTTGCATGCACTGCCTCCACTCCATGCAAATCTCTCTGATGAATATTCATTGTGGATATCCTGAAAGCCTGACTGGCTGGGATGCCTCTAGGACCAGCTTTGGGAACCACTGTCTTAAAATATAACAACAGTCAAGTGTCAAAAATGATATATGAGAAGAAGCGACTACTTGGAAGCACAAGCAGGGACAGCCTGACTTGAACCTTAGACACCACATGCCCACTTGAACACTCTGGTATTTCGGTCCTACGGACCTGCTTCTGGGGTCTCAAAAAAGTCGCCAATTTCAAACTTAACCTGTGGCAAAGGCCGTCCCAAGTAAAGGCCCTGACTGCAAAGGGACTTGACTGGGCTTGGCTGGAACAGGATACTGAAAGGGACTTGGCTTAGCAGGGAACTGGGACAGAACTAGCTCAAACATAGCGCAGGAGCAGAACCTGGTTCACACACACACAGGAACAGAACTTGGCAGAAACAGAGCTCAAGAGCCAGGAAGCAAACATGGCAGGAAAAAGGATTAAGCAGACTAAGGGAAGACAAACAAACAAAGAAGCAATGTGCTTACCAGCACCCACAGCTGGACAGCAGTGAAGTAATCAGGTATGATGCTAGCTTCTACAGACTCAGAATAAACAGACAAGAACCACACACACAGGAAACAGAACAGGGAATACAGAAACAGAGCTTGGCTAAACACAGAGGTTGGCTTAAACACAGAGCTTAACTATAGCAAGAGTCAAAAGCAGGGCTAGACTAAATGCAGGAGCCAAGGGTAGAATCAAACAGATACAGACACCAAGGGCAGGGTGTGGCTCTACAGCCAGGCTTTCAGGAAACAAGATTCAAAAGCAAACTCACAGAAACCAAGGAAAGCATTGAAACACAAGACTCAGCGAAACCCAGCACAGACCTTCAGGAATGAAATATTCAAGAACAAAGCCAAGCATGGATATGATCTCTCTATATAAAAGGCAACCCCAACGTTCTGAAGTCTCCACAGAAGTTGAGGCGCCCGAGATATCCGGTGTGCCCTGGAGTGTCTGCACCGCCCTCGCGTCAAAACGTCATGATGTCGAGGGCGGAGCTATGACACTCGAGGGCCAAAACGGAAACGCCACACAGCAAACAAGGCAAGTAGCTCGGAGGGACGGAGAGAGGGGGCCCCTTGCTAGCGCCCGTTTCATTCCGCTCAGAAACGGGCATTTTTTCCTAGTCTAAACAGGTAACACAAGATTAAGAGACCTCTTGCAAAGGAGTAGGCTGATGATGTCACAAGTAGGAAATGAAGCAGAAGCAGGGAGACCAAAGCGAGGCTTGGCTTACAGGAAGAACAACAATAGGAAATGAAGCAGACTGGAGAGGTCACAGAGCTAGATAAGGAGAAACAGTAGGTCTGAACATAAGGGCACGGCCACAACCGTGACAACAGTGATGAGTGCAATCAAAATAAATAAATTAATAGATTAAATCCAGTAGTTTTCCATTGCACTTCACACTGCATCTTGTCTCCACCTTAATCTTCCCCATGGTGGCTGTAACCTAATGCCTCCATCTCATCAGAAACAGGATTAACTAGTTCTGTTTTGCATTTTCTATAATTTCTGATGCCCTTGCATCCTGTAATGTGCAGCCTGGATTTCCAAAGGCAATGAAGAACAAGCCAATGCACACAACAGAATAGAAGAAAAAACATTAATTAAAAAAATGCAAATAAATACATCTGAGCCCCTCCCTGGAGCTATCCCCCAAGCCAATGAGCTGCTGATTTCCCAACCTCATATCGTTCAAATTTCTGAGCTATAAAGGAGAGGAACGAGAATTATACGACTAGCATTGTGCAAAGAGGAAACAGTGGAGTGGAGGAGTGGCCTAGTGGTTATGGTGGTGGACTTTGGTCTTGAGGAACTGAGTTGGATTCCCACTTCAGGCACAGGCAGCTCCTTGTGACTCTGGGCAAGTCACTTAACCCTCCATTGCCCCATGTAAGCCGCATTGAGCCTGCCATGAGTGGGAAAGCGCAGGGTACAAATGTAACAAAAATAAAATAGATACTATTGGAGAGTCTACATGGAATGTTGCTACTATTGGAGATTCTACATGGAATGTTGCTATTCCACTAGCAACATTCCATCCATGTAGAAGGCTGCGCAGGACGTCAGACTCACAGAAGCAGAAGCCTGCGCGGCCACATTGGTGATCTGCAAGGGCCGACTTCTACATGGAACGTTGCTAGTGGAATAGCAACATTCCATGTAGAATCTCAAATAGTAGCAACAGTGGAGGAGTGGCCTAGTGGTTAGGGTGGTGGACTTTGGTCCTGGGGAGCTGAGGAACTGAGTTTGATTCCCACTTCAGGCACAGGCAGCTCCTTGTGACTCTGGGTAAGTCACTTAACCCTCCATTGCCCCATGTAATCCACATTGAGCCTGCCATGAGTGGGAAAGCGTGGGGTACAAATAAAAACCAAAATAAAAAAAACAAACAAACAGTAGCTGCCGGGGAATTCAGAAGAGTGGGAGCGATGAACCTTGAAAGCTGTGGTTGAGTCAATTGAAGAATGTTAGAAGATATTGAACGTGATGCGGCAACTAAGATGAAAACCTGAAGCTCCTCATAGAGCTAACAGCCCCGGATTTCTGAGATTTGTGGATTTGGAAAATAATATGCTAGTCTGGAGCGGATCCTATAGGATCCCTCTGACAGGTTCTCAAATCTTCATGTAGATAGGATGCCAAACATAAAGGTTAAGAGAAGGCATGAACACAAGCTCACGGGCAGGGCAATCTCCTAAACCCATTTTGTCATCTTCAGAAAATAAGGTAATTTAGCGTTACCCGCGTGAGGGTAAGTTTATAAAGCATTTGGCAAGCGGAAAGCATGTTTTACAATCGTATAACAGCTCTGATAAAATTGCATTGGTGAATATGTACATACAAGTACGCACATCAAGTTGTCAACAAGAGCATGGTCCATGCATAGGCATCATTTAGGCAAAGCTTTGCAAAGTATGCATGTACTCACCATAGGAGTCAACTTTTCAAAATGATTAGGTGTGCTAAACTCAGTGTAAATTGTCTCTCGTGATCCACAATGAAAGAGTTTAGAAACAGAGAAACATAATGGCAGATAAAGGCCAAATGGCCCATCCAGTCTGCCCATCCTCTGTAACCACTAACTCTTCCTTTTCCTAAAGGATCCCACGTGCTTGTCCCACGCTTTCTTACACAGTGCTCATCTCCATGACCTCCACTGGGAGGCCATTCCACGCTTCCTCCACCCTTTCTGTGAGTGAATACTTTCTTAGATTCCTCTTAAGCCTATTTCCTCTTAACTTCATCGTATGCTCCCTCATTCCAGAGTTTTCCTTCATTTGAAAAAGGCTCACTTCTTGTACATTAATGCCCCTAAGATATTTAAATGTCCAGTGGCGTACCAAGGGGGGGGCGGTCCGCCCCGGGTGCACGCCGCTGGGGGGGTGCCGCGGCGCGCGCCTGTGGGCTTCGACTTCGCTAACTTCGCTCGTTCGCTGCAGCTCCCTCTGCCCCGGAACAGGTTACTTCCTGTTCCGGGGCAGAGGGAGCTGCAGCGAACGAGCGAAGTTAGCAAAGTTGGAGCCCACAGGCGCGCGCCGCAGCACCCCCCCCCCCCAGTGGCGTGCACCCAGGGGGGGGTCATTTCGCCGGGGGGAAGGTATCATTTCACAGGCGGGGGGGGGGCGCATCGGCGATCCGCCCCGGGTGCCATCCACGCTAGGAATGCCACTGTAAATGTCTCTTCACATCTCCTCTCTCCCTCCTCTTTTATCCTGTTTATATACTTCTGTAGGTGCAGTCTCCAGAATTGCACACAGTACTCTAAATGGGACCTCACCAAAGACTTGTACATGGGCACTATCACCTCTTTGTTCCTTCTGGTCATCCCTCTCCTTATGCACCCAAGCATCCTTCTGGCTATGACTGTCTACCTATTTGGAAACTTTAAGGTCATCAGACACAATCACTCCCAAGTCCCATACTGTGTGAAAAAAAAAATGTATACACTACTGAGGATTATTCCAGAAGCTTGTTTTACAAAGGCACATGCATGCAATCAGCATAAAGCAGGCACATTTTTTCACGTTATAGGTGTCCTGAGCATTACCCCCATGGAAAGAATGTTTGAAAATTGCCCCTCCCCCCTCAACATGAGCAAAAGGAGGGCATGTAGAAAAGGGGCAGGTTAGGTCAGGAGAGGGAAAATATGCACAGATTATTTAATTTTGAAACCCCCTTGCTTACTGTTGCATGAGTACCTAATAAATGCAGAGAACACAGGTAAGAAGTACCTGTATTCCTCCGTTGGCTGTAGAGATTTGAAAGGAAACTCCTCACTGGGGTGATCCTTTTGAAAATTACATTGTTTAAAAATTGCAAAGGCAAGGCCATGGAAAAGAAGAAAGCCATTTCCTGTCAGAAGAGAATGGATTTTTTCAAAAGTCTGTATTTTCTTTTGCTTATAGCAAAATGCCTTTGAACAGTAAAGTCAAAGTTGTTTAGAAGTGAAGCACAATGAATTCCCTTGCCAATGTTTTCTGAGCAATACAATCACTTAGGAGAATTGTAAAGATTAAGTTTTAATTTATTTCCATGGCTCTTTTATTAAATATATTGTGTAATAATCTGATAATCACAGAGTGAATTAGTTTACAAGAAAGCAGTTCCAACAGCAATAATTCTTTTGATTTGACTACTGTATAATGATTTATACTACACATATATTTAAACTGACAACAGAATAATCCCTCAGTCAAACAATGTATTTTTTTTTAATCTAGGTAGAGAAGGACTTTGAATACAAAGGTCATGTGGCCAGATCTTTCCTGCTGGAGCTAATGCACTATTTACTTACTTGGATTTAACTCGAGGTGAGTTACATTTTGGTACAGTAGGTATTTCCCTATTCCTGGGGGGGGCTCATAATCTATGTTTGTATCTGAGGCAATGGAGGGTTAAGTGAGTTGCCCAACATCACAAGAAGCCATAGTGGGATTTGAACCCAGGCTACCCTGGTTCTCAGTATGGCTGCTTTAACCACTAGGCTACTCCTCCACTACCAAAGTACGCTCACATTGGCTGTTAAACTGCATAAGCATGGTCTATATTGTATGTACTAATGAACGATGTTAATGAGATGCAAATGAGGCAGGATTCCACAGACACTAAAGTAGATATATAGAAGTGGACAGTATCACAAAGACCTCACTCTGTCTACCGAAGACGTAGTTAAGTTTCTGCATTAATGGTCTCTTGTGGTTCCCTTATTTGGCAGCACAAGCTCTAGTGTTACCACAAGATTACTGCTAGGGGTCACTGTGGTCATTTTGGAACCCAGGACCATTAGAGTAGGAGTGAATGGGCACAGTTCCTGATCCCAATGAACACCAGGGACCCTGGCAAGGCCAAGGATGGAGATTGAGGATATGAGGTAAGGGAGTCTGCCAGGGGAACCTCAGGAATCAATGTTGTCAGGGGGTGGGGTTTTTGTGCCTGAGAGTAGGGTGGCAGAATTGAATGTGTTGTGGGGGGAAGGGTAATCTGAGAGTGGCAGGTGTGATCAAGGGGGATTGGGGAGGACAGGTTGAACTCAGCTTTGGCACCTGTGCCTTTGAACCTGTCTGGGAGGGTAGGTGTAAATGCCTCTTTGAAAATCAGGGAAAAATCCCTTCCACAAAAGATGCATTCACAGTATGACATCATAATATGCACTTCCTAATAACGTGCCTTAATTCATTTATTTATAAAACTTTTAGACACCAGACTTCTGTGGTACGTGCCGTGAAAATGTCAAGGACAAATCAAGGTCAAGTATACCAATGTATTATGACATCATACCTTATGCTATGAGTTTATCTTGTTAGGCAGATGGCATGGACTGTACAGGTCTTTTATCTGCTGTCATCTACTATGTTACTATGTAAAACTCAAAAAATGCAATTCAGTAAAAGAAAGCATTAGATTGACACAAATGGAACCCCATGCACCCCTTCTTCCCTTCAACCCTACAACTCCCACCATCTCTCCAAAATCACCCATCACGAGCAAAGACTGAGAAATGATCTTTTTTTTCTGTCAACAAATAGATGCAGAGGAGGGTTTAGAGGTAATATGGCGGTGGAGAGAGGGTAGAGAAGCAACAATAAATTGTAGGAGATTATAATTTTGCTGTTCTTGGACTATATTTGCTACTGTATTATCAAATCATAGAGCCTGCCTTAGTGGGATTATGTGGGATATAAATGATCACAATCAAACATATAAACAGCAAGTGACCGACTCACCTGCAAATGCGCAGTAGAGACTTCCCTCTCTGTTCCGCCCTCGCGTCAAGATGTGATGACGTCAGAGGGAAGAACAGAGAGGGAAACGGAGTCAGAGTCACCGTCGGACACTGCTGCCTGGAAACGAACATCACGCGCACCAACCTCTACCCTCCCCCCCACCATCCCCGCCGCCGCTCCTGCCCTCCTCCGTATCGGGCCCCCTGCACTGACCTGACAGCGCCTCTCACCTCCGTGTGGAAGCACTGCAGGCAGCAGCAGAGCGCTGCTACTGCCTGCAGCGCTTTCACACGGAGGTGAGAGGCGCTGTCAGGTCAGTGCAGGGGTCCGGCACGGAGGGGGGAGGGAGTGGCGGCGAGGAGGGTAGCTGGAAATCTCGCCCGTTTTAACAGGCTTAACGGCTAGTAAATAAATTAAATAAATAAATGTCATCTTTCAATGTCATATAGCTCTCCCAAAATGAATAGCAGAATGACAGACCTATGCAGCTCATTAAACATCTTCTAAAGGCTTTTCCTTCAAACTGAAAATAACAAGATTATATAACACCTCTAAATATATGTTCTGGATAATAAGATAATAAAGCAGCAGGCTGTCTCTAGGAGAATATTATCTCACCAATTTGCCTTGTGCTCCTTTTACCAGTCCAGTGCAAGGTGATTCCCTTGATACAGCTTTAAAAAACACAGCTCAGATTCAAGGAGACTCTGCCTGGCTCCAAGGCCTTTGAAAGAGCTAGCAAAAAAAAAAAAGAGAGAGATTTTTTTAGCACATGAGTTTTGGAACAGGCAAAAGCCTCCTGCAAATCTAAAAGGTCGTTGTCATCATTAATTTACTCTACACGATTGCAACTAAAGAGCTCAAAGCATGTTACAAAGGTTGAAAAATTACAGCCAGGAGTGTATATATGTGATAACGCAACAGAATTGATGAGAACACAGAAACACAATGATAAAGGAGGATTGAAGCATCAGAGAGCATTCCTGCTGCATCAAACAGTCTTCAGTTTGGGAGGTGGGCTTGGATTCTGATTCTAGTCTGAAATGCTGCTTCAAGAAGCCAGGTTTTCGTAGGTTAAAAAAAAAACAAAAAACTAGCAGGCTGGACTCTGATAATACTGTTCCCAGGCTCTTTTCTGTATGTTCTACATGGATCCATCCTAATGCCAACGCTATTCCTGTTTCAAAATAATGTCCCAAACATTAACATATTCAGCAGGAGATTTCTTCCAAACAATATCCAAATCTATATAACAAAATATTCCTCATGATCTTATATGCACATTTATAGGGATTATCAGATCTATATGCATCTCGCAACCATCTGAACAATTTTGTTCTATCGTTATCAACGAAATGGCGCGGTGCAAATCCTCATAGAATCCCACTTTTATTCTAATATTTGTTTGCTTTTGTTCAAGAAGATTTTCTTTTGTTCAAAAAAAATTTTTTTAAAGATTCTTAAAAGTTCCAACTTATCTTTAATGGCAGCAACATAGCGCTATCAGGGAACCCCCGCCGACATGGCCAAGTTTCGCAAACTGCTTTATCAAGGAGGAGGCTCACTGCAACACAAAAATAAGAGTAGAAATTATACTAACTTCCAAAAAGGGATTCCTTATAATCTAGAAATGTATAGTAAGTTAAATACTTTTTTACCGTTATAACTTTCAGACTGCTCCTGCATAAACAAAATGGCATTTCAGCGCGCGCCTCCCTTTTAAATAAGCTACAGCTGATCACAAAAAGGACTCCAGGATTGGATAACCAGTCAAAGCAACCAGCCAATCAAATTAGACCAACGACCACCAATCTATTTCAGAATTCAGACCGTCAGGGTACAAAGATTTAAGCTGAAAGATCCATCTTTGTTCTTTAAAATTTAATAACTGAGCAATATTACCACCCTCCCATCCATAGTCATGGGTGGGCAGGGGCTCACCTACTTTGGGTTCAAGCCCACCCGAAATTGAAGTACCCTTCCTGTGGCTGGTAAGGATCCCCAAGCCTTGTCGGCTGAAGACCTCCTCAAACAACAGTATCTGCTCCAATTCTGCCCCTCACCCCCACCCCCGCTGCTGAGGTGGGAGAATATTTTGGCTGCTTTTGGAGGAGTTGTTCAGCTGGTGGGGATTAGGGATCCGCACCAGCTCAGGTATTTATATTTTGCTTTTGGTTGGCAAATGCAGGGGGGGGGGGAGGCAAGGGCTCAGGCCCACCCAAAATTAACCGTCTGGCTATGCCACTGTTTCTAGGTGGACATTTAGCTGTTCACATAACATAACAATATTTCTTATATTCTGATACTACCGACCAGGGGCGTAGCCAGACAAGAGATTTTGGGTGGGTCTAGGCAAGAAGTGGGTGGGCACCAAGTGTTCTCCCCCACCCACCACCACCATAAAAATATCTCAGCTGGCAGAAAAACACTTCTTCCACTTTGGCAGTTTGCAGCAGGCATGCGCTGAAAATTGAGTATGGAGAATAGTGTTTTCGTTACCATCAGGGGGAAGTGTTCAGCTGGTGGAGCTTGGGATTCCCACCAGCTACCACTAAACGTGTGCTAGTGTTGGGTGGGCCCTGGCCTACCCAGGCCCACCCGTGGCTACGCCACTGCTACCGACATGAGTTCTAAGTGGATAACAAAGAAACTAGAAAATCATCTAGGAAATACAAAAAAAAATCATTCCAATTATAAGACATATTGATACCTTTCTAATCTTCAATCTGGACTCCATCTTGAATCACATATTTACAGAATAACCATGTTTTAATGGATTTCTGGAAGATTTTATAATTAGAGCAGGATTGAACACTAAGTGGCAATGCTTTCCAAATTGTCGCAGCTTGATAAGCCAAAGAGGAGGTTAGTAATCTTATGTTATTCATCAGAGGGCAATCAGCACTATTAAAAGATAATCACAGTAAGCAGAGGGCACAGAAACAGCAGAGATTTTCCTTTCCAAGCTCCGGGGAATATTAGTGCAAAGGGGGGTCACAATTGCCATCTCTGAACTCACAAGGCCCTGCACAGGTCTTGGCACCACACAAACCCCGGGATTCTACATATTTATTTATTTATTTATTTATTTCAGTACATTTATACCCCGCCTTTTGCCATAGTGTTACAGCCCCAAAGCGGCTTACAATGAACTAATTAAAATAAATCAAAATAAATACATTACAGTTACATTTTAGTAATTAGAGTGGGAGAACAGGAAAGGAAGGGAAAAAAAGACAGAGATGACCGGCGAAAGTCCTGGCGGGCCAAGGAGAGAGATGAAAAACCAGGCTGACACAGAGAAGACCAGCACGATGATCCCCAATTCGGGACTGTAGCAGGGCCCAGATGGAACAAATGAAGCTGGAGACAGACATCCACAGCAACGCAGCCAGCAGAGGAAGAAACAAGATGGCGGACCAACGGTCGTCCTCCGCAGCCTCAACCGCCGGGGCACTCCAGCCAGGGACCTCCATCACTGCAACTCCAAGGAACAGCTGATTAGTGTCGAGACGGGGCTCCTCCTCTGCAACGCAGAAATGGAAACTGAAGGATGCAGCGCCTGAACCACTCTCAGGCATGCAAATCAGGGTTCTAGGTCAGTTCCCACCAAACAGTTTCCATCCACCAATTCTCATCCAGACAGTTCCCACTGAACCAATTCCCACCCAAGGGGGACAATTCCCACCCATAACCCAAAAAATACAAAACACTCTAGGCAAGTAATATCCCTCCCTTTTCTCTTCCAGATCATTGTGGGGGGGCCAGTGCCCCCTCACATACCCCCCTCCCAAAATATTATGTTTTACACACCCCTTTCCCCTTCCAGACATGCGGTTCATGTGGGGGGGGGGGGGGCAATGCGTTTCTTATGACGTAAGTTTCAAGCAGATTTGTCGTTTTCAAGACAAGATTTCTTCTTTCCACTGGATTATTGATACATTTGAATTCAGATACTACCACTCGACCCCTGACGCAGGCGGTTTCACTGAAACACGGACCGTGTCAGGTCTGATTAATAGAGTATAGTTGTGACGCCCCCACTCTTGAAGGCTCGTGCTTCTTTGGCTACTCGCTTTCGCTTGTGTGCTTTTGGATTCCCTCGCCTTCATGCCCCGCTTAAAGCATCAGTACTGCAGCAAAGTCAACTAGGCCTCAAAAGCCTTACTTTCACCACAAAATAGCCATTCTTTCCAGCATGCATCACTTGGTGCAAGCATTTACACCAGTTCTATGGACAGCGTTAAGTGCTTGAATCTTACCACATGCATGACTATATAACCAGTAGACCAAGTATTCTATAAAGCAGGAATTCTCAACTCAGTCCTTGAGACACACTTTGCCGGTCAGGTTTTCAGGACACTCACAATGAATATTAATGAGAGACATTTAGAAACATAGAAACATGATGGCTGATAAAGGCCACATGGCCCATCCAGTTCGCCCATCCTCTGTAACCCTTAACTCTTCCTTTTCCTAAGTGACCCCACGTGCTTATCCCATGCCTTCTTAAATTCTGACACAGTCCTCGACTCCACAACTTCCACCAGGAGGCCATTCCAAGGTTCCACCACCCTTTCTGTGAAATAATACTTTCTTAGATTACTCCTAAGCCTGTTCCCTCTTAACTTCATCGTATGCCCCCTCGTTCCAGAGTTTTCCTTCAGTTGAAAAATGTACATTAATGCCCTTGAGATATTTAAACGTCTCTATCATATCTCCTCTCGTCCTCCTCTCTTCCAGCATATACATGTTGAGGTTCATAAGCCTGTCTTATATTTTTTTGTGTTCAAGACAGCTTACTAATTTTGTAGTCGCCCTCTGGACCGACACCATCCTGTTTATATCTTTCTGTAGGTGCGGTCTCCAGAACTGCACACAGTAAAATGGGGCCTCACCAGAAGCGGAGCCAGGTTGAGCCAGGTTGATGGCCTGGGGGGAGTTAGAGCGGACTTCCGCCGGCGCACATTTTCAGTGCAACATGATGAAAAAAATAGGCGCCAGTAGAGCTCCATTTGGGGGAGTGGCTGCTCCCCTGGCGCCCCACCTAGCTACGCCACTGGGCCTCACCAGAGACTTTGCATGTCCTACCTCCATTGTATGCAAATTTATCTCATGAGTATTTATTGTGGGTATCCTAAAGATCTGACTGGCTAGGTGTGTGCCGAGGACCGAGTTGAGAATGTAGGTACCTACTCTGCTTTGTAGAGTAGGCTGTACATAGACATCCCTCTACTGTAGAAGCCTAAATCTAGGTGCCTCTTTCTAGAATTGCCCTCCTAATATGCAGGACAGAAGGAGTCCTGTATCACGGCCACCCTCCCTGCCCCCAATCGAGGGCTGTTGCTGCAATGACCGAGCTGGATGAGCTGGATGAAAAAATCCCCCAGAAACTGTGAATAAACACTGGACTGAGCTAGGCCAGAGGAGCAGGAAGAAGCCACAGGTTAAACAACAACAACAAAAAATGAAAATAATGGGAACTGAGGTAAATCGGATTAAGAAGAAGATGACATTCAAAGCGTGGAAAAAATATCCTGAGCACATTATCATGTCTTATTAGAGATATTTCAGTGACAGAGGAATGCTCCTGATTATTTAATACAAGAATGGCATTAAATATGTAATCCATCTAGTCAACACTGGGATCATTTTCACTCTCGGATGAGGGTTTAATTCATTCGTGATTCTTTAGCTTGTGTTTGTGTCACCTTTAAATAACCTCCAGCAGCCCTAAGGCTGTCCTCCTTCATTATCTCATTGGGAAATCTAGGCTGACTGTCAACACCATTAAACAGCTTTCATGCTTCTTGTACCATCCCTTTGTTTGCAAAAAAAAAGCAACTAAGACCTCAAAGAATAGCTTAAGATCTCCTTAAAACACCTGAAAGCAGCAGGAAGGTAAAACAGCAAGTTGTCTACTTATCTATTTCTTGTTTCTTTCTTTCTTTCTTTCTTTCTTTCTTTCTTTCTTTCTTTCTTTCTTTCTTTCTTTCTTTCTTTCTAATGTCATTTTTATGGTGAGGCAAGAATAGCCACATTTGTAAACAATATACCAGGGCCTGCACAGACAGCAATAAAAATTCAAACATTTCTTAACTTCTAGCATCATCAGGCCTAGCCTCCAAACTCTGCCTCATGCCATTTTCCGTCTTTTCCCCCTAGTCATGGAAGCTAGAGAATGACAGGGGGATGAGGACAGAGCCTAAGGGGACGGGGCAGGGATGGGGACAGATTCCATGGGGATGGGTCGGGGATGGGGACAGAGAGTCCATGGAGATAGGGATGAACTTTGTCCCTTTGTCATTCTCTGTTTTGAAGCCTGTTAATGGACTGGACCATTATTTATGTTTGAGTGATACAGACAACGATATTTTGATTTTTTTTTTTTTTTTTAGAAAAACAAGCAAATATGCCGGCCACAACTGGCAGAATTTGCATGGGGGATCCTGTACATCCTGCTACCAGCACATCTTCTAAGAAGACATCTTCAAGATGGAAGAGCTAGATTGTTGATGACATTATTCCACAGATGAAAAATTCATAGCAGTGTTTTAAAGGGCATATTTCTTCCCTACTAGGGCATACAGAACGGGTTATATTTTGTACCCCTGGTACATTTTAACAGGGTGGAATAGGATTCCTTGGGGTAGTAGAAGTCAACATTTGTTGGGGTTGAAAGGGTAGAGTGTGGTTGACGTGGAGTTATTATAGCTGCTCATTACTATTGTTTTCTATTTGTGATTTACAAACAACAGTTGCACAGCATATTGTTCCTTTTTATACTTTAATAAAAAGATTTAAATATAAAATCATAAGTGTTTGAGGCTTTTGCATATGAGGAAAGAGCCTACGGGGACAGGGACAGAGACAGAACCTGCAGGGATGGGGTGGGGATGGAGACAGATCCCATGGGGGCAGGGAGGGAATGGGGACGATGTCCCCATGTCATTTTCTAATCCAAGCATCCCCAACATCTATTCACCCCATACTCACCCCTCCCCTCCCCCTTATGCTCCTTCAGTCAAAAACCGATATTCCTTCAGTTGCCGCTGCTCTCTCCCCAGTAGAGTACAGAAAAAACCCTCCATGATGTCTCATACTCTCCCAGTACCACCTTCTTATCATGCAGTATTTCCAGCCCTCCATCTGCATAACCTCTCATTTTTCCAACCATTGCCCAGTTGTTGGGAGTAAAGGCTCAATCCATTTCATTTATACCCTTTTAAGTCACCAATGGCCTATGATTCAGAAACATTTGCAACCCGTGATCATTCACTTCTTGGGCATGTGGACCTCTAAGGAATGACACTTCCTCCTGGCCCAGAATCCTCACTCCCACACATTTCCATTATCTTCCTCACCCTTGCCCACAATTCCACCAACTCTTGGCACTATATAAAACTATGGATCATAGACCCCATTTTCGTGCTAGATTTGAGACATCTGGCTGACTCAGTCAGCCCCGTTATATATCTTTTCTCCAGATCTATGATGGAATATCTTGGAACTGTAACTCCCTGAAGCTGGAATCTACCGACTCTCCATATATTGCCTGAATATAGCTTTGAATACATTACCTGATGACAACCTGTCCCAATACCCCTTGCTAATACTGTGCCAGGCTCTGGAATACCAAGTCTGCTTGCTGTTGGCCCTGCTTAACCCTATACCAGTGTGTAATAGAGTTCTCAATCGCCCCTTTGGGCTGCATTTCCTCCCGCCAAAATTCACTCCTCTCCCAACACCTCCCTCCCACTTTAATAAATCAGTGTAATGTCTAACCTGCAGGTGCACAAAAAGGTGCAACCTCTTGAGCCCACGTTTTATACAGAATTGCTCATACGTACTCGTAACTTTCTTCCCCGGCTTAAAAAGATCCCCTGTGATGTGAAGCCCTTTCAACACTTGTTCTCAAAACACTCCACCCTCCATCCCCAAAAGACTGGTCAAAATATAGACTTCATCCTTTCCTATCCCATCGTTTCCAGAAATATTGCCAGACTGCTACTACCTCCCTTATCAATAGTTTGCCCCTTTTGGTTTTTGAGTAGTCCCCGCCTGCTGTGCGCAGCTCATATGTGGGTGAGCATGAGTCCAGCAACTGGGCCATTAGTTCTTCTGTGCAGAACTTATAGACCCAGCCCAGATATTCATTCCCATACACGCGTTATTTGAATGCTCTAATATGTTGCTTATTAAGGGGTAAATCACTATCAGTTTGTAAATAAAGCATGTATTCCCCCACAGTTACATCAAGAATATAATATTTAAACAAAAGAAACCTCAAAGCTTCTCAGTGAGGCTAATCAATATTGAAAAATTGTACTACTACTAAGTACACCTCAACTGCATATGGAGCAAGGTAATATCATAGTAACATAGTAACATAGTAGATGACGGCAGAAAAAGACCTGCATGGTCCATCTAGTCTGCCCAAGATAAACTCATATCTTGAATTTGTACCTGTCTTTTTCAGGGCACAGACCATATAAGTCTGCCCAGCAGTATTTCCCGCCTCCCAATCACCAGTCCCGTCTCCCATCACCGGCTCTGGTACAGACCGTATAAGTCTGCCCTCCCCTATCCTAGCCTCCCAACCACCAACCCCTCTTCCCCCCACCTGCTCCGCCACCCAATTTCAGCTAAGCTTCTGAGGATCCATTCCTGCTGCACAGGATTCCTTTATGCATATCTCACGCATGTTTGAATTCCGTTACCGTTTTCATCTCCACCACCTCCCGCGGGAGGGCATTCCAAGCATCCACCACCCTCTCCGTGAAAAAATACTTCCTGACATCTTTTTTGAGTCTGCCCCCCTTCAATCTCATTTCATGTCCTCTCGTTCTACCGCCTGGCTTCTATAATATCTACAGGGGAAAGAAAGAACCAATGCAAAAAAAACTCCTAAAAAAGAGAAAAAGCATTGGTTCCTAAAAAAAAACAACTTCTTTTTTCTTAAAAAAAACTGTAGCTCTGATCTTCAACATTTTTGGAAGCATTTGTTCCTGAAGCAGCGAGCTCCAGGAAACACGGCGCTCTTGTTGAAGATTTTTTTGTTTGGTTGTAGTCAAAGTCGGCATCGCATTGAAGATAGGACAGGACTGGATAAGACAAAGTTGAGAGCAACTCTAGACGACATGTGAAAGTCGGATAAGTACTTTATCGGTGCACCTTTTCCCAGCATGTCTTTTTTATGCGGGCCTGACAAAGACTTGCTCTTATATTAGTTAAGGGCATATCCTAGTTTAGTTTGTGATATATTAGAAACACCATTGTTGCAGATTAAAGCATTTTCTCTCAAAGCTACATTTTTTTAAGAAAACAAAAATTGTTGTTGTTTTTGTCCTTTTTAGGAATTTGTTGCATTGGTTCTTTCTTTCCCCTGTAGATTTTATAGACAGTTTGTTTTCCCATATTGTATATTTTTCAGATATCGCTTATTAAGGGGTTTCATGTGTACTGTGCTGACTTCTTAAGTATCACATCTGTGCTATATCAATGTTCCTCCATACTACCTATTATGCTGTGTATTATTTATCATATTTCCATAATATGATTGATTGTTTATTTATTTATTTATTTTATATCATTTATACCCCACATTTTCTCACCACTGGCAGGCTCAATGTAGCTTACAACATTTAGGAAACAAACAATAAAGTGAAAGCGATATGGATGGTGTAAAGTTACAGGGGTAAGATAAAGTAATTGAGTTTGCAAAATCTTTATAGGATTTGTAGTCCAGGAATCACGGATGCACGACTGGATCTTTAGGGTAAGCTTGCCCAAATAAGTAGGTCTTGAGAGACTTCCTGAAAGTCAGATGATCTTGAACCGTTTTTACAGATTTAGGCAATGCATTCCACAAATGAGTGCTGATGTAGGAAAAGGTGGAAGCGTATGTGGTTTTATACTTGAGAGCGTAACATTTTGAGCTGACTTCTCTTCCAAACAGTGCGTTAGAGGCCCTGAAGCAGCCTTGCGAAACGCTGGCCATCGTCGGCCCCGCACTTGTGGAGAGAGAAGAATTCAGCGTTTTACGCGATCTGTGAAGCACCCACCATTAAGATAAGTGTGGTGTTTATTTAATGATGAGAGTACTATAGTAAAAGTTTACCCATACAAATCAAGCAAAATTAATTAAATTTAAATAGTGTAAGCAGTAGCGGGTTTTTTGTGCCTATGATGAAAGCAGGGTCCTTTTGACCCGATATAGCTTCTTCAGATCAATTCAAGACCTGGAAGCTTTTTGAGGCTTTTTCCGCTATTGAGGTATATGATTTGCTATCAATAGTCATTACATAAGTACATAAGTAATGCCATACTGGGAAAAGACCAAGGGTCCATCGAGCCCAGCATCTTGTCCACAACAGCGGCCAATCCAGGCCAAGGGCACCTGGCGAGCTTCCCAAACATGCAAACATTCTATACAATCAAGCCATTGTGACATCACTAATGAGGTTGGCTCTTATTGGTGGAATGAGCCACTATGACATCACAATAGGTTAAATCACTGCTCTATGTAATAAAAGTGAGCCAAGTAGAGGACTTAAGTACATAAGTAATGCCATACTGGGAAAAGACCAAGGGTCCATCGAGCCCAGCATCCTGTCCACGACAGCGGCCAATCCAGGCCAAGGGCACCTGGCGAGCTTCCCAAACGTACAAACATTCTATACATGTTATTCCTGGAATTGTGGATTTTTCCCCAAGTCCATTTTTCTTTGACAGCAGTTCTTATTGTGTGTTTATTAGTAAGTCGATCTGCAATCGGACATATTTGTATATTAGTTGATTGATTCTAGTTTTATACTTGAGACCAGAACATGCAGGGTAATGGAGGTTTAAGTATGAACGAGAAGATCTAAGTGAATTCCTTGGTGGCAAGTTGACAAGGGCATCCATATAAGCTGGAGCTTCTCCGTAGAGGATCTTATGGACTAGGGTGCAAATTTTAAAAGCTATTCGCTCCTGTACAGGGCCAGATCCAGTAAATGGTGCCCAAATATGGACACCGAACAATTTTACAAAGGGCGGTCCAGGATGAGCACTAACAAATAGCGATGGGCATCAAATTCTGTGCCTAGCTTTGGGCGTGAGGACTTACACCAACTGAAAGCACGTGCAAATCCTGGCACGCATTCACGGTATTGTATCATACTGCACACAATTTTCCGGAACACCCCTGACCCGCTCATGCACTTCCCATGGGAACCCCCCCCCCCCCTTTGCAGTTGTGCGCTGATATACACTTAGACGCTATCCTATAACTGGTGTATTTCTGCAGTGATCTGCGGTTTCAGCCCCGTTTCAGCGCCTTGCATCCATTAGAACGCGTTTCCACGCTGAAAGTTGGATGTGGAACTAGCGCCTAACTTTAGGAGGCATTTATAGAATTCTCCAGTTAACGTGGATATTTCTGATACTATATCATGTTATTCCTATTGTCAGCATTCAATTTGCCTATCTCCAAGTTTACCTGATTAATTGTATTTCTTATTCTATTGGATCATTTCACTATTGTTATGCTGTTTACAAAATTGTAAGAATTATGCCAAGCTACACCTGTTATTCACCACCCTGGCAGTTAATAAATCCCATGGGGATTGTTAGCTTTCGAGGACTCTTGAAGGACATCTTCCCCTTTCTCTTTAAAGATGTGACAGAATCTGCTGCAGCTTTGGAGGAGCAGAGCTGATTTGATTAAAGGAAACTCTCCCAGAAGGAGAATGCGAACACGTTCAGGATAAATTTATCGCATTAACAGAAAACAACTGACCGATTCAAAGGTGACCATGACCAAAGTTGTTACAAAAACAGTTATGATGTAAAAATGATAGGGTGTGGTTCCACAGCAAATATTTCAACAGGTTAATCCTGGGCTGTGTAGTGAGTGTTGTATTGCAATAGCTAGGGAATTAAATTGAGTTAGTCATGTTAATCATACACTAAATACTAGTTGTACTATTCAGAATGCCCATCACGTTGAAATCTGTAATTAAGATCACATCCATCTTAGTCCTGCAAGTAAAGTTAAGTAAGTACCTGTATCTCCATATGATGCCGAGACTAAGGTCAATCAAAAGGTCGCTTATCCCATGCCCTGGTTGGTCTCTGGACACTGGAAAACTGGGACATTTTGTTAATGTTTCCAGTGGGCAGTATGGCACTGTCAACCATAGAATTGTATTTATTTATTTATATGGATTCATACTGCCATAGTGAACTGTTCATTCAGGATGAACCAAATAATAAAAACAGAAAGATACAAAGATAAAATGCAATCAAAAAATTAATAATGGTTTCCTTGTCGATGCTGTATTTCTTTGCAATGGTAAATTATCTTTTCTTTAGTCCTAAAAAATTACTCAAATTTATTGAGTCAAAAGAAAAAGCTGTACCGCCAATAGAGATAGTCCCATAGTTAAGGAGAGTGCTGTAAAATTGGCTGTGGATGTTTTGCTTTCCCGTCTGCTATTTAAATTTATGTAATTTTTCCATTTGTTTTAGTTCTTGATTCGACATATTGCGGACAAAATGAAAAAAGTGTTTTCTTTAGTTATATGTGGTATTTTGTAATGCCGTATTATATTTCTGATATTTCCATACATTTATGTTCTGTTATTAATATAAATGTGAGATGAATAAATAAACAATTAAAAAAATTAATAATGATATACAACAAAAAGGCCGCTATACTCCGAGAAACAATAAAAGTCTTCAAATTCTTTTGAAATTGCAAAAGTGTGCAAATCTGTCATAGCTGCAATGGTAACTTACTCCAAACCATCAGTCCAAGCACCCTAAATGTTCATTTTATCAAATTTCCTGATGAAAAGTGGGTACCACCAAAAGATTTCCCTAGGATGATCTGAATATCCCCAAAGAGCCAAACAAAGCTATGCATCTGCCTGGTTTAGGATTGAATAGGGCAGGAGTAACCCTTTGGTGGACCCTAGGAAAACAAGCATATTAGGCCCCCCCCCCCCCATCTTAATATAAATGCATTTGAAAACCTTACAAATGGAACCCTGGTTTTGACAGCAAAGGAAGACTAGGAGAGGAAGCAGCAGGTAAGAAATGATGCTTCCCAATATCTCCTGCTGACTGGAGGACAATGCACAAGGAGTGGAGACAATAGACATTCTGCTTGGGATCTGGTTAATATTGACCCAAAAGAGCTTTTCCATTAAACGGTTCTCTAGGAGTTCACACAATAACCTCAGTATCTGCTGCTTCAAAATGACTTCCAAAGTAACTTGTAGGCTTTTAGTAAACAGGAAAAAAGGCCTCCAGGAGCTCACAGATCTTTATCTTGATAGAACAGTATGAGCTTGAACGGATCACTAGATCCTGCCTTCATCATCAGCCAAAAACCTTTCTAGATAAATATTTCCTGTTATTGTAGCTAGTCACAACTCAATTATTTAGTCCAATGACTGAAGTCTTAGAACCTTAGGCACTGACACTTATCTTTAATGGTCGTGCTATTAGACCGCGTTGCTCCAGTCTGTAATTTACTGTAGTCTCTCTGAAATCCAGTGCCGAGCTGACGATGGCCAGCGTTTCGCAAGGCTGCTTCAGGGTTTCGGTATCACAATGGAGGAGAGAACAGCACGACTCGAAGCTACATCCCCTTCCACTACTCATTAGCTGAAATCACAGATTTGATCGAAGCGTGTTTCTCCACCATGGATTTGTGGGCTAAGGTGTTCCAGTTCAAGCTAAACAAAGAAAAAACTCAATGTCTTGTCCTCTCGTCCCTCCATACCAAATTCTCTGCAAGCAACCTTGTCATCAAAGACCAGACTCTTCCTATCTCAAAGAGCCTAAGACTTCTAGGTGTTGAGCTGGACCCTCATCTGCAACTAGACCTGCATGTGCGAGCGGTCACCAAGAGGATGTTCTATGCAATGTGGAGGCTGCTGCGTATACGGTTCTTTCTCACCAGAGAGCTCTTCCGCTCTCTCGTCCTCTGGCTTGTCCTGTCTCACCTAGATTACTGTAGTGGGATATATGCAGGCTGTCAGGAGCACTTACTGAGAAAGTTCCAGACTGCCCCGAACACCGCTGCGAGACTCATCTTGGGAAAATCGCGTTTGGTTCCTGCGCAGCCTCTGCGTCTCAATCTACACTGGCTACCAGTACAAGAACGAATCGCTTTCAAGATCTGCACATTAACACATAAAATAATTTACGGATTAGCACCAGAATACATGATTCCTTTAATAGATCTACCGCCAAGAAATGCCACAAAAACAGCTCGCTCCTAGCTTCAGCTACATTATCCAACTTGCAGGGGTGTCAAATACAAGCTTCTTTTTGCCTCGTCTTTCCCCTACTCCAGTCCGAAGATTTGGAATGCTCTACCTTTGTACTTAAAATCGCAAGCTGATCACCATCTTTTCAAGAAGTTGCTGAAAACGTCCTTCTTCGAAAAAACATACTCCATCAGTAACTCTGCTGTTTAGTCATTATTCTAGTTGCTAATGTTACATCCTTATTCTTCTACAGCTGTCATGTATTGTACTTTTCTTCTTTTTTTATAATTCATGTAAGCCACATTGTGCCTGCATTTGTGGGAAAATGTGGGGTAGAAATGAACCATAAATAAATAAATAAACTTGAAACCGACAAAGGGAGAGCATTCACTTTAATCAGATTAACTTTCCCAGCCCATGACAGATCTAAATAAGTAAAGCTCTCTATTAGAATTCTAAGACATAGGAAGAGTGAGCTCCACCCAGTCTCTTCATTTGACGTAATCCCTTGTAGTCAGGTGGGTGTTGTCCTTCACAACATGAAAGTTATGTGCTACGTGCAACATATTCATGCTATCATTTTTGCTTGCCAGCTATATGGTATAAATGATAATGCCTAAATGTTGGCATGCATTGCTGTTTTATGATCTATTCTACAATGGAAACCGGGTGCCCAGATGCTAAAGAATATTTTAGTGCCCAAATTTGGTGAACTTTATAGAATTGCCCCCTATATGTTCTTTCCCAATAATATGTACATTTGTGACCCATCATGGGTGAGCCATCACATGCATTAGCAGAAAAAAGTGTAGCCTCTTTGCACATACCCCCGAATTCTGGAAAAGTCACTAAAAATTGCATATGCAAATTTGGGCACACGCCCAATTTGTGCATATGATTTAATTGAATAATGAGCTAATTAGCACTGATAACTGGCTTGTTAACAACCAATTATTGGCACTAATTAGATTTAATTGAAATATACACATGTAACCTTAGGTGCAGGATCAAAAAGGAGGTGTGGAAACTACTACTACTACTACTACTACTTAACATTTCTAGAGCGCTACTAGGGTTACACAGCGCTGTACAAATTAATAAATAAGGACAGTCCCTGCTCAGAAGAGCTTACAATCTAAAGGACGAAATGTCAAGTTGGGTAGTCTAGATTTCCTGAGTAGAGGTGCAGGATCAAAAAGGAGGTGTGGAAACTACTACTACTACTACTACTACTTAACATTTCTAGAGCGCTACTAGGGTTACGCAGCGCTGTACAAATTAATAAATAAGGACGGTCCCTGCTCAGAAGAGCTTACAATCTAAAGGACGAAATGTCAAGTTGGGTAGTCTAGATTTCCTGAGTAGAGGTGCAGGATCAAAAAGGAGGTGTGGAAACTCTCAAACAGAAAAGCAATGGGATCGTGACCTTGACTGAACTGTGGACAGTGAAGAAGTAGTGATCGCCTGAGACATTCCCTTTCCAACTGATGTAAGAAAACCAAACATTGTGGTAGAGGAGGTAAACATAAAAATGTCATTGCTAAAGAACCAGACAAAGAGGCAGGTATTAACCAGCTAGCAACAAAACCTATAAATAGCATCCAAGAAAGTTGTCACGGACTGTCACGAAGTCCAGAGTAGTGAGCCCTTGGGCCACTGCCAGTGACCGGCAGCAGCAGGTGAACCACCCAAACAGGAAGCGAGGCTGAACACAGACAGGCTGGTACAAGCAGGACCGGAACTAGCAGGATGGGAACTGAAGCTGTAGATGAGCAGGGCTGGAATGAGCAGGACTGGAATAACAGGACTGGAACTGAAGCTGTAGATAGAATTCTCAAACAGGATTCAGGATTCTCAAACAGGCTTGGCTGGAACTGGATTCTGGAACGGGCTTGGCTTGGCTGGAAGCAAGACAATAAACAAGGCAGGAACAGGATTCAAGATTCTCAAACAGGCTTGGCTGGAACAGGATTCAAAATTCTCAAACAGGCTTGGCTGGAACTGGATTATGGAATGGACTTGGCTTGGCTTGACTGGAACTGGATTCTGGAATGGGCTTGGCTTGGCTGGAAGCAAGACAATAAACAAGGCAGGAACTGGATTCAGGATTCTCAAACAGACTTGGCTGGAACAGGATTCAGGATTCTCAAACAGGCTTGGCTGGAATAGGAATCAGGCAGAGCTGGAATGGAAGCTGAAAGCAGACAGGGCTGGAACAAACAGTGGAGGAACTGAAGCTGGAGACAAACAGGGCAAACACAAGCAGGATTAGAACTGAAGCTGAAGGCTTGCAGGGCTGGAACAAGCAGGGTTGGAATAGAAGTTGAAGACTGGCAAGACAAGAACTAGCAGGGCTGGAACTGCAACAAACACACACAGATGAAAATAGAAAACATATATTCAAATGACAAATCTATGTATAATATAAATAAAAAATAAACTTACACAAACGTATTAAGAAGTTCAAATTCACACACAAACTTCATATTTAGCATCACACAGAGTAGAATATGACGTATTTCATATCATGCTTGTGGAATTCATTTTGAATTTTTAAGGAATTCCTTCTCCTTTTCCAGCTCTGAGGAACCATTCTGCTAAAAGGACATCTTTGTGGCCTTGAAAGGGAATTTCATATGTTTTCTGGGTGTCTGAAGGACTCACTGCTATCTAACAAGGTTGTGCTGATGTTTTATGAGCTCAGTTTCTCTTAATTTGACGATGCCTAGCATAAGGGATGGGCTGTTGATTGCAACGAAATGTCATTTGCCAATAATAGTGAGTGGTCTTCTTAAAGAGCAAATTCTATATATGGTGGCAAAAAATATCAGCGCTGACAAAAGCACTATTCCATAATCTGTGCTTAAAGTTAGGTGCGGTTTATAGAATAGGGCTGAAGCCTGGGAATTGCACCTAACTTCAAGCGTGGGCATTTGCACTTACTGAAACGTGATGCAAAAGTATGCGCCTAAATTAGGCATGCATCCCCCTCATTCGGTAACAATGAGTGTAAATATTAGGAATTCCCCCATTCCGCCCATGACCCGCCCATTTCCACACCTCCGTTTTGATTCTGCACCTAAGTTTACATGCGCATATTTCAAGTAGATCTAATTAGTGCCAATAATTGGTTGTTAACAAGCCAGTTATCAGTGCTAATTAGCTCATTATTCAATTAAATCATATGCACTAATTGCGCTTGTGCCCAAATTTGCATAAGCAAATTTTTAGTGACTTTTCCAGAATTTGGGGGTATGTGCAAAGAGGCTACACTTTTTTCTAATAATGCATGCGATGGCTCACCCATGATGGGTCACAAATGTACATATTATTGGGAAAGAACATATAGGGGGCAATTCTATAAAGTTCGCCAAATTTGGATACTAAAATATTCTTCAGCATCTGGGCACCCAGATCTATTGTAGAATAGATCATAAAACAGCAATGAATGTCAACATTTAGGCATTATCATTTATACCATATAGCCGGCAAGTGAAAATGATAGCATGAATAAGTTGCACGTAGGACATAACTTATCCTGTAGCTAAATATATCAGCCACCTGCAAGCCTGAAGGCTATTGAAGTTTAGTTTATTAGTCTAGTTTATTGGCATTTGCTATACCATCTTTGCTAACTTAGAGAATCAAAGCGATTCTCTTTCATTAGCACTCAGCTTTGGAATTCTTTGCCGAGGACCATAAAAACCATCACAGATCATCTAACTTTCCGGAAATCTCTGAAGACCATGTTGTTCAGAAGTGCTTATCCCACGGCCTCTTCCAGTGTCTCCACTGCTGGAAGCGCATCGATCTAGAGACATTTGGACACATCCCCCTTCCCTCGTCCCTCAAAGTTTCCCTTCACCTTCTGTCCATTCCTACTCTTCCCTATTATCCCTTGTACGTCTCCTGCTGTATTAGCTTCGTTTTACTGCATTGGCGTCTGCATCTGCGGTGCATTGTAAGCCACATTGAGCCTGACACTGTTGGGAAACTGTGGGGTACAAATGAGATAATAAATAAGATTAAAACCAGAAAAAAATGGAAAAGAAGGAGTGGCCTAGGGGTTACAGCACCAGTCTTGCAATCCAGAGGTGGCTGGTTCAAATCCCGCTGCTGCGTCTTGTGATCTTGGGCAAGTCACTTAACCCTCCATTGCCTCAGGTACAAATTTAGATTGTGAGCCCTCCCAGGACAGAGAAATATCCAGAGTACCTGAATGTAACTCACCTTGAGCTACTACTGAAAAAGGTGTGAGCAAAATCTAAATAAATAAATAATATTCGAATAGGAAAGAATAAAAACACCATTCATACAAGAGAAGCCAGAATTAGAAACATGACCAACAGCATGGGGAAAGGGGGCAGAGGAGGGAAAGAAACAAGGAGGGGAGAGGGGATAAGATGCTCCTGAAATGTGGAAGGTCCTCAAGACACCCATTAAGAGGGACTAATAACTAACATTCAGATACAGTAGGTATTTTTCTGTTCCTGGACGACTCACAAGTACAAAATAAAAGAGTAAAAGTGGGATTTGAACCTGGGTCCCTTGGTTTAAAGTTCACTACACTAATCACTAGGCTGCCCCTCTGCTCTGCACAGACGTCTCTGTGGCCATTCTTTTAAGAATGCTGCCAAACAGAAGTCCTTGTTCCTGCTTTTTTGCCCTTCATATGTTGGATGTTCCAGTTTATACAATGGCTGTTCATGCGGGACATCCTCAGCATGTTATGAGCTAGACCAGGGGTAGGCAACTCCGATCCTCGAGAGCCACAGGCAGGTCAGGTTTTCAGGATATCCACAATGAATATGCAGGAGATAGATTTGCATACCATGGAGGCAGTGCTTGCAAATCTATCTCCTGCATATTCATTGTGGATATTCTGAAAACCTGACCTGCCTGCGGCTCTCGAGGACCGGAGTTGCCTACCCCTGAGCTACACGTCTCTATTCTGACTTGGATGTCCTTTGGAAAATGCCCCTCTAAGCTTATAGAATACCACTTAGAGCCCAACCGGCACCTACGCCCATGACTATTCACATGTGTAAGTGCTAGTATTCCATAATCTTAGCACAGATATTACGATTACAATCAGGCGCTAAGATTCTAGAATTAGGAGGATAGCGTGCACTTTTTATTAAGTGTGTGCCCTCTTGCACCTAATGCACATTGTTTATGAAGAGTGCACACTTATAATGACTGGATCTGGAAAAAAAAAATGGCATCAAAATTTTCTGGTCCAAATGGCTTGTGAGTTCATGGAAGAAAAGTCACTTTCTAGCAAAGCATGGTGACAGCTGAGTGATGAACCACGGTGCTGAAGGTAATTGTGATAAAGTGAACAAAAAAAGTGAGGTGACCTCGAAGAGGATGTCAAAAAGTCTTTAATGTAAACAGCAAAAAATCGACCCTACACGGCCATGTTTCTGCACAAAGGCCTGCCTCAAGGGTCTTTTCCCGCCATAACACAAGAGATACACCTGACCCCTGAGGCAGTCCTTTGTGCCGAAACACAGCCATGTCAGGTCAATTTTGACATCCTCCTTGAGTTCACCTCACTTTTTCTGTTCACTGTTCACCTTTACGTGAAGTTTCTCCTCCTCTTTTTCTTGTTTGTTTTGGTAATTGTGATACACCATTTCAGTAACTTACAATGTCCAAAGCATGGCTGCAAATGGTGTACGACTGTGTAAATAGTCCATAGATAACTCCAGTGCGTTTTTTTCTAGCGAGAAAGGTGCCGGTACTCAAATGCCAGGCCACCTTTCAGGGGTGGGGTGATTACTGAGGGACCCACCCCACAATAGCCAGGCCCCCTGCAACCAGTCACAGAATCTGTGACGAGGCAGAATTGTTGTGTAGAGCCTGAGCTCTTTCATTAAAACTTGAAGACCGTGGGTCAATCTTAGCAGGCAATGGAAAAGGTGCCGGTACTCGGTACCCCCTCAAGAAAAGCCCTGGATAACTCAGTCCATAAGATGCAATCTTTAATATGCTGGGCAATGCAATAATGCAGTAACAAAAGTTGAAAGTGGCACATAACACTCTTCTTTTGGTGGGTTAAAAGTCCATGGCACAGGAACAGTCAACACCCATGCTTATAAGTCTCTGATGACACATGCAATTTAGAGCTCATGAGAAAAGGTAAACTGCATGAAATATGCTGCAATAAACATAGGCAACAGATAATGTTCAGCATAAATCAATATAGGTGCAATATAACATCAATAGTATAAGTTTCGCAAGCACAGCCCTTAACAGTACTATATAAGTGTAGGAAAAACCTTATCATAGGAAAAAAACCTTACAGAGTTTATTTGCACAAGAATGATAGTGAGCATTATTCAATATGGTAACTTAATGTAATATATATTGTGATAATGCAAACAAAGTAAATGTGACACACAAAATAATGAGAATTGATCTAATACATAAGATAAACTGCCCTATACTAGGTGTATATGTACTATAAGCAAAACCATAAAAATGGTGAAAACCTTATCTTTTATCATATCAAGTAACAATAACATACTAGCCAAGCATGAAACTTAAAAATAGTGATTCACTTAAACATATAACACTGTATATGAAGCAAGTGCTGGTACCAACGAGCATCTCTCTCTATAAAAGGCAACACCAACGTTCTATGAAGCCTCCAGCCGGAAGTGTGAAGGGGGCGAGATATCCAGTTTCCCTATGAGTGTCTGCCCCGCCCTCTCTGTAACACAGTCAGTGAAGGAAAACAGCAGAGCACGAAATCAAATCCCTCGCTCTGTAACAGTGAAGGACTCAGAGAGGGGAGGGGAGAGAGGCCAGAGGGCAGGGACACACACACTCCCACATGCACACAGAAGAAAACCTTGCTAGCCCCGTTTCATTTGCATCAGAAACGGGGCTTTTTTACTAGTATGTATATAATACATGGCAGATCTTATAGACCTGCCAATAAGAAACAAAGTCAAATCGTCAAGATCCTACCTAAACCTACACTACCCAAATAGCAAACAACTTTTGCATCCGGCTTCTCCTATAGAAGTGCAAAACTATGGAATGGCCTCCCAAAAGCTGTGAAAACAATACACGAACACCTGAACTTCAGGAAATCACTAAAAACCAACCTCTTCAAAACGGCCTACCCCAACGACCCCACGTAAACCTCTTCACCCAGCAACACAGCATGACTATAATCGTACTGGACAACACGCAATCGTCATCCCTTTCCGACCCTCCACTTATAACTCATACGATCACTATACAACCTTGTATCTGTTATCAACCGACTAGGCAAATGCCTTTGACAGTACTACGTAAGCCACGTTGAGCCTGCAAATAGGTGGGAAAATGTGGGGTACAAATACAACAAATAAATAAATAAAAACACTCACATGTGTTAAAAATAAATTGAACCCTTCTATTACCTAATGCTAAGTATAGATATGTGTGACCTAATAAAACACACACAAAAAAAATGAAAAATTGAGTGTATAGATCATAGGTAGAGACATATCAAACATATAATCGGCAAGTGACCGACTCACCTGCAAATGCGTAGTAGAGTCGGACTCGGAACGCTGAGAGTGTAGAAGTCCAAACCCCGCCTCCACCAGCAGTACAGCCCAATAGGGAGGAGGGCTTGGACATGGGCGTGGAAATCAGAGGAGGAGGGGGCGGAACTGAGGGAAACAGACGCTGGGGGGAGGGCAGGGGAGAGAACGGGGGGAGGGGGGGAGGAGGAGGCCATAGGAAAACAAAGAACTAGCCCGTTGTTACGGGCTTAACGGCTAGTATGTATAATAAAGGAGTCTGTGTAACCTGTAATGCTAATAGGTGTCTAGATAAGTACTATAGAAAGGAAATCGGTATCATAGCGTAGGCCCTCCTTTGCTTAGGAGGATGTATATATATAAATTATTTAAAATAACAGATATGAGATGCATGTATATAATTTGAGATCGCAATTTAGAATCTGTTTCTGCACCCAATTTCAATTTCAAAAGATTTCAATAGGTGCACCATGGTTTTAAAACATCAGCCCATGGTTGGTTTTATAGGGTAATTTAAAAAAAAAATGTTGAGTCATGACTGTAGGAAAAACCAAAACTCAAAAATTATCACTTGAGGCCAACAAAGTTTGAAAATTGTGTGCACAGTGCAAAGGATAATGTGCCCCCAAATTACTGGATCATGATCCCTTTCTCTGTTTCAAAAAACACAAAGAAAGACACTGAGCTCAGTTGATTTCAAAACAAAACATTTCTTTGTGGCTCAGAATTGCAGAGAACCAAGGAAATAGGTAAGACTTTTATTTTCTTTCAGCAGTTCTCTTCCTGTATAAGTTTCACTTCATAAACAAACAAAAAAAAAAGGGTTTGTTACTACTATATACAGGTAAATGAACATGCAAACCATTTACCTTTTTAATAACTACTTTGGGTAAGAAACACAAAGTTAGTTTCTCATGCAATGGAAGTTAGACATAACAATGCAAAGCATCATGGGAGAATTATACTTTTCTCTTACACCTAGCATATGTGGAATGTAGAGAGTATCATACTGGAACAATGAATAAAAACTGCAATTATCTTTTTGGATGTAGAGAAAAGTGTCAGAGGACTTAAACTTTCTGCCTTCTCAGAAACGTTTAACACATGAAGATAGTTCAGCGCTGACCCATTTTCTAAATTATCATATTTTTCTGGGTGGGGAGTAAAATGTCTCTTGAGAGTCTCAGGCTTCTTAAAGTTTTCCAACTCCCCATTAACATTCAGCGTGATCGACTGCTCTCGGATTGTGCTACAATGTTAATACTCTAGCTTAGACCACCTTGTTCTAATTTCCTTAAGTTCTAGCATAAACTGTTCCCTGTGTACATTCTTCTGCCCACTTACTGGATCTCTCAAACTGCAGAGTTCTACTTTTCCAGTAGATGGAGGAAGTTCTACCTTTTAAACTTCTCTGGACTTTTCTGGCACAGTGGTGAGACCAAGAGATAAACTTTTCCAGACTAACTAATATCTTCCTCCCTGTACTGAGGAGTTGAGAATTCTGCTTCCTCCCTCTGCAAAAGTGTGCAGAGTTAGACCTAAACTCTCCATACAGGGGTTCTGCACTGCCACCTACTGGCATAATACAAAACACCACAATCCAATTAAAAAAAAAATTAGTGTGCATCCATTTTGGGTCTGAGACCTTACAACCACTCATTGGCCTAGTGGTAAAGGCCCACACGGTAACCGAGTGGTACTGGTCTACGTGCATACAATGCTGATTACCGCCCAGTTAGTGCTGTGCACTGGGAATATTCAGTGGATAATAACCAGCTATCCCTGCTGAATATCGCCTGATAGCCAGTTACGTGCCATTTAACCGGCAGGTACCATTTGTGGCCAGTTAAATGGTTTTGAATATTGGGGGAGGGGGGTTCTTTTTTTTTTTACAATTTTCTGGCATCACTAAAAAAAACACGAAGGCCATTATTTTAGAAAGGGATTCACATGTACATAGTGGTATTTACTCGTTTATATCATACTAATAAAAAAAGCCCGTTTCTGACACAAATGAAACGGGCGCTAGCAAGGTTTTCTTCGGCTCCCCTGCAGCCACCCATGTCCAGCGACCCTCCTCTCCCCCTGCACCCACTGCAGCCACCAATGTCCAGCAAACCTCCTCTCTCCCCTGCCTCCCTCCTGCCACCCATGTCCAGTGACCCTCCTCTCTCCCCTGCCCCCTCCAGCCACCCATGTCCAGTGACCCCCTACCCCCTCTGCAGCCACCCATGTTCAGCGACCCTCCTCTCTCCCCTGCCCCCCTCCAGCCACCCATGTCCAGCGACCCTCCTCTGGACATGGATCAGCTGTGAGGCATGTTTTTTTTCCCGGGTTCTGAAGTTGACATCATAATGGCTACGGTGATGTCAGCCTGATCTACGGAGCCTAGCAGACCAACTCGGAAGGAGCCACGGTCCCAGGCAGCAAGACAGAACATTGGAGGTGAGAATTATTATTTATTTATTTATTTATGGCATGATACGTTTTGGTGGCAAATAACGCACATAGATTTGAAAATGTGATCTGCATGCATTATTTGGCATCCCAACTTAATTATTTATTTATTTATTTATTTATTATCACATTTATACCCCACATTTTCCGAGCTCAATGTAGCTTACATCACACCGCAAAGGCAAACGCCAATCCAGTAAATTAAGCTAATACAAAATAAAACCTACATAAGAAATATTGGAAAGGATGGGGAAGGAACGAAAGGAACAGGGAAACCAGGGGAGAGGGGGGGGGAAGGGTGGTTTTGCCCAGAATTGTCATAGAATTAATGTGTATCAAGCCGTGGAGACACAGGCTGAGTCCTTGGGGTATGCTTTTCCAAATAAGATGGTCTTAAGAGATTTCAGGAAGGTCCCCTGATAATGGCGGTAATTTTCTAACACACGTTCTGCATGTGACGCATGTTCCATACTCAGAAATTGACTCTAATCGCATTGCATGCCAACATGAGCTTGCAGTAGTATATGTGCCAGTGAAGTCACTAGTATTTTTGTGCAGTGTACATATGGGCATAACTAGTTTGAGCAGATCTGCAGTGGAGTTCCAGAGTATACACATATTCCATAAAGCCAATTACAAACAACGGCAATCTCTACTATGGAGTGATGTAAAATTCGCAAAAGCTCAAATCTCCATAGCATTCAATGATAATAAATCAACCGATCTCAGCGGTGTAACTTGCTGGTGAGAAATATTTTACGCTGCAAGATCTACAACACCCACTTCCTCATTGATCAGTAGATTAAAGATTCTTTTCTTTTCTTAATAAACTAATACTCTGATAATCTCTTGAAATGTCATATATATTTTCATCTAGTCAAATATTAGGTTACAGTTTAATGAACAACACTCATATTAAATGAGTGTAAAACTCAATGTCGGCTCGAGGACCATAAATCCGACATGACTCATGTTTCGCTGAAAAGCTGTTTCAAGGAAGCGTCCCCATAAATTTTATCTGCCAGCTATCTGGAGAAACATCTTTAACTTTTTTTTTTTGTAACTGGGTTAAAGATGCTTCTCCAGATAGCTGGCGGATAAAATTTATGGGGACACTTCCTTGAAAACAGCTTTTCAGCGAAACATGAGTCATGTCGGATTTATGGTCCCCGAGCCAACATTGAGTCTTATACTCATTTAATATGTTGTTCATTAAACTGTAACCTAATATTTGAATAGATGAAAATATATATAACATTTCAAGAGATTATCAGAGTATTTAATAATTTATTAAGAAAAGAAAAGAGTCTTTAATCAATTGATCAGTGAGGAGGTGACTGTTGTAAATCTTGCAGTGTAAAATATCAAAAGTGTTCAACAAGTCTAATGCCTCTGGCAACATGGCCATGGGTAATAATGCAAAGGAATCATTTTGGCATGCACTACATGCATATTCTGGTGCTATAGGGCAGTGGTTCCCAAGACAGTCCTGGAGTACCCCCTTGCCAGTCAGGTTTCAGGATATCCACAATGAATATGCTTGAAAGAGATTTGCATAGAATGGAAGCAGTATATGCAAATCAGTATCATGTATTTTATTTATTTATTTGACATTTATACCCCACATTATCCCGAACCTACTCGAGTTCAATGTGGTCAACAGTAAATAAACAACAGACAAGGTTTACAAAGCCATAAACAAAATATCTAATATAGGACATTGGTGGCCAGTTGCAATCTAAGATACTCCGTCAATGGGTAGAAACCTCTCAAAGAGGAGAGTTTTCAGTCTTTTCCAAAATACCAAGTAATCAGGCTGACCCTTGATTGCTATTGGCAGTGAGTTCCACCACTTAGCATCTTGGTATCTAAAGTCTGTGGAGTGAACTGACTTATAGCGCACTCTCTTGCAATCTGGAAGATGACGTCTAAGGTAATTCCTAAAGCCTAGCTGCAGTAATTTTGCAGGATTTCCAGCCTTTTTAGGACACCCTCCTTTCATCCAGCATAGATGGAATTGCAGTAATCGAACTGAGTTATAAACCAAGGACTGAACTACCAGTCTAAAGATGTTAAGTGAGAAATATGATCTGATTGTCCTCAGCTTCCAAAGAGACTTGAAGGATTTTCATTGTGGATATCCTGAAAATCCGATAGGCAAGGGAGTACTCCAGCACCGACTTGGGAAACACCGGTATAGGGGATCTCAGATCTATCACAAAAATATAATATAACAACAACCTCTACAACCAGCCCTCGAAAGCCTAGGGCAGGAAAGTAAACCTGTGCGTTGTATGTGACTCATCTTCCGATGTGAAAACAATGACACCTGTCTTTACACAACAGAAGAAAAAGCATGAGGCTATACCACAGTGACGAACTACATCTTTCTGTGGCAGGAAAAAAAGGATCCCAAGTGAAAAATGAAATCAAAAGATGGACACTAGAGTAAGTGAGTGGAAGGTAGAAGAAAACCAGTTCAGGATGTCACCCCTAGCAAAAGAATTATGGTGGTGGGAAAAATAACAAGAGAGATGATCTCAATACATTTAGCAGTAACAAAGGGGAAGAGGAGACCCGAATAAAAGCTTTATATAAAAACCCCAGGATTCTATATATAGTGGACAAATTTGAGCGCTCTAATTTGGGCTCAATCTCAGATCCATGTGCAACCTGAGGGGCCCTTTTTACAAAGGCCCGCCAAAAAGTGGCCTGCAGTAGTGTGGGCATATATATTGGATGCACGCTGGACCATTTCTCCAGCGCATCTAGAAAAAGCGGGGGAGGGGGTTGGTCTGGGAAATGGACGTGCGGCAAAATGAAAACCAGTATGCGTCTATTTAAGGCCTGAGCCCTTAACACCACCACACGTTACCCACGCAGTAACCATCCAGCATGCGCCAACTGCCGATTATCTCCAGGAACGCCTACTGCATGTTTTTGGTATGCGCCAAACTCAGAATTACTGCCAGGCACATGCGCTAGCCAGGCAGTAAAAGGGCCCCTCAGTTAACAAGCCATTATTGATGTTAATTGGCACTAATTAGGATTTGCACGCAAATCTGTCTGCGCACTTTTCTATAACACTGCACACCTAAATTGTCTAGTGTGCAACTGAAAAGGGTGTGGCCATGGGAGGGGCCTGAGCAGATCAGGAGCATTCCAAAAATGTAGGTGCAGTGCTGTAGAATAGGATCATTTGCGCTTCCAACTGCCATCAGGAGTGTGATGATTTACACCAGGTTTCAGTAAGCGTAAATCCTTGCACCCAAAGCTGGGCTCTGGAATCAGTGCTAAGCATTATTTTATAATTGGCGCTTGGCGTGGATCGCCCTTTATAGAATACGAGTTTAGTGTGCATATTTCCAGCACCGATCTTTGGGTGTCATTTACTGAATCCAGCCATAAAAGTGAACTATCTCCCTCTTACCTCCTGGCCTTGATACCCTAAGTCCCTCCCTTTTCCTGCAAAGACCCCCACTGGACCACCAGGGAGTCAGGTAGACTGGGGTGAGCCTACTTAGACATTAAGGAGGAAGGGTGGGGGGTTGGGGGTTTCTTTTGAGGGAGGGGGAGAGCATAACAGCCGGGGGTAGGGGGACGGGTATTAGAGAGGCTGGGAGGGGAATTGGGAGGGTTTTGGCAAAAAAAAAAGAGTTATGCGGGTATTGGACCAATATTCAGTGCCAGCATCTGCATAACTCTTATGCAGCCCCAGCTGAATAAGCACCGGCACCGCGCTGAAGCTCTGGCGCCCAGCCTGCCCACATTTAGCCCCTGATATTCAATGCTGGTGTCTGGACGTAGCCTGGAATTGAATATTAGGAACTAATTTAGCCAGTGACGGTAAATGTTTAGAAAAACACTGACCATCGCCGGCTGAATATCGGGGGGGGGGGGGGGGAGCAGAACTCAAAGTTCTAGATTTCAAAACATGCTGACTGGCAAAATGGGGAAGTACCTGAAGGAGAAGCAGGTGGGGTGGAGGAAATGAGGAAGTAGAAAGACCATGAGTTAAGTCGAAAAGGGGTATAGAAAGGGCTACCGATCTTTATGTAAGGAAAGTAAATGAAAGCACGAGAAAAAGAAAACCAATGTGGTTCACCAATGAAGTAGCTGCAAAAATCAAAGGAAAAAAGGCAGCATTCACAAAACAAAGAGGATCACAAAAGGAGGAGGCAAACGAGATTACCACATGAAGCTGAAAGAGTGAAAGAAAGAAATCAGGATGGCAAAAGCGTGGACGACAGAAGTAAAAATGGCTAAAGATATAAAGCATGGTGACAAGACATTTTTCAGGTATATTGGGGAAAAATGAAGGCCAGAGATGGACTTATAAGACTCAAAGCTGCTGAGGGCTGATGTGTGGGACGTGATGAGAGAAAAGTGGCCAACAAATACTTTTGTTCAGTGCTCATAGAAGAAAAACCTGGAGAAGGTCTGCAGATGATTGCCAAAGATGCATATGGGGATAGATAGCATAGGTACCACCAGCGAGTTTTTTCTAGCAAAAAAGGTGCCGGTACTCAAATGCTAGGCCACCCTTCAAGGGTGGGGTGATCACTGAGGGATTCATCCCACAAATAGCCAGGCCCCCCTGCAACCAGTCAGAGAATCTATGACAAGACAGAATTGGTGTGTAGAGCCTGAGCTCTTTCATTAAAACTTGGGGTCCATGGGTCAATTTAAGCAGACCATGGAAAAGGTGCCGGTACTCAGTACCCCCACAAAAAAAGCCCTGGAGACCACTCCATTCATGGAAGAGAGTAGACAAAGCCATGAGATCTGATGAGATACATCCCAGGAAGGATACTGAGGGAGCTCAAAGAGGTATTGGTAGGTCCTCCAAAGGATGTGTTTAATAGATCCTCGGAAATGGGGGAAGTTTCACAGCGTTGGAAGAAGGCTGATGTGGTCCGTCTTCACAAAAGCAGGCAGAGAGAAGAGGTGAGCGACTACAGGTTGGGAAGTCTAACCGCAAAGATAAAGGAGATGTTGCTGAAGGGAAGGATAATGAACTTTCTATAACAGGATAATGAACTTTCTATAGCACAATGAGATGCAAGATCTGATGCAACAAGACTTCACCAAGTAGATTGTACCACACAAATCTGATTGATTTCTTTGACTGGGTACAAAAACAAGAGAGGCAGGTGCTGTATCAGCCAGACAAACAAAAGTGCAGCACAATACAGTCTCTACAGTGGATCTGAAGAATGAATTAATTTTATGTGTGGGCTAGAATAAATATTTGTGCATATGTTCTTTTGAAGCCTGTACCATTTGGCTCTTACAATGGGTTATATTTAATTAATGTATGTGTTTTGGCTTATGGAACCATATGGTTTTATATAATTTGTAGAAAATATGAGTTCTGCTTTTGATTATATTTGTTTAGGGACTGGTATTCTCTAGCCCTGTTAATAGGTATAAATGGTTTTGTGCCTTGTTTGAAAGAATCTTTTTCCCTTTTTGTTTTAGCTATTATTGCTTTACAGGTTAAGATATTTAACAGGCTGGTTGGATTATGATGTTTGGTCCTTCAGATTTTAAGTTTTTTTTTTAAATTTGATTTCTTCTATGCTGTATACAAGCCTGAAAGCTATCAAAGGGGTCCTTTTACCAAGCTGCAGGAAAAAGGACCCCGCGCTAGTGGGGAGGGCCATTTTCCTTGCACGCCAGGACTCTTTTTACCACAGTGGGTAAAAAGCCCCCAGACACACATGGCCATGCGGTAAGAGAACTCTTACCGCATGGCCATGCAACGGGGTGCCCTTACCGCCACCCACTGAGGTGGCAATAAGGGCTCCCGCACTAACCCAGCGGTAACCAGGCCTCGCACAGCAATGCCCGATTACCGGCGGGTTACCACCATGCAAGCCATTTCTGGGGTTTTCTTTTTCCCCCGGAAATGGCGCATGCTCAGGGCAGGACTACCACCGATGGCTACGTTGGGCCAGCAGTAATCCCGGCAGAGCGAGCAGTAAGGGCTCCAAAGTACTGTACTACTACTACTACTACTACTTATCATTTCTATAGCGCTACGACGTACGCAGCGCTGTACACTTGAACATGAAGAGACAGTCCCTGCTCGACAGAGCTTATAATCTAATTAGGACAGACAAACAGGACAAACAAGAGATAAGGAAATATTAAAGTGAGGATGATAAAATAAGGATTCTGAACAAGTGAATAAGGGTTAGGAGTTAAAAGCAGCATAAAAAAGGTGGGCTTTTAGCTTAGATTTGAAGACGGCCAGAGATGGAGCTTGACGGACCGGCTCAGGAAGTCTATTCCAGGCATATGGTGCAGCAAGATAAAAGGAACGGAGTCTGGAGTTAGCAGTGGAGGAGAAGGGTGCAGATAAGATAGATTTACCCAGTGAACGGAGTTCCCGGGGAGGAATGTAGGGAGAGATGAGAGTGGAGAGGTACTGAGGAGCTGCAGAGTGAATGCACTTATAGGTCAATAAGAGGAGTTTGAACTGTATGCGGAAACGGATAGGAAGCCAGTGAAGTGACTTGAGGAGAGGGCTAATAAGAGCATAACTGTTGGAATTTATTGTATTTTACATGCATTGCCTGTCACCTATTATTTCTCTGTGATTACTCTGTGACCTCTGATGTGAATTACTTAGAGAGGTCACACAGCTATGCAACTTCCTGTGGGGGATAGATGCAGCACATGCAGCACATGGAGCACATGGAGCTCATGATCTCTCCTAACCTGAGAGGATCTATGGTGGTGTGAGCATCCATTACCATCTAAGCACATGGAAGGAGCTGATAATACAAATGTATAGTAATATGTATATATAAGCCTGTCTGATTATAATCTAACTACAAACTGTGAGTAAACAGATGTTTTGTTACTTCAACTTTAAAGTGACTCAGCAGTGAATTATTCTGGGGTATATGAGAGAGAGATGAAGAAAGAAATTAACATTTCTAAAGCTGAAGCTGTGTGTACTAAAATCTGCTAATTATTTACTACAAATAATCCAACAAAAGGGTTACGGGCCCAGGTCCAGGAATTGAAAAAGAAGAGAAATATTACCAGGCAGAAAAAAAGGCCACATTTTTCTCTTAAGTTTTAAAGGAAAGATTCAGTCTGTCTCTCTCTCCCCCCACACAGCAGACAGAAGGCTAAGAAAATGGCTGAGGGAAGAAATTCACCATTGTTCTATTCTCTCAAGGTGCCTAAATTAACTGAGTTTAATTATCGGCAGTGGGAACTAAGATTCATATGTCTCCTTCGAGCAAAAAGATTAGATATATGCTTAGACCAAGACAGAACAGCTGAAAATATGGCTGAATGGGACAATGCAAACTATTATGTGAAGTGCATGCTTTTGGAAGCTCTCTCAGAGAAACAAGCCATATTAGTGGAGGGAAAAGATACACCAAAGGACATTTTATATAAACTGAGAACTATGTATGCAACTACATATGCAAAGCAGCAACCAATTTGGCTGGCAGAGTTGAATGAAACCAAATTAAGGGATAAAAGTAAATGTAATGATCACATTATGCATCTTATGTCTTCATTTCAAAAGCTAGAACTTTCTGGAATTCCCATGTGTGATGCATTGAAAAGAGCATTTCTTTTTACCTCACTATCAAAGAAGTTTGATGTTTTTAGGTCTGTAAATGAGGCCATTGAAGGGCAATCTTTTGAACAGGCAACATCAAAACTAAGGCAGGAATGCATAATAAATGATTCTGAGGAGATGTGTTCTCAAAGTCAGTCAGAGAGAAATGAAACAAATTTCTTGGCAAAGAACAGAGGAAGGCGGAGCTATGGGAAAACTCCACCCAAGGGCAAGCTGATTTGCTACTCATGTGGAAAGGAGGGACATGTATCTAAATGGTGTAAGGAAACACAAAACACTCCCTCTAGCTCACCTAAGCCAATGGAACTAAAGAATTTTCAAACCAGGAAATGTATGAAGGACAAAGATAAACACAAGGGCTTTCTAATGGCAGAAAAATCTTTGACTATGGTAAATAATAATTCAAATGAAAGTACTTGGATTTTGGATTCAGGGAGCACATGCCATTTAACCAATTGTAAAGATTTCTTTCAGGAAATGTGTCCAGAGGAAGGTATTCTTAAAACTGCAAACGCAGGGACTGCTAAGATCCAAGCAAAAGGTATTGGATTCTTAAAATGCAAAGTGTCTAATGAAGTTAAAGAAATTCCTGTAAGTGATGTCTTGTATATTCCCCAAGCAGTTTGCAATATGCTTAGTGTATCTACATTAGATAAGAAGGGATTTGTGATTCATTTTGAAAACAGTAAGTGCACAATCTCTAAAAATGATGAAGTGTATGCTGAAGCTTTTATGCATAATGATGTTTATAAACTGAGCATTTCAGGTGAAGCCTCACATATGGCGCAAGTAAGGAAGAATGATGGTAAATGTAGTCTGGAAATCTGGCACCGCCGCCTGGGACATCGTGATTCTAAGGTGATCCAGGATCTTCACAGTGGGCAACTAGCCACCGGCATTCAGATAAGTGCAGATGCTGGCAAAATTGAGAAATGCATAGACTGTGTTACTCAAAAAGGTGTAAGACCCTCATTTCCTGCATACACAGGAAATAGGAGTAATAAAGTGCTGGACTTAATACACAGTGACTTATGTGGACCGTTTAATATCCCATCATTGGGAAATAACAGATTTGTGCTAATATTCTTGGATGATTTCTCTAGATATTGTGTGGCCTATTTGCTGAAAGAGAAAAGTCAAGTCACAGACATGCTGAAGAAATACGTAGCCATGGTGAGCAATAAATTTGAAAGAAAACCAAAGGTTCTTCAGACCGACAATGGTGGTGAGTTCACTTCACGAAGCATGCACACATTTCTAGAACAAGAAGGCATTCAGCATATCACAACAGTAGCTTACACACCAGAGCAAAATTCTGTTGCAGAGAGAAAATTTAGGTCACTTGTGGAAATGACCAGATGTATGCTGTCAGATAGCAATCTCCCTAAAAGACTATGGGGGGAAGCCATTCTCACAGCAGTGTACCTACAAAACAGAATGCCAACTAAAGGCGCTGAGCGCACACCACATGAGACATGGCATGGTAGGAAGCCAAACCTGTCACACATAAGAACATTTGGAAGTACAGCATATGCTCATGTACCAAAGCAAAGAAGGCATAAGCTGGATTCCACAACAGAAAGGGGCATTTTAGTTGGCTATGCTCCAGGACACAAAGGATATAGAATTTTGAATCTGAAAACTGGCATTGTTGGCATAAGACATGTTACATATTTTGATGAAAACAAAAGGGTTGATAAAGGCTGGATTATCCCAGATGAGCCTTATCATCCAGGATATGAAACTAGAACCATAATAGACATGCCAGTGTATATAAATGCCATACCAAGGCAGATGTCTGAAAGCAACTCATCTGTATCTAACGAGGAACAGGCAGAGGAAGCAGACACAGAAAGGATCATTGAAGAAGACAGTACAGTTGGAGAAGGGGAATCAATTGGAGAAGAACTCTCAGATTTAGAGGATGCGGAAAGGTCAGACCAACCTGTTGTCAGACGCTCATCCAGGGAAAACAAAGGTGTTCCACCCCCAAGACTGTCTTACCTAACAAAGTCAGCAGAAGCTCAAGAGCCCTTAACATGGGATGAGATTGAGAAAATGTCAGCAGAAGAAGCTGCTGAATGGCATAAAGCTGCACAAGAAGAAATTGATGCATTGGATAAAAATAATACTTGGATTCTTACAAAATTACCTCCTGGCAAGAAAGCTATAGGATGCAAATGGGTATTCAAGTTAAAAAGGAATGCACAAGGAAAAGTGGAAAGGTATAAAGCCAGATTAGTGGCAAAGGGATATCTTCAAAAATATGGAGAAGATTTTGATGAAGTGTTTGCACCTGTAGTGAAACACACGACAATAAGAACACTTCTGAGCATTGCAGTCTCAAAAGGCATGCAAGTCAACCACATTGATGTGAAAACAGCATTTCTTCACGGAGATATAACTGAAGACTTGTACATGGAACAGCCAACAGGTTTCATAAATACAAAACAAAGACAGCTAGTGTGTAAATTAAACAAAGGTCTTTATGGATTAAAGCAAAGTGCAAAATGTTGGAATGAAAAATTGCATGAAATATTGACAAATTTAGGATTTAAGCAAGGTGAAGCAGATAAATGTTTGTACACTAGGTGCACAAATGGACAATATGCATACATTTTAGCTTTTGTTGATGATCTGCTCATTGCAAGCAAAAGTGAGCAAGAGTACAAGGACATTGTAAAATATTTAAACCTCAATGTTGAGATAAAAGAACTTGGTAATGTGTCATACTATCTTGGTATAGAAATTGAGAAACAAAATGATGGTTCTTATCTTCTAAGCCAGAAGCAGAAAATAAATGAGCTTATTGAAAGTTTAGGTATGCAAGATGCCCAAGTTGTAAGCACTCCCATGATCACTGATTTTCTGAAGGATGAAACAGTAAGAGAACCTTTACCAGATAACATCCAATATAGATCAGCCATAGGTAAGCTTTTATATCTAGCTACCACATACAGGGCTGATATAGCAAATGCAGTAGGAATTTTGAGCAGAAGGGTCAGCTCACCTACCAAATCAGATTGGACTGCAGTTAAAAGGATGGTAAGGTATTTAAAGGGTACCATTGATTGTAAATTAAAGATTTCAGCCAATAGTAATCCAAAACTAATATGTTACTGTGATTCAGATTGGGCAGGGGATCATTCTGATTGTAAATCCACAAGTGGATATGTGTTTATGTATGGAAATGTACAAATTTCATGGGCCAGTCATAAACAAAGTATTGTGAGTTTGTCTTCTACAGAAACTGAATACGTGGCCGTATCGGAAGCGTGCAGAGAACTGATGTGGATTGAAAAACTTTTGCTGGATTTCGGAATAGCTGAAAAGAGACCAATCCAGATAATGGAAGATAATCAGAGCTGCATCCGACTGTCACAGAATGACAAGGTTCAGTCACGCACCAAGCACATCGCAACGAAATACCACAACGTGCGAGAGTTGGCGAAAGAAGGGGTCATCAGTCTACACTATTGTCACACCAGTGAGATGACAGCTGACATCATGACCAAACCGTTACCCAGAGAACATTTTGTGAATCTGCGTATAAAGCTTGGACTTTGTATGAATAAATAATTGCATGACAGTTATGCATGAGAAGGGGTTTGTTGGAATTTATTGTATTTTACATGCATTGCCTGTCACCTATTATTTCTCTGTGATTACTCTGTGACCTCTGATGTGAATTACTTAGAGAGGTCACACAGCTATGCAACTTCCTGTGGGGGATAGATGCAGCACATGCAGCACATGGAGCACATGGAGCTCATGATCTCTCCTAACCTGAGAGGATCTATGGTGGTGTGAGCATCCATTACCATCTAAGCACATGGAAGGAGCTGATAATACAAATGTATAGTAATATGTATATATAAGCCTGTCTGATTATAATCTAACTACAAACTGTGAGTAAACAGATGTTTTGTTACTTCAACTTTAAAGTGACTCAGCAGTGAATTATTCTGGGGTATATGAGAGAGAGATGAAGAAAGAAATTAACATTTCTAAAGCTGAAGCTGTGTGTACTAAAATCTGCTAATTATTTACCACAAATAATCCAACAATAACAACACTGGCGGAATATTAGTCGTGCAGCAGAATTTTGAACAGATTGAAGAGGAAAGAGATGGCTAAGTGGGAGACCTGTAAGAAGCAAGTTGCAATAGTCTAATCGAGAGGTGCTACGAGTGTGGATGAGGGTTCCGGTAGTGTGCTCAGAAAGGAAAGGGCGAATTTTGGTGATATTATAGAGAAAGAAACGACAGGTTTTAGCAGTCTGCTGAATATGTGCAGAGAAGGAGAGGGAGGAGTCGAAGATGACCCCAAGGTTACGAGCTGATGAGACAGGAAGGATGAGAGTGTTATCCACAGAAATAGAGAATGGGGGAGGAGGAGAGGTTGGTTTAGGGGGAAAGATGAGAAGCTCAGTCTTGGTCATGTTTAGTTTCAGATGGCGCTGAGACATCCAGGCAGCAATGTCAGACAGGCAGGCTGATACTTTGACCTCTACATTCTGGTATAGTAAGTATAGCATTTTACGGTTTTCTTATTTGTTTATGTTTAATTTCTTTTGATTTTAACTTAGTTGTTTTCCCTTTCCTTGTATGGTATGGTTCTTATAATGGTCATTTTTGGTGCTGGGATGTTGTCTCACTTATGTCCAGTTTTTAAAGTGTCTTAAATATATACTCTTGAAGCAGGTAGATGTGCTGAAACGTCGGGCATCAATATATATTGAAATTTAACTGGATGGGTGTATTTCTTAGTAATCAAAAACAGCGAAGATGATGTAAAAAAGAAAAAAATGCAAAAATAAAAAATAAGAAAAAATAAAAAGAAGAAACCACAAAAACCAAAAAAAAAAAACCAAAAACCAAAAAGCAAACAGATAAAAAGTATGATCAAAAAAAGGAGGACGACACAAAAATAATGATAAAACTTATGAATTTATTAAGGTGATATAACTCGACACAGCTGTGTTTCGGCCCAACTGGCCTGCATCAGGAGTCTGTTGCACCATGTATTTGTTCTCTAGTAATATCAATACTTCTGTGAAGAGTGTTCTATCAAACACTACCTTATTCAAAATCACTCTACCTTTAAAAAGGCTGTGTGCGCGATCTGACAATAATCGCTATGGAAAACTGTGACTAAAAATGTCTCACTGGAGTAGCTGCAAATCAGCTCCATTGCCAGCGAATGTGAAGCTGATTTGCAGCTACTCCAGTGAGACATTTTTAGTCACAGTTTTCCATAGCGATTATTGTCAGATCGCGCACACAGCCTTTTTAAAGGTAGAGTGATTTTGAATAAGGTAGTGTTTGATAGAACACTCTTCACAGAAGTATTGATATTACAAGAGAACAAATACATGGTGCAACAGACTCCTGATGCAGGCCAGTTGGGCCGAAACACAGCTGTCCTCTTGAACAGGAATTGGTGGGTCAAAACAGTGATGGAATTCAAAAAGGCATGAGATAAACACAAAAGATCCCCTATTTGGCAAAAATATAGAATAAAAGTACAGGGCTAGATTCAGTAAATCAAGCTGAAAATTCAGCGCAGAAAAAATTATGCATGAGTGGTGTTCTATAAAAGGCATCTGCACTTTATAAAATAGTGCCTAAATGGCTAATCCACTCCTAACTTAAGTCGCCGTGCCTAAATTAGGCGTGGATTGGGTGTATTCTATAAGAACTTGTATAATTCATGGGAATGCCCTGAAATGCCCCCCAAACATACACATCCTAGGATTTATGCACGAATTGTTATAAAATACCATCTGCACATAAATCCCAATTAATTTCAATTAATGCTAATAATAATTTTATTTTTTTTAATTTATTTATTTATTACATTTGTACCCCGCTCTTTCCCACATACAGCAGGTCCAGTGCGGCTTTCATAGTAAAAGAAAGCATCTTACATGGTAAAGAATACAGTAAAAACAAGGAAATGTAGGAACAGTATTATAAATTGTGATGATCATAACTACTTACATTATGAAAAGTATTACAAAGGACATGTGAAAAGAACGTAATGAACTAGAATAGGGAAGGTAGACAAGGATATGATAGGTGAAAGGGAAGGAGGATGGGAGGGAAATGGTAAAGGATGGAGGGAAGAAGATGAGGGATTGAATATAACATTGGGGTCAGAGTAAGTGTCAACGTCTTAGCAGGAGTATCGTAGGTGATCTGGTGGAATTAAGCTGGTCCATTAGGGTAAACTTGCTTGAAAAAATGATTATTATTATTTGTTACATTTGTATCCCACATTTTCCCACCTTTTGCAGGCTCAATGTGGCTTACATATAACCGTTAACGGCGTTAGCCAATTCCGGTCTGAACAAATACGTGGTATGAATGAATACAAAGTGATATTGTACTAGAATGAGGTACATGCATGGTAGGTACAGTTGGGGGGAACTTAGAGGGGGAAGAAGAGTCAGGTAATGTTTGTTACGGTCTTTGGATGCATTGTGTCGCAAGTGAACAGGTGAACAGGTCTGTCTTTAGTGCTTTCCGAAAAATGTAGGTGGTCGAGCGTAGTTTTTACTGCTTTTGGCAATGCGTTCCATAGTTGTGCGCTTAGGAAGGAAAAGCTGGATGCATAGGTGGATTTGTATTTGAGTCCTTTGCTGCTTGGGTTGTGGAGGTTTAGGTATAATCGTGCAGATTTTGTGGCGTTTCTGGTTGGCAGGTCGATGAGGTCTGCCATGCCATCCCGGTGCCTCTCCGTAAATAATTTTATGAACAGTCGTGCAGATTTTGAAAGCGATACGTTCTTTGATTGGTAGCCAGTGCAACTTTTCTTTGAGTGGTTTGGCGCTGTCAAAACGTGTTTTTTTCCAAATATCAGCCTGGCTGCTGTGTTTTGGGCGGTCTGAAATTTCTTTATGATTTGATCCTTGCATCCCGCATAGATTCCATTACAGTGATCTGCGTAGCTTAGTACCATGGACTGTACCAGGTTACGAAATATTTCCCTAGGGAAAAATGGTTTTATGCGTTTGAGTTTCCACATTGAGAGAAACATTTTCTTTATGGTGGATTTCGCTTGGTTGTTACCAGCCGATTATTGGTGCTAATTGGTTCATTAATCATTTAAGTTGTATGTGCAAATCAGCAATATTTATTTATTTATTTATTTATTTTTTTAACATTTATACCCCACTTTTTTCCACTTGAAGCAGACTGAATATGCACTGATATGCTCGCACAACTTTAGTCATCGCATATAGAAATCAGGAGATAGAGTATTTCCACTAAAAAAAAAAAACGTAAATGAATCGCACCAAAAAATAGATAGATATAGAAGAGAGCATAGAGGAATAACCTGCACAGAGCAGCAGGTACAACCCTGGCCAACTTCCTGGGCAGACTGGCTGAACCATGGTGGTCCTTATCTGCTGTCATTTACTATATTATGGAGCCCTTTTACAAAGGCGCACCAAAAAGTGGCCTGCGGTAGCGTGGGTAAGTGTATTGGATGCACGCTGGACCATTTCTCCACTGCATCTGGAAAAAAGGGGGGTTTGAGCCGGGAAATGGACGTGCGGCAAAATTAAAACCAGCGCGCTTCTATGTACGGCCTGAATCCTTAATGACACCCACTGACTTAGCAGTAACAGCTCATGCGTTACCCACACAGTAACCGTTCAGTGCACGCCAACTGCCGATCACCGCCGGGAACTCCCCCGCGGTAGAAAATAGAAAATTATTTTCTAGCGTGGGTTTTTGGCACGTGCCAAACTCAGAATTACTGCCAGGTGCACCCACTAGCTGGGTGGTAATGCCGATTTGACGTATACTACTACTACTACTAATAACATTTGTATAGCGCTACCAGGCGTACGCAGTGCTGAACATGAGACACATAGAGACAATCCCTGATCAAACAGCTTACAATATAGGTAAAAACAGACAGACAAGACATTTACGGGCAAGGGAATTACTGGTAAAGAGGAACAGGAGAGAAGGAGGGCAAATGAGTAGGGTTAGGAGCCAAAGGCAGTAGTGAAAAGGTGGGTTTTCAGCATAGATTTAAAAACAGGTAGAGATGGAGCTAGACATATGGGCTCAGAAAGTCGGTTTCAGGCATAAGGTGCCGCAAGACAAAAGGAACAAAGTCTGGAGTTAGCGGTGGAGGAGAAGGGGGACAATAAGAGAGATTTGTTCAGAGAGCAGAGTTCACGGGGAGGAATGTAGGGAGAAATGAGAGATGAGAGGTAGTGAGGGGTCATAGAGTGGATGCATTTAAAGGTCAGTAAGAGGAGTATCCTGCACACACGTAGGTCCTTACTCACCTTTGTAAAAGGGCCCCTGTGTAACACGTGACCCCTTCTAGGGATTACCACTCCTACCCTAGCTGAGATAATATTTAACCATCTCTCTGACCTCACGTGCAACTTTCTTCAAATCAATCAACTTACTTTCTAATTCTTCCTACTTTCTTACTCATCTATATGTTACAACTTTGCCTTACCTCTCACTACCAGTTATAATGTTCTAGTACATATAGAGGGGCATAATCGAACGCGAACGCCCATCTCCATGGGTGCCTATGTCCGCAAACGGGTACGTGAAGAAGCGGGACAGACCGTATTTTCGAAAAAAATGGGCGTCCATCTTTTGTTTCGAAAATACAGTTTGGACGGACCAAATGCCATGGATTTGGTCCTTTCTGAGCTGGGCGGGTTTTCTTTTTTTTTTTTTGCAATAATGGAAAATACGGTTTGGACGGACCAAATGCCATGGATTTGGTCCTTTCTGAGCTGGGCGGGTTTTCTTTTTTTTTTTTTTGCAATAATGGAAAGTAAAAACGTCCTGCTCAGAAACGTCCTAATCCAAGCCATTTGGTCGTGGGAGGGACAAATGTACAACACTGCCATAGCTCTTAGGGGTGAAGGGGGCAACTACATGTGGGTACAGTGGGTTTCAGAGGCCTCCCATTTACCACCACAAGTGTTACAGGTGGGGGGGATGGGCCTGGGTCTGCCTGCCTGAAGTGCACTGCAGTACCCACTAAAAGTGCTCCAGGGACAGGACTTGTTGCTGCTGTATAACCTTGGCACAGCAGTTCACACCTGAAGACTAATCTCGCTGAAAACGTCCTTTGTTAGAATAAGCACCTTTACTCACAGTTAACTGCAGATCAGAGGTTGTGCCCCACTGGCAACGAGTCTCGCTGGTACTGAGATTAGCAGTAGGTCCGAGCTGGCAGAATGGTGTACAATGCCCTCTTTCAGCAACATTCAAGGTAAGAACTAAGTGCTATAACGTGGCTAACACATGAACAGGATCTAAAACTGGCTTACAAAAATGGCCACTACCTCATGGACTACCAGAAACAAAACAGGGCACACTCTGACCCAGTAAGCAGAGGGAAAAGCACCATGGGAGTAGAGCCTACCAACTACCAACATCGTGAGCATTCAACACAAGCTAGTGGAATCACAGAGCCCAATACCCTACACCCACCACAATGCATTGCTGATGTGACTCTGCAGTGCCCTTAACAAAAAAGGTGTCACACTCACCCGAGACCCACATCAGAACCAGGGAAAGGCTGTCAGAGGATAGAACACATTCTGCTGTCATGGAAGTGGGTACGGAATTTGAGGCTGGCATACAGGCTGGGAAAAAAAGTTTGTAAAGTGGGGGTTTTTTTGGTGGGAGGGAGTTAGTGACCACTGGGGAAGTCAGGGCAGGTGATCCCCGATTCCCTCCAGTGGTCATCTGGTCAGTAGGGGCACTTTTTTGGGACTTGTTCGTGAAAAAAAGGGTCCAAAAAAGTGACCCAAAATCGCGGTAAAAACGCCTTTTTTTCGATTATCAGCTAAAGACGCCCATCTCTCCTCGGCCGATAACCACGCCCCAGTCCCGCCTTCGCCACACCTCCGACACGCCCCCGTCAACTTTATTTGTTCCTGCGACGGAGTGCAGTTGAAGATGCCCAAAATCGGCTTTCGATTATACCGATTTGGGCGCCCGCGAGAGAAAGACGTCCATCTCCCGATTTAGGTCGGAATATGGGTGTTTTTCTCTTTCGATTATAAGGTGGATTGTGTTGTCATTGCAAGCAGTATACCATGCCATACTTTGTATTGTTGTTCGAATATTTTTACTGCTTTAATTGCCTACTGCTCATGTTTGATCTATTCTTACGGTACACCGTCTTGAGTGAATTCCTTCAAAAAGGCAGTAAATAAATCCTAATAAATAAATAAATTTCCAGAAAGAATTAAAAACAAACCTGTTCAAAAAGGCATACCCCACCGACCCAACATAAAAACCTAAGTTCCTGCGACACTGCAAAATCAAAGACTGTAATGGACATACCTTAACCCTTATCCCCCCTCCCTAACTTCCCCAATGTATCTACCAAACACGAACCTTCTTTTACCACAATAGCACCTGTATTTGTTCATACTGCAACTGGCGAACGCCGTTGCGGTACCATGTGAGCCACATTGAGCCTGCAACTAGGTGGGAAAATGTGGGATACAAATGAAACAAATAAATAAATAAATATGACAGAGCGAAGGCTACCAAGGCCAATCCTACTCCACCTTGTAGCTCTGGCCCTGTAAAAAGGTTCAAAATAAATGCCATTATGTTTTTACCACTGACGTGGAGTGATTTTAACTACAATGCCTCCAGATTCTTTCTGAATATGACATGTCTACACCAACTTCAAACCGGTATTCCCACTCCACCCCATTCTAATCCTTTTTTTGGCAAAAACCATTCTAGTTTGAGGTACAGTACAGTACAATTAACAGAGGGAGCAGTCACCTACTGTTCAGCCCAGGCAAGAAGAATGGCGTCTTTTTAATTGCTGCCTCAGAAGACTGGAAATGAAAATTTGCAAAAGGAGAATTTACAGAAGCCTGTGCAGTTGGAGAGAAGAACCAAGGAGAGAGGTATACAGTCGATTTTTGTCTTAGGGTTCAGCCCCTTCTTTAACTTTTCCTTTGATGAGTTTGAAAAGTGTTTATGCATCTAAGCTGAATTCATTTGAAACCCATTGGAGGGACAGTTTAAAGAATGATGATGCTGTTACACTGTTTTAACTACAGCCTGCAGGGATCAAATAATTTGTCTGATTCTCTTAGAAATCTTTCCTCTTTCAGAATAAGCCCGTGTATGTTTAATTCAAAAACAGTTGGGTACTAATTGGAATTTGTGATGCGTAGAATTCCACTGATGTTCTGGTAGCTTGATTTGGATGGGCAAAGTTTTATGGACTAGAGGGGGAATTTATTGGTTATTATTTGCTGTAATAATAGATATCTGGACACATCAGTAGCAAATACTTTCCCCAAAAAGAGAGTGGCTAAATGGAAAATTATTCAAGTGAGAAGAGATTCTGCTCTCGATTGGATTTCACGGGGAAACATTTCATTGAAACTCAGTTCTCTTCTTCCTCAACTTAATATTAGTCCTGGGTCACCCTATGGGAATTGTAACATGACTAAGGAAAGATATGTTTAGGCTTGCTTTGCAATACTGCCAATGTAAATTACATAATTCTGCCATACTCAGGCTGTGAAAGGAAGTATGTGAATCATTAGTTGTGTGGAAGACACTTTTCAAAGCCATTTCAATGGCAAAATGTGTTTTACATGTGAAAATGCTCCCTTAATGTCACTAATAGTATGCGCGATGCTGAAAACACTGCATGCTAGAGTTTTGTGAAGCCTTCTCCATCTGTAAAGTGGCTTTTACACACGGAAAATGGGTCTTATAAAATTGCATGGGATCAGGACAAGATCATATTCACTTACACCCGCACCCTGAGTAGACACACCCAAGGGTGTTGTTTGAAAGGAACTGAGGTGGCGTTGCAATGTACATGCCCCCTACCTGACAGTATGCGCGATGCTGAAAACACTGCATGCAAGAGTTTTGTGAAGCCTTCTCCATCTGTAAAGTGGCTTTTACACACGGAAAATGGGTCTTATAAAATTGCATGGGATCAGGACAAGATCATATTCACTTACACCCGCACCCTGAGTAGACACACCCAAGGGTGTTGTTTGAAAGGAACTGAGGTGGCGTTGCAATGTACATGCCCCCTACCTGACAGTTAAGAAACAAGATAAGTACTTTTTACTTAAATTTATAGAAAAAGAAATGAGGATAAATTAAGGTCTAAGTAGATAGAACGCTTTTGGATCCGTATGACCGATGATGAAGCAGGTGCGTAAGTCTCACTGACTATGAATGTGTAAGTCCGTGAGGAGCACCGCTGAGGTCCATGGATAGTATGTATTGAGGTGGGAACTGATTGCAAACTTTATAAAACAGAAGATAAAACAACAAGACAGACCTTGTAAAAAAAACCACAGTTTTTTTATTAATAGATTAAAAGTTCCCAGAAATTCAACATGAAATGCCCAACACAGCCATGTTTCGCCAGTATAAAATGGCTGCATCAGGGGCAGCGGGTCACCAGCTGATATAAAATTCCAAAAATAGCCTGGCTGGTGCAACTGTTAAAACATAGCAAGCTAGATTCTGGAATCAGTCTCTCATAAAAACGCTGTGTTTTGTTTTTTTTTTTTACAAGGTCTGCCTTGTTTTATTTTCCATATTGGATTTGGCGGACCGCCTGCCTCGCTGCTTTTAAACTTGATAAAATATACATTTACACCCACCTTGAAGCAGGTGTAAATTTGCCCATGCGTATCCGTGAGCTTCGAGAGAGCTCTGGATGCCTGTGTTGTTAAGCTTTAACACAAATGTAAGTTGTTTATGTCACACTTAATAAATCCCAATAAATAATTTAAAGATATATAAAATAGGTTTATAAAAGTGTCCTCATTATGAGGAGGTATTCCAGTTCCAGGAAGTGTGTTTGGGTTAAGGGAAGAAAAGAACTGACATGGAGAGAGTGCAAGTCTGTATACATTGTTTTCCAAAAAGCAGATTGAGTGCTCACGGGTGCAAAAAGGACTTTTGCTCTGGAAACTGATGCAAAGTCCATGGGTAAAAAGTACCTGAACAGCAGTTATAACTCTAAATGAAGGCATGGGGGACAATCTGCATGGAGTGGTACTTACAACCCTAACCAATTTACTGAGCAGACTAGATGGAATATTTCCATGTTTATCTGCCATGTTGTAACAAAGAGAGGGAACCAAGTACAAAAAAAGAGACCAAGCACAAAAACCAAAAAAAAAAAACAGCACAAAGGGCCTTTAAAAACGAAAGGGAACACAATTTTTTCATTTAAAAAATCCTTTAATAGTGAATTTTGATTGAAGAAAGACCCGACATGGGCCGTGTTTCGGTGCCACCGCACCTGCGTCAGGGGTCTGCTGGGTTCCAACCCAGTACCGGTATACAGACTATCCAATCAGGGAACATCATCTAGTCTGTACACCGGTACGGGGTTGGAACCCAGCAGACCCCTGACGCAGGTACGGTGGCACCGAAACACGGCCCATGTCGGGTCTTTCTTCAATCAAAATTCACAATTAAAGGATTCTTTAAATGAAAAAATTGTGTTCCCTTTCGTTTTTAAAGGCCCTTCATGTTTATCTGCCATCATCTATTCTGCAGCCTACAGAGTTTATCACAATGCGGACAATTTTTAAAATCTTCCATGTTGCCAAAGAGTTTTAATGCCGTTACCCAATGTTCAAGAGCAGAGATCATGACAAGGTCCAGTAAATGGATGAGTTGCGTTGCAATATTTCGAACATGCACTAATGTTAAAATGCATAATCATATGAAGGGCATTTCTATAACTGGGTGTCTATACTTAGGTGCCTGGAAGTCCTCTTTCAGTCTAACCAAATATTGTTCCGAGTACATCAGAATTTTTGTTTGTGATAATGATAATGCAGAGAAGAATCTATTCTGAAGAGGAACCTAGGCGCTTACTTTCCTTTATAGAAAGACTGGCGTAAACGCTTAATATGTGCTTAAAAATTAGGTGGAAAAGGGAATGAAGACCAGAATAGTCCAAAGTAGAATTTATTAATCAATCATCAGAACAGGAGGGGTAAATATGCCCGACATGGCCAAGTTTCACCCTTTGATGGGCTGCCTCAGGGGCTGAAAGTACTGCTAAAAATAAATATAAACACTAACCTCCGCTGCTTTTTAATATATTTATAAATGATTTAGAGATGGGAGTAACTAGCGAGGTAATTAAATTTGCTGATGACACAAAGTTATTCAAAGTCGTTAACTCGCAACAGGATTGTGAAAAATTACAGAAAGACCTTACGAGACTGGGAGACTGGGCAGCTAAATGGCAGATGACGTTTAATGTGAGCAAGTGCAAGGTGATGCATGTGGGAAAAAAGAACCCGAATTATAGCTACGTCATGCAAGGTTCCACGTTAGGAGTTACGGACCAAGAAAGGGATCTAGGTGTCGTTGTCGATAATATACTGAAACCTTCTGCTCAGTGTGCTGCTGCGGCTCGGAAAGCGAATAGAATGTTGGGTATTATTAGGAAAGGTATTGAAAACATGTATGAGGATATTATAATGCCGTTATATCGCTCCATGGTGCGACTGCACCTTGAGTATTGTGTTCAATTCTGGTCGCCGCATCTCAAGAAAGATATAGTGGAATTGGAAAAGGTGCAGTGAAGGGCGACTAAAATGATAATGGGGATGGGACGACTTCCCTTCGAAGAAAGACTAAGCAGGCTAGGGCTTTTCAGCTTGGAGAAGAGACAGCTGAGGGGAGACATGATAGAGGTATATAAAATAATGAGTGGAGTGGAACAGGTGGATGTGAAGCGTCTGTTCACGCTTTCCAAAAATACTAGGACTAGGGGGAATGCGATGAAACTACAGTGTAGTAAATTTAAAACAAATCGGAGAAATATTTTCTTCACCCAACGCGTAATTAAACTCTGGTATTCGTTGCCGGAGAAGATGGTGAAGGCGGTTAGCTTGGCAGAGTTTAAAAAGGGGTTAGACGGTTTCCTAAAGGACAAGTCCATAAACCGCTACTAAATGGACTTGGGAAAAATCCACAATTCCAGGAATAACATGTATAGAATGTTTGTACGTTTGGGAAGCTTGCCAGGTGCCCTTGGCCTGGATTGGCCGCTGTCGTGGACAGGATGTTGGGCTCAATGGACCCTTGGTCTTTTCCCAGTTTGGCATTACTTATGTACTTATAAAATCTATAAAAGTCACTAAAAATTGCATGTGCCAAATTTGGGCACACAATATAATTGAATATCGAGCTAATTAGCGCTGATAATCGGCTTCTTAACTAGCAAATATTGGTGCTAATTGGATTTAATTAAAATGTATGTGTGTAAATTTAGGCACAGGATCAACGCGTAATTTTATTTGTGAATCCAAAAAGGGAGCACGGCCATAGGAGGGTCATGGGCGGATTGGGAGCGTTCCCACAATTTATGCATGTTGCTATGGAATAACGGGGATCTGCGCTTAATTTAGGCATGGGGATTTACTCCAAGGTTTCATTGGTGTAAATGGTCATGCCTAAATGCAGTCATGGTTCCCGGTACTAAGCACTGTTCTATAAAGAGCACCTAACTTTAAGCACTGCTTAGCAATAAACAGTATTTTCTCAGTGCCAGTTCTTTAGGGAGATATGATTGAGGTCTACAAAATCCTGAATGGTGTAGAACGAGTAGAAGTAAATCAATTTTTTACTCATTCCAAAAGTACAAAGAGTAGGGGGCACTCGAGGAAGTTACATGGAAATACTTTTAAAACAAATAGGAGGAAATATTTTTTCACTCAATGAATAGTTAAGCTCTGCAACTCTTTGCCGGAGGAGGTTTTAACAGCGGATAGCGTAACTGGGTTTTAAAAAGGTTTGGACAAATTCCTGGAGGAAAAGTCCATTTTCTGCTATTGAGACAGACATGGGGAAGCCACTGCTTGCCCTGGGATTGGTAGCATGGAATGTTGCTGCTATTTGGGTTTCTGAATGGAATCTTGCTACTCTTTGGGGTTCTACATGGAATGTTGCTACTATTTGGGCTTCTGTCAAACCTGGCTTGGCCACTGTTTGGAAAACAGGATACTGGGCTAGATGGACCACTGGTCTGACCCAGTATGGCTACTCTTATGTTCTATAGAATTTAGTCCTAAATAAATAAATAGAAAGAGATATAGGGGGTCTTTTAACAAGCCACGGTAGCGTTTTAAGCTCATGGTAGAAATCAGCTGGCAGTAAACTCTGAGACACCCATAGGAATATAATAGATGCTTTGGCGTTTACCGCTAGCTGATTTCTACCATGAGCTAAAAATGCTACCGCAGCTTAGAAAAGGACCCCCATATATAGTGTAAGAAACCACAATTGCTCAAACATCATAAAAAACAATTATGTATATACATATAAAACATAACAAGGACTTCATATTAAAACATTCTAGACACAGATGAAACATTCATATAATCTAAAAACAAAGCTTAAAAACACCATTTATACAAATAGTAAACATTAAACGTAACAAGGGTGCTTCCATTAAAACAATTGAGAAACATCACCAAAATGAAAAGTAAAGCTCAAATAGATGATTAAACATAGCAAGGACCATCGCACTAATAAAATCAAAAGTAAACCTCAAAATAATGGCATAAATATGCATTTGGACGTTTTTCTCACAAAAACGTCCAACTTGGTATTTTTGAAACCAATTTTTAGACGTTTCTCTATGAAGTCCGTCAGAAGTGTGTTCAAATCACAAGGGGGGCATGTCAGGGGCATATTAAGGGTGGAATCTAGGCGTTTCTACCACTTGGACTTCTTTCAACCATAATTGCAGATAAGTGCAATTTTGTATCTGGGATGAATCACAGAGAAAGACTTTATTGTAAGAAGTGATTTAGCAAGCCATAACAGTTCGTTACATGGCACAATATAGTATGAACTGTGCCTAATACCGTGAAGTTTGTGGAGGCTTCTTGGTTCTCTGATACTGACACTAGTTCAAGCAAGCGCGCTATAGTTAAGACACTGTAACAGAAGCAACAGTGCAACATAAGCAAAGATATGAAAAATTATAAAAAGAGACTAATATAGGCATTTATGGTTTATAGAGCACTCATTTAATATATTTTTGAGTGTTAGTTTGTTGCACTGTAGGTGGTTGGGGGCTGTCTATGATTATAATATCGTCACAGCTGCAGGGTCATCACACGCGTGGTTGTAGTTGCCTTTGTGACTGGATGAGACGTCCCCTTAACAAGTAATTAGCACTGCTTGCTGTTTATGTTTACACAAACTACAGATTGTGTTTGTCACAGATTATATAGGTGGAACATTGCCATACAGGTTATTTTTTGATTATCCTAGAAATAAGCAGTGGATTTTCCCCAAGTTCATCATAATAATGGCTTGTGGACTTTTATGTTAGGAAATTATCCAAACCTTTTTAAACCCTGCTAAGCTAACAGCTTTTACCACATTCTCTGGCAATGAATTCCAGTGTTTAATTACACATCGAGTGAAGAAATATTTTCTTATATTCTACTTTTTCACGGAGAGGGTGGTTGATGCCTGGAATGCCCTTTCGAGGGAGGTGGCAGAATTCAAAAAGGCGTGGGATGAACACAGAAGATCTCTAATTAGAAAATTAATGATATTTAAAAAAAAAACAAAATTTAAAGGGTTGCATATGAGTTTGCATGTCAAGTGGTGCTTAGGTGGCAACTCTGACTGTATCTACTAAGGCCGGTACTGGGCTGGCTTGTACGATCTGAGTTCCACATATAGCAATCTGGTTGTAGGATGGGCTGGAGAAAGCTTTGGCAAACTCCAGTAATTTGGAATTTGAGGACAGTGCTGGGCAAACTATTATGGTCTGTGTCCCACAAATGACAAGATGGATTTGGATAGGCTGGAGTGGGCTTTGATGGCAAATCCAGTAGTTGGAACATAAGGACAGATTCAGGACTTCTCCAGTCTATGTCCCAGAAACACCAAAGAAAAGACCATGACCAAGTATATAATAACATGTTCATTGGTCATTTAATCCTGAATTGATAATGAATATGACTGTTGGGCAGACTGGATGGACCATTCAGGTCTTTATCTGCTATCACTTACTATGTTCTTAATAGCTTCATTTTGTGCATCCAAGTATTTTTGGAAAGAGTAAACAAGCGATTCATGTAACCTTAATGAGACTAGGAATAAATCAATCTGTACTAGGGAGTTTATATTTTATTAAATTCTGTAAATATATGATGCCTAGTTTCTATTTATTTAGGGGCCCTTGTACTAAGCACTGTTGCAGGATGCATTGAGGCGTCCCACGGTAGTATGCTGATCGCCATGCATGCTTATGGGCAGAGAGTAAGCATGCGCTTCGCTAATAAGGCAGTGTGGGTACATTACAGCAGTAAAAAAAACCTCACGAAAACATGAGAATGATAACAAAAAAGTGAGGAGAAACCAAGGAGGATACCAAAAAAACTTTATTGGGTTCCTAAACAGACGACCCGTCGTTTTTCGGTCAAATGGACGCCATTTTTCTAAGAGAGGAGACCAAAGAAGTTAATGATTTAACAGTGTGTGTCAATTCTCATTGGTGTATAATATTACACTGCAACTTTTCAGATTGATCAAGACCCCTGAGGCAGGCCATTTGGCCGAAACACGGCCGTGTCGGGTCGTCTGTTTAGGAATCCAATAAAGTTTTTTTTGTATCCTCCTTGGTTTCTCCTCACTTTTTTGTTATCATTCAGTGTGGGTACTTTGCCATGCACTGCCTGATTAGCATGGGATTCGAGCGGGAGCCCTTACTGCCTAGTAAATAGGTGGCAGTAAGGGTTCCCACAGTAATGGCCATGCGCTAATTGGGGAACAATACAAATGCAGCCATTTTACCGACACACAAAAAGTGGCCTCAGCGCATGGGAAACCCATCCACTAAAAGTAGTGTGGGCCACTTTTTAGTTCAGTTTAGTAAAAGTGTCCCTTATATTTGTTTTTAACAGTATTTTCGGCCCCTGAGGCAGCCCATCCAATGGCGAAACGTGGCCAAGTCAGGCACAGGTTTACCCCTTTTGTTTAGTTGGTTGATTAATAAATTCTACTTTGGACTATTCCGGTCTTCATTCCTCTTCTCACCTGGCTTTCGCCCTGGGTTTTGTGGGCCAGCTTGCTTCTTGGGACCTTCTAGCACTTACGCCACCATAGAGCTGGTATATGTGTTAACACCTGCCAAAGATACACATGTAGGGTGAGGTTCTATATATGGCACCTGGAAAATCCATGCAGAAATCATTTTCACCTAAGCATATTCTATAAGGTTTAGGTATGGTATATAAAATATGCTTAGTTGATATCCCAGCGCCTAAAACTACGCACGTCCATTTACATCAATGAAAATATGGCGTAAATCCCTGCACGTAGATGTACGTGGACCGGGCCATATTCTATAACAGCACACCTAAATTTGGAAACACCCACGAAATGACCTTAGCCATGACCCTTTTGAATTTAGGCGCAGTTCATTACAGTATACATTTAGCAAGTTATAAATGTAAATTATATTTAGTTTTCATTATTGCTTGTTAAGTGCTGTTGATAATGCTTATTGGTTTGTTAAGCCAATTAAGTTACGCGCATTGTATGGAATATGCTTATATTTAGGTACAGAACACTAGGCACAAAATACACAATCCGGCAGGTAGCATATAGCATTCCATAAGTTATACATATAAGTGTGAGTCCCACTCATGCTCGGTCCATGTGTACACACCCTTGCAAAAGAACACAGCAAAATATAAATAAATAAAAGGAAATAAGGGTGGACCAATTTGATTCCAACACAAGAGTAAACAAAAAATTTCTTTATTTGCCAAAGCTTAAAGAAAGACTTGATGCAGATCTGCGATTTGGCGCTAAGACGCCTTCCTCAGGAGTCAACAATATCGGTAGGTATAATGGCTCAAGCGAACATTGATCTCAATTTCGTATAGAAACGTTTGTGTCTAGTAGATAGTGCAACGATCACTTAAGTATATAAAATGAACCAACTACTTCGCAAAAAAGCAGCTTTGTTTTATTTAATGATGTGAGCATTGCAGTATCTACCAGAGACGTTGGACTTTTCTAGATGAAATTGAGATCAATGTCATCTGTGTTCATTTGCATTAGGGGAAGATCTTCTTTTTTTGTGTATACAGACCCTTGCAAATATACTCTATGGAAGTTAAGAACACATTTACAGAACTAGTGGAAGTTTGGCAGTTACCACCATATGTTCACGGTATAAATGTAAATGTCATTATTCTAAATATTGGAGGCAAACAAAGCAGATGTGTGTGGTTACACGCTGTCATTTTCTGGAGTGTGATTCTACCTCTAACAAAAGCCATTATGCTGGTTTTTTGCCTGCTATTGTGCCCTAGCCCTTTGGCCATTTACTACATATGGTGGCATCTAGGGCATACACTATTCAACAATTTCTGTTGATGAAGACCTTATTTTAGAGCCCCTGATGCAGCCCCTTTGGGCGAAACACTGTCTGTGTCAGGCATTTTTATTTATTTTTTTGTTTTGTTACATTTGTACCTCGCGCTTTCCCACTCATGGCAGGCTCAATGCGGCTTACATGGGGCAATGGAGGGTTAAGTGACTTGCCCAGAGTCACAAGGAGCTGCCTGTGCCTGAGGTGGGAATCAAACTCAGTTCCTCAGTTCCCCAGGACCAAAGTCCACCACCCTAACCACTAGGCCACTCCTCCACTGTTGCAACTATTTGAGATTCTACATGGAATGTTGCTATTCCACTAGCAACATTCCATGTAGAAGTCGGCCCTTGCAGATCACCAATGTGGTGACCGCGCAGGCTTCTGCTTCTGTGAGTCTGACGTCCTGCACGTACATGCAGGACGTCAGACTCACAGAAACAGAAGCCTGTGCAGCCTTCTACATGGAATGTTGCTAGTGGAATAGCAACATTCCATGTAGAATCTCCAATAGTAGCAACATTCCATGTTGAATCTCCAATAGTATCTATTTTATTTTTGTTACATTTGTACCCTGCGCTTTTCCACTCATGGCAGGTTCAATGCGGCTTACACAGGGCAGTGGAGGGTTAAGTGACTTGCCCAGAGTCACAAGGAGCTGCCTGTGGGAATTGAACTCAGTTCCTCAGTTCCCTAGGACCAAAGTCCACCACTCTAACCATTAGGCCACTCCTCCACTCCATTGGGCCGTTTACCCTTCAATAAATAGTGGCCAGGCAAATTCCCAAAGAACAATCGTGTTTCCTGATCTCCTAATATGGGAAATGCAAAACTAAATGAACGCCACTCATTTCCCTGCCAAACACAGTCCCAAATATGGTCTTACCTCCACCTCTACCCCCACCCTTTGCTAAACATGCTCCCAGATATGATCTTGCCTTCCATTTGAGCCCTCCCAATCCCACCCCCTGCCATACACAGTCCCAAATATGGTCTTGCCCTCTACAGATAGTGTTCCTAACCAGTAGCTGATACAACTTTCCTATAACATTCTCAGCTACAGTCATTACCTAAGCAGAGAGAAAGTGAACCTCTACAAAGAAATAGATATGTCTACAAGCATTTTATTACATAAAGGGTTGATGCTGGATCTAGTGCTCACTAATGGAGGTAGTGTTTCTGATATCCGGGTGGGTGCCCACCTATGTGATAGTGATCATCACACCGTATGGTTTGATATAAGGGCAAAGGCGGAGTGCGGACGCACAAAACTCAAAGTGCTGGATTTCAGATATAGTGATTTTGATAAAATGGGGGAATACCTGAAGAAGGAGCTGTTGGCGTGGGAAGGCATAGGAGAAGTGGAAAAACAGTGGTCCAAGCTAAAGGCTGCTATAAATATGGCGACTGATCTTTTTGTGAGGAAAGTAAACAAAAACAAGAGAAGCAGGAAGCCTATATGGCTCTCCAAACAAGTAGCTGAAAAAATAAGAGCAAAAGAGGCTTTGTTCAAAAAATACAAAAGAACGCAACGAGAGGATCACAGAAAAGTCTATTGGATTAAACTGAAAGGAGCAAAGAGGGGAATATGCCTAGCGAAAGCGCGAGCGGAAGAAAAAAATGGCTAAAGATGAGGAGAGAGATGACAAGACTTTTTTCAGATATATTGGAGAAAGGAGAAGAGATAGGAATGGAATTGCGAGACTGAAAGATAATGAGAATGGCTATGTGGAGAGTGATGAAGATGAAGCGAACGTGCTAAACAATTATTTCTCTTCTGTGTTCACGGAGGAAAATCCTGGAGAAGGACCACGGTTGGCTGCCGAGGGAACGTCTGGGAATGGAGTGGATACTGCGCTGTTTATGGAGGAAAGTGTTTATAAACAGCTGGAGAATCTGAAGGTGAACAAAGCTATGGGGCCGGATGGGATACATCCCAGGATACTGAAGGAGCTCAGAGCAGCCCTGACGGGATCTCTTAAAGATTTATTTAATAGATCTTTAGAGACGGGAGAGGTTCCGCGAGATTGGAGACGAGCGGATGTGGTCCCTCTTCACAAAAATGGGAGCTGGGCAGACTTCTACAGTCTACGCCCTGATCGTGACTGAATAGATAGGGATGGGCTGGAGTATAAATTTTAAGGGACTTCGATGTTAGCTTCAGAACTTAGTACAAGAACAGTACTGGGCAGACTTGTACGGTCTGTGCCCTGAGAAAAGCAAGGACAAATCAAACTCGGGTATACATATAAAGTATCACATAACCTTGTAAAATGAGTTTATCTTGTTGGGCAGACTGGATGGACCGTTCAGGTCTTTATCTGCCATCATTTACTGTGTTACTGTATGTTACTATGTTACTCTTTGGGGTTCTATATGTAATGCTGCTACTAACTGGGATTCCGGAATCTTGAAACTCTTTAGGATTCCAGAATCTTCAGAACTTAGTACAAGAACAGTGCTAGGCAGACTTCTACGGTCTGTGCCCTGAGAATGGCAAGGACAAATCAAACTCGGGTATACATATAAAGTATCACATACCATGTAAAATGAGTTTATCTTGTTGGACAGACTAGATGGACCGTAAAGGTCGTTATCTGCCGTCATTTACTATGTTACTCTTTAGGGTTCTATATGGAATGCTGCTGTTAACTGGGATTCCGGAATCTTGAAACTCTTTAGGATTCCAGAATCTTCAGAACTTAGTACAAGAACAGTGCTAGGCAGACTTCTAAGGTCTGTGCCCTGAGAATGGCAAGGACAAATCAAACTCGGGTATACATATAAAGTATCACATACCTTGTAAAATGAGTTTATCTTGTTGGGCAGACTGGTTGGACCGTACTGGTCTTTATCTGCCGTCATTACTATGTTACTGTATTATGATGATGATATGTGTTCAAAGGAAGGTAGATATTAGCTTGAATCACTGGATTGAATTCATCCTTTTCACCTCTCCCAGATACTCAGTGATGCATTTCCTGTGTGCAGTCTTTTTTATAACAGTTTCTGGTTTGAAGTATTTTTCACTATAAAGGGGAAAGGGAATAGGACTTATATACTGCCTTTCTGTGGTTTTTCCAACTACATTCATAGCGGTTTACATATTATATACAGGTACTTATTTGTACCTGGGACAATGGAGGGTTGGAGGGTTAAGTGACTTGCCCAGAGTCACAAGGAGCTGCAGCGGGAATCGAACCCAGTTCCCCAGGATCAAAGTCCACTGCACTAACCACTAGGCTACATAAAGGCTATCATTGTCCTTTGTTCCTTGGTTTCTCTTTTGGATAATCTTATTATTTAAGAAAGTTTATCTCCGCTCCACCCTAACCTTCTGTACCCCATCCTTTCTCCTCTTAAGTCGATTATTTGATGGTTTCTTCGCTGCAGGCCTTTGACTCTCCACATTAGAGATGTGTTCTTAAAATTTGAATTCTTCACCTGAATGGCTTTTCTTGAAAGAGTGCATTATCTCAACTTACGGTTTTACTACATTTCCTTTACACAAATACTCTGTTGTATTTGTTTTCTGATCTGATGGTTCTTCTCTGTCCTGTTTCTTCCTGCTCATCTGGAACTGTAAGATTTCATTTGGGCTACCTAGGGATTTATTACCCAATTTTATATTTTCTCTACCTCGTCCATACTTTTTAGATGGTCTGCAGTAATGATATTCTGGGCCAGAGGACATGTAGCCTGGCTCCCTCCAGAACCTGACAGCCATGGGTCTGTAACTGGCTATTGAAATGTCACACCATGCAATAGCCACAACCCATCCCCTGGAGCTGTGAGCACTGTCTTTCTAACGTCATCCCCATTCTGGCTGACCCTGGAAGTGATTGTCCCAATGCAGGAACCTTCTACATGATGTACGTGGCATGTACCATCTGAATCACTAGGTTGGCCCCATTTTCTGTCATATTAATATCATTTCATACACTACTCAGAGCAAGCAATTGGTCAAAGGGTCATGGGTAAGTGGGCTGAATAGGTCACAAAAAAATGAATGGGTTATGGGTCAGTGTATTCATAACATGAGCCATTTTTCAAAGTAGGAGCTCATTTTCAAATATTACTTCTCAGTTATCTATTACGATGGTCATTTTGAGGATGAATGTGTGGGAATGGTATTCCTACAGTTAGAAAGGTGGCAGAATGCGTGTTCTCCTTGTTAAAGGTCTAAGACTCTAATTAGAGGCATATTTTCAAAGCACTTAGACTTACATAGTTAAATAGTAACCTATGGAACTTTGTAAGCCTAAGTGCTTTGAAAATGAGCCCATAAGTAATGCAGTTGCTGAATTAATTGCCATTGATTATATTCAATACAATGTGGGTGGGTCATGGATAATGGGTCATATGATCTGTGGGTCATAGGTCACCAGTTACATGAACCAAATGGGTCATGGGTCATCTTGCATAACCCATTGCTTGCTCTTTCACTCCTGTTTCAGTGTCAATGACCATCGTCTTTGCTATGCTTCTCTTTGTTTCCTTAAGTATTTCTTCATCTTGTTCTCCAAAATAATGACATCAATCATAACGAGTACTATTAAAGCAAATGAATACAAAGAGAACAGTTTTTAGTTATCAATCCTTTGTTTGATCCAATTATTGGTAGCGTGATTGTCCAAAAAAATATTAAGGTGGCATGCAATAATATAAATATATAATCAATACAAAGCAACAGCAACCTAAATACCAATCAGACTAAAAATATCTTCTTTTTTTTTTAATCTTTACCACTCCACCCTACAATTTCTCTGAGATCTCTCTCCTCATAGACTTGCGTTGGTATTTCTTGGTCATCATTCTTTCTGGTTTGAATTGCTTTGACGAATGTATTTTTATATTGTTTCTCTCAGCTTCAGGGCTTGACTGAACCATGTCTGGTCAGCCAGAGAGGAGATACAGCAAGTCCAGATGCCACACGCAAGATGCCAATCCCATTCCCAGGGAAGATCAAATGAATTTATGGGACTCTACCAGGCAAACCAAATGCCTTGGCCACCAGGAAAGGTTTTCCATGCACCCAAACCAAACTGAGAACTGGAAGAAAGGAGGCCGTTTGATCTCCATCATAGTGGCCAGTAATATCCTTTTACTTGGCTGCACATTGATCAGCAGTGCATCCTTTCAGGGCATCAACATTCATAATACTGATGTGCTCATATTTCTCTCTGTCCTTATGTTGTTGTCAATGCTGTGGATGATCTTTCAAATGTATTTCACCTCCAGATATGCAAATGCTGTCCTATATAAGGATTCCCATGCAGGACCCATATGGATGAAAGGTACAGAATTCTCTTCTTGTATATAATTTGTTAGGAGAGAGATGACTAGGGCAGCTCAGAGGATGCACAGTCAGTAAGCTTGTTTTACATATGAAAAAGAGGTTCTCTAAAATTGCATGGGGGGAGGGGGGAGTGCACCTACTTTCACACTTTTTGTGGAGCAGGTGGAAATTTGTGTCAGTATTTGTGTGTTAATGGGGCTGCTTCTAGGTTCCTATTCCATAAAGCCAGATAGGTGCCTATCAGGCTTATTTTCGAAAGTGATCGCCGGCCATTTTCCGACATAAATCGGGAGATGGCCGGCAATCTCTCAAAAGCGGTGAAATCGGTATAATCGAAAGCGGCTTTTCTTTTTTTTTTTTTTTTTTATAATTTTCTTTATTAATTTAACAAATTATAACATTCATTTCAGAATGATTTTACACAAAACATTCACTATTATTATTTGAAAAAAAAAAAAAGAACAAATCTCCACAAAATCAATTCTTTCTATCGACCACATAATTCAGATGAACAATCCAAGATTTAAGGAAAATAAAAAAAAGAGAAAAACGAAACAAATATTCCATCATTAAATCAAGACTTGTATCATGCCCGGAGGGTTAACTCAAAGCTGCTATACAGTGTTACATTATGGTCTTAAACTCGCACATTAATATCCTCTCTGCTTACTAGGAAATTTTCCAGTTGTTTGGGATCAAAAAACTGATATTGTTTTGTCTGAAATATTATTCTACAAATACAGGGAAACTTCAAAAGAAAATTAGCCCCCAGAGCAATAACTCTGGGTCGCAAAGAAAGAAACATTTTACGTCTCTGTTGTGTTTCCCTTGATAAGTCTGGAAACACTCTTATTTTTGAACCCATAAACAAAGAATCTAAATGACTGAAAGATAATTTTAGCACAGCATTCCTATCCATCTCCAGTGCAAACGTAACTAATAAAGTAGTTCTTTGTGTAATCACTTCTAGTGATGATTCTAGGAAGCCTGTTAAATTCATTGCACCCTGAGAGTTCAAATTATCTGGTATTTTACCAGTAACTTGTAGGTAAAAAGCACGTGTAATTGGCGGCAATGAATTATCAGGCATTCCCAGTATATCAACTAGATATTTCTTTACCATTTGAACTGGTGAAATCAATGGTGATCTAGGAAAGTTTATAAACCATAAATTAAGTCTTTTGGTTTGATTTTCCAGAAACTCCATGTGCCTCAAAGCAAAGTTCTTTTCTTTAATCAAAGTTTGCTCCACCAGCTCCATTTTCCCCAATTTTTCAGAGAGAACTTTCATCTCAGCAGCTTGGGTTTCATTAACTTGTATCTGTGCTAATGCCGACTCTGCCAAAGTTTTAATTGTCTCAGAAATTTTTGATATTAAGGTTTGTAATGCAGAGAAGTTTGTGGAGTTCAAGTCCCAAAGTGACTCTAATGTCACTACAGCCGGTTTTTCAAATTTCCCTTTTATAATACCAGGAAGAGGTGCTTTTGAAGCTTGTTCCAAAATACTCACTATTCCAGACTTCGCTGTGTGAGCCGATGTCATCTCTTGTTCGATCAAACTTCCAGCGTTTGTCCAGTTGCCAGCAAATTCCCTCCCTGTGCACTCCATTGTCCACATGGGGTTGAAGTCACAGGACTTGCCTGGAAACTCTCTCTTCCTGGTTGAGGGGGCGCTGCACATATCACAGGGCTTAAGGAAGCCCCGTTTACACTGTCGGCCAACATTGATGTGTTGGCTCGAGCAGCAAGAGCTGTGTCCTTCTCCAAGCCGGGAACTGTTGCAAACCGCTCCAGTGTTGTCTGCTGAAGCTGCGGTGTCCCGCCAGGGACCGAGGGAAGTTCCCTGATTTTACCCCTTCTCTTTCCCATCACAGGAACGGGTAAGACGCTTTCCGCGAAGACCGCTGTAGCACTGTAAGCAGACACACCTGCCGACACAGATCACACCGTCGCCATCTTGAATCGAAAGCGGCTTTTCTGACAGCATCGCCACTTTTCCGTCGCCTCGCCAGTGAAAGTTCAAGGGGGCGTGTCGGCGGCATAGCGAAGGCGGGACATGGGCAGGCATGGGCGTGGCTACCAGATGGCCAGCTTTCGCGGATAATGGGAAAAAAAGCGGCATTAAGCAGGATTTCACCGGGTTTACTTGGTCCTTTTATTTTCACGACCCAGCCTCATAAAGGTGCCCCAACTGACCAGATGACCACCGGAAGGAATGGGGGATGACCTCCCCGTAGTCCCCCAGTGGTCACCAACCCCCTCCCACACTAAAAAAATACAAATCAAAACCTTTTTTACCAGCCTGTATGCCAGCCTCAAATGTCATACCCAGCTCCCTGACAGCAGTATGCAAGTCCCTGGAGCAGTTTTTAATGGGTGCAGTGCACTTCAGGCAGGCAGACCCACGTCCATCCCCCCCCTACCTGTTACACTTGTGGTGGTAAATGTTAAGCCCTCCAAACCCCTCCCCAAAACCCACTGTACCCACATGTAGGTGCTCCCCTTCACCCATAAGGGCTATGGTAATGGTGTAGAGTTGTGGGGAGTGGGTTTGGGGGGATTTGGGGGGCTCAGCACCCAAGGTAAGGGAGCTATGCACCTGGGAGCTTTTTTTGTATTTTTTAAACATTTTTAGAAGTGCCCCCTAGGGTGCCCGGTTGGTGTCCTGGCATGTCAGGGGGACCAGTGCACTACAAATGCTGGCTCCTCCCATGACCAAATGCCTTGGATTTCGCTGGGTTTGAGATGGCCGGCATTTTTTTTCCATTATCGCTGAAAAACAAACCCGGCGAACTCTGGCATTTGGCCAGGCTAAACCGTATTATCGGAAAAAAAGATGGCCGGCCATCTTTTTCGATAATACGGTTCCGGCCAGCTGTTGCGCCGCCGCCAAAATAGATCGCCAGCGACGTTCGATTATGCCCCTCCACGTTCCCTTTATAAAATATATTTCTCTCGTCTGAAAGGATGTGAAGGCTTGAATATCACAAAAACCTCTACAGCACTCCAGCCCTATAATAATTTCAAAATTAAAACTGTACCATTCAAACTAAATCTTATAACTTCAAAAAAAATGTAATCCTTTTTTAGTGTAATAGGACCATCATATTAAGGGCAGTATAATAATGCTTAGGGGGGTCCTTTTACTAAGGCATGTTAACATATTTAGTGCACGCTAACAGTTACTGCATGCTAAATGCCAAGCAGCCCTTTATATTTCAGTTGGTGTCTTAGCATTTAGTACATGTTAATGATTAGTGTGCAATAAATCCGTTAGTGCACCTTAGTAAAAGGAGCCCCTAATAAGCACAGCAACTTCTCTTGGTGCTGAACACAGCCATTTACTGCTTTAATTTTAATTTATGTTTCTATGAATGCATATTTAAAACAGTCTTTAATCATTTATCTCTCCCTACATTCCTCCCCGTGAACTCCGCTTACTGGACAAATCTCTCTTGTCGTCCCCCTTCTCCTCCACTGCTAACTCCAGGCTTCGCTCCTTTTCTCTCGTGGCACCTTATGCCTGGAATAGACTTCCTGGATCTATACGTCTAGCTCCATCTCTACCTGTTTTCAAATCTATGCTGAAAACCCACCTTTTCACTGCTGCTTTTAGTCCTAGCCACAATTGCCCTCCCCTTGTCCCTTCCTTCCTTCTCACCCGTTACTTCCCTCACCCGTAACTATCTTGCCTGTCTGTATTATTTAGATTGTAAGCTCTTTTGAGCAGGGACTGTCTCTTTGTATCAGGTGTTCAGCGCTGCGTGCGTCTGGTAGCGCTGTACAAATGCTAATAATAATAATAAGTTATCCTCCATTAGTTTGTGCAATAAATCATTAAAAAAAAACTATATATCATCCTGTTATAAAATGACCCCTCCCCCAACCCCTCAGCAAGAGCAATTTTCAAATTGCCTACATTGTTGAAAGTGCCCCCGAGCAGTTTTTAGCCTCGTTCTTTGCACTAGTTTTCCCAGTGAAATGCCCTCATCTTTTCCTTTTGAAAACTGGGGGAAATCAGCTACAGTGATTTGCACCTGTTTTCTCTGTGGTAGTTAAGTTTGGGGCACTTTTCCCACCAAGGTTTTAAAAATAAAAACAACAACTATGAGCTAGATTATTAAGGGGTAATACTACATTGGTGAGTGCTAACATGTATCAACACATTTTTATCTATCACAGGGTTCAATTTATGCAACAGGATCTAATCAGTAATAATGCAATACAACCTAGCTCTACATCCACCATGTTATCCCCCAGCCTAATTCTGCCCCCCAAAATGCCTCCACTGCCATGTGTCTACAGGCACACGTGCCTTGGAACGAAGCATTTATATTTTTTCTGTATACAGAGTGACTGATTTTCAGGGTAAATTCTTTTTAATTATGGAAATCACTTTTAAACTATCTTCTCAAAGAATGATGTTACAACAAGCTCAACCTGTGTGACAGGTTTGTACATAAATTACACCTATTATATTATTACATTTAATATTCTTAGTATATCACATATGCTTTCTGTTTGGAAATTACCTACAGAGGGTACACACACACTGCACCCACTCTTTTTTTTTTGTTTGTTACATTTGTACCCCGCGCTTTCCCACTCATGGCAGGCTCAATGCGGCTTACATGGGGCAATGGAGGGTTAAGTGACTTGCCCAGAGTCACAAGGAGCTGCCTGTGCCTGAAGTGGGAATCAAACAAAGTTCCTCAGGACCAGAGTCCACCACCCTAACCACTAGGCCACTCCTCCACTGTTGCTACTATTTGAGATTCTACATGGAATGTTGCTATTCCAACATTCCATGTAGAATTCGGCCCTTGCAGATCACCAATGTGGCCGCGCAGGCTTCTACATGGAGTGTTGCTAGTGGAATAGCAACATTCCATGTAGAATCTCCAATAGTATCTATTTTATTTTTGTTACATTTGTACCCTGCGCTTTCCCACTCATGGCAGGCTCAATGCGGCTTACATGGGGCAATGGAGGGTTAAGTGACTTGCCCAGAGTCACAAGGAGCTGCCTGTGCCGGGAATCGAACTCAGTTCCTCAGTTTCCCAGGACCAAAGTCCACCACCCTAACCACTAGGCCACTCCTCCACTCTTGTCTTCACATATGAGTGTGTTTATAAATACTCACATAAGTCCAAAGCCCACCCCAGTCTCCCCTCCCAGGAAAGCCTTTGCCAGATCAGATAAGCACATACAGGGGCAATTCTATAACAGGGGTGCACGTGTTAGGAGCCTATCCTGCTTGTTTTTGAAGGAGAAGGGCGGCCATCTTCCGACACAAATCGGGAGATGGCCGGCCTTCTCCTAAAGCCAGCCAAATCAGTATAATCAAAAGCCGATTTTGGCCAGCTTCAACTGCTTTCCGTCGCAGGGCCGGCCAAAGTTCAAGGGGGGCGGGTCGGCAGTGTACCGAAGGCGGGACGGGGGCGTGGTTAAGAGATGGCCGGCTTCGGCCGATAATGGAATAAAGAAGGCCGGCCCTGACGAGCATTTGGCCGACTTTACTTGGTCCCTTTTTGTTCACGACCAAGCCTTGAAAAGGTGCCCGAACTGACCAGATGACCACCGGAGGGAATCGGGGATCACCTCCCCTTACTCCCCCAGTGGTCACCAACACCCTCCCACCCAAAAAAAGAATTAAAAAACATTTTTTGGCCAGCCTCTATGCCTGCCTCAAATGTCATACCCAGCTCCATCACAGCACTATGCAGGTCCCTGGAGCAGTTTTTGGTGGGTACTGCAGTGCACTTCAGGCAGGTGGACCCAGGTCCATCCTCCTCCCCACCTGTTACACTTGTGGTAGTAAATGGGAGCCCTCCAAAACCCATCCGAAACCCACTGTACCCACATCTAGGTGCTCCCGTTACCCTTTAAAGGCTATGGTAGTGTTGTACAGTTGTGGGTAGTGGGTTTTGGGGGGGGGTTGGGGGGCTCAGCACACAAGGTAAGGGAGCTGTGCCCCTGGGATCAATTTGTGAAGTCCACTGCAGTGCCCCCTAGGGTGCCCGGTTGATGTCCTGGCATGTGAGGGGGACCAGTGCACTACAAATGCTGGCTCCTCCCATGACCAAATGGCTTGGATTTGGCCAGGTTTGAGATGGCTGCCATTAGTTTCCATTATCGGCGAAAACCAATGGCGGCTATCTCTAACGCCGGTGATGTCTAAGGGCGGCCCAAATGTTGAGATTTAGCTGGCTCCGACCGTATTATTGAAATGAAAGATGGCCGGAGCATCTTGTTTGATAATACATTCGGGTACACTTTACGGGGCCGTCATTAGAAATGGCCGCCCTACAGATAGCCGCCCCATTCGATTATGGCCCTCCACACTATAAAGGAAAGTAGGCACCAGGGGCATAGCTAGAACTTAATTTTGGAGGGGACCAAGCATTTTCTTCCCCCCCCCCCCCCCCCCCTGCTGCCGCTGCTGCTGCATCACACCTTTGCTGGTGGGAATGCTCATGCCTGCCAGCTGAAGAGATTTGCCGATGGAGCCCCCACCCATGCTGCCTGAGAAGCCAACAGGTGCTCTAGCCTCTGATGTCGACACTTCCGTGCATGCTCAGTTTAGTGCATGAACTGAGCATGTGCAGAAGTGCCATTATCTGTGGCTGGAGCATCCCACCAACTTTCTGCTGCTCTGGCAGCATGGACAGGGGCTCCAGTGGTGAATCTCTTCACCTGGTGGGGCTTGAGCATCCCCGCCAGCCATGTATCTGGTGCCACAAGTTTGAAAGGTGCCCGAGCCCAAAGTGGGGGGGTCCAGGCCTCTGAGCCCCCCTCCCCCTGGCTACACCACTGGTAGGCACCTAAGTAGCTGGGCATTTACAAGCCTAAGGGCCAAAGGAATACATGTAGCTTGCAGTATTCTGTAAGTTGTATGGCTAAGGAGGAGCCCCGTCTATGTCTTGTCCATTCTCTGGTCCTGTGTACACTCCTCCTTCCGCTTACGCATTAAGCAAGCTGCATGCATTGCTACAGAATAGAATGTACATTCTAGCATTTGCGTACATAACAGCATTCATGCATGTGTAAATGCTAGTATTTTGAATATTTATGCACAAACATGCTCATAAATCTAGGTGATAAAATTAACCTGATAATGGCATCAATTTTAGAAAAGGACGTTTCTGTGCTTGAAACATTGCTTTAGTTACGATAATGCCTATTACAATTGCCCCTACAGCGTCTATATTTTTATTCATGGGATTCTGTTGGAGGTTTTGATATTTGGAAGCAAGAATATTTTTGAGTCTTGTCCCCTCTCCCCTCTTTATTCCTGGCCCTCTATTTAATGCAAAGAATAGCTTCCGGGCCCCTTTCTGCATTAGCTGCTCTGTGCCTTCTCTTAATTAGATGATGCAGCGTAGAGTTCCTAAAACAAGTTAGGAGGTAATTTTGAATACCACCTTTGTAGCAAATTTTCAGAGAAAAGCAATGCTTATCTACAAAGTGTGCAGCTACAAAGTAAACCTGTATCTCCTAAACTTCCCTAAAATGCTGTAATGTTGCCACAAGATACTGTCAACAAATATCTTATGGAGGTGTCAATGTGTCAGCTTTATATTTTAAATACTAATAGACACGGGGGGGGGGGGGAGAGGATAGAAGAGAATCTCCCCCTTCCCATTCGCGGCCACCCAGATCCTCCCCTTGGTCCCCCCTTACCTCCCTTACCTTTAGGTCTGGGGCTGCCTCTGCAGCCATAGCAAAACTTGAGTGTAGGCCTCATGATCTGACAGAGCCTGTGATGCCCACCTCCCACTGCATGGGTTTCTCATTACCATGGAAATCTATGTGAGGGGTGGGGTGGGGTGCCACAGCATCTATCAGAGGATAAAAGCAGGCAGGACCAGCACTCAAGTTTTGCTTTAAGCTCACTGCTACTGATGCTATGGCTGTTGTGGGAAGGTCAAAGACCAGATGGAGACACAGTAACAACACTTTGGCACCCATCAAAATTCAGCACCAGAAGCAATTGCCTAGGCCTAAATCCAGGCCTGGATGATGTGGAAAATTATACTTCTTCCTTTCCACCTCAAAATAAAACCTACTTTTTGCCTGTTGGAAGGAAGAGGAAGCCAGGGTGAGAGTTTGGGAGTAGCCCAAATGATGACAGATATACTTGATATAACTCCTTTCCTGGAAAAATCAACATATGACTTGTTAAATGCTGCTACCAAGGATATGATTATCCTCCTTCATTTCAATGCTGAGAAGAAGTGCTGTCACTACAACTGATCAACATATTGTCTGCACCTGACATTGACGTCATAACAGTAAGAGCAGATGTAGTGTGAATTTTTCATAGTATTTAACAGTGCCCTGAGGTGATTGTATATTTTGTTCACCTCACATACCCATAGTGGGATTGTTGTTAGCAGTCCACCAAATAATTTTCATATGAGCCCACCAAATGATCCTGTACTCTTTCACCATATCCATGTGAGCTGTCGCCAATAATAAAACTTCGTTTTCGAAGACATCTTTGGCTGCATTCTGGTTCCTGTGGTCATCTCCACTGTCTTGTGTTGTGCTTCCAGGTGTCCCTCTTCTTTGTTTTCTTTTGTCCAGCTCTGTTTCCGTAATGCTTAAGCTTAATTTATGGGTCAGAGAATCTGAATCTTGATAGAGTAAGACAGGAGCAACTGCGGCAGCTCCAGAATTTTATGAATAGAAAGCCTATGGGAGGGGGAGAGGTTACACTGAATTTCAGGGCAGGCAAGCAATTCAATTCAAATTAGGTCTTATCAGCGCGGTTTACTTCAACTAAGTTACATAACCTGGGAACATCATATGGTTGCCTGACATTGAGCAATGCAGAAGATCAGGTCTGTGAAATAGCCTAGGAGCATCGTATGATTACCTAACATTGAGCAATGTATCATGATCAAATCTGAGACAGCACGTGGGAATAGGAAGTATGAGTCGGCAGTCTGTGGGTCGTACAGTATTGGAGAATCACATGGTAGTCTTTGGGAATAAGAAGGCTTTTAATTTCTTCCTTAAGCTAAGGTAATTGTTGTCAGACTTAATAGCAGTGGGAAGAGAGTTCCATAGCAAGATCCCCACTACTGGTAAGAGTTAAAAATTCTCTGAAATCCGATACCCTTAAATGGCAGAAAGGAGAGGGACATTTGTTCTTTAAAGTTGATTGGAGCGGGCCAGGCATATTGAGGATATGTTGATCAGCAGGCTGGAGGTACTACCATATAGAATGTGATAGATTGTGCAAGTGACTTTAAATGTAATTCTTTGAGTTATGGGAAGCCAATGTAAGTTAGCCAGGAAAGGTGATACATTGTAGTATCTATTTAATTTGCAAATCAGTCTTCTTGTAGTATTCTGTATTATTTGCAGTTTCATAAGGTATTGAGTCTTAATGCCAAAAAATAGGATGTTGAAGTAGTCAATATGTCACAAGATCAGCATTTGAATCAGTAATATGAACGCTTTCTGGTCGGAAAATGATCAAACTAGACGAAGCTGCCTCATTTTGAATATAGTTTTTGTCCAAATTTGGCTGATGTGGGAGGCACATGTTGTGTTTGGTCGTGAGCCCTTGGACCTAGGCCGAGGCCTAGGGCAGACTGAGCCCACACTAGCACAGAGACTAAAAGGCTACAAAGCTCAGCACGCTCAGGAAGACCAGAGAGCATGACCAGGGAGGAAAGATAGAATACTCATATGGGCCACAAGGCCAAACTGGAACCCACACGTAACAGAGTCCAAGCACACAGGCCACAAGGCCGAACAGGAACCCAAACACACAGGAAGAAAGGAAAAAGAAACAGAACAAGGTCCTCTAAGAAAATAGTAACCAGGCAGCACACGCTGCGCAAAATACAGCCACAAACAAAAGGTCAAAAGACCATGCATGCAGGCACAAACAATAACTAGAGGGTTAAAGGCAATCCCATGCAAAGATATAGCACACACTGTGCCTAAAAGTACAGTCAGACAAAAGAGCAACTCACACAGGCTCAAATAGCAAAAACAGCAAGTAAAGGATTAAAGGGAAACCCCACAGAGAGGCAGCTCAGGGCTGTGCTAGAAACTATTGTTAAATGGAAGAGCAACCCAAACAGATTCAGCAAGTAAAGGGTTAAAGGGAAACCACACAGAAAGGCAGCTCAGGGCTGTGCTAGAAACCACAGCTAAACAGTTAGGTAGAGGTGTGGGTTGAGATCATGTGATATAAATGTGTCCCAAGTCATAGTATTATGGTCATACCTGAGATCTCTCGATGGTGCGGCGCCTCCTTGGGTAGGATTAGAGGGTAGATGAGGTCTGGTCATATCTTACTTGCGAGTCTGGGTGAGGGCCGACACTCAGAAGCCTGTCGCTGCCCCAGTTGCTGCACAAAGGCACACACTAAGGTGGACACCTTTGGCTTGCGCCTTAGACGTGCTGAATGGCGTTGTGCCATTAGATGCTGTGGTGATGATCCTGCGATGTCCGTTGTCAGCTGTATGGGTGGAGTTTCCTCACCCGGATGCTTTCGGCATGTGGGGAGCCGGATGGAATGGCGGGCTGTTGAGAAAGATCCCATGTTGAGGAGCTGTATGGAATTTTAGCACTGGCTGTATAGAAGTTTCTTGCTTTAGTCCATGCAATCTCACTTAGACCAGGTAACTATTTTACAATAAACCAGCACAAGGCACCCACAGATCGTTGTCCACATCCCATTCATCTTGAAAATATCAGACTAGCTCGTACTACCTAATTCCTCTGCCCAACAAATTCTTGCTTCCTCAGACCTTCCTGTGCATCGCTTACATCATAATCTCTTTGAGGTGCATCTTATGGCTGGGTTTATAGAATACTATTTATTCTAAAACTCTTAGAAATGGGTGTATTTGCTTAGAGTGTAGATAGGGCAGAAATGGGGTGGAATGTTTGGGCCTTCACACAACAGAACCAAGACCTTGAACTGTCTGTTCCCGGAATCCTCTTCTCCCTTAACAGCTTTCTGGGCTGCAGTTCTGCCTTCCCTCTCCATTAACCCTAAATAGCAGTGTGATCTTAGAAGGTCCAGTGAACCTTTGAAAATGCCCAGTTCTTAAAGCCTAACAAAATGACTAAGTAACCCCCCACCCCCAAGAGTCACCTCAGAGAGAGAAAGAAAAGTATTTCTTGAAATATGCCTTCTTTTACAATTCCCCTACAAGGGGATGGATTTGAAATACCTCCTGTCTGTGGTTACAATCAAAACAGAGAGTGGGGTTAAATGGGCAGTATTCACAATGGAGAAGGGTAGTTAGTGGGGTTCCTCAGGGGTCCGTGCTAGGACCGCTGCTTTTTAATATATTTATAAATGATTTAGAGATGGGAGTAACTAGCGAGGTAATTAAATTTGCTGATGACACAAAGTTATTCAAAGTTGTTAAATCGCGACAGGATTGTGAAAAATTACAAGAGGACCTTACGAGACTGGGAGACTGGGTGGCTAAATGGCAGATGACGTTTAATGTGAGCAAGTGCAAGGTGATGCATGTGGGAAAAAAGAACCCGAATTATAGCTACGTCATGCAAGGTTCCACGTTAGGAGTTACGGACCAAGAAAGGGATCTGGGTGTCGTCGTCGATAATACACTGAAACCTTCTGCTCAGTGTGCTGCTGCGGCTAGGAAAGCGAATAGAATGTTGGGTATTATTAGGAAAGGTATGGAAAACAGGTGTGAGGATGTTATAATGCCGTTGTATCGCTCCATGGTGCGACCGCACCTTGAGTATTGTGTTCAATTCTGGTCGCCGCATCTCAAGAAAGATATAGTAGAATTGGAAAAGGTGCAGGGAAGGGCGACTAAAATGATAGCGGGGATGGGATGACTTCCCTATGAAGAAAGATTAAGGAGGCTAGGGCTAGTCAGCTTGGAGAAGAAACGGCTGAGGGGAGACATGATAGAGGTATATAAAATAATGAGTGGAGTGGAACAGGTGGATGTGAAGCGTCTGTTCACGCTTTCCAAAAATACTAGGACTAGGGGGCATGCGATGAAACTACAGTGTAGTAAATTTAAAACAAATCGGAGAAAGTTTTCTTCACCCAACTTGTAATTAAACTCTGGAATTCGTTGACGGAGAAAGTGGTGAAGGTGGTTAGCTTAGCAGAGTTTAAAAAGGGGTTGGATGGTTTCCTAAAGGGCAAGTCCATAAACCACTACTAAATGGACTTGGGAAAAATCCACAATTCCAGGAATAACATGTATAGAATGTTTGTACATTTGGGAAGCTTGCCAGGTGCCCTTGGCCTGGATTGGCCGCTGTCGTGTACAGGATGCTGGGCTCGATGGACCCTTGGTCTTTTCCCAGTATGGCATTACTTATGTACTTATGTACTTATATTATATATAGCAGGCCTCAACAATTTTTCATTAAATCTAGCAGCCAGTCCAAAAACCTAGCAGCTGGCAGCTGAGACCTCTGTCGCTTCTCCTTCCCCACCCCTCCAACATTGTCTGCAGTGAATTTTATTTTTTCTTGGGGGGGTGGGGGGGGAGGAGAAGAGGGATGGAAATCCACTGCCAGATCAGCAGTAGCTCTTTCAGAAACTGATTTATTAAGGCTCGTTATGCCCCTGGGCAAAGAAACTAGTAAATCAGTTCCTCAAGCTGCCTTTGCAAGTCACCGGCAGAGCCAGCAATCTCCCTTCCCAAAGCATGTTGTCAGTTGTGTCACAGCACTGCCTTGATAGGTGAAGCAAAGAGGCAACTGCCTCTTTGTTTCACATATCACCGTGGCCTGAGTCCCCATCAATCTTTCTATCTCTCTCTCTCATGCCCTCCTTCAGCCTTCCCCAGTCAGTCTCTCTCATGCCCCTCTAGCAGGCTTCGCCCAGTCAGTCTCTCTCAACCCCCAACCTTCATCCAGCCAGTCTCTCATGCCCCCCCTCCAGCCTTCCCCTGGTCAGGCTCTCTCTTACCCCCCACCCACAGCCTTACCCCAGTCAGTCTCTTTCATGCCTTACCTCCAGCCTTCAGCCAGTCTCTCATGTCCCCCCAGCCTTCACCCAATCTCTCATGCCTCCCCTCCAGCCTTATTCCCCCCACCCCTAGCCTCGTATAGTCACCAGCTTTTGCCTCCCTATTCACGGTGCTGTTTCTGAAATGGTTTTCCTGGCTCTGCACAGCGATCAGACTCTCCACATATTTGAGCTGGGCTGTGCAAGTAGTTCAGGAAGTCTCATGGTTTCAAAACCGTCAAAACTTCCCGAACCTCCTGCATAGCACAGCTCAAGTAAGTGGAGAGCCCAATCACTGTGCAGAGCCAGAAAAGTCATTTCAGAGGCAGAGCTACAAATAGGGACAAAATCTTTGGGGGGGGGGGGGGGGTATGAAACCCTGGGTACCAGGGTACAATTTCTAGGTGCCTGGGATTTGTTGAGCCTTGTTATACAGGTACTTATTTTGTACCTGGGGCAATGGAGGGTTAAGTGACTTGCCCTGAGTCACAAGGAGCTACAGTGGGCATTGAGCCCGGTTCCCCTGTTTCTCAGGCCACTGTGCTAACCATTAGGCTACTCTTCCACTCTGTTAAGTTAACCCTCACTATAAAACAGTAGAGTCAGTACATGTTTTTGCAAGTGTTTCTTGGTTTTGGTCTACTAGTAGATTTGTCAACTGACTCCAGATCATAGATTTTCCAACTGGCTCCATATTTTGCCCAACCGTGTTGATCCAGTCCAGGATTTACCTCACTGCACACAGGGACCTGATTTCCCTCAGAAATTCAAGACTAGGAGTCCCTACGTTCAAGGGGATAAGCCCAGAAGTGGATCAACTACTTGATGACTCTGAAGCGAGTCAGCAACCCTAACTATTGGCCATGCACGGTCACGTTCCTGTTGTAGGTCTTTCACATTTAATAACATAATGATCATTCCTGTAGGCTGATTGCAGTTCACATTATTTGTTACTTTAACCTAATTGACATAGCTGTGATATCTGTCAGGAGAAATTATAGCATTCTTCATCTGAGATACTGCCAGCACCTAGTTAAAGGCTCTAAATCTTTTATGCCATCCTCAAATATTACGCTCTGCCAGTTCAGTTTCCTCTGTGTTTCACCCACGGCTACAGATCTCAAATTTGTTAATGGCATCACTCCAAATTGCTCTCTGCCTTCCTTCATCACATCCTCCAGTGCTATTGTCTAATTGGCTTCTGAATCCATGACCAGCAAATCTCATTTTCCTCTTGGCCAGGTCATCCGCCAAGATTCATCCATTATCTCACACATGCTTTTATTGGCAATCATGTCCTTCGAACTAATCTCCAAAATTCTTCTAGATTAAACACAGAAGGCCCGATATGCAAAATGATTTAAACGGCCAGGAGAGGCTGCTGAAAATGCCCAGTTAGCACCCCAGGGCCGCCGAGAGGGGGTGGGGGCAAAAAGACTTTAGGAAAATGGAAGACTGGGCATCCAAATGGCAGATGAAATTTAATGTGGACAAATGCCAAGTGATGCACGTTGACAAGAATAATCTGAATCATAGTTACCTGATGCTAGGATCCAACTTAGGAATCAGCACTCAAGAAAAAGATCTAGGTGTCACTGTAGAAAATATGCTGAAATGTTCTGCCCAATGTGCAGGATGTTAGGAATTATTAGGAAAGGGATGCAAAATTACTACTACTACTACTATTTAACATTTCTAAAGCGCTACCAGGGTTACGCAGCGCTGTACAATTCAAACATAGAAGGACAGTCCCTGCTCAAGGAGCTTACAATCTAAAAGACAGGTGTACAATCTAGAGACAAGTCCAGTCAAAGACAAGTGTAGAGTCCAACTAATAGGGCATGCTATATTTCACGGAAGGTTAGGTGCCGAAAGCAGCATTGAAGAGGTGAGCTTTAAGCAGAGATTTGAAGATGGGTAGGGAGGGGGCTTGGCGTAGGGGTTGAGGAAGATTGTTCCAGGCATAGGGTGAAGCAAGGCAGAATGAGCGGAGCCTGGAGTTGGCAGTGGTGGAGAAGGGAACTGAAAGGAGGGATTTGTCCTGGGAGCGGAGGTTACGGGCGGGAACATAGGGGGAGATGAGGGTAGAGAGGTAGTGAGGAGCAGTAGACCGGGTGCATTTGTAGGTAAGGAGGAGAATCTTGAATTGAATGCGGTATCTGATCGGAAGCCAGTGAAGTGACTTGAGGAGAGGGGTGATGTGAGTATATCGGTTCTGGCGGAATATAAGACGTGCGGCAGCGTTCTGGACGGATTGAAGGGGGGATAGATGGCTAAGTGGGAGGCCGGTGAGGAGCAAGTTGCAGTAGTCAAGGCGAGAGGTAATGAGAGCTTGGACGAGAGTTCGTGTGGTGTGCTCAGATAGGAAAGGGCGAATTTTGTTGATGTTGAAGAGGAAGACCAAGAATATTATAATGTCCCATGATGTGACCTCACCTTGAGTATTGCATTCAGTTCTGGTTACCGTATCTCAAAAAGATACACCAGAATTAGAAAAGGTTCAAAGTAGAGCAACCAAAATGATAAGGGGGACGGAACTCCTCCCATATGAGGAAAGGCTAAAGAGATTAGGGCTCTGTTACAACTGGAAAGAAGAGACCTTGCAGCTAAGTATTTTAAGCTGATATTTGATATTAAGTAGAGTAAAAGTTTTTGATACCAATATAATTACTACTACTACTACTACTATAAATCACTTCTATAGCGCTACCAGTCGTACGCAGCGCTTTACAATTGAACATGAAGAAAGATGATGAAGTCCTGCTTGTCCAGCTTATAACATATACACGTAGCTAGGAGCTTCTCGAGGCTTTTTCCTCCTTATAATTTAAAATTTTCAAGCTGCTTCCATTATTGATTAATGAGTACCCATTTTTCCTGTGTTATTGTGACATTTGGGTTTCTCTACTTCAAACACGGTATAATGCATTGGCTTATACATTGTCAACTTTTTCAATTGATTGAGGATTTCATCTACATTAGTCCACACAACAGCAGGAGTACCTCGTTGTGAATATTTTGGGATCTTTATTAACTGATATTTGGCAACATGTTGCTTGCGAGTTCTATCGTGTAGTGAAATTTGAAGTGTGAACGAGCAGACAAGTTTGACAATCAGTTTGCAGCTCAGCAAGTTTTTATTGTATATTTTAGTGATGTATCAATAAAGCTATATTTTTGAATTGAATAATAAGTTGTACACAATGATTTAATGAATATGTATTAATGAATATGCATGAGATAGGTCTGATTGGATACTACCTCCATTGTATGCAGATCTATCTCATGCATATTCATTAAGGATATCCTGAAAACATGGTCTGTTTACAGAACTCAAGGCTTGAACTCCTTCATCCTTGTCCTGTGGTTTCAGTTGAGCTGACAGAGAGGGAGACAGGAGGGCCTAATGCCTCATCTAAGCCCAAAAATCTGTATTTTCCAGTGGTTCCTTTTAGCTCATGTATTATGATCTCTTTATACATGCACATAGCGAGATCTCGCGATGCTGTGAGCTGGACGGACGCTTAGCGCTGCAGCTCTGGGACCCCGGCTCCTAAACGCCCCCAAAATAAAAGAAATCAGCTGAGTTGCCTCCCTCCCGCGAACACACATAACGGAGGACTGTATGGACAGATATTTACGCCGCTCACCAGCTCAGATGGCGCATAAAGCGGTGAAAAAAGAAAAAAACAAACTCGCGAGCGAAAACAAAATGGCGGACAACGAGAACGAATTGAGAACGGAATTCTCCGAAGCTCAATTGGCACAGATTACAGCAGCGATCATGAAGGCACTAGCCCCGCAGTGGGACTCCCTGTCCGAAAAACTAGACAGTTACGCGGCGGGCTTTGATGGCTTGCAAACGCGAATGGGAGATGTGGAGACCAGAGTAATGGCGCTGGAGGACGATGTTAGAACGCATGGGCCTGAGATTGTCAGCTTGAAACAGCAACTGGTAGATCTGACAGACAAGTTCGACGATCTCGAGAATCGCTCGCGGAGAAATAATATAAGGTTAGTTGGCCTGCCTGAAAGCATACCGGAGGCTAACATGGCGGAGTGGCTGGAACAATGGCTGGGCAAAGAACTGGCTTTGACTGATTCAAGAGGGCCATTGGTGGTAGAAAGAGCCCATAGAGTAGGCCGGAAAAACGAAGATGTTAATCGACCCCGAGTGGTAATAGCAAAAATACTGAACTATAAGCATAAACAAGAAATCCTGCAGGGATTCAAATTGAAGAGAGACTCACTGACCTATAACACTAAACGAGTACTAATTTTTCAAGATTTTTCCCGGATTATACAAGAAAAAAGGAGACAATTTCACCCCCTCTGCACAATACTGATCAAGAAAAAAATTAAATTTATGCTAACATATCCAGCTCGATTCCGAATCTTTTACCAAGATAAATGGCAATATTTTGACACAGTACAGCCTGCACGAGCATTTCTGAATGGATGTGGATTATTGACGGGAGAATGAGAGTTGCTGGACAGGCGCGGGAGTCTGGTCATGAAGCATAAGCAGATTGTAAGGTGAGGGAAGCACAGGGAATGGGGGGGCAGGCGGGGGTCGGGGCTCCTTAGCGTCACAAGAGATCCCCCACTTTCAGCTAGCGCTGGAAGGGCACATAGGGTTTTGGCAGAGGGTGAAGGGGGGAGGGGAGGGAGGGAGGGACAAGAAGAACGGACAACTAATGATCTATGAAAACCAATCATCAGGGCAGGAGAGACAACGATTAATAACAGAAGACAGATGTTCCAGAGGGATAGGGGGAGGAAGAATAGATAAAGAATTGGATATAATACATAGGATTAAGACTCATGCAATCCAGCACCATAAGACACAAACATGCCAATTAGGCTAGCTACATGGAACGTAGGGGGAATAACTTCCCCCATAAAACGAACAAAAATCTTGACTGCACTAAAGAGACATAAAATAGACATTGCTTGTTTACAAGAAACGAGGCTATCAGACCAAGAGCATAAAAAATTGAGAAAGCAGTGGGTTGAAGAGGTTTATGCAGTTTCGGCCCAGGGACGGAAGGGGGGAGTGGCTGTCCTAGTGAGGAGGGGAGTGACCTGTAAGTTTACAATAATTGAAAGAGGAGAACAAGGGAATTATATACTGCTCCAAGGGTGGGCACAGGGAATAAAATTTCACTTACTAGTAATATATGGTCCTAACGTACCGGATAAAAAGTTTTTCCAAAGTTTGATAGCTAGATGTTTGGCAATCCGGGAGGGAGAGCTGATGGTAGTGGGCGACTTTAACCTGATCTCTGACCCCACCTTAGACTGCTCGGCGACCGCGTCCCCATACTATCGGGGGTATAGAACACAGATGTGGCAGACTTTCGCCGACACTCTGGGATTGGTGGACACATGGAGGACCTTCCATACGGGGGAAAGGGACTACACCCACCGTTCCAGGGCCCATAATACCCAGGCTCGATTAGATTACATACTAACAGATCGTTCCCTGTTCTCCCGGATACAGGCGGTCCACATAGGCCCTGAAGAGATTTCGGACCATGCCCCAGTGTGGGCGGACATTGAATTTGCTGTGGAGGGGGGAGGGGGTGGCCCAGGCTGGCGTTACCCAATTTACTTGGCTAAGGACCCCCACTTCAATCAATATATACATACAAAATGGGCCGAATTTAAAGAATATAATATACAACATAGGGACCAACCCAAGTTATATTGGACAACCTCGAAAGCGGTGCTGCGAGGAGATATAATTGCCTATGTGTGCAGAAGGGAAAAACAAATGGCGAATAGCATCCTACAGTTAGAGAAACAAACCCAGGTAGCTAAAAGGACATACATCCAAAACCCTAATACATACACAATGGAGGCCCTCAGGGCGACACAAGTCGCTCTAAACACTCTTATCCATGAGAAAACAACCCACTCCATGAATTATCAGAAATACAGACTTAAGCGCTTTGGAAACAGATCAGGGAAATTGATGGCCAGGCTAATTAAGGGATGGGGAGGCTCTAGAATTATAGAAGCGATTAAAGGCCCTAATGGACAGACAATAAACGATCATAAAGCAATAATTGACCGGTTCACGAAATATTTTGCCTCCTTATATGGAGCAGAGGAGGGGGGGCCGGGGACACCCATGGAGATACAACATTACCTAGAGCAGGCGAAGGTCCCCAAACTGACGGAAATAGAACTAGAATCCCTAAATGCACCTTTGCAACTTAATGAACTTCAGGCAGCGATAAAGACTTTAAAGACATGTTCGGCCCCGGGACCTGATGGATACTCCGCGGAATACTATAAAAACATACCGATAGAAGTAATGGGAGACTTGCTAGCCTATTTTGAGGAGATAGTTGAGTCAGGTTCATTTCCCTTACACGAAAACACAGCATTAATCACCCTGATCCCGAAACCAGAAAAGCCCAGAGAGCAAGTGACATCTTACCGACCTATCTCTCTCATAAACGTAGAAGTAAAACTACTGGCTAAGATACTGGCAGAGAGGATGGCAGCACCCCTTGCTAGGATGGTGACCCCAGAACAGGTGGGCTTTGTCAGAGGGAGACAATCTTCATTTAATGTTAGGCGCCTGTTGTTGGCGATGGCTCGCTGCCGGGCGGGGGGGAATCCCGCCCTGGTGGTGAGCCTAGATGCAGAGAAGGCCTTCGACAGGGTCGCTTGGCCGTATCTTTTCCAGACGCTAGAACACATGGGTTTCGATGGGTGGTGTATGGAGGTGATGCGGGCACTCTACAGAGAACCCTGGGCAGGGCTATTGGTGAATGGAAGGCAGGGCCCGCGATTCCCGATAATGAGAGGGACGAGACAGGGTTGTCCCCTGTCACCACTCCTCTTTACTATAGCCTTGGAACCCCTGCTCCGAACTGTTTTGTTAGCGGAGGAGGTAAGGGGGGTTGCGCTGGGACAGGAGCAAGTCAAACTTCTGGCTTATGCTGATGACCTACTCCTAGTGTTAGAGGAACCGGCACGCTCTCTCCGGGGCATGATGACCTGCCTGGAGACCTATGGACGCTATTCTGGATTTAAACTGAACTATGATAAATCTTGGGCGCTCCCACTGATGCCCTCGGTGAAGGGCGACTGGCGTGGTCCCTTCCCTCTCGGATGGGCAGAAGACTCCCTCAAATATTTGGGGATTCAGATTCCAGCAAACTTGAAGAAACTTCATGAACTTAATTTAACTGCTTTGCTGTCAGATACTAAATCAAAGCTGGAGGGGTGGGAGAACCTCCCGATATCCCTATTTGGACGAGTGGCACTATACAATATGTTTATTATTCCAAAATGGATATACGTCTTTCAAACAGTGCCCCTTTATCTTACCAAAACGGATGAACGGCAACAGAACAGACTCTTAAATAAATTTCTGTGGAGAGGAGGGAAGCCAAGACTCCCGTTGAGGATGATGTGCACCCCAGTGGAATATGGAGGGGTGGGCCTCATGAGCTTACGGCATGTGACTGTCGCCTGCGGAATGCGCCATGTCAACGACTGGCATAGACGAACTTCAGATTTTTCAAACACCCCTCTGGAAAGACGGATGTCCCCGGTTGCGGACTTGGGATGCCTCCTGCATCTGACAGGGAAGGAGACCCCTACGGAACTACATCAGTCAGGTATAATGCCGGCGGCGCGGGCCGCGTGGCGCTGGGTGTGTAAGCTACACCATTTTTCGTCGAGAGTAACACCATTTCTACCCATATGTGGCAATCCGCGGTTTCCCGCGGGAAATCTATACCCAACATTTAAACGCTGGGAGAGACAAGGACTCAAATATCTGTTACAAGCAGTGAATGACGAAGGGAAAATTAAACCCTTTGCGGAATTACAAAGGGAGTACAGTATCCCCAGCAAAGATTATTGGCACTATTACCAACTGGCACATTATATACGGGGGCTGCCTTGGGCAGACCTGGCGGAAGATGTTAGGGAGGAACTGTCGACGGCATTCTCCTTTGAAGCACAACAACGAGTGCCAATGACCTTCTACCACAGACACATCAAGGACTCCGCCTCAGAACTGGATTATAAAAAATTAGCGGAGGCCTGGACCAAGGATCTCGGAACCCCTATTCAGGAGGAACACCTCAAGTCTTTTATCCTGGGCATTCGCAAAAGGTCCAGATTCATTGAGCACTGGGAGACATGGTATAAATTTGCGCTCCGAATGTACATTTCACCCCGCAGAGCATTCCACATGGGGACCTCCCCCTGGGGAGAGTGCCCGAGGTGTGGTACAGCAGGAGTATTAATTGGACACATGTTCTGGGAATGTAGGAAGGTGGAAGAGTTGTGGAGGGAGGTGCTGTTCCAGGTCTCCTCTTGGTGGAGATCTAAGTGGTACTATGATGTGTTGCTGTTGTTTGGCAGACCCCGCCTGGGACTGCCAACACCAAAAGGCTATAAATCTTTTGCAAATAAAGTAACTTTAACAGTAATGCAATTACTCCTGGCAGGATGGACTACTGGACAGTGCCTAAATATTCAGCAATGGCGGGTCAAGCTGATTGAACTGATGAGACTTGAAAGGCTAGACATACAGGACTGGCAATCCGAAAGGGGGGTAGAGTTCCAGGACTGCTGGAACCCCTTCTGGAGATCGTTGTCACCTGGAGTTAGAAGTAGACTTTTAAATGTTTGAATACTTGCCTGTTCTTCTGCAGGGGGGTGGGAGGGGGGGAAGGAAGGGATAGGAATTAACATTGGGGGGGGGGGGGGGAAAATAAAATGCTTGGTGACGCAGTTGGAGATGATGTTAAATACAAGATTTCATTCATGTTCATGTTGGAACAATGTATAAGTTGTGTTACCAATAAACAGAGTTAAACATACATGCACATAGCTTGCACTGTATTTAAAATTAGGGTGCTTTTTCCCCTCGTTTGAAAATTTTCATGATTTGGTTATTCACCCCATAAGTATGATGCAATCCTTTTTGGATAAGAAATGCTATATTACAAAATAATTTTTATAATTTCATGAACTCCCTCCTTGCAAAAATAGCTATTATGAATTTTTGTTCCCCTTCCAATGTGGAGATTGGGGGATTCTAATCCAGTAAGATATATCACCCATCAGCTTTTCTGTTTGTCTCTACACAGGTGGGCTCATTCTGTTTGCTGCTTTCACATTGGTGCTGGATGCACTTAAAATTGGGCATTATGTAGGTTACAACAACTGTGTGTCTTCAGTCAAACTTGTCTTTCCTGTGGTGGAGGCAGCTTTTGTTATCGTTCAGGTGAGTATACATACATCTCAATGTTCCCCTAAAGTCAAGTGAATTCAGCAGCATTCTTCAGTGCTTTTAGCCTCAGTCATACCAGCCGAGAGGGGGGGGGCAGGGAGGACAAAATTCCCCAGGCCCAGGCCTCCAAGGGGGGCCCGGTGCCGCAGTCCCACCCTCCCTCCGTCGTCGACCGTCTGCCACTGGGCCGGGCCCCCTGCATTGAAATCACAGTGCCTCTCACCTCCGTGTGAAAGCGCTACAGACAGCAGATCACCTCCCTTCAGGCCTCCTTCCCTCCCTGTGTTCCACCCTCATCTGACTTAACTTCCGCGAGGGAGGGACACAAGGAGGGAAGGAGGGCCGAAGGGAGGCGATCTGCTGCTCTGCGGCGCTGTGATTTCAATGCAGGGGGCCCGGCCTGGTGGCGGACGGAGGGAGGTGGGTGGAGGGGGGAGCGGCGGCGGCGACCTCGGAGGGGTGGAGGGGGGAGCGGCGGCAACCTGGGGGGCGGGGCCCCGGGGGAGGCCTTGGCCCGGGCCCAGCCCAGTCTCTCGGCAGCCCTGGCCTCAGTTCCTTAACATTCCTGAGGATATTCTGTCCACAACCACTTTATCCATGCTGCAAGAAATGTTTGACTTTGTCCCATGGAGGTTTACACCTGTACATAATTTATTGCATGTTGTCAGCGTTGTACAATAGATGTCATAGATAATATTAAAAAGTTAATAAGAACTGATATTACACACTTGAATTTTGCTGGTATGTGTGATCCACTGAGCAAAAAGGTACCAAAAGTGGGTTATGTGACTGATTTACACCCCAGGACAGAGGGATATCAACTGCATAATCCTGCAAAATTTCAGCCTCATGTATGGGCTAATTATGTTTTTAATAAATAAGAAACAATTATCAACAAAAAAAGTAATTAACCCCAGAAATCAAATACCCTACTTTAGGTGCCTGCAGATTTTAGGCTGTAGATCATGAAAAACATCAAAGTTGTGAAAAAGTGGCACAGTCCCATTCTACTGACCCCACAGTACACAAAAGTTACAAAAATGAAAGTTGCCCCTCCAAACTTTTATAGCCTTTATCTCTGTTATTTGCAGGGCTTTATTGAGAGGGTGCTTGGGGGTACTGAATACCGGCACCTTTTCCATTGTCTGCTAAAATTGACCCACGGTCCCCAAGTTTTAATGAAAGAGCTCAGGCTCTACACACCAATTCTGCCTTGTCATAGATTCTGTGACTGGTTGCAGGGGGCCTGGCTATTGTGGGGTGGGTCCCTCCGTGATCATCCCACTCCTGAAGGATGGCCTGGCATTTGAGTACCGGCTCCTTTTTTGCTAGAAAAAATGCACTGGTTATTTGTAACCCCATTTTTGGTACCTTTTCACTCAGCGGGTCACAAATGCTTATGCGAAAAACTTAGGGTTGGGGGAGCATGTGGGAAAATATGCAAGTGAAAAATCGATCATTTGGGCCTGGGCCAGTGGCTCAGTGTGGTCATGAGGAGGATGTTGGTTTGTTTGCCCGGTCAGGTCTTCTACTTTCTAGCCAGCCAGGGCAAAATTGATGTGGAGGCAGAGTTCCCAGTCCCAGGGTGAGGTGTAGGAGTCTCAACAGTGGTACCTACTGGCCAGACAAAGGGTACAGATGTCCCAGGTTTCAGATAGAGCTGCTGGCTGAGGACCATCATTGCAATGACTGGTTTAGGAAATGGCTTTGAAAATAGGGGGGGGGGGGAAGGGACTACATAGCTGCAAATGAAAACTCATGGGGGATAATTCTATTATATGGGCACTAACATTTACGCACTAACCCCGGCCAATTTATGTGTGCCACTCAATTGCTTAACGAGCCAATCAGTGATGATAATTGGTCAATAATGACCAATTATCACTAACTAATTGGAATTTACGCAAACTCCTTTTTAGACGTATTCTAAAATGGGGTACGCGTAAATTCCAATGTACATAGCTGAAAAGGGAGCATAGTCATGGGAGGAGTGTGGGCGTGTTGGAGTTGTACTTGGATTTACTCATGTTGTTATAAAATTCGGGGCAATGCGCCTACATTTAGGTGTAGGTATTTACACCAGGTTTTCACTGGCTTAAATTGCCGTGCCAAAATGTAGACACGTTTTCCTGGCCTATGAGCTATTCTATAAAGCATGCCTTAATGTAGATGTACTTCATAGAATAGCGCTATGCACGTTATTCCAAGCCCTACATTTTGGACGCAATTTGCTGAATCTGGTCCTAATTACATGCATAACTGATTAGAATAATGGCATATATTGTTTACGGTTTATTGAATTTAATATACTACCTTTCCTTAAACAATAACAAGGAGGTGTACATATATGTGTGTTCATATGCACTTAAATTCTGCCTAGACGCTATACTGTAAATACACATATATCATACACAGCACTTATTTGACAGATGGGCACACACATAGACAGTGTTTGGGTGGAGTGTAGTTTGCATTCACACTTATGTGCTTAACTTATATAATACAAACGTTACACACCCATCTCCAGCATTTAGGGATAAGCACTTACACCAAGTTTCCAAGTTTATTTAAAATGTACTGCCCCACCCTTTGGTAGCCTTTAGGGAGGTTTACAGTCTTATACAGAGAGAAATAAATAAAATTAACATAAATGAAGACAAACAAAATTTAAGGAGGGCGGTAAAACTACAATAAAGAAAGGAAAGAAATATGGAGATACAAAAGGAAGGGGAAGCCCTGTAAAATCAGTGTGCATCCTGGATAGAATCTAAACTTCAGGTGTCAGAGAAAAGCATCGTCAAAAAGATAGGTTTTAAGATCTGTCTTTGACTTTGTTAAGGGTAGTTAATAGAAATCAAACAAAATAAAACATGGGAAAGAAAATAAGATGATACCTTTTTTATTGGACATAATTTAATACATTTCTTGATTAGCTTTCGAAGGTTTCCCTTCTTCGTCAGATCGGAAATAAGCAAATGTGGTAGATGACAGTATATTAAGGGTAGTTGTAATCTTAAGGAGCCTGGAAGAGCATTCCAGGGTTAAGGTCCTTGAACCGAAAAAAAAGAGAGTGCCTAATATGTCCATGAACAATAGTATGATAGGTTGGGATTATAAACTGGTTTTGTTGAGCAGATCGAAGAGTTCTTGAAGGACTATATGGAGAGATGCAATGGATCTCCAGTAGCCAATACCTTGTGAATTAAAAGTAAAATGCTTGTAAGTCATATGATAATTAATCAGTAGCCAGTGAGCATTTTTAAGGTGTGACATGACATGATCATATTTCTTTATATTAGTAATCAAGCAAATTGCAGTATTTTGAATAATTTGAAGACATCTAAGCTCTTTGACCTGAAGTCCTCGATATAGCGAATTACAGAAGTCAAGTCATGTAATCACTAGTGAATGGACTAAAATATTAAGAGAATCAAAAAATGGATGGATCAAATTAGACGAAGCTTGTAAAAACAACTTTTAATAATTCAGGATAAGTAAGGTTTACAGGAGAGATTGAAATTGATCAGAACACCTAGAATTTGAACTGTATCTGCCTGGGGAACTGGCATATTCAAAAGAAAAATGCACATAGGTAGTGAAGCATTCACCTTATTAGAAAAGAAGACATACCTAGATTTTGAGGGATTGAGCACAAGGTTATGGTTTCCAAGCCAATCAGTAAGCATGATAAGCTTCTGATTTAGTGCATGGATTTCATTGATATCATATGTTTCTAGAGTGTACAGTATTTGAATGTCGTCTGCGTAAACAAATGTCTTCAATTCTAAAGATTGGGCCAAAGTCAGGAAAGGGGCCAGAAAAATATTGAATAGGGTAGGCGAGAGAATGGATCCCTGAGGAACACTGGAGTGGAGTCTGAAAGGATCAGAAGTCCGGAAAAGTAACTGTATAAACTCTGTTGGTAAGATAGGAGGTGAACCATTCGAGTACTGTATCCGAAAGACCAATATCGCTTAGACACTGTACTAGAAAGAAATGATTAACTAGGTCAAAAGCTGCTGAAAGATCCAATGACAATAGAATAACTGATTTAGCCTGATCGAGAGCATGATTTTGTCTGAAACCAGTTTGATTTGGATGGCGCACATTGGATTTGGAAATAAAGTTTGTTAATTGAGCATGTACTATGGATTCAATGATTTTAGCAGTGAAAGGAAGGTTTGCAACTGGACAATAATTGGATGGGTCAGAGGCTAGTGCTGTGGTATCTTTGATCTTAGGATGAATAGTAGCTGACCTACAAAAATCAGGGACAGAGCCTGATGACAAGCTTAAGGTGATCATAGAGTCTAGAGAGCTCTTAACTAAGCTAGAGGGAATAGGATAAGTAGGTGCTGTAGTTAGTTTCATACTGACAATATGTCTGCTAAACTCAGAACAGATTGAACCAACTAAAAGTACTACAAGGTACTATTGAAGTAGTTATAGACTGGGTGACTGAAGGAACCAAGAATGATGGACCAAGCTTTGCTTGCAGATTAGTAATTTTATTCTCAAAGTGTGTAGTTAAACCTTGAGCAGAAGGTAAGGTTTCAGAAGCAGTCATAGAGGAACGGAAGGAGGTAAGAGATTTCAATGTCTTATGAAGAACAGAGGAATTAGGAGCCCTAACTATCTGAGCAATGTAGTATGCTCTTTTAGCCGTTAATATAGCTGTTTTATATGATGGGGCTGTGGTATTATATATAGAGAGATTGATAGAGGAAGACTGATGCTGCCATTTTCTCTCAGCCTGGCAAAGTTGACGTTTATATTGGTGTAGTAATCTGGTAAACCAAGGCTTGTGGAATTTATGATTGACATGAGATTGATAGTGAGGTTGCAAAGGAGCAACCACATCTAATGCTTAAGAAAGTGCTGAGTTCCATTTTGAAATTGATCAGACAAGGTAAGTTACGTAAACGAGCTAAGAGTGGTGGAGTAAAAGAGGTAAGAGTGGAGGAGTAGCCTAATGGTTAGTGCAGTGGGCTTTGATCCTGGCAACCTGCGTTCAATTCCCACTGCAGCTCCTTGTGACCTTGGGCAAGTCACTTAATCCTCCATTGCCCCAGATACAAAAAAAAACTTAGATTGTGAGCCCCCTAGGGACAGAGGAAGTACCTGTATATAATGTGTACAGCACTGCGTACGTCTAGTAGTGCTATAGAAATGATTAGTAGTAGTAGTAGTGAACATTAAAGCAAAGAAGTTGGAGTAAAGGATTTAAGATCTCTATGGCCAAGTGTAAGTTCTTGACCCTAAAGGCATATGCGCATATTTACCAAGTTATGCTTGTATTTTATAATATGTGATTCTTCAGAGAAGTATAAAAAATCGGCTATTCAATTAAAAGAGAAATTATATGCGAGAGGATACCCGAAACGCATTGTTAAACATGCATATAAGAGAGCCCTCTTTAATCATAGAGAGTTTTTGCTGGAATCCAAGCAACAAAAAGCAGAAAAACGGAACACTCCCTGCATCATGCAGTACACGTCTTTATCTCCGAAAATTACAAATATTATTTATAAACATTGGAACATCCTAACAACACATAATATTTTTGCAGAACAAAAATGTATGGTGTCCTACTCGAGAAGGGCAAATTTAGCTGATATATTATGTCATTCTGATATTTGGACAAACAGAAAGTCTGTTCTCGTAGGTCACTTTAAATGTAATAAGTGCATTATGTGTGATGTTATGGAGGAGGTGGATCAATTTTGGGATCCAATTAGAGATCAATGGATTCCTTTGAAGAACTCTACTGATTGTACTTCAAAAGGGGTGATTTATATGATTACATGCCCTTGTGGTTACAGATATATTGGTCAGACAAAGCGCATGTTTAAAATTCGACTGAGTGAACACAAACACAGCATTCAAGCCGGTAAAACACATATGCCTTTAGCTAAACATTGTACGGAGATGAAGCACTCCTTTGAGCAACTTAGATGTATGATTATTGAGCAAGTTATCAACAATGGTAGACGGGGTGATATTTCAAGAGTATTACATCAAAAAGAGCAGAGGTGGATTTATCGATTGCAAACTGTCAGCCCTAATGGGCTGAATGGTCCGATGGAGTGGGCTGCCTTTTACTGATTGGTTTAGGGCAGAGGAGGTACTGAATGACGTCAGTGGGAGAAAGAGTCTCCCTCTGGGCGTCCTATAAAAACATTCGCCATTTTGTGTCTGCATGGATATGAAGAGAAATGTATTGTGCTTTCTTATTTTTTCTCCTGATGAAGTGAGCGAAACAGTGGGAGTCCTAATCCTGTCGAGGAATAAGAAAGAGTGGGAGTAAAACGTGGACTTTAAGAAGTTACAGCCATGGATGTATTTAAAGAGAATATAAACAGTGATTGAGCTTTTGGAATAAGGCAAAGCTAAGTGCACATATAGAACTGTTCAACCTGGCTGACGTTTTTGTATTTTTCAATGTTGAATTACATTTTTTCTTCTTTTTTAGACCTATTACAGCGTTTTATGGGTCAAATTTAGGATCTGATGAGCATTTGAACTGTGGATTTATAAAATTGGTTTTTCCCATGAGCCTAAACATTGCAGATTTTTCTCTCATGATTAGATATAGATAGGAGAGTTTTTCTCTGCGGTGTTGGGTAGGTGGTGGTAGCCAATGATGAATGTCAGTCAGTGGTGTCCTAATGTGAAAAAAGGTACCCTGGGCTTATGAGGCTACATATAATTAAATGATAGTATAGCAGTCTAAAGACTCATTTAAATCCTGTTGATTTGGAGCAATTAGATAGAATTTAAGTTTCTGATTTTATATTGCTCTATGCAGTTTTGAATTGGGTTGTATTTTATAATGAAAAATAGGCACAATCCTGGGTTTATCCTTATACCTCTCAAAACCTGTAGTTTCATTTGTTTTTCAGAGACAAGAAGGTGTACAAGTTTAAAGATGTCTGTGGTCTATATTAGAGAAGCAAATCATTGTTATGGTCTGCATTATAATATGTAGAATACGCCACGGTCTAGCTCCATCCTATATGCTTCCTATGCTGACTTTTTCCTCATTGAATAGGTCATTAAGAAATAGGAGACAATTAATAATTGATTTCCCATCTGTAGGGAACATAAAAGTATCAGCAGATATTCACTTCATTGTTCTCTTATCGAGCTGTGCAAATATGCTCCTCTTTACGACAAGACAAGGAAGTAGAGGGTGGACCAATAAAAATGAATCATGGAACCTTAGAGTAAGAATTGATAAATCATAAAGTTTATTATGATAAAAATGACCATAAGTCTACATAAAGCAAACTCCCAAAAGATGGTGGAAATTCAGAAGATAGACTCAGACTCGACAAGGTTCCATGTATCGGCGCAAGGCACCTGTATCAAGAGTCAACAATGATCTGAATGATTTAAAACACAAATGGCCAGGGGCGTAGCCAGACACCCAATTTTGGGTGGGCCTGGGCCCAAGATGGGTGGGCAGAAGAACTCCGCTCTGTCCCACAAGTGATTTGGTCTCTCCCTCTCTCGCCTGCATGCCATATGATCTTTTAAACATCCCCCTCCCCTGAATACCTTTTAAATAGCAGATTTTCACTGGCAGCAAGCAGAAATACACACTGCTCATGTTGGCCCCACAGTCTTCCTTCTGATGCAACTTCCTGCTTCCGCATAGGCAGGAATATATCAGAGGGAAGGCTGTGGGGCCGGTGTGAATAGTATGTATGTAGCAGGCGAAGATCTACTATTTACAAGGTACTGTATGCAGGAGGGACAGTTGTTGGGAGTTTTTGGCTGGTGGGGCTTGAGAATCCCTGCCAGCCACATCATAGGTGTGCTGCTACTGGGTGGGCCTGAGCCCAAAGTGGGTGGGCCAAGCCCACCCTTGGCTACGCCACTGCCTAGCACTGAAATACGGAACCGTGTTGAGCTAACTTTCTTGTCCTGTGGCATTCCTTTCATAGGGGACCTTTCTTGTTATTTTATTTTCTTGCCTCTTTACCAAAAGGCATCACATAGTGTATATGCCTTCCTATGCTTGGCCTGTTCCTAAGGGCTAGGCCTAAGGCCTGTACTTTGCTCAGTTTGGTTCTCACATGTTAGCCTACTAACTCAGCATCTTGGGTAACAATCATTGCTTTCTGAGGAGCTGAGAAATGACACTTCATTACATTTGTTTGCAGCTGAGTATGTTTTTCATATAGGGTGGATGTAACCTTGTAAGTTGCTAGGAGACAGGCTGAGGACACAGTGTGAGTCTAACATGTCCAGAATGTTTCATTTGGGGAGATAGACAGAGAGAGGACACAAGGGTATTGTTGTGGCTGTGCACGCAGAACTGATACAGAACTCATAAGTAATTAACCAATGGCCACTGACTGGGCACGTGCAAACATATCAGGAGAGACTGATAGAATACATGACCAATCCATATATGGTATAAGGCTACCTAATGGTTCTGGTTTATGGGAAATCACATGATTTCTGGGAAAACGTAACTTGTAACAGTATATATGTGATGTTCGGGGCAGTATTAGCTGAGCAGACGTTGTCTTTCAGGATGTGCACTGCTGATTGGCAACCTGCTCCAGGGAAAGAACTATTTTGTATTTTTGGCTCTGTGAGATACTAATAAAGGTAATTTACTGGCTGCACCTAATGGAGTCTAAGTTCTCTTTCTTATTATTTTCATATGCTTCCCCCCTTCCTGTGAGGGCTAAGAAACGGGAGGAAGTAATACAATCGGTTTCCATAGGAAGTTAAAGATCTTTCTTATTTTCTAAAATACAGAAAATTTATTCTATCTGCATCCTATCATTCTGTCTTCCCAGTGTTTAACTGATTTTCTTCGTATAATCCTCAATAAAACAGTGAACTGGTAATTGAGGAATATAAATAATGTATTGTATTTTATTGTATTACATGGACCCATGAGACCCTGTAATGTCAATGCAGCAAATATGCCAGATCTATAAAGAGAAAAAGTCTAAAATACGCTGTTTTAATTTGTATTTTTTCAACGTTTAGAGTTATTTCCTATGGGTTTGCTGTAAGCACTGTGTTCAGATCTACTATGACATAACTAGGTGAGTTTCATTATAACCATATTGCCTTTATCAAACACAGAACTGTACCATATAGTAACATCTTGTGAATGCGTAATGATTTCATTTGAGCTCAATCTGGGACAAGTAATACATTTTTATTGGACTGTTTCAATAGGTGAACATTTCTTAGTGAACATCAGTCCCTTGCCAACCATGCAATCAGAGTGCTTGAAGAGCGTATGCAAAGATTCAAAACATTTGAAATTAATATAATCAAACACTTTGAAATAAGGCTGTCACCTCTAGCAATCTCCCCCCCCCCCCCCCCCCCCACTCTTGCTTTTCCTTTTACCAAGCTGTAATGGCAGGTGCAGACAGCCAAAAGTAGAGGTAGGCAACCACAGTCCTCTAGGACCACAACTCAGTGGGGTTTACAAGCTTTCCACAATGAATATGCATGAGATTGATTTGCATGTAATGCTTCCCTGTAAATCGATCTAATGCATATTCATTGTGGAAATCTTGAAAACCCAACTAGGTTATGGTCCTCGAGGATGGTGGTTGCCCAGCCCTGCTGACTGTGGGGCAAATGCAGTAAAGTGTACAATGATTTGCACAGGGTGGGCACACAGTTCTGTGGGTGCACAGATGCAAAAAAAAAAGGGCTTTGCGCAAAAGCTAACCCTGCACAAAATCTTGCGTTAGGCACGTAACCTTGCTTGGGCTTAGATGGCTAGAAACCTGTGGGCTGGATGGGCTCTACCTTCACATGCAGTTCATTTGGCCAAGGAGGCAGGGAACCAAAGACAAGAATTTGAATAGTGTACAGGGTTTTATACCACAGTGCAGTTCCCTTCAAACTAATCTCCTCCCCTCATTTTAATACTGGTCTATGAGGAAAATACTTCTCTCTAGCAACTAGTGATGTCATAGCTAAGTAAAAGTGTGTTATTTAAGTAGATCCTCTAGGTGTCACTGTGAGCATCCCTTAGCAGGACCCTAAGGTCGCTACATAAAGAATTGCTTTTAAAATGCATTGAGCGCTGTAATGTCCCATGCTTCCCACTTCCAGCAGTTAACTGTGGATATGGCTGAGAACAAGCCAGTCAATTCTACCAGTTCAAGAGGAGTTTGGTAGAAGAATCTACCCTCCCTCCAGCCCTCCATTACTCCAGCTTGTTCCAGGTACAGGAATCCCTAGTCCAGCCTTGTCTCATTTTGGCGTGCTCCAGCTCTCGGTCTTTGCTCACCTCATCCTCATACTAGTCTTCCCCATACGAATCTGAGCAACAGCTGAACAGAAAAAAATTATCTCAGGGAAAGTGATTCAGGTTATGATCAAAACCATGGCTGATGTAAGGGGATTAGGCTCTCTAGGCAAACCCTCCACCCCCCCCCCCCCCCCCCCCATTAACTTTTACACACTTTGGCTCCCCCCCCCCCCCCCCCCAAGTCATGATTACCTCAACAGCACCCCTCCAAGAATAATCTAGATAAATGGGCTATTTGAAAACTGTTCACTCTCTCTGCTGGTAAAATATGGGTGAATTTTAGGACCTATTGTTTTGCTTTGACTCCAGCCATTCTTTGATGCCCTTCAGATGCTTCCTGCTGCCTTGGACAACTGCCTAGTTCTGCCTAAAGGTTGGGCCAGCCCTGACCAAAACTCCTATTGAGAGTGACCATGAATGTTTACTCCTTTCCCTTCCTCTCAAAGGATGATTTAGGAAAAAAGAAAAACAGTAGGAAGACAAATTTCTGAATTCCCACCTCTCTTCTTTGTCCCTGCAGGTGTGGCCTGATGATTGTCTTGACCACTAACCTGGCCCTGTGGATGACAGCAGTAACAGATGAATCAAGTCATCAGACCTTGGAGCTGGAGAAAAGTCTCAATGAGAATGACACCATGAACACAACACTGAAGTTGAAAGGTAACCTGCAGATGAATTGAGAAGAAAAGGGGGCTGAGCAGATTAAACAGTTGGGTCATTCCATCACACCACAGGAAAAGAAAGCATTTGTGCAAATGGAGATAGGAAAAGAGACAAAGCAAAGATTGAGTCTGAGACTGAACGAAGAATGGTGGGGGTAATATTCAACTGGCCGTGGTCAGCGTTTTGTTAGATGTTAGCCACCACCAGCTGAATCCTGTCCAGATATGTAGAGCCCAATATTCAGCTGATGGCATTCAGTGTTTTGCTGACTGCTGCTGGTGTTAAAATCAATGCCAGACCACGTCTGAATTGCTGGGTTTCCGGAGCAGGCTAGTGCATAGCGTTTAATTGGCTATGGGTTACCTGTGAAGGATCCCTCTGCTCCTCTCAGGAAAACTCTGGCCTCCAGCCCAAATTTTCTATATGATATTCCACTTAGGTACAACTCCTTGTAATCCTCCAAGTGTACTCTCCGACCTGAGGTACGTCAGCAGTACTATTCCAACACAGCTCCCGAGATATCCGCCAGGGAAATTATCCCAGCGGTTTCAAGAATGCAATCCCAAAAACAAACAGTTTAGAAAAAGTAGTTTTTAATAATGCAGTTCCAAAAGCAAAGCAGTTCAGGAATCTCCACAGCTTCAAAAAATGCAGTTCATAAACCAACAGGACATGAATCTCAGCAGTCCCAATGATGCAATTCAAAATAAGTAATCCCAAAAGCAAAAAACGTTCCACAAAGAAAAACAAACACTTCCAAACAGGCAGTTCAAACAAGCAGTTTAGAAATCCCCATCAGCAGTTCAGAGGCAGAGAGCTCCCAGGGGTCCCCTCCCTCCTCTGGCCAGCTCTATCTCCTGTCTTCCTCCCACTTGACCCCATCACTCCCTGGCTCCTCCACAATATCCACTGCCTTCCCTTGTTTACCAAGACCCCGCACCAAGCGGTTACTTGTGGATCTTGCCAGGGCTACAATCTCCATCGGCTCCTTTTGCCTCACTTCTTCCTCCTTTTCTTCCCCCTGATTAGCTCTGCTTAGAGGCTCCCCCTCCATTCCTGGTCTCCCCTCCGTGTCTTGGGTTTCACCTTTACCTGCCTTTCCCTTGGGCTCCACTGGGGGCTGCTGGGATAGGAAGTCTTTGATTCTGTTGTAAGACTTCCTCAAGGGCTGCTGGGAATTGTCGTTTGTACCCTGCCTCCAGCCCTCTTGGGAAAATGATCTATGCTTTCTCCTGACATGTGGATCTCCCTGAGCTAAGAATCTGGGTTGTCCACTCCTCTGGGCCTTATCTTCTCCTCCACCGGTAACCCCCCCCCCCCCCCCCCCCCTCTGTTCCCTTATCCCCTTCTTCACATACCGCATAAAGATAGGACTGACTTTCATGCAGTCCTATTTATGTGGTTACTTTAGCCAGTTAAGTGCTGAATGCCAAGTACCAACTCCGCCCCCAAAACTTCCCCAAAATAGCTAGTTTACAGTTCAGTGCTAACCGGTTGTTTTCAGCAGCACTAACTGGTTAAGTGCAGCTGAAAATTAGCCACCGACCTTGAACGGGCAATATAACTGGCCAAGAGCCATTTCTGGCCAATTAAATCACTTTGCATATCAACCCCTTAGTGCTGGGCCCTATCCAGGCACTGATCATCGGGGAGTCAACAGGCTTCTCAGAGTTACCCAGGTGCCACTCATATTCAATTAACGTAGGACAGCTAGAGGGGCATAATCGAACGGGGCCAGCCATCTGTAAGGGCAGCCATCTTCAAGGCCGGCCCCAAAAAGTGGCGTCCTGACCGTATTATCAAAACAAGATGGCCGGCCATCTTTCGTTTTGATAATTCAGTTGGAGCCAGCCAAATCTCAACATTTGGGCCGGCTTTAGAGATGGCCAGCATTGGTTTTCAGCGATAATGGAAACTAATGGCGGCGTCTAAAACCCGGCCAAATCCAAGGCATTTGGTTGTGGGAGGAGCCAGCATTTGTAGTGCACTGGTCCCCCTGACATGCCAGGACACCAACCGGGCACCCTAGGGGGCACTGCAGTGGACTTCAAAAATTGCTCCCAGGTGCATACCTCCCTTACCTTTTGTGCTGAACCCTCCAAAACCCACTCCCCACAACTGTACACCACTACCATAGCCCTTAGGGATGAAGGGGGGCACGTACATGTGGGTACAGTGGATTTTGGGGGGGTTTGGAGGGCTCACATTTACCACCACAAGTGTAACAGGTGGGGGGGGGATGGGCCTGGGTCCACCTGCCTGAAGTGCACTGCACCCACTAAAAACTGCTCCAGGGACCTGCATACTGGTATCAGGGAGCTGGGTATGACATTTAAGGCTGGCATAGAGGCTGGCAAAAAAATGTTTTTTAATCTTTTTTGTTTTTGGTGGGAGGGGGTTGGTGACCACTGGGGGAGTAAGGGGAGGTCATCCCCGATTCCGTCCGGTGGTCATCTGGTCAGTTGGGGCACCTTTTTGAGACTTGGTCGTGAACAAAAAGGGATCAAGTGAAGCCGGCCAAATGCTCGTCAGGGCCGGCTTTCTTTTTTCCATTATCGGGCGAAGCTGGCCATCTCGTAACCACGCCCCTGTCCCGCCTTCTGTACCCTGCTAACACACCCCCTTGAAGTTTGGCCGGCTCCGCAACGGAAAGCAGTTGAAGCCGGCCAAAATCGGTTTTCGATTATACCGATTTGGCCGGGTTTAGGAGATGGCCAGCCATCTCCCGATTTGTGTCAGAAGGTGGCCAGCCTTCTCGTTCGAAAATAAGCAGGCTAGTTATCTGGGCACTGACACTGAATTTCCGTGGTGCTTGGTAATTCCTGGCTCTGCCCCCAAACCACCCCTGCACTAATCCAGTTATGTGCTACTGAAAATCCAGGTATAACCCAGTCAGCGCTACTTACCTGACTAGGGGCCTCTCCTACCCAGTAAAGCAGCCCTGGATATCAGGCACAGTATGAACAGGATATCAATGGATAGAAAGGTTAAGGGAGAAACAGGAAATAAAATCAAAGCACACAAATGTTCTTCCTTTTGTGAGTAAAATGACCCATGCTGTTTCATAGTATCTGAATCATGTAGCCCTGAGTTTGCACCTGTTATAAAGAATACTCTGTACCCACAGGCCTTTATCACCAGAGGCTGCGTAAAAATTAACTGTGGTTATGTGTTCTTGTCTTTTCATTCACTAGTATCAGTTTTAATACAGGAAGATCACTGAGGCTAGGAAGTTTTAGATTTGTGGATAGAGAAACCAAGTTACAGTCTTCAGTTAATAGTGCGATAACAAGAAAGCATTAAAGGGATTTCAAAATGCACCTGCTCTTCTGTTCTAGGAGAAATTGATTTCGCCGATGGGTGCACATGCAACTCAATCTGTCAAGTCTTTCAAACAGGCTATTATTACTTGTATCCTCTGAACATTGAATACAACCTCTTTGCTGCCCCTATGGTCTACATTATATGGAAGAACGTTGGACGTCTAATGGATGATGCCAATTTTCACCAGTACCATCTGCGTATCACTTTCTGCAAACATTACTCCTTCGTAGGCCTTGCTTTAGGATTGGCAATGCTTGTGATTGGCATCGTGTTGTTCACTATGTATGAAATAAAAAAGACTCATACAGAAATGAAATACCAAACCCTGATCATGTTTTACATCTTTCAAATAATCTGCTTAAGCCTGATGTCTCTGGGAGCTCTTGCAGGATCCATCATCTATAGGTTCGATGAAAGAGTCATGGACAATCATAAAAACCCAAGTAGAACTTTAGATGTAGGTCTACTGCTGATTGCTTCTCTAGGGCAATATTGCATTTCCTACTACTCCATAGTAGCAATGGTGGTGAGCAAACCTGAAGCACTCCTAAATATTCTCACCTTAACCTATTCCTTGTTGTTGATTGTCCAACACAGTATACAGAATATCTTTATCATTGAAGGTCTCCATCGACGACCCCCTGAAGATTCCAACCATGAACATAAAAGTTCAGCTCAAACCAGTACAGAAACTCCAGTTGAGCTCGTCTGTGTCAGGAAGAAACTTTCAGGACATACTTTTACAAGCAATTCCTTATCATCCACCACAGTCACCGACGAAAAGCCAGTAGCAGTCCAGAACGAGCTCAAAGGTCCCACTAATAACACATATCGAAAAACACACCGAAAAAGGAGGAAGATCTTGAAGGATATTTATATGTTCCTGCTTCTGGCAAATATCCTGGTAAATATACGGAAGATGCACATACACTCGTCGCACAAACACACACAGACGCACATGCAAAGAGGTTGGACAGAATTCCATGAGTCATACTCTGCATGCTTTTCTCACTTGTTCTTTCCAACTTACATTGGGTTGGAAAGAATGATGTTGAGAGAGTAACAATTTGAAAACCCTAGGGTGGAAATGATGAAACCTCCTGCCTAATTCATGGGATTTAAACTAAAACTTAGAAGTATCCAAGAAATATATTTGTATGCTGTTTCATGAATAAATATTAGGGATGTGCTCAGGGCAAACAGTATTGATTTGTTTTCAGTTCCCTTGGGCATTTTTCCTGATTCCTGCACGTATTTTATTTAGTTTATTTACTATTTATTTTAATTTAAAAAAATAATTGTGACACACATTCAAGCTTTTCAACATATCAATTTAACACAAATTCATGCATAGGTTAATGTGCATTAAAATGATTTAGTACACACTAATCTGCTTATAATTGAAAGAGAAAAACGCCTATATTCCGACCTAAATCGGGACATGGACGTCTTTCTCATGCGGGTGCCCAAATCGGTATAATCGAAAGCCGATTTTGGGCGTTTCCAACTGCACTCCGTTGCGGGAATGAATAAAGTTGATGGGGGCGTGTCGGAGGCGTGGTGAAGGCGGGACTGAGGCGTGGTTATCGGCTGAGCAGAGATGTGCGTGCTCGGCCGATAATGGAAAAAAGAAAGGCGTTTTTAGAGAAAATTTAGGTCACTTTTGTTGGACCTGTTTTTTTCACGAACAGGTCCCAAAAAAGTGCCCTAAATGACCAGATGACCACCGGAGGGAACCGGGGATGACCTCCCCTGACTCCCCCAGTGGTCACTAACCCCCTCCCACCAAAAAAAACCGAACATTAAACACTTTTTTTTCCAACTTGAGCTAGGTATGATATTTGAGGCTGGCATAGAGGCATCTCAGGGGGACCAGTGCACTACGAATGCTAGCCCCTCCCACGACCAAATGCCTTGGATTTGGTCGTTTTTGAACTGGGCTGCTTCGGTTTTGATTATCGCTAAAAAACAAAAACGCCCAGCTCAAAAAACGCCCTAATCCAATGTATTTTCGAAAAAAAAGATGGCCGTACATTTTTTTCGAAAATACAGTTCGGCCCGCCCCTTCACAGACCCGTTCTCAGAGATGGACGTTCTTACACATAGGCGTTCGGGTTTGATTATGCCCCTCTAAATTTTAGTACACACTAAGGGGCCCTTTTACTAAGGCGTGCCGAAAAAATGGCCTGCGCTGGTGTAGGCGCGTGTTTAGGACTAAAGTCAAACTGTCTACTTCCTGGTTTAACCCACAAGACACTACTGACTGCAACGTTGCTGCTCTTTAAAATGTAAAATCTTTTCAATAGAGCCTCCCTCCCACCCTACGTCTACACTGTCTATTATACACCACTTAAAATTTGGCACTGAATGGGCTTTTCTGCTCCCAGTGCTGTACTAAGGGAGCTTGGGAATTATGTGTTGTAATTACTAAGGGAGCTTGTTGATCATGTGTTGAAAAGACTTGAAGATGGGCAGGGAGGGGGCTTGGCGTATGGGCTCGGGAAGGTTGTTCCAAGCATAGGGTGAGGCGAGGCAGAATGAGCGGAGCCTGGAGTTGGCAGTGGTGGAGAAGGGTAATGAGAGGAGGGATTTGTCCTGTGAATGGAGGTTTCGGGCGGGAACATAGGGGGAGATAAGGGTAGAGAGGTAGTGAGGGGCAGCAGATTGAGTGCATTTGTAGGTAAGAAGGAGAAGCTTGAACTGAATGCGGTATCTGATTGGAAGCCAGTGAAGTGACCTGAGGAGAGGGTTGATATGAGTGTATCGGTTCTGGCGGAATATAAGACGTGCAGCAGAGTTCTGAACAGATTGAAGGGGGGAGGCCAGTGAGGATAGGTCAAGCATAGCCCCCTCCCTGCCCATCTTCAAGTCTTTGCTTAAAGCCCACCTCTTCAATGCTGCGTTCGGCACCCAACTCTTTCAGGAAATCCAGACTGTCCCAATTTGACCGCCCCCATCAGACTCACTATTCACGTGTCCTTTAGATTGTAAGCTCTTTGAGCAGGGACTATCCTTCTATGTTAAATTGTACAGCGCTGCGTAACCCTTGTAGCGCTTTAGAAATGTTAAGTAGTAGTAGTAGTAGTATGTGTTGCAGTGGCGTAGCTACGTGGGGCCACGGGGGCCTGGGCCTCCGTAGATTTGGCCCTGGACCCCCCTGCCAATGACTCTCTCGATCCCCCTCCTGCCGCCACCCCGCCGTCGCTGTCGCCTACCTTTGCTGGTGGGGGACCCCAACCCCCACCAGCCGAGGTCCTCTTCTTCCGGCACAAGGCTTCATTCTGTTTCTGAGCATGACGTCTAAGTCCAACTTTGGACGTTTTGCAACAAATGTCCAAAATCTAAATAGAAAAGAAGGTCATTTTCAAAAAAGAAAAATTACTATCTCTTTTTTTCAACAAGGTTTTGTGATTTGGACGTTTTGTTTTTTGGTCCATTTTCAAAAAAAAAAAATGTCCAAGTACTAAATGCACAAAATCAAGCCATTTAGTAGATTGGTCCCCCTGACATCCCAGGAAAGCAATAGGGCACACTAGGAGGCACTGCAGTGGACTTCATAAAATGCTCCCAGGTACACATCTCACCATTGCTCCCTTACCTTGTCTGCTGAGCCCCCCAAAACTCACTACCCCCAACTGTACATATTACCATAGCCCTTATGGGTGAAGGGGGCACCTATATGTGGGTACAATAGGTTTCTGGTGAGTTTTGAAGGGCTCACACTTTCCTCCACAAATGTAACAGGTAGGGGGAGGTAGAAGCCTGGGTCCACGCACTCAACACTAGACTTCTCTATTCGTAGTGCACTGGTCCCCCTGACATGCCAAGACACAACCGGGCACCCTAGGGGGCAGTGCAGTGGACTTCAGAAATTGCTCCCAGGTGCATAGCTGCTCCCTTACCTTGTGTGCTGAGCCCCCCAACTCCCCTCCCCATAACCAACTCCCCACAACTGTACACCACTACCATAGCCCTAAGGGGTGAAGGGGGGCACCTACATGTGGGTACAGTGGGTTTGTAATTCTATTCCTATCTCTTCTCCTCTCTCCAATATATCTGAAAAAGGTCTTGTCACCTCTCTTTACATCTTTAGCCATTTTTTTCTTCCGCTCGCACTTTCGCTAGCTGTATTTCCCTCTTCACTTTGAGTTTAATCTGATAATTGACTTACCAACACGAAATACCAAAAGTTCATCACGTACTTTCCTAAACCTCCACTACCCCAATTGCAGAGGTCTTAAATACAAATCAATACATGCATCTAGCTTCGCCTACCTCTGCACACAATAATGGAATAAACTACCGAATACTATAAAAACTACGCACGACTTGACAACCTTCCGGAAGTTACTGAAGACGTACCTGTTCAAAGAGACTTACAAAAAGAATCCTCCTTAATGACTTGTTTCCTAATCTATACCAGAACCAACCAATATTGATCCCTTCTGATTTGATTATTTTATCATATTACCATTATTGAACATTACATTTTTTTCCTACTCTCACTTGTATGTTATGTATTATCGTTTTATTTACCCTACCTACCTGTTATTCTTGTACATGCTGAACCTCTTACTCTGTTAATGGTGATGCCATTGCAATATAACGTAAGCCACATTGAGCCTGCAAATAGGTGGGAAAATGTGGGATACAAATGCAGCAAATAAATAAATAGACTTTTCCGTGATCCTCTCGTTGCGTTCTTTTGTATTTCTTGAACAAAGCCTCTTTTGCTCTTATTTTTTCAGCTACTTGTTTGGAGAACCATATAGGCTTCCTGCTTCTCTTGTTTTTGTTTACTTTCCTCACAAAAAGATCAGTTGCCATATTTATAGCAGCCTTTAGCTTGGACCAGTGTTTTTCCACTTCTCCTTCACCTTCCCACGCCAACAGCTCCTTCTTCAGGTATTCCCCCATTTTATCAAAATCAGTACGTCTGAAATCCAGCACTTTGAGTTTTGTGCGTCCGCACGCCGCCTTCGCCCTTCTATCAAACCATACAGTCTGATTATCACTATTACATAGGTGGGCACCCACCCGGATATTGGAAACACTACTTCCATTTGTGAGCACTAGATTCAGCATCAACCCTTCCCTCATGGGTTCCGTCACCATTTGTCTGAGCAAGGCACTTTGACAGGCATCCACAATCTCCCTACTTCTTTCCGATTCCGCAGACGGGACGTTCCAATCCACGTCAAACAAATTGAAATCTCCCAACAGTAGCACCTCCCCTTTCATACCAATCTTTTGAATATCTTCTATCAGATCTTTGTCTAACTTCTCCGTTTGCGCAGGAGGTCTGTAGATAACCCCCATGTGGATACAGGTTCTGTCTTCTCTTTCCAGGACAATCCATAAAGCTTCTTCCTTTCCCCAGGTTCCCCGCATTTCAGCCGCTCTGATATTGTCTCTCACATACAGAGCCACTCCTCCACCTCTTTGGCCCTCTCTATCCTTCCTAGAAAGATTATATAGCCCAGTACGGTCACATCCCATTCATGGGAATCGTTGAACCACATCTCCGTAATAGCAACAATATCCAAGTTTTCATCAAACATTAGGACTTGCAAGTCTTGAACCTTTTTACTTAGACTACGAGCATTTGTGCACATAGCTTTCCATGTGCTTAGTGAGTTTAGGTGGTTTTCTTTACTTACATGGCCTTTCCCTGTGCCACCATGTTTATTCTGGAGGGGACTTTCCGAAATCCCTTTTTTTCTTTTGTCACCCCCACCCTCCAGTTTAAATGTCTAGAAACATATTGTCTGAATTTCTCCCCAACGATCCTTTTTCCCATCACAGAAAGTTGTAGCCCATCATTACAGTACAGCCTGTTATTTTTCCACGTATTATCCCATTCTCCTATGTATCTAAAACCTTCTTCTTTACAACCTTCTTCTTTCTTCTTGGACATTTTTGTGAGAAAGAAGTGCAAATGCTGCTTTATGCTGCTTTTTAGACGTTTTTCTGTTTTGAAAATGAGTCCAATAATCAACAAGCTCCCTTAATGCAGCACTGGGAGCAGAAAGCCCATTCAGTGACAAATTTTAAGTATAGATGTAGGGTGGGAGGGAGGCTCTAGTGAAAAGATTTTAAATTTTAAAGAGAAGGAATGTTTTTTTAAGTTGCAGTCAGTAGTTCCTCATGGGTAAAACCAGGAAGTGGAGTGTTTGACTTTAGTTTAGCCAGGAGGGTTTGCAGCAGGGGCGTAGCTACGGGTGGGCCTGGATGGGCCTGGATGGGCCCAGGCCCACCCAGTTTTGTCTCAGGCCCATCCTCACCTTCTCCCACCCCTGCCGTAGCGCTGCCTCCTCTCCTGCACTTCACGGTCTCTGTCTCCCACCCTCGCGGCAGCGCTTTCAATTTGCTATCAGCGCTGCCTGCCTGACAGCTGACAGACGCGGCGCGACGTCCTCCTGCTCCGGGGCCTTCCCTCTGCCACATTGATTCAACTTCCTGCTTACGCAGGGCGGATTGCATGCGGCAGAGGGAAAGGTCCCGGAGCAGGACGTCGTCGCACCGCGTCTGTCAGCTGTCAGGCAGGCAGCGCCGATAGAGCGCTGCCGCTGGGGTGGGAGACGGAGACCATGAAGTGCAGGAGAGGAGGCAGCGTCACGGTGGGAGAAGGTGAGTGGAGGCAGCGCCGATAACTTTAAATGTGCTGGACCGTGTGTGTGTGGGGGGGGAGTTGTAGTGCCCACCCATCCAACCTGCTGGCCCACCCAAAAATTGTCTTCTGGCTACGCCACTGGTTTGCAGAAGATTTTACGACAGGTGATGTCATTATGTGGTTGGACTTATAAGAAGTAGTAAAAAAACGCCATCGCCATTTTGACTGGGTTGGAAGACACTTTTCCAGAGGTGCTTAAATTGAAGGTATAATCTGATTTCTTAGGGGAAGATGTAGATGCCAGAGTGTACGTAGGGTTGCATTTACTAATCTATTTTCTCCCTGATTGCAGGGAACTTATCCTTGAGACAGCATTAGCGAAACATGAATCATGTCAGATTAATGGTCCCCGAACCAACAATGAGCTGCACACTCACTTAAGATGAGCATTATAATAGCGCCATATGCATAATAACCTTGAAGATGTGTTTATTACAATGTAAAATTTAAATTGGTAGAAAAATCTTCCTAATCCACTGGTCGATGTTGAGGTGGATATTGTAAATCTTGTTGTGTAAAGTTTTCACACCAGCAAGTTGCACCGCTGAGACCAATAAATGTATTACCTTGACACTGTGGAAGAAAAGAGTACAGCTATTTTATAAAGGCAACATATGCCCTCATAAAATGAGCTCCCTGAAATGTCCCTAATAGCATACAGATTCAACAAATATGAACTCCTGTACACATATCCAGAACTGCCCTTACAATATTTGCTTGCCAAACCACTATCATATTTTTTTCGCTATAACTAAATGCACATTTCCAATATAATTCTTATATAATTCTTAAATATTTCTTACCATGATTGTTTGCTAAAACACTATCATGTTTTGTCATTATCATGTACCCCAAATCCTTCTGTTATTACTAAATGTATACTTTCTAATGTATTCTCACGACTCATGATGCATTGTAAGCCACATTGAGCCTGCAAAGAGGTGGGAAAATGTGGGATACAAATGCAACAAATAAATAAATTCTCACACATGTTAGGCAATATACTGCAAAATGTCTGCAACTATGTCCTGGTAACACTATATCAATTTTCCCAACAGTTCTGGATCATGCCAGCATTTGGCGCTCGGATTCGATTTGATAACGGGTTGGAGGTGAAGTTCTATGGGTTCTCCATTTGGGTCATCATCACCAATATCTCCCTGCCCTTTGGGATTTTCTACCGCATGCATGCAGCCGCCAGCCTGGTGGAGCTCTTCATCGTATCCTAGAGGACACCAGGGGGACAGAAATCCAGCAGCTTGCAAAGGCTTTTTCCAAACTGATGTTCAACATAGAGGTGGTTAATATGATAATGATGACTAGATTCATAGACTTTTGTGTGGTGTTTCACAGCAGGCACTGCTACGAAGGATAGAGGGCCCAACGGTTTTTGGAACACACATGGAGGGGCATAATTGAACAAAAACGTCTATCTCCATGGGCGTTTATCTCCGAGAACGGGTCCGTGAAGGGGCGGACCGAACCGTATTTTCGAAAAAAATAGACGTCCATGTTTTATTCGACAATTTGTGAGCTGGGCGTTTTTGTTTTTCAGTGAAAGCGCCCAGCTCAAAAACGAATAAATCCAAGGCATTTGTTCGTGGGAGGGGCCAGGATTCGTAGTGCCCTGGTCCCCCTCACATGCCAGGACACCAACCGGGCACCCTAGGGGGCACTTTTACAAAAACAAAAAAAAAGGTAAAAGAGCTCCCAGGTGCATAGCACCCTTCCCTTGGGTGTTGAGCCCCCCAAATCCCCCTCAAAACCCACCGCCCACAAATCTACACCATTACTACAGCCCTAAGGGGTGAAGGGGGGCATCTCCATGTGGGTACAGTGGGTTTGGGGGGCAGTTTGGAGGGCTCCCATTTATCAGCACAAGTGTAACAGGTGGGGGGGGGGATGGGCCTGGGTCCACCTGCCTGAAGTCCACTGCACCCCCTAATAACTGCTCCAGTGACCTGCATACTGCTGCCAGGGAGGTGGGTATGACATTTGAGGGTGAAAATAAAAAGTTGTGAAACGGCATATTTTGTGGTGGGAGGGGGTTTGTGACCACTGGGGGAGTCAGGGGAGGTCATCCCCGATTCCCTCCAGTGGTCATCTGGTCATTTAGGGCACTTTTTGGGGCCTTATTCGTGGAAAAACAGGGTCCAGGAAAAGTGCCCTAAATTCTCGCTAAAAACGCATATTTTTCTTCCATTATCGGCGAAAGGCGCCCATCTCTGATCGCCCGATAACCACGCCCCAGTTCCGCCTTTGACATGCCCCCATCAACTTTGTCCGCATCCGCGACGGAGTGCAGTTGAAAACGTCCAAATTCGGCTTTCGATTATACCGCTTTATTCGTTTTTGTGAGATAAACGTCTATCTCCCGATTTGGGTCACAATATAGGCGTTTTTCTTTTTCAATTATAAGCTGGATGATGTTCTACTGTTCTGAATGTAAAAACCTACAGGTTGTGGTTCGCCTTCTTTAATTTGCACTTCTCTAATCATAACATAATAGGTTTTCAGCTCTTATGTGACAATATTTGCAATCCATTCGAATTAAAATCTGCCTGCATTTGCACCAGCCATTGCCTTGGGAATCTTTTTGCAGTTCCTTCCTCCGCTGAAATCCATTCACATCGAATTTTGTTATGTGCTACATATAACTCACAGTTATTAATGCGCTACCAAAAACGAGTCAACAATAGGTTGAGAGGTAAAACCAGCAATGATAACATAAGAGAGAATCAACAAAGAGGAGATACAAGAAGGAACTTATTCTTACGTAATTTTGAGGACACCGTCAAGCTTTATTTGCAGTGCTCTAAGCATGAAATATTATTATACCCCATTAAACATCCTTTGTGTTTTTATAATGAAGGTGTCAATCAGCCTCTATCAAATCCCCTCAAGCTGAAGAAGGACAACAGCTAAGAGGGGATATGATAGAGGTTATAAAATCATGAGTGAGGTGGAACAGATGACCAGGGAATGGTTATTTACCTTTTCAAACAGTATTAGGACTAAGGGACACATCAGGTAAGTGGAGTAAATTAGGTGAGTTTTATTATGACTAGATTGCATTTATCATGTGTAACTCTATGTTGCCTGGTGAGCATCAAGGCAAGTTATTATAAATATATTTGGACTGGTGTTTGAAGGTCAGAGCTGAGACTAACTAATGCTAGGACGTTGCTGGTGCTTTAATTCACACACTCAGCACGCCTCTCTCAGGGGTCCTTTTACTAAGGTGGGCTGAAAAATGGCCTGTGCTAGTGTAGACGCGTGTTTCGGACGCGCGTAGGTCCATTTTTCAGCACGCCTGCAAAAAATGCCTCTTTTTTTGGAGGAAAATGGATGAGCGGCAAAATAAAAATTGGCACGCATCCATTTTGGGCCTGAGACCTTGCCACCACTCGTTCACTTAGCGATAAGGTCTCACGTGTTAACCGGGCGGTAATCGTCAGCGAGTGTACACTGCTGATTACTGCCCGGTTAGCGCAGCACAGTAGAAAATAAAAAATATTTTTGGCGCACATATCGGATGCCCATAAAAAAATGAAATTACTGCCCGGTGCGCGCGGTAGCCGGGCGGTAGTTCAAAACTGACACGCGTTGGACGCACGCAGGCGCCTACGCACCTTAATAAAAGGGGCCCTTAATCAATAATGTAGCCCAGACCAGAATATACGAGGGCTGAATTACTTTTATTTAAATGAAGATATTGTAACAAATATAAAATATAAACAAAAAAACAGCACCACTGGCCTTTAAAAATGGAACACAGTTCTTTAATGAATGAGCCTTGACAAAAAGACCCGACAGGGGCCTTGTTTCGGTGACTAGCACCTGCGTCAGGGGTCACAGTGATGACGTGGAAAACTTGGGGAATAACTCAAATATATTCCTCTACAATATATTATTCCTTACCCCACATCTCATATAGTAAAAGCTACAAAGCAACAAGGCACTTTCACTTTCTTGAAACTTGCTCTTTTATTACATATATTTACTTTTCTACATAGTTGGCCACCATTCACCACACATTTCTGCTAATGACAAACAAGTTTTTGAAAGCTGTCATAACAGAATTACACATTTTGTCTCTTCAACCAGTGGCTCACAGCAAGGGTGTAGCCAGACAGCAGATTTTGGGTGGGCCTAGGCAAGAAGTGGGTGGGCACCAAATGTTCTCCCCCCCCCACTACCAAAAAAATCTCAGCTGGTGAGAAAATGCATCTCTCCACCTTGGTAGTCTGCAGCAGGCATGCGCTGAAAACTGAGCATGCGAAGGTGCCAGAATTGTGGAGAGCAGCATTTTCATTACCATCAGGAGGAAGTCTTCAGCTGGCAGAGCTTGGAATCCCCACCAGCTACCGCTAAACGTGTGCTACCGTTGGGTGGGCCTGAACCCACCCTCACAGTCCTTTATACCTCTTAATTCGGGTCGAACAGATGCCCCTGAAGGTATTCCTTCAATTTCAGAAAAAGATGGAAGTCTGGGCTGTATTGCAGATGGGATAAGACTTTGAGGCCCTTCTTCACAATTGCCTCTGTGGTGTTTCATGCTGTGTGAGGCCTAACACTGTCATGTTGCAACAACTTTTCTTTCTTCTGCTTCCAAACTCTTTTCAATCATTCTTTCAAAGTTTCAGGGTTGCAATGTAATGCTCTTGAGTTGATGGTTGTACCAGGTTCAAGGAAATTCATGAGAACAACACCATCCATGTCCCAAAAGACTGTAACCAGGAATTTTCTGCAGAAGGCTGTGTTTTGATTTTTTTTTCTTTGCAGGTGAACTGTGGTGATGAATCTCCAGAGTGGTGCTTTGTTTCTGGCTCATAATAATGAACACATGTATTATGGGATGTCAGAAATTTCTCACTTTCATTCTTATATCGGGACCCAAGTCTTGAAGCTTTCATTTCTACAGTCAGCATGCAAGGAACTCATCTTGCACAAACTTTTTGATATCCAAGAATATCAATAATATAACCCACAAGTTCCTATGAAATGCCAAGTGGGTCAGCAATTTCCCTTTGAGTGATCCTTCGATTGTATTGTCCTTTATGAGTTTGTCAACCTTTCTCATATGAGACTCATCCATTGCTGTCACAGGTCCATAGGCGTAGACTGGGGGGGGGGCGAGGGGGGGGCAATGCCCCCCCAAACGACGAGGACGTGGACTGGCGCTAGAATGAAAAAAAAAAAAAAAACAAGCAGGCACGCGTTCGTCTCCGTCCGCTTCGCTGCTTCCCTGCCCTCTCTGTCTGCAATCCCACCCGAAAGGAAATGACATCAGAGGAAGGCGGGACGCAGACAGAGAGGGCAGGGAAGCAGCGAAGTGGACGGAGACGAGCGTGTCTATCTATCCCCTCTCTTCCTACCCTCCGGCGCAGGCAGCACCAATCTTCTCTAAGCCTTTCTTGTTCCTGGCAGCGGTAGCGACGTACACACTGCCTTCAGCTCTGCCCCGAAGCCTTCTCTTCAAGTTCCTGTTCCCGCATAGGTGGGAACAGGAACTTGAAGAGAAGGCTTCCGGGGCAGAACGAAGGCAGCGTGTACGTCGCTACCGCTGCCAGGAACACAGAAAGGCTGAAGAAGACTGCTGCCTGCACCGGAGGGAGGGAGGAAGAGAGGGGGTAAAAGGAGTCACGATCCTGGACCTCGCGGGGGGGGGGGGGGGCAGCAGAGGGAAGATGAATGGGACTGGGAGGGTGGAGAGCAGAGGGAAGGAGTAAGAGATGGATGGGACTGGGAGGGTGGGAAGCAGAGTGAAGGAGCAGGAGATGGATGGGATTGGGAGGGTGGGAAGCAGAGGGAAGGAGCAAGAGATGGATGGGACTGGGAGGGGTGGGTGGGGAGCAGAGGGAAGGACCAGGAATTGGATGGGACTGGGAGGGTGGGAAGCAGAGTGAAGGAGCAGGAGATGGATGGGACTGGGAGGGTGGGAAGCAGTGGGAAGGAGCAGGAGATGGATGGGACTGGGAGGGGTGGGTGGGGAGCAGAGGGAAGGACCAGGAATTGGATGGGACTGGGAGGGTGGGAAGCAGAGTGAAGGAGCAGGAGATGGATGGGACTGGGAGGGTGGGAAGCAGTGGGAAGGAGCAGGAAATGGATGGGACTGGGAGGGGTGGGAAGCAGAGGGAAGGAGCAAGAGATGGATGGGACTGGGAGGGGTGGGTGGGGAGCAGAGGGAAGGACCAGGAATTGGATGGGACTGGGAGGGTGGGAAGCAGAGGGAAGGAACAGAAGATGGATGGGACTGCGAGGGGTGGGGAGCAGAGGGATGGACCAGGAGATGGATGGGATTTGGAGAGGTCAGGCACAGCAGAGGGAAGGAGCATGTACGTCGCTACCGCTGCCAGGAACACAGAAAGGCTGAAGAAGACTGCTGCCTGCACCGGAGGGAGGGAGGAAGAGAGGGGGTAAACGGAGTCACGATCCTGGACCTCGCGGGGGGGGGCAGCAGAGGGAAGATGAATGGGACTGGAAGGGTGGAGAGCAGAGGGAAGGAGTAAGAGATGGATGGGACTGAGAGGGTGGGAAGCAGTGGGAAGGAGCAGGAGATGGATGGGACTGGGAGGGGTGGGAAGCAGAGGGAAGGAGCAAGAGATGGATGGGACTGGGAGGGGTGGGTGGGGAGCAGAGGGAAGGACCAGGAATTGGATGGGACTGGGAGGGTGGGAAGCAGAGTGAAGGAGCAGGAGATGGATGGTACTGGGAGGGTGGGAAGCAGTGGGAAGGAGCAGGAGATGGATGGGATTTGGAGAGGTCAGGCACAGCAGAGGGAAGGAGCAAGAGATGGATGGGACGGAAGATGATGGTGAGCAGAGGGAAGGAACAGAAGATGGATGGGACTGGGAGGGGTGGGGAGCAGAGGGAAGGAGCAGGAGATGGATGGGACTGGGAGGGGTGGGAAGCAGAGGGAAGGAGCAAGAGATGGATGGGACTGGGAGGGGTGGGTGGGGAGCAGAGGGAAGGACCAGGAATTGGATTGGACTGGGAAAGGAGGTGAGCAGAGGGAAGGAACAGAAGATGGATGGGACTGCGAGGGGTGGGGAGCAGAGGGATGGACCAGGAGATTTGGAGAGGTCAGGCACAGCAGAGGGAAGGAGCAAGAGATGGATGGGACGGAGGGATGGTGAGCAGAGGGAAGGAACAGAAGATGGATGGGACTGGGAGGGGTGGGGAGCAGAGGGAAGGAGCAAGAGATGGATGAGACTGGGAGGGGTGGGTGGGGAGCAGAGGGAAGGACCAGGAATTGGATTGGACTGGGAAAGGAGGTGAGCAGAGGGAAGGAGCAGGAGATGGATGGGACTGGGAGGGGTGGGGAGCAGCGGGAAGGAGCAAGAGATGGTTGGGACTGGGAGGGGTGGGGAGCAGAGGGAAGGAGCAAGAGATGGATGGGACTGCGAGGGGTGGGGAGCAGAGGGATGGACCAGGAGATGGATGGGATTGGGAGAGGTCAGGCACAGCAGAGGGAAGGAGCAGAAGATGGATGGGACGGAGGGATGGTGAGCAGAGGGAAGGAACAGAAGATGGATGGGACTGGGAGGGGTGGGGAGCAGAGGGAAGGAGCAAGAGATGGATGGGACTGGGAGGGTGGGGAGCAGAGGGAAGCCTACTGGAAAGAAGACACTGCATAAAACAGAAGACACTGGGATCAAAGCGAATAGAAAAACTACATGATCAGACAACAAAGGTAAATAAAAGTTTATTTTATTCATAATTTATTAATTGAAATGTGTCAGCTTTTTGAAATGTGCATCTGTGATATTTTGCCTGTAAATTTCATTTCCTTCCTCCATATTAGCATATTCATTTGCATATGTATATATGCAAATGATATGCTAATATGCTCCGCCCATTTTTTTTGCCCCCCCCCCAAATGAAACAGTCAAACTACGCCTATGCACAGGTCATCTACTTCATTTTTGATCACACAAATCAACCTTTCCCAGTCCACAATCTTTACATTTCTTGGCTCAGCGACACATAGTACTAACATCAACATGGTCATTTAATGCTAAAAAATGCAGGGTCATGCATGTGGGCTGCAAAAACCTGAGGGACCAGTACAGCTTAGGGGGTGAAGAACTTTTGTGCATGAAAGGAGACCAGGACTTGGGTGTGACCGTATGTGAAGCTCTTAAGGTGGCCAAACAAGTAGAAAAGGAAATGGCAAAAGCTAGAAGGATGCTTGGATGCACAGGGAGAGGAACGGCCAGCAGAAAAAGGAGGTGATGATGTTCCTAGATAAGACTCTGGTGAGACCTCATTTAGAATGTTGTGTACAGTTCTGGAGACCACACCTTCAAAAAGATATCAACAGGATGGAGTTGGTCCAGAGGATGGCTAATAAAATGGTCAGTGGTCTTCATCATAAAGTATATGAGGACAGACTTAAAGATATCAATATGTATACTTTGGAAGAAAGGCAGGAGAGGGGAGATATGATAGAGATACTTAAATACCTACATAGCATAAACACACAGGAGGCGAGTCTCTTTCAATTGACAGGAAGCTCTAGAACAAGGGGTCATAGGATGAAGGTGAAAGGAGATAGATTCAGAAGTAATCTGAGGAAATACTTCTTTATGGAAAGGGTGGTGAATTCATGGAACGGCTTTTGTATAAGCTGTGTGGAGTATATATTATTCTCAGGAAAGGAAAAGAATCAGGCGAAGAATAAAAGAAATATCTTTTATTATGTAGCTAAGCAGGAAATAACATTCTCAGTTGTGCACAAGAAATAATTTTACAAACTATGGAGAGATCACTATGCAAAAGTCCCTAAGTAATACAAGAACAATAGAAAGAAAGGAAGAAAAGTTACAGCTGCCGAGGAATAGTTCTCAGTACTTACAATCTCAGAAGGGGGAGGGGAAATATAATTACGTATTTCCTGGGAGATAGGCTCCTGACAAGGACATAGGGTCTAACTCATCAGTACAGCATATCCCACCGGTAACAGGGGGAGGCAACATATCTTCATAGGGTATATTGCTATCCCACCTCCAGCACCACACATCAATCATAGAGAGTGTCACATATACAGTCTCCTTACATCTCCCCCCCCCCCCCCCTTACACTACGCCATTACCATTGTATTCACTCTGACCGGTGTTCTGAGTACAGGCCATTAGCTACAGGGGCATTATAACATAGTAACATAGTAGATAACGGCAGAAAAAGACCTGTACGGTCCATCCAGTCTGCCCAACAAGATAAATTCACATGTGCCATTTTTTGTGTATACCTTACCTTGATTTGTACCTGTCTTTTTCAGGGCACAGACTGTATAAGTCTGCCCAGCACTATCCCCGCCCCCCAACCACCCACCCTGCCTCCCACCACTGGCTCTGGCACAGACCGTATAAGTCTGCCCAGCACTATCCCCGCCTCCTAACCACCAGCCCCGCCTCCCACCACCGGCTCTGGCACAGACCGTATAAGTCTGCCCAGCACTATCCCCACCTCCCAACCACCCGCCCTGCCTCCCACCACCGACTAAGCTTCTAGGGATCCCTACCTTCTGAGCAGGATTCCTTTATGTGGGGGAGGGGGTGCCCAAGCAGCAAAATCTTATCTGAGCTGGCAGAGCCTCCTGTACAGCAGTGTCAGCAAAAAACCAGCACTGTGGAACAGAGAAACTGCAGTGAGAGAAAAAACAGTGTTAGCAGTGGCCTGAAAGTTCCAGAAAATTCCATAACACTTTCCGGTGAAGGTGGTGGAGACAAAAACTGTATCTGAATTTAGGAAAGCTTGAGACAAGTATATAAGATCTCTAAGGGTGACATGGATGGGCAGACTGGATAGGCCTTATGGAGGGGCATAATCGAACGAAAACGTCTATCTCCATGGGCGTTTATCTCCAAGAATGGGTCCGTGAAGGGGCGGACCGAACCGTATTTTCGCAAAAAATAGACGTCCATGTTTTATTCGACAATTTGTGAGCTGGGCGTTTTTGTTTTTCAGCGATAATGGAAAATGAAAGTGCCCAGCTCAAAAACGAATAAATCCAAGGCATTTGTTCGTGGGAGGGGCCAGGATTCGTAGTGCACTGGTCCCCCTCACATGCCAGGACACCAACCGGGCACCCTAGGGGGCACTTTTACAAAAACAAAAAAAAAGGTAAAAGAGCTCCCAGGTGCATAGCACCCTTCCCTTGTGTGTTGAGCCCCCCAAATCCCCCTCAAAACCCACTGCCCACAAGTCTACACCATTATTATAGCCCTAAGGGGTGAAGGGGGGCACCTACATGTGGGTACAGTGGGTTTGGGGGGGGGGTTGGACGACTAATAAGCATTAAGCAGCACAATTGTAACAGGTAGGGGGGGATGGGCCTGGGTCCACCTGCCTGAAGTCCACTGCACCCCCTAACAACTGCTCCAGGGACCTGCATACTGCTGCCAGGGAGGTGGGTATGACATTTGATGGTGAAAATAAAAAGTTGTGAAACATCATTTTTTTGTGGTGGGAGGGGGTTAGTGACCACTGGGGGAGTCAGGGGAGGTCATCCCCGATTCCCTCCGATGGGCATCTGGTCATTTAGAGCACTTTTTTGGGACCTGTTCATGTGAAAAAGGGTCCAACAAAAGTGTCCTAAATGTTCGCTAAAAATGCCTTTATTTTTTTCGATTATCGCCCTAACGCGTACATCTCTCCTCGGCCGATAACCACGCCCCAGTTCCACCTTCGCCACACCTCTGACACGCCCCCATCAACTTTGTCCGCATCCGCGACGGAGTGCAGTTGAAAACGTCCAAAATCGGCTTTCGATTATACCGATTTATTCGTTTTTGTGAGATAAACGTCTATCTCCCGATTTGGGTCGAAATATAGGCGTTTTTCTCTTTCGATTATAAGGTGGATGGTCTTTATCTGCCCACATTTTTCTCTTTCTATATTTCTAATTCAGGGCTATGCTTCTGTAACCATTACTCTGGTTGTGAAAGTAGAGACTCCTACTGGGGAACATGTCCTAAAATATACTCCACTCAATATTCAAAGGCCAAGAGAGGATCCTGGCTGTTTAAATGCTAGTCTGGGGCTAACTGTGAATATGCAGCAGTATTTAACTGGTTAAGTGCTGCTGAATATCCACTGTTAGCACTTAGGGCGTTCCAGGGGCAGAGTCTACATTTATGCAGTTAAGTGCCAATATTCATCCCTTAACTGCACAACATAAGAGTGGAGGACTGGCCTAGTGGTTAGAGCAGAAGTGCTCAATTCAAATCCCACTGCTGCTCTTTGTGATCTTGGGCAAGTCAATTAACCTTCCATTTTCTCAGGTACTAACTTAGATTGTGAGCCCTCCTGGGACAGGGAAATACCCCAAGTACCTGAATGTAACTCACCTCGAGCTACTACTGAAAAAGGTGTGAGCAAAATCCAAATACATAACATCAAAATTTGTATATACCATCACAAAACACTGACTCTGGACAGATCACAAGCAGATAATAAAACTAGAAATCCAGTAGCCAAAAATACAAACAATTAATATAATAATGCACAAGCAATTCATTAAAGCAATAGAATTCAACAACCAAAATTACAAAAACTGAGCAAAAGGCATGAAGTGGTCTTAATTAAAATTTATTTGAAAAAAGAAACAGAATTTTAATCTTTTCCAGAAATACAAATAATCAGTTTTTAAACTAAATTCAATAGACAAAGAGTTCAAAAATGAAACAGTCACATGAGAGAACGTCTTACAAGAAGAAATCAACTTAACAGAAGACAGAGGAGAAACAGACCATGTATTCTTATTTAAGAATTTATACGGACCTCGACCTGACCAAAGAGAGACTAAAGAAACCAAATACTCAGGGCAAAGCCCATATAAAATTTTAAAAACCAATTAACCAAACATAAAATCTTGAAATTAATCCTAGATGTACCTGGAAGCCAATGCGAGGACTTACGTGATAGAATGATACTATCAAACCTTGTTTTGCAAAGTACAACTCGTGCTGCTGTATTTTGCAACAGTCAGATCCTATAAATTAATTTTTTTTAGGGAATCCCAGATAAAATGTGTTACAATAATCAATTCTAGAAAAAAATGAATGCATGAACTATTCTCTGTAAGTCATCAAGAGAAAAATGGGATCAAATTTAGCTTAACATGCAAAGTTGAAAAAAGACAGAAACGCCACAAGATTATCTCGCAAATTTCTCAACCTGCACTACCCCAGCTGCAAAGGACTGAAGTACAAACTGATACATGCCACTACCTTCTCGTACATGAGCACGCAGTTATGGAATGCATTACCCGCAGACTTGAAAGCAATCAACGAAACAACTATCTTTCGAAAATCTCTGAAAACATTCTTCTTCAACAAGGCCTACAATGAACACCTATAACCTCACTAAGTCACCTCACCAACCCACTCAATTATGAAAGCTCACCTTATACAACTATCCTAATCACTCCCTTCCTTCTTCCCTCCTCCCTACCTGATCGCTACACATTACTAATTGTATCTGATATCTTGTTATGATAATGTCAACAAATCTATGTAAGCCGCATTGAGCCTGCAAATAGGTGGGGGAATGTGGGATACAAACGCAATAAAATAAAATAAAGAAGATAATCTCCTAATCTGGTAATCACCTTTTAATTTTGTATCCAACCAAATCCTAAACTATGAACCTCTTTTTTGCATTGGGTTTGAGGAGGGAAAGAAAGAGGAATTTCCAGTTACCCATAATGAGTAAAGTTGTGTGATAGCCACTGCATCAATGATCTTATGGTAAGAATGCTAAAAGGAAATTTTACCTTCAGATATAATCTTATTAGTGAGCCACATGGATAATATAATCGAATCCTTTGAGAATGAAAAATTGCTACAGCAAATGAAGTTCTACAGGAGTAGGAAATGGTTAAGATTTTGAAAATGATAATAGACCAGAAAATTTTGAACAAAATGAATATTATTACAGATGATTAATATCGAGATTGTTGTTTTCCCAGAGTTCCGGGTATGACTCCTAAAGTTTTTTCCTCTGAAATGATTCCCTTAGTATATTAATTCAAAAGGAGTGAAGCCTGTGAAACTGGGATTACCTTAATCAGTGGGAATTGGATACGAGATTCAAGTGTTTGTATTGTTAAATAATTTCTGGTTTTAAAAGAGAAAAAAATGAAATCAGGTGTATTATTTCCACTAATATTGGACAATAAGTATGTTTCCAATGAAATTAATTGACTATACACCGTTTTGGATTTGAAGAAGCCAACCAGATGATCAATGTGGAATAATGATTCAGATAAATAATAACTGGGGATAATCAGGTCAATACCACGTTTTCTTTGTTTACTGTTGTTTAATTGATCTGCTTGTCTTGTTTCACTCTCCCTATTTATTTTGTGGTCTAAGAAAAAGAAAGATTGTATATAATCCATTTATCTAGTTGAGATTGTTTTCTTCTAATATCGTATTAATCTACAGTCATCTCTGTATTACTGTTTGCAAGTGACCCTTGTAAAAATGAAAAATTATAAATAAATGATTAAAAAAAATAAAAATAAAAAAGGAAATTTTAAAACAATCCAGGAACTTAAGACCTTAGAAATCAAAATGGTTAAATATTTTAACACCCAACAGAAAGGATTTAACAAAGACCTGGGTTTTCTAGCCCATTATAAATCATAAAATTCTAGTGTTTTGTTCTTATCTACCATTCATCTCTCTCTGACTCTCATCCACCCAGGACCCAGCTCTCCCTGTTTCTCACCTAACCTACCCCTCCCTCTTCCTGTGAAACTGTCATTGAAATGCTTTTGTGCGTCACTTATATATTCTGAAATTTATCAACATTTGCTTATTTCTGATCTGAAGAAGGGTTACTTTCAAAAGCTGATCAAAAGATGTATTAAGTTAGTTCAATAAAAAAGGCATCATCTCATTTTCTTTTCTATGTTTTGATTTATTTCTATTTATTACCAGTTACCCAATATTAATGTGTGTGTGGGGGGGGGGGGTCAGAATTTAATTTAAAGTAGTGAAAGGCCATTCAGCTTGAAATAATAAGAAAACAATCATTCAACTTATCAAAAACACTTTGGATATAATTAGTTAATGGAAAAATATTCCGTTCATTATCTGTATAAATAAAATAAGACAGTCCCAGATCCCTAAGCTCTTTCCCAAGAAAACTAAAGAATACATTAAACAAAATAGGAGAAAGTGGGGTGCAGTCTTATCTTTATGTGGTTCATCTTACTCGGTTAAGTGCTGAATATTGCACTTATCTGCATAAGTGTTAGCCAGCACACAACTGAATATTCAATGCCGGTGCCTGGATATAGCCTGGCATTGAATATCCAGGAGAACAGCTAGCAGTGGACATAAAAACTCTGATCGCCACCAGTTGAATATTGGCTGGACTATGCATATTATTTTTCAAGTGTCTTATGAAACAGAAAGTCCTAAAATGCATCCAGTAAGCCAGAGCATGCCTCCCTCCCAGCATCCCCCCAGGACTGTAGCTAGAGGGTGCATATGTTGCAGCCGCATAGGACATGTTTGAGATGGGCACAGATAGGGCAGTCAAATACACCAAGCACTGGCCAAACTGTTATTGCCACCCCAAAGTCTCTAGGAGAAGTAATGAAATGTAATGTCAATTTGGGTCAACCTTGTGGGTAAACCCTTACTCGGTGCATGCTTACCCCAAAGGACTGGCTCCCAATCAAAGAATGCATCGCCTTCAAAATCTGCACCCTGGTTCACAAAATCATCTACGGAGAAGCCCCGAGTTACATGACAGACTTGATCGACTTACCAATTAGAAATGCATCTGAATCAACACGATCTTATCTAAATCTGCACTACCCAAGCTGCAAAGGACTTAAATACAAAACAACTTACGCATCTAGTTTTTCCTACATAAGCACACAACTGTGGAACGCATCACCAAAAGCCTTGAAAACGACGTACGACCACCTAAACTTCCAGAAATCACTAAAAACCAGCCTGTTTAAAAAGGCATACCCTACCGATCCGACTTAAATGCCTAATCTCTGCAACACAGCCAAACTAAAGCAAGTAATGGACATAACACAACTCTTCCATTCTCCGATTCCCTAATGTGGCTGTGCCACATGAACTTGATCTTACCACAACATCACCCTGTATTTGTTCACACCGGAGCCTGCAAAGGCTTCTCCGATACTATTGAGCCTACAAATAGGTGGGAAAATGTGGGATACAAATGTAACAAATAAATAAATTAAACACATAAATACATCATAGAGATCCTGGAGTCCTTGCTACCTGTGGTGTTTTCCTGCCTGGTTTTGCTTTTCGACCAGCCTTTCTGACATGATTGTATTTCAATTGTTGCTCTTTATACCCTAAACATAAATCTGCCATTTTGTTGATAACAAAAGTGGTATCTGTTAATAGGTACTAAAAAAAATCACTATGACAGGAGGAAGTCCATCTCTCAGTGTGAATTCCCCCTTTGCACAGTAATCGTGGTCTATAATGCATTACAGACACTGTACTCTGTGTTTAAATATAGCAAAAGAACATCTGGGCAAGTGATACATTGTACAAAAAGGAGACTGAAAACCCCTACGTAGTAAGTAATCAATGCAGGGGGTAAAAAAAGGTAGGGGTAGACCAATGGTGTGCCGTTCTAGGCTAGGTGAGGTCACAAAGCTTCAACAGCCAGTTAAACTATTCCCAAGCAAAAACTTTACCAGCAGACTCTCAGGGCTTCTTTTACAAAGCTACGCTTGCGATTCCCATGAGGCAAATGAGAGGAAGCCCAAAGAAATTGAATGGGCTTCCTGTCAATTGCGGCACCGGGAATTAGTAGCGCAGCTTTGTAAAAAAAGGCCGTCAATTCTTAATCCAGCTTTTCTTGAATGTAGCAATCATAGCAAAAGAAAAGGAACTTACAGTTCAGTTGCTTGGACTGAATTGTTGCCCTCTGCAAAACAGAGTCCATGTCCAGTCACCTCAGAGGCAAGGAGATAGCCAGAACCTCAGCCCAGCTGAGAGGAAAAGATGTAATACTTAAAAGGAAAGTGAGGGAATCAATTGTGAATAAATGCCTTGGGGAAAATGGTGAAGAATTTTGATGGAATCACAGTAGCTTAAGGAGGGATCAGCCCCGTAGGTTGCTACTGCAGGTGATAGACTTTAACAAAGATATGAACTCTCATTCTAGATTCCACAATTTCCTGGTTGATGTTCTTGTCACGGTACCATAGGAATCTCAAATAGTTTCTGCAGTTTAGGTGTACAACAAAACAATAGAACATTTGCTGGATATCTGCTATTATGGCTATGGGGGGGGTCCTTTCTGAAGCAAATCAAGACTCCTATTAGACTGTTGATCATGTCAGGTTGTAAGCGATGTGACCATATCATACCATTTTTGCATAAACTTCACTGGCTACCAGTACAATACAGAGCCAAATTTAAAACTCTTTGTTTGACCTTGAAGACCCTTAAAGGAAATGGCCCCGAGTAGCTGAAGAATAGGATGATCCTCTACACACCTCCAAGAACACTAATGTCCTCTCAAGGACTATCACTAACCACACCCTCTCCAAAAGACATCACACAATGTGATACCCGCGAGTGAGCCTTCTCCAGAATAACCCCCACACTCTGGAATGCACTCCCTGAAAGACTTCGCTTAACACTTCAGGAAGCAGGTGAAAGCTTAGCTCTTCAACCAGGCCTTTAACGGAAAAAGTACATGACACCGGTTGCACATATTATAGCCATTGTCTCTTTCTTGAAGGCCCAGTGTTGCTTTTTTTTGTCACTGCCATTGTCTCTTTCTTGAAGGCCCAGTATTGCTTTTTTTGTCTATATTGTATGCTTCTTTGCTGTATTACCCTCTCTTTTGTGATTACATATTATAGCAGGACATATTTATCCACTCCTGCCCTAGCTAAGATAATGTTCAAGCACCTTTCTAACCTCATTTGCGATCTTCTTTAAACTAGTCCCTTATTTTCATACTCCTGTTACTCTGTTTTATCTATATGTTCCATATTTGCTTACACCCTATGCTGTCTATTAAAATATTTTATTGTGCTGACATGGTAATGTAGCATATTATACAATACTTTGTATTGTTGTTTGAATATTTTCATTGCTGTAATTGTCTATTGTTTGACATTCTTACTGTACACCACCTTGAGTGAATTCCTTCAAAAAGGCAGTAAATAAATCCTAATAAGTAAATAATAAATAAAGCAATGTCAGGCCCGGAAAGCAGCACATTGTTGAGTGAGATTCCTTGAAACTGAGCACTGGAATCAAACACAACCCTGATCTGGCCTGGTTTTGTGGACAATACACCAACATTTTTCATTGTCTTTTAATGGCAGAGCTGGCTCTACATGACCGTTATCCGTTATATGAATGTTGTAAAGTGCTTGTTGTCTCTGGTTTCCTTCTTAGAGTCTTTTGCAATGAAGTGAGACGAGAGAGAGCTTGCTCTCTGTTGTTAGGGAGTCATGTTTTTATTTATTTTATTTAACATAAATAAATACATAAATCTGGTAGAGAGGTGTTCTGACAGATGGTTGAGCCAGGGTCCGGTTCTTCCCAGCTGTAAACCTCCTTCACATGCAGATGGTTATGACTTTTCTCTTATAACATACAGCAGCTTGGATATAATCTCATTTCTGACCCAAGCTGTTTCCAAGTAGTACAGGCCAGGAAGGTTTGGATCAGCTTTGAAAGCTTCCACTTCCTGAAAAAGATCTCCTAATTCTTGTAACTTGTCATTATCTCTATTTGTCACCTTTGGGTAACACCTTTATTCTTTTCATCAGTGCTTGTTGAATAGCTTCTGGGCAGCCATGGTCAAGTCTTTCCCAAATTTCTTTCAAACCTCTTGAGCGATCAAGCAAATAGGCATCCAGTAATCTCTTTACACAATTGGCTGACTCAGTTTCCAGCCACTTTGTCATCAGGTTTATCTCTTGCTTTGGGGTGAGCTTCATAATTGCTATGGCATCCTTAAAGTTGGATTTCCATCCTCTACACTTTTCAGGGCAGTCATTGAAATGAGTAAGCCTCATGTCTACCATCTTTTTGTGAGCCGTGTATGTTGCTAGATCCTCTCTCTCTCTGACGTTTCTAGACTGCTGGCAGTAGGTACCTGTGACTGGCTATTTGCTGGGGTTTGTCTGAAGTCAGGCATGGAGTGTGGCTGGTCAGGTGGCTCTTGCTTAATCAAAGGGTGTTTTGCTGGGTGTAACTGCTCAACTTTTATCTGAGCCCAGATCCTGGGTGGTGCCAGAGTCTGTGGGTGAAATGAAAGGTTTTCCTTGGTGTGCTTTCCTGGAGCGAGAGCCAGTAGTAGTGCATCCATATGCGTAGGAGCGTGTAGATCACTGTAGCGATGGTTTGCTTCCTTGGTATGCTTTACCTTAGGCTTGCTTCTTTCAAGCGAGTGAGACTCTGGTGTAGAAGAACGTGCTTGCTCAGAATCTGATGTCTCTTCTGAGTCAGACTGTCACTGTCTGCCTTCATGTGCTACGGTATGAGCCATCACACAGGCTGCAGTTCGCTGGGCAGAATCCTCTGCCATAATGTAGCCAAGCTGACTCTCTCCACCATCCTGCCGTGTAGCTTGTACAGAAGTATTGCCATACTCTGACAGACCAAAGGTCCATCAAGCCCATCAACCTGTTTCCAACAGTGGCCAATCCAAGTCACAAATACCTGGCAAGATTCCAAAAAAGTACAATACATTTTATGCTGCTTAGCCCAGAAATAAGCAGTGGATTTTCCCCAAGTCCATTTCAATAATGGTCTATGGACTTTTCCTTTAGGAAGCCATCCAAACCTTTTTTAAACCCCACTAAGCTAACCGCCTTTACCACATTCTCTGGCAATGAATTCCAGAGTTTAATTACACGTTGAGTGAAGAAACATTTTCTCTGATTTGTTTTAAATTTACTACTTTGTAGCTTCATTCCATGCCCCCTAGTCCTAGTATTTTTGGAAAGAGTAAACAAACGATTCATGTTTACCCGTTCCACTCCACTCATTATTTTATAGGCCTCTATCATATCACCCCTTAGCCGCCTTTTCTCCAAGCTGAACAGCCCTAGCCACTTCAGCATTTCTTCATAGGGAAGTCGTCCCATCCCCTTTCTCATTTTTGTTGCCCTTCTCTGTACCTTTTGTAATTCCACTATATCTTTTTTGAGATGTGGTGACCAGAATTGAACACAAAATTCGAGGTGTGGTCGCACCTTGGAGCGATACAAGGGCATTATAACATCCTCACTTTTGTTTTCCATTCCTTTCCTAATAATACCTAACATTCTATTTGCTTTCTTAGCCGCCACAGCATACTGAGCAGAAGGTTTCAACGTATCATCAACGACAACGCCTAGATCCCTTTCTTGGTCGGTGACTCCTAACGTGGAACCTTGCATTACGTAGCTATAATTCGGGTTCCTCTTTCCCACATGCATCACTTTGCACTTGCTCACATTAATTGTCATCTGCCATTTAGACGCCCAGTCTCCCAGTGTCATAAGGTCCTCTTGTAATTTTTCACAATCCTCTTCTGATTTAACAACTTTGAATAACTTTGTGTCGTTGGCAAATTTAATTACCCCACTAGTTACTTCCATCTCTAGATCATTTATAAATATGTTAAAAAGCAGTGGTCCCAGCACAGACCCCTGGGGAACCCCACTAACTACCCTTCTCCATTGAGAATAATGACCACTCAACCCTACTCTCCGTTTTCTATCTTTTAACCAGTTTTTAATCCACATTAGGACACTACCTCCTATCCCATGACTCTCCAATTTCCTCTGGAGTCTTTCATGAGTCAGTTTCTCAAACACCTTTTGAAAATCTAGATACACAATATCAACCAGCTCACCTTTATCCACATGTTTGTTCACCACTTCAAAGAAACATAATAAATTTGTGAGGCAAGATTTCCATTCACTAAATCCATGCTGGCTTTGTCTCTTTAATCCATGCTTTTGAATATGCTCTGTAATTTTGTTCTTTATAATAGTCTCTACCATTTTGCTCGGTACTGACGTCAGGTTCACCAGTCTATAATTTCCCGGATCTCCTCTGGAACCTTTTTTAAAAATTGGCATTACATTGGACACCCTCCAATCTTTCAGTACGACGCTCGATTTCAAGTGCTTTAACTTGGGCCTCTATAAAAGCTGCTTCTCTCTCTTGCTAGAGCACCTTCAAGGCGATGTCTAACTTTTCCTTCTTACATTCAGCAGTGGCTTTTGCCTCTTCTTCTTCTAATTCTGTCTTCCTGTGTGCAGTGGCATCCGCTGCTTTCTTTTCTTCCAGTTTATTTCTCAAGTTCTATGGCTGCTTCTTGTTTACTATAAAGAACTTTTTGATTTGGAAGCCTTTGATTCCATTTGCAACTTAAGAGCAATACAGCCCATAGCAGACCTGCTGGAATGGTTTGTCCTAAGTGATTTTTGAGACCTAGAACTTCTAGTAGTTCTAGTGCTGTGCCTAGAATTGCCAGAGTGTTGGGATTGATTTTCTCCTACTGGTTCTATGTGAGTTGTTGTGCCTAGAATTGCTTCTGTCCCATAAATTTCTCTGGCTTTCTTTGTAAGCCTATATGTTCTTTCCAACTTTTTAGAACCTCTCTCACTACCATGGCTGGCTTGTGTTTTTTTTTTGTTCACTTTGCTCAGTTACTGCTCTGTCTGGCTCAACAAACTTTATCATTGCTCGCACTGATAAAATAAATCCCATCTCTATTTTTTTCTTCTTAGAACACCCTTTCAGAGTGAATCTTGGCTGTGTGCCAAAATGTTGCCTTGTAGGAGCAGCAGGTGGGAAGAAGGGTGCAGGCAGCTCTCTGTTCTCCTGTTGCACATAGACCTTATATGGTAATTCCCTTTTTTTTCTTAAGTATCTTGCAGGTGGTGTTGGGGGGGAGGGGGTTGAATTCAAATAAATACTTTTGCCTCCTGGAGCAATGATAGGGACAGGGTGTACAGCTCCTACTTCTGTGCACAGCACCTGGCCTTGTTAATTGCTTGTGCAGGTTTGCAATCTCTGCAAAGGAACCTATAGCTCTAGGATGTCTGCTTCTGTTGCAAAGATCAATAGCAGTAGTCCCACAAATTTCCACTTTCTAATATTTTTGTGGCAAAGCAACTCTGAGGCAGTGTAATGTTTGTAATATTCTGCACCTCGCACTTTTCCCAAGTTTTCACTGCATCAAAATTTCACTCAGGTAACACTTTAATGCAATGCATTTGTGATACTTTGAGAATGTCCACTATAATCTTTATTAGTGGAATCCACTGGGATTCCAAAATTCTTCACTTTGCTGTTCTACACTAGGTGAAGTCACAAAGCTTCAACAGCCAGCTAAACCATTCCCAAGCAAAATTTTTATCAGCAGACTCTCAATTCTTAATCCAACTCTTCTTTAATGTAGCAATCATAGCAAACAAAGTAAACTAACTTACAGTTCAGTTGCTTGGACAGAATTGTTGCCTTCTGCAAAACAGAGTGTGTGTTCAGTCACCTCAGAGGCAAGGAGATGGCCAGAACCTCAGCCCAGCTCTGAGGAAAAGCTGTAATATTCAAAGGGAAGGTATGGGAATCAATTTTGAATAAATGCCTTGAGGAAAATGATGAAGAATTTTGATGGAATCACAGTAGATTAAGGAGGGATCAGCCCCTAGAGCAGCTTCTGATCACAAAGGCATGCTAGGAAGACTGGGATACTCTCACACAGCCCCCAGGAGCAAAGAGGGAGGGCTGGGCCTAGCTCAGAGCTAACAGCCAATAAGGAAAGCTCACAATGAGGTTGGGGGAAGCCCCAGTATACAATGCTATACACAGACAATGAAATTAAATACAAATACTCATAATATATTTAACAATGGTTGTGGGGAGGGATATAGAGGTATGGATAAAAGAGAAATAGCTGGGAGTAGGGAGGGAGGAAGCTAAAGAGAAAAGTGATGGCTACCTCTATGTTATGATTACAAGTTGTTCATTTGTTTCCTGATGTATCTTGAACATAGCGTATGATTATTGTATTGTCTGTGATAGGTCATCAATAAAATTGTTAAAAACTAATATATTTAACAATGTACCCTGCCTCCATGAATATGGAGGCAGGGTACATTGAAATGGTCTTCTAATACAATCACAAAACATGGACTCCAGAAGGATAAAACTATTTTTTACCATACAAGAAAGGCCAAATGAAGGTTACACACAAGAGTATTCATACAAAGTTGTGCTTAGATATAGTCAGATAAACTCATGGACTTGACACAGAGCCATGTTTCAGCGATGAACGCCTGCATCAGGATATTAGCCACTACAGGTCACTGCCATACTGCAGGAATGTAGTTGTCAGTGCCGATATCTGTCCCTTCACACAGATCTTCTATTTGGGACCTGAGAAAGAGAGGGTAACCTCCCAAAAGGTATACATGCAATGGATTATGTTAGTATCACCTTATAAATTTCTGAGGACGGATGCTGTAAAATCATAGCCTACCACAACACTCTCCTGATCTCCTTTTCACTCTGAGCAGCTCACTCCTGGCTTCCAGCACTGGCTTCTATAATTACGCACTTGACCCCTTTTGTGGTTCATTATTCCAAGGATCATCATCATGGAAAGTGAACTGGAAGTTGTAATGATGGAGGGTAAATATTCAGTGAGATGCTGCCCCATAAAGATGTCCAGATAAGTTATCTGGATATCTTTATGCAGATTTTCAGTCAATCTATGCATATAAATTGGACTGCTGACTTACACAAACCTGACTTATACAGCTAAGTTATCCATTTAAGATATCCATTTATGATGCAGTCCATTTATACAAAGTTATCTGGACAGTAGCTGAATATTGCTGCTAACAACAAAATTCCAGGCTCTACCGCCAAGTGCCCTGGCCCTTCTTCAACTTATACAGACAAATTTTGGTTTCCTCCTGCCCACTTAAATCTCTTTGAATATCATCCCCAAACTGATTAACTTGTTTCCCCCTTATGAAGTGGGGGTAAAAGGAAAAGCCTAGAGTAAGCTGAATAACAAGGTGTTTTGTTTTTCTTAAAGGAAAGGGTGGGTGACAAGTCAATAAAAACAGTGATGGTTAGAAAAGCCAAAGAAGTAAGTAAAAGAGACAGCCCAAAAGAAGATGGCTGGATGATATCTGGGAGTGGACTGGACTGGACATCCAAAGTGCAGTACACATGAGTCAGTAGACGAAAGGTCTTCGGGCAAGAAGAGCGATTCCCACCACTGGCTCCAATGGTCCATAAGGACAACGGGGTGTAATGATGATGGCGACCCTGACATCTTTTACCATATCTTTCAGCAACAAGTTCCAGAGCTTAATTATGCACTGAATAAAAGAAAATATTTTCTCCAATTTCTTTTAAGGGGATGGGATTTGATATATTGCCTTTCTGTGGTTACAATCAAAGTTGGTATACATATTATATAAAGGTACTTATTTTGTACTTGGGCAATGGAGGGTCAAATGACTTGTCCAGAGTCATAAGAAGCTGCAATGGGAATTGAACCCAGTTTCCCTAGTTCTCAGGCTGCTGCATTATCCATTAGGCTACTCCTCCACTCATGTTAGAGGTCTGCACTGCAGGAAATACAGATATGATCATGGATGGGGTGAAGATGGACATCTGAGATCTGTGCTAGGTAGGGAGGACTGTGGTGGGAATTGATATCAGAGGCACATGGATGGAGGTGACAGGATAATGGGAATGAAAATGTCAGATCCAAGGTCTTGGGCAGTGGGGAGGAAATGGCAGCAGCATATCTACAGATGTTACTTCACAGAGATGCTTTGGAACCAGCAGGGGTCACCAGGGCTGCCTGGGGTGAGGTGGGAGGGATGAGAAAAGCTGACATCGCTGTGGAATGAAAGGAGGAAAAGTTCCAAGACCAATTAAGGGCTCTTGAACACCCCTTTACGAGTCACTGCACTAAAAGGCAGAGGTACCACAGACTAATTACAGATTGTAATATTAATAAGGAATTGGTGTATCGCTTATAATTACCAGTAAACCTAGTTTCATTAAACTTTCAGCAGTTATCTTATTTCAAGACTTTCTTTTGACACGTGAGCATGTGACTGAACCTTCAGTGAACTGATGACAAAAGGTTCATGAATGCGAAACATTTAAGATGTTTGCACTGAGGCTTCTGCACACCTAACTTCTACTCTGTAATACTTCAGAGACCAACATTATTAACTCTCTACTAGAAGGCTTTCCATAAGTGGCAGGATTATTTCATGGTGTAGCACACACAGAATTCATTCCTTCTTCAGACTGGAAAGGGATGCACTATGGAGTGCAAATTGGGGGGGGGGGAGCATGGATGTGCAAAGGCAAAATATTTTCCATTCAATATTTCCAGATTTTTTTTGTTACATTTGTACCCCGCGCTTTCCCACTCATGGCAGGCTCAATGTGGCTTACATGGGGCAATGGAGGGTTAAGTGACTTGCCCAGAGTCACAAGGAGCTGCCTGTGCCTGAAGTGGGAAACAAAGTCAGTTCCTCAGTTCCCCTGGACCAAAGTCCACCACCCTAACCACTAGGCCACTCCTCCACTGTTGCTACTATTTGAGATTCTACATAGAATGTTGCTATTCCACTAGCAACATTCCATGTAGAAGTCGGCCCTTGCAGATCACCAATGTGGCCGCGCAGGCCTCTGCTTCTGTGAGTCTGTCATCCTGCACATACGTGCAGGACGTCAGACTCACAGAAACAGAAGCCTGCGCAGCCTTCTACATGGAATGTTGCTAGTGGAATAGCAACATTCCATGTAGAATCTCCAATAGTAGCAACATTCCATGTAGAATCTCCAATAGTAGCAACATTCCATGTAGAATCTCCAATAGCAGCAACATTCCATGTAGAATCTCCAATAGTATCTATTTTATTTTTGTTACATATGTACCCTGCGCTTTCCCACTCAAGGCAGGCCCAATGCAGCTTTCATGGGGCAATGGAGGGTTAAGTGACTTGCCCAGAGTCACAAGGAGCTGCCTGTGCCTGAAGTGGGAATCAAGCTCAGTTTCTCAGTTCCCCAGGACCAAAGTCCACCACCCTAACCACTAGGCCACTCCTCCCTTTTATTTTTTTTGCAGGTTTTTCTTTTTCAATATATTTCAGACATCCATTGTAACAGGAGTGGTGATTTTTAATTACTGTATTTTGCAAACATTTTCAGAATAGCCACTCTAGCAGATTGTTTCTATCATTTTTAGTTAAATGTTTACTTATTTATTTATCTCAGAAGGTTTATGGAGCTCCGTGCATTTCCGGTTCGGACATTACGTAATGTTACAGCCACCTAAAGGGTAGTACTGACAGTCATGTGGCCCTGTGTGTATAAAGGTTGCCAACCTCTGCATTGTAATTATAATATTTTAATACATTCTAGAACTTGTCAATGTGCACAAATCGATTGTGCATGCAGTAATTCATAGGTTAATGTGTGCTAAATCAATTGTGCATGCTGTGATAAGGTCTTTTATTAAACCACGGTAACATTTTTGACGCATGCTAATGATTAGCACTTGCTAAACGCTAGAGACGCAGCGTTTAACATGTGCAAATCATTAGCGCACGCTAAAAATGCTACCTCGGCTTAGTAAAAGACCAGCTAAATTTTTTAAAGCACAGCAGTGAACTATGAGCTGAAGAATACACATCTCTATTGAGTGAGTATGTTTGTATGTATGTGTGGTCTTAATTCTCACTCCTTTCCCTCCCCCTTGCTTCACTTTTCCTCATTTCTTTGCCTCCTCCTCTACTTAACCCACACTTCCCCTTGGTGCTCTGCCCCCAAGAAGCCTCATTTGCCCCCCCCCCCCTCTCCTTTGGCCTTAGTCATCCCCATCAGTTTGCATTGTGACCCCCACTGAGGCTCAGTTTCTCCCTCAGTAGCTCATTCCTTTACCCAGAGGAAAGAGTCAAGACCCTCCCGCTTTCTAGCCTCAGCAGCTCCCCAGCTTTAATGTTTCCCAGCCTCAGGGACTCGGGAAGTAAGTTTACATCAGAACTGTGCATGGATAGCTTAGTGCACGGCTTCTTAATGCAAGCATAATGCCAAATGTTTCTCACTGATGCAGTAAACAAATTGTATACAACTAGGACCCGTGCAAAACTTGTGCACTAACCTGGGACAGCAACAAATGCATGCACTGAATATGCAGATTTCATTCAGCTGCCTAGTAACGTGGTAACATAGTAAATGATGGCAGATAAAGACCTGTACGGTCCATCAAGTCTGTCCAACAAGATAAACTCATTTTACATGGTATGTGATACTTTATATATATACCCGAATTTGATTTGTCCTTGCCTTTCTCATGGCACAGACCGTAGAAGTCTGCCCAGTACTGTTCTTGTACTAAGTTCTGAAGCTAACATTAAAGCCCCTTAAAATTTACACTCCAGCCCATCCCTATCTATTCAGTCACGATCAGGGCACAGACTGTAGAAGTCTGCCCAGCTCCCGTTTTGTTTCCAATTACCGGCGTCGCCACCCAATCTCCGCTAAGATTCCACGGAATCATTCCTTCTAAACAGGATTCCTTTGTGTTTATCCCACGCATGTTTGAATTCCATTACCGTTTTCATCTCCACCACCTCCCGCGGGAGGGCATTCCACATATCCACCACCCTCTCTGTGAAAAAAAAATACTTCCTGACATTAGTCCTGAGTCTGCCCCCCCCCCCACCCCCCTTCAACCTCAATTCATGTCCTCTAGTTCTACCGCCTTCCTATCTCCGGAAAAGGTTGTTTGCGGATTAATACCTTTCAAATATTTGAACGTCTGTCTCATGTCACCCCTGTTTCTCCTTTCCTCCAAGGTATACATGTTCAGGTCAACAAGTCTCTCCTCGTACGGTTTGCAACGCAAATCCCATACCATTTTTGTAGCTTTTCTTTGCACCGCTTCCAGTCTTTTTACATCTTTAGCAAGATACGGCCTCCAAAACTGAACACAATACTCCAAGTGGGGCCTCACCAACGTGAGCTGGTATTTTAAACGAACGCTGACCACCATAGCTGAATAGTGACCTGACTAAGTCCAAGTCACTGCATCAACTGCAGTTCCAAAAGCAGGTCTGTCTTTGGGGTCCTTTTACCAAGCTGCGGTAAACGGGGCCCTGTGGTAGCATCGGCACGTGGATTTGCCATGTGCCAAGACCCCTTTTACCATAGTGGGAAAAAGCCCCAAAAAAGGAAAAGGCTGTGTGGTAAGTAAACACTTGCCACACAGCCATTTTCGGGGGAAGCCCTTACCGACAGCTATTTAGGTGATGGTAAGGGCTCCCGCGCTAACCTGGTGGTAAAAAAAAAACATTTCTGGTCACACTGGGAAATGGTGCACACTGGGGGCAGCATTACTGTTGGCTCCTGCATTAGGCCGGAAGTAGTGACAGATTGGCACGCGACAAAGCAGCGGTAGTCTACCAGCGCTTTGTAAAAAGGCCCCTTTATTTGAATACTGATATTTATGTGCAGAATGCGCAGATGTGTGCCGATACTAGGGTTACCATATGTCCGGATTTACCCAGACATGTCCTCTTTCAGATTTCTGGACAAACGGGATATTGCTAGCCTCCCCTCCCCTTACTTACTACTGTCCTGGTGGTCTAGTGATCTCTTCCACCTTTGGGCCAGGAAAGAGCCCCCTCTTTCCTGCCCGGAGCGCTACCCTGCATGCATCTTCCTGTTGGTGATCTTGGCGCCAATTCAAAATGGCCTCTGAGAGTTGAAGTGATCTGGCGAGACTTCAACTCTCGGCAGCCATTTTAAATCGGCGCCGAGATCACCAACAGGAAGGATGCATGCAGGGCAGTGCTCCGGGCAGAAAAGAGAGGGCTCTTTCCTGCCCTGAAGAGTTCACTAGATCACCAGGGCAGTAGTAAGGTAAGGGGAGGGGGGGTGACGGGGTGTGTGACAGGGGGAGGGGAAATGTGACGGGGTGGAGCGAGGGCGTGAAAGGGGGCGGGGAGGGGTGTGACAGTGGGGTGGGTCTGACAGGGGGTGGGGCATGTGTTCTCCTTTTTGGGGGACAAAATATGGTAACCCTAGCCGATACAATCTTTTTTCTGCTCAGACCTGTGCTCAGCCCTAGCTGTTCTCATAGGAGCCAACTTTTCAAAATTATTGGGGGTGCTAAGCCCAGTGGAAATAACCCCTCCCTGGACACATGCAAGGAATTTTCTCAATATTGGGGGTGCTCAAGCACCCAGAGCACCCACAGAGTCGGCTCCTATGGCTGTTCTTAGTGCAGATCTGTGTGCTCTCAACAGCTTACCTCTTCCCACACTTCATGGAAGCCACAAAAAAATTACAGGTCCTGAATGCTCGCAGTGAAAAGAAGAAACAGGCTTTAAGTGTTCACAATCGCTATTGCAAAAGAACAAGGTAATCCTCTACACTTCCTGGGTGTAAAAGCCCCGCCACTGTGCTCAGACTTTTCAACATAGTTCGTATGCAGAACCCCTTTTTGCATCTTTGCACCCACAAAAGTGAGCACTAAATCTGCGCTAACCCTGCATAAAACCTAGCACACATTACTGCATCCTACCACCACCAGCACCTTCAGCAGTCCCACCGTCCTCCGTGCCCCTATTTGGATGTGTCTGAGTGTGTTTGTGTACATGGACGTGGGTGTGTGGGAAGCTCCTTCCAGTAATTCCACATGAAACACAACTGTTTATCCACTCCTACCCTAGCTGAGATAACATTTAACCATCTCATGTGCAACTTTCTTTAAATTAGTCATCTTGTTTTCTAACTCCTCTTACTCTCTGACCTATCTGTATGTTCCATCTTCCATCGCCCCAGGTACAAAATAAGTACCTGTACATACTATGTAAACCGCTTTGAATGTAGTTGCAAAAATCACAGAAAGGCAGTATATCGAGTCCCTTTGCCTTTCCCTTTCCCCTTTGCTTACACCCTACACTGTCAGTTCAAATGTTCTATTACGTATTGTGTTGACATTGTAAGTAGTATACCATGCTATGTTTCGTATTGTTATTTTAATATTTTTACTGCAGTGTCCATTGCTCATGTTTGCTCTATTCTTATTGTATACTGCCTTGAGTGAATTCCTTTTACTGCAGTATTTGTCTATTGCTCGTGTTTGATTTATTCTTACTGTGCACCGCCTTCAGTGAATTCCTTCAAGAAGGCGCTAAATAAATCCTAATAAATAAACTAGGTCTTTCCTCTGAACGTCTGACTGGCAGAGGGGTTGCCTGAGCGCTTGGCAACCACTTCAAAATCTGATTGATCGGTAGGAAACTTTTTGACATCAGACTAATTGCTTTTAAATGTAGGACATGAAAAAGAATATTGTTCTCAGCCTGCTAACCATGCTCACAATCCTTTCCTTACCATACATCTGAAATCTTTTAGTTATGGTTTCTTGGTCTTTGACTATACAGTTTAATGAGGCAGCAAGCACTACTGCATTTAAGATGGGGGTGTCTTTTAGATGGGTACACTGTTTGGGGTGGAACTGTCTACGTGTTATTAGAAACTACCTAGAACTTTGTGACTGGCAGTAGGTATGTATAAATTTAATAAATAAATCATAGGCAACAAGAAAAACTAAAAACAAAGTGTTTTTTTTTAACAATTTCATTTCCTCTAAAGCACCACCCTCTTTGTAAAAGAAAGTTTGAAGAGAAATTTTAACAGGCAATGACGCCCATGTCATACGGAGGAAGCTGATCGAGTTGGGACTTTCCCTAAATGCATACATAGATTTATAGTTGTTGATTTTTTTCCCGTTCATTTCCTTAAGTAAAATCAGAACTACAAAGTCCATCTATGCAAAAGTAGTAGCTCAATGGCAGTATTTCACACTTACAGGCAAAAGGACCTGGGGTCTGTTCCCAGTTCAAGTTTTCCGCTTCCAGGGTTAGCCGGGACTAGGAATTCAGAGTATTAAACATTGACATCCCCCAAAGAGGGAGGCTGTCCTGGTCACTGTGCAATGGTGACACCTAGAGTTAGAGCCCATAATTGCACGGCCCCTGGCTCAAGACTAATATCGGGGACCCACTGGTTGCAGATATGAAGAAATGCAGTATGAAGGCAGTGTGAGATAAGTGGCTTAGAATTATTCATCTGTTTGGGATTACAGGGACTGTGATTTATTTTCTTACCTGTGGATATACGTGTGGTTTTTACTCTACTTGGAAACTGAAGAGATTTCTGTACACTATATTATAGTGGAGTTTTTTTTTCTGACCTGTGATGATGTGCTGTTCTCAGTGCCTTAAACCTTGGTTGGCTTGAGTGGTAACACTATGGTCTTTTTTTCTCCACTTTTTTTGGGTGTGTGCAGGTTAAGTGGTTCCCCTTTCAGAGCTAATTCACGTGTTGAATATACATTTTTTGGTGCTGATTTTCTTATTGAAGACTAATATTGCCATGACTGGGCTAAGCATGATGGAAAGGTGAAAATGCTAAGAAACTGAGGATAAAAACTCATGGTACTAGATTCCAGCTCTGGTTCCCATTGAGCTGGAAGCCCAAAGGAATAGGAAGAATTATTGGGTCAAAAAACAACAGTACTGAATTAGCCTTTGCCTCATGACATGGAGCCAGTTGGAGCTATGACTGAAACCGAGGAAACTATTCCACCTTAAAGTGAACCAAATAATACTGAAGTTCGAGTCCAGGGCATGGCCCAAGCAGAAAGGGAAGTGATTTATCAGACGCAGTTGTCATTTCCTCTTATCAGACTGACAATACCGTGTGCTCTATTCTCATGTTATCAACATAGGACTAGAAGGAAAGTGCCACCAGACCTGAAGAAGCAATGACATGAGAGGCAGCTGTCTTCTGTGAGTTGCTTCTGACTCTACTGAGTGAGATGGATGGGGGGTAGCTAAGAGAGGGAAACAGTGATGGAGGAATGAGAATCTATTTTGGGTTCTCCCACCACTAGGATTTTTGGTCATAGCGTAGTGGTGACACCTCATGGCTAGAATAAGAGTGGGGATTGCCAAAAGAGCTTTGATCGATGTCCCCTGGCCAATGGTTGCCACTGAAATGATTATGCTAGACGTGGAGTCTAAAATGGTGAATGAAGACTCTTGGTGCCATAAATCTACAAAGGCTCCAAACGAGTAGGAGGAAAGTGCTGGCAAAAAAAAAAGAGAGAGAGAGGGAGAAAATAAAAATATTAATTTCTAAGCCTTCCAATGAGCATACAGGACATTGTCTTGTCATCAAGTATTGCCTTCCCATTGGTTCATCTATCCTGGCACTTTAGCTTTATGTCAAAAGAATTCGATGCATAATAATTTGATATTAATGGACAATTTCCAAGGATGGAATAATGATTGATTATTTCCAACCATTTAGTAACCGGATTAATATAAGCTTAATGGCCTTGAAGAATATAAATTTTAGATCCTATTGTTGAGATTTCTTTTATAGATATAGTAACGTGTAGTAACATACTAGATGATGGCAGAAAAAGTCCTGCACGTTCCATCTAGTCTGCCCAACAAGATAAACTCATATGTGCTACTTCTTGTGTATACCTTACCTTGATTTGTATCTGCCATTTTCAGGGCACAGACCGTAGAAGTCTTTCCCAGCACTAGCCCCGCCTCCCAATCTCGGCTAAGCTTCTGATATGTAGTTTAATGTGTGATCGTGTGAGAAAACCTGCAGTTGCACATGGTATAAATTTAGCTAGGGCCAAATAGATCCAAGAACATGCTTCAAAATTTTACTGTCAGCATTATACATAACTTAACATACAGTATGATGAAATTTCACATAAAACATCAGTTGTGATGCATTGTGTGATCACATCATCATGGTTCGGAGGGGATGCATAAATGAAGTAATCCTATAAAGACATCTTGACCATATAGAGTTAGATTCTATATTTGGCGCCTGAAAATTCCGCATGGAAAAAAAAAAGTCTAGGTGTATTCTGGAAAGTATGCCTAAATTTTATAGAATAGGCTTAACTTTCTGCATGGTATATAGAATATACTAAGTGCCTCTCCATGCAACCAAATTTAGTTGCATCCATTCACACCATGTTTTACTTGGCATAAATCCTGACGTCTAAATTAGGCACAGAGCGAGTGTATTCTATAACACATATAGATTTTAGAAATGCCTATGCCCCGCCCATGATCATGCAACTTAGAATTTAAGCGCACCACAATATAGAACACGCTTAGTGAGTTGTGCATGTAAATCTTAATGCCAATTAGTGCTGATAATTGTTTGTTAACATCCAATTGACCGCACTGATCAGCTAGTTAACCAATTAAGTTACGCAGATTGTTATAGAACACGCTTCAATTTCTGCGTGAAAATTAAGGCACATTATATAGAATCCTGGGAATAATGAGAGAACAATTCATATTTTAAATGTCTCCTTTTTGGAATTTATTACATGGTAACATATCTGATGATAGTAGATGAAGACCATTTGGCTCATCCAGCCTGTCCAGTATTTATGATCTACAAAACCATTTTCCAGCTCAGTATAGTTGGATTGGTGATTTTAAGCAGCAACTGATGTATTTCCAGTTCTTTTGGTTCTTGCTTTTTCTCTTTGGGTTCTGTGAATATCATAGGGAGGAGCCACAATATTTAAAAGCCTCATGTTCATGTAGATGATTACAGAGCATATCTCAACCTTCATCTCCCCAATTGCAAAGGCCTCAAATACAAAACCTACTACGCATCCAACTTCTCCGTTATAGGCAGCAAACTCTGGAACGCAATACCTCGACACATCCGAACAACCAACGAACATCTACCCAACAACCCAACTTAATTCTTAAACCTAATCCACATCCACATCACTAGCACCGCCCAAATTCCAACCCTCTCCTCCACGAATCGTATCGTCCTATTGTCCTACTCTCTATAACTGGGTTATCTCTGTACCATACCTTGTAAGCCGCACTGAACCTGCTATCGAGCAGGAAAGAGCGGGGTATAAATGCTATAAATAAATTAATAAAAACTATTCTAATTTTTATGTAAGCTGACTTTGTATTTCCTCATGTTTTAGTGCTTGTAAGACCAAATAAATAAAGGGAGTTCCCTCAGTCACTATGGGGCTCATTTTCAAAGCACTTAGACTTACAAAGTTTCTTGGAGGGGGATAATCGAATGGGGGCCCCCATCTCTAAGGGTGCCCATCTCTAAGGACGGCCCCGTAAATGGGCAGGGCAACCCGTATTATCGAAACAAGATGGGCATCCATCTTTCGTTTCGATAATACGGACGGGGACGCCCAAATCATGAAATTTAGGTCAACCTTAGAGATGGTCGTCCCTGGTTTTTGGCGATAATGGAAACTGAGGACGCCCATCTCAGAAACGACCAGATCCAAGCCATGTGGTTGTGGGAGGAGCCAGCATTCGTAGTGCATTGGTCCCACTAACTGAATGGAAAAAAGCCCTTCCCTTACTGATCCGGAAAGGAACGGGCATGCATGAAGGAAATTGCATTCAAATGAGCTGCTCGCTCATTTGCACATGATTTCCTTCCTAAGGAGGGGAAGCGACGGCAGTTGAGGAAGTCCAAAATGTGGATGTTTCTGTGAGAAGGACATCCATGCCTTTGACATCCTCTTTATTTGTTTATTTGGATCACAAGTAGCAGCAGTGGGATTTGAACCAGCTGCTGCTGCTGCTACTACTACTACTACTACACATTTCTATAGTGCTACTAGACTTACGCAGCGCTGTACAAATTAACATGAAAAGACAGTCCCTGCTCAACAGAGCTTACAATCTAAATTGGACAGACAAACAGACAGCTAGGGGTGGAGAAATTGCAGTGGTAGGGGTGATAAGTGAGGGTGTTGATTAAGAAAGTCATGGTTAGGAGTCGAAAGCAGTAGCAAAGAGGTGGGCTTTAAGCCTAGACTTGAAGACAGCCAGAGACTGAGCCTGACGTACTGGTTCAGGGAGTCTATTCCAGGCATAGGGAACAGCGAGATAGAAGGAACGGAGCTGGGAGTTAGCAGTGGGGGAGAAGGGGGACGACAGGAGACATTTACCCACTCCTCCACTCCACTTCCTTGAAATTTGGCCATCCCTGTGGAGGGGGACAATATGCAGGTCCCTGGGGGGGGGGGGGAGGTATGTGTGTGTCAGCGGAGGCATAACGAAGGCATGGACGTCCTTCTTTCAAACATTTTGGACGTCCTTAACTGCCCCCCCCCCCAGGAATGGCCAAATTTCAAGGGACTGGCCAGGAGTGGCAGAGTGGTCTAGTGGTTAGAGCACTGGTCTTGCAACCTAGAGGTGGCTGGTTTAAATCCCACTGCTGCTACTTGTGATCCAAAATCCAAAAAAATAAAGAGGATGTCAGAGGCATAGCAAAGGCATGGATGTCCTTCTCACAGAAACACCCACATTTTGGACATCCTGCCATCACAGGGAAGGACGTCCTCAACTGCCAGGCATAGCGAAGGACATACTCTTTAAAAAAAAAGACAAAAGTTTTTGAAGTTGTTTTTCTCAGGGTGGGAGGTGGTTAGTGACCACTGGGGAAGTCAGGGGAGGTCATCTGGTCAGTTTGGGCACCATTTTGATGCTTGGTCATGAAAAAAATTGGACCAAGTAAAGTCAGCCAAATGCTCGTCAGGGACACCCTTCTTTTTTCCATTATCGGCCGAGGATGCCCATCTGTTAACCACGCCCCCGTCCCACCTTTGGTACACTGCCGACATGCCCCCTTGAACTTTGGTCGTCCCCATGACAGAAAGCAGTTGAGGACGCCCAAAATCGGCTTTTGATTATGCCGATTCATCTCCTGATTTGTGTCAGAAGATGGGCGCCCTTCTCCTTCGAAAATAAGCAGGATAGTAACTTTGTAAGTGTAAGGGTTCCTTAGGTGTGCTGAAAAATGGTCTGCGCTAGTGTAGGCGCATGGTTTGGGTGCACACAGATCCATTTTTCAGTGTGCCTGTAAAAAAGGCCTTTTTAAAATTTTTACCGAAAATTGACATGCGGCAAAATAAAAATTGATGCGCTTCCATTTTGGGTCTCAGACCTTACTGCCACCCATTGACTTAGCAGTAAGGTCTCATGTGGTAACCGTGCAGTAATCATCTACGCACATAGAATGACAATTACCGGCCGGTTTCCACCATGCACAGAAAAATAACTGTTTTCCAGCATGCATAGCAGACACAAGTAAAAAACAAAATTACTGCCCAGGCCATGCGGTAGCCGGCGGTAACTCAAAATTGATGTTCATAGGATGCACATACATGCCTACGCACATAGGCGCCGACTCCATGGGTGCTGTAGGTGCTTGAGCATCCCCAATAATTCACCCACTGGAAGTTCGTTCCCTCCCTCCGAGTTCCAGGGTCCTCCCCTCCCTCCCTCCGAATTCCAGGGTCGTCATCCCTCCCTCCGAGTTCCAGGGTCGTCGTCCCTACCTCCGAGTTCCAGGGTCGTCGTCCCTACCTCCGAGTTCCAGGGTCATCATCTCTCCCTTCCTCCCTCCCTCTGAATTTTAAAAGTCATCTTGACTTACCTTATCGGGGTTACGACGGCCAGCAGCAGCGGTAAAAAGCGTGCAGGCTCGGCACTTTCCCTTCTCTCTCTCAGCACCCCCAATCATTTTGAAAAGTTGGCTCCTATGCCTATGCAGCTTAGTAAAAGGACCTCTAAGTGCTTTGAAAATATGCCTTTATGTAACTAAGTAAGTCTAACTGCTTTGAAAATACATCTACCATAACTCTTAAGCTGGGCAGAATAGCACATGAAGGAAGAGTGAAGGGCAATAGGATCAGAAAAAGAGAGATATTTTTGCATGGTATTGAACTGAATGTCTCAAAAGAAAAAGCAAATATCTTTGTAGGCAATGGAGAGAAAAATATAAGTACATAAGTAATGCCACACTGGGAAAAGACCAAGGGTCTATCGAGCCCAGCATCCCGTCCACGACAGCAGCCAATCCAGGCCAAGGGCACTTGGCATGCCCCCCAAACGCACAAACACTCTACACATGTCATTCCTGGAATTGTGGATTTTCCCCCAGTCCATTTAGTAGCGGCCTATGGACTTGTCCTTTAGGAAACCATCCAACCCCTTTCCAAACTCCGCTAAGCTAACCGCCTTCACCACCTTCTCCGGCAACGAATTCCAGAGTTTAATTATACGTTGGGTGAAGAAAAATTTTCTCCGATTTGTTTTAAATTTACTACACTGTAGTTTCATCGCATGCCCCCATCAGTCTTATCCAATCACCACCAACACATTTAGGAATCTTCAGGCCATTGACTTGCACTCTCTCCATCAACGGTTCACCTTTCCTCTCATCCACTATGTTATCCAAGTCTGTCTCTTCCTATAATGCTATTCTCTCCTCTGCTCTGGTCTCGATCCTTCTATTCCCATTCTGTAAGTGTACATGTTTGTACATAGAATAAATGAATCATACGGTGATAGGAATATTGGGAACAGAGTCACCTGTTTCTCAATCAGTCCATAATAGAAGCTATGAACTACAGCACTTCTCATGTGATGACATTTTGTTTATTTCCTCATCCATTCTCCTGTATGGAAGAGGTAAGGTACAATTCTAGGCAAGACTTGAAAGTGACTCAGTGTGGGGAACCTTCCGACACTTGGAATATTAGTTGCCACAGGATAGCCGTGAGTGGAGTAGACAGCAATTCTGGTACATACAACATACCTGTCTCTATCTCTTCTAAAATTAGCACTTGTACACAAGGTGGCATGTGAAGAATCAATCTGAAAAGCTCCCCTTTCATTTAGGGAAATGATATAAATCAAGATATCCTGAGAGGTATAAATTCACTGCCACTCCTGATTTTGGAAAAGAGGAACAAGACACACAGGTAAGATCAGAGTCTGATTCACTGAACGAGAATGAGGTACTAGTTGTAAGAAATGATTACTATATGAATTAATTATGATGTACAGTACCCATGTTGTAAAATTAATCAGCATATGTATTTCTTAGCATAAATCTGCCTCTGTAATAGACTATAAGGAAATTCACTTCCAGATTTCTTCCAAATGCCTGTCTGAACAGAATGAGATATGTTCTCTGCAACACATAGAAAAAAGAATTGCCAACCATTTGAGTAACAAGCCAATTCTACTTTAACCATCCAGCAGGGTGACCATCTTCCAGAGCAAAGAAAAAGAGAATCTTCAGAACAAACGTTTTCAAAACAGCAGGTTTGAGAGGTCAGCTCTACTTACTGTTTATCCTGGAATTGCCTTTTTGCCCCTGTTAAAATCTTTGCTTTACCCCATGATCTCTGGTGCTTTCTACTCTTTCGTCTCTTTCACCTACAATGATTGTTTCTCTTTTGATGGATTTTTCATTGTGAAAATTATTTTTCTCTGTTCTTTGTCAATTACTTATTTTCTTCTCCTGAGCCCCTTGAACTCCTGTTTTCCCATATTTTCTTCTTATTTTTATGTTTTGTTTATCTTCATAGCAACACTCAACTTCAAATACAGTTGAGTCCATGGAGTCCAACGAAGACTCGAATACCAAGGAAACAATTTGTTCAGACGTTTCCCCCATCAAAGCAGACCACTATGCTGTTCATCAGTCCACTGTGTTGCTCAACCCACCTGAAGTCTGGAAGAAAGGGGGCCGTTTATTGTCTGCCTTACTGACCATCAATTTAGCGCTTCTTGGCTGCGCCCTGGTCAGCAGTGGAGCCTTTCACGATGTAGCTGTGCAGGACACTGAGGTTCATGCCTTCCTGACTATCCTGATGTTGTTAACCATCTCTTGGATGTTTTTCTACCTCTTTGTCACCTCCAAACACCATGAGGCCTTCATGTGTAAGGATCACCATGCAGGACCTATCTGGCTTAGAGGTACGACTTCTACACAAACTTCGCAGAGGGATAAGCGAAGTGAAAATGTTAAGGGTTAGGGTCCAGACAACTGCAGAAGGCACAAAGGAGCCCTTTCACTGGGATGCAATAAAATCTGGGCTTAGCGCATTCTAATGAGGGACTTTCCCATGCACTAAACCTAGATTTAACATGGTATTTTTGTAGAGCTTTTTTTTTTTTTTAAATCATATTTACCTGTGGCACCTGCAAAAAATTAACGCAGGAGCACTTAAGGCTCCTTTTACCGAGCTGCGGCAAAAGAGGGCCTGTGCTGGCACCGGGGTGTATATCTCACACGTGCCAAGGCCACCTTTTACTGCAGCAGGTAGAAGGGAAGTCTCTCTTTCCCGCAGGAAATGGCAGTGTGGCCAGTAAAGCAAATGTTGCCCAGCCATTTCAGGGGGGAGCCCTTACCGCTACCCATTGAAGCAGCGGTAAGGGCTCCCATGCTAACACAGCAGTAACCGTGCAGCACTGTCTGATTACCACCGGGTTGCACTCCGGTGCTACAAAAATAAATATATATATTTTTGTAGCACCGGATATGACGGCACGCTAGGGATGGGAAGTACCGCCGGGCTGCTGTGGTAGCCCGGCGGTACTTCCTGTTTACTGCCGCTTAGTAAAAGGGGCTCACTGCCTCTTATTTATAAGATGTTAAGTGCTCCTGCATTAACCCTGCGTTATCCAGTTAGAGCACACTAATCCTAACGCACTAGCTGGATAAAGTGGAAATGTTCACTCTCCTCCCATGACAGGCCCCTTCCTAAAAAAAATTTTTTTTTTTTTTAAATAGGTAACCCCTGGCTTAGCCATGCAAACAGGCGAAATACTGCAAAACGTTTTCACATGTTCTGCGGTATCCTGTTAGCATGCGCCAACCACATGTTAAGGGCTTAACGTCCTTTAGTAAACGAGCCTCAAAATCTCATACCCTCGTTTTGCAATTCTCTCATGGCCCTGTGCTTATTCACCAGCATTTGGGGTTAAATCCAGGGATTCTCTGCTCTTAATATCAAAACCTCTCAGAATCACTGTGAATTTTCGGCTAGAGATTACGAGCATTTATTGGCATTTAGTAAATGTCCTTTACGCTTTAGAAAGAGGACCTAAAATATTTTCTTGTTAAAAGGGCTCTCGAAACCCATTAAGACCCCAAACATACATGTTTATTGTTAACTATCACGCCAGATTGCAACATCCATCACTTATAGGCATTTTGGGGGGAGTTTTTTTTTTTAAATCTTTCTAAACCTTTCTTATATCTGTTCAATATCTAACTTAAGTTCTTTTTGAAACAGGTGGTCTTGCTCTGTTTGGACTATGCACCCTGGTGCTGGATGCATTTAAAATTGTAGCTTACATTGGTTACTCTCACTGTGAATCTCCAGTCAAAATCGTCTTCCTTGTCGTGCAGGCTCTGTTTGTTATCATTCAGGTGAGCACTACCAATCTTACATTCTTATTTCCGTGAACTGTGAAACTGATGAACACAGGCACGGACTGAAACCTTTCTTAACGAACTGTGAAAAACTGTCTGAATCAAGAAGCATTTTTCACTTTGATTTGTTCCACCAAATTTTGACATCGTGTCTCACATTCTACACAAGCTTGTCTCCAGCCCTCTTTATTCTAGAGTGGCCAAAAAGGTAGCTAAAGTGATGGCAAAAGCCAGAAGGATGCCTGGATGCAGCAGGAGAGGAGTGGTCACAGGAAAAAGGAGGTGGCAGTGCCTTTGTATAAGTCTCTGGTTAGAAACTCTAGAGACCACACGTTCAAAAGGATACAAACAGTAAAATAGTGAATAAAGGGGGCAGATATTTAGGGGTTTACAACGCCAGCGAATTGAAGGATTTGTTCAGGTTAAATTATGGCTGACTTACTGACCAAGTTAAGGCGGAGTTAGCCACTTGGAACTCCTTGTTATTTCTTGGCAAGGAAGATCAGCTACTGTTCAAATGATGATCTTACCAACCTTTTTGTTTTTCTCAGTTGCACATAGTTACTAGGAGTCACGGACCAAGAAAGGGATCTAGGTGTCATCGTTGATGATACGTTGAAACCTTCTGCTCAATGTGCTGCTGCGGCTAGGAAAGCAAACAGAATGTTGGATATTATTAACAAAAATGAGGGTATTATTCTGCCGTTGTATCGCTCCACGGTGCGACCGCACCTCGAGTATTGTGTGCAATTCTGGTCGCCGCACTTCAAAAATGATATAGTGGAATTAGAAAAGGTGCAGAGAAAGGCAACAAAGATGATACAGGGGATGGGATGACTTCTCTATGAGGAAAGGCTGAAGAGGCTGGGACTCTTCAGCTTGGAGAAGAGGCGGCTGAGGGGAGGTATGATAGAGGTCTATAAGATAATGAGTGGAATGGAAAGGGTCGATGTGGAGTGTCTGTTTACCCTTTCCAAAACACTAGGACAAGGGGGCATGCGATGAAGCTGCAGTGTAGTAAATTTAGAACGAATCGGAGGAAATCTTTCTTCACTCAACGCGTAGTTAGACTCTGGAATTCGTTGCCGGAAAAAGTGGTTAAGGCGGTTGACTTACCAGAATTTTAAAAAGGGTTGGACGGCTTCCTGGAGGAAAAGGCCATAGAATGTTATTGAATGGACGTGGGAAAAATCCACTATTTCTGGGATGGGCGGGACAAATTGTTTGTTCTTTTGGCTGCTGTCGGATACAGGGTGCTGGGCTCGATGGACCTTTGGTCTGTCCCAGCATGGTGATGCTTATGTACTTATGTAAGAAACAATTCAGATAGTGGGATAGGCTATTTCAAAATTTTCTTTGACAGGGCAAGAAAGTTAAAATATTTATGATAAGGCTCACAATAAGGGATTGGTTTTCCTAATTTTCAATATTATAAGACAGCAATTTTAAAAGTCATGCAGGGACATTATAGGGTAGACCCCTCTGTGCACTGGGTTAGGTTGGAAAGGGAGATTCTCACACTTTATTCAGTGTTTAAGAGCCTCGCAGGTATGGAAGAATCGGACGGCAGAGGTTTTCCTCGAGGGAAGGGACATCTATTTCTAATGCCTCTGTAACAGGAATGGGATAGAATAAAAGTGATCCTGCATTATTCCCGCACAGCCAACTGAGGGATTATCACTGTGGATCTACACATTATTTTAAGCCATTGAATGATCACCTGGTGGGATTACGTAAGTCCGGGCAAAAAAAGGAAAGGGGGGTCCACAACTTCCACAGGAGAAGCAAGCACAGAACGACAGGGGTGAAAGTGGAGAAAAATCCAGATGACCAATGCAAACAAGGAGTAAGAGAGTCCAAAAAGTTTATTTGCCAAAGTAAAATGACCCAAAGGACCCTACCTAGCTGTGTTTCGGCAACAAGCCATCCTCAGGGGTCCAAGGAGGTTTAATGACAGCCTCACCAACACACGCGCTCCCGACCCAACAGCCTGCGCTGGTCATTTGGATTTTTCTTCACTTTCACCCCTTGGGATTAAGTAAGTCATATTCTAAAGATCTATTCCATCACAGGATTTTTATGGCCCAGGCTCAACTGCAGGCGTTGCTAGCTAGCAAAATTCCCTTTTACCAATACATTCAATTGTGTAATTTTCTCCTGGTCAGGGTGCCAAGAAAAACTTGCACAGAGAGCCTTCTCAGTTAGAGGTGATTTTGTTCAAATCAAGTTCCATTAAGAAAATGCTGTCTAAACATTATTAAGTGCTAGGGGATGTGAGCTCATTCCTCAGTCTCCACTACCCCAACTGTAAAGGGCTAAAATATAAAACCACATACGCAACCAGTTTCTCCTACATTTGCACGCAACTATGGAACACACTACCGAAGGCCATAAAAACAACGCAAGACCTCACTATCTTCCGAAGGCTACTGAAAACTGAACTGTTCAAGCAGGCATACCAAGAACACCCATCCTCAAAACTAAATAATAAGATTGCACATGAACTAGAATAATCGAACTTTTTACCACTTGAATAAGTAACCTCTCCGTTAATAATGATCAAGCACTATCACTTTAATCCTTATGTCAAATAAGGTCTATCTATAGTCGATGACCTAATGTATGTTACAATCCTATCTATCACTCAGGAACTTATTTGCTATACCATAACGTATTCTTCTTTACCATGTATGTATGCACCTTAATGCAATGCCTTTGTAACTCTGTTACCCAGAAATGGCAACCGCCATTACGGCAAATGTAAGCCACATTGCGCCTGCAAATCGGTGGGAAAATGTGGGATACAAATGCTACAAATAAATAAAATACTATTCAGTGATATGTGTGATGGCCTGAGACAAATGGCTGAGTAAGGAGATTGGGAGAAATGGCATACGATTCATGTACGCTTGAATTCCTGTTCCTCCATTACAAACTATAAACAACTAAATTCAATATCTGAACTCCAGGGAAGAGGCGAGGGCTAGGGACAGTGAAGTGCGGGTAGATTTTGGTGCAACTGTGGGGAGAGAGGCACATTTGAGCATATATGGTGGGACTGTATGGTTATCCAACAGTATCGAGGCAAAATCTGGTCCAAGGTGAGGCAGCGGACTGAAGAAGATTGGGCTGGAGATCTTCTTAAATGCCTGCTGGGCTCAATCTCAGAGGGGGGAGGGAGAACAAGGGTGAAACTATGTTTTGGAAACAAAACTGGTAATTTCCAGGCAGTGGTGACAAAAGAAAGGGCCCTCTATAAATACCTGTTTAGTCATTTGTAAGGAAATTCAGATCTATGAGAAAACCACATATGAAATGAGGGGTCCATAGCAATGCCTAATAAAGCCTCCGGGCCCCAACCACAGAAGAGTTTATGGATGCTGAATGTAATGAAATCTGAAATGAGAATGGGAGGTGAAGGGCAGAATGCTCTGTTCTATTATAAAAACTAAGTACAGTGAAACCTCGGTTTTCGTTGACTTCGGTTATCGTCGGTTTCGTTTTCATTGATTTTTTTTCAGTGAAAAATTTGTCTCGGATTTCGTTGGTTGCCTCGGTTTTCGCTGCTAATTTTGCGAAAACAAAGGGCAACCCACGTGTTCTCCTGCTCATTGGATTTACATTGATTCATATGGAAATAATTGCCTCGGTTTTCGTCTGTTTCGGTTTTCGTTGATTGTTTTCGGACAGATTATCAACGAAAACCGAGGTATCACTGTACATTTTTTAATGTATAGATTCAGGTTCAACAGACTTTGAATAGTGATATTGGAAATTGTTTCTTACCTAAGGTGACGGTGTTGCTTTTACAACTTGACTACTACACCTGTGTTGTATATACTGAACCATTTTGATGTTGTTTGTGTTGTGATACAGTGACAACAAAGATTAATGGTAAAAAAGGATACAAACAGGATGAAGTTAGTACAGAGGGGGGCTTCTAAAATGATCAGTGGCATAAGATCTATACATACGCACCCTTGAATTAAGGTGTGATAACGGTAAAGGGTCATGGATTTGATATACTGCCTTTCCGTGGTACAACCAAAGCAGTGTACACAGTTATATGCAGGTAATTTTTCTGTCCCTGGTGGGCTCACAATCTAATTTTTTGTACCTGGGGCAATAGAGGATTAGATTACTTGCCCAGGGTAACAAGGAGGTGCAGTGGGAATTGAACCCAGTACCCTGGGTTCTCAGCCAATGCACTAACCATTAGGCTACTCATTTCTTTTTCATTTTTCTTTTTATTGGATTTATACCCCACGGTCATCTGAGTTGGAAACTCGTTTCAATGTGGCTTACATAAATTGAGTGAAAATATAAGTACAACTTATAGAAACATGATTGGGATGAAGTAGCCCATAGATGGATCGACGAACCATAAGGTAAAAGAGGGACAGCACAGATACTCAACACATAACTATCAGAAATATCTTCTGCAAGAACCAAATTCAAGTCACATCTATCAACAGAAATGTATTGTATAGAAATGTTTTCAATTTGTTTGTGAAATTTCTTGTACGATAAATCATAACGTATGTAATGCATCTCTTGTTGTATTGAAAACCTGCAGTATGGGATGATTTGAAGACCACACCTTACAGCTAAGGAGATGGAGTATTAGATGAGCTCTCAGCCTCTCCTTAAAATTCAGCAATGGCAACTCAACCAGTGGCCGCATATAGCTTGGAGCCATACCGTAGACAACCTGGTATACAAAAACACAGATTTTAAAACCACTTCTGCTCTTACTGGTAGCCAGTGCAAACACTGCAACAGTGGGGTAGCATGATCATATCTTGATACACCACAAATCAAATGTGCAGTGGTATTTCGTACCATTTGCAGTTTTTTAAAAAATATATTCCCTGCATCCAACACAAATAGCATTGCGATAGTCCATCTGGGACAAAACAAAACTTTGGACCAAAATACAAAAGGTGTTTTTTGAAAAGTAGACTCTCAATCATCGCAGCCACCAAAGCAATCTAAGGGCTTCTTTTATTAAGTGGTGGTAAGCCCAACACGGGCTTACCTCTCGCTAGACCGGAAGTACCGCTGGGCCACCGCATCAGCCTGTTGGTACGTCCCACCCCTAGTGCACCGTCATTTCCAGAGCTACAAAAATGTATTATTTTTGTAGCGCCGGAGTGTACCCAGCGGTAACTGGACAGTGCCGCGCGCTGTCCGTTACAACCGGGTTAACACAGGAGTCCTTACTGCCACCTCAATGGGTGGCTGTAAGGGCTCCCCCCCCCCCCCCCCCCCCCCCCAAAAAAAATGGCCGTGCTCAAGTGCTTTACTTGCTGCCTGGCCATTTCATATAGGAAAGCCAGACTTCCCTGTTACCAGCTGCGGTAAAAGGGGGCCTCGGCGCACGTGTAAAACACGCAACAATGCCAGCGCAGGCCCCCTTTTGCCGCAGTTTGGTAAAAGAGGCCCTAAATACTTTATACATTAAAGCAGATACTTGCAGTTCAAACGCTGAATATTGCTCAAGAGGTATTCCCAACACTTTAATATTTGTGTCCAGGGAATATTCTGTTTAACCAATAAAAAATGTATTACATAGAAATATTAGTACCACCCATTATCCGTTCTTATAATATTTTTGATCTCATACATTACATCAATATCTAATTTTCTCATACCTCGCACTAACACTATCTGCTTTTGTCTCACCTGGATTGTAAACCGCTCTGAACCCTGGAAAGGGGATATTAGTGGTATACAAGAATTGATTTGAATTTGAATAGTTATCACCATAAACTTCATCTTGTCTCTGTTAAGTTTCAGCTTAAAATCCATAGCCCAGGATTCCATCAGGTCTAACATACATTTGATATCTCCTAACACATCTCACATGTCATTAGCAAAAGGAATACAAATGGTTACATCATCTGCGTAGATAAATGTTTTAAGACCACTCACTTCCAATTTATGGCCTAATGGAGCCACCAGAATGTTAAATAATGATGGTGAAACATTCTGGGATCCATTCTGATGATAGAGTTCCTGACATCGTCACTCTATATGATCTATGATTCAAGAAACGCTCAAACCAAGATAATACTTTGCCCCCAATACCTATATGGTCGAGCATATTCAATATATCCATGTAAATTCCTCCAAGGTATAGTCAGACCTCTTTCAATGAAAAGGAGGATCTGGAACGAGGGGTCATTGGATAAGCTTGAAAGGGTGTTAGACTCACAACTAATGTAATGAAATATTTCTCTACAGAAAGAGTAGTAAACTTGTGGAAGCTGTCATCAGCTATAAATAGGGTCTTTTGTAATTCTGGCCTTTATCTGTGCAATCAGTTGCCAGAGGAAATAGGAAGTGCAGATAATTATCTGCAGTTTCGCAAATTGAATTAACTGTGAAAGACGTGTTTGGTCATTCTTTGATGTGTTATTAACTCTTCAGCAGAGAATTGATAATAAGGTATTGCAGTAATATACTGTCACTTTTTGTTTGTTAAATTTTTTAAATGTTAGATGTACTGTAATTGTTTCTGTTGCATTGTAAACTGCTTTGGTGCCTATTAGTGTAAATGCGGTATATGAAATCAAGAAATCACATCAAGTCTCCCCGTGGAGATGGTGAAGTCAATAAGAATAGTACTTGAATTCAGATAAGCACTGAGGATCTCTGAGGGAGAAGAAGGGATTATAGAGACTGGACTATTGGCTTGTAAGAGAAGACTGGACAGCCCTTACGGTCTTTTTCTACTGTCATGTTCTGTGTTTCTATGAGAAACATCCCTGTTTCATATATATATATTTCTATTTTAACAGACATACTTTCTGTGGGTTTCTTCTAAAGACTGCATCCAAGTTCACCTGAACCGAAGCAGGTAAGCTCCAAGTACATACAATGTCAATCTCTATTCATCCATGAATTTTTACATATGATAGAGGGGCATAATCGACCAGAAAACGCCTATCTCCATGGGCGTTAATCTCCGAGAACGGGTCCGTGAAGGGGCGGAGTGAACCGTATTTTTTAAAAAAAATAGACGCCCATGCTTTATTCGCCAAGGTGTGAGCTGGGCGTTTTTGCTTTTCACCGATAATGGAAAATGAAATCGCCCAGCTCAAAACGAATAAATGCAAGGCATTTGTTCGAGGAGGGGCCAGGATTCATAGTGCACTGGTCCCCCTCACATGCCAGGACACCAACCGGGCACCCTAGGGGGCACTTTTACAAAAACAAAAAAAAAGGTAAAAGAGCTCCCAGGTGCATAGCACCCTTCCCTTGGGTGTTGAGCCCCCCAAATCCCCCTCAAAACCCACTGCCCACAAGTCTACACCAGTACTATAGCCCTAAGCGGTGAAGGGGGGCACCTACATGTGGGTACAGGGGGTTTGGGGGGGTTGGACGACTAGTAGCATTAAGCAGCACAATTGTAACAGGTAGGGGGGGGATGGGCCTGGGTCCACCTGCCTGACGTCCACTGCACCCCCTAACAACTGTTCCAGGGACCTGCATACTGCTGCTTGGGAGGAGGGTATGACATTTGAGGGTGAAAGTAAAAGTTGTGAAACATCATTTGTTGTGGTGGGAGGGGGTTAGTGACCACTGGGGGAGTCAGGGGAGGTCATCCCCGACTCCCTCTGGGGGTCATCTGGTCATTTAGGGCACTTTTTGGGGCCTTATTCGTCAAAAAACAGGGTCCAGGAAAAGTGCCCTAAATTCTAGCTACAAACGCATCCATTATCGGCGAAGGGCGCCCATCTCTGTTCGGGTGATAACCACGCCCCAGTTCCGCCTTCACCACGCCTCCGACACTCCCCCGTCAACTTTGTCCGCATCCGCGACGGAGTGCAGTTGAAAGCGTCCAAAGTTCGGCTTTCGATTATGCCGCTTTATTTGTTTTTGTGAGAAGAACGCCCATCTCCCGATTTAGGTCGGAACTTGGGCGTTATTCTCGTTCGATTATAAGCTGGATAGTGTTCAAAAGAACAAACAAATCTTTTTCAAAGACAGGAAAGCTATAGAACTATAGGACTTAAAATGAAACTGCACGGAGGTAAAAGTAGCATCAGGAAATACTTTTTCATGGTGGATGCCTGGAATGCCCTGCTACGGAGGTGGTGGAGACAAAAACATTGATAGAATTTGTGTGGGATATACCCAGAAGATTCCGATGTAGCAAGAGGATGGAATAAAGCAAAACTCAAATTACTTTCACACTTCAAAGAAAGGCATAAGAACATAAGAATAGCTATACTGGGTCAGACCGATAGCCCACCTAGCCCAGTATCCCACTTCCAACAGTGGCCAATCCAGGTCACAAGTACCTGGCGGAAATCCAGACAGTAGCAACATTCCATGTAGAACCCCAATAGCAAGAGTCCAATCAGAATCTCAAAGAGTAGCAACATTCCATGCTACCAATCCCGGGGCAAGCAGTGGCTTCTCCCACATCTACCTCAATAGCAGACTATAGACTTTTCCTCCAGGAACTTGTTCAAACCTTTTTTAAATCCAGATACACTAACCACTGTTACCACATCGAGGGGTGTAACCTGCATGGAGCAGCAGGTACGACCCTAAACAAAGGCACAGAGGAGGTAACTTCACCTTCTGTATTGAGTGGCAGGTTCTACTCTAGTCAACCTACTGGGCAGGCTAGAGTTGACCAAGTTACATAAGTACATAGCTATTGCCATACTGGGAAAGACCAAAGGTCCATCAAGCCCAGCATCCTGTTTCCAACATTGTCCAATCCAGGTCACAAATACCTGGCAAGATCCATTGGTCTTTACGTGCCATCATTTGCTATCTTACTATCTTTGGGGTACTTTTACTAAGTTGTGGTAAAACATGGCCTTAGCGCATCCATACACAGGTTTTTCCCACACAGTAAGGCCATATTTACCATAGTCGGGAAAAATGGCCAATTTTCTATTTTTTCTATTGATGACCATGCAGTAATGTTACCATTAGCAGACAGTCACTGAAAAGAATTACCACATGAGCAATTATCGCTGCCTATTTTGTAGGCGGTGAGGGCTCATGCAGTAACCCTGCACTAACCAGTTACTACATGGTAGTGTACTTGTGCTAACGGACTAGAGCAGGAATGCCCGCTCTCTGCCTCCCAGATGCGCACTCTCTAACAAAGAATTTTAAAATATATTTTAGTGTACAGTTGGTATATGCTGATTTGGAAAATACTGCAAGATGCCTGTCCGCAGTAAGCCATTGTAAGCTGAAGTAAGCGTATGCTAGCATTTACTGTAGCTCAGGACCGCTGAGAGATAAAGCTGGGCCTGGGACAAACAATCTTCAAGGCCCCTCTGCCATCCCATCACCACTGCCGCTGCTCCCCCCACCCCCTCCCACAGCAGCAAATGCTTTGCCGGCTATAGGTCCTTCTTCCTGCCGTGTCCCGCCTCCTGTGCAGTAACTTCCTGTTTCCGCATAGGCAGGACATGGCAGGAAGAAGGACCTGGGGCCAGCAGAGCAGTCTGTTTTGATCGCCGGTGCTGGGCCTCCTTGGAGACCAGACCCAGGGGAATCTTGCCCCCACTCCATACCCCCTTCTCAGCGTCCCTGCTGTAGCTTAGTAAAAGGGTCCCTTTGTTACCCATTGGTAGAGCACCATGAATTAGAAAATAAGCATTTGTCATTGCAAATCTTGGATAGTGGCTTCATGTGTGGCCTGGGGACCAGATCCCAAAATGAACATACATTTTATTATCAGCCCTGCATTTCAAACAAAAAAATGCATTACATTGTAATAGGTGTATGTAATAAGCTCAAAATCTATCTACACCATAAAAGGAGCACAAAGCTTTTCCAATGAGCCAATAATACAAACATCTTTTTTTAAAAATCGAAGTGGAGAAGGACTTCACTTAAAATGTTCACAAACTCAACATATAAAATATAACTAGGGCTGGAATTATATAATCATTGATCAGAAAGAAACTCCTCTTAAACCATTCAGAACTTTGAAAAAGAAAAGACCTGCTTCTTTATCAAAAAGGCAATAATATACACCCCCTTCACTTTACTATAAAACAAAAATGAAAGAGCTAAAATGTCCATTCAACAAAACATGTATCTCAGAAGATACAGCCAGCTGCCAGCCTTCGCAAGTTGAATCTGTGTCTACTGATGTATTGGAATGGACTCCAATATTTCTGAAATAATAATTGGTATGACGTTAAAATCCCAGACATAGAGAGAGTAATTTTATAACACAACACCTGTTGTGAGGCCAGGTAGGAAGTACTTGAATGCAGGTGTGAACATGTCCCCCCTCCCCTGCCCGAGGTTTGGCAGAGGTTTGGCTCGTTTGCAAAAATTGCTGCTAAAAAGCTAAGTACTCTGTTACTTATAAGTAAAAGTGAAAAGTTCAGGATTTGTTCAAATTGTTAAGTGAAGATTATGTATATTTAAAAGAAAGAAAAGAAAAGAAAAAATGGATAATATTGGGTAGATCTATGAGGAGTTACATGGCGCCCTAAATATGTGGGATGCTGTGCCCGCAAGGGATTTGCTGATGAAGATTCTGATGATCCCCATATAGATATACAAATAAAAAGTTTCTTTAGTGCATTCTTGAAAGCAGATTGAATATACGTATAGAAAATAAAAGAGTGGATGTTTGGGAGATAATTGTGGTATATATGGAATGATCCCCACATCTATAAAATCAGGTCTCTTTAATTTGATTTATCGAATACTCCCGTGCCCGAGAGCAGGTATAAATGGTTGTGCACAAATTTGCAAGTATACTCGCACGTTCCTTAATCTTCACTTCCCCAACTGTAAAGGTCTAAAATATAATCTAACGCATGCGTCAACCTTTTCCTACCTGAGCACACAATTCTGGAACGCGCTGCCGCGCAACTTTAAAATGATCTATGAACTAACTAACTTCCGCAAACTATTGAAGACGCATCTCTTCAACAAGGCACACCACAAAGATCAACAAATATGAACTCCTATACATATATCCAGAATTGCCTTACAGTATTTACTCGTCAAACTTCTATCATGTTTTATCGTTATCATGTTACTCAAGATCCTTGTGTTATATTAAATGTATATTTTCTTATATCTTTCCACTTTTCATGATGTATTGTAAGCCACATTGAGCCTGCAAAGAGGTGGGAAAATGTGGGATACAAATGCAATAAATAAAATAAAATAAATAAATATTCGCAACTGTTACATGTGCACTTCCAAACTCCACCTGCACTTTACCCAAACTGTGCCCCTGGCTACACCTCTTTGTCAAGGTGTTATGCCAGTTGGTATTTTATGAAAGGTCACAGAGCATGAAAAAGACTTTATAAAGTCACACCCAGAATGCGGAAACAAATCCTGGTGCCTTGAGTTATATTACAGAAGGGCAATTAGAAGTAACCTAGAGCATGATTACCTCTCTCTCTCTCTCTCTCTCTCTCTCTCTCTCTCTCTGCTCACCCTGACAGGTGTGGTCTGATGCTCGCCTTGACAACAAATTTGTCACTGTGGATGGCAGCAATAGCAGACGAATCAATCCATCAGACCAACATAATGATAGAAGAGGAGCAACCACAGAAGAACCACACTGAATTCGGAAACGTCACCAGAGCATTGGGTTTCCGAGGTACAGGCAAGGCCCGCTAATCTATTTCCATAAGTACCATGAAATGAAAAGATAGGCAGGTGTCGCTGCCATTGTACCTCATTCCCAAGGGCAGAACTGGGACAGGCGGAGAGAGGGACATCAGCGAGAAGCAGGGGCGTAGCCAGACAACAGATTTTGGGTGGGCCAGAGCAAGAAGTGGGTGGGCACGAAGTGTTCTCCCCACCACCACCAAAGAATATCTTAGCTGGCAGGAAAACGCTTCTTTCCACCTTGGCAGTCTGCAGCAGGCATGTGCTGAAAACTGAGCATGTGCAGGTGCTGGTATTTTGGGGAGTAGCGTTTTCGTTACCATCAGGGGGAAGTCTTCAGCTGGCGGAGCTTGGGATCCCCACCAGCTACCGTTAAACATGTGCTACTGTTGGGTGGGCCTCAGCCCTAAGTGGGTGGGCCCCGGCCCACCCAGGCCCACCTGTGGCTACGCTACTGGCGAGAAGTAAAAATGTAAGTATCCTTTCTGGACCCTCACTAGCCCAATACGTTTACAATTAAAGGACCATACCAACCCAGTGTAGAAAGGAAGTATATACCATTCTGCCACAGCCATTCATCCCCTGCTTGGATGGCTACTATGGTTCTTCGTACCCTTATATATGCCAGAGACCCTTAGAGTGTGTGGGGAGATCGGTTCATGCTGAAAGAAGCTGTGTTTTTGTTTGGGGCTCAGCCTTTGTGCCTAGTTAGTTTGTGTCTACTGTGAAGCTTCCCCTGAATTTTGTTACTAAGGCAGAGGTTTTACCCACCCCTCTGCCTGACTACAGAGAAGAGGAGTAAAGTCAGCTGAGAGAAAAACACACCAATCAGAAGCGGAGCTTAACAACTGGGCACTGTGGGGGAAGTTTCCCATGTGGAGAGGGTCTGTATGGAAGAAGATCTTATAGTGGAGGGAATATCCCTGCAAACTTTCAGTCAGAAGAGAAATAGGTTTACCATGTTGTAATCCATCTAGAATCCCCAAAACAGTACAGAATATAAATTTTGCAAATAAATAAATATGTTCTTGAGAACCCACTAACCCAAAAGAACAGCAGGGCCGGCTTACAACAAGAGCTAGGTGAGGCACTGGCTCAGGATGCCAAAAGTCAAGGGTGCCAAAATCCTGCCTCACCAGTTCACCCTTCACAGCAGCCAGAGAATGCTGTTCTACATGGCCACTGCACTCTCTCCTGCATTTAAACCTGTAACTATTTCGGCAACAGTGCAGAGAATCGCAGGTCCTCCAGAATCTCCTCCCCTGGGGGGCATCAAATTCCTGGTGGTCCAGTGGGCATGATGCGACCCCCCCCCATAGCCCCACCCCATCATCCCAACCCTCAGAACACCAAATCACCCCATCTTTAAGATGCTGTATACAGATTTCAGCCCCGGGAATGTCATCCGACATAGACTATGTTTCACTATATACAATAGCTGTATCAAGGTAATTTCCTGCAACCAAAGAGATATCACCGCTAGTGTAAACTCTATGGATCAAGATTCAACTTAGTAAAATAACTACATCAAATTGCCTACCAGCGTTGGGCATCAAGAAGCCTCCGTTCTCTGGCTTAAAGACGGCCGCAGCATCTAACTCTCGTCTTTTATCCTACTTAATCGCATGACCCACGTATTTTGCATATATTAAATGTTAGACCAATCACAGAACTCCCAGAAATCTCCTATATTAAAGTCATCCACTCAATTTCCAGTTCAATTCAAAAATCCATCATGGTGCTAAAAAATTCAACCTTCTTGGAATATTACCTCCCTCCCACTCTGCTACTACCTGATCTATAACTTTCCTAAGAAAATCACTCACTGAATGTCCCAACTCCTCCTAAATGTTGGACTAATGGGGCTTGTGATGTCTTAGTTGTTAATCGTGATTTATGTTCATTTAATCGAACCTTAATTAGGCGACTACTCCTCCCTACATATACTAAAGAGCAGGGGCAAACAATGATATAAATCACATTTTTGCTCTTACATGAAGAGTAGAAGCAGGCACTGATCTTTCCCCCTCCCCCCCATTCGGTACTGTCCATTCAGCTCCCTCAATTGTGTTAGAACACCACTATTTGCCACTTGATTCATGAGATCCCACTACAACCTCCCCCCAAGTGGAGTACTTCTGATCATTGAATCTATCCTCAATAGTTCTCCCTCTAGTATACACAATGGTAGGGAAGGCTTGAAAAATTGGATGGAGTTGCATAACATGCCAACAAGACCGCATCTTAATAACTAATTGTTTAGATGTTTCACTAAAAGGTAAGACACAAATCCATTTTTATTCCCTTTGTCATTCTTGATCTTCCAATAAAAGCTCTCTATTAGCAAACCTAACTCTTAAATAAGCTTTGCGGGCTGCTGAGTAAGGATAACCTCTCTCATAAAACCTTGTCTTCATCTGTTCCACTTGCTTCTTAAATTCAACTAAGGTAGTGCATACTCTTCGAAGACAAAGAAATTGGTTGACAGGGAGGTTATATTTTAATGCATAAGAATGGTAACTATCAATTGTAATAATTTGTTTCTTTCCTCAGGTTTTCAGCATATGTGGTCTCCAATCTCCCAGCTCTCTTCTTAATTAGCAAGTCCAGAAATCAATGTATTCCCTATGTGATGTGCTCCAATGTATTTAGATGATATTGGTAGCAAACCCTCTATATGGATAGGTTAGAGACATCGCAGATATACAATTCACAAGGCTATCACTGTATTAATACGGAAGCAATTCCTGGATGATATTTTCTTTATTTGGATGGGCAGTGCTCTTGTTGTAATTCAGAGCATTGCCCATCCAAATAAAGAAAATATCCAGAAATTGCTTCTGTATTAATACAGAGTGATAGCCATGTGAACTGCATATCTGCGTTGTCTCTACCTATCCATATAGAGGGTTGCATAGGCGGTCGGTGGTCCAACTGTTTGGGGAGGCTAAAGGGGGCGGGGTTAGGGGTGGGCCAGGGTGGAGCTTAAATCCATATTGTCTGAAAACACACAGAAAAATAAATAATAAAAATAAAAGTCACAATACCTTTTATTAAGTTTAGATATTAGATATGTATCATATGTGAAGAATAAAGTGGTTGCTCAAAGCATGTACTAACCACAATCGCTCAACTGAAAAACACTATGCACAACTTTGTGCAAAGAGAATGCAAAGGTGGGAGTATAAGCCAGGCTATCCAAAGACTGAAACCGGGTAAACTAAATATATGCCGTTTAATAGTTTAAAAACAATAATAATAAAACAATTGTACATAAAAAATGACTCAAATGACTCGACATAACATTATGTTTCGGCCGGATGGCCTACATCAGGAGTCTCAAACTAAAAAAAAAACCAATTGCAAAGTCTGCGGACAGGATCTACAAAAGAGAAGGTCTTGAAAAAGACCGTTACGTAATGTTCCGTCTACCGCTGTGTACTGCACCAACGATAAGAAAAACGAGTTCTCCACGTAAGTGATTCTCTCTAGACAACTTTGTGCAAAAACACACTCAGAGCCTTACTGTACCATAAATATTACACCCTGGGCAGAACCCTAATACACCAATATACCACCTATATGGAAATGCAGACTGTCAAAAATATGAAACAAGGGATCATAATATCACAATTCTCATGTAGTGCCACAAAACAACCCTAATTCACATTTAATGTGGGATAAAATGCCATAAATAAGTTTGTGGTTCACAATGTTTTTAAGAATCATACCATCCTGATAGCAAGAAACGCACTGTATCACTTTCAGATGTCACATCTGACCTTTACCTTCAATACACTGGATGTTAGGCCACCAGATCCACCTCTTGGACTTTTTCTTGGGAGGGTCAGCAATTGAAGGAAAAGAACATGCCTCCCCACACTACACTTTCTTTGCTTCACCACTGGGAAGATTGTGCCCATTCCTATCCAGTCTTCAATATCCTCCTCCTGGTATCAAACGGGGTTTCCAGCGACAGCACCAAACAGCCTGCTGCATGATGTGCAACGTGGGGATCCCCCTGAGAGGCACCAGGAAATCGAACTCATCGGGAGCGGAGACCTTCTGTCACGTCTTTCAACTTCGAGGCTTCTTGTAGCAGCAGCATCAGCAATGTAAGCGCTGCTTTCAACCTGCCCAGAAGCCTTGCGTCCCGCCTACGCGGGAAGCTGTACAGAGAGTGCTTCCGGGGCAGGCTGAACGCAGCGCTTACATTGCTGATGCTGATGTTACCGGAAGCCTCGCAGTTGAAAGACGTGACAGCCAGGAGCGGACTGCGGAGGGGGAGAGCGATCACACTAGTTGGAGGACGGGGGGGGGGGGGGATGTTGAAGGCAGCACCGGAGCACCCCCTTCACGAGCTGCACCGGGGCGCCTCCGGCCCCCACTGCCCCGCCCTTGCTGCACTTGTGGCTGGGGAGGCTTAGAGGGGCATAATCGACCAGAAACGCCTATCTCCATGGGCGTAATCTCCGAGAAAGGTCCGTGAAGGGGCGGAGTGAACCGTATTTTTTAAAAAAATAGAGGCCCATGCTTTATTCGCCAAGGTGTGAGCTGGGCGTTTTTTGCTTTTCACCGATATGGAAAATGAAATCGCCCAGCTCAAAAACGAATAAATGCAAGGCTTTGTTCGTGGGAGGGGCCAGGATTCATAGTGCAACTGGTCCCCCTCACATGGCAGGACACCAACCGGGCACCCTAGGGGGCACTTTTACAAAACAAAAAAAAGGTAAAAGAGCTCCCAGGTGCATAGCACCCTTCCCTTGGGTGTTGAGCCCCCCAAATCCCCCTCAAAACCCTCTGCCCACAAGTCTACACCAGTACTATAGCCCTAAGCGGTGAAGGGGGGCACCTACATGTGGGTACAGGGGGTTGGGGGGGTTGGACGACTAGTAGCATTAAGCAGCACAATTGTAACAGGTAGGGGGGGGATGGGCCTGGGTCCAACCTGCTGACCGTCCACTGCACCCCCTAACAACTGTTTCCAGGGACCTGCATACTGCTGCTTGGGAGGAGGGTATGACATTTGAGGGTTGAAAGTAAAAAGTTGTGAAACATCATTTGTTGTGGTGGGAGGGGGTTAGTGAACCACTGGGGGAGTCAGGGGAGGTCATCCCCGACTCCCTCTGGGGGTTCATCTGGTCATTTAGGGCACTTTTTGGGGCCTTATTCGTCAAAAACAGGGTCCAGGAAAAGTGCCCTAAATTCTAGCTACAAACGCATCCATATCGGCGAAGGGCGCCCATCTCTGTTCGGGTGATAACCACGCCCCAGTTCCGCCTTCACCACGCCTCCGACACTCCCCCGTCAACTTTGTCCGCATCCGCGACGGAGTGCAGTTGAAAGCGTCCAAAGTTCGGCTTTCGATTATGCCGCTTTATTTGTTTTTGTGAGAAGAACGCCCATCTCCCGATTTAGGTCGGAACTTGGGCGTTATTCTCGTTCGATTATAAGCTGGTTAGCCTCCCCAAGCCTCTTATACCGGGCGCCTATGGGCCACCAATGGAGCCAGCATGGCACCCATGGCCACTCCTTGAATCTATTGTCCTTCATAGTAAAAGTAATTCCACTGGATGACCAATTTGACTAATTCTAATATAAATTCAGTTGAAATTCGCTGAGGCATTGATCACTTCTGGTATCTTCAATCGCTGATAGCACCCCCATTTGAGGTATCCTTGTATATAACAAGGTCACATCCAGCAGAACTAAAACAGCAGATTCTGGTGTCTCTAATACCCCTTCCAAAATTCTTAACATGTGGATGTGTCCTTCAAAAAAGATGTCATTTTGCATGTTTCTTGCCGCAGAAACTGATCCACAAATTTTGACAACAGTTCAAGTATAGAATTTCTTGTGGAAACAATTGGTCTCCCCAGTGGATTGTCTAACCTTTTGTGGACTTTAGGCACAAAATAGATATTTGGCACTGAAGGATGTTCTTCCCTCAAAAAGGCTGCTTCTTTCTCAGTCAGCATTCCACATCTTGCTTTCACCATTGTGTTCTCTTCTTCACCAGCACAACCACAGACTGAAATATAAGAACAGTACTTCCTGTTCTCGCACTTAAACCCAGGACAGTGCCAGTGGTCAAACCATGAGGTACAGCACAATAGTGAGAGCAAAGCAACATGTTCTGACCACTGTAAAACAGCTGGTAGAGCCTATACCAGAGGGTGGAGGGTGGGGAGAAGGGCCGATACAGATGGGTAGTGGTGCCAGACACTGTTCCCTCTAAACTGAGTGGGAGTTCTCCACCTACATTGCTGCCAGTAGGGGGTGGTGTTTCTATACTGTGTTTTCAATTGTTAGGGACAGGCAGGATTCCTGGAGTCCTGCAGAGCTTGTCTGTCCCTTACCATTGAAAATGTGATAGTAAAACCCTGGCAGAACTGCAGGTGGAAGGCTCCCGCTCAGTTTAAAGGAAACAGTAGTGCCAGAGCAACAATTGGCTAAGAGCACCATAAATCCTTGAGCTAGCACTGTTGTTAGAGTTGAGCCTTCCATTCAGCGTAGGTTACTTTTCACAGGCTTGTATTTTGTCAGAAATGGTTGTAGCAAATCATGTCACGTTTGGTCAAAACAACTCCATGATTTGGCATTATTGGCAATAAGGCGGTGTCATTCACTTTTCTAAATAATAAGCTTCTCCCCGTTTGCACAGAGTTTCCTGAAATTACAATAAAGCAAAGGGTAAATCTGGCCTTAACTCCAGGCCCAAAGTGGCCTTTCAAAACGAATTTAGAGATGTAATTAAAAAATAACTACGAAATCTGTTTCAGTGCTAAGTTCCATTTTTCAAATGGGCTCTTAAATGCAAACTGGCATACTCTCTTCCAGCTCAATCCAGACTGCAGATTGCACTGTTGAATTCATTAGTACCTACGTTTTCATCTGGGCCTAGTGATTGTTTTTTGTTTTTTTTTCCGTACAATGCATCTTACAGCAGTTCTGTAGTACTGATATAGCTCTGTTGTGAAACTGAGATCTTTGAGAAGCACATACCCACTCTGTGACTTTCAGGTCAAATGTTCTTAGGAAGTCATTTTGGATGGTGCTGGGCAGACTTATACGGTCGTGTGCCAGAGCCGGTGGTGGGAGGCGGGACTAGTGATTGGGAGGCGGGGATAGAGCTGGGCAAGACTTAACGGTCTGTGCCAGAACCGGTGGTGGGAGGCGGGGCTGGTGGTTAGGAGGCGGGATAGTGCTGGCAGACTTATACCGTCTGTGCCAGAGCTGGTGGTGGGAGGCAGGACTGGTGGTTGGGAGGTGGGGATAGTGCTGGGCAGACTTATACGGTCTGTGCCCTGAAAAGAACAGGTACAAATCAAGGTAAGGTATACACAAAAAAGTAGCACATGTGAGTTTATCTTGTGGGCAGACTGGATGGACCGTGCAAGTCTTTTTCTGCCGTCACCTACTATGTTACTATGTTTGGCTCAGAGCACCATAAATCCTTGAGCTAGCACTGTTGTTAGAGTTGAGCCTTCCATTCAGCGTAGGTTACTTTTCACAGGCTTGTATTGTTGTATTTCTACCTGCCACGGTTACTTTCCCATGCCTGTTGATTTTTTTTTTTACTAAATGACGTACCATTTTATCTGAAAAATTCAATAATCAAATGCATATGTTATTGAACTCTGAACAATGACTTTCTTCTCATTATCCAAAGAGGTTATTATTACATTTGTACCCCCGCGCTTTCCAACATAATGCAGGCTCAATGTGGCTTACATAGTAATTTGAAATACAAAGTTAATAGAATTTTAATAAAACAGTAGTAAAACAATGTAAAGTTGGGCTTAGTAGTGTATGATAAGTTGAGCTAGATAATATATGACTAGGATAAAAGAGGGTAGACAGGATAGGATAGTGTAATTTGGGAGAAAAGGGTAAGGAGGGATAAAATTAAGGAGAGATGGAACGAGAAGGATGGGAGGTTGGTATTTAAGCCAGAACAGAATTGGGGGTGGAACTTGGCGAGATTAGGTTGGGGCATTTGGGTAGGCTTGCTTAAAGAGATGAGCTTTCAGCATTCTTCTAATCAAAACATTAGTCAGATTATATGGCTGTCTATCCACATCATAAAACTGTTATTGAATGTTGTCATAGTGAACGTTGTAATAGGATAAGGATAAGTAATAAGGATAAAGTATGTCTACTTTTCTTATTGCAGCTGGAGGAGGTGGATCAACCAATGGCTGTGAATGCAGCATCAGTAACTGTGCAATCTTCACGTCTGGGTATTATTATTGTATCCTTTCAACATTGAGTATAGCCTCTTTGCTTCTGCTCTTTCTTATGTTATGTGGAAGAATGTTGGCCGCCTCATACACCATCAAGCCCATCACCCAAATTGAATTTTCACCTACAGACACTTTTTGTAGGTGTCATCTTAGGGATAAGCATCATTGTGGTTGGCCTGGCGATCTTCATAGTCTATGAAGTGAAGGTAAACTCCGAAATCAATATATATCAATCCCTCACTATGTTTTACATCTTCAACATAGTTTGCCTGAGCCTGATGTCTTTTGCAGCTTCTTGGAGGATCCATTATCCATAGGTTCGATAAAAGGAGCATGAACAATCACAAAAACCCGACGAGAACATTAGATGTTGCTTTACTGCTGGGAGCGGCCTTAGGGCAGTACTGTATTTCCTACTACTCCATTGTAGCCATAGTGGGCAGCACGCCCAGAGAGGTCCTGAGCATTCTTGGAATCACTTATTCTTTACTGATGATTGTACAACACACTCTACAGAATGTCTTCATTATTGAAAGGTCTCCATAAGGAACCAGTTGAGACTGCCATCAAGAACATAGAGGTCCACTTCATTTCACGGAGAAGGATGTACTTGGACTGTTTTACACCAACATGAGAACCTCTCAGGAAATGTTATTAACGGTAATGTTTCATTAAATACCAGGATCCATGGTCAGGAACTGACAGCCACCAAGGACGCAACCTCTCTTATAATAGATTCCAGGAATGCTAAGTGGAGGAGGAAGATTGTTGAAAGAGATCGCCTTGTTTCTCCTTCTTTGTAACATCATTGTAAGTAGAACTCCAAAAATACCTTAACCTTTTTTTTTTGCTTTTCTAACTTGAAAGTGTGGTTGGCCATTTCCTGAACATTCGTGACTATCCAGAGGTCCCACCTAGAAAATTTTGCAAAACTTAATCGATGATATGGGTTATCTTCATGCCCTTGAATACACTACAGTGTCTCATACCAATCTGAGGGCTCTTTTACTAAGCGGCAGTAAGCCCCCTTGGGCTTACCGCATACCAATCTGGAACTTACCCGCCAGGCTCCTGCGGTAACCCAGAGGTAGTTCCCACCCCTAGTGTGCACCATTTCTGGCACTACCAAAATATGTCCTACTTTTGTATCACCGGAATTAAACCGGCAGTAATTGGGCAGCACTTGCTCACTATCCAGTTACCACCAGTTAGCATGGGAGCTCTTACCTCCATCTCAGTGGGTGGTGGTAAGGGCCCCCCCCAAAGAAAATGTCCACGTGGTAAGTGTTTCACTTATCGCACGGTCATTTCTTTTCCTCAGAAAAAGACAGCCTTTTACCCTCTGCAGTTAAAAGGGGGACCTCAGCGCACATCAAAAACAGCCCGCCCCCCCTTTTAATGTAGCTTAGTAGAAGGGCCCCTAATATATTTGTGGGGCCTTTGACAACAAAAGTGTTTGAGATAATTGTATTAAGGAATTTTCTATTATCTAAAACTTAGACCAAACAAATTAGGGCAAAGTTTTGCAAACAATTGCAGCATTTTGCAAGTCTGTTGTTGTAAACTGTGCGCTTGATATTCGGCCACCAACAGTAAGCGTTTTGCTCCCCACTGGAGGAGTAATTCCCTGATATCCAAAACTGAGCCCTGCCTGGGCTTTGGCTTTGAATATCTGGTTATTTTTGAATCGGCTAACATCGAACTGCTTAAGTCATATTCAGCGCTTAAGCGGACATGGGCTAGCGAATAAAGATAGGACAGAATTTTACGTGGTACCATGTATGTTCTAAACTCGGCCACGAGCTGATTCCACTCCCAGAAAACCCCCAACATAGTCGGCTTTGAGTTAGGTGCTAACCGCAAATTTCAGCGGCACTTAGCCAGTTAAGTGCCGCTGAAAATTAGCAGCTAGCCCCCAATCAAGTGAGTGACCAGATTTTGTATTAAAAATAGCCCCTTTTTGGACTTTTCTTCTAGGGGTTTCTTTTTTTTCAATGTCAGTAGTGTGCATGATTGCTCAGCTAGTGCACACTATTGCTCAATTGTGCACCCTATTGTTCAAATAGTGTACACTATTGCTCAATTGTGCACCCTATTGCTCAGTCATACACCCTATTGCTCAAATAGTGCACACTATTGACCAATTGTGCACCCTATTGCTCAAATAGTGCACACCATTGCTCAGTTGTGCACCCTATTGCTCAGTCATACACCCTATTGCTCAAATAGTGCACACTATTGACCAATTGTGCACCCTATGCTCAAATAGTGCACAATATTGCTCAATTGTGCACCCTATTGCTCAATAGTGCACACTGTCACTCAATTGTGCACCCTATTGCTCAAATAGTGGGACACCATTGCTCAGTTGTGCACCCTATTGCTCAGTCATACACCCTATTGCTCAAATAGTGCACACTATTGCTCAATTGTGCACCCTATTGCTCAACTAGTGCACACTATCACTCAATTGTGCACCCTATTGCTCAAATAGGTGTACCTTAGTGCTCAATAGTGCACACTATTTCTTACTAATCTGCTCTGCACTAGTTATCCATAGATGCTCTACTGAAAAATACAGCAGTGTGACCTATATTGACTATAAGGCACACTGCTGTGTAATAGTGCACACGATTAACAATATTGCCTCTGAAAGGAAAGAAAAATAAAAACTCATACAAAACAAAACAAAAAAAATCCCATAAATGACACAGGAAACTAAATAAATGAAAAGGTTTGGCCTGCAACAGCAAATGCACTACCTTAAGTGAAAACTAGAAGAGGGAATGAGTAAATCAAATGAGCAACTACTTCAACAGAAAACAGGAGCAACATAGGGTCTGATTCATAACTCTGGGCCCAATATTCAGAAATGCTGAGCTCATAAATTTATGCTCCTAAATTAGCCTCTTAATGTATGGCTTATTTTCAGCAAATTTAGAAGCATAACTTCTCAGCTGAAAATTCATCTTAATTTAGGAGCTTAAAAGCTATGCTCATAACTTATGCCTGACATTCAATGACTTAGATTTATGAGTGTGATTTATGAGCCTAGTGTTGAAAATCAGTGTTGAACTCCTAATTTCATTTTTACACCCTAAATCCACCCCTGTTACCACCTACTTTTTATGCTCCTAAATTTAAGAGTTTAGTGAAATTTTGAGTAAAACTTATGCACTCTGCTTAGTAAATTTCTAGAGACCAATTTATGAGCATAATTCTCAAAGTTAGGTGTATAAATCCTTTGAATATTGGGCCCTCAGTGCCTAACTCAAAGCAGGGGCGTAGCCAGAACTTACGGTGGGAGGGGACCAGAGCCTGAGGTTGGGGGGCACTTTTTGAGTGCCCGCCCCAGCCACGCCTCGCCTCCTCGCCCTCCCCCCACCACCTCGCCTCGCCTCCTCGTCCCCCCGCCTTGCCTCGCCGCTTCCCCTCCCAAACAAATACCTTTGCTGGTGGGGGGTCACTAACCCCCGTCAGCTGAAGCCTTCTTCAGCTCCGGTCTCCGGCGCAGCCGCGTTCGCTGCCCTGCTCTTCTTTCTTCTTGCTCCTCCTGTCCTGTGCACGCTGACGCTCCTTCTCAGTTTCACATAAAGGAGCGTCAGCATGCACAGGAGGAGCATTGAACTTGTTATTCAATTAAATTGCATGTGCAAATTGGGTGCATGCCCAAATTTGTGTGCACAATATTTAGCCCTTTTGTATAGAATTTGGGAGCAACTGTGCACATACATTATATAATAATAGCATTTTACACACTTGATTGGCCCCAGTAGCTGGCAATCATGTGCAAAAGTGCTAAACACTATTCTGTAACATAGAAGTACATAAGTAATGCCACACTGGGAAAAGACCAAGGGTCCATCGAGCCCAGCATCCTGTCCACGACAGCGGCCAATCCAGGCCAAGGGCACCTGGCAAGCTTCCCAAACGTACAAACATTCTATACATGTTATTCCTGGGATTTTGGATTTTTCCAAGTCCATTTAGTAGCGGTTTATTGACTTGTCCTTTAGGAAACCGTCTAACCCCTTTTTAAACTCTGCCAAGCTAACCGCCTTCACCACATTCTCCAGCAACGAATTCCAGAGTTTAATTACGCGTTGGGTGAAGAAACATTTTCTCCGATTTGTTTTAAATTTACTACATCACTTAGCACATAAGTGGGAAGGGGCCTAAACATGGGCAAAGTATGTGTGGGGTCATGGGTGTGTCTCCGAGATACACACGTAACTTATAGAATACTAGAAGGTAGGTGCACTTCAGGGCACAGTTAGGCACCTGCCAATGACTTGGCATAAATGTTGGTGCCTAACTTTAGGTGCTCCAATGCCCACTTATGCTAGTGTTCTATAATGGAATCTCAGTGCCAAGAAGCTATGATAGAATTGGCACTAAGCACATGGCATTGAGACACTGAATGGAGGAGTGGCCTAGTGGTTAGAGGTGGCCATTTCAAATCCCACTGCTGCTCTTTGTAATCTTGGGGAAGTCACTTAACCCTTCATTGCCTCAGGTACAAACTTAGATTGCGAGCCCTCCAGGAACAGGGAAATACCCAGTGTCCCTGAATGTAACTCACCTTGAGCTACTACTGAAAAAGGTATGAGCAAAATCCAAATAAATGATTTGAGATTCTGTAGCTACTATTTGAGATTTTACATGGAATTGCTACTATTTTTTTTTATTACATTTGTACCCTGTGCTTTCCCATTCATGACAGGCTCAATGTGGCAATGGAGGGTTCAGTGACTTGCCTAGAGTCACAAGGAGCTGCCTGTGCCTGAAGTGGGAATTGAACTCAGTTCCTTAGGACCAAAGTCCACCACCCTAACCACTAGGCCACTCCATCTAGAATGTTGATATTATCTGAGATTCTACATGGAATGTTGCTACTATTTGAAATTCTGTTGCTACTATTTGAGATTCTACATGGAGGAGTGGCCTAGTGGTTAGAGGTTAGAGGTGGCCATTTCAAATCCCACTGCTGCTCCTTGTAATCTTGTGTAAGTCACTTAACACTTCATTGCCTCAGGTACAGACTTAGATTGTGAGCCATCCAGGGACCCCCATGTACCTGAATGTAACTCACCTTGAGAAGAAAAAAAACTTATGGCACCAATTTATAGAATTTGCACCTTGGATCATGAGACGACTAGGGACAGAGAAAGTACCTGTATATAATAAGTAAATCACATTGGCTGTACAGCAGAAAGGCAGAATATCAAATGTATAACCCTGACCCTTAAATAGTAAGAAATTCATAGTTCTGGTTACCATTGCAAGCAGATTCCAGAATTATTTTGCACCATTGTGATCTCATACATGGTTTCCTAAAACATAGCTTCTGAAATAACACATTACTTTGTTTTCACAGTTCTGGATCATGCCGGCATTTGGTGCTCGGCCACAGTTTGACACCCAGACGGAGCTGAAGTTCTATGGAAAATCTATGTGGGTTGCCATTGTTAACATCGGCCTGCCCTTTGGGATTTTCTATCGGATGCATTCAGTTGCCAGCCTCCTGGAAGTTTACATCTTGTCTTAGGAAACAAAAGATAAAGCCCAATGCCTTGTACTTTTGAATGATTTTTTCTCTTTGGAATTTCAGCATCCCGAGGTTAAAGGAGATCAAATCCTCACCAGGATAATTTATACTGAACTTAAAATGGCTGATTATTTAGCTAAGGTAGCAGGTACCTTACATACTTGCTAAGGTTTGAGATAACAAGCTAAAACAATTATGATAATAATAACACAGATGACTTATAGCACTGTACAATGAGTTTTTGTAACTGTTAAAAATGATCTTGTGCGGGGACGCTAGAGAGCGGTTACAGAACGCCAGCATGATTAAGGAGCTCCTCACCTCCCTGGTCTAGCAACATGATTTAACCTTTCTAATTTGCAAGGAATACTTACAAACCTCATTTTCTAGCTTTCATCTGATGGCTAGTAATAAACAATCAAAAACTGAAACAGCATTTGCAATGGGTTCCAGCTCAAAAAGATCGAAACTGGATCCACCATCGCCGGTTAAAACTACAAGAGGCAAACCTGAGAACGTCGCTTCTTTTGCTTTAATCACGGAGCAATTAAATTCTATAACTGGTATGCTCTCTGAGAATTCTTCTGACGTACAGCACATAAAATCGGAGGTGGCACATATTAATCCGCATCTTGAAATGTTTGAAGGCAGAATCGAGCAGATGGAACAGCGAGTCAGTCATATGGAAGATCAGGCCTTGGTTTTTCAACGCACTTCTAAAATGGCGCAGGACATTTTAACTTGCCATGGATGGTGCAGGAAATCGACAGCGTCGAAATAATATTCGTCTTCCTGGTCTCCCAGAAAATTCAGAGGGGGGAAATCCTATTAAATATCTTGAAGAATTTATTCCTAAGCTATTGAAGCTCTCTTTTCAATATCCTTTTGAAATTGAACGGGCGCTTAGAGTTCCATCTGGAACTTTCTCTGACGGGAAAACACCACGACCTATTATTATGAAAATCCTACGATTTCCTCAAGTTCTCGAAATTTTGCAACTTGCTAAATCTCAGCAGAACATCAAATGGAATGGTCATCAGCTTAAATTTCTTCCGGACTTTACCAAAAATACTGTGGATATTCCCAAGAAATTTCTCAATCTCCAACCTCGTCTGAAGGCCTTAAATGCACGTTTTGGATTGCTAAACCCTGCTCGCATGAAGGTGACTCACCTAAATATCACGAAAACCTATACTAATCCTGCTTTCCTGGAAAAATATATTTCTGATCAGGAGGAAATTATTCTGCATACATCTACATGAGTCATGTAAAGAATCATTGTAATCTTTCTCCTGGGCTGGTATGTGCCTGATCTGAGATATATGCATTCAGTTTATTGGTGTATGTTGACATATATATATCTCACTCTTCTATTATACAGTATGGTTGGTAACATATTTTGTAAATTTTGTTCCTTGCTACTGAATACTCTCCTTAGCATTCTCCCTTTTCTTTTATATAAAGGTTAAATTTATTATCGTCTCTTATATTCAGGGGGGTGATGGGATTTTATCTCTTTTTTCATCTCCATTCACACTGTCTTCTCCGTAAGACTCCTAAGGGAGCTTCAGACTGTTATGGTATTTTCTTTTTTTTTTTTTCTTCTCTCTATACCTTGACCATTCTGTTTTCACTTTTGTTAATGTCGTAATCTATACACCGCAAAAGTTCTTCACATTCTTTTGATGCAATATTGCAAGTATATATTTTCCTGTGCTATATCTATACTGTAAATAATCATGTGAAATGTGTCTCTCTTAATGTAAAAGGTATTTATTTCGAATCCTATAAAAAGGAAAAAGATTGTGCCTTATTTACAGTCTCTCTCTGCAACAGTTGCTTTTTTACAAGAGACGCATCTATCTGCTATAGAATCTGTAAAATTAAAATCCAAATGGTTTACTACTTGTTATTTTTCTCCTACCCTGTTTCCCCGAAAGTAAGACATCCCCCGAAAATAAGACCTAGTAGAGGTTTTCCTGAATTGGTAGATATAAGGCCTCCCCCAAAAGTAAGACCTAGCAAATTTTTGTTTGAAAGCAGGGCCGCCCCCCCCCCCCCACCCGAGGTCGCCCGGCCCCCCCCCCCCCCTCCGTCGCTCCCGGAACTAACCTTAAACGCCTCATTTCACCTTCGCAGCAAGCAGCAGCAGGACAGACCTCGCCTTCCTTCCATGCCCCGCCCTCGCGGATGTTACATCAGGCAAGGGCGGGACACGGAAGGAAGGAGTGGCCTGTCCTGCTGCTGCTTGCTGCGAAGGTGAAAGGAGGCGTTTAAGGTTAGTTCCGGGAGCGACGGAGGGCCAACCCCGATGCTTCCCGAAAAATAAGACAGCCCCTGATAATAAGACCTAGCGCATTTTTGGGGGCAAAAATTAATATAAGACAGTGTCTTATTTTCGGGGAAACACGGTAGTAACAAAAGGAAAAATGGTGTTACTATCTTATTAGCTAGAAATTTGCAATTTTCCCTCATTAATCACCATACAGACTCTGAAGGACGATGGGTTACTGTTGTATTGCAAATTCATAATGTTTCATATGCTTTTGTTAATGTTTACGGTCCTGATCTTGATTGTCCTCGATTTTTCAAGGACTTATCTCATCAGATTTCACTTCTCAATGTAGATCACGTTATTGTAGGTGGAGACATGAATATTCCCACAGATTATGTTCTTGATAGGAAATCTACAGTTAAATATAAAATTACCAATTCTTATAAAGCTCTTCATGATTTATTAGCTCATTATGGTCTGATTGATGCTTGGAGATTACTTCATCCGGACACATTGGATTATACTTTTTTCTCCAATCCTCACAAATCATATTCAAGACTGAATTATTGGTTTCTTTGTAAATCACTTATTGACAATTTATTAACCAATACATATTTCTGATCATGCTGCTATTACATGTTCTATGAGCATTAATTCTGGATTATAAAAGTCCAAAATGTGGCGTTTCAACTCATCCTTATTGCAAGAAGAAGCTTTTCTTTTAAAAAAAAATCACTGATCATACTGCATCATTCTTTGAGCTGAACAACACTCCAGATGTTTCTCCCTTAACAATATGGGATTCATATAAGGCTTATATCCGGGGAATCATTATTGCTCGTTCAGCATTTATTCACAAACAGCGCAAACAAGATTTAACCCAACTTGAAAAAGAAATCTATATGCTTGAGCGTAAATATATATGTTGACTGGTTTGGCTGAAGATCTCACTAACCTCCAGAAACTCAAATTCAATTTTAACAAAATACTAAGCTTAAAGGCTTGCATTCAACTTTCTGCTCAATCTGCAGTCCATTATTCTGGCATGAATAGAATGGGCAGGATTTTGGCCAATTATTTAGAGAGGTGTGGTAGCCATGTTAGTCCACTCTTCAAGGTTATCAATAGAAATCAAACAAAATAAAACATGGAAAAGAAAATAAGATGATACCTTTTTTAGTGCACATAACTTAATACATTTCTTGATTAGCTTTCGAAGGTTGCCCTTCTTCGTCAGATCGGAAATAAGCAAATGTGGTAGCAGATAGTATATATAAGAGAAACATCAAAGCATTACTTTGACAGTCTGACAGAGTGGGAGGGTGGGGGTATGCATGGGGACATCAAAGCATTTCATTGATATTCTAACAGGATGGGTGTTGGTTGGTGAGAGGAGTGTGATAAACAGAGAAATACAACTTCATGGCTTATAATGGGCTAGAAAACCCAGATCCTTATTAAGTCCTGTCTGTTGGGTGTCAAAATATTCAATCATTCTTACTTCAAAGGTCTTACATTCCTGTATTGTTTTAAAATTATCTTTCAGTATTCTTACTGTGAAATCACTGGTGCAGTGTTCTGGTCTTGTAAAGTGTTGGCCCACAGGGGTGGGGGCTTGACTGGCACCGGCTATTTTCATGTGATGTCTGTGCAGATTGAATCTTGTCTTAAGCATCTGACCTGTTTCTCCAATATAGCATCCTTCGTTACATTTTTTACACTGAATGATATATACCACATTGGAAGATGAGCATGTAAAAGATTCCTTTATGTTGAATATTTTTCCCTTGTGAATGACTATGGGGTCCTGTGAAATGTTTTGGCATCGGGAGACGTCCTTCTCCCGAGGTTGCCCAAAACGGCATAATCGAAAGCCGATTTTTTGCGTCCTCAACTGCTTTCCGTCACAGGGACAACCAAAGTTCACGGGGGCGTGTCGGCAGTGTACCGAAGGCGGGACAGGGGCGTGGTTAAGAGATGGGCATCCTTGGCCAATAATGAAAAAAAGAAGGGCGTCCCTCACGAGCATTTGGCCGGATTTACTTGGTTCCTTTTTTTTCACGACCAAGCCTCGAAAAGGTGCCCAAACAGACTAGATGACCACTGAAGGGAATCGGGGATGACCTCCCCTTACTCCCCCAGTGGTTACCAACCCCCTCCCACTCTAAAAAAAATTTTAAACATCCAGCCTCTATGCCAGCCTCAAATGTCATACCCAGCTCCATGACAGCGGTATGCAGGTCCCTGGAGCAGTTTTTAGTGGGTGCAGTGCACTTCAGGCAGGTGGACCCAGGCCCATCCCCCCCCACACCTGTTACACTTGTGGTGGTAAATGTGAGCCCTCCAAAACCCACCCGAAACCCACTGTACCCACATGTAGGTGCCCCCCTTCATCCCTAAGGGCTATAGTAGTGGTGTACAGTTGTGGGGATTGGGTTTTTTGGGGGGGTTGGGGGGCTCAGCACCAAAGGTAAGGGAGCTATACACCTGGGAGCAATTTGTGAAGTCCACTGCAGTGCCCCCTAGGGTGCCCGGTTGGTGTCCTGGCATGTGAGGAGGACCAGTGCACTATAAATGCTGGCTCCTCCCACGACCAAATGGCTTGGATTTGGTCATTTCTGAGATGGGCGTCCTCGGTTTCCATTATGGCCGAAAACCGGGGCCGACCATCTCTAAGGTCGACCATCTCAACATTTAGGTTGACCATCTCTAAGGTTGATCTAAATCTTGAGATTTGGGCATCCCCGACTAGGGTTACCATATGGCTCCAGAAAAGGGAGGACGGATTGAGCCAGCCGGGTTTTACTTCCATTGCCTTCCATTGAAAGCAATGGAAGTAAAACCCGGCTGGCTCAATTACTTCCATTGAAAGCAATTGCTTTCCATTGAAAGCAATGGAAGTAAAACCCGGCTGGCTCAATCCATCCTCCTTTTTCTGGAGCCATATGGTAACCCTATCCCCGACCATATTATCGAAATGAAAGATGGACATCCATCTTGTTTCGATGGTCGTCCCCATTCGATTATGCTCCTCTAAGTGGATGAATAAACAATTTAATACAAAATTACTCTTAGATATTTTTCATATATTTGACTCTATTTCTAAAACAAAGGGAATAACCTCACAATTCTATTCGTTATTATTACCATCTAACCACTTGAAAATTGAGACGCTTCAAAATATTTGGTCAATAGATACAAATCATGTCATGTCTGATAAATTATGGAAATGGTTTTGGACTAAATCCATGAAACCTATTGCTTCAGCTCCCATATTGCAGTCCCTTTTTCTATTAGCACACAAAGCACTATGGACCCCAGTTAAACAGCATAAAATAGATTCTTCTTCATCCAATTTGTGCTGGTCTTGTAATAGTGGCATAGGTACATTAGAACATATGTGTTTTTCTTGCCCTGATCTCCAAGTTTTCTGGACATCAGTTTGGGATAGAATATGTTCTATTCTTCATTTGAATTCTCCTCTTACATTTCACCTTTTAATATTTCACTCTGCAGGGTTAAAACAAGCAGCTCATAATTGTAACTGTAAATTATTTGACACATTATTGGCCATAGCACTCTCCACTATTATAAATAATTGGGAAAACCATAAATTGGCTTCTTTTTGCTTTTGGTGGGCTAATGTGCGTACAATTCTTAAATATGAAAAAAATCCTAGCTGAACTTAATAATTCTATACATTTGTTTCATAAAACATGGGACCAGGTAGAAATCTTTGGTCAAAATTAAGATTAGGGATTCGTTATATGATGACTTGGGATGTTACTGTTCCTTTTGTATGATTTTATGATAAGTGAACCTTTATTTTATAATTTCTAATCGTTTGAAATTGCATTGAATTCATAGTGACATTGCAATGTATGGAACCTTCAGTATATTCTGTCTATGAATGTTCGTTGTTGGGTTTGTTGTATACCTAATTATATTTTCTGAAAATCTAATAAATACATTTGAACTAAAAAAAAATCATCTTCTGCAAGGCTCATAGATTTCTAATTATTTTTAAGAGGTTTTTGTTTATATATAGCATCAGAATTGTAGTTGTTTTTAGAGGTATTCTAAATAATTTATAATTGCTAAAATAACTTATCTTTTGTAAGAAGTGATGTTCTTTATGAGCTAATAAAATTTCATTTTTTTACTGTGAATTTTTTCCTTCCTTTTATATCTTGGATGTGTCACCTATCAACTCACAATACACGATTAGAAAAACAAAGAAAAGGGAGTTTGTATCTTGCAAACATCCCTTGTTTGCTCTGAATATTTTGTTTCCTCCTGGACTGGCATAACTCCATTCTCTGTTGACAAGCAAGATGAACAAGCCACTCAAGTAGGTGACGTCATCGACCAGCACCTACTTAGATAACTTTCACAGAAAATGATATAGGCTTATAAGGGATGTTCATATCTGCTACGGTACGCACAAAATTAACTACTCCCAAGGATTTACTTCCTAGAGTTGAGTAGGTCTCTTGCCTACAAACTATAGGATGCTTCTCTTTTTTTTTGTCCGTCTTAGTTGTATTCAAAGATGTAGAGGAGTCTGATGTAGAGGACTAATTATCCCTTTTCTTATAGTACCTGAAGTGTCCCACCCTTGGTGACATCCTAGTGCAGTGTAGACCCTCCAGGAAATCATGATCTGGTCCCAGCAGCTGAAGAACTTCCCACTACCTTAAAATCTTTTCTGAGCGTGCACGGGACTTCCCATGCAGTTCCTCTTTTGCATGTCCCCCTCAGTATATTCCTGTTCATGCTCTCACCCAGCCACAGTTTATACTCTCTCTATATAGTTTGGCAGTTTGCCACTGAAGACAGCTGTCTCTCCTTTCTCTTTGGGGATTTTCCCATCCCATTCTAGTCATTGAAAAAAAAAAGTTTAAACATTTCCCCTAAAACATTGAACTTGATCTGCAAGTGATGCTCCTACAGGTAGAAAATGTCCATCACGGACACCCACCAGAAGTATTACCTTTGTCTGTGACTGGACTAGGATTTCTTGAAGTGTCCTCACTGTGCTAAGATCTCGCTCAGAACAAAACCCTTCAGGAGCTGAAGGAAGATAGTCCTTTAGCCCTCTGCCTTGTACTCCTTACACCTACAAAGAACAGAACAGAATTACTGCTTGGGCTCTACATTATATCTGTCTTGTGTAAAATGGATCCTCCTTCTGGAGTTCCTAGGGTGTAAAATATACACTTGTCCATAAAGCCTATCATACGGGGGGATCTCGCTTATTTACCAGATCTAATTACTCCTTATAATCCAGTACATAATCTTCGATCATGCCCAATCCTAGACAAATCCACCATGAATTCACATATCACCCAGCCTTCTTTTATCTGGCTCCTACGCTTTGGAAAACTTACTAGGTTATTTGTGTAATGAAGAATCCTTTACAAAATTTAAATGTCTCCTCAATACTCACTTCTATCAACAGGCTTTTGGCTAAACAGGTCCTCTAGCTGTTAGCCAGCCTCTGGAGTGCAGTAACTACTATCTAATATGGTAGATCTAAAATGAATATATATATTCTGTCCTTTTAAACTGTGTCTATAAATTTTTAGATAGAAAGTTCTACTTCAGATATGCTGCACTATTTCCCACCCCCCATCTTTCTTTGCTGTCAGCCACATGCAGGAATTTCTGGCTGGTCACAGGCTCTGATGGTGCTTCATGTTGCTAGGGCAACTCAGCTACCTGGTATAACTTGTTACAAATGTAATTTACTGAGAAGAGGTATGGCAAGGACACCAATTGCAAGCCTCCAGCACATATGAAAGACCCAATTACAAGTCTCCAGCACATATGCAGCACCTATGATTGGTCCAGGGTAGAGGAGAGGTGGATGCTCACCACAGCCTATAAAACCACGCTGCAGACAAAGAAACTCTGAAAAACTAGGCATGCTTCAGATCTGTCCAATGGCCTATTTTTCCTGAAGGGGGTGCTCTCCCCCCTTTGGGGAAACTAATTCTCTATATCTAAGAATCTTTCTTCAATTCATTCTTTCTTTCTTTCTTCCTTTCTTTCTCTTCTTTCTCTCTGTTCTGTGACCTTTGTATGAGGAATAAGCTTTTCTTCCTCCTTTTTCTCTTCTTTATATAATTAGTCTGATCACTTATAATTACCAGAGGTACTGATGTTAGATTGTAAGTTTGTTACAACTGATGTCTGATGCTGTGCTGGTGACTAAGAAATAAAAAGACGTTTCTCTCTAATTCCTGTTTTTTTTTTGCCTGTAATATTTTGTAACATGTTTAGAGAATAGCAAACAAATGCGCAGCCTAGTACAAAAACTGGCATTCCATTTCTGATTTTATTTTAAATGTTTTTTTATTAATAGCCATAATTGTTTAACAACAAACAGAAATAGTGATACTAAAGACATGGCTAACAGTTTCAATCAAAGTCCCCCCAAGCCCTCCCAATTCCTGCCCTAGTTCCTGAACACTATACAGATTGTTCCTTAGTACAAAGTGAGATCAGCCCTTCACATTATGGAGCAGATTCTATATATGGCGCCTAGATTTTCACGCGGAATACGCACATAACTTAATTGGCATACCAAGCCAATCAGTGTTTTTAACAGCACTTAACAAGCAATAATGAGCACTAACTGACAATTATCACCATTTGTGCGTGGAAATTGTAAAGCGCACAGTTCAAACTAAATGCGCATAATTTAAAAGGGGTGTGTTTACGGGCATTTCATGGGCATTCCAAAATTTCCACACGTAATTACAGAATACGAGTCAGTGCACCTAAATCTACGCACGCAGATTTACACCAGGTTTTCATTAGCATAAAATGGGCATGTGTAGATTTAGGCGCTATGGTATCAACTCAGCATCTAATATAATAATTCGCACCTCCAACGTTCTGAAGCTGACTCCGTGGCAGCGTGGCAGTGAAGCCATGTAATGTTCTTAATCACACTCCCAATCACTGCCCCACCCTTGAGGGAACTCTGTATAGTTGCCAGGGAAAGAAACGCGATGTCAGAAGGAGCAGGGACCAACTACAGGCCTTGCACTCGCTCTCAGTGCCCCTCCCTCAGAGGGAAGGGAAGGCTGCATATAATATTCACCCACTGGAATTTCGTTCCCTCCCTCCGAGTTCCAGGGTCTTCGTACGTCCCCCCTCCCTCCCAATTCCAGGGTCCCCCCTCCCTTCCAGTTCCAGGGTCGTCGTCCCTCCCTCCCTCCCTTCCAGTTCCAGGCCCCCTCCCTCCAAATTTTAAAAGTTATCCTGACTTACCTCGCGCAGTAAAAAGCATGCAGGCTCGGCACTTACTTCAGTTTTCCCTTCTCTCTCTCTCAGCTCTGGTCCTGCCCTTGCAGAAACAGGAAATGAGGGCGGGACCAGAGCTGAGAGACAGAGAAGGGAAAACTGAAGAAAGTGCCGAGCCTGCATGCTTTTTACCATTGCTGCCAGCCGCTATAACCCCGACGAGGTAAGTCAGGATGAGTTTTAAAATTCAGAGGGAGGGGGCCTGGAACTGGAAGGGAGGGAGGGAGGGACGACGACCCTGGAACTTGGAGGGAGGGACGACGACCCTGGAACTGGGAGGGAGGGGGGACCCTGGAACTGGGAAGAAGGGAGGGGGGAACCCTGGAACTGGGAGGGAGGAGGGAAGGAGGGGGGGAACCTGGAATTGGGAGGGAGGGGGGACGCTGGAACTTCACTTAAAAACATTAATGGCAGAAGCTGATTACCTTGCTAGTGCCCGTTTCATTTCAATAAGAAACGGGCTTTTTTTACTAGTATTAAATAAACCGTACCTAAATCTTATAGAATACGCTTAGTTTCGTGTGGATTTTTTAGGCACCAAATATAGAATCTGGCCCTATATGTTAAGGAGATAACTGTATGTACTTGGGGTTAAAGTTTATTTATTTAGATTTTGCTCACACCTTTTTCAGCAGTAGCTCAAGGTGAGTTACATTCAGATACTCTGGATATGTCTCTGTCCCAGGAGGGCTCACAATCTAAGTTTGTACCTGAGGCAATGGGGGTTATGTGACTTGCCCAAGATCACAAGGAGCAGCAGTGGAATTTGAACTGGCCACCTCTGTATTGCAAGACTGGTGCTCTAACCACTAGGCCACTCCTCCACTAGCAACATTCCATGTAGAAGCCTGCCCTTGCAGATCAGCAATGCGGCCCGCGCAGGCTTCTGTTTCTGTGAGTCTGACGTCCTGCAGGACGTCAGACTCACAGAAACAGAAGCCTGCGCGGCTGCAAAAGGGCAGGCTTCTACATGGAATGTTGCTAGTGGAATAGCAACATTAACATTCCATGTACAATCTCAAATAGTAGCAACATTCCATGTTCCACTGCACTAACCACTAGGCCACTCCTCCACTAGCAACATTCCATGTTGAAGCCTGCCCTTGCAGATCAGCAATGCGGCCGCGCAGGCTTCTGTTTCTGTGAGTCTGACGTCCTGCACGTATGTGCAGGCCGTCAGACTCACAGAAACAGAAGCCTGCACGGCCGCATTGCTGATCTGCAAGGGCAGGCTTCTACATGGAATGTTGCTAGTGGAATAGCAACATTCCATGTAGAATCTCAAACAGTAGCAACAGAATCTCAAATAGTAGCAACATTCCATATTCCACTGCACTAACCACTAGGCTACTCCTCCACTAGCAACATTCCATGTAGATTCTCACATATTTATTTATTTAGATTTTGCTCACACCTTTTTCAGTAGTAGCTCAAGGTGAGTTACATTCAGATACTCTGGATATGTCTCTGTCCCAGGTGGGCTCACAATCTAAGTTTGTACCTGAGGCAATGGAGGGTTAAGTGACTAGCCCAAGATCACAAGGAGCAGCAGTGGGAGTTGAACTGGCCACCTCTGGATTGCAAGACCAGTGCTCTAACCACTAGGCCACTCCTCCAAAGGTCCCCAAAGTAACTCCCAGATGAATTGAAAACTTTGACTGGCGGCATGAGACAAGTCGTTAAGTGCCACATGCTCCAGATGCATCTGAATTAGCATCAAAGCTCGCCGCATCGACCCAAGCAGATAGGACAGCCCTAAGTGCAAACAACAGAGCTCTGTGAAGAAATGCTTTATATCCTGATGACATTGACAGTCCTGCTGGATATACTCTGAACAATATAAATGGACTATTGGGCAACATGCAAGACCAGAGCTGAAGGATATAGGAAAATAATCCAGCCCAAATATTCCAACCTGTGGAGAGGCCCAAAACATGTGGCCTCCGTAGTGCAGTATTTCAGGCATTGACCTGTAGTAAGGAAGCCCACATATCTCGCTCTGTGTGGGGAAATAAATAGTCACAAGGCAAATGTATAAAGTGTTTCTCTGTAAAGCACATTTTCCACTCTTTTAGGACTGTCCGATAAAAAGGTCAACGATTGGGTTGGCGTAAGTGATATTTGCAAGTCCTGGGACCACTTTGCAGCCATAGTAGCATAATCCCATTTCTGATTTTATGTTTTTAACTTTTTATTGTAAACTGCTTACTACTACTACTTATCACTTCTATAGCACTACAAGGCATACGCGGCGCTGTACACCAAACATGAAAAGACAGTCCCTGCTGAAAGATCTCACAATCTAAAAATGGAATGTTGCTAGTGGAATAGCAACATTCCATGTAGAATCTCAAATAGTAGCAACAGAATCTCCAATAGTAGCAACAGTCCATGTAGAATCTCAAGTAATAGCAACATTCCAGAATCTCAGATAGTAGCAACATTCCATGTTCCACTGCACTAACCACTAGGCTACTCCTCCACTAGCAACATTCCATCTAGAAGCCTGCCCTTGCAGATCAGCAACGCAACCACGCAGGCTTCTGTTTCTGTGAGTCTGACGTCCTGCACGTATGTGCAGGACATCAGACTCACAGAAACAGAAGTCTGCGCAGCCGCGTTGCTGATCTGCAAGGGCAGGCTTCTACATTACTACTACTTATCACTTCTATAGCGCTACAAGGCATACGCGGCACTGTACACCAAACATGAAAAGACAGTCCCTGCTCAAAGAGCTCACAATCTAAATAGGACAAACAGACAGAACAAGTGAGAGGTGAGGGAATTAAAGAGGTGGGGATAAAAGGGATACAGGGCAAGTGAGTAGATGTTAGGAGTCAAAAGCAGTGTTAGGTGGGCTTTTAGCCTGGATTTGAAAACGGCCAAAGACGGGGCTAGACGTACAGGCTCAGGAAGTCTAATCGCCCTTTCCTCTCTGAGCACACCACCCGTACTCTCATCCACGCTCTCATTACCTCTCGCCTTGACTACTGCAACCTAATCCTCACTGGCCTCCCACTTAACCATCTATCCCCCCCTTCAATCTGTTCAGAACTCTGCTGCACGTCTTATATTCCGCCTGAACCGATATACTCGTATCACCCCTCTCCCCAGGTCACTTCACTGGCTTCCAATCAGATACCGCATACAGTTCAAGCTTCTCCTTCTTACCTACATAGTAACATAGTAGATGACGGCAGAAAAAGACCTGCACGGTCCATCCAGTCTGCCCAACAAGATAACTCATATGTGCTACTTTTTGTGTATACCCTACCTTGATTTGAACCTGTGCTCTTCAGGGCACAGACTGTATAAGTCTGCCCAGCACTATCCCCACCTCCCAACCACCAGCCCCGCCTCCCAACCACCGGCTCTGGCACAGACCATATAAGTCTGCCCAGCACTATCCCCGCCTCCCAACCACCAGCCCCGCCTCCCAACCACCGGCTTTGGCACAGACCGTATAAGTCTGCCCAGCACTATCCCCGCCTCCCAACCACCAGTCCCGCTTCCCACCACCTGCTCTGGCACAAATGCACTTAGTCTGCAGCCCTTCATTACCTCTCTATCCTCATCTCCCCTTACGTTCCCACCCGTAACCTCTGCTCACAGGACAAATCCCTCCTCTCAGTACCCTTCTCCACCACCGCCAACTCCAGGCTCCGCTCATTCTGCCTTGCCTCACCCTATGCTTGGAATAAACTTCCTGAGCCCTTACGCCAAGCCCCCTCCCTACCCATCTTCAAATCTTTGCTCAAAGCCCACCTCTTCAATGTTGCTTTCGGCATCTAACCTTTATACCTTTCAGGAAATCTAGACTGCCCCAATTTGACTGCCCCTATTTGACTGACTGTACATTTGTCCTTTAGATTGTAAGCTCCTTGAGCAGGGACTGTCCTTCTATGTTAAATTGTACAGCGCTGCGTAACCCTAGTAGTGCTGTAGAAATGTTAAGTAGTAGTAGTAGTAGTAGTATTCCAGGCATGAGGTGCAGTGAGATAAAAGGAACGGAGTCTGGAATTAGCAGTAGAGGAGAAGGGGACAGACAAGAGAGATTTATCCACAGAACGGAGCACCCAAGGGTGGGCGTAGGGAGAGACAAGAGTGGAGAGGTACTTAGATCCTTCTATGTTGGAATATGCGATATAGCAAGTTTTTATTAAAGATAAACATAAACAGACGTTCTTTTGAATTAGGTTGATAGTGCCCTATACAGGTAGGACAGCGTATCATCCTGACACATTTTCTCAGTCTCTTATTCCACGTTTTTGGTCTTTGTGAATCTTCGCTCCATATATTGTACAGAACAGTCACTTCTGTTAGCAATGCTGCACATGTGTATTTCTTCTTTACCACAGTATCTGGCTTTATTTCATTAAGATTGTTATCAGTTGGATTGGCAGTGTCTCAGGAGATAATGACTTCTCCATTCAATACGTTTCTAACGGGGTGTTTTTCTGTCACAATGATGCTACAGTGTTTCCAGCAGATGAGCCATGCTACTTATTATGTCTTTCCGTATACAAAGCTTCTGACATTGTTGTGTCAAAGCCGACAATGAGATATGTAACCATGTCCATTTCTAGGTTACAGAATCTGCTCGTCTCTGTTTTACCAATGTTTTTCTATGCAGTCAACCATCTAGTTGACAGTTCACTGGCCTGTGCTACAGTTATCAGTTTCTCAGCTTTATGTTTAAGTTTACCTCTCCTTAACTATTCTATATCACATTTTTTAACTCCTAGTGGGTTATCAAGGTAACTCTTTGTATTCTCCAATGTACTATTGCCTGTCCAGCATTTTTAAGGATTGTTTTTCTTGTTCTGCAAATTCTGCTGCTTCTTTTTCCACGTGTGTGATAGATTATCCTCATTGGAATGCTAGTCCGGGCTTAAGAATGGAAACCAATTGGATCATTCGCTTTTCTATTTCAGCACTTTATAAGGATTTGGATCCGTTGTCACTGTTATGTCTGGAGCCCAAAATTACAGCTCCATATGTGTAATCTACTTCTATAAGACCCATATCACCTGCAGCTCTCAGTGTGTACAATCATGGAATATACTGGTTCTTATAGATTACTTGGTGGGCATGGAGATGTTTTTTTGTTCTTTGTTCAAACTGTTTGAAATCTCTATGGGGTCAATGTACAATTCCAAAACTCCAGGTGATTGCGGGGTTTATAAGCTGAAGAATAACTTATGGCTTCCTGTTAAAGCACTTTTCAATGCCCGTTTCAGTCTCCTGTAGTATTCTTTGCTTATCTTTCTCTCCATAATTTGTGCTAGATTGTTTTACCTTCTTCTACTTTTAAATATTGATATACTAGTTAAAAAGGCCCGTTTCTGACACAAATGAAACGGGCGCTAGCAAGGTTTTCCTCGGATTGTGTATGTTTGAGAGAGTGTATGTGAGAGTGACTGTATGTGAGAGAGTGAATGTGCGAGTGTGTGTGTGTGTGTGAGAGAGAGAGTGAGTCTGGGTGTGAGTGTGTCTGTGAGAGAGAGAGAGTGTGTGTGTGAGAATGAGAGTGTGCGCAAGTGCGCATGTGAAACACAGTGTGAGAGAGAGTGTGTGTTTCACACAGATACAGTGTGTGCGAGAGAGAGAGTATGTGTGAGACACAGACTCTCTGTGAGACTGCGTGTATGAGACCAAGAGAGTGTGTGAGTGACTGTGTGACACATAGAGAGTGAATGTGATACAGTGTGAGACGTAGAGTGTGTGAGAGACAGTGTGTAAGAGTGAGAGAGAGAAAGACATTGACTGTGTGAGAGAGAGAGAGGGTGTGAGAGAGAGAGAGTGTGTGTGTGACAGAGATACCTTCCCCCCCACTCTCTGGTGTCAGGCCCCCCCCTCCCTCCCTCTCTCTGGTGTCAGGCCCCCCTCTCTCTCTCTGGTGTCTGAGCGTTACTGTGCAGGACGCTGAGCTCTGGCTGTGCTTCAAGGAACTGACCAATCCTATTTAATAGAATGCACCTCCAACATTCTGAAGCCGAGAAACCTTGTGTGGTTGGTCACTTCTGCTTGTGACGAACCCGGAAGTACGTGATGTCAATTCAGGAGATGGATACAGAGAGCAGGAATGCCTCAGCCATGCAGTCAGCTTCAGAATGTTGGAGGTGCTTTTTATTATATAGGATACCTTTGCTGCTCAAGTTCTTTTGTGTTGCAGTCTTTAGTCAGGGAGATGTTTTCAATGTTGTTTCAGTATCCTTTAAGAAAGTTCATCTTATCACATTTGTCAGACCAAATGCCTTTCTATTCTTATATGTATTTAATTATTTTGATTTTTACTGGCCAGATCACTTAAATAGTGCTCCTGGCTGGTTACAAAATGAAAGCATCACAAATCAATACATTAAAAGAAATAACAACTAAAATAACTGCGTACAATGATATACAATAATCCATCAACAATGCTGTCCATTATTTTAACCACTCTGCATTGAAAGGGGGGTAGAAATGAAGAATCTGTGCAAGCTGAAGCCTATTCCACACAGGGCTATGCAAACAGAAGAATCCAGTACCACTTGATCCAGTTCTCCTAGCGCCTACAAGCTGAGCCGGTGAAGGTGTAGTGGGCGCCCTAGGCAAACTTCCAGCCTTATAGCCCCTCCCCCAAGATTTTGATTATTTATTTATTTACTAGAATTGATTTTCCGCCTTTTTGAAGAAATGCACTCAAGGCGGTGTACAGCAAGAATAAGTCAAACAAACAACAGACAATTGCAGCAGTAAAAATATTGAAATAACAATTCAAAGTGAGGCATAGTATATTACTTACAGTGTCAACACAATATGTAATAGCACATTTTAACAAACAGCATAGGGTATAAGCAAAGATGGAAAATATAGGTAAAATAGTAAGAAGGTAGGGGGATTCATTTAAGAAAGCTGCACATGAGGTCAGAAAGGTGCTTGAATATTATCTTAGCTAGGGTAGGAGTGGATAAACATGTAAATTAAATATATAAGCCAGTGGCGTACCAAGGGGGGGGGCGGTGGGGGCGATCCGCCCCGGGTGCACGCCGCTGGGGAGGTGCCACGCGCCGTCAGCTTCGTTCGTTTCCATGCTCCCTCTGCCCCGGAACAGGAGGTAACTTGTTCCGGGGCAGAGGGAGCATGGAAACGAACGAAGCTGACTGGTGCACGGCACCCCCCCCCCCCCCCCAGCGGCGTGCACCCAGGGGGGGGGTCTTTCGCCAGGGTGGGGGGTGTCCTTTCGCCAGGGGGGGGTCGTGCTGAACCGGGGGGACGCTGCACCCAGGGGGCGGGGCGCATCGGCGATCCGCCCCGGGTGTCAGCCCCCCGTAGGAACGCCACTGATATAAGCTTAAATTGATAATTTGTCTAACCATTCCTTTGGCAGTTATAACTATTTACAGTGCTCATTCTTATTAAACTCAAAAATCATGATCATTACCAAAAAAAAAAATACAATTAAAATACAAGTTAAAGTATGTATTGATTGATTGCTGTCAGAACGTATTATTTTGTTTTGACTGTATCTAGAAACATAGCAAAATGTAGGCAGACAAAGACCATATGGTCTATCCAGTCTGCCCAACCATGCCATCTACTTCCCTATCACTCCCTTAGAGATCCTATGTCCTTGTCCACCGGGAGGCCATTCCACGAATTCACCACCCTTTCTGTGAAGAATTTACTCAGATTACTTCTGAGTCTGTCCCCTTTCACCTTCATTCTACGTTCCCTCGTTCCCTCGTTCCTACGTTCCCTCGTTCCTTTCAATTGAAAGAGACTCACTTCCTGTGCATTTATGTCGCATAGGTATTTAAATGTCTCTATCATATCTCCCCTAATTTTTTGCTGCTTGAAAGAAGCTGCTGCCTTAGGCGACTGCCTAGTCTTGTCTAATGGTTGGGCTGCCTTGCCTACAATATGAAGATTTTACACAGCATCTTCTAAACCTCACTGCTTGTGGGGTATCTAGAACAAGTTTGGGGACTCCTTATCTGGTATTTTTATTGATGTACATTTAAAATCTCTGTCTATGTCTGTGTTGCCATCACTGGAATGCTTTTCATGTTTCAGTTAATATATATTTTTGCAGTTGTCATCTTTTGCCCATGCCTGACCAGAAGAAGGAAGTTCTGCCTTTGAAAGCTTGTCCGATAAAAAGGTATCACCTTGTTTTCCTTTCTCCTGTCTTATTTCTATTTATGGCGGTGAACAAAAGCAGATCAGACTCGGGTACCACAGCTTCTCACAGCATTCCTGAGTCCTCCTAATAACAGCAGGAATGCTGTGACAGGCTGCCTTCTTCTGGACTGAGCTGTTTTTACCAAGATGGTGAGTAATCCTTCAACACCACTTGGTACCTGGGCGAAACATAGCCAGTGTTGGGCTGGCTTGGTTTTTATTTCAGGAATAAAAGCTTTCAAGTGATGAAATCTGATGAATCAGCTTTAAGAGTGTAATGTTTCACTAATGTAAGCATGTTTCTATCTATGTTGCATTTTACTATATCTCCCTCACTTGTCTAGTGACTGGTCTACAAAGAGAAATGGGATCGGCTTGCTAATGAGATAGCCACTCCTCTGCATTTCCTGCTGGATTAGTTGCCAAACATTCACCCTTCCCAACTGCTTCATAACTGTTCCAGTTAGTCACTCTTGATGTGGGTGTCATGAAGAAATACAATGTGGGCATGCAAGTTTCTAATATATGTTGCTATGACTGTCTACAAATTAACTTACCCTTTTGACATTTGTGTTCAATTCTGGTCGCCACATCTCAAAAAAGATATAGTGGAATTAGAAAAGGTGCAGAGAAGGGCAACGAAAATGATAAAGGGGATGGGACGACTTCCCTATGAGGAAAGGCTAAAGCGGCTAGGGCTCTTCAGCTTGGAGAAAAGGCGGCTGAGGGGAGATATGATAGAGGTCCATAAAATAATGAGTGGAGTTGAACGGGTAGATGTGAAGCGTATGTTTACGCTTTCTAAAAATACTAGGAATAGGGGGCATGCGATGAAGCTACAATGTAGTAAATTTAAAACGAGTCGGAGAAACTTTTTCTTCACTCAACGTGTAATTAAACTCTGGAATTCATTGCCAGAGAATGTGGTAAAGGCAGTTAGCTTAGCGAAGTTTTAAAAAGGTTTGGACAGCTTCCTAAAGGAAAAGTCCATAGACCATTATTAAATGAACTTGGGGAAAATCCACTATTTCTGGGATAAGCAGTATAAAATGTTTTGTACTTTTTTGGGATCTTGCCAGGTATTTGTGACCTGGATTGGCCACTGTTGGAAACAGGATGCTGGGCTTGATGGAACTTTGGTCTTTCCCCTTATGGCAATACTTATGTACTTATGACATTCAGAGTTTATATCAATATTAATCATCCAGGGAGATAGAATCCATCTCCCTTCCCGTAAGGAAGACAGCAAACTCCATATCACATTTACGTGCAGCAGTTCTGCTTCTATTTCTGTCTAATTCATTCTGTCTCTCTTGGGGTACCAATACCAAGAAAAGATAAGGGCAATATTCAAAGGATTTTGGTTCCTAACTCTGACCCCTATTTACAAGGCCGCACTAGTTGCTGCCAGTGCACTAATGCCGACACAGCCCATTCACTTTGAATGGACTGTGTCAGCATTACCACGTAGCAGCCGCTAACACGGCTTTGTAAACAGGGGATCTGAGAGTTAGGGTCCTAAGTTGACCCCTTTTGGGTCAATATTCAAAGGAACTTAGGAGTTTAGCAGTGGCCACTAAGGATCAAATTCTATAAAAAGCACTTAAAAATTCAGCGCCAATAAAAATGCACAGTGCTATTCTATAAACCTTGTCTAAAGTTAGGCGTGGTTTATAGAATACACATAGTCTAAGTCTATCAATTTTTGATATCCTGCCTTCTATTGAAGCACAAATCAAGGCAGTTTACATATATAACTATTCAGGTACTTACACTGTCCCAGATGGGCTCACAATCTAAGTATATTGTACTTGGGGCAATGGAGGGCTAAGTGAATTGCTCAGGGTCACACGGAGCTGCAGAGAGAATTGAACCTGGTTCCCCAGGATCTTAATCCACAGCCGACCATTAGGCAGCAGTGGGAATCAAACCTGGTTCCCCAGGTCTGCATCCCGCTGCACTAACCATTAGGCCACTCCTCCACTCCTGTAGGGCTAGATTCTATATATGGCACCTGAAAATTCCACTCAGAAAAAAATACACCAAGGCGTAATTCTGTAAAGTATGCCTAAATTTTATAGATTAGGCTTAAATTTCCATCTGGTATATAGAATAACGCCGAGCGCCTCTCCATATGACCAAATGTAGTCGAGGCCATTTATACCAGGACCAATATTCAGATTGCAGGAGGGAGCCCGGCTAATTCCCACGGTCAGCAATCAGCCTGGATATTCAATGCCGGGCCATTTGCAGTGATTGGAATTGAATATCTGGTTTATTTTTATCCAGTTAACAGTTAACCGGCTAAGTTGACATTCGCAGATAGCCGGTTAACTTTAAACTGGCTAAAGATATACTAGCTATTGGGGGCATGTCAAGATGGTGGCACGCTGTTGATCGCGGCTGAGATCGCTATCTGGTTGTCGCATACTTAGTGAAAGGGGATGGTAAAGGCTGGTTCCTCGATGGCCAGAACAGTGGCGTACCAAGGGGGGGCAGTGGGGGCGGTCCGCGAAAGAGTTGTTCCGGGGCAGAGGGAGCATGGAACGAACGAAGGACAGGCACGCGCGTCACTCAGAAACTGAACAAAGCCATTTCGCAGGAAGAAGAGGACTTTGGCTGGCGGGGGTTGGGATCCCCTGCCAGCAAAGGTAGGTAACGGCAGCGGCAGGGGGGACGAGAAGGGCGGCGGCAGGGGGGTCAAAGTTGTTGTTGTTGGCAGCAGCGGGAGTCGGCAATGGTGGCGGGGGGGGGGGGCTAAAATGTGCCCCCTCACCTCGGGCCCTGGACCCCCCTCCTGCCAAAGTCTGGCTACGCCCCTGGTGTCTGGCCCCCGCAACTAAACTTTAGGCACAACTATTTACACCTGGAACTTCCGCTGGCCCAATGCGAGTGCTGGTGGTTCTGGTGCTACAGAAAATCAGGTCTGATTTTCTAATGCAGGGGTCACCCAGTGGTAATCGGACAGTGCTGCTCACTGCCCAGCTACCCCGGGGTTAGCGTGGGAGCCAGCTATCTTCTGAAATATTAACTTTTCTTTAAACGTTTCCTGAAGGCTCTAACACTGATTCTCTCCAGACTCTTTACAAAGTTACCAAAGGGGGGGGAGGGGGAGAGGGGGTGGGACCTATGTTTAGAGCATTATGCTGTATTCACTATGGTACCTTGTTTTGTGAGCTTTAATAAAAAGGACTGAAACATATGTACAGCGGCGATATTCAGCCACTCTCCATATAGCTAAGCAGATTAATTTAGGATGTCCGAAATTACACTGCTCAGCTATAGGGAGAGCAGCTGAATATCACCACCATGAGGATAATTCTAGAAGGAGCAACTTAGTTTTAAATGGCAAGATTGCTGTAGTTTAGTCCCTTAGGGGTCCTTTTACTAAGGCGCACTGAAAAATGGCTTGCAGTAGTGTAGGCGCGGGTTTTGGGCGCGCGATAATCCATTTTTTAGCGCTCCTGTAAAAAAAGGCCTCTTTTTTGGTCAAAAATGGACATGCGGCAAAATCAAAATTGCCGATCATCCATTTTGGGTCTGAGACCTTACTGCTAGCCATTGACCTAGAGGTAAAGAATCTGGGTGGTAATGACCTATGCGCATCAAGTGCCACTTGGTGTGTGTCCATTACGCACTCCTGAAAATAAAAAATATTTTCAGACGCACGTATCGGACACGCGCCAAAAATGAATTTACTGCAAGAGCCATGCGGTAGTCGGGCGGTAATTCCACTTTGGCGCACGTTGGGCATGCATAGATGCTTACGCGGCTTAGTAAAAGGGCCCCTTAAGCACATCTGTTGACACGTGTATGCGAATGAGCAGTTTCTAGCTGCACGACTAATATTCCGCCAGTGTCGTTATGCTCATATTAGCCCTCTCAAGTCACTTCACTGGCTTCCTATCCGTTTCCGCATACCACTCAAACTCCTCTTATTGACTTATAAGTGCATTCACTCTGCAGCTCCTCAGTACCTCTCCACTCTCATCTCTCCCTACATTCTTTCCGGTTACTCCGTTCACTGGGTAAATCTCTCTTATCTGCACCCTTCTCCTCCACTGCTAACTCCAGACTCTGTTCCTTTCATCTTGCTGCACCATATGCCTGGAATATTCCTGAGCCAGTACATCAAGCTCCATCTCTGGCCGTCTTCAAATCTAAGCTAAAAGCCCACCTTTTTGATGCTGCTTTTAACTCTTAACCCTTATTCACTTGTTCAGAACCCTTATTTTATCATCCTCACTTTAATATTCCCTTATCTCTTGTTTGTCCTGTTTGTCTGTCCTAATTAGATTGTAAGCTCTGTCAAGCAGGGACTGTCTCTTCATGTTCAAGTGTACAGTGCTGCGTACGTCTAGTAGCGCTATAGAAATGATAAGTAGTAGTAGTAGTCTTTGAGATTCCGGAATCTTGTTACTCTTTGGGATTCTGCACAGAATCTTGATACTCTTTGGGATTCCGGAATTTTGCTACTCTTTAGGATTCCACACAGAATCTTCCTACTCTTATTCCTTAATTGTCCTGTTTGTCTGTCCTAATTAGATTGTAAGCTCTGTCGAGCAGGGACTGTCTCTTCATGTTCAAGTGTACAGTGCTGCGTACGTCTAGTAGCACTATAGAAATGATAAGTAGTAGTAGTAGTAGCTATGCAGTATTCTGTAAGTACATGCCCCAAATCCAATGGTGTGCACCTTGTGGGTGGGATTCATATGTGCAGAGTTTGGATGGAGCATGAGAGGGGCACAAACTTATAAAATCTTCTCATCTATGCATAGTCTTATTTTCCTTTTTTTAAACTTAATTCAATTTTATTCCTATTTATTACTTTTAAATGACTGGTCATATATTAAGGACCTTGTGTGAGAAGTTTATAATGTTGACATTGTAAGTAGCATTCTATGGTTATAAGATGTATTGTTATTTGACTATGTTTTACTGCTTAATTGTTGCTTATTCTGGTTGTACCCCATGTGCACGTGTTCTTGGGGAGCATAACTACATGGCTGCATACCACTGTGCAATTTTATTAAAAGGCCTTTTCTGCATATTAAAAAGCTTTTATAATTGGAAAAGCTCTATAAAATTACCACCTTAATACATAAACAGCTGCTGTGCTTTTGAATACTGACCTTTGTTGATAACGAAGAACTGAAAAAACTAAAAACACAAGCCAGGAGACTTGAATGAGCATGGAATAAAATAAAAGATGAACACACACTCAGCGCATGGAAACAAATGCAAAGAAAATGCAAATATGCAATAAGACAACCCAAAAGGTCACACTACAAAACCATAATAGGACCAAAGTACAAAGACACACATTAACTTTTCCAACTCGTGAACAAACTACTAGATACCACACCGGTTACCACAACCAACACAGGCACCCCATCAGCAGACAACCTTGCTAAATACTTCAATGAGAAAATTATAAAGCTATGAACCACGCTACCACCTAATACCACCGATCATGAAAAATTCATGGACTGCCTGGATCCGATCCCCGATGAATACCCCAGCAGACCGAATCTGGACAAACTTCGCCCTACTTACTAATGAAACAGTAACCCAAGCAATCAACAGGTTTGCCAAATCCCACTGCAAACTGGACATATGCCCCAACAGCCTGATAAAATCCGCTCCACAACACTTCATAGCAGACCTCACGTCACACCTAAACTACATGCTACAACATGGACTCTTCCCTAAGGATAAAGGAAACATACTACTTACCCCAATACCTAAAGACTGAGCTCACTTACACTATGAGAGGTCTCCAGAACGAGAGTGCCATTCAGATAAGACATTCTCCTCTTAACATAGGGCACCATTCACAGTCTCTTCCTTGATGAAATAGCCAAAAGAAAGCAACCAACTGGCTAAATCAGAGGGCACTTCCCTAGACAAAGAGATTATCATAGCAATACCACAACAGTAAACTCTCTGTCCCTCCTACGTTAACAGACGTCACTCAGAGTATTTATCTGAGGAACAAAAGTAACCAGAATGGTCCAGGAACACAGTAACATAGAGGGGCATAATCGAACGGCGCCGGCCAAATAGATGACCGACGCCGTAAAGAGCTGTCCCCGACTGTATTATCAAAAAAGATGGCCGGCCATCTTTTGTTTCGTTAATACGGTTGGGGCCGGCCAAATGTCAGAGATGGCTGGGTTTGAAATGGCCGGCATCGGTTTTTGCTGATAATGGAAACTGAAGACGGCCATCTCAAACCCAGCCAAATCCAAGGCATTTGGTCGTGGGAGGAGCCAGCATTTGTAGTGCACTGGCCCCCCTCACATGCCAGGACACAACCGGGTACCCTAGGGGGCACTACAGTGGACTTCAAAAATTGATCACAGGTGCATAGCTGAGCTCCCCAACCCCCACTCCCCACAACTGTACACCACTACCATAGCCCTTAGGGATGAAGGGGGGCACCTACATGTGGGTACAGTGGGTTTTGGGGGGATTTGGAGGGCTCCCATTTACCACCACAAGTGTAACAGGTAGGGGGGGGATGGGCCTGGGTCCACCTGCCTGAAGTGCACTGCACCCACTAAAAACTGCTCCAGGGATCTACATACCAGGGGCGTATCTGCGTGGGGCCACAGGGGCCTGGGCCCCCGCAGATTTCGCCCTGGCCCCCCTCCCCGCCGTCAACCCTCCCCCGCTGCTTACTTTTGCTGGCGGGGTCCGACCCGCAATCTCCATATTTCGGCTTCCTCCGTGGCCATGTGCTTCCAGGAAGTAACGCTGCAGTGCTGATTCGTTGAATCCAGTTCGGCGTCTGACGTCCCAGCACGTCAGACGCCGAACTAGATTCAACGAATCAGCGCTGCAGCGTTACTTCCTGGAAGCACATGGCCACGGAGGAAGCCGAAATATGGAGATTGCGGGTCGGACCCCGCCAGCAAAAGTAAGCAGCGGGGGAGGGTTGACGGCGGGGAGGGGGTGGAGAGAGGCGGCGGCGGCGGCGGGGGGGGGGGGGGAGAGGCAGGCAAAAATGTGCCCCCCCTCTCTGGCTCTGGCCCCCCCTACCGCCGGATTCCAGATACGCCCCTGCTACATACTGCTGTCATGGAGCTGGGTATGACATTTGAGGCTGGCATAGAGGCTGGCAAAAAAATGTTTTTTTAATTTTTTGGGGGTGGGAGGGGGTTGGTGACCACTGGGGGAGTAAGGGGAGGTGATCCCCGATTCCCTCCGGTGGTCATGTGGTCAATTGGGGCACTTTTTTGAGACTTGGTCCTAAAAATAAATGGACCAAGTGAAGCCGGTGAAATGTTTGTCAGAGCAGGCCATCTTTTTTCCATTATCGGCCACACCCCCGTCCTGCCCCCATCCCGCCTTCCATACCCTAAAGACATGCCCCCTTGAACTTTCGCCGGTTCTGCGACGGAAAGCAGTTGGAGTCGGCCAACATCGGCTTTCCATTATACCGATTTCGCCGACTTCAGGAGATGGCGGGCCATTTCCTGATTTGTGTCGGAAGATGGCCGGCGATCTCTTTCAAAAATAAGCTGGATAGTAACATAGTAGATGATGGCAGAAAAAGACCTGCACGGTCCATCCAGTCTGCCCAACAAGGTAAACTCATATGTGCTACTTTTTGTGTATACCTTACCTTGATTTGTATCTGCCATTTTCAGGGCACAGACCGTAAAAGTCTGCCCAGCACTAGCCCCGCCTTCCAACCACCAGCCCCGCCTCCCTCACCAGCTCTACCACCCAATCTCCGCTAAGCTTCTGAGGATCCATTCCTTCTGAACAGGATTCCTGTATGTTTATCCCACGTTACCGTTTTCATCTCCACCACCTCCATACCTAGCGGCCATGCCTGCATCTAACTGTAGGACGTGTCCATTTACGCCATGTAAAACTTGGTTTAAATACCGGCACCTAAGCGGCGCGGAGCAGGTGTATTCTATAACCATACGTATAGATTTTCTGAACGTCCATAGTCTGCCCATTCCATGCCCCCTTTTTGGCAGCGTGCATTAAAATTTACATGCACCACTGTACAGAATACGCCTAGCAAGTTGAGTGCTTAAACTCTAATGCCAATTCAATAATTGCTGAAGTGGCAATTATTGGCGCTGACTGGCTTGTTAAACTGCATGCGCAAATTCCGAATGCGACTGGATTTGCATGCGTAATTTCCGTTGTGCTATAGAGAATCCAGGGATTAGTGTACAATCTGTATAGCATGCAACTGCAAGGGAGTGTGCATGTGGGCGGAGCAGGTGTGGGTTTGAACTGCAGATCATCTTGATTAGATAAACTACTGTAAAAGCCATTTAAACAAATGCAGTCTCTGTATATCAATATATTAACATAGCACCCTGTGTTTACAGTTCACCAGTTGTGCAAATGTGTACAGAAAGAAGTTGATTAAATTAATACCCAGTGGATGGCTAACACTTCTAATCAAAGACAAAGCAGCACTGGGGGATGAACTGTGAATTACCGATAAACTCAGCGCCTCTTTGCCCATAGCATTCATCACTGAGGATTTACACAGAGTGTTACAAATGCTTAAGATAGTGAATGAAAGCAGAGCAAAAAAGATTGATTGCATGTAGAATCTTACTAGTATTCAGAATGCCTTATTATGGACAGAGTCCTGCCCCATGATCCTTTGAGTTATGCTTGAAAAATGAGTAATAACACAAATTATCCTAGAAATTATATTAGAAAACAGTATTCAGATCAGGGCTCAGCAGTGTTTAGATACAGTGAGGTCTATTTTCAAAAAGCCACAGAGAGGGAAAATGACTTTATTAGGAGATTCAGTGTAACTTGCCTGGATAAGTGTGCTGAATATAGCTAGATAAAGTTATCCACATAAAGTTCTCTGGACAATTTTGTGGGCAATATTAGTCTTTCAGCACTGAATATTAACATAGACCCTAGGAATATCCCCACTGTTGTCTCTATCTGGATACATTTTGTGTGGACAACAAAGTTATTGGATGATTTGAACAAAATTTAAAATTCTGGTATTTCTCGGACTAACTCCAGACAAACCCACAAATGTATTTGTTTTATTTTAATTGTGTATGTTGATTTTGTTAGACATTTTTAAATAAATAAACCAAGGGTGGGCACCCCAAAAATGTTTGTTTTCATGTTCATTTCTTTAATTATTATTGCTCTCAAACAAATGTTGTTAAGGGTGCACACTATCCCTCGGATATAGATTTCAGTGCAGAGCAAAGATGCACACGCAAATAAATTGTTTAACGAGCCATTAACTAACAATTAATTGATGTTAACAAATCAATTATTGCAGTTAATTAACAGTAATTGGGACTTGCTTGCGAATCTGTCTGCTATTCTATAAGACCGGGTGCCTAAATCCCGAAGCACGCAACTCACAATGGGCGCGGCCAGGGAGAGGCAAGGGTGTTCCAAAAGGTTGCACGTGGTTTTACAGAATAGCGCCATTTCCATGCCAAATGCTATGAATTTGGTGCTGGCCTTCACACCAAGATTTAGCTGGCATAAATACCGAGACCTAACTTTGAGTGCAGCATTCGACTCTAAGCGTTAACCCAGTAATTCCCAAACCTGGTCCTGGAGGCACCCCAGCCAGTCAGGTTTTCAGGATACACATAATGAATATTCATGAGAGAGCTGTGCATGCACTGGCTCCACTGCATGCAAATCTCACTCATGAATATTCATTGTGCATATACTGAAAACCTGACCGACTGGGGTGCCTCCAGCACCAGGTTTGGGAACCACTGCAATTAATCTATAAAGGGCACTCAACCTGGAAAGCCCTTTACGGAATAGCACCTAGGGGGAAATTCTATGTAAAAATCAGTGCTGTAAAACCACGCGGTTAGCGTGATTCTATAAACTGTGCCTAAAGTTAGGCACAGTTTACAGAATATGCTCACGCACCAATCCTACTAATAAAATGTAGGTGCATCCGCTTAGGCCAACCTAAAGCCAGGCCTAAAGTTAGGCGCAGATCGGATGTATTCTAAAATAGTGCACATAGTTTTTTGAAATGCCTGTGACCCGTCTATTCCACACCCATGGCCATGTCCCCTTTTCAACTGTGCATATTAGAATTTACATGCACTGCATGAAAATACACCTGCACGTTAATTCTAATTAAAGGCAATTAGTGCCACTACCTGGTTGTTAAGTACTAGTTATCAGCGCTGATTGGCTTGTTAATCAATTAAGTTGTGCGCGCAATTTGACCATGCAGCCACCACTTAAGGTGCCATATACAGAATTTGGGGGTTAGCGCCCATATTTTCCAGTGCCAATTTCTCACATAGGGGCCCTTTTTTCTAAATCTTGGCCCACGTTAACAGACATCAGTGTGCGCTAAGTGCCACATGGCCAATAGGTATAAAATAGAACACGAAGCATTTGGCACACACGGTCTGTTACCATGCGCTAAGCTCTAGCAAAAGGGCCCCATAATGTGCCCTTTTCTTAAAAAGGGTGCACCATTTGCACATAGTGCACACTCTTTCCCGAGGGGCATTTATGCACAAACTAGTAAGCAGGTGCCAACCATCAAACATGCCTTTACAACATACAATGACTGACTATACAGTAATACCTCAGTTTTCGTCGATAATCCGTCCGAAAACAATCGATGAAATCCGAAACTGACGAAAACCGAGGCAATTATTTCCTGAGCAGGAGAACGCGTGAGACGCCCTTTGTTTTCGCAAAATTAGCAGCGAGGTCACGTGGGCACGCCGGCGAAATCCGAGGCAACCGACGAAATCCGAGACAAATGTTTTGCTGAAAAAAGTGATGAAAACCGAAACTGACGATAACCGAAGTCAACGAAAACCAAGGTATTACTGTACACTCATTCTGCACTTGGACTAGCTTGCTACACACACTGTAACTTAGATCAGTTCCATATCTCTTGCTTAACTATACAAAGAACTTGCCTTGAGTTTAGCTAACCATCTAATTATCCTAGCTGACTCTGTAGCACGCATCTTGTTCCCATCGTATATCTGCACTTGGTCCCTCAGCTATATGGTGAGCTGTATTGCAGAACAGCATTAGCATCATATCTCTGTAAGTTGAATGTTCTAATGCATTCTTATTAGGTGTGTCATTAGTATTATGCTAACATTGTATTATATCTCTGGTATTTGAATTTCAGTGCTGTTAAATGGATAGTTTCCTAAAAGAAGAGTCCATAAGCCAATAGTTAAGATGGACTTGGTAAAATCCACTGCTTATTTCTAGGATACAACACTGGTCGGATTAAGATCTATTACAATAAAGGACTACTTGGCTATAGAGGCTGTCTCATAGTATCTTAGACGTCCCAATATACCATTTATTGGTTTAATTCAAAGGACTATGTGTGTTTCTAATCATTGGTAGCCTCCAACCATCCAGTAGTACAAAAAAAATGCTCATATGCGTCTATAAATTTAAATCGAAGTCTGTACTACTGTTCAAATATTCCGAAAAGTCAACATTACTGTAGCAAAATGCAAATAATGCACTAAAGGTACTTAGCTTGCGGGCTCCAGGTTATCTTCAATTGTTTTCTGAAGCTGGAGCTTCCCAAGTTTCATCGTAACTGAATAAAGTTTGACTAGCAACTCCGATGCCGTTATACGCCCGACAGGACCCTGTTTCGCGGTCTCTGGCTTTGTCAAGGGCATAAATTAAGTATCCTGTATCTCGCTGCCTACCTTATGCGCCATTTATTGCATCTACTCCAGTGATTTCCAAACCTGGTCCTGAAGGCACCCCAGCCAATCTGGCTTTTAGGATATCCACCATAAATATTCATGAGCGAGATCTGCATGCACTGCCTCTACTGTCGCTCATGAATATTCATAGTGGATAATCCAAAACTCTGACTGGCTGGGGTGCCTCCAGGACCAGGTTTGGGAACCACTGATCTACCCCATACTGTGTATTTGACAGCTGGGCAGACACATGGGTGGAGTCTGAGCAAAGCATATGCAGGATTCACTCGCACGTAATTTATAGACTGCTATAAGTTACGTTCGTATCTCTGGCAGTGTGTGCTCACACGGAACTGCATACACATTTGCATACCTGGTTATGCTACCTTCCTTTATAGAATAAGCTCCAATCGGGTCTATTTAGGTGCCTGTGTATAGACACATTGTTATAGAAATGCCCCCAAAATGCTCTTCTGTATGTTCACATTGCTTTAAAAATAACCTTCTTTAGGTACGCCATTGGAACCAATAACACTGATCTCTAGAGCAGAGGTTCTCAACCCAGTCCTCAGAACGCACCTTGCCAGTCAGAATTTCAGGATACCCATAATGAATATGGATGAGATAAATTTGCATACCCTACCTCCATTCCAATCTATCTCATGCATATTTATCATGGGTATCTTGAAATTACTACTACTAATACTACTTATCATTTCTATAGCGCTACTAGACGTACGCAGCACTGTACACTTGAACATGAAGAGACAGTCCCTGCTCGACAGAGCTTACAATCTAATTAGGACAGATAAACAGGACAAATAAGGAATAAGAGTAGGAAGATTCTGTGTGGAATCCTAAAGAGTAGCAAAATTCCGGAATCTCAAAGAGTAACAAGAATCCAGAATTCCAAAGAGTAGCAAGATTCCGGAATCCCAAAGACTACTACTACTTATCATTACTATAGCGCTACTAGACGTACGCAGCACTGTACACTTGAACATGAAGAGACAGTCACTGCTCGACAGAGCTTACAATCTAATTAGGACAGACAAACAGGACAAACAAGAGATAAGGGAATATTAAAGTAAGGATGATAAAATAAGGGTTCTGAACAAGTGAATAAGGGTTAGGAGTTAAAAGCAGCATCAAAAAGGTGGGCGTTTAGCTTAGATTTGAAGACGGCCAGAGATGGAGCTTGACATACCGGCTCAGGAACTCTGACGGGTTAGGTGTGTCCCGAGGACTGGGCTGAGAACCCCTGTTCTACAGGATATCTGAAGGAGAGGAAGCGATTGTAGAGCTTACAGCAGTAGTTGATATGGACTGGATGGGCCCTATGGTCTTGATCTGCCATCATTTTCTCTGTTTCTATTATTTGCCCCCGAGCAAGATCAGTGGCATTCTGGTAGAGGCCTTGGAAATATCATTGGATAGCTTTAAACCTCACCCAAGTCTTAGAAAGGAATGTAAGATCAGTTCTTCTATGTCTCCAAACAGATAGGGAATGGACTCGTAATCTATTTCTTACAGCCAAAGAAACATTGTTTTTGGTGCATAAGAGGTGGGTGTTTTCTGACATTTGTCACAGATCACAAAGTAAAAGACAATGCAGCTGGTGCTGGTCCCTGGCTCGGATATTTTCTTGTGTTTGCTTTGTAAGTGCCTGATTAAATATGAAAATAATCTCTTTTGTGACCCTGGACAGCTATGGAGCTTCCTAAATGTCAGAGTCTCCATGAATGTGCCTGAGGGGTTTGACGGGCCAGAGGGTCAAATACGGGCCAAAGTGTAGTCATTGTTTATTTTGTGATTCAATTTGTTTATATTTGTATTTGAATAGCAGCTTCAGTTTCCTAATAAGAATTCTCTTTTATTTACCTACAAGGAGATACTGTTCTGTTGTGATTGTGGACAAAGGTATGCTTTATGAATGGTGCTCTCTGTTTTTTTTATCTTTCAAGCTGGAGTTTGATGGAATACAAATAAGATTTTAACAAAAATTTAAATTATAAAAATAAAGCGAACTGGCACACGATACTTCAGCATTTAATGAAAGAATGCCACCTGGTAGCCTTACAATGCATTCTACTCTCTTAATATTTTAGGCCCCCTTTTACTAAGGCGCACTCACATTTTTAACGTGCGCTAAAATTGTGGGCACGCTAAACGTTAGAGATGCCAATGCATTGCTATGTGGGTGTCTCTAACATTTAGCGCACACTAAAAACATGAGCGCGCTTTAGTAAAAGGGGGCCTTAGGCTTTAATATATGGATTTTGTACATCTCAACACGCCTTCACATCAGCCAAAGAGTTAAGCACTGGGGGGTCTTTTACTATGGCGCACTCACATTTTTAGCATGCGCTAAAATTGTGGGCACGCTAAACGTTAGAGATGCCAATGCATTGCTATGTGGGTGTCTCTAACATTTAGCGCACGCTAAAAACATGAGCGCGCTTTAGTAAAAGGGGGCCTTAGGCTTTAATATATGGATTTTGTACATCTCAACACGCCTTCTCATCAGCCAAAGAGTTAAGCACTGGGGGGTCTTTTACTAAGGTGCGCTCATGTTTTTAGCGCATGCTAAAATTGGGCGTGTGCCAGTGGCGTAGCCAGTATGGGGCCACGGGGGCCTGGGCCCCTGTAGATTTGCCCCTGGACCCCCTGCCGATGACCCTCTCGACCCCCCCTCCCGTCGCCAACCTGCTGTCGCCTACCTTTGCTGGCGGGGGACCCCAACCCCAGCCAGCCGAGGTCCTCTTCTTCTTCCCAATCCCGCGCAAGGCTTCGTTCTAGTCCGACATCCTGCACGTTGTACGAAGCCTTGCGCGGGATTGGGAAGAAGAGGACCTCGGCTTGGCTGGCGGGGGTTGGGGTCCCCTGCCAGCAAAGGTAGGCGACAGCGGGTTGGCGGCGGAAGGGGGGGTCGAGAGGGTCATCGGCAGGGGGGGTCAAAGTTGGTGGCGGGGGGGTTCGGCAATGGCGGGGGGTCAAAGTTGGTGGCGGGGGGTTCAGCAATGGCGGAGGGGTCGGCGGCACCAGGGGGGGCTAAAATGTGCCCCCTCACCTCGGGCTCTGGACCCCCCTCCCGCCGAAGTCTGGCTACGCCCCTGGCGTGCGCTAAACATTAGAGAAACCCATAGGAATGTATTGGTGTCTAACGTTTAGTGCACCCTAAAAATGTGAGCACGCCTTAGTAAAAGGGGATCTCAATTCATTTTATATAATACTTTATGATGGCACTCTCCTGGTTGAGGTCTTATAAGAACATCTGTTATCATGTAGGTCTATTAATCCTTGTTCCATTGATTCTCTCAGAAAATGATATGTCAGATTTGTATGTCTGGTTCTGAGACTGACTTTTTCAGTTTGAATAGCTCGCTTTCTTCCAGAATCTCTGTAGGTTGCTCAGATCTTACACATCAATAATGAAATGGGTTTGACTAGCTTGTGTAGCTGCTTCATCCTCTGCCTCGGTAAAAGAAAGTGTTACCGAGGTATCTTTTCTACTAGATCAACAGGTACATCCTCCTGTAAGCAGAAATAGGTAACTGCTAATAGATTTCTGTGAAAGTCATAGTTTTACATGCATGGTTCCTTTCTGATGGTAGATGATCCCCTTCACCACAGTCCAATATTTGTGGCTTGGCATGATGAACTTTCTGCATAAGATCGCTGTTGATGCTAAAATATAAGGTCTTGCACTAGTAGCAATACATCACCCTCACTAGTGTGGCTTATGCAGTAACACTTGGCTTTAACCACTGTTTACTAAGCCACACTAGCGGTTGTCATGCACTAATGCCAACACAGCCCATTCTCTTTGAATAGCGTGCGGTAAGCCCGCGTTGGTTCTACCACCGCTTCGTAAAAGGGCCTCTTACTGCCTTACTGTCTTTCATCCCAAAACTCTCAATTATTTCTTGTACTTAGGGGTCCTTTTACTAAGGTGTGCTGAAAAGTGGCCTGCGTTGGTGTAGACACGTGTATTGGACAAGTGTAGGTTCATTTTTCAGCGCACCTGCAAAAAAGGCCTTTTTGGGGGGGGCCGAAAATGGACGTGCAGCAGAATCAAAATTGGCGAGCGCCCATTTTGGGCCTGAGACCTTACCGCCACCCCTTGACTTAGCGGTAAGGTCTAAAGCAGGCGCCTTTTGGAACATCTCGCAAAGATGTCCTGTTACAAAATCAGGTCCCTAATGCATTCCTAGGTTAAAAAGAGTGTAACATGGAGAAGGAGGTTACTGCCGGTCCATTTTTAAATCCCACCATTTTCTGTGGAATAGTGTGACACCGAGGAAAATCCTTAACGTGTGCTAAGTCAATAACAGTTTTCTAGCTGGTTATTAACCCCATTCATGGACATTAATCCAACATGTGATTGATTGTGCCCGAGCAGAGCATGTGCTGAGTCGGGCTATCAGCGACTGCTGCTGAGTGAAACCATTTCTTGCATAAGAATCAAACCCTTAGTCACTGAGGCTTGTGGTTACCTATTGCCAATCTCCCTTATCCTATGTTGAGAGTCAGCCCAGAGGTTGGTTGGCTGGACCATCCCTTCCATAACAGGAGCAGTGTTATTGGCTGACTCCAGAACTAATGAGCTGTTTGTTCAGGTAATTTATATAATGACATTAATACGTGAAAGTGCAGAGAAAAATCAATGTGTCAAAAAGCACTGTTCACTTTCTCCTCTGCTATCTCGCGCAGCAGCTGGCCACTTTCTGAGAGACAGGTGAGAGACTTCTTTTCTCTTGGGCATTCATCGGCTAACCTTCTTTTCCTAATCATTGAGAGACAGGAACAAATGGTGAATACACCGGAGAGTTTATCAGAAGAAAAATATCCCCTTTCCTCTGTGTCTTTATTAGAATAATTTTGATTGGAGTGTAGAGAACCAGAATTTTGTAGGTCTAGCTGTCTTAAGATTTCTACTGCTATGAAGTCAGGTAACAATAACACTGCCTATTTCTGCTGTACAAATGATTCTGTTGTTTGTCTTCAATGTCGTTGACTTTCCTTAGAGTTAGCCTAGACAGCAAAACTTAAAAATTTCTCTGCATTATGGGTACAGGGACCACACTATATCCTATATAATAATTCTCACCTCCAACGTTCTGACTTGCCTGGGACCGTGGCTCATTCCGAGTTGGTCTGCTAGGCTCCGTAGATCAGGCTGACATCACCGTAGCCATTATGATGTCAACTTCAGAACCCGGGGAAAAAAAAAACATGCCTCACAGCTGATCCATGTCCAGAGGAGGGTTGCTGGACATGGGTGGCTGGAGGGGGGGCAGGGGAGAGAGGAGGGTTGCTGGACATGGGTGGCTAGAGGGGGGGCAAGGTAGAGATGAGGGTCACTGGACATGGGTGGCTGCAGGGGGGGCAGGGGAGAGAGGAGGGTCGCTGGACATGGGTGGCAGGAGGGGGGCAGGGGAGAGAGGAGGTTCGCTGGACATGGGTGGCTGCAGGGGCGCAGTGGGAGAGGAGGGTCGCTGGACATGGGTGGCTGCAGGGGAGACGAGGAAAACCTTGCTAGCACCCATTTCATTTGTGTCAGAAACGGGCCTTTTTTACTAGTTTTCTATAATAGACAGGCTCTGTGGTATAAGAATGAAATTTATAGCTGCATCTTCACCACAACTCAGCTGCTTCTTTCTGTGTTTACCACTAAATTTCATAGCATATGAGAGAATATTTTTGTCATTATTACTTTTTTACTGTTTCACATATTGCCCTAAACCAGGGTGATTTTACAACACATTGGCGGTCATTTTAGAAAAAGCATTCACACTCGCATAAACCAGCACTTAAATGTATATCTTGCATTAAAAAGAAAAGCCCCCATTTAACAAAGCCAGAATATGTACATCTCAAACTACAATGGATGCAAATGGCAAGGGGGTGAGGTCTGCACGTGTTTTGGGTAGGAAAAGGTTGTGGCAAGTTTATAGATATTTAAGGCTAGATTCGGTAAATGGTGCTCCAAAACTGATACTGAAAAAAATTGGCGCTCAATGCAATTCTATGTTGGACACTCAAAGATGAGCACTGAGTGCCAATTTCGGCAACCAAGTTCGGACACCAGGACTTACACCTGCTACAACCAGGAGTAATTCCTCATGCCCAATTTGGGTGAACATCTCTGGTATTCTATAATACTGCGAACAACCCACTCATGAACTGCCCATGACCACGCCGCCCCCTTTTGGGTTGTGCACTATAAGATTTAGGCACACATTGCTATAGAATAGTATAATAGCAAAATGTGCACCCAATTCCAAATTAGTGCTGATTAGTACTAATTAGCACCCAATTATTGGCACCTTAGCCAATTTAATTGGGTGCACATCATTGAACGGTGCCCAAATATCTGTGCCTAGTTGCATGGTATTGTCATGACCATAAGCACAACGGCAACCTACATGAGCATAAGAATAGCTATACTGGGTCAGACCAATGGTCCATCTAGCCCAGTATCCTGTTTCCAACAGTGGCCAACCCAGGTCACAAGTACCTGGTAGAAAACCAAATTGTGGCAACATTCCATGTAGAATTTCAAAGAGTAGCAAGATTCCATTCAGAATCTCAATTAGTAGCAACATTCCATGCTACCAATCCCAGGGCAAGCAGCGGCTTCCCCATGTCTGTCTCAATAGTAGACTATGGACTTCTCCTGCAGGAACTTGTCCAATCTTTGTTTAAACCCAGATACTCTAATCGCTGTTACCACATCCTCTGGCAACAAGTTCCAGAGCTTTATTTGTTGAGTGAAAAAAATATTTCCTCCTATTTCTTTTAAAAGTATTTTCAAGTCATTTCATTGAGTGTCCCCTGGTCTTTGTACTTTTGGAATGAGTTATGAATCAAACACATCACAGTGGGAGTGACTGAAGACTCACTTGCCAACATTTTAAAAACACTAGCCCCTTAATTCTACAAAGTTGCACTCCCAATTTTGCGACCAGCATGCAAAGTCGTGTGTGTCATTTATAGAACAGGATCAGTTATGCACATAACTTAATCAACTAATGAGCTGCTAATTGGCATCAACAAGCAATAATTAGTGTGAACTACTACTACTACTACTACTTAACATTTCTAAAGTGCTACTAGGGTTACGCAGCGCTGTACAATTTAACATAGAAGGCCAGTCCCTGCTCAAGGAGCTTACAATCTAAAGGACAAATGTACAGTCAGTCAAGTAGGGGCAGTCAAACTGGGGCAGTCTAAAGTGGCTCAGCAAAGTGGCAATTGTAAAATTAGTAAAAACAAATTGTAAAAAGAGAGCTACGGGTGGGCAGAGGAGAGACCCAGCTCGGGAGCATGGGATTGGAGCCAGGGAGTGCCCATCCCAAATCTTGGGTGAGCCAACACAAAGGTCAACTTGGAAGGAGGTCAGGTCACAGAGGGTCTGGACCTAGAAAGTGAGAAGAGCACAGCCTTTGGGATATTATTCTCTGGGACAGGCATGGGCAGGAGTCTGTAAAAAGCGTAAACAGACCTGCTGAAAAGCCTCTGTATATACATACAAGGAAGGAGTACTAACTGGTACTAATTGGTGGTAATTAGCTATTACACATGTACCAGCCCCTAGTCAGTATTCTATAACCCATGGAATTCACTGCCGCACAACCTGAAAACGACCTACGAGCAAGCCACCTTCCGCAAACTATTGAAGACCCATCTTTTTGAGAAAACTTACGGAAAGAACCAAAACACATAAAGCCCACACCCACGGTCCAATAATGCATCAATACAGCCACTCTGAATTCTCATCCCCTGTAATCTCACCACACTCATACCTCTACTCACAGAAAATGTATACCATATGCTTTCTTGTTGTTATGTACTGCCCCTTTTAGTTTCCCATTGTTTCCCCCAATGTTTCACTGCTCTTTTCCATTGTTATATTCCTTAATGATACTCTGAGTTTGTCTCGCATAACTCCTCACAATGTAATCCATAACCGAGTAATAACAAATTGTATTTCTATCACTCACAACTTCTTGTAAGCCACACTGAGCCCGCAAAAAGGTGGGAAAATGTGGGATACAAATGCAATAAAATAAATAAAAATAAATAAATGTGGTAAAATCCATAGCGCACAACTGCAAGCAGAGTGTAGACCTGGGGGGGGGGGGCATGGGTGGGTCAGGGGGTGTAATCAGCAGTTACAAGCATGGTTTATAACTGCCTACCCGATATTTTCATTTTTTTTTTTTTTTGTTTTTACTATCTTCAACACTCATTCCAAAAAGCATATAACTTACAGCTCTTAAACTACAATTAGCTGTACTTAACGTTGGCAGAGGTTTGACTCGGTGGTACAATTGCTGCCAACGTTAAGTACAACTAATTGTAGTTTAAAAGCTATAAGTTATATGCTTTTTGGAAAGAGTGTTGAAGATAGTAAAAACAAAAACATTTGAAAATATCGGGTAGATCTATGACGATGTACACAGCGCCATAATTATATGGGACGCTGTGCCCAAATGGGAAATGCTGTTGATTATTCTGATGATCCCCGTTTTAAAAAAAAAAATGTAAAAGAAAAGGACTGTGGAATATATAAAATTGTGGATGTTTGGGACATAATTAAAGCATAGTTTAAAGTAAGTCCCCACATCGATATTGATAGGTCCTTTCAAGTTGAAACAGTTAGGTCTGAGCATTAGCACCAGCCATTTGGTGGCATAAGTGTTTGCACCTAAAATTAGATGCGTAAATGCAGACTTACGCTAGTGTTCTATAACACTGATTGCATGTGCAATTACTATTATAGTAACATAGTAACATAGTAGATGACGGCAGAAAAAGACCTGCACGGTCCATCCAGTCTGCCCAACAAGACAACTCATGTGTGCTACATTTGTGTATACCCTACTTTGATTTGTACCTATGCTCTTCAAGGCACAGACCGTATAAGTCTGCCCAGCACTATCCCCGCCTCCCACCACCGGCTCTGGCACAGACCGTATAAGTCTGCCCAGCACTATCTCCCTGTCTCCCACCACCAGCTCTGGCACAGACCGTATAAGTCTGCCCAGCACTATTCCCGCCTTCCAACCACCGGCTCTGGCACAGACCGTATAAGTCTGCCCAGCACTATCCCCGCCTCCCACCACCGGCTCTGGCACAGACCGTATAAGTCTGCCCAGCACTATCCCCGCCTCCCAACCACCGGCTCTGGCACAGACCGTATAAGTCTGCCCAACACTATCCCTGCCTCCCACCACCGGCTCTGGCACAGACCGTATAAGTCTGCCCAGCACTATCCCAGCACTATTATAGAATCTATGCTAAACCCTCATCATTCCAGAAGGATGAATGAATCAGGCAAAGGGCAAAATAAATGAGGCTAAATGGCAGATGACGTTTAATGTGAGCAAGTGCAAGGTGATACATGTGGGAAAAAAGAACCCGAATTATAGCTATGTCATGCAAGGTTCCACGTTAGGAGTTATGGACCAAGAAAGGGATCTGGGTGTCGTCGTCGATAATACACTGAAACCTTCTGCTCAGTGTGCTGCTGCAGCTAGGAAAGCAAATAAAATGTTGGGTATTATTAGAAAAGGTATGGAAAACAGGTGTGAGGATGTTATAATGCCGTTGTATCGCTCCATGGTGCGACCGCACCTTGAGTATTGTGTTCAATTCTGGTCGCCGCATCTCAAGAAAGATATAGTAGAATTGGAAAAGGTGCAGCGAAGGGCGACTAAAATGATAGCGGGGATGGGACGACTTCCCTATGAAGAAAGACTAAGGAGGCTAGGGCTTTTCAGCTTGGAGAAGAGACGGCTGAGGGGAGACATGATAGAGGTATATAAAATATTGAGTGGAGTGGAACAGGTGGAGGTGAAGCGTCTGTTCACGCTTTCCAAAAATACTAGGACGCATGCGATGAAACTACAGTGTAGTAAATTTAAGCCAAATCGGAGAAAATGTTTCTTCACCCAATGCATAATTAAACTCTGGAAGTCGTTGCCGGAGAACGTGGTGAAGGCGGTTAGCTTAGCAGAGTTTAAAAAGGGGTTAGACTGTTTTCTAAAGGACAAGTCCATAAACCACTACTAAATGGACTTCGGAAAAATCCACAATTCCAGGAATAACATGTATAGAATGTTTGTACGTTTGGGAAGCTCGCCAGGTGCCCTTGGCCTGGATTGGCCGTTGTCGTCGACAGGATGCTGGGCTCGATGGACCTTTGGTCTTTTCCCAGTGTGGCATTACTTATGTACTTATATCCCCAGCTTCTATCTCTCTGCTGATTGTAGGGGTAGGATGAATCTATCGAAAAATGTGTAAATGCTCTAGAAATCCAGGAGCATAATAGAGAAGTCACCTTGAGGGCAATTGTATAACAGTGAGTCTGTGTACAGCTGCCTACTTTCCTTTATAGAACACTGGCTTAATGGGATATATACACGGGGATGCATTTAGGCAGAAGCACGTACGCCAGCCATAGAAATGATGTAAGTATTTGCACCTAAGTTCTGGTGATACGCACGTAAGTTACATGCATAACTGTGCACCCTGCTCACACTCTGCCCCAATGCACACATGTGTATGCCCACCTCAAACTATGAGCTATCGAACATATGTGCATAGATACAGAATAGTACTTAGGTGGCATGCTGGCTTATAGGTGTGTGTGTGCATATGCACTTATGTGCTAGAATTCTAAACATTTACACGTGTAACTGGTGTGCAAAAGTAGCACCTATTTATAGAATTAAATTTCCATGTGCGGACTTGAGTAGAACTATTCCACACCAACACCAGTGATATGTTCTGCAGGGTGGTGACTTGGGAGCACTTTGTTAAATTTCTTTATGAAATTGAAGAGTGGAGAAGGGTGGTGAAAACAACCAGTAGTGGGGAAGACCCCCCGCTAAAATTAGTAGTATGTCACCAGCTGAGACACTTCGTAATTTAAGTATTAAGTACATTAAAGGCACCTCTAGAACTGCATCACCCACCTTGAGCATGGTACAGGATAACTTCAATGATCTCTAATTCCCATTCTTCAAGAGTTGGAGCTAAGTAATGTATTTTTTCCTCTCTTTCTTTTTCAGACTTGGAAATTAAGGCTGCCTTGCAGTGAATTGCCGTGGTCATTTTTCAAGGCTTTAAAATTGTGCTGAATCAGATCAGGAGGTAGAGAGGTTTTTGGAACATGGCTGATGAGGAAGCTGGACGACGCAGGCGACCTAGCCAGGACACTGAACGTTCAATGTCAACTGAAGCACAGAAGATCCGCTATGAGAAGTCCTGGCTGTCCAGAAAATGCTCCTCACACATCATGAGGGACAGGCAGGCTCAAAAGTCTGGACAGCTTTTCTCAGGGCTACTGGCCATGAATGTGGTGTTCCTGGGGACGGCCCTTATTAGCAGCAGTATTTTTAACAAGAAAGCCATTACATACTGGCATGTTCAAATCTTTCTGTCCATCCTGATGGTCTTTGCCAGCTGCTGGATGCTCTACTATCAAATCGTCACCTCCAGGAAACCTCATGCTGTCTTGTACAAAGATCTCCATGCAGGGGCCTTTTGGCTGCGCGGTAAGTCTTCGGGAAAGAGAATATAAATTAACTGAACTAAAGACTATCCTTCCGATATTTAGCACTATTTAACAGGCCAGAGCGGCTGCTGATTAAATAGCACTTAACCGGCTATCTGCCAATATTCAGTGGGGGATACCAGCTATCACATCCCCAGTTAGCAGCAAGCAGATAGTCGGTTATATCAGTGGCGTTCCTAGGCTGCCTGACACCCGGGGCGGATCGCCGATGCACCCCCCCCCCCCCCCGGGTGCAGCGCTGCCCCCCCCCCCCCCCGGCGAAATTATACTCTCCCCCCGGGTGCATTTTTACCTACTGGGGGGTTGCCGTGCGCCTGTTGGCTGAGTCCGCTCGTTCCCTCCCTGCTGCTCCCTCTGCCCCGGAACAGGAAGCGGACTCGGCCAACAGGTGCGTGGCACCCCCCAGCGGCGTGCACCCGGGGAGGACCACCCCCTGCCCCCCTCCCTCCTTGGTACACAACTGGGTTATATCACCTGATATAACTGGCTATCCGCTGATTTTTAAAGCCAGTTTAGCGGCCATATTTGGGATAGCTTTGGCTGGTAAAACTGACTAAGTCTGAATATTACCTGATATAACCGGCTATCCGCTGATTTTTAAAGCCAGTTTAGTGACCACGTGAAAATGTGGGATATCTTTGGCCAGTATAACCGGCTAAGTCTGAATATCAACTTAGCTGGTTATCTTTAAACCACCCAAAATTAACCCAATATTCAATGTCAGTCACCGGAAACGGCCTGGTATTGAATATCCAGGCTCAGAGCCAACCGCAGGTGTTAGCCGGTCTAACTCCCACCGTCTGAATGTTGGCCCCATCTCATAAAGGGTCTTCATTTTCAGAAGAGTGGTAATGTCATTTCTCAGCCTCACAGGCCTTAAAGCGTAAGGGCTCACCGGATTTCAGAAACTAAGCAAGGTCAGACAAGCCCCAGATGGGGGATTACTGGGAAAGAGCTGATCCTGTGGATTGCGAAGGGCAATGCCAAAATCTGAAGTATTTTGTCATAAGAACTCACAAGCACTGTGGTGGGCCCATGATTGCCCAACCTTCAATGCCCAGAAATGGGTGAAAGTAGGACAGGAAAATACTGAAAATGACCATAATTGATAATAAGGTGATACGTGACTCCTAAGACATTGTCTGAAATCATAGGAGCGAACCTTGCAAAATTATTGGAGGTGCTAAACCCAATGGACCTTACCTTTCCCTAGACACAGTCAAGGAGTCTGTCCAATGTTGGGTGGTTCTGGCTTCTGTTGGAAGAACTGTGGAGAAACTAAAAGCTACGTCCATAGATTTTTTAAAAATTAGAAAATATTAAGAGCTAGATTGAGCCAGTTAGATGAGCAGAATTGCAACTGTTTCCAGAACTCTGTCTGCTGGAGAGTCCATATGAAAAACACTCCTCTTTTAATGAGTTCGTTTTCACCAGTCGTTTCTTCCACTCTTCAACGAGCAGGTGTACATTTGTGTCGGGGCATTTGCACATTATTAGGACTGGTTCCAAACTCCTGTTACATAAAGGCTTGGAAGCGCCTTTTAATACAGACATCCTGACTTACTGTTTTTCTGATGTGAAAATGACATGTTTTTCACAACGGTTCACCACAGCCTGCTGGTCAACTGAAAAAATATCTCTTGCTTACATTTGACTTTACTTTAGTTTTCAGTCATAGGTTTGCTTTTGAAAGCTGAGACTAGGAGCCAATAAAGCTCCTTTCAGAGGGCTGTAAGTGAGGGGTACAATCACAGGTTATAGCCCTGTGCCCTTTTCTCTTGGGAGCAAGTACAAGCTCTCTACACCTATTGATAAAAAATGGATTGGGGCTAATCCATATAAATCTGCTTAGCAATGGCAAATTCAGCCTGCATCTAAGGGGAAAACGTCCTGTAGACTGCTCACTCCTTTGAGAATATCTGTACCACCTTTGATTTCTAAACAAGCACGAAGCTGCAGACCAAAGGTTGACACAGCAGCAAATAAACAGCCTAGTAGAATGCAGGCCAGTCATCACCAGTAGAATGTGATGAGAACTGAGGGATGGGAATGGCAATTAATGGTATTTAAATATAGAAAATAAGGGGCTATCAAATAAAGAGCATCTATGCATCCGACGTAGGAAAAGACTTCAATATTATTATTGAGGAAAAGGCCTCGAGAAGCCCCCCAGCCTAAGTATTAGCTTCGGGGACTGGACTTCCTCATCATCGGCCAAAAAACCTCTTTTCTTTATGACTTGTCTGTTATAATAGGTTAATTAGCAAAGTTACTTAGCTTTCATGAATTGTTTTTGCTTGTGCGGGTCTTTCTTGCACCACGACCACGATCTACGATGGCCGCCATTTCAGAAACCTGCCTCAGGGTTCTGTGGTCCGCATGTTAACCTCCGCACTGGTCAATTGTAAGAAGACAAGGTTTTTTGGCCGATGATGAGGAAGTCCAGTCCCCGAAGTCCAGTCCTACTTAGGCTGGGGGCTTCTCGAGGCCTTTTCCTCCATAATAATATTGAAGTCTTTTCCTACAGTCGGACACATAGTAACATAGTAGATGACGGCAGAAAAAGACCTGCATGGTCCATCCAGTCTGCCCAAGACAAACTCATATGTGTATACCTTACCTTGAATTGAATTTGTACCTGTCCTTTTCAGGGCACAGACCATATAAGTCTGCCCAGCAGTATTTCCCGCCTCCCAACCACCAGTCCCGCCTCCCATCACCGGCTCTGGTACAGACTGTATGTCTGCCCTCCCCTATCCTTGCTTCCCAATCACCACCCCCTCTTCCCCCCACCTGCTCCGCCACCCAGTTTCAGCTAAGCTTCTTTATTTGATATCCCCTTATTTTCTATATTTGAGTTTGATTTACAAGGAGATAACCTCTATATATATCTTTAGGTTTGAATTAATGGTATTTATTCATTAAGGGGTTGTTTTACAAAGTGACGGTACCCATTCTGCCGCTCTGCCACTCGCCAATCTGCAGGAGCCAGGTGGCAGTGCGTCAGATATTTAAAACATGTTTTGTGCCAGGGGCTTACCCAGTGGTAATAGGTGGTAGTAAGGGCTCCCCTGAGAAATGGCTATGCGGCAAGTGTTTCACTTACCGCACGGCCATTTCCGTCCCCCGCCCAGAATTTCCTTTTTCCGGGCAGTGGTAAAAGGGGGGCCTCAGTGCTTGGCAAGCCCGCACACCAACAGCACCGCAGGGCACCTTTTCAAGCTGCTTAGTAGAAGGGGCCATAAAAGACGAATTGCCGACTTTCCTGTTGGTCACAGCCAAATGGAAGATTTTACCAATGTTAAATGCAGATAACCGGGACCTAAAACCAGAGGACATATTCTCAAATTAAAATAGGATAAATGTGAGAAAAGTGATAACCATTGAGATATGGGGAACCCCATTTTTAGATTCAGTGGAAGAGGAAGAAAAAAAGATGGATGTCTGCAAGGAAGAAATTATCAGTCTTTTGGGTTGTTTTTGGACTTTTTCCCTGATTTTCAGTCATTTTTTAGTTCATTTTACACTTTCATTTTAATAAGAATTAAAAGACATTTGAACTTTTTAACAAATGCTCGTTTAATTGTCAGTTACAATGCATTGAATTGATTTAGCACACTCAAGCACTGAATGTGTAATAGCAAGTGTATATTTCTAATGGATGATAATAAGTGGGCTGATATTTAAAGATAATTATGCGTTCACCAGTGGCTGACAAATACATATTTGGCTTACCTGTATTTTTGAAAATATATTGATAGTATAGGACCATTTAAATCACTAAGGGGGACGTTATCAAGGTGCGCTAAAAGTCAGACTTTTACAAGAGCTTGATTTGTCATGGCAGATATCTTAGTATCTCACAAGCAGTATTATTCCACTGGCTTGGGAGCATCGAGCCACCAAGCCAAGGCCCGATGCTTCTGGGCCTTTCTTAAAAGGACTGGCAATGTTAAAGAACTGTTAGCACCAGAGCGTCCACCGCCCCCCCCCCCCCCCCCCCCACCACCACCAACAGAAAGATCCAATTGTGGCCCCTTCTATCAAGGCCCCCCAAATAGTGCACTTCAACCAAACCCCCCACCCAACCCCAAAGTGTGAATCTCCACCCAGAAGCCCTGCACCCCAGGTCCAGTCACTCCTGTCTTCATCGATGCTGAGATCCAGAATGGTGCTGTTGACCCCTAGCACTAGTCTTGCAGTACTATTACTAGGGGCAGGGGCATAGCCAGACCGGTGGGAGGGGGGGGTCTAGAGCCCGAGGTGGGGGGGCATATTTTAGCCCGCCTCCTCCAGCCGCCGACCCTCCCCTGCCACTTTCGACCTCCCCCCTCCCCCGCCGCCGCTCCCCTGCCACGTTTGACACACATCCCCGCCACCGACCCTTCCCTGCCGCCACCAGGTACCTTTGCTGGCGGGGGTCTACATGCAGGACATGACTGCAGGATGTCAGGACTCACAGAAACAGATCAGCGAACATGCTAGAGACCGGCGCTGAAGAAGACTTTGGGTGGTGGTGGGGGAGGGTCGGCAGTGGGGGGTCAAAAGTAGAGGGGGCCAGGGCTAAATCTGTGGGGGCCCATGCCCCCGTGGCCCCACCTAGCTACACCCCTGACTAGGGGTCATGTTCCAAGAATCCCAACACACACTGCTTCCCACACAGCACACCACAATATCCACCACACATTCCCTATGGATCTCTGATTTATATGAGAACAAGCAGTACCACTGCAGCCATCTCAGGAAGGGGAATTCTGTAACCGGATGGTCTGCACGACCTCCTCTCTGCTCAGACTTGGTATGGTCCTGGGAGGCACCACCTTGCATATGACATCCAGGAACCAAGAAACAACAAGGCAGGTCAACATACACAAGAGCAGTTAATTAAAAATCTTTAATAATTAACCAATTAAAAAATGAAAAAAAAACCTAACATGGCCATGTGTCACTATGTTGGGTTTTTAATTTTAATTGGTTAATCATTAAAGATTTTGAATTAACTGTTTGTTATGTGTGTTGACTTCTCTCACTGTTTCTTGGTTCCTGGGAGGAACAGCATACAGGACGACTGAGGGTCTTGCAATGTGGATAAAGGTCAGCCAGTTGATGTTGTCTGGCCAATATTCAGCGCTGTTTAACTGGCCAGGAGCCATTCCTAACCAGTTAAAAACAGCACATTGGGGCCCTTTTACTAAGCCACGTAGGCACCAATGCGCGTCAATTTTTAATTACTGCCCGGCTACCTCGTGGCCTTTGCGGTAATTTCGTTTTTGACATGTGTCCGCACGCGGGCGCTAATTGGGTGGTAATCAGCATTTTATGTGCGTAGACCATTACCGCCCGGTTACCGCATGAGACCTTACCACTAGGTCAATGGCTGGCGGTAAGGTCTCAGACCCAAAATGGACGCGCGACAATTTTCAATTTTCCGCACGTCCATTTTCAGCAAAAATTTTAAAAGGCATTTTTTACAGGTGCGCTGAAAAATGATTCTGTGCGCGCCCAAAACATGAACCAACACTATCGCAGGCCATGTTTCATCGTGCCTTTGTAAAAGGGCCCTATAGCTGACTAAGCACTAATATTCAGCGCAGGATAGCCGGTTATCTCTGCTGAATATTAGTGCATAGCAGATAACCAGTGATAGAACGAATAGAAGTGAATCAATTTTTTACTCATTCCAAAAGCACAAAGACTAGGGAACACTGTCAGACTTGTGAGTTCTTGTATCAAGTAGAGCGCTGCTGAGCCCGGTACTCGGACCAGGTCCTGCTTGGCGGCTGGAAAACCCCAGGTTTCACCTGCGCTGGCCGCCGTTCCCCAGAGGTTGAGCCCTTAGGTGCGGGTGGCCTGCAGGACTTACGGGACGGAGCTGGAAGTGGGGTGATGAATGTATCAGCCAGGCAGGCAGCTGGTCAAGAGAGTAATCCAGGTACAAATGACAGTCAGTAGGCAGGCGGCAGGCAAGAGAGTAATCCAGGTACAGGCAAATCAGTAGGCAGGCAGCAGGCAAGAGAGTAATCCAGGTATAGGCGAAAGTCAGTAGACAGGCTGCAGGCAAGAAACTAATCCAGATGCAGGCGAAAGTCAGTGGGCAGATGGCAGGCAGAAGGGTAATCCAGGTACAGGCAAAGTGAGCAACAAGGGATCAGTAGATAAGAAGCAGACTACAGAGTTAGGAATACCTACCAAAGTAGAAGCCGAAGCATAGAGTGCAGGGAGAGCTCAGCTGATAAAGTGCTGGCATCTGACATCAGCAGGAAGAAGGGGCACAGCCATAGGACAAGAGCAGGGGATGGAGGAACCGGAAGACCAATAGGAGAGAAGCAAGGGAAGCCAGGCAGAGGAAGAGCAGATCCAGGTGGGTGGAAGCAAAGCAATCAAGGAGCCTGGAAGCCAGGCAGAGAGAGAGAGCAGAAACAGGTGCATGGAAGCAAAGCAATTAAGGAGCCTGCAACCACCGCTCTCTGAACAAACCCAGAGAGGACTACACACACATGGCTCAGGCAGTGCCAGTCAAGTGTGTGTGTTGACGGGACCCCGCGCAGCCCGAGGACACCACTTGTGTTGACATGACGGACACTCAAGGAAGTTACATGGAAATACTTTTAGAACAAATAGGAGAAAATATTTTTTTCATTCAACGAATAGTTAAGCTCTGGAACTCTTTGCCAGAGGATGTGGTAACAGTGGTTAGCGTATCTGGGTTTAAAAAAGGTTTGGACAAGTTCCTGGAGAAAAAGTTCATAGTCTGCTATTGAGACAGACATGGGGAAGCCACTGCTTGCCCTGGGATTGGTAGCATGGAATGTTGCTACTCTTTGGGATTCTGAATGGCATCTTGCTACTCTTTGGGGTTCTACATGGAATGTTGCAACTATTAATCCGCAAACGAACCTTTTCCGGAGATGCGAAGGCGGTAGAACGAGAGGACATGAAATGAGATTGAAGGGGGGCAGACTCAAGAAAAATGTCAGGAAGTATTTTTTCACAGAGAGAGTAGTGGATGCTTGGAATGCCTTCCCGCGGGAGGTGGTGGAAATGAAAACGGTAATGGAATTCAAACACACGTGGGATAAACATAAAGGAATCCTGTTCAGAAGAAATGGATCCTAAGGAGCTTAGCCGAGATTGGGTGGCAGAGCCAGTGGCGGGAGGCGGGGATGGTGCTGGGCAGACTTATACGGTCTGTGCCAGAGCCGGTGGTGGGAGGCGGGACTGGTGGTTGGGAGGCGGGGATGGTGCTGGGCAGACTTATACGGTCTGTGCCAGAACCGGTGGTGGGAGGCGGGGTTGGTGGTTGGGAGGCAGGGATAGTGCTGGGCAGACTTATACGGTCTGTGCCCTGAAAAGGACAGGTACAAATCAAGGTAAGGTATACACAAAAAGTAGCACATATGAGTTTATCTTGTTGGGCAGACTGGATGGACCATGCAGGTCTTTTTCTGCCGTCATCTACTATGTTACTATATTTGGGTTTCTGTCAGGTACTTGTGACCTGCATTGGCCACTGTTGGAAACAGGATACTGGGCTAGATGGACCAAAGGTCTGACCCAGTATGGCTATTCTTATGTTCTTAGCTGCAAATATTCAGCGATTCACCAGCTAAGTTTAGTGGCCAAATCGGACCGCCTAAATAGCATTCCTATCTTTGGCCACTATAAACTTAACCGGTCAGCGCTGAATATTACCTTGGCCAGTAAAGTATAAGCCAGCCAAAAAAATGGATTTTCAATGCCAGTCACCGGAAATGTCCTGGCATTGAATATCCAAGGTCAAGAAGAAAGCTATCCACCGAGGTGGATGAACATGAACTCCCACGAACATAAACTATCAAACTAGGAAGTGGGAAGTGGACCAATGACTCCAGGGAAATAGGACTACGGTGATAAAAGGAAACAGCTTTATTCACAGACTCGACACAGTACTGTGTTTCGGCCACAGGCCTGCCTCAGGAGTCTTGAATGATTCAAGTTGTATGAATGAGTGGATATAATTCATATAGTCTTGATAAAGACTTCTAGAACGAAATGTTGCAAGCAATTCAGCGTCTCTGTGTCGTCTCAGCGCCAATTGAAGCATTTAGCCGGCCTGCCTCCCGCAGGCTGATTATTGGTCAGAGTGTATCTAGATTTTCAGAAAGCTTTTGACAAAGTCCCAATAAGATACTCCTGATGAAATTAAAAAGCCATGGGTTAGAAGGCAATTTCCTATTGTGGATTGGGAACTGTTTAAAAGATAGAAGGGGTAAATGGCATTGTGTTGACTATGCCATTGTTTTGTACTGTTATTTGAATATTTTTACTGCTGTAATTATCTATTGCCTGTGTGTGGCTTATTCTTGCTGTACACTGCCTTGAGTGAATTACTACTACTACTACTTCCTTCAAAAAGGCGGTAAATAAATCCTAATAAATAAATGGACAAAATCCTCTTGATTGAAGAGGGTGAATAGCGGAGTGTAACAGGGACCTGTTCTGGAACCGGTACTTTTTAGCATACCTATAAATGATCTGGAAATGAGAACGATGAGAGAAGCGAGTACATTTGCAGCTGACACAAAATTACTAAAAGTTGTTATATTGCATGCGGACTCTGAGAAATTGCAGGAGGACCTGGGCATCGAAAAGGCAGATGAAATATAACCTACATAAGTGCATAAGTATTGCCATACTGGGAAAGACCAAAGGTCCATCAAGCCCAGCATCCTATTTCCAACAGTGCCCCCTAGTCCTAGTATTTTTGGAAAGCGTAAACAGATGCTTCACATCTACCCGTTCTACTCCACTTATTATTTTATAGACCTCTATCATATCTCCCCTCAGCCGCCCTTTCTCCAAGCTGAAGAGCCCTAGCCGCTTTAGCCTTTCCTCATAGGGAAGTCGTCCCATCCCCTTTATCATTTTCGTCGCCCTTCTCTGCACCCTTTCTAGTTCTACTATATCTTTTTTGAGATGCGGCGACCAGAATTGAACACAATATTTGAGGTGCGGTCGCACCATGGAGCGATACAAAGACATTATAACATCCTCATTTTTGTTTTCCATTCCTTTCCTAATAATACCTAACATTCTATTTGCTTTCTTAGCCACAGCAGCACACTGAGCAGAAGGTTTCAACGTATCATCAACGACGACACCTAGATCCCTTTCTTGGTCTGTGACTCCTAACGTGACACCTTGCATGACGTAGCTATAATTCGGGTTCCTCTTTCACACATGCATCACTTTGCACTTGCTCACATTAAACGTCATCTGCCATTTAGCCACCCAGTCTCCCAGTCTCTTAAGGTCCTCTTGTAATTTTTCACAACCCTCCCGCGATTTAACTACTTTGAATAACTTTGTGTCATCAGCAAATTTAATTACCTCACTAGTTACTCCCATCTCTAAGTCATTTATAAATATGTTAAAAAGCAGTGGTCCTAGCACAGACCCCTGGGGAACCCCACTAACTACCCTTCTCCATTGAGAATACTGATCATTTAACCTGGACAAATACAAAGTGATGCACATTGACATCCTCTCAATCCCCCTTCCCCTGCCCTCAATCTGGCATCTCCCCTCAACCTCCACCAGTGCCCTCGATTTGGCATTTCTCTCTCAACCACCAGCCTCAATCTGGCATCTTCCCTCTCACCCCCCCCCCCCCCCAATCCATCATCTCCCTCTCTCTCAGCTGTCCAACCTCACCCTCATTCCAGTATCTCCCTCTCTCTGAAACACCCACCTACTCCCCTACAACCCACCCCTGCCTTCAATCCGGTATCTCTCTCTCAAATACCCACCCCCTTCCTTCCAGCATCTCTGTCTCTCTGAAACACCTCCCTCCCCCATTGATCTGGCATCTCTCTCTCTCTCTCTCTCTCTCTCTCTCTCTCTCTCTCTCTCTCTCTCTCTCTCTCAAATTCTCCCCCCTCCCCCGCCACCATCAATATAGCATCTCTCCCACTCCCCAAAATGATTTGAATCTGCATGAGATCGCTTTGGATCCAAGTTAAGTGTTTGTGAATTTATTTTTATATTCCAGTATATGGACTTTAGTGGACACAGTATTAGGTTGGACTTGGCACAATGTTTTTTTTTTTGCAACAAACAGGAAAAACACCTCTACAGAGAGTCCAAGGAAATCAGAAAGTTTACCATTCATCAGCCGCGTTTCTGACAGTGTATCCTTTTGGTGCATTCAAAAGGTCTTTTTAAAGGCAGCAGAATGTGAAAAATGTGCAAGAATATGAAGACTTTTCAAAGGCACTGCATTTCCCTGGCCAAGAGAGCTTACAATCTAAGTGGAATTCTTGACCCCTGAGGCAGGCGATTCTTTCCGCCAAAACACGGCCCCGTGTTGGGTCTCTGTTTGGTGCAATAAAGGGGTTTTGATCAACACTTCCTGCGTTGAAGCTCGTGTGTTTTCACTCTCTACTTTCTGCTTTCCTACAATGTTTTGTTTGGCACACTGAGGCACATTTTGAACGTTGGTTCTGTTAATACACTCCTTAGAAGTACCCCAAGGATGTGGTGTTTCAAATAATATGGAAGCCACAGAAGCCTCGCGTTGGCTCCATATATGCGTCAATCAATTAACGGCACCGTTGAGTGCACATTGATATGTAGTAACACTGAGGGGTTCTTCTCATAAATATTAATATACTTGTGGAACCAAGCCCATTTCGTCAACAATGAAACGGGCCCTAGAAAGGCTCTTATGTAAGCGTTTTTTCTCTCTCCCCTGCCCTCCCCTTCATGTCCAGCTGCCCTGCCCTCCCCTCTCCTCAATTCTCTCCTCCCCTCCATGTCCAGCGATTTGTACCTGAACGTTCTCTGGCTGGCTGACTTCCATTCCGTTCGTAACATCCTGACGTCAGCTTGCCTCCAGCGTTCCCTTCCCTCTCACTGTTCCACCCTCCTCTGTCGTCACTACGTCTTTACGCGAGGGCGGGACAGTGAGAGGGAAGGGAACGCTGAAGGCTAGCTGACCTCAGGAGATGTTACGAACCCAGACAGCCAGAGAACGTTGGAGGTACAAATTATTATATAGGATAAGTATATCACACTACTTTGTAGCAGTGTGGTTGGGTTGGAGGCCGTCGGTATTGTTTTGGACAGAAAGTTATTGGAACATGTGATATATTGTCTCTCTGCACAGAAATTATTTAATTAGGGCAGTGATTCCCAAACCTGGTCCTGGAGGCACCCCAGCCGGTCATGTTTTCAGGATACCCACAATAAATATTCATGAGAGAGATTTGCATGCAGTGCAGGCAGAGCATGCAAATATCTCTCATGAATATTCATCGTGGGTATCCTGAAAACCCGACTGGCCTGGGTGCCTCCAGGACCAGGTTTGGGAACCACAGAATTGGGGGTATTTCCTGATATAACCAGGTAAATCCTGGCATTGCCTCAACTCCACCCCTGAACCACCTCAACAATAACCAGATAATGCCGCAATGGTCACAGCGAATTTTCAGCAGCACAGAGCAGTTAAACAGCACTAAAAATCCAGGGACGGCTTACTCACCACAATTTAACTGGGCAAGAGCCTCTGATATGAAAATTATACCTGGATGTTTTTCAAGTTCACAGATTGCACCCTGCCAATCAATTAAATGATATCTCTTACTTACCTTTGGCTTTACTTCACCATTCAGGCTCATAGGTTTGTTTTTGAAAACTCAAATGCCTCTTTCTCAGCGCTGTAATTGAATTGCAATCACGGGTTATAGCCTTCGGCACCATGTGTCCTAGGAGCACACACAAGCTCTCCACACCTACTGAAAAAAACGGATCTGTGTTAATCCATGCAAACCTGCTTACTGATGGCAAATTAAGTCTGCACTGGAGGGGAAATAAAAGCCCGTTTGCTTGTTCTTTCTTTGGAAAAGGTATCTGTACCATCATTACTTTCAAAACAGCCAAGCAACCACAGGCCAACAATTCAGTACATCAACGGCCCAAAGTAAAAATGAAAAGCTCTTTTACACACAGTCATCAGTATACCAAAGAGAGGGAGCAAAGTACAAACAAAAAGTCCGAACAGCAAAACAAAAAGTACCAGGAGCCTTCAAAAAAGATGGATGAAACAATCCTAGAATGGACCCGACACGGTCCGTGTTTCGGCGCACAGCGCCTGCGTCAGGGGTCCCGAAAGCTTTCACTGATCTTGTGCCAGAAGCAGTTGTTTCATGAGAGTATCTCTCCGTTTGACATTGTAAGAAGGATAACGCGGTGGTGCAGCACTTTGCTTCCAGCCCACAGCCATACGTTTTTCTGCTACATTTCGGGACCCCTGACGCAGGCGCTGTGCGCCGAAACACGGACCGTGTCGGGTCCATTCTAGGATTGTTTCATCTATATATTCGATTAAAACTCTTATCCCTCTTTTTTGAAGGCTCCTGGTACTTTTTGTTTTGCTGTTTACACACAGTCATCACCAATGGGAGGTGATGACAACTGGAGTTAGTATCTTTATGGAAGGGTGGTGGATGGCCTGGAATGACCTCTCAAAGGAGGCGAGTCCCATTTCCAGACCCAATCGAGATTAGATTGCTGCAATATAGTTTATTGTGGTATTTCTGAAACGAAAAGGCTCCAAACTTTACAAAACACTGCTAAATATCTCTTATGCCATGTACATAAATTTAATCAGGTGACCCCTCTCTTCAAAAAGGCTTCATTGGTTCCCTGTTAGGGGTACCATATTTGCAGAGCCAAAAAAGAGGACAGAAAAAAAAAATGGTTGCTACCTTTGCTAAAGAAATATTTAATCATAGCCTTTAGTTAATGAACACACATCAAACAGTGACTTACTTACAGTACAGCAGTAGACAATCTACTTTCAAAAACTTCGGGATTTGAGTTTGACCGAGTCTGAGCCCAAGCATACTTATCAGAAGAGTGCATATCCCTCAACAACTCTGGCTGCCTTCTGAGATGCATGTGAACGTCTTTGCATGAAATATGCTTAAAGTTGTGCCGCACAAACAAAATTCCTTTGACAGGTTCAACCAGCAGAGGAACAGAGAGGAGATCAGCAATTATTATTATTATTATTTGTTGCATTTGTATCCCACATTATCCCACCTATTTGCAGGCTCAATGTGGCTTACATAGAGGGGCATAATCGAACGAAAACGTCTATCTCCATGGGCATTTATCTCCGAGAACGGGTCCGTGAAGGGGCGGACCGAACCGTATTTTCGCAAAAAATAGACGTCCATGTTTTATTCAACAATTTGTGAGCTGGGCGTTTTTGTTTTTCAGCGATAATGGAAAATGAAAGCGCCCAGCTCAAAAACGAATAAATCCAAGGCATTTGTTCGTGGGAGGGGCCAGGATTCGTAGTGCACTGGTCCCCCTCACATGCCAGGACACCAACCGGGCACCCTAGGGGGCACTTTTACAAAAAAAAAAAAAAAAGGTAAAAGAGCTCCCAGTTGCATAGCACCCTTCCCTTGTGTGTTGAGCCCCCCAAATCCCCCTCAAAACCCACTGCCCACAAGTCTACACCATTACTATAGCCCTAAGGGGTGAAGGGGGGCACCTACATGTGGGTACAGTGGGTTTGGGGGGCTTGGACGACTAAGCATTAAGCAGCACAATTGTAACAGGTAGGGGGGGGATGGGCCTGGGTCCACCTGCTTGAAGTCCACTGCACCCCCTAACAACTGCTCCAGGGACCTGCATACTGCTGCCAGGGAGGTGGGTATGACATTTGATGGTGAAAATAAAAAGTTGTGAAACATCATTTTTTTTGTGGTGGGAGGGGGTTAGTGACCACTGGGGGAGTCAGGGGAGGTCATCCCCGATTCCCTCTGGAGGTAATCTGGTCATTTAGGGCACTTTTTGGGGCCTTATTCGTGAAAAAACAGGGTCCAGGAAAAGTGCCCTAAATTCTAGCTACAAACGCATACTTTTTTCCCATTATCGGCGAAAGGCGCCCATCTCTGTTCGGGTGATAACCATGCCCCAGTCCCGCCTTCACCACGCCTCCGACACGCCCCCATCAACTTTGTACGTTTCCGCGATGGAGTGCAGTTGAAAACATCCAAGTTCGGCTTTCGATTATACCGCGTTATTCGTTTTTGTGAGATATGTCCATCTCCCGATTTAGGTCGGAACGTGGGCATTTTTCTCGTTCGATTATAAGCAGGATAGTTTTGTAAACATTGTCATTACAGGATAGCAGTTACATTTAGTGTTGTGTAGAAATTAATTGAGGGAAGAGAGAAGAAGGAAGGGGGTGAGTAGGGTAATTATAGGAGGTGGGTTATCTTAACTGAGTGGGTAGGTGAGGTGGACTAGTGTGGCTATCGGTTCTCATTGTAGGCCTTGTTGAAAAAAAGCAATGTCTTTCTCACTCTTTTAGTACCTCCATTGACTAATAGGACACAGGTGGTTTCTCTCATTATGTGGGTAGGTGTGTTGGTCATAAGCACATAAAAGAAGAAGAGGACATTTCCCTAAAAATTCAAAATCCTGGAGGACATATCTCAAGAAGTCCAAAAAGAGGACATGTCCTCTTAAAAGAGGACATAACCCTATTCCCAGTATTTATTTTATTTATTTATTTATTTTATTGTATTTGTATCCCACATTTTCCCACCTATTTGCAGGCTCAATGTGGCTTACATAGAGAGGCATAATCGAACGAAAACGTCTATCTCCATGGGCGTTTATCTCCGAGAACGGGTCCGTGAAGGGGCGGACCGAATCGTATTTTCGCAAAAAATAGATGTCCATGTTTTATTCAACAATTTGTGAGCTGGGCGTTTTTGTTTTTCAGCGATAATGGAAAATGAAAGCGCCCAGCTCAAAAACGAATAAATCCAAGGCATTTGTTCGTGGGAGGGGCCAGGATTCGTAGTGCTTACAGAGTTTGGTTGTGACATAATCATTCCATGATATCAGATACAATTAGTAACGTTCAAAATTAGGTAAGGGAAGATAGAAGGAAGGTGTTGGGCAGGTTGGAAGGTGGACTGTAATGACTGTGTGGGTTGGTGAGGTAGTTTTGTAAGGCTACGGGTTCTCTTTGTAGGCCTTGTTGAAGAGAGTTTAGAATCAAATTCAAGATTCTAATTCTTACCTTTAAGGCGTTCTGGATGGGAAATCCTTTGTGCCTGCACTCATTGACTATCCCATACGTACCTACTCATATTCTTCATTCATTAAACAATTACAGATTGGTTCTACCTAGACCATTGCTGGCCGAATTAAAGTCCACTAGGCATTCAGCTATGTGCTTGTTAACACCCTTCTTTCGGAACAACTTACCCTTAGTTATTCGGGGGGAATTGTCATTTAAGAAATTCGAAGTTGCCATTACAACATGGCTATTTGGGCAGGCTTTTAACCTAGGATTTCTGTATTAGAAATGTTATTTCTGATTGTTTCTAGATAGTTTTGATGAAGAATGCAGGCAGGGGTGTGCTGGTAAATTTTTAACAACGAGCTCTCTCTCCGGGCATAGCCGGCCCTGAAATTCTTTTTTTTTTTGGGGGGGGGGGGAATACATGCCTCTCTCTCCCCTCCCTTGTGCGGGCACGCTAAGTATACCCTTGTCGAGTCCCACCAGCCAATAAATGGACTGCCACCATTCTCTGCTGCTTGTTTCTGGCTCTGAGCAGCATGATGGAACCTTCTTGCGCTTGCATGAAAAGTCTCCGCCTGATGCTCAGAGTCAGAAACAAGGCGCAGGGAGCAGCAGCAGCAGTCTATTTACTTGGCTGGTGGGGCCAGCATTACTGCCAGCAAAGTAAAAATGAATTCAGGAGGGGGCCCAAGCCCACATTTTGGGAGTCAGTTGTTAAAGTAGCCATGGGGAGGCCTACTTTAACAACCGGCTCCCAAAATTCTTAAAAACTTAACAAACGGCTCTTGCGAGCCCGTGAGAGCCTGCTCCAGCACACCACTGAATGCAGGACACTAGCTAGAGAGTCTCCATTCAGTTTTAGTTCTCTTTGCAAAGGTCTTCTCTGAATAGCTTCTGTCGCCTTCTCCCACAGCTCCGGCCGGAGTTGCACCTGGTCGCGCTGACCACCCTTCGGCATCTTCAGTCCTTCTGTGACTGTTCTCTTGTGCTTGACTGCTTAAATATTTTAAATTTAAATGCTTTACTTTTTGTCTATTAGGTTGTAAGCTCTTTGAGCAGGGACTGTCTTTCTTCTGTGTTTGTACAGCGCTGCGTACACTTTGTAGTGCTCTAGAAATGTTAAATAGTAGTAATAGTTTTTTATTCTTTTTTTTTTTTCTTTCTCTGAATGCTCACTTAGGATCGCTCTTAATATTTGGGGCATGCAGTATCTTGCTGCATGTGTTTAAGATTGGCTATGAGGCCACCTCTACAGACTGCATAGAGCCAATGGAAATGATCTTCCCGGCCCTGGAAATTCTTTTCATCAGCATTCAGGTAAGGAAACCCTCATCTCTGTTCACTGCTATACTTTTCTTGATATGCTGTCACCTTGTGGGTAGTTTGTATAACTGCACGTTCTTCATACTTCTGTTCATACAATTATGTCATAAATTAATTAGTGCAAAGTGCTGCAGCCTGCAGCAGTGTGGGAGGTGCTTGGATCCTGGAAGTTTATCAGCTTCAAAACTGAGAGAATAAGGGAGAAACATTTTAAAAAAGGGAGTGACAGCCATGAGAGGCTTTGTAGCCGTACTGGCTTTCTTGCTGCATTTCAGGTGAGTGTTTAATCATAGTCCTGGGCAGCTCTTCAGCATGGAGTTTGCAAGGAGATCCCATGCTGCCTCTGATATTTGTTTTCTGTTTGGCTCTAGAGCTAGAAAAATCTGGCATCACATCAGACACGGACAGCAGATCGAGTGTTGTCACACTGGTATCAGAAAGTCAAGCTAGTACCCTGGAACTATTTCACTTTGCACAGAGACCACAACTGCCCAGGAAAAAAAACAGTAAAACAGGATGCCTAGGCTGTGAGAAGTGGACACATTGGAATCCATGTTGCACTTATTTAGCACATGCATGTTCATTTGCACTGACCATTTGTCCTTTAAGTCCATGTGGAAATTTGCATATTTTGTAATATACACATGCATGTCACCACCCCGCACAGAACAAACAACAGTGGCAATCAGGAGGAGAACGCTGACTTTGCAAGTGTTCCAAACAAACTGGCTTTTATTTCAACCCACTTGCAAATAATGACCTGACTCGGCCACGTTTCGACTAAACAATCTGCCTCAGGGTTCAAAACTGATGAAAACAAAAATATATAAACTATTGGTTAAAAAGACATCATAAGAACATGCACACAGGTTCATACACGATGAACGTTAAAAATAATAATGAAAATATAGGTGCATAAAAATTAAGAGATATAAAAAGATATATATATATGCATACATACACAAAGGACACACCAGGGATAACAGTAAATGAATAAGAATAAAAGTAAACAACTTAAAAATACATTAAAAAAATAAAACATATCTTGCCTGCAGAAACGTTTCCTCTCCCTTTGTCTCACCACCCTTCACCAGCTCCACCCCATGAACAACTCTGCCTGTCTCATATACACTCTATATGGTATACCATGGTGAAAATTTTTAAAGTCCCATTTCCGCTATTAAAAACTGTGTTTTACCATTAGAAAAGCTTTGCAGAATTACCTCTTAAGTTAGCAACAGCTGTCTCATAGGGAGGGCCTGAATTGTGGAACAGTCTGCCATTGGAATCATGCCTAAAGGAAGACTCATCCAATTTAGGAGACCTTGATTTAATCAATGTGGGGATAATCACATACGTATCACAATTAATTCCCAAACATCCACTCTTTTCTATACATTTATCAATTTTACTTGCAGATGTATGTAGAAGAACATTTCTTTATGGGGATCATCAGAATCTTTAACAGCAATCCCTTACGGGTACAGCGTCCCTCATTTTTAGGGCGCCGTATAACTCCTCATAGATCAACCCAATAGTATATGTTTTTACTTTTGATTTTATCTTTCTTTAAATCTTCATGTTTCATATTTCATTAAGCAATTAGCAATTAACATTTAGCATTTAGCCATTTCAATAAAACATATACTATTGGGTTGATCTATGAGGAGTTATACGGCGCCCTAAAAATGAGGGACGCTGTACCCGTAAGGGATTGCTGTTGAAGATTCTGATGATCCCCATAAAGAAATGTTCTTCTACATACATCTGCAAGTAAAATTGACATATGTATAGAAAAGAGTGGATGTTTGGGAATTGTGATACATAAAGGAAGACTCAGGCACTCATTAAAGGCTTGACGTGGCAATACTGCTTATGATTATTCATTTCAGAATTATATTGCACACTGATGCTATGAACACTTTGTTCTGTAATTAGATTAACTATTATTACTGTTTCTTATGAAATAGTGTTTATTGTTCACTTAATAATGTTATTTTAAACGTATTATTGAATGTAATTTTATAAATTGCTGTGTATTTATTTTTGTATGTGGCATTGTTTTTTACTGTAGGTATTGTAAACTGCCACTTTGAACCCTGGAATATAAGGGGCCCTTTTACTAAGCCATAGCAAAAAGTGGCCTGCGGCAGTGCGAGCACACCTTTTGGGTACGTGCCGGGCCAGTTTTTGCCACGTCCTAGAAAAAAGAGCCTTTTTTAAGGGCCTGGAAAATGGACATGCGGCAAAAATAAAAAAACAGCGCTTGTCCATTTTTGGCCTGAGACCTTACTGCCACCCATTGACTTAGCAGTAAGGTTTCACACGCTACCCGGGCGGTAGGCATGCAGCGCTCGCCCACTGCTGTTTACCACCAGGTAAGCGCCATGTGGTAGAAAATAGAAAATATTTTCTACCGCGTGTTTCCACCCCAGATCTCTGTCCTGGTTGCTACTCCTCCTTGTGTACTCAATCTGGAAGCTTCCGCATCCCAGTGGCACAGTCACAGATGGGCCTGGGCCCACCCAGTTTGGTCTCAGGCCCACCCAAAATTCTGGCACCTTTGTTATGGCTGGCGGGGATTCCCAAGCCCCACCAGCTGGAAGAGGTCCTTCAACGGCCAGAACAACTCATTCTCCTGGTTGCTGCAGCCAGCGGCACTGTCCATGCATTGTCGCCACTCTGCCCCCCCCCCCCCCACGCATGCGCAAAAACTGAGCACATGTGGAAGGGGAGAAGCCAGTGCAGCAGTAGCTGGACAGTACCGCTGACTGCAGCAAACAAGAGAATGACCTGCTCTGGCTGCCAAAGGACCTCTGGTGGGTCTTGGGAATCCCTGCCAGCTCAGGTATTTAGTTGCTGGGGGTTGGTGGTGCAGGAGCAAGGGTGGGGGCAGAAAGTATGGGAGGGAGTGTGTGCCCACCCAAAATATATCTGGCTACGCCTCTGCCACATCCCAGCAGTGATCATTCCCAGAGTTGCCATAACTCAGCAGTAGCAGGTTTCTCACTGCCAAACAAAGCATCTTTGTGTTTATTTCTCTCTCTTTTCTGATTACAGACTAGCTTGCTGTTATTCTTCTGCAAGGACTGCACTCAAGTACAACACACTGTCACCAGGTAACAGAATTTTTTTTTTATTAAAATAACACATCCTAAGGGCTGGCCCAGAGCAGTGGTGTCCAAAATTGCCATACCTGATATCTTGCTGGTGAGGATGCTGAAGCCCCACCAGCCAAAGAAATTTGTCACCCATGCTGCCTGAGCAGCAGGAAATTAGCTGGATGCTCCAGTTGCCAATGTGGACACTTCTGCACATGCTCACTTCATGCATTGAACTGAGCATGCACAGATGTGCCAGCGTTGGAGGGTGGAGCACCCTGCCAGCTTCCTCACTGCTCAGGCAGCATGGGTGGGGGCTCTGGCAGAGAATCTCTTCGGTTCATTGAGCATCAGCATCCAGCCAGCAAAGGTGTGATTCGTCGGGGGGGGGGGGGCAGCTGGAAAGGAAGAGAACTGAGGAAATGTTTGGCCCACCAGTTGAGATCTGGCCACACCCCTGGCCCAGAAGCTCACTGACAATCTTGCATGCTGCCATGCAAAGGACCTGGATTTCTTTCCTAACAGGCACAAGGTCCCACATTCTAGCCATGAATGATTTATGCAGATGAAGCCCAACAGTGAATCTCTATGTATGACCCTCTGTGTCTCTCACGGGCTGCCCTGATTGTCTTTCAAAATGGAGCTCCTATGGAAACAGTAATGGTGCAACTGCAACACCTACTAACAGGACTTCGGGTCAACATTTGCTGGCCCCAGAAAGAGCCCTGCTGCACCTCCTCTAGCCAAGCACTGACACTAAGATAACATATCTTAGTGAATTTGAAGAGAGATATTAAAACAGAGGAAATATCCCCAAGTAGGTGTGAAAGAAGCCAGTAGAGTAGATTTTCCCAAATCTCTCCTGAAGACTCCAAGGTCAGGTGGCTTTTCAGGATATCCACAATGAATAGAGAGAGCTGTATGCAATTTATCCATTGTATGCAAATCTATCTCATGAATATTCCAGATGGAGATCTTGAAACTCTGGCTGGCCATCGGTTTTCTAGTGGAAACAAATGGAGCAGATCAGTCAGTAGTACAAATCAATCTTTATTCTAAGGAAAAAAACTCAATAAAACTACCCGACACAGGCCGTGTTTCGTCCAAAGGGGCTGCGTCAGGGGCTAAAATTTGATCTTCAACTACAAAATGATAAAATGGTGTATACTCTAGCAAACACCATACGCAATTAATGGCCAAACGTCTATGGCACTATACCAGATTTTTAAAAAAAAAACAGTACATTTGCTTTGTCAAAGATAGAACCGCTCTTCCAGGAAACCTACGCAAGTAACCTCACACTCCTGTATCGCTTTGCATATCTTCAGCACTATGACATTATGGTGTCAGTTAAGTACTGGGGTTGTTGTTTTTGGATTTTACATTTATAAAAATTAAATATTTATCTACTGAAAATTTATATAAATAAAATGTAAGAATTATAAGGTTCAATCCAGCATAGGGGGCAAGTGATTAATATGTATGAAGTGCTGCAGATCTGGAATAGCTTTGCGCTATAGGAGATCACGTAGCCAACTTGATTGATTTATGATGCCTCCAAGCTGGATTCTTCTTTTTAAGCTTTGTTGGACGGTTTTGTTTATATAGCCTCATGTTTCTCACCACTTTTGTTCGGTTTTGCTACTCATTTTGATCTTTTTCAATTTTCTATCGAGGAGTGACAGTTTTTCCCCTGTATTTTTGTAGAATCCCAAATAGTAGCAACATTCCATGTAGAACGCCAAAGAGCAGCAAGATTCCATTCAGAATCCCAAAGAGTAGCAACATTCCATGCTACCAATCCCAGGGGTAAGCAGTGGTTTCCCCATGTGTCTCAATAGCAGACTATGGACTTTTCCTCCAGGGACTTGTCCAAACCTTTTTTAAACACAGATATATGCTAACCAGGAAAGCAACAGTTCAAATCACACTGCAGCTCCTTATGACCTTGGGTAAGTCACCAAACGCCTCATTGTCTCAAGTGTAAGCCCTTCATAGACAGGCAAATATCCAGTGGTGTTCCTAGGGGGGGGCGGTGGGGGCGGTGCGCCCCAGGTGCACGCCGCTGGGGGGGTGCCACGCGCGCCTGTCCTTCGTTGGTCCATGCTTCTTCTCTGCCCCGGAACAGGTTACTTCCTGTTCCGGGGCAGAGAAGAAGCATGGAACAACGGAGGGCAGGCGCGCGCGGCACCCCCTCCCCAGCGGCGTGCACCCGGCGGGGGGGGTCCTTCGCGGGGGTGTCCTTTCACCGGGGGGGGTCCGTGCTGCATCGGGGGAGGTGCTGCACCCGGGTGGCGGGGCGCATCGGCAATCCGCCCCGGGTACCAGCCCCCCCAGGAACACCACTGCAAATATCTAACTATATCTAACAACAAATATCTACAAACAGCACAAAGCACAGCAGCCAGACTTATATTCAGACGAAAACGATTCGAAAGAATGAGTCTACTACTCCAAAAATTACACTGGTTACTCATCAAAGCACTCATATCCTTCAAGATATGCACCCTGGTCCACAGAATAATCTTCAGCCTCGCTTCAGTATAGCTGGCTTGATAGATCTACCGTCACGCAACGCAAACAAGAATGCAAGATCCTATCTAACTCTTCACTATCCCAAATGCCAAGGCCTAAGATACACTCACAACCAGTTTCACATACGTATGCACCAAAACCTGGAACTCTCTACCAAGAGACTTAAAAGGAATGAACAACTACTTAACATCCGAAAACAATAGAAAGCGCATCTCTTCAGAAAATTCCTTTCGAGCGAAATTACATAGCCAAGGAGATCCTGGCCACCACAAGACATCACACGATCACAGACATAATTGGAACCAGGCTCGCGATGACCCTCACATCTTGATACTTGTCAACATAAGTTAATCGTAAGCCACATTGAACTTACCACTAGGTTGGAAAATGTGGGGTACAAATGCAGAAATAAATAAATTAAATTAAATAACATACCTGAACTTAATTTCCCTTGAGCTATTACTGAAACGGTGCAAGCTAACGATAAACAAATATATCTATGTCTAGCTTTGGACAGCTGCACTCCCATCATCAGGTCAATAGAAAGCAAGCTAAGGGTGTTGTTTCCTGTACCAATTAGAGAGGAAAGGGGTGGAATTTGTTTTTTAAGCTGAGTGTGTAAAAGATTGGGGTCATATTTTTGCAAAAACCTGAAGAAAACAAAGAGTAGACCCACATATTCAGCTGATGGCACTCAGCATTTTTAAAGGTGCCAGTCTTAATTAGTGTACTGGCATTGAATATCTGGGTCATCGGCGGCTGCCAGAAACTATCCAGGTAATAACCAATATTCACACTGGTACCCAGATAAAGTTATAATAGCTTTTTAGTAACATAGTAGATGACGGCAGATAAAGACCTGTATGGTCCATCCAGTCTGCCCAACAAGAAAAACTCATAGCATAAGGTATGATGTAATACTGCATATGTATACTTGATCTTGATTTGACCTGGCCATTTTCAGGGCAAAAACTGTAGAAGTCTGACTAGCACTGGCCTTTTTCTCCAACTTCTGAAGTTGCCATCGAAGCCCCACTCTAGCACATCCAAATCTGTGCAACCACGATCAGGGCGCAGACCATAGAAGTCTGCCAAGCACTAGCTTTGCTTCCCAATTACTGGTGTTGCCATCTAATCACCGCTAAGCTTGTTTGGTTCTACACTTCTATACGGGATTCATTTGTGTTTATCCCATGCGTTTATGAATTCCATTACAGTTTTCATCTCCACCACCTCCTGCAGGAGGGCATTCTTGGTATCTGTTAACAGACCGAAAATCACCACTAACCAGATAACTCCTGGCTCTGCCCCCAACTCTACCCCTGCACACAGTGTTATAAAATAATGCCATTTACACGTCAAAATGCCATGAGTTGAGCGCTGGCGTCTACACCTGGTTTCAGCTGGCATAAGTCCTGGTACTCACCTTTAGCCGCAGAGATCAGCTCTATTCTATACAAAGCGCTCATCCTGGAGCATCCTTTCTAGAACAGTGCTTAGAGGCCATTTTGTCCAGCGCCAATGTTTAAGCACCATTTATAGAATTCCCCCCTTTACAGTCTCACCGTGGTAATACAGTACTGAAAGTGTCATGTCCCAGTATGACAGTGTTTTCATTTGAAACATGGATGATGACCATGAAAAGCGGACAAAGCTGAGGAACAAAGAACCTGGGCAGATAACAGTTTAACCAGAGTAAATTTATTTTATTTATTTATTTATTTATTTATTGCATTTGTATCCCACATTTTTCCACCTCTTTGCAGGCTCAATGTGTCTTACAGTACATCATGATTAATGGAAATATATTAGAAAATTCCGCCGCACGCCTTATCTACCGCGTGAACCGATACTCTCATATCACCCCTCTCCTCAAGTCGCTTCACTGGCTCCTGATCCGCTACCGTATACAGTTCAAGCTTCTCCTATTGACCTTCAAGTGCACTCAATCTGCAGCCCCCATTACCTCTCTACCCTCCTCTCCCCGTATGTTCCCACCCGTAACCTCCGCTCTCAGAACAAATCACTCCTATCTGTACCCTTCTCCACCACCGCTAACTCCAGACTCCGCCCCTTCTGCCTCGCATCACCTTATGCCTGGAACAGACTCCCCCGAGCCCATACGCCATGCGCCCTCCCTGCCCATCTTCAAGTCCTTACTCAAAGCCCATCTCTTCTCCCTTGCTTTTGGCGCCTAACCACCTTCCCCATTCATGATACCTACACTGACTACATAGCTTGTTACCTTTAGATTGTAAGCTCTCTTGAGCAGGGACTGTCCTTCCCCATGTTTTAACTTGTACAGCGCTGCGTAACCCTTGTAGCGCTATAGAAATGTTAAGTAGTAGTAGTAGTAGTAGAAAATGGACATTTAGTGTTACAGAAGAATCTTTGGTAACATGATAATGATAAGACATGATAGTAGTATTACAAGCAAGTATTATAAGATAATTCTGATTGTGTGTGGAGGAGTTGTGTATATTCATATTGGTTGCTTTGTGGTAAGCCTTGTTAAAGAGGTGGGTCTTCAGTAGTTTGCAGAAGTTTGTTAGTTCGTAGATCATTTTTAAGTTGCACGGCAGTGCGTTCCATAACTGTGTGCTTAAAAAGGTAAAGGTTGACGGGTGCATTAATTTGTATTTTAGACCTTTGCAGTTAGGGAAGTGCAGATCAAGGAATGTTGCGGGATGATCTTTTGGCATTCCTGGGTGGTAAGTCTATAAGGTCTGACATGTAGGCTGGTGCATCTCCGTGAATGATTTTGTGAACTAGGGAGCAAATTTTGAACGTGATGCGTTCTTTAAGTGGGAGCCAGTGTAGTTTTTCTCGTAGGGGTTTAACACTTTCGTATTTTGTTTTGTCGAATATGAGTCTAGCTGCGATGTTCTGGGCTGTCTGAAGTTTCTTGATTATTTGCTCTTTGCAGCCGGCGTAGAGTGTGTTGCAGTAGTCTAGATGACTAAGCACCATTGATTGTACCAGGTTACGGAAAACGGTCCTTTGGAAGAACGGTCTTACTCTTTTTAATTTCCACATTGAGTGGAACATCTTCTTAGTTGTATTTTTCGTGTGGCTTTCAAGTGTTAGGTGTCGATCGATGGTAACTCCAAGAATCCTCAGGGTGTCCAAAATTGGAAGGTTCAGATTTGGTGTGTTAATGGTTGTGAATTTGTTCTTGTTATGTTGAGAGGTGAGTATTAGGCATTGGGTTTTTTCTATATTAAGTTAAATGTCCTCCAACTGCAGTAAAAATAGTCTGATGTTTTTTGTTTTTTTTTTACAGATATGGGTTGACCCTTACACTGGCCACAGACCTGCTGCTCTGGGTATTAGTGGTCGGTAATGACTCTGTAAAAAAGGAACTGGAATCTACTCACCACCCCTGGGACTCCGAGAATCTCTCCTTATCAGGTAACGCCCTCTGCCTTATCTTTCCTCCCCCTTAGTGACAACTTCTGAACAGGAAGCAAAATGTGCCTTATTCTTTCACTCATCGTTATTTCTAGTTCAGCCTGTGCTAATGTTCTTAGGGTAATAAACTAAAATCATGGTTTTTTTTTATTTTTTTACTAACGATTTTAATATTTAATGTACATGTATACACAAGAAAATAAAACATCATCTAGAAAAGAGACAATACAAGAATCAAAAATGCTAAACTAACTATTTAGCCCACCTCATTAGAGGAGAAAGCAATTCCTAGAATTATAATCAAGAAACTAGTACCATAAATTCATATAACCAATGTGTAGCCACAGGCCCACCCATAAGTGATGCATCTCTGGTGGGGCTCCCAGCATCTCTCCCTCTTCTTCCCTGCAGGCATTCCAGCATCTCTCGACTCCATTCCCCCCAACCCCCCCCCCCCCCCCCCGGTACCTTTTCAACCCTTCAGTGCTTCACCGGCAACAAGCAGCAACTCATAACCTCTACTCACACCAGCCCAGAGCCTTCCCTCTGATGCAACTCACTGTTGCCCAATAAGCAGGGCCAGGTCAGAGGGAAGGCTCTAGACCAGCACAAGCAGTAGATATGAGTCAGCACTGAAGGGTTGAAAAGATATGGAGGGGCGGGGGATGTAGAATTGAGAGATGATTGGTCGCCTGGGGGGAGAGATGCCGGGCAGAAGGGGAGCAGGATTCTTGTGCACCCACTATGGACAGGCCCACCCAAAATTGTGTGTCTGGCTACGCCCCTGCTTATAATCACTTAGAACCCCCAATCATGACATTGTCCATCATATCCCAATATCTTCCCTACCCTCAAACAGAATGTTCCACTACACATTTTTCCAAATGAGTTCAGTCAACAAAAATATAGCTTCCCCCAATATGTCAGAAAACATTTGCAAGAGAATTTCAAGAAAAAAGTTCCATCCAAAGCCAAAACCATAGGTTCTAACTAAAGGAAGCAGAGTCTTCCTGATTGAGTTGCATGAGCTGTATCTGGAAAAAGCTGTATTTTGTGTCCACAAAAAGACATCTTTCTTCTTAAAATACAACTTCAAGATAACTGAAATGGGCAGGACCAATCTCCAGTCGGTCCTGCCTATGCCAGTTCCAATCTCAAAATGGCTGCTGGAACCTCCAGCGCCAGTCTTGCGAGACTGCCACAAGCAGACGCATCAGCCATTTTGAATGAGGAGCCAGTGTGGGCACAAGAGACTGGACTGAGAAACTAGTTGCTTCTGCCCTGACTAGGCCAGTAGAGTCTAGACAACCAGGGCTTCTAAGGTAGGCCTAAGGAGGGCCTATTGGTTGTTGGAGAGTGGCATTTTTGATAGGGGTGTACGGAGAATGGTTGCCACTTTTGTTTAGGGGGTGGGGAGCTTCTGTTTCAGCCAAAAATGCACCAAAACATGGCCTAATCCCAATGTCAGGCCAGTTTTGGCCTCTAATATAAATCTCATATAGCCATAATTACATAACGCACATAATGCAATGTATTTCTCATTAGCGTTAATCAGGTAGGAATAGCTCCTATTTATTTAACTCACACTGACCAAATGTTCAGTGGCTCTGCTGAATTATCTGCTCAGCAGAGTCTGGGGGTAGCCAGGGGTTAATGGAATGAAAATGATCATTAACTGGGTAACCCCTGGCTCCCCCAGACTACCTGCAAATAGACTGTTCTACTGGTCTGACTATCACAGGTACCCGGATAAATGGCAGCAACCATCCAATCCCCAAATATTCAGTGCCAATATCCAGGGATGGCCTGGCACTGAATTTTAGGTTATAAAATGCCCACAGTGGCCTGGTATATTTTTCATTCAGTGCACAATTAATTTGTGGAATCTTTTCCTAGAGGATGTGGTCAAGGTGACTAACATAGCCAGGTTCCTGGAGGAAAAGTTCATAAAATGTTATTAGCCAGAGAGACTTGGGGAAAGTCATTGCACACCCCTAGAAATGAGCTATGAGAAATTTACTCTTCTCTTTGGGATTTGCTGGTACTTGAGACCTGGACTGGTCACAGTTAGAGACAGGATGCTGGGTTCAGTGGATCCTGGTCTGACTTAGCATAGCTTTTCTCATAGCTTAACAGACACTTGGATGGGTTTTTTGTAACTCACTACCAGGCTAAAAAAACAAAACTCTACTGCCACTCTGTCACCTTCTTATCACTTTACCACATCAAATGCCTCCAAACTCCACCACCACCATCACCAATATAGTGTATTAAGATTCACTTCAGAAAACAAAAAGACAGGGAGTCCACCAAATCCAACGTGGAAGTTATAAGACAGGGAGGCAGATCATATTTTTTTTTTAAAGTCTTTAATACAGTAAAATGCTCCCATGCTAACAATCATCTGTGCCCAAAATGGTCACGTTTCGCCAGTGATATTGGCTGCGTCAGGGGCAGAACAGCCCAGCTGGTGTACACAGCACACGTCACCTAGTCTGGTCCAGCATAGTAAAACGATATTATTATTATTATTATTAGCATTTCTATAGCGCTACCAGATGCACACAGCGCTGAACACCTGATACAAAGAGACAGTCCCTGCTCAAAAGAGCTTACAATCTAAATTACAGACAGACAAGACAGTTACGAGTGAGGGAAGTAATGGGAGCTAAAAAGCAGCAGTGAAAAGGAGGGTTTTCAGCATAGATTTGAAAACAGGTAGAGATGGAGCTAGACGTATAGGTCCAGGAAGTCTATTCCAGGCATAAGGTGTCGCGAGAGAAAAGAAGTGAAGCCTGGAGTTAGCAGTGGAGGAGAAGGGGGACGACAAGAGAGATTTGTCCAATGAGCGGAGTTCATGGGGAGGAATGTAGGGAGAGATGAGAGTGGAGAGGTAATGGGGGGCTGCAGAGTGGATGCATTTAAAGGTCAGTACGAGAAGTTTAAACTGAATGCGGAAGCGGACAGGGAGCCAGTAAAGTGACTTGAGGAGTGGGCTAGTGTGGGTATAACGATCTGGCAGAAAATAAGTCGTGCCGCAGAATTTTGGACAGATTGGAGAGGAGAGAGATGGCTGAGCGGAAGACCAGTGAGAAGTAAATTGCAATAGTCCAAGCGAGAGGTAACAAGGGTGTGGATAAGGGTTCTGGCAGCGTATTCAGAAAGGAAGGGGAGAATTTTGCTAATATTGTAGATAAAGAAACAACAGGTTTTGGCGATCTGTTGAATATGCGCAGAGAAGGAGAGAGAGGAATCAAAGATGACTCCAAGGTTACGAGCCGAGGAGACAGGGAGGATGTGAGAGCCATTAACAGAGATAGAGAAAGAAACGATATAGGCACTGTATGTTCCCGTACCTGGAGGCATGTGGATCAGGTACATGAACATACAGTACCTATATCATTTTACTTTGCTGGACCAGACTATGTGAAGGGTGCCTATATGATTGTTAGCCTGGGAGCATTTTACTTTATTGAAGACTTTTATTATATGGTCTGCCTCCCTGTAAGATTCACTTCTACACTGTGTCTGGAAAAAAGAGAGCCCCTAAACATTTTATTTATTTATTTTCTGCATTTGTACCCCACATTTTCCAAGCTAATGGTAAGTTCAATGTGGCTTACAGTTATCCAGAGGTCATCAATAGAAATCAAACAAAATAAAACATGGAAAAGAAAATAAGATGATACCTTTTTTATTGGACATAACTTTATACATTTCTTGATCACCTTTCGAAGGTTGCCCTTCTTCGTCAGATCGGAAATAAGTAAATGTGGTAGATGACAGTATATATAAGTGAAACATCCAAGCATTTCATTGACAGTCTAACAGGGTGGGGGTGGGTAGGAGGTATGCATGGGGACATCAAAGCATTTCTTTGATAGTCTAACAGGATGGATGTGGGTAGGTGAGAGGAGGGTGATAAACAGAGAAATACAACTTTATGGTTTATAATGGGCTAGAAAACCCAGATCTTTGTTAAGTCCTGTCTGTTGGGTGTCAAAATATTCAATCACTCTGACTTCAAAGGTCTTACGTTCCTGTATTGTTTTGAAGTTACCTTTCAGGATTCTTACTATGAAGTCACTGGTACAGTGATCTGGTTATCCAGAGTAAATTGGTTGCAAGTTATATAGAACAATGAGGTTTACCGATATCTTGAACTTGACAGGCTGCAAAGTGTTTGCAGTTGCCTTGAAGTAAACAGGTTAAGTGTAATTGAGCCTTTTGGAGTGATGCAAGCCCAGTTCAGTTCTGTCCGTTGTCATAATTATGTGGTATTTGGGTCAGCGGGAAGGAATTTAAATAAGTGTGCTTTCAGGTGTTTTCGGAAGGTTAAGTAATTGTCCATTAATTTTTTGCAATAACAACCGCAAACCTGCATCAAATTAATTTAAAATTTTATGTGCACAAAGTGACATCTATTTCAATTAATGTTGTGTGGTTTCATAGAAATCCACCTTAACGTTACTGAGATGTCAAATTTTAAATACCACTACCAAAAGTTAAGAGTTTCCAATACAGTTAATGTTCAAGTCTGGTCACCGCATCTCAAAAAAGATATAGTGGAATTAGAAAAGGTGCAGAGAAGGGCGACGAAAATGATAAAGGGGATGGAATGACTTCCCTATGAGGAAAGGCTAAAGTAGCTAGGGCTCTTCAGCTTGGAGAAAAGGTGGCTGAGGGGAGATATGATAGAGGTCTATAAAATAATGAGTTGAGTTGAATGGGTAGATGTGAAGCGTCTGTTCACACTTTCTAAAAATGCTAGGACTAGGGGGCATGCGATGAAGCTACAATGTAGTAAATTTAAAACAAATCAGAGAAATGTTTTCTTCACTCAGTGTGTAATTAAACTCTGGAATTCGTTGCCAGAGAATGTGGTAAAGGCGGTTAGCTTAGCGGCGTTTAAAAAAGGTTTGGACGGCTTCCTAAAGGAAAAGTCCATAGACCGTTATTAAATGGACTTGGGGAAAATCCACTATTTCTGGGATAAGCAGTATAAAATGTTTCTGGGATCTTGCCGAGTATTTGTGACCTGGATTGGCCACTGTTGGAAACAGGATGCTGGGCTTGATGGACCTTTGGTCTTTCCCAGTATGGCAATACTTATGTTCTTAACAGTCTGAATGTTTAAACCTGATCTTTTAGTGTCATACCCTTTTTCGAGTATTTTAATTAAAACTCGATCTTCTTTTGACAACATTTTGTACAATAACATCACAGATGATTCAGAAACTAAGTAATTAAGTCATGTCGGAAGCTGAGATTTGTGACAGCAGTTTGTAAAAATTTTTAAGTCTCTTAAACAGGACGAGGGATTCCTATGTCATTTGGCATCGGTGATGCAAATAGATGTCAATTTGTGTACATAAAATTTTAATTCATTCAGTGCGGGTTCGAGGTTATCATTGGAGCATGTTTAGGGGGGGCTCACTTTTTTCCAGACACAGTATAGTTTCTGCTAATATAGTATTTTACTAATTGCATTTTGAACCAGAAAAATGAAGTATTAATTGTCATAAGCTAGTCAAGAAATGTATTGTCAGTCCCATAAAAAAGTATCATTTTGTTTATTTATTAGGATTTATTTACCACCTTTTTGAAAGAATTCGCTCAAGGCAGTGTACAGTAACACTAGATCAAACATGAGCAATAGGCAATTACAGCAGTAAAAATGTTCAAATAACAATACAAAGTATGGCATGGTATACTATTTACAATGTCAACACAATACGTAATGGAACATTATAATTGATAGTGAAGGGTAAAGCAAAGATGGAACATATAGATAGGTAAGAGAGTAAGAAGAATTAGAAAGTAAGGTGGCTGATTTAAAGAAAAGTTGCACACAAGAGATGGTTAAATATTATCTCAGCTAGGTTAGGAATGGATAAACACAGTGGCGTAGGAAGGGGGGGCGGTGGGGCGGTCCGCCCCGGGTGCACGCCGCTGGGGGGTGTCCGCTCCGTTGGTTCCTTGCTCCCTCTGCCCCGGAACAGGTTACTTCCTGTTCCGGAGCAGAGGGAGCAAGGAGCCGACGCAGATCCCAGCGACGTGGACTCGGGGGCGGATCGGCCCTCCCGCCCGCCTCTCGCTTTTAAATCAATTAAAAATGCGCTCCGGGGGGGAGGGTGCACGCCGGAGGGGGGGGCGCGCCGAGGGGGGGCGCCGTGCTGCACCCGGGGGGGGGGGGGTGCGCAGCGGCGACCCGCCCCGGGTGTCAGCCGCCCTCGCTACGGCACTGCAGTATGTGCAGCCATGTCACTCCTTGTGTGTGTGAGTTAGTTATTTCTTCCATTAAAGATCTGGTTGAAGAGCCAAGCTTTCACCTGCTTCCTGAAGTAGAGATAGTCTGGTGTTAAGCGGAGCCTTTCCGGCAGTGCATTCCAGAGTGTGGGGGCTATGCCGGAGAAGGCTTGATTTTCAAAGCAATTTAATTGGTCATAAATGACTCCTGACCAGTTAAATTGCTTCTGCGAAGCTAACCGGTCATATTCAGTGGAACTCAGGGTCCAATGCACAAAGCTTACCATGCTTGCATCGTTTGCTTTAGACCAGTTGTAGCCGGTCTAAAGTAAACGTTATTTAGCATCTAATGAACAAAAGGATTCTGCGTCCCTTTTACCGTTCGCCGTAGCAGCTAGCAATTACCCTATGCAAATGTATTACAATAAGCTCATCAGTATTAAAATAAGCATTCCAAGCGAAGCACAGACGTTTCCGTGCACCTACCTTTAATGTGCAAAACTTTACGGTAGGCCTGGAGCTGTCTTTATGAGGAACAGTCTGCTTGCACTATATGGTGCAAACAGACTGGACCCCCCCCCCCCCCCCCCGCCCCTAAAACTTCACAGTATCCCTGGTGGTCCAGTAGACCCCCCTCTCGAACCCCTCAAACCAAAACTCCCTAGTGGTCCAACAGACCCTGACCCCACCCCACCTCAAAATCTTTAAAACCTCCCTAAATCTCTGGTTGTCCAGTGGACCTCCTCTCAAACCCTCCCTACCCCCAGCAACCCAAAAACCTCCATGGTGGTCTAGGGACCCCACCCCTCCACATACTTTGAGAGTTGGAGGTAGGAAGGCAGGAGCAACACTTATTCCCTCCTGCCTCTGGGCCCGGCTGCATGTATAATTTCAAGCGTGTTAGATTCTGCCTTCCTTGCCATTCTATTGGTTAAATTTGACCAATAGAATGGTGAGGTGAAAAATCAACCAACCTGTGGGCCCCCGCAGGAAAATAAACACCCAAAAAACCACTACCCGCAGCTTTTAAATTTTTCCCATGGAGGCTGATGGAAAACTGCCCAATTCTGCAGTTTTCCCACAGACATGGCAACTTTGGGGCCCGCCCTTCTCAAAATGGCAGCATCCAGCCCCTGCTTGGTGCATCCTGGGATGCACTGGGAGGGGCTAAACACTGTATAAGGAGGTTTTTTTCCTTATTTGGTACTTAGCCCCTCCCAGTGCATCCCAGGCTGCACTGGGCAGGGGCTGGGTGCCACCATTTTGAGACGGATGGCCCCAGAATCAGGAGGGAGTAGGCCTTGTTCCTGTCCTTCTGCTTCCAGCTCTCAAGATATGTGCAGGGGTGGGGGGTCACTAGACCACCACAGAGGTTTTTGGCTTCTGGGGGTACTCAAAAGGGGGGTCCAGTCAACCACCAGGGATTATTTTGGTTCCAGGGGCGCAGCAGGAACACAGGAGGGGATCCACTGGACCACAAGAGAGGTTTTAATGTTTTGGTGGGGTTGGAGTCAGGGTCTGCTGGACCACCAAGCAGTTTTAAAGCTATGTGAGGGGGGGGAAGAGTCAGGGTCCACTGGACCACCAGGGAGTTTTAAAGGTTAGGGGTGTTGGGAGGTGTCCAATCTTCACTGGACATGCCCACAAGAGCTGTGCCTACCGCACAGCTCTTGTGGGCATGCGCCAGGAATGCTTGGACCCTTTTACCAACCAATGCTCAAAACAGCGTACATATAATTTGCATGCTATTAGTGTTGAGCATTGGTTGGTAATTCAAACTCGGTCTTGAGCTGGTGTTTTTCAGCGCCGGAGTTTTGTGCATCAGGCCCTTTACCATGGTGTTAATACCACTGAAAATGTCTAGCTAGCGCCCAACTCAAAACTGGCTATTTTGGGGGCATTCCAGGGGCGGAGTAAGCACTTAACTGGCCAAGTAGGACCGCGTAAAAGTCAGACCTATCTATATGTGGTTTGCCATAGCTGGTTAAGAGCTGAATATTGCACTTAACTGGCTATTCTTTTGCTGGCTCTGTAAACCTACAAATTCAATGCTGGTGCCTTCACATGACTCAGCCTTGAATTTACAGTATAACGTTGGTGATGGTCAGCAAAATGCTTAGCGATGCTGACTGAATATCGACCCCCTATGTGTTTATTTAATAATCTTCATGCATTCAAGTAGAATAACACAGCAGCCACACTAATTTATCATAGTAGAAAGAAATAATATACACCAGCCTACCATATACACAGAAAGAGAAAGCATGGAAAGTTTGTCAGTGAAGCCAGTTGATTGGTTAACAGCATTATGGTATAAGCTTCAAGTGATGTACTGTTGTGAGAATTACGTTAGCATTTTCATGTGCATCTTGTGAAATCCTGCTCTGCCAACCAGTGTCTTTATCTTCTTCATCTGTCATAGACAAAAACACCACCTGCAGATGCTCAGATACAGCCATCTGCCCAGTCTTTAAGATGGGCTATGTCACTCTGTATCCATTTTATCTTGAATACTGCCTGATCTGCTGCTCCATGCTCTATGTCATGTGGAAAAACGTGGGGAGGCGGATCTCTCTTCGTGGTACTCATGCTCCACCCAAGCTTAAGCTCCATGGAGTGGTCTTCGGACCACTGTTGGGTTCGTTTGCTCTTTTCATTGGGTTCTCCATATTCATCATATACCAGATCCAGGCTACAACCTCAGAGCTCACTAAACAGTCCTTTATTTTGTACTACAGCTATTGGGTCACACTTTTGCCAGTTATGACCCTCTGCTGTGTGTCAGGGACTATCATCCACAGCCTGGAAGAGAGGGAGGTGGACACACACAAAAATCCAACCAGAAGCCTGGATGTAGTCTTGCTGTTGGGAGCTTCACTAGGCCCATTTGCTATATCTTATTACTCCATTGTAGCCTGTGTGGCCACGGACCTTAGAACACAATTGAGCAGTCTGAATCTATCCTACTCGGTGATCATCATCTTGGAACACATTGCACAAAACATCTTCATCATTGAGGGGCTTCGTAGGACACCTCCAGCACAATGTGGAAATGCAGCCCCTACAAACCCAGCAAAACTAAACTCATGTCCAATTCAGTGCTTTCAACATAAAGAGAGAACTGAGCCTCCTGTTGGCCAAAGTCACAAGGAGTCAGATAGACAGAGCGTAATAGAGACTGAAGGAAAAACATTCGAGGACAAGGTAGACCCCTCTCCAAGAAGAATTTCAGTGCTAGAGGTACGGCGCGAATCTTTGCAGAACTTCAGGAGGGCTTCCCAAGCCTATCTCCAGAACTATTCTCAATTAAACTGGAAGAGGCGGGCTCTGAAAGAAATATCAGTCTTCCTCATCTTGTGTAACATCATTGTAAGTATCTCAAGCTCTTTTTCCATTCAAAAGCATGATGTATATTATGAAGGCAATTTTCAAAGTGCCCGCTTTACTGCAGAGCCTATAGGTACTTTATTGCTGGGGGGGGACGGGGGACAAAGCATATACAGACATTTGCACCTGTTTTTCCTGCGGATCCTTATGCATTGAAAATAATGTGCACAAGGTTTCTACATGCACTTTCCTCCCCAACTTAAACACTCTCCCATAAACATCTCCTCCTAGTGTGATTACAAATATGAATGTTTGTAGATGCTGTACACACTTTTAACCAGGAAAAGGGGGAGCAGATTTCAGGCAGCCTGAGTAGAGGAGTGTGGTAGACGTGTTAGTCCACTCTTAAGGTTATCAATAGAAATCAAACAAAATAAAACATGGAAAAGAAAATAAGATGATACCTTTTTTATTGGACATAACTTAATACATTTCTTGATTAGCTTTCGAAGGTTGCCCTTCTTTGTCAGATCGGAAATAAGCAAATGTCTTATTTTCTTTTCCATGTTTTATTTTGTTTGATTTCTATAGGCAGCCTGAGTAAATTGCTTTTGAAGATTGCCCTCCACAAGGCATGCAAACCTGCATCTTTACTGTCAGAGGTCCATCAGCTCAACACCATCAGGTTTCCACTACGGAATCATTCCAGAAATATACCCTCAGCTTTACACTGTTCTTTGTCTTTTCTGCAGTAGTTGAATACACATGAGAAACATTTGCATACAATCCAGGTAGTGCTTGCCGGGGGTGTCGCTGCTATGAGGCCACGGGGGCCAGGACCCCCATAGATTTGGCCCTGGACCCCCCCCCCCGCCCGCTCGCCTGCCCGCGCGCTCGCCGTCGCCTACCTGGGGTGGCAGGGACCCCATCTCCCGCCAGCCGAAGTCTTCTTCCTTCCTTTCAGGTTTCTGAGTCTGACATCCTGCACGTCAGACTCAGAAACCTGAAAGAAAGGAAGAAGACTTCGGCTGGTGGGGGATGGGGTCCCCGCCAGCCCAGGTAGGCGACAGCGAGCGGGCAGGCGAGCAGGCGGGGGGGTCAAGAGGGTTGGCAGCAGCGGCGGCGGGGGGGTGTCGGCGATGATGATGGCGGCAGGGGGTGGGCGATGATGATGATGGCGGCAGCGGCGCCGGGGGGGGGCTAAAATGTGCCCCCTCACCTCGGCTCTGGCCCCCCCTACCGCTGCAGGTCAGATACCCCCCTAGTGCTTGCACATTTATCTCATGCATATTCATTGTGTGTATCCTGAAAAACTGATTGGCTGGTTGTGTTTAGAGGACTGGGTTGATAACCTCTGGCCTTAGACCTACGGCAAGAATCTGACTGGATTTTTAGAGCCCCTTGAAATCTCTCCTTCAGAAAATACTCATGCCTGGGAACTGTCAAATATATTATCCTAGGATTTTTTCTTTCTTCTGACTTAATCGTTGTTGTTCACTTCTGTCTTAGCTATGGATCATGCCGGCTTTTGGGGCACAACCCCAGTTTGAAAATGGGTTAGAGAAAACATTTTATGGCCACTCCACCTGGTTTACGATCCTGAACTTCGGCCTGCCTCTGGGAATTTTCTACAGAATGCACGCAGTCGGGGGTCTCTTGGAGATTTATCTCACTGCATGAGAAAAATCACCAGCAAGAGCAGAAGTGACACACAAAGGAAGGTGGTGAGACATGCAGAGGAACAAGAGACAGTTCAAAGCTGGCTTAATCACTGGGCAGAACTAGGCAAATGCCTAGGGCAGCTGCTGCAGGAGGACAGCAACGTAATAGTTCCTGACAGCCTGACAAACTCAAACAAGCCTCTGCACATTTTTTTTTAGCTGCAGGACAGTGGGAACTGTTAAATAACTCATCTACCTTGGTAAATTACTTTTGAGATTGCCCTTATCAAAGCAAAGATAAATCTTTAAAAATGTAATGTCCGATTATGCATTTTTACAAGAGTTGTTGTAGTAGAGAGGGTCGGTGTTAGGATGATCTTGATTCTTGAGTTTAATTATCAAAATCTTAGGGGGAAGCGCCAGCAGTCTGAAAGTTAATTAAAGGGAGTTGGGGAGCGCAAGGCCTAGGGTGCCCGATACCCTAGTACTGGCTCTTGAGACGGTTGCAGAAGGTTTCTGGTTTTTCAGGCTTTGTTTCCTGCAGCTGCCCAGAAGAGGTTTATTGGGGGTGAATGAGCAGGTGTACATTTTACCCGTGGTACAGCTCCATTATTAACTTTGGTCAAATATTTTTCTGCCATTGTATACAAACCTATTCACAAAGGTATTGAATACCGATAGATATAGCAACAAAAAAAAAAAACCACAAAGACAGAAGAGAATCAGAATGGACACAAGACCCAATGTATCAAAGGACAATTTGAAGCTTTTTTGGAAATATTCAAATGATTTCTTATGTAGGTGGATTAATATAATTCACCAAGACAATGTATATGGATGACCAATAGACATAATGTGCATTTATACCGATGTTTGAGACATGAAATCACATTGTCATATTTGTAGTACTGTTGCCATAAAAATAATGTTTTTTGTTTTTTTTAAAGCATGTTTTAAAATCCTAATTTAGCCATGCTGATGTGTACAAAATCAGAAATGTTTCTCTAGATTATCCAAATTGAGCCTGGAACACAACTAAGAAACTGGAAGTAAATTTTCAGTCTGACTGCTACTGGATAACTTTAAACAAATAGTTCTCCATTTAAAGTTAGAAAGATTTCTTTACAGCACTAAAAATCCATGTGTAATTTTAAGTGAATAACTTATCCATTTAAAGATACATCTGCCATTTATGTAGTGCCATTTGGACAGATAAGTTATCCCTCTAGCAACCGCATATCACCACTTAGGGGAGAAGTGACCAATGTGGGCCACTGTTAAGACATGTTATGTTATTTTAGCACAGGTCACATTTTATGCAATGAGATCTTCTAGGTACTAATAACTAGGGTTAAACAGTAACACAGCTTAATGGTAGCCCACGTTGATAACTTCTCCCCTTAATTAAAGAAAAAAATGTCTCTAGAAATCAAAATCACTGCTATATATGAGCCACGTATAGGGTGATCAAGCCATTGTGACATCACTAATGAGGTTGACTCCTAGGCATTGGTGGAATGAATGAGGCATTATGACATCACAATTTCAGCTTTGGTTACCATAAACTGAAACTCTTCACACTAAGAGGGTAACTTATCAACGTGGCTACTGTTAAGCTGTGTTATTTTACCACTAATCCATGCTGTTTTAGCACTGGTCCCATTTTATACAATGAGACATAGTTACTAATAAAGGAGGGTAACAGTAAAGTAACATGTCTTAATGGTAGTCCATGTTGATAACTTCCCCCCTTAGAGGGATAACTTGTTGGTCAACCGTGAAACACCTCCTAACCCAATGGTATTCGTACATAGTCCTCAAGAGCCACAAGTCGGGGTTTCAAAATACCCCTATTGAATACAATGAAGCTAGTAGGCATGCAAATCTCACTCAGGCATATTCATTAGGAATATCCTCAAAGACAGATCCATTAGAGGCCTCAAGGACTGGAAGTGAAGATCAAGACACTAACCACACCCATTTAGTAAACAGAGGCCTTTGGCCCTTTAGTGTTATACAGGGCTGCCGAGAAGGGGGGGGGGCCAGGGGGAACAAAATTCCCCAGGCCCGGGCCTCCAAGGGGGGCCCGGCCGCCAGCGCTGCAGTCCCCGGTCTCACCTGCCTGCCTCCTCGGCTCCGGGCCTCCTGCATTCGAAGCGGCAGTCACAGATCATCTCCCTTCGGGCCTTCCCTCCCTGTGACCCACCCTCACAGAAACCGGAAGTTACATCAGATGAGGGCGGGTCACAGGGAGGGAAGGCCCGAAGGGAGATGATCTGTGACTGCCGCTTCGAATGCAGGGAGCCCGGAGCTGTGAAAGCAGGCAGGTGAGACCGGGGACTGGAGCAACAGGGGCGGCGGGGGGAGCGACAGGGGATGGCAGCAGCAGGGGGAGTGACGGGGCGGAGGCAGCAGCGGCGGGGGGGGGGGGGGCGGCTTTGCCCCAGGCCCAGCCTCTCGGCGGCCCTGGTGTTATATTCACTCAGTGCCGCCACCACCACCAACCCCTATAAGTGCTTTTGATTATTGAGCTGCTGGTTTTCAGGCTATTCACAATGAATATGCATGACAGATTTGCATACACTAGGCCTGCAGCTGTGTGGTGAAGCCTCAGCATTTAAGCCCACATTGTAGTATATTACATAGTGGTCAGACAATCTAAGTCTATTATGGTTAAGACATAAGAACACTGTTGAGACTCTTTTGCATGTTTTTTTTTTTTTGTGGGCTGTAGTTTGGATTTCCTTTTATCCATGTCAAATTAACTGTGCTGATCCAATTTCCATCTAAGACATGGGTGGGCAACCTTGGTCCTCGAGGGCTGCAACCCAGTTGAGTTTTCGGGATTTCCCCAATGAATATGCTCGAGATCTAGTTCTATACAATAGAGGACAATGCATTGGGGGAAATACTTGGGATTGCAGCACTCAAGGACAGAGGTTGCCCAGCCCCTGATCTACAGACCTTCACACATGAATGTTTTGAGAGGGGGCAATGGTTACATACCTGCTTATAATCGAAAGAGAAAAACGCCTATATTCCGACCTAAATCGGGACATGGACGTCTTTCTCACGCGGGTGCCCAAATCGGTATAATCGAAAGCCTGGGCGTTTCCAACTGCACTCCGTTGCGGGAACGAATAAAGTTGATGGGGGCGTGTTGGAGGCGTGGTGAAGGCGGGACTGAGGCTTGGTTATCGGCTGAGCAGAGATGTGCGTGCTCGGCCGATAATGGAAAAAAGAAAGGCGTTTTTAGAGAGAATTTAGGTCACTTTTGTTGGACCCGTTTTTTTCACGAACAGGTCCCAAAAAAGTGCCCTAAATGACCAGATGACCACCCGAGGGAACCAGGGATGACCTCCCCTGTGGTCACTAACCCCCTCCCACCCAAAAAAAAAACGAACGTTAAACACTTTTTTTCCAACTTGTAAGCCAGCCTCAAATGTCATCCCCAGCTCCATGACAGCAGTATGCAGGTCCCCGAAGTAATTTTAGTTTAGTTGGTGCTGCGCGGGACCCATGCAGAGAGGAAAAATCAGAAGAAAAAAAAAAAAACAAGCAAGTGCAGTCAGGGACGTCTAAATTACCACGATAGTAAAAGGGGGATTTGAACCAGCAACCTTTTGATTACAAGCTCAGTGCTCTAGCCAGTACACCACTTTATTCAGTTCCTTAATTGTCCTTCCCTTTCCATTAAGTCCCTCCAAGTTTCTGTCAGCCAATCACAGCTGTTTAGCTGACACCGATGTCAGCTAAACAAGGAGGGACTTAATGGAAAGGGAAGGACGTCTAAGCAACTGAATAACGTGGTGCACTGAGCTTGTAATCAGAAAGTTGCTGGTTTGATTCCCCCTTTTACTATCGGTTTAATTTGGACATCCCTGACTGCACTTGCTTGCTTGTTTTTTTTTTCTTCTGATTTTTCCTCTCTGCATGGGTCCCGCGCAGCAGCACCAACTAAACTAAAATTGCTCTGGGGACCTGCATATTGCTGTCATGGAGCTAGGTATGATATTTGAGGCTGGCATAGAGGCATCTCAGGGGGACCAGTGCACTACGAATGCTGGCCCCTCCCACGACCAAATGCCTTGGATTTGGTCGTTTTTGAGCTGAGCTGCTTCGGTTTCGATTATCGCTAAAAAACAAAAACGCCCAGCTCAAAAAACACCCTAATCCAATGTATTTTCAAAAAAAAAGATGGACATCCATTTTTTTCGAAAATACAGTTCAGCCCGCCCCTTCACAGACCCGTTCTCAGAGATGGACGTTCTTACACATAGGCGTTTGCGTTTGATTATGCCCCTCCTAGTAACATAATAGTTGATGGCAGAAAAAGACCTGCATGGTCCATCCAGTCTGCCCAACAAGATAAAACTCATATGTGCTGCTTTTTGTGTATACCTTACCTTGATTTGTACCTGTCCTTTTCAGGGCATAGACCGTATAAGTCTGCCCAGCACTATCCCCGCCTCCCAACCACCAGCCTCGCCTCCCACCACCAGCTCTGGCACAGACCATATAAGTCTGCCCAGCACTATCCCCGCCCCCCAACCACCCGCCCCACCTCCCAACCATCGGCTCTGGCACAGACCGTATAAGGTTAACATGGGAGGGCCATTTCCCAGACCTCCCGCACCTTTGGCTTCGCTCCCGCTTACAAATTTAATGGAACAAATGACTCATTTTTCCATATGTATCAGCTTATTTTGGAAATAATACTACAGACAACAACATTTTCTGTAACTAAGAATAAGGTCTGCAGAGAGTGTGAAAAATATTTGAAGTGAAAGTGGCTACTCTCAGTAAATCTCACCATGGATCTATGGCCCTCAGTAGTTGAGGCTGTATGAACTTAAACCGATTCTTCGTTTGGTTTCAAATGATTCAGTTTACTTTGAAGCACAATAGCCAGGACATTAGCCCAAATATACAATTAAGCAGATTAAAGATTTTTGAGCAGGAATTCCCAAACTTCTTATGTAAAGTGTCACATAAATTTCAAAATCATTGGCACACCTAGATGAAAATTTTAATGACCTATTCCCCAACCCATAAGAATAGCCATATGGGTCAGACCAATGGTCCATCTAGCCCAGTATACTGCTTCCAGAAGTGGCCAAGCCAGGTCACAAATACCTGGCAGAAGCCCAATTAGTAGCACCATTCCATGCTACCAATCCCAGGGCAAGCAGTGGCTTCCCCCATGTCCATCTCAATAATGGACTATGGACTTTTCCTCCAGGAACTTGTCTAAATCTTTTAAACCCAGATACGCTAACCACCATTGCCACATCCTCTGGCAATGAGTTCTAGAGCTTAACTATTCTTTGAGTGTTACTGTCCAGGTCAGTGCCCAGTGCTACTGACCAGTATGACCTCACAGTCAGTTAAACCTCCTCCTCCTCCCCAAGTAGAAAACTTTACAACTAGACTCTCAATTCTTAGGCAAATCTTCTTTATTGCAATTCTCTCAATGCACAAAGAGAATCCAATCTAGGATTACCATATTTTCCCCAAGAAAAAAAAGGACACATGCCCTGCTCTATCACAACTCCACCCCTATCACACCCCACCCGCCCCATTATACCCACCCCATCACTTTGACCCCTCCCCCCAAAGCCAGATTCCCTCTCCCTCCCCTCCACCCACACGACTCCATTCACTACCCCTCCCCTCTTGTGGACCCTAGGATCAGTTAACTATGATTCAGATTATTATTCTCTTCCCCTCTCTATTATCTTCTTTCTCCTACTATCTCCCCTAATTTCACCTTTCCCTTTTCTCTTTTGTCCCAGTGTCTGTTCCAGCTGTTTCTCTTTTCTTCACCCTCAGCCAGTATCTTTCCTTTTCCTTCCCTCACCAGCATCACCCTTGTTTCTTTATTCCCCCACCCTCGTCCCTGTCCCTTCTCTTGTCTCCCAGCAGGACACAGCTCTGGTCTCCCTCCTCTATTGCAGCTCCAGCTGTGAATAGAGTCTCCCTCCTCCATCAGCAACCTCTGCCTGCCTCCTGTGGTGTAGGCAGGCAGTTGTGGCTGCCGCATTCATATGCAAAATGCTCCCACACTGTGTGGTGCAAGGACAGTTCAGATATTGTACCTGTACATTCCCTGTTCTTCTGGAGGACCTAGGCGTCAGGGGAAGCAGCACAGTATCATTCTAGTGACAAGAAACCAGGAGAACACCCAAGGCCTGGCCCCATCTTCTCCTTTTGACAGAAGCTTGTATGAGAGGGGGCAGGACTGAAAGGCCATGAGCCTGCATGTGGTACTCCCAGACCCACTACTCCACTGCGTTTGCTTAGGTATGCAGGTTTGGCTGAGCTAGCTCCGATGAAGTTAGGGCACTGATAGCAACAGAAGTTGGAAAAAATGGGGGGAAATGCTGGACACCTTTTGGGGGGGGGGGGGAGGGCAGGTGACGAGAAGGGGAGGGAGGCGGTAATGCTGGAGAGGAAGGGAAGGAAGATAATGGACTGGGGGTAGGTCAAGGCCTTCAGCCACCCTAGGGGGGAATGGGATGAGGAAGTAGGATCTTGAGCCACCCGAGGGAAAGGGGTGGAAGAGGTGCACATCTAAAGATTTGGGTGAGATACTGGAGATCTGTGGTCAGCACTGCAAGGAAGGAGATCCTGAAAAGCAGCCCAGGTCAGCTGCCATATTTGTGAAAGTAGGATGAAAATAAATTTCAACTAATTTTCACCTTTGGAAAAAGCTGGAAATTTAACGGAAAGATTGGTTTAAACCGATGAGGGGCCCTCTGTCTACCAGACATTTTGTGTTAGTTTTCACCACTTGTGGGCCTGCTATAAACTGTAAATCAGACATGACTGCTGCTTTTAGATGTAGCTGAAGTTCGGGGGGGAGATCGAGAAAACAGACCAGCCTGGCCTCTTCGCTTTTCTGCTGAGCAACAATTAGTCACATGTAAAGTCAATAAAAAGTTCATAGCTTGTTCAGTTTTTCATAGCTGTTAAAATCCCCCTTATCAGACTCAAGGTTAACAGATTATATGAAAAATGGCTTTGCTATTTCTTGCTGTGACAGAACATAAATCACTTCTACAGGCTAAGTCCAGGCCTGAGTTTATCAGGAGCTATGGCTATTCATCTACTCCCTTTATCTTCACTCTGTTTGATCCAAGCCTCAAACCCAGAGAGCAGAAATAAAATCACTAATTTCTCTTTAATTATTCTCAGAAAACAGGCCCTTCCCCACCCTGATGCCCAGGGATGAATGACAGGGTACAAACATAATGGAATGTTCAAGGTGACCCAAAGCAACATTCACCATAACTGAAGCCCACAAAATACCATTAGTGCACCTTGCGTCAACAGGAAGTACCCATAAAATGATGGTGGCATAAATTATGCCCCTGTGTAAAGTTAATTATTAGTCTGTTTGTTTTTATGATTAACCACACCAATCAGTCCTGCTCAAATTAAAGGTTAGGATGTTGAACAACTTGCTGTTTGACCTCTGCCTGCCCTGTGACACTCAGAGATAGCGGGGACTGGGGGGGGTAGAAAAGGCCACAGGTCAAGGGTCTGGTACTCACCAACCCAGAGCAGTAAGACCCTCCCAGAGGAGGGAATGCGATGGAGCACCTCCTTCCTCAACAGCAAAGACAGACCTACACGATTATTGGAAATTTTCATTTCTTCCTAGACAGTAAAATAGAACAAGTATTGTATTCCCAACGGTTGATACCCAATAGTGCACAAATGCTCTCAAACACACTGACACCTGCTCTGAGATAGATTATTATTATTATTACATTTGTACCCCGCGCTTTCCCACTCAAAGCAGGTTCAATGTGGCTTACATAGTAATAGGGATTACAGGATATTGACAAAGAAAATAAAAGTTAAGTATAGCAGAATAACAAAAGTGATGGGTAGGTAGAGAAGGACAGGGGTAAAGGGAGTAGGACAGGTGTGAACAAGGGTAGAAGAGGCAGGGGGGGATAAGAATATGGAGTTTAGGTGAGAAGGACAGTTAAGGTCATTGTCATTTGGATATGTGATAGGTAGTAGGGTTCATAGAATTAGTTTGGGTCATTAGGATAGGCTTGCTTGAACAGATGGGTTGATCTGATAGGTCTAGGGAGGGCATTCCAGAGTTGGCTGCCTAAGGAGAAATTGGATCCATAATAGGTCCTGTATCTATGCACATTTGGGCGCATTACTTTGAGAACTGGCGCCTTTGAGTGACATTTTTTTTTAATCCACAAATAAATGATCCCGCCTCAGCTTTACTCTCTGCCCTGTGAATGCCTACACATTTACCACACAAAATGATACACTACGTGTCTGTAATGGCAAAAAGAAAAACAAAGGGGGTCGACCAATGTGGTTCCCAAAATAGCTGCTTTTAAAATAATAATAATAATAATAAGACTAGAAGCAGATCTCTGTTTCGGCATCAAAACGGCTGCCTCAGGAGTCGAACAAATAATCTCAGCCACCGATGATAATTATAAACATCAGGGTCTTTTATGAGACGCTCCGATTTTGGGGCTTCGCTTTGTCAGCGATTTGGATGCTGCATTATTGGACTCTCGCTAGCCTTTGTGCTTGCAATTACCATCGGTGGCTGAGATTTGATTGACTGCTGAGGCAGGCACATGTGGCACCGAATCGTGGAGCTGAGTCATCTTTTTTTTAATAAATCAGCTGTTTTGGAACCACAGCGGTCTACCCCCTTCTTCGTTTTTCTTTTTGTCATTTGTGCGTTGTTGTTAAGGGGGCGCTTCTGCTTCTTTGGTTGTTGTTCTATGTGTCGGTAAGGCATATCCCCGGAAGTCTTTAAGAGCCTACTTATGGGAAGAGTAACTTTCTACATGCATAAATCCCTTCTATAATTGCAAAGTATACAGGTATTTTGACCTGCAGGGCTTTGCACCAGAATTTCACAGGGAAAGTACGAACATACTTTCTCATAGTTCCTGGAAAATATTGCACCTGGCTCTTTCCATGTGGATTTTTTCCTTCTTCTGACTTTCACCTGCCTAAAAGCAGGCTGGCTATAACTGATCCACACATGCACTTTTTGTTGGGTTGAGTGGGTTATTTTCAAGCATCTATCTACCAAAAGGTATTTACCTTGATAAATGTTTTTTCTGGTCTTCCATTTATTTTTAATTGCAATGGAAAAGTGTATAAAATGTTTACAAATTGTTGAACAGATGACTGAATTCAAAGGCAATCCAAAATACATTCAATGCTGCAAGGGTCTTAAATTCCTTTGAACTGTTTAATTCAGTGGTGTTAATTTCTGGTGTTGTACGAGTATAAAGATTAAGGCCTTGACCTTGTTTTGAATGATTAACGTTCCTGATGATTCTGGAGTTTATCGTTTGTAGATTTTGAACTTACCCACATCACTGGATTCACCCTGCTTTGGAAAGCAGAATCAGGGTCATTTACTAACAGTAAATGCAGGCTAACCTTGTGAATATGCACTATTTGCAGCAAATCATATAAGAACATAAGGAAAGCCATGCCCAAGTCAAAGCAAGTTCCATCAAGCTCAGCATCCAGGCGCTGAGAGTAGCCAATCTGAGATACAACTACAAAGCAGGTCACCCAAAATAGATCTATGTCTCATGGTGCATTTGCAAGTGCCCAGGCAGATCTCCCAAAGTGGATCCATCTCATGATTCATTGCCAGGACTGAACAATGACTTTCCCCAAGTCTAACTGGCTAATAATTCCTTTCATGGACTTTTCCTTCAGGAACTTATCTCCTCCTGTTCCCTCTACTCCCTTTTAAGAGACAGCTTCTTTTTCAAAGAAGAGCAAAGACAGCAGGCAGGATGCAAGTGCCGGACACTCTGCTACAAGAACATTGAGTAAGGAGGCGCTGAAACAGACGGAGAAGGCTTACTCTGTTAAGTTATATATATATATAAAAACAACAGGAAACTTGTTTCAAAAGAAATCCAGTGTAATAGGTCATGTAGGGTCATTTTAAAGGAGACCATAAAAACAGCAACCTTGCAACTGCGCAAGAGAGGGGCCAGCAGCATACATTTCTCAAACAGCATCACATGAGGGTTTAGAAGTGTAAATAGCTGGCATTAAATTATCACAATTCTAGAGGAAAACAAAAGCGAAAGGGAGAAAACACCATCACAAAGGCTTAGTCATAACCCAGGAGTGAGCAAGGGTTTATAACATCCCACCACTGCAGAGCTGGTATGACTGATGGCTGCCCTCAGTTCCCCAGAGAACAGGCCCCCCCCCATGGGAAAGAAGCCCTGTGACATCACATGTAGCATCCACCACAGGGGGGGGGGGGGGGGCAAGCTGCTGAGTTCCTGGTAACAAATCACACCAATGCTATGAAAGACCCTCCCAGTCACTTAGGTTGGTGGCAGCTGTCGCAGGGGCCAGTGTCAGATCAGGAAAGCAGACTTCAGCTCTGGTCATTGACGAGATCTACCAAGGTTGTGAGCAGGGTCGGTCCTAGGATCTCTGACGCCCCCCTGCAGACTATGAGTTGGCGCCCGCGCGCGCCCCTCCCCCCCCAGCATCTCCTTTCTCTCTTCTCCCACCCTGCCCCTGTCCAGCGATTCTCCTTCGCCTCCATCCCCCGCCGCCCTTGGTGCTTTAAATCTTTAAATTTACCTCAGTTCCAGCAGCCGCATCATTTGAAAGCCCTGCCCCGTCTCTAGCCTTCCCTCCCTTCGCGAGTTCGTTCTGCAGTCCCGCCCTCAAGGAAATGACGTCAGAAGGCGGGACTGCGGAACGAACTCGCGAAGGGAGGGAAGGCTACAGACGGGGCAGGGCTTTCAAATGATGCGGCTGCTGGAACTGAGGTAAATTAAAGATTTAAAGCACCAAGGGCAGCGCGGTATGGTGGTGCCGTGCCGCAGTGGCGCCCTTGAAGGCAGGCACCCCCCTGCGGTGCTTACCCCGCTTACTGGGTTTCACCGGCCCTGGTTGTGAGCCTGGCACAGTCACGTGATCATTCTGAGGTCACAATAAGATAGTAGAATCATGTGATTGACCTTCTGAATTGTAGCGCAGGGCCCACTGCTCTCCAGCTCATATACAAAGCAAACCAGACTGACTTAAGATTATTTCCTGAAGATATCCACCTCCCCACCCCCAGCCAAGATATATTAGTACAACAATAGTCATTCATGTTTCTGGAATAGTTTGACCAATATTGACCAAGCAGCTCTGGCCAATTCCAAATGAACTTCAACTGTGCTTAAATAATCTGGGTCAAGATTCACCTGACATGATCCAGACAAAATAGCACAGTCAGCGCTGGCCGACCTGGATACTGCTTAACGACTGCCTCAGCACAATCTGGATCATGGCAGAGTAGTGCCTGAGCACAGTTAGCACTTAGAGAGTAATGATATTCAGACTGCAATCTGGATCACTCCCCAGATAAAATCAGGACAGCGATTTTTCAGTCCTAACCTTATCCAGGAAGATATCCAGCTAGGGGGGTGGTACTCCCAAATCGATCCTGATTTTCAGCATCACTCAGGATCTGGATAACAGGCACTGCAGCTGGCATCTAAACCAAATGCCAACCACAAAGTTTAAAAACTGACCCACTCACCATTTGTAACTGAGTCTTATTGATACAAATGGAACAAAGGGAAGGGGCAGGAAAGCAGAAAGTCAAAGGCTGTCCATCTGTCCATTCTAGGCCCTTGTATCGGAGTCCTATGCCTGCCTCTAGTACTTCTGCCCTTTCTGCACACAAGGTCACAGAAAGCTGGAAAAACCCTGGGAGGCCCTAGCTCCCCTCCTTCAGACTCCTCGGGCAGCAGGGTACGGGAATCAAGAAGGACCCCATTCTCCAAAAATCTACAAACCTTCTCTCCCGTCACATAAACCCCAGGGATCCCACACAAAGCCCCCTACCTCCTAAACATCCCTATGGAAAGCCAGTGGTATATACCAAGGGGGTGATTGGAAGGATACCAACCTGAAGAACACTGGCCCAGGGATCACCACCAGGACCAGCTTTGCTGGAAGATCAATCCAGGCTGCAATATACGAGTCAGAGGGACAGTGTCCTAAATTATCGAAAAATGTTTAGGGGACCCCACACAGCCCAACTATGGAAAGCCAAATGGGTTCAGAAACGCTCTACAGCTGAATAAACACCGTTTCAGGGAGAGGGAAAATTCAGCAATTTCAGTCTGTCCACCAGCACTGGCCTCTCATTACAGTAATTCCATAAAGGCACAGACTAATCAAACCAGGTATAGAGCGACGCTCAACTTTAGGATTTGAAAATAAAACATTTTCATTAAAAACAAACAAAACAATTCTCCTTCTGAAAAGTCTCAGCGGGGATTTCCTATGGTCTCGGTTTAACCCCATATACCCCAAAGTCTTTTTTTTCTAATATCAAGATATATGGTCTGAAGGAAATCCAGTGTATGACTACAAGGGGGGGGGGGGGGGGGAATAGAGAAGTAGCAGCAATGAATCTTCCTCCTCCTCTCCTCTCTCCCCCGCCCCCAACCAGTGCTCCTCTTGGGTGTCTCAGTCCAGTGTTATCTTTAACTCCAGCAGGCAGTTATCAGGCAAATGAGTTTAGTCTCCTTCTGGTCTGTAAGTAAGATATGATATGTAATGCAAATGCACAAGAGGGTGAGTGGGAAAAGCATGAAGCACTCCTGTCCAGTAGTTTTTCCTTCAGAATGCAGATGTGGGCTTCCCTGTTACACTCGCTGTATTTCAAACAGTTTCACATCAGTGTCGTACCAAATTGGGGGATCCATGTTCCTAAAAGAAAAAAGATAAGTACATAAGCACCGCCATACTGGGAAAAGACCAAGGGTCCATCAAGCCCAGCATCCTGTCTCCGACAGCGGCCAATCCAGGCTTCAAGAACCCGGCAACCCACCCTCCCCCCCCCCCAAAAAAAAAAAATTAATAATGTTCAATGGACTTTTCCCTCAGGAATCTGTCCAAACCCCCTTTAAATTCCATAAGGCCAGCTGCTGTCACTACATTCTCCAGCACCGAGTTCCTGACTCTAACTACACGCTGAGTAAAGAAAAACTTTCTCCTATTTGTTTTAAATCTACCATATTCTAGCTTCATCTTGTGTCCCCTGGTTTTGTTGTTGTTTGAAAGTGTAAACATTAATGTAACATGAATTACATTTATACCCCACGCTTTCCCACTTATGGCAGGCTCAATGCGGCAGGCAATGGAGGGTTAAGTGACTTGCCCAAAGTCACAAGGAGCTGCCTGTGCCGGGAATCAAACTCAGTTCCTCAGGACCAAAGTCCACCACCCTAACCACTAGGCCACCACTCCTGTCTAGATTCATTTCACTGAAGTGCTGATGATCTCACAAGAGATTCTGCTACTTGTGAGAGGACAGGTAGGGATGGTCTACAGTTTACACCTCCAAATGCGGAACTCAGAATTAGAACCTGCAATCTTTCAGCTCTGGGTCGTAAACCCTACAACGGGGTTAAACGAACAGCTCCCCTAACAGAATTGGCAGAAGGGTTTATCTCCTTTCACTACGCCAGCCATACACTTTGTCTTATTACCATCACAGGCAGGAGTCAGCCGGTACTGCGGATTTACCTTAAATAAATGACTCCCCACATGTAGGTTCGGAACCACATGGCTGTACCAGAGTTGGCCTGATACTTGCGAATGAGGATGGGGTGAGGAACTGGTAGCAACCCCACCAGCGTGCCATGCTGCAGGAACTTGAGAATCTCCGACTCATCTGTGAGACCTCTGAAACAAGAAAACACACAAGCACATTAATGCAGGCTTCGAGGCCGGCGCAGTCAGACAATGACATATCAAAAGGTTAACAGTAAAGTAAAAATGAATACAGTTCCAAAACAAATTTGCAAAATAATGAAGTCTCTAACAATTTCCTAAAGTTCAAATAGTTAATAGAAGAGCAAACAATTTCAGCAAATTCTATCACAAACGACAGCTTGATAAAAGAGATGAACCTTAGTCTTTTTCTTTTCATCCTTTAAAGAAAGGAAACTAAATAAAAGTTGAAAGTTTTTAGTACGTCTTTTCTGTCCTACCGCTTCCTACGTCCCTGATCTACTCACTTGTCTATACAAATCTTCTCCACCTGCGGGACCAGCACCTGTAGCAGTCGCATGATGGTCTGTAATGGCAGCTTCGCTTTCCAGGACACCACCTGCAGGAAGGAGAACCAGCATCAACCAACTCAGTCACTGCTCTACAGACAGGAGTGGTAGACATGCAGGCAGTGCTGGCTCAAGGGACTTTGACACCCCCCTCCCGTCTGCATCTGCAACTTCCCAACCCGCCCCACCCAGAACCAGCACCCTCCCCGTCCTGCTCCCAAGTAGCATCAGCTCTACCTTTTACAGCGGTGAGAGTGCGATGCTTTGCTCTCCACCACACTTGACCGCCAGCACCTCCCCAGGTTTAGAAACAAAAACGGGAAGTACCTTCCTTGCATTTAAACCTGCAGAATACCATTGGCCACGCAGAGGTGAGAGGAAAACACGCACTCATCACTGTGAAAGCCGAGCCAGCTTTTGGCACCCTGTGCCTCACCTGGCCCTGTGTGCAGGATGTCACTCTGTCATCTCTAGTCTTTCATCTAAATAATCCCGTTACTCATCCCAACTCGTGCTCCAATACAACCAAAGCAGTACAAATCCCAGAACTGTGCATAGGTCTGTTAGGAAAAAATCAGACCCAACTGCGAATTCCTGGACAAACTGAACCCTTTAACTGCCACGCTCAGACTCCTGGCTTAACCCAAACATTTCATCTGCTGCTTCTCTCTGCCATCTCCTCCTCCCCCATCCTCTCTTACCCAGTCAGAAGTTGGCACCCACTGTCCACTGGCGGATACACTGGAGAGGCGCCGGTGATCCCGTCTGGACTGAACTGCTTCCTATGACAATACATTAAAAAAAAAAAACGGGTCAATGAGAGATGGGTCCATCCTGCCCCACTCCCCACAACCTAGGGCAGGCCCATCCTGTCCACCTCACAACCCATGGAGGGTCCATCCTACCTGCCACCCAAACCAGAGAGGGCCCATCCTGGTTCACTCTAGCCATCGCTCCTTGTGGTGTAAACGCATCACATTACTAGAAATGCCACAGTGGTCAGTATATGAGGAGGCACAGGGTCATCATTAACAAGGGAATCATTTGCTAGAGTAAAGCCTCAATTCCTTTCCTGATTGAGAACCACTCTGATCAAAACATCACAATTCAGATTGCCATGAGGTTCTCATTAATACACTGGTCTGATTTTTTCAGAGCAGAAGTGAAGCTTCAGGGTGGATCCTACCTAGCAAGAACCTAGTTAAGTGGTAGAGTAGTGGTGGTAGAAAACAGAGGAAACCACCAGTGGCAGACCACATGGATCCACTCTACTACTACTACTACTTGACATTTCTAAAGCGCTACTAGGGTTACGCAGCGCTGTACAATTTAACATAGAAGGACAGTCCCTGCTCAAAGGAGCTTACAATCTAAAGGACAAATGTACAGTCAGTCAAATAGGGGCAGTCTAGATTTCCTGAAAGGTATAAAGGTTAGGTGCCGAAAGCAACATTGAAGAGGTGGGCTTTGAGCAAGGATTTGAAGATGGGTAGGGAGGGGGCTTGGCGTAAGGGCTCAGGAAGTTGATTCCAAGCATAGGGTGAGGCGAGGCAGAATGAGCGGAGCCTGGAGTTGGCGGTGGTGGAGAAGGGTACTGAGAGGAGGGATTTGTCCTGTGAGCGGAGGTTACGGGCGGGAACGTAAGGGGAAATGAGGGTAGAGAGGTAATGAGGGGCTGCAGACTGAGTGCATTTGTAGTTAAGAAGGAGAAGCTTGAACTGTATGCGGTATCTGATTGGAAACCAGTGAAGTGACCTGAGAAGAGGGGTGATATGAGTATATCGGTTCAGACGGAATATAAGACGTGCAGCAGAGTTCTGAACAGATTGAAGAGGGGATAGATGGCTAAGTGGGAGGCCAGTAAGGAGTAGGTTGCAGTAGTCAAGGCGAGAGGTAATGAGAGCGTGGACGAGAGTACGGTGGTGTGCTCAGAGAGGAAAGGGCGAATTTTGCTGATGTTGAAGAGAAAGAAGCGACAGGACTTGGCTATCTGCTGTATATGCGCAGAGAAGGAGAGGGAGGAGTCGAAGATGACTCCGAGGTTGCGGGCAGATGAAACGGGGAGGATGAGGGTGCCATCAACTGAGATAGAGAGTGGAGGAAGAGGAGAAGTGGGTTTTGGTGGAAAGACGATAAGCTCGGTCTTGGACATGTTCAGTTTCAGGTGGCGGTTGGACATCCATGCAGCAATGTCGGATAAGCAGGCCGATACCTAGGGTTAATTCTATTTAATGATGCAAGACTTGATATTACAGAGAGGAAGAAAGTTTGGAACTAGGATTTAAGGGAGCAAGTACAGCAGCGACAGCTCAAGTTTAACGTAGAAAGTGCACAGAAACTCAAGGGAGCAGGGTATGATGAAGATTAAGGTACTAACACCCATAAAACAGCAGCAGGAGGCCTGTGGGGTGATCTTCTGATCACCTCAAGGTGGTCAGACAGTGCAAGAATGCAACAAGGAAAGTCAGTAAGAATGCTGAGGGAGCAGGGGAGGGGGGAAGGTAGCGCAGGTAGAGGTAATATCCCTGTGTTTATCTTTGGTGAGACTTCAGCCAATGTGTTGTGTTCAGTTCTCAAGGTCACATCTCTGAATGAATACCAACAGTTGATGCAACCCAGAAGGTGGCTAGCAAAATTTAGTAAGCCCTCATGAAATGGCGTGGAGGAGTGGCCTAACGGTAAGTGTAGCGGGTTACGATGGTCAGCAGTGGGTCAAGATCTTGGGGAACCAGGCTCAATTCCCTCAGCAGCTCCGTGTGAACCTGGCCAAGTCACTTAACCCTCCATTGCCCCAGGTACAACAGTAGTACAATGTACGACCTAGACTGTGAGCCCAACGGGGACAGACTCGGTACTCAAATGAATTAATAAATGAAGTGAGGCTTAATTACTACTACTACTACTACTACTAACAAACATTTCTAAAGCACTACTAGGGTTACGCAGCGCTGTACAATTTAAACATAGAAGGACAGTCCCTGCTCAAAGAGCTTACAATCTAAAAGACAAGAGAACAATCTAAAGACAAGTGAACAATCTAGAGGACGAGTGAACAGTTAATCTGATAGGGTGGATAGATTGGGGCATTTTATATTTCTCGAGCGGTTAGGCGCCAAAGGCAGCATTGAAGAGGTGAGTTTTAAGCAGAGATTTGAAGATGGGTAGGGAGGGGGCATGGCGTATGGGTAAAGGAAGATTATTCCAGGCATAGGGTGAGGCAAGGCAGAATGAGCGGAGCCTGGAGTTGGCAGTGGTGGAGAAGGGTACTGAGAGAAGGGCTTTGTCCTGTGAGCGGAGGTTGCGGGCAGGAACATAGGGGGAGATGAGGGTGGAGAGGTAGTGAGGAGTAGCAGACTGAGTGCATTTGTAGGTAAGGAGGAGGAGCTTGAATTGTATGCGATATCTGATCAGAAGCCAATGAAGTGATTTAAGGAGAGGGGTGATATGAGTATATCGGTTTTGGCGGAATATAAGACGTGCAGCAGCGTTCTGAACGGATTGAAGGGGGGATAGATGGCCGAGTGGGAGGCCGGTGAGGAGTAAGTTGCAGTAATCAAGGCGAGAGGTAATGAGAGCGTGGACGAGAGTTCTGGTGGTATGCTCAGATAGGAAAGGGCGAATTTTGCTGATGTTGAAGAGGAAGAAGCGACAGGTCTTGGCAGTCTGTTGGATATGCGCAGAGAAGGAGAGGGAGGAGTCGAAGATGACTCCGAGGTTGCGGGTGTTATCAACAGAGATAGAGAGTGGAGGAAGAGGAGAAGTGGGTTTAGGAGGAAAGACGAGAAGCTCGGTCTTGGACATGTTCAGCTTCAGGTGGCGGTTGGACATCCATGCCGCAATGTCGGATAAACAGGCCGATACCTTGGCCTGGGTCTCCGCGGTGATGTCAGGTGTGGAGAGGTATAGCTGGGTGTCATCAGCATAAAGATGATACTGAAAACCATGAGACGAGATCAGCGAGCCCAGGGAAGAGGTGTAGATTGAGAAGAGAAGGGGTCCAAGGACAGATCCCTGGGGAACTCCAACAGATAGTGGGATGGGAGTGGAGGAAGATCCATGGGAGTGTACCCTGAAGGTGCGGTGGGAGAGATAAGAGGAGAACCAGGAGAGGACAGGGCCTTGGAACCCAAAAGAGGACAGCGTGGCGAGAAGTAAATCATGATTGACAGTGTCAAACACGGCGGAAAGATCAAGGAGGATGAGGATGGAGTAGTGACCTCTGGATTTGGCCAGGAGCAGGTCATTGCAAACTTTAGAGAGTGCCGATCTGTACTGCAAACAAAACAAAAAAAAAACCTCTACTGGAGGTGCTGAAGAGGAAACTTGTGGTGCTGGCTGTAAGCGAGACATGAAGTGTGGAAGCAGGAATCTGACATTAATGCCAAGCCCTGGCCCATAATTTCACACTGACAGATTTAGGAAGGGTAATATAGGCCTATAATGCTGTCTTCAGGGCTGCAGAATAGGAAAACATTCTTATCAGTGGGAACTGTCCCTGCAGAACAGATTTACAGGGCTGTAATCCACTAGCTGAAACATTTTCCATGGGGAGGGGAGGAAGAGGAAGAGTCAGCATGCCATGAGTAACACAAGCAAAGAACCATCCAAGCAATGCACGGAGCTTATGCATTGATGCAGTGGCGTTCCTAGCCTCGACGACACCCGGGGCGGATCGCCAATGCGCCCCCCCAACGGCGAAGCGCATTCCCCCCCTGGGTGCACGCCGCTAGGGGAGGTGCCACGGCGCACGCCTGTCGGCTGCGACTTCGAATCGCTACGCTAAATTCTCTCGTTCGCTGCAGCTCCCTCCCTTTGCCCCGGAACAGGAAGTAACCTGTTCCTGGGCAAAGGGAGGGAGCTGCAGCGAACAAGAGAATTTAGCGTAGCGATTCGAACTCGCAGCCGATAAGCGCGCACCGCAGCATCCCCCAGCGGCATGCACCCAGGGGGGGCGGGGGGGCGGACCGCCCCACCCCCCCCTTGGTACGCCACTGCATTGACGTCCTTACCCCTAGGTAGGATTATCTACCGCTCTGTACAGTGGTGTGCTGGTAAATGTTTAACAACGGGCTCTCTCTCCAAAAAATAAAAATGGTGCACCTAGAGCATCCCTGCTCCTCCCTTATTATGTTCAGCAGAAGGAAACCCCTGGACCAGTGGCGTTCCTAGGGGGGCTGACACCCATGGCGGATCACCGATGCGCCCCACCCCCCCAGGTGCAGCGCGACCCCCCCCCCCCCCCAGCGAAAGGACACCCACACCCCCGGCGAAAGAACCCCCCCTCCACGGGTGCACGCCGCTTGGGGGGGGTGCCGCGCGCCTGTCCGCTTCGTTCGTTTCCATGCTCCCTCTGCCCCAGAACAGGAAGTAACCTGTTCCGGGGCAGAAGGAGCACAGAACGAATGTAGCGGACAGGCGCACGGCACCCCCCCAGCGGCGTGCACCTGGGCAGACCGCACCCACCACCCACCCCCCCCCCCTTGGTACGCCACTGCCGTGGACCCCACTCCCCCTCATGGCACATTCACCCTTTTACTCCGCCTCCAACCCCATGGCACACTCACCCCTTTTGTCTGCCCCCAAATCCCCCCCCAATATAGCACACTCACTCCTTTTGTCTGCCCCCTATGGGAGGGGTATGGGTAGGTCAGGGGCACTGCAAAGAATTATCTAAAGTGTTAAAGAATTTGAGAGCTCAGCTCACCAGGTTTCAGCTGGTCTAAGTCCTTGCGCCCGCAGTTGAGCGCCAAAATATGCGTCAAGCGCTCTTCTATAAAGAACACTAAGCCTGGAATAACCTTTATAGAACAGAGCTGAGCGCAAATTTTTCCCCAGTGCTGTTTACTGAATCCAGCCCTTTGCTTTTAGCTCTACGGCTGGTGTAGGTGGTCGCACCTAAATCATACACACGTATTTGCGCCATTAGGCTAGTATTCTATAAAGAAACAGACTCCGGATAGGCTCCTTATTGGTGCCCCGTTAAAGAATTTACCCTTTTAGACAGTCATTTCAGAAGAGACTTGAACCAGCAGAACTGTGTTTTACAGAATCAAGAAAGTTCTTAGAAAAACACCCAGTTCTTACAGTTGTAAACTGTAAGAACAGAGACAATACATGGCTACTTATAAGCCCTAAACGCAGGAGTGCCCATGGGTGGAAAACAGTGGGTAGGATTGACATATAAAAGCATATTTAATAAAATGTGCAAATCCTATATAATAATTTGCACCTCCAACGTTCCACGTCTGGCTGCCTGGGTTCGTAACATGTCCTGACATCAGCCAGCCTCCAACATTCCATCCCCCCTCACTATCCCACCCTCGCGTCAAGACGTAATGTCGTCAGAGGGCGGAACAGTGAGAGGGAAGGGAACGCTGGAGACAAGCTGACTTCAGGAGGGATGTTACGAACGGAATGGAAGCCAGCGCCAGCCAGCCAGAGAACGTTCAGGTACAAATGGAGGGGAGGAGAGAATCGCGGGACATCGAGGGGAGGGAGGGAGGGAGGAGGGCAGAGGAGAATCGCGGGACACGGAGGGGAGGGCAGGGGAGAGAGAAAAAAAGAAAGCTTACATGACAGCCTTCCTAGGGCCCATTTCATTGTTGAGGAAACAGGCATGGTTCCACTAGAATGTTATATTTACACTCATTCTGCACCTGGACTAGCTTGCTACACACACTGTAACTTAGATCAGTTCCTCATTCTTGCTTAACTATACTACTACTACTATTTAGCATTTCTATAGCTCTACAAGGCATACGCAGCGCTGCACAAACATAGAAGAAAGACAGTCCCTGCTCAAAGAGCTTACAATCTAATAGACAAAACTATACAAAGAACTTGCCTCGAGTTTAGCTAACCATCAAATTATCCCAACTGACTCCGTACCATGCATCTTGTTCCCATCATATATCTGCACTTGGTCCTTCAGCTATATGGTAAGCTGTATTGTAGAAAAGCATTCATATCACGCCTGTCTGTGTTAGGTGAATGTTCCAATGTGTGCTTATTAGATGTGTCATTAGTATTATGTTGACATGAGTATATATCTCTGGTATTTGAATTTCAGTGCTGTATAATGCGTATAGTTTCGATACTGTCTCACGGTAGCTCTATTATTAGGTTTCAATTTACTGTTTTCAAGTTTACCTCATTTATTGTATTTATGTTTATTCTTGGTTATTTTACTATTGTTATGCTGTTAACAAAATTGTAAGTTTTATGTTAAACTGAACCTGCTGTACACTGCCTTGGGTGAATCTGTTCATAAAGGCAGTTAAATTCCAATAAATAAATTTATTCCACTTCTTACTGGCACAGACGTGCATACAGTTCTTCCTGCCTCGCAGGGGAAAATGTGTGCACATACTTTCCCTGAAGTTATTTTATAAAAGTACTGTTATAAACAAGCCCAATGTAGGTACCTTTGTACCTCTGCCACCTAGGTGCCCCGTTATAAAATAGCCTCTTATCCCCTTAGAATGCCCATGCTGGAAAGAAATGCCACCATACCGAGCAGTTGCTTAATAAACCCAAGCCATTGCCTGGCTTGAGATGCCACCAGTCCTTCACCTGCGCGCTGAAGTTCCTGGTGTTAAATGCAGCCGTTCCCAAGATGGGTGGGGGAATGTCAAATGTCTAGGATTGTGGGAGGTGAAACAAAGGCGTCTCTCGTTTCAGCCGCGACCTTGGGCAGACGCTTAGAATTTCATTCTTGGAAACATTTATCGTCTAGTTTACAACCTCAGCTATGTCGAATGCTCAGAAGATTCTCAACTGCATTCTTCATCAGACAGGGTCTTTTACTAAGCCATAGTAGCATTTTTAGCTCACGGTAGAAATCAGCTAGCAGTAAATGTGGAGACACCCATTCTGTGGCTTAGTAAAAGACTCCTTTAATGCCTATGAAAAGTCCTTATCTTAATTCCAGCGTTCCTCTGATAACTTCTTTGCAGTCCCAAACCTTCAATAAGTTGATTCTCTATCTGCACTGCCCTTTCTGAGTTGTGGTCTCAGGCTTTACAAGTTCTTGACCAGCTTCTGCTCAGTAAATTTGATTGGTCTTATACTGTTTTATTGCTGGGGAGTGGCGAGCCCCTACGGGACTTGGGATTCACGGAAACGCCATGCCAGGTTGTCTCACTGGCCCTGCTACTCATTCAAAAGTGCAACTTACGCTCATGGGTGGCTACTGGGTCTCCCTCCATTAAGTTGTGGCACACTTACATGCACAAAATGGCCGGGTGGATTCCGGTACAATTTAGGCAGTGCACCTCTCTGGGGAAAACGCCAATTCAGGGACATCTGGGCCAGATATGCTACTCTATATGCAGTGCCGGAGACAGAGAGCTGGACGCTGTTTCTTGTTAACCAGTTTTTGACATGAAAGGATATGATTGATTCTGAGTATGATGGTTTAGGGTGGGGATGAGGATGTTATCTATTATTTTTCTCATTTCTTATTAGTTTTTATAAAATATTTGTGGACAGGAAGTTACCGTTTTGATGTTATATTGAATAATCACTCGCTGTATCCTCAATGGTTTTTGTTGCCCATATGTACGACTTAATTTCTGTGATGTTCCTGTTCCTGAATCAATAAAGATATTGTTCAAAGAAACCACAACCCCAAGGCCAGATGCCCTCACTTCCTCCCCCAAGGAAGCCATATTTCTTCCACACCAAGAGCTTACCACATTTGACGACTCTGTGTCACTGACTCGAGCAGACGGACTGCCCCCTGCTGGAGACTGAGAGATTTCAGTCTCAACAGAACGCATTGTGCCATCCTCAGACACCTGGGACTTCTCCGTGAGCTTTTCAATACCTGAGAAAGAAGGACAGGGAGAGAGAGATTGGAGCAGAGGACAGAGTGGTTCTCCTTCACAACCATTACTACCTCTGATGGCCGTTAATCTTTTGGTAGTAAGGAAGCTAATAACATTTCTTTTCTTTTATTCTCCATTCCTTTCCTAATAATGCCTAACATTCTATTTGCTTTTTTGGCAGCCACTGCCGCACACCAAACAGAAGATTTCAACGCATTGTCCACAATAATATTTAGATCTTTTTCATGCCAGGTTCCACATTTAAGAGTCACCACCCTGGAAAAAGATGCAGATGTCATCATGGACTATAGGTTGAAAAAAAATCATCTGTTCAGTGTGCAGTGGCGGCCAAAAAAACAAACAAACAGAATGTTAGAAATTATTAGGAAAGGAATGGAGAATAAAGCAAAGAATATCATAATGCCTCTGTATTACTCCATGGTGAAAATGCATCTTGAGTATTGTGCAGTGGTGAACCAAGGGCGGGGCAGCGGGGGCGGTCCGCCCCAGATGCAAGCTACAAGGGGCTGCAGGGAGCAGCTTCGCGGCTGTCGGCTCCACCGGTTCCCTGCTCCCTCCGAAATTACTTCCTGTCCCAGGGAAGGGAACCAGGGAAGGCGACATCTGCAAGACTGCTCCTGCACCCCCAGGAGGTTAACAGCGATGCGCCAGGAGGGGGGGGGGCCACAGCAGCGATCTGCCCCAGGTGGCAGCCAACCTAGGAACACTACTGGTATTGTGTGCAATTCTAGTCACCACATCTCACAAAAGATGTAATGCAATTAGAAAGGGTACAGCGAAGGGCAACCAAAATGATCAAGGGGATGGAACAACTCTCATATGAGAAGAGGCTTAAAAGGTTAGGGCTTTTCATCTAAGAGATGAGATGACTGAGGATAGGACATGATAGAGGTCTATAAAATCCTGCATGGAGTGGAATGGGTAAATGCAAATCGATTGTTTGTACTCTGTACAAAGACTAGGGGATAAAATTGTAGAAAATATTTTTTCACTCAACATATAGTTAAGCTCTGGACAGTGACGTACCAAGGGGGGGGGGCGGTGGGGGCGGTCCGCCCCTGGTGCACGCCGCTGGGGGGGGGGGGGTGCCGCGGCGCACGCCTGTCGCCTCCGAGTTCACTAACTTCGCTCGTTCGCTGCAGCTCCCTCTGCCCCAGAACAGGTTACTTCCTGTTCCGGGGCAGAGGAAGCTGCAGCAAACGAGCGAAGTTAGCGAACTCGGAGCCGACAGGCGCGCGCCGCGGCACCCCCCCCCCCCCCCAGCAGTGTGCACCCGGGGGGGGGGGGTGTCATTTCGCAATGGGGGGGGCGCATCGGCCATCCGCCCCGGTTGTCATCCAGGCTAGGAACGCCACTGGCTCTGGAACTTGCTGTGAGAGCAAGTGGTAAAAGCAGTTAATGTAGCTGGGTTTTAAAAAATTTGGACAAATTCCTGGAGGAAAAGTTCATAAACCATTATATGAGTGGAGGAGTGGCCTAGTGGTTAGGGTGGATAGGGTGGTGGACTTTGGTCCTGGGGAACTGAGGAACTGAGTTCGATTCCCACTTCAGGCACAGGCAGCTCCTTGTGACTCTGGGCAAGTCACTTAACCCTCCATTGCCCCATGTAAGCCGCATTGAGCCTGCCATGAGTGGGAAAGCGCAGGGTACAAATGTAACAAAAATAAAATAGATACCATTGGCGATTCTACATGGAATGTTGCTACTATTGGAGATTCTACATGGAATGTTGCTCTTCCACTAGCAACATTCCATGTAGAAGGCTGCGCAGGCTTCTGTTTCTGTGAGTCTGACGTCAGACTCACAGAAGCAGAAGCCTGCGCGGCCACATTGGTGATCTGCAAGGGCCGACTTCTACATGGAATGTTGCTAGTGGAACAGCAACATTCCATGTAGAATCTCAAACAGTAGCAACAGTGGAGGAGTGGCCTAGTGGTTAGGGTGGCGGACTTTGGTCCTGAGGAACTGAGTTCGATTCCCACTTCAGGCACAGGCAGTTCCTTGTGACTCTGGGCAAGTCACTTAACCCTCCATTGCCCCATGTAAGCCGCATTGAGCCTGCCATGAGTGGGAAAGCGCGGGGTACAAATGTAACAAAAAAAAAAATTTAAATTAGACCAGGGAAAGCCACTGCTTATCCCCAGGGGGTAGATACCATGGGATCTTGCTACCTTTGGGGGGACTTTGCCAGGTACTTGTGACCTGGACTGACCACTGTTAAAAACAGGATAATGGCCTAGATGGACTTTTGGTCTGACCCTGTATGGCGATTCTGTTTTAGGTTCTTAGTTCTATTTTATTTACATATATACAGTTTATTTCCATTTGATATAGTGCTGTATAGAAAGTATCATCACGGCAGTTTACAATAATTATAGTCTTCAAAGCAAAGCAAAGTGTGGAGACAAAGCTAGGAAACAGAGGTAGGAGAAAAATTACAATCTGCATATGTATACATACATATAGATACACACACATATATAAACTCAACCCCGACTTAGCCGTATCATACATTAAAGTGGAGAAGAGGGGAGGGGAGCCCACATCTTACCTGGGGTAGCCACCAGGCTTGCCTTAAGAGTCCCTGGCTCAGCTGGAGCAGCTGGGCGAGAGCCTTCCATGGAGACACCATCCTGGGAATTGGTGCGAGAGATGGGTTCTGGCGATTTCTTCTTTCGCTGAAGAGCTTTCTGTATGGAGGCCGTGTCTGTGGGCAAATTGGCCAACTGGTGAAAGACGGTCCTCTTCCGAATGATGGCATAAACCAGGCTGGAATTTCCTGCAGTTACAAGAAACACATCCATGAGAAGCAACATTCCTGGGTGTACAGATTACAAAGTCACTATGAAAAGCATCGATTTTGTGTTAAATTGATAACAAGCTGTACCAGGCATCACCTCCTGTGTCCAAGTGTTATTTTATTAACAGGGCAGACCATGGCAGCCATTTGCTGTGCCACACAAACCTTTTTTTTTTTTATCCCGCAGATTCAGGATAGCAGAAAGGCCTGGTTGAGCAGACCCTACAAAGGTCATTTTATGAAACTTTTCTCATATTAAAGCCTGTGTTACTCATGAGAAATGCTTTTGAAAAATTGTGCACAGGTGTTCCCAAGGGATACAGCAGAACACACATTTTTTTCAACACAGTTTTCAACAAAATTGGACCAAAGAGTGTTAATAATCTGGTCTGGAATAAGTTGCCATTGGATTTATGGTGTCAATTTGCTAGGAGTGGAGGAGTAGCCCAGTGGTTAGAGCACCAGGCTTGATATCCAGGGGGTGCCTGGTTCAAATCCCACTGCTGCTCCTTGTGATCATGGGCAAGTCGCTTAACCCATTGTATATCCAAACAGTGGGTTTATTAAAACAATATAACTAAAAGAGACTCTATGCAGTGCTGAGTTTCGACGTCTATAGCGCCTGCATCAGGAGTCAAGTTCTCTCAGCCAGCGATGATAATTAAGCAAGGCTAAGACTTCAAAGGTAACAGCATCAATCTTTGTGCAGCAGATCTTTCACCATGCCTAACAACCTTGGTGTGGGAAGGGCCAATACCATCTTTTTTTTGATTTATAGAAGTCTTTATTAAACATTGTTGACATTGCATCAAACATACTCAAAACAACTCGTTACGTCTTGTTTCGACTAAGCCAAACATATCATCAAAGACTCAACAAAGTACACCATATGGAGTCAGCAATTCCAATGCTAGCACATTTTGTACTTCCTTTTTTTTATCCATTTTATGATTTACCTTCCCCCCCCCCCCCCCCCCCAATGTACCAGTCCTGCCCTCTAAGGGCCAATACCATCTTTGTCCAAACAGCACCATTGGCCACTTCTCCTTTGAACTCTGCTGCTGTGTTGCCTCACCGCTGCAGGGAAAACGTTGCTGCTTCTCACCCTGCCTGCAGCGTCTCTCTGTAACAGGAAGATCCGCCTCAGAACTTCCTGTTACAGAAACCCTTCGGGCTGGGTGAGAAGCAGCACTGTTTTCAGTGTGGTGGTGAGGAGCAGGGAGAGGGAGAAGGAGAAGCAGAGGAGAGGGGGGCCGCTGGAGTGCTGTGCCGGGAGAGGTAAGAAGAGGTGCTGAAGACAGAAAGAAAGATGCAGACCAGGGTGGGGACTGGGGGCACAGGAGAAAGAGGAAGCGGAAAAAAGAAAAGAAAACAGAGAGAAGGATGTGGGCCATGGGAGAAAGAGGAAGCAGAAAAAAAAAGAAGACAGAGAAAGATGCGAACCAAGGGGAAGGGGGGAGGGAGAAAGAGGAAAGAGAGATGAGGGGGACAGAGAAAGTTGCTGGAAATAGGAGATGGAAGGAACAAAGATGGGGGGAGGAAAGAAAAGGAAAACAATGGTGATCATGAATGGAGGGGAAGGGAGGAGAGGAGAGGGATAGGAATGAGATGAAAATTTATTTATTTATTTTATTTATTGCATTTGTATCCCACATTTTCCCACCTTTTTGCGGGTTCAGTGTGGCTTACAATAAGAGTTAAATGTTGGAAATACAATTTGTTACAGATTGGTTATGGTTTACATTGTGCAGAGTTATGCGAAACAATTGAGGTGTCGTTAGGGAATACAATGGAACATAAACATTGAAACTTTGGAAGGAAACAATAGGAGCTTAGAGGGCGATAAAAAGGCATGAGGACATATGGTATATTTCTTTCTGTGAGTAAAGGTATGAGTGATGTGATATTACGGGAATGAGAGTTCAGAGGTGAATGTATGATGCATTAGTGAACATTAAGTGTGGACTTTATGTGTTTTGTTTCTTTCCGTAAATTTTTTCGAAAAGATGGGTCTTCAATAATCTGCGGAAGGAAGCTTGCTCGTTGATTGTTCTTAGGTTGCGCGGCAGTGTATTCCAAAACTGCGTGCTCATGTGAGAAAAGGTTGACGCGTGTAGCGCTTTGTATTTCACGCCCTTGCAATTGGGAAAGTGGAGGTTAAGGAAGGTTCGGGATGGTGCCTATGGAGTGGAGGGGAATGGCAAGGAGCAGATGGTGCCCAGTGAGGGGAAGGGATGAGATGGTGCCCATGGAGGGGAAGGGACGAGATGGTGCCCATAGAGGGGAAGGAACAAGATGGTGCCCATTTGGATCGTGCGATTAAACATTTTTATCGCGATTAATCATGTGATTGAATGTTCAGCCCTAAAATAAATAAATAAAATAATAAACATCTCTCCTGCTAAACAGTGAATCTCAGTTTGTAATGGATGGAGGACATCTTTGGTAAGGGGGTTGGCAAGAGTATTTTCAATTTGTGGATGTTAGTCTTCTTGACTGCTACTCTGTCTGCTTTAGTTTTCTTCACTTTGATGTGTCTTGTTTTTTACTAAGATTTGTAAACTACTTTAAACGATTATGTTCATCAAGAAGGTTCAAGCCTATAACCTCATCCCATAAAACACATTTGATGAGGTTTTAACAATGTGCCCACTCCCACACAACCCACGCCAGAGGGAGGGGAAACAAATGCAGCTACAACCAGGACCATTTACCATCAAACTGGTACTGGATGATATTATTGAAGACCTCCAGGAGGAAGAAGACCAGATGGTGGTTCTGGACTGCTGAGAAGAGGAACCAAGCGGTGGAAAAAGCCTCCAGCAGATGCAGGAGCTTGTTAGCAGCTACCATCGAGAGACTCTTCAGGTACGGAGAAACTGAGATATAAACAAGAGTCAGGCAGAGAGAGAAAATGTGCAGGAGACAAGAAAAACCACATGGCTAGTTATTGGCAAAAGCTCCACAACCTTATGTACAGTGAGCAGGTATATGTCGTCCCCTGCTGGACAAATTCATGAACTACCATCATTCCAATAAACTGTTCTGACCTAACAAAATATTCCTATTCTGCTCCGTAACACTTCTTTTCTTTCTATTTCTTTGTCCGTGACTATTCCCTTCACCCACAAAAGTTATATCAGGGAAGACTCTCTATAATAGCTACAGTTCAACTTAAGGACACCAGAATAGCCATTCTGGGTCAGACCAATGGTCCATCTAGCCCAGTATCCTGCATCCAACAGTAGCTAATCCAGAAACTCAAACAGTAGCAACATTCCCTGCTACTGATCCCAGGGTAAGCAGTAGCTTCCCCCATGACTATCTCAATAGCAGACTACGAACTTTTCCTTCAGAAACTTGTCAAAACCTTTTTCAACCCCAGATACGCCAACTGCTATTACCACATCCTTTGGCAAATATTTCCTCCTGTTTGTTTTAAAAGTATTTCCATGTAATTTTATTGAGTATCCTCTTTTTGAAAGAGTGAAAACCCGATTCACTTCTACCTGTTCTACACCACTCAGGATTTTATAGACTTCAATCGTATCCCCCTCCTCAGCTGTCTCCCAAGCTGAAGAGCCCTAACCTTTCTAGCCTTTCCTCATATAAGAGAAGCTCCATCCCTTTTATCATTTTGATCGCTCGTCTTTGAACCTTTTCTAATCTTTTTTTGAGCTATGGCAACCAGAACTGAACGCTATACTCAAGGTGAGGTTCCACTACGGAGCAATACAGAGGCATTATTTTATTTATTTGTTCCATGTGTATCCTACATTATCCCACCTTTTTGCAGGCTCAATGTGACTTACAATACATCATGAATAGTGAGAATACATGAGAAAGTATACATTTAGTTTAACAGAAGGATTTTGGGTAACATGAATGTTCTTGGTCTTATCTAATATAATAATTTGCTACTTGAACGTTCAAATGTGTCTCATTGGGATCGTAACCTGCTGATGTCACTGGCCAGCATTAGAACCCTGCTTGCCTGACGTCAGGACTCATGAGGTGGTTACGATCCCAGTGAGAGAGCGGGAACCGCGCGACCGGAAAAAAGAACAGCAGACAGTTGAAGAACAGCGGGAGCTGGCAGAGATGTCCCTACGTGCACGTCGCCCCCCCCCCCCCTCTGCTACCCTCCCCTCCCCCCCTCTTACCGGAGTCCCGGCGGCAGCAGTGAAGAGTGAGCAGGATCGGCGAGTCTGTTGCCTTCCCTTCTCTGACTCTGCACTGCTGCCGCCGGGACCCCGGTAAGAGGGGGGGAGGGGAGGGTAGCAGAGGGGAGTTGGCGATTTTGGAGGGGGGCGACATGCACATAGGGGGATGGGCAGGGCCAGTGTAGGGGAGGGCCGCGGGTGGAGGCATCGCACGGACATGTCTGTGAGACTGAGGGGGGTGGCGATTTTGGAGGTGGGGGGGAGAGGAAGGGGGGACTGGAACTCGGAGTATGGACAGAGGGAAGGAGGAGGCGGCTGGAACTCGGGGGGGGGGGGGGGAATGCACCACCTGTAAAAGAAAAACAAAAAAGAAAACAGCACCCACAATCAGACCTGTAGAGAACACTTGGAAACTTATGGACAAAGTGGTGAGTTGCAGGGGAGTGGGAGAGGGGAGGGAGGACGGCGAGAGTGAGGGGGGGGGATAACCTTGCTAGCGCCCGTTTCAATTCATACAGAAACGGGCCTTTTTTACTAGTTTACCAATAATTCCTAGCAATCTGTTTGCTTTTTTGGCTGCCTCCACACACTAGGCAGAAGATTTCAATGTATTGTCTACAATGACACCTAGATCTTTTTCTTGGGTGCTGACTCCTAAGGAGGAACCTAACATCAGCTAACTATGATTCGGATTATTCTTCCCAATGTGCATCACTTTGCATTTGTCCACATTAAATATCATCTGCCATTTGGATACCCAGGGTCCTGTTTACTAAGGTGCGCTAGAGTTTTTAGCGTATGATGAAAATTAGCACCCGCTAACCGTTCAGATGCCCATAGGAATATTTATTTATTTAGATTTTGCTCACACCTTTTTCAGTAGTAGCTCAAGGTGAGTTACATTCAGGTACTCTGGATATTTCTCTGTCCCAGGAGGGCTCACAATCTAAGTTTGTACCTGAGGCAATGGAGGGTTAAGTGACTTGCCCAAGATCACAAGGAGCAGCAGCGGGATTTGAACCGGCCACCTGTGGATTACAAGACCGGTGCTCTAACCACTAGGCCACTCCTCCACTAGCAGCATTCTATATAGAAGCCTGCCCTTGCAGATCAGCAATGCGGCCACGCAGGCTTCTGTTTCTGTGAGTCTGACGTCCTGCACGTACGTGCAGGACGTCAGACTCACAGAAACAGAAGCCTGCGCGGCCACATTGCTGATCTGCAAGGGCAGGCTTCTACATGGAATGTTGCTAGTGGAATAGCAACATTAACATTCCATGTAGAATCTCAAATAGTAGCAACAGAATCTCAAATAGCAGCAACATTCCATGTAGAATCTCAAATAGTAGCAACATTCCATGTTCCATTGCACTAACCACTAGGCTACTCCTCCACTAACAACATTCCATGTAGATTCTCACATATTTATTTATATGGATTTTGCTCACACCTTTTTCAGTAGTAGCTCAAGGATATTTCTCTGTCCCAGGAGGGCTCGCAATTTAAGTTTGTACCTGAGGCAATGGAGGGTTAAGTGACTTGCCCAAGATCACAGGGAGCAGCAGTGGGATTTAAACCGGCCACCTCTGGATTGCAAGACCAGTGCTCTAACCACTAGGCCACTCCATATTATGGGCATCTACATGGTTAGCGCATGCTAAAAACACTAGTGCACATCTAGCGTGGCTTAGTAAACAGGGCCCCCAGTCTTCCAATGTCCTAAGGTCTTCCTGCAAATTTTCATAGTCCACATGTGTTTTGACAACTTTGAATAAATTTTGTGTCATCTGCAAATTTAATCACCTCACTTGTTCCGATTTCCAGATCGTTTATAAATCTGTTAAATAGCACCTGTCCCAGTACAGATCCCTGTGGATGTAGACCCACAGAGGCCAAATGTCATCTTCAATCCATGTAAGCAGCTGCCCTCAGTTACCCAGCGCAGTCCCACTGCCCAACACTGTGTCCAGACCCTTACCATTCACAATGATGGTAAGCAGGCAATCAAAGAGGGGCTGCAACCGCTGATGTCCGCTGGTTATGATCTTGTGGAACACCTGAAACACCAATAAAACATCTATCACTGTGTGGCAACATTAACCTCTCAAGCTCTGCACAAGAAAGCATCTAGCCCCTCCCCTATGACAAACAAGGGACCCTACATTCTACATGCAGGTGCAACATCTGCAAAGCAACAGCATCCACCATATTCCTTCACTCAACGTGTAATTAAACTCTGGAATTCGTTTCCAAAGAATGTGGTTAAAGCAGTTAGCTTAGCAGGGTTTAAAAAAGGTTTGGACAAGTTCCTAAAAGAAAAAGTCCATAAGTCATTATTAAGATGGGCTTGGGAAAATCCGCTGCCTATTTCTAGAATAGCAGCATAAAACCTGTTTTACTCTTTTGGGATCTTGCCAGGTACTCGTGACCTAAATTGGCCACTGTTGGAAAAGGATTCTGGGCTTGATGGACCTTCAATCTCTCCCAGCGTGGCAATGCTTATATTGTTATGTTCTGAAACAATGAGAGAGACAAAGAGAGCGTACAGAACAAACTCACAAGATCAACATACATGTCCACACAGTGTGTACACAGCCCACATTCACCACAAGGAAAAGATGAGAACTGCTCCCAAATCCCCGTCCCCCCCCCCCCCCCCCCCCCTCCTCCCTGGGAGCACAAAGCCTATAATTATAGCAATGAGTGCATATTCCAACAATGAACACAAAGAGCCTAAACTCACCACAATGAGAAAATCGGCATGTGTGCCTGTAAACACAGGAATATCCATCGGCACTCTGACGGAATACGGCTTGTTCAGTCGCACCCCAAAGTTGCGCTCTCCGCTAAGCAGTAGGAGAATGAAAACCCCGATGTGCATGAGACCCACTCGGGCTGTGGAAACAAAAAAAAGTGTCAAATATCTTACTAGCTATTGATTAAAGTAAAGAGAAGTAGGAAGAGAGTGAAAAAGGCGGGTCGAGAGTGGGAAGGAAGAGATGTCAGGGAAAAACTTCCTTAGCAGCAGTAAGAAAGCTGCCATCAGCAAGCCCAGGAGTGAGAAAAGGTGCCATGTATTCACTCCAAATGAAATCTCGTGAGTGGAAGGAATAAAACAGCAAGATGATCCAATATAGCAGTGGCGTAGCTACGTGGGGCCTGAGGGGGCCCGGGCCCCCGGAGATTTGGCCCTGGCCCCCTGCCCCACGATCCCCTTCAACCCCCCTCCCGCCACCAACTCTCCCCCGCCGCAAATGATACCTTTTTTGAAGAGAGACTTCCTTCCACGCTCGAGTAGCGCCTTTCTTCAACGAAGTTCCGGCGATCAGCTGTTTCGACGCCGGCGTCGAAACAGCTGATCGCCAGAACTTCATTGAAGAAAGGCACTTTCTTCACCTGCTCTACCTCTACCTTCACCTGCTCTACCTCTTCTGTGATCTCTGCCACCCAAAGAGAGCTGGGAGTTGGCGGCGACGGCAGCAAGGGCCTGTCCGCCATCTTTACTTCGCTACTGCGACTTTTTTCCTTCGGATCTTTCCAAAGCGATTTAGATGCCATCCGTGCCTCTGGCTATTTCTCTGCCTCCACCAAGATTTTCTCTTTGTCCAAGGTAAGATTTCTATATTCTCGCTCGGGGGAAAGAGTTTTTACCACGGGCAGGCTTTCTGGGCGCTCCGGAGCAGCTCTCCCCTACGTCATCGCTACTCCTTAACCCTACCGGAAGTCCGTCATGAGCTTTGTAATAGGAATGATGTCGCATCCGTAAATTTTTGCTGGCGGAATAAATTTGGTGAGATTAGTCAGAACCTTTTAGGTTTGGAAACTTCACAGTAAGTATTACTGGTTTATAAGCTTTGTAGACCCAGTTATTTCGCATACCATTTGGTTGACCGAGCTTTTTCTGCTAGGTCACACAGCAGCATTTAGGTTCAATAAGCCCAAGCTATTAACAACTAGTGGTAATCACAAGTGCAGTGCTACGAAAAGGATGGATTATTAGTGTAAATATATCCATAGTAAATGTAAGAGGGCAATGGGGCATTTGAAGTTTTTCGTCGATGCATCTTTACTTAGCCCCTAGTTTTAGAGCCTAGAGTTTTTCTCATCAGTAGCGACTGGGATTTTCCTCAAGTCTTACATTTAGGAATATCATATCTTTTTATATTATAAAACCAAAAAGTTTTAACATTTGGACTATCAGCCTGCTTAGAATAATTAATACATTTTAGAATAAATTGGGTCTTTTTTTTTTTAAGGCATGTCCTCAAGGCAATATGTTTTAGTTAGGTCTACTTTTTTTTTTTGTTTTTAGCATCATTTTATCAAGACTATGTAATATGCAGGTAGGGTTGGATTTTTGTGTTTAATAGGCTTTACTTATGAGAGGATTTGGTTGTTGGATTTTTAATGATATAGCGTCTATGATTGTTCCAGAGATTTGCTGTTTCATCCACTGTACTTCTGTAAAGGTTACAAAACTATGTAAGCCACACTGAGCCTGCAAATAGGTGGGGGGGAATGTGGGATACAAATGCAATAAATAAATAAATAAATAAATAAATAAATAAATAAATAAATAAATAAAAATAAAGGTCCTACTTTGGGAAGTCTCAGCAGGTAAAAATAACTACCAATTGGTCTGTTTTTTGCACTCTTTCACATTACACTGATACACATTATATAACTTGGGGGATTTCGGGTACTTTTAGGCTATTTATTCACTTCTTATCTCTTTCACTTCCTTTTTAACATTTTTTTAAGGCTTAGTCATTATGATTCAGTTATTTTTTACACATTTATTCATATATTTATTGTTTTTTATCACCTAATTTAATTATGGCTTTTTTCATACGCTTATTTGGTATATTTATTTATTGTTTTCATGTCTTTGTTTAAGTATTCTCCTGATGAAGGCTTCTAAGCCGAAACACGGCCTGTGTTGAGTAGGATTGTCTGGGACTGGAATATACAAGTGAGCAATAAAAGGAATTGGTTTTACTACACTAGATCATCTTGCTGTTTTTTTTTTCAATTCAATTATTTTTTTATTGATGATATACCAAAAAGTAACAGACATCAATCTCATCATATATCCAATTAAATCAAAACAGTCTGAGTACACACATAGTAATAATCTCATCATCAATGTTTTTAACGATTCCCACCCCCCCCCCCCCCCCAACTCTGCCCTGCATCCCCTCCGAGTACATTGCATACTGCTTATTAGTTTTGGAGCATAGGACAATCAAGTAAAATTCAGCATCTCAATTTCCGTAAACATCAACCCTCAATCATCTTGCTGTTTTATTCCTTTCACTCCTAAGATTCATTTACCTGTGCTGTTCTGTGGAAGTGTTTGGTTTTCTCCTTTTTTTGGACATATTCACTCCAACCAGAAAATCGTACTAGCTGCTGGCAGTGGCTTAGCTATGTGGGGCCACCGGGGCTTGGGCCCCCCCCCCCCCAAAAAAAATTCGCTCTAGGCTCCTGGTTGGCTGGCGGGGTTCCCAACCCCCCGCCAGCTGAAGACTTCGTCCAGCGCTGGTCTGCAGCAGCGCCACTGCATTGCCTGCCCTGCTCTCTCTCTTCCCCTCACGTCTGGCATGCTCAATTTCACTAAAAGGAGTGTGCTGGACGTGAGGGGAAGAGAGAGCTGGGCAGGCAATGTGGTGGCGCTGGAGACCAGCACTGGACGGTCTTCAGCTGGCAGGGGTTGGAGACCCCGCCAGCCAAGGTAATTTGCGGCGGCGGTGGTGCTTCAGCTGGTGGGGGTTGGGGACCCCCGCCAGTCGATTACAGCGGTAGCAGTGGGTGGGGAGCGGCAGGGCGGAGGAGGGGGCGGCGGAAGGGCGGCAACCAAAATGTGCCCCCCACCCCCCACCCCACGCCCTGGCTGCTGGTGAGCACTGTAGTTTCAGGGCAGCACTGGTGGCAGAGGACTCCACAACAAAGAAAGAAACCGTCCCATGTTTTATGTTAAAGTCTCCAGGAAACCAGCAAACATGGAGCATTTCTCGTCCTGAGGTCCAGTCCTGCAGTGCTGGAGTTTCCACAAGAGACATTTTATTTTCCCAACCAAAACCCTAAACTCACACTGATCTGCCCGGGCATCGTTCAGAAAGAAGAGAATGGGAACCAAGATATCCAGAACGTCGCTGCTCTTCAGAACAAAGAAGAGAAATTTCTACAAAAGATTAAGAAAGAGGTCAGAAAGCTCTGCAGGGCAGTACAACAGGTAATTCTGAAGAGTCCACAGTGCCAACCATGTACCTTTAGCTTACGGACACTACCAGCAATCTTTAGGTTTTTTTTTTCTACTGCGGCTGAAAAAGTATGACGTGAAAACCCACACGTCACTCGGAGGAGAGGGGGGGGGAATGACCATTTTCAACCAGGCCATTCTACCAGGGCAGGTTTGGAATATAATTCTCCCCAAATCTGAACAGCAAATAAAAAAAAAAGTCAAAACTAGCAGGCATCACTGCCTTCAAGGTTTGCACCCTGGTCCACAGGATTATTTACGGCGAAGTTCCTGGATACATGTTGAACCTTATAGATCTACCACCCAGAAACAGCACCAGTTTATCCCGAACTTACTTAAATTTGCATTACCCAGACTGCAATGGACTTAGATACAAATCAATTTATGCATCCAGCTTTTCTTACATAAGTACACAAAACTGTGGAACGCTTTGCCCAGAACCGTGAAATCTATCCACAACCATCTTAACTTCAGGAAGTCACTGAAAACCAACTTGTTTAAGAAGGCCTCCCCCCCCTTCCCCCCCCCCCAAATTAACTTTCTACTTCCTGGGACACAGCAAAACTATGGACCGTATTGGACTTTTATCACCACCCCCTCTTTATTTCTTTGCTGCTTTTATTTATGTTTCTTATATGCCTAATACTATACTGTGTATCAGTGCCATAGCGAGGGCGGCTGACACCCGGGGCGGGTCACCGCTGCGCACCCCCCCCCCCCCCCGGGTGCACACGGCGCCCCCCCCCCCTCGGCGCGCACCTTCCCCCCCCCCCCCCCCCCCCCCCAAGAGCGCATTCTTACTTCAATTAGGAAGCGAGGGGCAGGTGAGAGGGCCGATCCGCCCCCGAGTGCACGTCGCTGGGAACTGCGTCGGCTCCGCTGGTTCCTTGCTCTCTCTGCCCCGGAACAGGAAGTAACCTGTTCCGGGGCACAGGGAGCAAAGAACCAGCGGAGCCGACTCCCCCCCAGCGGCATGCACCCGGGGCGGACTGCCCCACCGCCCCCCTCCCCCTTCCTACGCCACTGCTGTGTATTAGTATTTTACTGAACCGGAGCCTGCCTCTACGGTATTGTGTAAGCCACATTGAGCCTGCAACTAAGTGGGAAAATGTGGGGTATAAATGTGTTAAATAAATAAATAAATCGTCTCTGGTGATACAATATCTACAGCACTCTCTCTCTCTTTCAGTGCTTAAATTCTACATTATGCTTGACTTTTTTAATTACTCTAAAAAGTATACCCCCTAATTCTATAAAAGTCACCAAAAACTGCACATGCAAATTTGAGCAAACAACCAATTTGTGCACAAAATTTAATTGATTAACGAGCCAATTAGTGCCAAATATTGGCTTCTTTAACAAGTGATCAGTCACTAGGCATTTACACACTTACATTTAGACACAGTATCTACGCCTAAAATTTACACGCGATTGGAAAAAAAGGGGGGTGCAGAAATGGGAGGGACATTGGTATAAGGGGGAGGGTTCCTAAAATTAACGTGTGCTGTATTAGAATAACAGGGATACACGCCTCTTGTAGGCACATACATTTGTGCAACATTTCAGTTGGTGCAAATGGCTGCACCTAAATTTTGGTGCGACTCCCGAGCCTAAGAACTATTCTATAAAAACAGCGCCTAACTTTAAGCTCAGCTTACAGAATAGCGCTTTCTTCGGTATCTCATATAGAATCTAGCCCAGTGTTTCCCAAGTCCAGTCCTAGAGTACCCCTTGCCAAGTCAGGTTTTCAGGATATCCACAATAAGTACATAAGTATTGCCATACTGGGAAAGACCAACGATCCATCAAGCCCAGCATCCTGTTTCCAACAGTGGCCAATCCAGGTCACAAATACCCGGCAAGATCCCAAAAATGTGCAAAACATTTTATACTGCTTATCCCAGAAATAGTGGATTTTCCCCAAGTCCATTTAATAATGATCTATGGACTTTTCCTTTAGGAAGTCGTCCAAACCTTTTTTAAACTCCGCTAAGCTAACCACCTTTACCACATTCTCTGGCATGAACTTGATCAGCATACACTGCCTCCATAATATGCAAATCTCTCATGCATATTCATTGTGGATATCCTGAAAACCTGACTGGCAAGGGGTACTCCAGCACCGGACTTGGGAAACACCGATCTAGCCCACAGTGTGCCTAGCTCTCTTCTCTTTTCTACCACAAAGCGTTTTTGGAAGATGGGATCTCAAGAGCCCAAGGAGAAGATCATTGCTGCCTTTACACTGAAATGTTTAATGCCGATAATAACCAACTCCTGTCCAGGCAAATATTTCAAGCACATAAGAATGAATTAGCAGTACCCAAGTTAATGAGATCGCTCAAACTTTCCATGCTCCGCCCTCTTTTCCCCTTCCCCCAAAATAAACTGATCTGAAATGTAGAAAAAAATATATCAATAGAATGTGTGTGACTTGCCAAAATCATCACTTTTACCCCTCCCAACGTCCAGAATACACCATCCCATTCTTTACCCCATTCTGCCTCCCAACATGTTCCGTCTTCCATTTCCTTCTCTGCAGAGACCCTTCAATAGATATTTACCTTATTGAAGTCACAAAGTTTCCAGAAGAGAACCAGCAGCTCCTGATGGAACTGTATCTTCTTGGTGGAGTTTGGAAGGTAGGTTTGGACGAGTGGGTTCGATAATAAGCGAGCAATCCCCTTTAGAATAAACTGGAAATCCTGAGGCCAGAAAGGAGCAAGATGTAATGAGCCAAAAACTAACTACCGGCAACCTTGCAAACTAGCAAAGGAAAAAGAAAAGATGCCCCAGATCTCTGCCTCCCTCCACAGGTCAATTGTTTTACCTCGCAGGACATCTTGGGAAGGACTGCTCTTACCTCCTCCCGATGAATCCGAGACAGGTAGTTCACAAATAGGTTTTCTGGTCCTGGAGGCTGGACAAGAATGAGAGCTCTAATTAGAACAACAGATTCTTTTGACTGAATTTGTTTCATACAGAATATCCTCAAAGCAATGGACAGTGTTCGTTGCTCTAAAAATCTGTTCTTTCATTTTTTTTAATTATTTTTGTTTCTTTTCCTGAATATATACATTTTTTTGGGGGGGGGGGGGGGGGGGGTTGTTTTTTGGGGGGGGTTTTTCAGCTACTGTCCACTGTTCCCAACGTTTCTTTCCTCTGAGGTTTGACTGTAGTTCAATTCCCCACAATAAAATCAACACAAAATATAAATCATCACCTGAGAAGACAAATTCAAACAAAATAACAGCAAAACAGATGTGTAAATAATATACAAAAACCAGCCAGACTACACAATTAGTTCTCTGCTGGAAGCTTTGTCCTGCTCTGGAAGCCATTTTGAAAAACAAGGCCCTTACATCAGTATCATCCATGACAGTGCCGGTGGTAGTACCATCCACTGTGGGACTAGCGCTGGAAGATGAGTCGTAGTCCAAAGTGACAATCAGCACTTGGGCCGCCTCTTCAACCAAGGGCTCACGGTAGTCAGAGAAGAGCAGATGGTTATAGGGAATCCCATAGCCCACGGGGTCGTAGGCACAGACAACATTCAGGAGCGAGGTGAACAGAGGGAGTGCATGTCTGTAATAGAATGAAAGCAGAAGGATCAACAGCATTTCTAGCAAGCTTACAAAGATGGCTGAGGGGGGAAATAACAGAGGTCTACAAAATCCTGACTGGTGTGTAGATGTGTGGGATATGCATAAAGGAATCCTGTGCATAAGGAATGGATCCTCAGAAGCTTAGCTGAAATTGGGTGGCGGAGCAGGTGGGGGGAAGAGGGGTTGGTGGTTTTGGAGGCTAGGATAGGGGAGGGCAGACTTATACGGTCTGTACCAGAGCCGATGATGGGAGGCGGGAAATACTGCTGGGCAGACTTATACGGTCTGTGCCCTAAAAAGGACAGGTACAAATTCAAGGTAAGGTATACACATATGAGTTTGTCTTCGGCAGACTGGATGGACCATGCAGATCTTTTTCTGCCATCATCTACTATGTTACTACCGTGTTTCCCCGAAAATAAGACACTGTCTTATATTAAATTTTGCTCCCCAAGACCTGCTAGGTCTTATTTTCAGGGGAGGCCTTATTTTTCGGGGAAACATCGGGGTCACCCCCCCCACCCGAGATCGCCGGCTCCCCCCCTCGATCGGCGGCTCCCCCTGCCCTCAGTCGCTCCCGGAACTAACCTCTTAAATGCTTCCTTTCACTATTCATCTTCGCACTCGCTGCAAGCAGCAGGGCAGGCCACTCCTTCCTTCCATGTCCCGCCCTCGCCTGACGTAACGTAACGTCAGGAGAGGGCGGGACACGGAAGGAAGGAGTGGCCAGCCCTGCTGCTTGCGGCGAGTGCGAAGGTGAAAGGAAGCGGTTAAGAGGTTAGTTCCGGGAGCGACTGAGGGCGGGGGGAGCCGCTGATCGAGGGGGGGAGCCGGCGATCTCGGGTGGGGGGGTGACCCCGATGTTTCCCCGAAAAATAAGGCCTCCCCTGCTAGGTCTTATTTTCGGGGGAGGCCTTATATTTTCAAATTGCAGCAAGACCTCTACTAGGTCTTACTCAGAGGATGTCCTATTTTCGGGGAAACACGGTATGTTACTATGAATCGATTGCTTATTCTTTCAAAAAGTACTAAGACTAGGGGACACTCCATGAAGTTACACACGGTAACACTTTCAAAACAAAACAGAAGGAAATATTTTTTCACTCAATGAATAGTTAAGCTCTGGAACTCATTACCAGAGGATGTGGTAACAGTGGTTAATGTATCTGGGTTTAAAAAAAGGTTTGGACAAGTTCATGGAGGAAAAGTCCATATTCTGCTATTGAGACAGAAATGAGGAAAGGCACTGCTTATCCCTGAGATAACAACATGGAGTCGGGATTCCGGAATCTTGCTACTCTTTGGGATTCTGCCAGGTGACCTGGATTGATCACTGCTGAAAGCAGGATACTTACTGAGCCAGACGGACCATCGGTCTGCTCCAGTATGGCTATTATGTTCATCACAGAAGCCAATGAACCTTGAAAGCAAACCCTCGAACCAGGGGTAGGCTGGCAGTAATCTGAGCCCCTGGGTAATAAGAGTCATGAGCCCCTAACCACCTATCAAAAGTGATTAAACTAGATGGAAGCTAAGGGAGGGTGGGTCTGGTCCCTCTATGTTAATAGTTTTTTTAGTGTGCGTTTTTACTTTGGCTTATGCTTAGAATTTTGTATATCTAACATTATGATTTATGTTTTTATATGTTCTACTCGTATAAGTTTCACCCCTGAAGCAGCCCTGCTGGATGAAACATGGCCGGGTCAGGCGCCATTGTATCCAATTATTCTACAATAAAAGGCATTTTATCAACCTTTCATCGTGTCTGCTTCTTCGTCATCAATTCCATTGGGACTAGCGGACCACTTGCCCATCTGTTTCTTATTTTAAAATTCTGCTTCAATGCTTGTAGTGTTTTTGCACAGAATTTCCCCATGCTAAAGCCTGAAATTCTCTCCTGCCTTTTCCCTCCTCGGGCTCCAGCCTCCCCTGCTTCATCTCTCACTCCAGCTGCAGCTCTCTCTTTCCCTCTAACTCCCAGCAAGACCCGTAATTCTGGCTGCCCCCAAAGTCTTCTCCCACATGAAATACCCCCACTTCTCATTATTTCTGTTCCTCTCCACAGCTATCATTGTATCTCTCCCCACCCTCACCCCCTCCATGGCATACCCTTAAGCTTGATCTCTCCCCACAGCAGTGGCACACTCTGCCTCCTGCTTTCTTTGTCCCCTCAAACCCCCCCTGGCATACTCAACTACTACTACTACTACTACTACTATTAAACATTTCTATAGCGCTACTAGACTTACGCAGCACTGTACAAATTAACTTTCACTGCACTCCTAATCTCCAGGGCACGTCACCTTGCTATGTCCCCCTCCCCCCGGCACACTCACTTGCTATGTCCCCCCTCCCTCAATGGCACCTTCCTAATGCTCTGTCTCCCCTCACTCTCCATGGTACCCACTGCATCAGCTGCTTCCCCCCCCCCCAGTGGCAGGAGGAGGAGGAGGCAACAGCCCCTGTGGCTCACCTAAACAGCTGGGTGTATGCCAGCTGAGGAGGGAGAAGTGGTCCAGTGTCCTTCCCCTGCCACGCAATCTCTGTGGGGGATGGGGAAAGAGACCGAGGACAGACCCAATGATGGCAGAATTCTGCGCGTTCTGTGGGGGTGGAGAATTCTGAGCAAATTCTGCACTGCACAGTACGCAGAATTCCCCTAGGAGTATAAGTTGCTCCTGAAACATGAAACTTGAAGCTAGCCAAGTAAAGCTTGCCTGCCAAGATTATAGCCTTCCTTCTCATCTAAACAGGGTTAACTGGCTAAGTTTAGTCAACCTGTGCTGAAAGTCTTCTCCTTACCGTGGGAATGACAGTAGCAGTGATGCATTGATATACCATCTTTCTGTGATACAACCAAAACAGTTTATATATATTATTATACAGGTTCTTTCTCCATCCCCGGTGAGCTCACAATCTAAGTTATTTGTACCTGGGGCAATGGAGGGTTAAGTGATTTGCCCAGGGTCATAAGGAGCTGCTGTGGGAATTGAACCCAGTTTCCCCAGTTCTCAGCCCACTGCACTAACCAATAGGTTACTCCTCCAGTCCATGAATGAATCTTCAGCCCACAGGGTCATCTACTATAATAAAACTCACCCTCAACGTTCTGAAGACGACGTTCTGAAGTCACTCAGTCACTCACTGAAGGGTTCATGGATTCATGGTGGTGAAGCCACAACACTGACCATGTCTCTCTGCCCCGCCCTCGCATGACGGACCAATCAGAAAAAACACCCTCAACATTCTGAAACACAAAGGACCATCACAACACCGTTCCCAGGCAACACTAGGCAACGTAAGACGGACCAATCAGAGGAAACTACGTGACAATAAGGGAGGAGCATTCCCCAGCAGAATGGCTTATTATCTGTGCAGCAAGGAGAGCACAGAAACACCGCTGGAACGAGAGAGGAATATTCCTGCTGTGAGTATGTGCAAAAATAGACCGGGGGGGGGGGGGATTTTTAAATGCCTAATGCCAGTACTGAAGAGTGCCAGAGGGCCTATAGCACAGACTATATTTGGGATCGCTTGACATGGAGTCAGAGGAGCCGGAAAACAACGTGCCCGTCACCATCTGGGACGTGGGCGAACAGGACAAGCTGCGGCCCAGCTGGAAGGATTACCCGCGACCCAGCCAGGAGCAAACAGTGACCAAGGAAGGGGGAGGAGTACTCCTTCCCTGCCTAGGAATCGCTGGAGACTGGCTGCCAAACTAACGAAACAACCGCACACCGACGCACCACCTCCATCATTCGAAAGGCATCCACTCTTTCTTCAACAGAAATGCAAACTAATAATACAAAACAAACAAAGAATACATGGTTTCTCAGGTGGCTGCAGGTAACTCCCCACCCCATTCCTCTTCCCCTTTTGCCAAAGCGGCCAAGGACGTGCCCAACCATCCCCAGCCTCAGGCAAGCTGTCTCCACCTAGGGGATTCCCCGAGCACCCGGAAAAAGACGGCGCTGATTCCTGCAGCACATAAAAGTTCCAGTATTCCCCTGCAGCCGGCCTGAAATGGACCAAACATACCAGATCACCCCCCGACGGCCCGAGACCGTGCTCTTCTCCCTTCCGCCAACTTAAAACAACCATCCCCGTCCTCAGGCAAGCCGTCACCCACCTCCAGGATGCCCAGAACCCCAGCCCAATGGAAAAAGATGGCGCTGCTTCCAACAGCACATTTCTCTTCCAGCATTCCCCTACAGCAGCCCTGAAACGGCCAAAAATACCGACAGACAAAGAACATGCTCCTCTACCTTCCACCCATCTAAAACAACACTGCTGCCTCAGCACAACACAAAAAAAAAAAAACATGGGAAAAAAAAACAACACTCAACAAAGGCTGACCCCCCTACAACCACATTTACATTTCACCAACAGAAAGACCCCCTCCACAAACCTCCTTGACAGACAAAACCACACACACACAATACAACAGAAACACACCCTCAAAGCCACACACCAATCCAAACCACTTTGCCAGCACAGCACATCCCCCAATCAAAAAACAAAACAAAAAAAAGACACACATCAACAACCTGCACACACACCGCACCCTCACACACACACAAAATAACTCTGTGACACATACACACACACACAAAAAAAACCACATGCTAGCGCCCGTTTCATTGGTTTCGGAAACGGGCCTTTTCTACTAGTAACATAAGAATAGCCTTCCTGGATCAGAGCAATGGTCCATCTAGCCCAGTATCCTGCTTCCAACAGTGGCTAATCCAGGTCACAAGTACCTGGCAGAAACCCAATTAGTAACAACATTCCATGCTCCATTTCTGTTTTATTAGGTAACTAGATTCTTTTGACTATCAGTCCCTTACAAATCTAAAAAATAAGAAAGTTTAGAGATCAAACAAACAATCTCATCAAAGATTTATTTGCTCCCTCTATTTCTCCCTCACTCTTCCCCACATCACAGGGGGATCAATTATCCTCCCCCTCCATCTCAGTCTACTCCTCATCACACAGCACCAAGGGTTTACTTTGTACAAAGTGGTATATAAAATCAATATATCCTGTCCCATCACCTTCCTTCTCAGTCTGCTCCTCATCTCATATGCAGGAAGCCCTCCCTCCCCCCCCCCCCCCCCCCCCACGCCATCTCAGTTTGTCCTTCAGACAGCACAAAAAATCTCTCACCCTTCCCCCTCCATAATCTGCTTCTTCATCTCAAGGCACGGAGGGTCTCACACCCTCCCCCCTCTTCGTCACACGGTATCGGAGGTCTCTCCATCCCTTAGGTGTCTTACCTGTTCTCCGTGGAGCAGAAGAACTGTACCCAGGGGTTGATACCACTGCCACTCTCGGAGGATGGTGCCAGGTACATGGCTTCCGAGAAACAAGTCAGCAAAAGCTTCAACAGCTCAGTCCTTCCAAAACACAAGAGGAGAAAGAGAGGAATGTCAGGGAATTGCAATAAGAACCTCTAATGAAGGAACCCAGAAGAACAGTACAAGAAAACTGTTGCCCTCCCCACTACCACTAATGGGAGGGTCCAGGTGCCACCATATATGATCTGAGAATAAAATAACTACTCCCCGGTAACCATTAAAGACTTAACTGTAGCTCTATAAAGTCTCCCCCTAACCAACTTAAACAAATACTTACCTAGAGACAGGATCCATTTTTTATTTCCTGCATGGCAGTTTCTTCCTGTCCCTTTGGACTTCAGCTCATTTGAAACCAGAGCTGGGATCCGGCACCACAGACTTTCACTTACAGCTACTCAGGAATTTTTTGCTTACTTACCGTATTTTTCAGACTATAAGACGCACCGGACCATAAGACGAACCTAGGTTTTAGAGGAGGGAAATAGGAAAAAAAAAATTTTCCTTTTTCCCTCCTCTAAAACCTAGGTGCTCCGGTGCGTCTTGTCCGAGTTCGGGATCGCCCTCCCCTACTCACGTCACGCGATGTTCTCTGGTGGTCTAGTGACGTCGGGGCAGGAAAGAGCCCCCTCTTTCCTGCCCAGCGCGCTGCTCTCCGTCCTCCTGTATGTATGCTGCCTGACGGTCTCGGCGAGATTCAAAATGGCGGCCGAGACTTCAATTCTCGGCGGCCATTTTGAATCTCGCCGAGACCGTCAGGCAGCATACATCATACAGGAGGACGGAGGGGGCTCTTTCCTGCCCCGACGTCACTAGACCACCAGGGAACATCGCGTGACGTAAGTAGGGGAGGGCGATCCCGAACTCGGGGGGAGGGCGATCCCGAAATCGGACCTCGCTACCTTCGGACTATAAGACGCACCCCCCATTTTCCTCCCAAATTTGGGGGGCAAAAAGTGCGTCTTATAGTCCAAAAAATACGGTATATCTTTTCCCAAATTACTGGCAAAAACCATTCTGAAGCCCTGTAATTCAGAGGCTCTAAATGTAACCACCAGGTGTCAGCATTGCACAATGATAGACTCTCTCCCCCCCCCCCCCCCCCCCCCCGGGGCTATTGCATTCTTGTGCTGTCCAAGTTGGTCAAAGAGTTTTCCCATTTGATTCAATTCCAGCGGCATAGCGAGGCCAGCTGACACCGAGGGCGGGTCGCCGCTGCACACCCCCCCCCCCCGGGTGCAGCACGGCGCACCTCCCCCCTCGGCATGCGCATCTCCCCCGCAGTGCATCTTTACCGCTGGTGCTCCGCCCCGCCGAGAGCACGTCGGCTCCGTTGGTTCCCTGCTTTCTCTGTTCCGGGGCACAGAGAGCAGGTAACCAGCGGCGCCGACACCCCCCCAGCGCGTGCACCCGGGGCGGACCACCCCACCGCCCCCCCTTCCTATGCCACTGTTCAATTCACTTATTATGAATTGAATCAAATGGGAAAACTCTTTGCTATAGACCAATGAAAAGGCAGGCAAATCAAGAGCAAGTTAGCTCTTGTGAAATGAGTTGCCACTGAGGTCTTTCAATCTACTAATGAATCCTGCTGTTGACAGAAATTTGGACAAAGACACTTTTAGCACTGGGTATTGTGAACTGTGGTGTACTTGAATTACCCCCACTACCACTACAACAGTGATTTACGAACAGATAATCTGACAGGACAGTATTAGCTGGAGGAGTAGCCTAGTGGATACAGCACTGAGCTGATAACCAGGGAAGCCTGGCTCAAATCTTGCTGCTGCTCCTGGTGATCTTTGGCAAGTCACTTAACCCTCCAATGCCTCAGGTACAAACTTAGGTTTCAGGCACTTCGGAAACAGAAATGTATCTAGTGTACCTGAATGTAACTTGCCTCGAGTACTACTGAATAGGTGTTGAGTTAAGCCCAAATCAATCTCCTTACCTGTTTAAGTCATGAATGTAGTGGGGCTGAGGGGAGTGAGCGAAGCCAACGCCAGCCTCCCAGATGTACTCACAGCTGTCAAGCGAGTGAATGTCCTCCACAGTCTCCTGCAGCACAGAAGAAGAGAATTGGAGGTCAGCATTTCTAAACAGACACAGTGGAAACTTCTCAGGGAAAGTGGAGACCCAACAGTTTCAGGTTATGTTGCTGATACTAAGACAGTGTCAGGTGAAATGTGCAGGAGCTGTGACACTCCATCACTGCCGCTCCTATACCATCACATAGAGACAAATCTCACGGGGAGTAGAGAATCTCTGAGTTCACATTCAAACATGTAGCTCCCCCTACTGGAAGGGGCTCCAAGCTTCCCTCACTGCAAAGACACCCCCTGTCTGGATAATGAATAATCAACACTTATAGGCTCTCATAGCCCTTCAGATCTAAATCCTGTCTGAGAGCACCCCCTGCTGGAGGACGGGATTAGCAGGATAAATTCATTTGCATCTACATCCCCCCTCTAGTGGCTATCCTAAAGAGTAACATGGGTTGAGAAAAACTGAGGTTCAGCGAGTGCTGCTACGATGAGCGCCCCGAAGGAAGATGCAGAGGCGGTGTTAGGCATAAACCAACAAAACCATTGCTTAGTGCCACCAGTTTCACTTTTTAATCATTTCCCCCCACAGGCCCCCTTCTTAATTCACAATGCCTCTCCTCCCCCAACCCCTCCATTTAGGGAGTGAATGAGTAGCTTAATGGTTATTGAGGTGGCCTGAGAACCAGAGGAACTGGATTTCCCACTGCAGCTCCTTGTGACTCTGGGCAAGTCACTTAACCCTCCATTGCCCCAGGTACAAAATAAAGTACCTATATATAATATGCAAACTGCTTTGATTGTCACCATAGAAAGGCGGTATTATCAAGTCCCTTCCCCTTTCCTTTCCAACAGACTAGGGTCACCTCTGATCTTCCATGCTCAGTGCATAAGTGGAGGTTAATAAGCCTGGAATGTGATTCTTTGCCATTGTTAAAGGCTTATCTTGCACTGAATCAGCACCATTATTCTTGTCAATAAGCTAAACCAACTGGCGCCCTCTGCTGGAAAAGAACTGCCCTGTCCACCTGACATGTATAACCCTTCACCATCTGGCACCTGACCCTCTCTGTCCACGCTAGGCTTAACCCTTCACCGTCCAGCAAATTACCCTCACTCTCTGTCTACTCTGGGCTTAACCCTTCACCATCCGGCGCATAACCTTCTGACTACGCTAGGCTTAACCCTTCCCGTCCGGCAACTGACCCTTTCTCTGTCTATGCTACTTTCCTCTTTGAACACTGCTTAAAGTGCCTAACAGCAAAGATGTGTCAGCACGCAAACCCCAATGGGTGCCAATTAATGTCAGTAATTCATTGTTTGATTGCTAATGGCCCGTGCCCAAATTTGGGTGACCTTTATAGAATCTAGGGGTTTCTGTGCAAAATTGCAGACGTAGGTTATTAACACTGGCAGTTACGCACATAACTGGCAAATTAGGTACTAATTTGCACTAACTTGGAGATAATTGGTTCTAATTGGCACTACTTGCTATTCTAGCAAAATAGCGCTAAAAATCTACAGCGTGTAACTGCGAAGGGGAGAATTCATGTGGGAGGGATGTGGCTGGGTCAGGAGTGTTGTAAACATTTATGTGCTAGAATCAAATCAGTTACACCAGCATTCCATAACAGTAATTACGCACATAATGGACGAGACAGAATTTGCGCTTACCGAATGGCATCTTAATGCCTAACCTTAGCCGACCTGTACAGAATTTACCCCTATATGTGCCTGGATGAATTCATTCACAACACCTCTACTTCCTCCTTCGAATCAGTCTCACCCCTGTCCCCGGGAAGTGCACACCCTTGCAACATTCAGCCCCATCAAAAGAGTGTACTATCTGATCAAAACCATAGAATTGAAATCTCACCATTACCCCCTCTCTGTTGGGCCATGGATGGTGTCTGAGAAGTGAGAGAGGAGATAGAAGGATGAACGTCTCTGTTTCTGAGGTGCAAGAGTAGCCCTTTAAATCTATCCATCATCTATACCTGAATCTCCCTAAAGAACTAGGGGTGATAGAGCAACACCCTGCCTGATGACCCTGGAACTCTAAAAAAAATGATGGGGGAAAACCTAGCGCCCATGTTACTCGTCACATGGAGCATATTAAAGCACCACAGTAAGCTGTCCTGCCTCAGGCTCCCAGTTCACCTGCACATGGAGGCGAGTCAGAACAAGAGCTGAATCAACAGTAGGGGCCATGCTCAGCACATCTGTGCTGTTGCCCCATACATGACCTAACAGCACCCTCCCTGCTTTATTTCCAGTAGTTCACACAGCATCCTCAGCAAACACTACACTGAGAAAGATGATGCAAGAGTCCCCAAAGCCTCATGCAGGGCAGCTCTGCATCTGTAAACAAGCCAAAAGGAAACAGGAAGAGGACAAGTTACTGCCCTCCCTCCCCCCCCCCCCCCCCAACATTCTTGTCCTCCTCCAAGGCTGGGACTGGCTGTCCCCCAGACACTCTGCCATACAGCAAAGCCTTCCTAGCGAGCCACCCAGACAAGCATTGCCTGCACTCACCGCACCATTCTTCTTATGGCTCTGGACTGTGAAATCTGGGCAGAAGAGCAGATCTGCAACAGCAAGTAATAAGGACTCCGCCAGTGGCCTGGCATTTTCATCTTCTTCACTCCCCTGAGAGAGAGAGAGAGAGAGAGTCAGACCCTCAGTCACAGCCCAAAATGTGTATCCTGGAACCAGGGGCGTAGCCAGACTTTGGCGGGAGGGGGAAAATTTTAGCCCGCCAACCCTCTTGACCCCCCCCCCCCCCCCCGCTGCCAACCCTCCCCCGCCGCCGCCTACCTTTGCTGGCGGGGGACCCCAACCCCCGCCAACCGAGGTCCTCTTCTTCCGGCGCAAGGCTTCCTTCTGTTTCTGTGAGTCTGACGTCCTGCACGTACAACGTGCAGGACGTCAGAAACAGAACGAAGCCTTCGTGGGAAGAAGAGGACCTCGGCTGCCGGGGACTGGGATCCCCCGCCAGCAAAGGTAGCCCACGGCGACGGGGGAGGGTTGGCGGTGGGAGGGGTCGAGAGGGTCATCAGCAGGGGTCGTCAAAGTTGGTGGTGGTGTTGGCGGCAGCGGGGGGAGTCAGCAATGATGAGGGGGGGGTCGGCGGCGCCAGGGGGGGCTAAAATGTGCCCCCTCATCTTGGGCTCTGGACCCCCTCCCGCCGAAGTCTGGCTACGCTCCTGACGGAGACAAACTTTGTCCCCATGTCATTTTCTACTTTGAAGTCTGTTAATGAACTGGACTGTTATTTATGTTTGAGTGATGCAGATGACGATATTTTGATTTTTTGGTAATCAATAGAAATAAAACATGGAAAATAAAATAAATGATACCTTTTTTTATTGGGCATAACTTAATACATTTCTTGATTAGCTTTCGAAGGTTGCCCTTCTTCGTCAGATCGGAAATAAGCAAATGTGCTAGCTGACAGTGTATATAAGTGAAAACATTCAAGCATTACTATGACAGTAAAATAGATACCATTGGAGATTCTACATGGAATGTTGCTACTATTGGAGATTCTACATGGAATGTTGCTATTCCACTAGCAACATTCCATGTAGAAGGCTGCGCAGGTTTCTGTTTCTGTGAGTCTGACGTCCTGCACGAACGTGCAGGACGTCAGACTCACAGAAGCAGAAGCCTGCGCGGCCACATTGGTGATCTACAAGGGCCGACTTCTACATGGAATGTTGCTAGTGGAATAGCAACATTCCATGTAGAATCTATAGAAATCAAACAAAATAAAACATGGAAAAGAAAATAAGATGATACCTTTTTTATTGGACATAACTTAATACATTTCTTGATTAGCTTTCGAAGGTTGCCCTTCTTCGTCAGATCGGAAATAAGCAAATGTTGGTAGATGACAGTATATATGAGCGAAACATCAAAGCATTTCAGGGACAGTCTAACAGGATGGGGGTGGATAGGTGAGAGTCATGGAGACAGGAGAGCTATACAATTTACAAAGCATTATAATTTTATGCTTTGGAAAAACAAGTAAACACGCTGGCCACACCTAGCAAAATTTGCATGGGGGATCCTGTACATTCCTGATACCAGCACATCTTCTAAGAAGACATCTTCTATTGCAGGAAGGACTGTGGAAGACGGGACAGCTAGACTGAATCCTGAGATTGCGGATGACTTATTTTTCATCCACAGATTAAAAAATCATAACAGCGCTTCGTAGGGTATATTTCTCCCCTTCTAGGGTATACAAAAACTGGCAGGAAGTCCTCTCTGTGAACCCCATCTACACTGTCCCAAACCTGGTGAAAACTTTCACACGTTGTGCGCACGTCAACAGCTCTCTGCATTGCGCAGAACACTCTTTGCATTGCCTGGAATTCTTAAATGAGCTCATCATCATACATTTTAATAGTGTGCGGCCATGTTGCGTGCTCATCCCCTCTCTGCGTTCTCCACCTAAATACATGCCCGCACATCCATAATGACTTTCTGTATTGGCCTCTTCAATCAGCCACAAGAAAGAACACATTCTTTTCTAACAGAGTCAAATTTGTATCTTGAACTGAACCCAACATCCGCTGTCTGCTATAAACACATTTTCCCTAAGAGGAAGACAGAGAGAAATTATTTTTTAACAGCTGCAATGGAGGTCTGTGCTATAATAAAATCAGAGAAAATTACAAAAGCTGGACAGGGCTAGCTTATTTATTCAGCATGGAGCTTCTCATTTTCTCAGTTGCCTCTTCCAGACATAACCCTCTCCTTTGACCGCTCTGATCACACCTCCATCCTAGAGATTTAACCGCTACAGGAAGACTCAGGCCGAGCCACCATGTGTGCACAGCACTGAGGGCTGAATCTCAGCACTGCCAGAATGATCCCCTCTCTCTTATCACTTCCAACTAGGGTGAGAACCAGAGACCCTGAATCAAAAAAGGTAGAGGCAAGACAGCAGCTGGAGCCTGCACACCTGGTCTTCTTGGTTCTACAGCCCAGGACACCCACATGCCCCTAGAGTAGGAATGGAAGGGTGCAGTTACAGCTGTTTGCTTTCAGTCCGTGCAAAACCAGCATCTTATGTGCAAACTTCCAACAGAAGGAAGGGAGCAGGGAACAGGGAAGTGGGGTTGATGGGGGGAAAGGATAAAGCCTTATTTGTACTTTCTCAGAGGTGATGATCATGTGTGTAATATCATTAAATCAGCAAGATGCCATGGTCACGAGGGGGTGAGGAACTTATATTCCCTACACCCACACTTATCACAAAAAGGTCCCTTCACATGCAATGGATACAGACCCCTCCTCGGCCAGCTCCAGGGACAGTGGACCAGAAGAAGCCTCGCCAGTCGGGGTCCTCAAAGATGTATGGTAGGATGCGGGTGAGAAGCCGAGTGCAGTTCAAGACAATCTGCTTCTCCTTCTCAGAGTTACAGCCACTTTCAGCTCCCTGCACCAGCTTCTCCACAGCCTGCAAGATGAAAACCACGCAAGTGTCAGAACATAGGGCTTCCATATGTTGCCAAGCTTCTACAAAGCTACCTGTCTACTTACCCACCCTCTAGAGTGTACACGCTGCCATCCACGCTGCAATTTATATGTCTAACTGCAGGAAAAATGCAGTGGCGTACCAAGGTGGGGGCGGTCCGCCCCGGGTGCACGCCGCTGGGGGGTGCTGTGGCGCGCGCCTGCTGCGAGAGTTCGCTAACTTCTCTCGTTCGCTGCAGCTCCCTCTGCCCCGGAACAGGTTACTTCCTGTTCCGAGGTAGAGGGAGCTGCAGCGAACGAGCAAAGTTAGTAAACTCGCAGCAGGCGCGCGCTGCAGCACCCCCCCCCCCCCCCAGCGGCATGCACCCGGGGGGGGGTCCGCCCCCCTAGGAACGCCACTGGAAAAATGTTTAAAATTTGGTGGAAGATCTACTGCAAAACAACCCAGAACAAAGTAAAATAAATAAATAAAGGTATCTCCACAAGAGACTCAAGAAACAGAAGCAGGAAGTTTGGAACATTGGAGGGAACTCACACAACTGTGACCCCTGATGCAGACAGTTGCCAAAACATGGCTGTGTCAGGTTTTGTATTATCAATAAATCCTCCCATACTGGTTTGTTTCCTGTCTTCTGCTGTGCCTTCCAAGTTTCTCCTGACCAGGTTGTATTTTCCTGACCTCACACTGACTGCCTCTCTTTGTTACCGACAACAATAACTAGGCCTCATCGATAAATTATTAACATACAGGTAGCGGGTTATTAGACATGGGATTGGAGGAAGGAAGGGAAAGGATAATCTTACATGCTCTCCAAAAGATTTGGGGACGTTAAAGAACTCAAACCTCCCCAAGTTTTCAACTGCAAGTACTGAGGACCACAGAGGAAAATGATTTTTTAATTTATTTGTTACATTTGTACCCCACATTTTCCCACCTATTTGCAGGCTCAATGTGGCTTACATAGTACCGTAATGGCGTTCGCCAAGTCAGTTGATAACAAATACAAGGTTATATTGTGGTCTAATGAGGTAGGTGTGTATCAGACACCATGAGGGTCGAAGGGAATGTAGATTGTATATTGTCCAGTACGATCCTTGGTTATGCTATGTTTCTGGGTGTGGGGATTTAAGGTGGATCGGTGGGGTAAGCCTTTTTGAAGAGGTTGGTTTTTAGTGCCCGGGGACAAGAGGGGGGAGGGGTGCAAGTGTGTTGAGGGTAGAGGTGGGAAGAAGTAAAAAAAAAAAAAAAAAAAAATCAAATTGTGATATGTGCGCTTTAAGTTTGGCAATGTATATAGTTATTATACAGGTTTTTTTTCTTTGGAATGTGTTCTGCCAATAAAGAGATTTAAACTAAAATATTAAAATATAGGCCAGCTCCATGGCTTAGGCGACTGAACTGCAACACTGGACTTTAGAAGGGGAATTATTTTTTTTTTCTAAAATCTTCCCGTAGGTGCAATGTACAAAACCTGTGTCAGCTCTTTTTGTGGCACCAGACAGAACAGCAGTGGTGAGTGGGAGACCTGGACTCAAACTTGGGCAGGTTTACTACTACTACTACTACTACTAATAATATCAAGCATTTTCGAACACAGAGCCCAAGGTGAGGCAAGAATCAGGTACTGTTCAGTCCTGCAGACTCTATTCCAGGAAACCCACCAGGGCCTCTGCTTCTTCAGAGGTGGCAGTGACCAAAAACAAAGGTAAAACAGTTGCCATAAAAAAAAAAAAGTTTCAGTAGTTTATGGCAAAGCACAAGAGAAAAGAGGAGTATTTCCTGGAGTTTTATGATAAGGTTTTTGCCCCTCCCCCCCCCAAGCCCACAATATGTGATTCCCGAGATACACCATCATCCTCAGGGCTGTCAGGAAAACAGGTACACAGCAAAAAAACACACCACACCATAGGAGGCAGGTTCATTCTATTGAAGCCAGACCTACAACAAGGGGCACAGCAGCAATGTGGAAGCCATTTTTTCCTTCTGTAAACAACCACTTGGACATAAGGCAGGTTGGTGCACACAAGAGACAGATACAGTACACTAGTGCACTAAATTCACAGTGGTTCGTTTCCAATTAGTGCTAATTTTTCTATGTGCTGTGATAATTTCCCTTGCAGCGATGGCTATAGTGCACAAAAAATTTGCACTAAGTATTTTTTGGGGGGTGGGGGTGTTTGTTTACTTAACTTTTTGAAGAAATTCACCCAAGGCAATGTACAGCAAATATAACCCAGACACAGACAATTAAACAGTAAAATATTCAAATAACCCAGACGTAGACAAAACAATTAAAAAGTAAAACAGTCAAACAACCCAGACGTAGACAAAACAATTAAAAAGTAAAACAGTCAAACAACAATACACATTATAGCATAGTATGTTGCGTATAATAGCAACACAATACATATCAAAATATCTTAATAGGCAGCTTAGGGTGTAAACAAAGGTGGAACATAAGACACAGATAAGAGGAGTTAGGCAGCAATAAGAGTGACTAACTTAAGGAAAAACTGCCTAAGGAGTCTGAAATGGCCTATAAAACTTATCTCGGCTAGGGCAGGAGTGGATAAGGAAGTCCTGCTCCAGGGGATAAGATAGAGGTCTATAAAATCCTGAGTGGTATAAAACTGGTAAAAAGTGAATTGATTTTTTTCACTTTTTTCAAAAAGTACAAAGACGAAGGTACACTCTCTGCATGGAAATACTTTTAGCACAAATAGGAGGAAATATTTTTTCGCTTAAAGAATAGTTAAGCTCTGGAACTCGCTGCCGGAGGATGTGGTAACAGTGGTTAGCGTATCTGGGTTTAAAAAAAGGTTTAGACAAGTTCCTGGAGAAAAAGTCAATAGTTTGCTATTGAGATGGACATGGGGGAAGCCAATGGTAGTATGGAATGTTGCTATTAATTGGGTTTCTGTCACATACTTGCAACCTGGATTGGCCACTGTTGGAAGATAATGGGCTAGAAGGACCATATTGGTCTGACCCTGTATGGCTATTCTTAAGTGTAGATGATGTTGTTCCTTGTGTGTATGACCAGCTCTTAGTTACCTCTTGGGAAGCAATGCACTGCACAAGTTTTGGCATAATTATTGTGCATAAACATTTTAATGAAATGCATATGGACTTACTGCTGATACAGCAAACTCTGCTAACTTTAGTGTAGTTTTACTCGGCACAATTGAGGAAGTAAAATAAAGTTTTAACTTATTATTGCTTTCAAGAGAAGGCAATAACAAGTTTAAAAAAAAATTAGGCACACAAAGACTGGAGATTCCCAATTTCAAGACCAATAGACACAAGATCCCCTGACCCAAGGACCCCGATCAACCCCACCCCAGGATACTAGCCAAGCAGACCCTGCTCAAGACTGTCCTGAGACCAAAGAGTGCCCAACCCCTCCCCCTCACTAGACACATCCCCATCCATTCCCACAGAAACTGTCAATCTGTTACCTACAGGGATGTTGTAGAGAAGTCCCACCTCCAGTCAGGTAGCCCCTGTGCTACCTTGGAGGAGAGAGGTCTCCTAGAAGGAGAGCATCACCCTGGTGAAGTAGGAAGTACTCCTGTAGCCAGGACCTGCCCACCAGGGGATGTATTATCCTTTCGCACCGAGGATATATCTCCAAATGTTGCCCGGGAGGGAAAGGTTAGGACAGCTGTTGTACTTGGTGATTCGATCATTAGGCATATAGATAGCTGGGTGGCTGGTGGACGTGAGGATCGCCTGGTGACTTGCCTGCCTGGTGCGAAGGTGGCGGACCTCACGCGTCACCTAGATAGGATTTTATATAGTGCTGGGGAGGAGACGGCTGTCTTGGTACATGTGGGTACTAATGACATAGGAAAATGTGGGAGAGAGGTTCTGGAAGCAAAATTTAGGCTCTTAGGTAGAAAGCTGAAATCCAGATCCTCCAGGGTAGCATTTTCTGAAATGCTACCTGTGCCACGCGCAGGGCCCAAGAGACAGGCAGAGCTCCAGAGTCTCAATGCGTGGATGAGACGATGGTGCAGGGAGGAGGGCTTTAGATTTGTTAGGAACTGGGCAACATTCTGGGGAAGGGGGAGCCTATTCCGAAAGGATGGGCTCCATCTTAACCAGAGTGGGACCAGGCTGCTGGCATCGGCGTTTAAGAAGGAGATAGAGCAGCTTTTAAACTAGAAATGGGGGGAAGGCCGACAGTCGCTCAAAAGAGCATGGTTCGGGATAAGGTATCTTTCAAAGATATCACCATAACAGGGAAGATAGAGTATCCTGATAGTGAGGTTGCAAAAGAGATTGTAGTAGATCGGGTGGATGTGAAGCGACTGTTCACGCTATCCAAAAATACTAGGACTAGAGGGCATGAGTTGAAGCTACAGTGTGGTAAATTTAAAACGAATCGGAGAAAATTTTTCTTCACCCAACGTGTAATTAGACTCTGGAATTCGTTGCCGGAGAACGTGGTACGGGCGGTTAGCTTGACGGAGTTTAAAAAGGGGTTAGATAGATTCCTAAAGGACAAGTCCATAGACCGCTATTAAATGGACTTGGAAAAATTCCACATTTTTAGGTATAACTTGTCTGGAATGTTTTTACGTTTGGGGAGCGTGCCAGGTGCCCTTGACCTGGATTGGCCACTGTCGGTGACAGGATGCTGGGCTAGATGGACCTTTGGTCTTTCCCAGTATGGCACTACTTATGTACTTATGTACTTTCCAACCCGACCTATGACCCTCCCACCCTCACGCTCCCGCCATACATACTTTATCAAAGAAGAGCATCCTTCTCCTTCAGCGGCTGCTCTTGCCTGCTGCCATTTAAAATTGGTAGGGTTCAACTGTGGTCACCAATTCCAGCTGATCTGCTACCATTTAAAAAACGGCAGCTAGCAGAAGCAGATTCTGAAAGAGGAGGACACTTTCCCTGAAAACAGAAAGTATGGAGGACCATCAGGGGTGCGCCTACAGGGTGAATAGTGGGGATGGGGCTAGAAGTGAGAGTGGCTGAAGGGAAAAGTAGGGAGGGTTGGGGGCTCTGTGGTTGCAGGATACACTTGCTCAAGGATCCCTGCATATTTGGCACTGGACCAGAAAGCTTCTAAGTTAAAACGAAATTTGCAGTTCTCTATGGGATAAAAGCCCATCATGCATCTGTTTCAAGGCCTTCATCAGGCCAATGTAACAAGACTGCAATACAAATCTAATTAACTTTAACTTTGTATTTGCTGTAATAAAAGTAATGATTCATAAAATTCACTACAACAGAAAAATAAAAAGTTTAAAAGTACATTAGAACAGTAGTAAGGGTCTGGTTTTCAGAATTGGTGGTAGGCATACAAATCTCTCTCATGCCTTTTCATTATATTTGTTTAATTGCACTATGATGGAGCACAGCCATACCAAGAGGGGACCTGGGGAGCAAATGAGACAGGGGCATCCCACCTTGTAACACAGAGTAGCAAGGTTCGAAGGAGACTCTTCCCTCACTGCTCGGATTTCTGCTGCCGGCACCAGAGCAAAGACATCCTGAACTGAGGTGGCCGTATCCGCCCAGAACTGGTCCCAGAAAGCATCGTCCGTTGCCTCCACTGGCTGTAATGAGGCATAAAAAAACAGTTTTTGGTTAGCTTGTAGATCAGAGGCTACTAAACACAGAGTAAAATGCAGAAGGTCATTTACTATTTCAATTTGCTTAACCACCCCAGAACAATGTACAATAGAACATATGAATATAAACCACACACATTATAATACATAAAATGTACAAAAAAATCCTTTCTCCAGGTCTGACCATCTGGTACTGCCCTTTACCTAAGGCTACAAATAGCTTCTGGAGGCTGAGGGACAAAAGAGGGGCCCTTTCAAGACCATCTAACACCATACCTCCTTTACCCCTCTATCACCACAGCATTATTAGCAAATAGGAACAGGAAGTGATGTCGGGGACAGCTCTACCATGACAGTGCAGGGCCTGCAATAGCGCAGGGTCACAAATGATTGCTCCAGTTTCCTCCTTACCCTACCCTATTGGACAAGCTCCATCTCTCTCAGCTGCTTGGCAAAAATATCATATGCTCAACATATTAGTTCACTTTGAGATGCAGAAACAAAGGTCAATGAACATATCATCATAGGCAACACTACCTTATTGAGCCCATTAGTTGGTGAAAGGCAAATTACACACAGGTCAGATCAAGGGACTGGTGCCCTCAATCTCTCATGCTTATAAGTGCTGTAAGATTTCTGAGGACAAGCTGACGATAGCTGTGCATGAATGAGGTACAATTGAACTGCCTTGTGACCAAGAAGAAAACAGGGGTGATCTTAAAAAAAAAACTGAAAAATGTCCATTCATGTTTGAAAGCCATTGAAGCTAGTGATGGAACATCTGAAAAGTCTTTACTTGTGAGGGAAGCTTGTGGAGAAGTTGACGGAAAAAAAATCGAAGTATACCAAAAAGGGGGGGATAGGGGGTGTTTGGCCTCAAGGGTTGCGTTATATGCAAGTAACAAGGACTATGCCTCCCGTTTTATGTCTGGGTATTTTCTCACACAAACGGAGCTTATTTTTAACCCCTAGTTTTTGAATGATCCACCTTGAGCCTGTTCTATCCAGGGAGCATTTTCATTTTTATTGTCTTCTAACTATTAGTTCTTCATAAGCACTGTTATCCTTTAGTTTCTTATATGTTGTTGGTCCATTAAATAATAACTGCCACATCACTTCAATGCCCCATTTCCTTGACCTGTCTGCAACATCCTTGCAAACTCCCCTTTCCCACACCATGAACAAATTAGTGTCACGTTGGATAGTCACTTCCGCACGGTGAACGTTCGCCTCCCGCGGGGCAATCGTTCATAAATCCTGCTACCTCAGCCATCCACGATCATCAGCTTTTCTTGTAAAGGTCACAGCCACTGCTACAACCATGAGATGCGGTTGTCGAAAATATTTCAATCCATCACCACACAACCACAAGACATTTCCACAGTAATCCATAAGACCAGCAGCAGGTGTCAATAAAGCAGCCACTGTCCAGGAGTATCGAAAGAGACTGGAGGGTGAGTGAGGTTTTCCTTTTGCAGTGTCTTCAACCTCTAGATCCAATTCAGTAAGACACCCCATACCGTCAAAGCCAGATTCTATAACAGGGAGCCTCCAGTTAAAGGATCCCTAAAATCTGCAACAGGAGTATATTTTATAACAACACCTGGGCGCACAAGTGTTACTATAGAATATTAGCGTAACCCAGTATCAGAACACCTTATATTTAGGGGAAAGGGAAATGGGACTTGATATACCACCTTTCTGAGGTTTTTTGCAATCTACATTCAAATCGGTTTACATATATTCAGGTACTTATTTTGTACCAGGTGCAAGGGAGGGTTAAGTGACTTGCCCAGAGTCACAAGGAGCTGCAGTGGGAATCAGTTCCCCAGGATCAGGGTTACCATATGTCCGGATTAACACATGTCCGGGCGTCCGGATGGGTTTTGCCAGTCCGCACGTTTGATCGGATTTCTGGACAAACAGGCGGGCCTATCCTAGCCTCTCCTTACTTACTATCTACTGCCATGGTGGTCTAGTGATCTCTTCGGGGCAGGAAAGAGCAACGATGAAAACAGGCTGCTTCTTACCAGCCCTAGCAGGGCCTTTCTTCTGCCACATCCCACCTTCTCTGATGTAACTTCCTGTAAGCAGGACATGACAGCGGAAAGACCCTGGCGGGGCTGCTCAGAGGCAGCCTGTTTTCATCGTTGCCTCTCCCGATCAGCTGCTACCCCACTGGAGGACCATGAAGGCGATACTAGA